>NC_142095.1:31064677-32314677 GCF_054644295.1 Miniopterus natalensis | reverse complement strand
TGGATGGACAGGTGCTAATAGTAATAAAACAACAGTGCTGGCCTTTGTGCGGGCTCTGGGAAAAGCATTTCACATGTGCAAACTCACTTAACTCTCAAAAGAACCAACATGGAATACAATTATTATCCCCATTATATGTATGGAGAGACTGAGGCTAGAGTAGGGTGGGGAGTGAAAAGTTGGCCTGATCACCACTCCTGAGCAGTAGCCACCTGCCCCTCTGTTTGGCTCAAAGTCCTTTCTTCTCACCTGATAAGTCACTGCCCAAAGGGGCCATGCTGGGAGGAAACTGGACAGTGGCTCCAGGAACCAGGCCTGGGTGTTAGGAAGGAAGTGCCCACGTCCTGGGAGGCCTCAGCCTATCAGGGAGTAACAGGAAAGACTTCAGGACTCCACCGTCCAAGGTGGCCCCTGGCATCCGGGTCATCCTGAGCAGCACCAACACTGGGATGCTGTTTTCAGTGGGGGAGCTCAGGGTTCAAGTCCAGGCTCTGTCACTCCTGAGCTGAATGAGACCCTAGGTGATATGCCCCATGTCTCTGAGCCTCAGTTTGCTCTCCTATAAAATGGAAGTCATGACTGTACCCACCTCCAGGGCTGGAGTAAATGTGAAAGGAGACAATGTACATCAAGTGCCGGGGCCTGTGTTTAATAGATGATGGTGACGACTCTCAGCAGAGCTGCAGTTTGCACCACCCAACTCCAGAAGCTCAGCCGTGACTGGTAGTGAGGTGGAGATAGGAGCCTTCGTTAAGATCCTGTGATGGCCTTTATGGTGAAATAGGACACGCTGCACTTCGAATCCTCCTGCTACCATATCAGGCTGCAGGTCCGGATCCCTCTCCTTGGTTAACGCCTGTGGGTGAACATGTGTGCGTGGAGCTATGCATATGTGTGAGTGTGAGCATTTGGGGGCATGTATCTGTGTGCGTCTGGGTGAGGCAAATGTGTCTATATCCTTATAACATTAGTTTAGAACACTAACGCATGCCTACATGTGTGCTTGTGGGTTTGTACATACCGGCTTATGTATAAAACCCTTCCCCATACGCCCACCCGTGACTCCCTGAGGGCTGGACAGTCTGTCTCAGTCACTGCCATATCCCCAAGGCCTGCACATAGTAGGTGCTCAATAAATGTAAGTTTAATGAAGGAGTCTATACACACACACACGCACACGCACACACACATACCCTTCTGCTGTTCCCAACACCTAATTTGATAATTCTGGGACAAATTTCACACTGTTTTTAAATGTACTGTCTCAATTCACCCAGAGACTGAGGTGTACCACTGGTGTGATGGTCAGTGGAGGGAGAGGAGAAACCCTACATCTAAGTGGCCAGGCTTGGGCAGGAACCCAGTTCTACTATGTACTGGCTGTGTGACACTGGTCAGTTGCTTTGCCTCTCTGGTTCCCTTATGTGAGGATTGAACATGTCCAGACAGAGGAATGCCCAGCACAGAGCCCAATACAATGGAGTTGCCTGTCATGGTGACTTTGACCTGGGGAATCCCCCACACCTCTAGCACTATGGCTTTAGAAATACTCAGAAACACTCTCTAACCAATGTTTCTATTCTCCTAACCCCAATGTCTTTTCCAAAGCCAAGTAGAATCCCTGGCCTCCCAGGAGAAGGGTCAGTGGTGGGCAGAGGCAATGCTCAATTAGCTAGTCTCTAGTCACCACTCCCCTGCCCCTGTGTCACCCTGTACAGGGTCTCCTGGCACCGAGCCAAGACACGAGGTCATTCTAAATGCTCAATCTCAAGCTCAGGCTCTGCAGCAAACGGCACAGTTGCATTCCTATTCAATATTTGGAAAATCTGCCCACAGTGGGGATGTGACACCTCTTTTTCACGTTCGTACCAGTATTATTCCCAAGCAGTGAAGAAGAGGCTAAGCAGCATTAGGCGCAGGATAAGACCTTAACTGCCTGACTGATGGCTGATATCACAAGTTCAGTGTCCACATGCAGAGTAATAGGAATCCAGCTTTGACTAGCAATCTCCAGAGATTTTCCCATGGAGCTCATTACCTCTCCTCTCTCCCCCTCCACCTGCTCCTTCCTCCCTCCCTCATCCCTTCTCTCATCAAAAGACCCCATCACCCATCCAGACCCCTCCTTTTCCCTCACAGTTGATCCTTCAACAGGCTCGCCACTCAGTCTCAGAAATGAACAGTGCTTGCCCCGTTCCCACCTCCTGACTCCACTGTCTCAGCCTAAAGCACTGGCTCCATGACTCTGCGGTCACATTTTTCTCCTCAGGATCTTCCTGTGGTACTCCTCACTCTGTCCACACTGTAGCCAGGCTGAGTTTTCTAAGATACACAAATGACATGTTGTACCACTGTTTTAAAATCTTCAGTGCCTCTCATCTGCCTGTAGGACTGAGTCCAAACTCCTTTACCTGGCCTTTGAGGCCTTTCAGAACATGGCCCTGCCAGTCTTTTTTGCTAACTTTCTGTAGCCTCTGTCTGCTCAGGCCTGCTGAGCCTGTTACCACACACTATTATATTTTTTATGTCCAAACCTCTTTGCATACCATCTTGGCTGCCTTCTGAGGAACTCCTACTCATCCTTCAAGACCCAACCCAAATGGTCCCTTCTCTGTAAAATCTTCTCTCGCACCCTGAAGCCCAGTTAGCCTCTTCCTGACCTGGGCGGACCCTCTCCTTTCATATATCACATGACACTACAGTTATCTGAGCAACCATCCTCCTGGCAAGACTAGGGGTATTTCTAGGTAGAGGCCTCATTCTAGTGCTCCTTGAACCCCCTGGTGCCCAGGGAGCCTGGCTTGTATATGGTCCTGGCAAAGAATGAGGGAAGGAGCTCAGGTCCTTCGGGGAAGTCCTATAACCGCCTTGCTTTGGGTGCGAGCCAATAGCAACCTTCTTTCCCCAGAATTCTAGGCCACCTCAAGTGCAGACAGAGCCAAGTCCTGCTGCTACTTCATAGAATCACCAGGAATAGCTCTTGAGCCATTTCCTCCTTCAACCTCATCAGCAACAGCTTTATCAGCTTTGCTTTTCTAGAAGTCCCAGAGCCCATGACTCCTTCCCCCGCCTCCACTATCCACGGCACCTGCAGCCCCTCACTTACCCTTCCAAGTGTGTCCCGGGCCAGCTCTGACAGAGGAGCAGGCCTCTCCTGTGCCCTGGGCTCTTCTGCAGGGTGAGCAGCTGTCCGGAGCTCTGGCTGCCAGCATCGGAGGCGGACAGAGCCACTGCTGCAGAGCCCGCAGCCACCCCCACCCAGGACTGCGGCTCTGGCAGCCGCAAGGAGCCTCCCGGCATTGATCAGTCCTGCTACTACAAGCCTCCTTGGCACGCCTGGCTGAAGCTGGGATCTTTGCGAGTGTGCGTAAAAAGAAGTAGAAAACTAAAGAAAAACCTATAACAAAAGGTCGTTGGTGGGGGTGGACAGTAAACCATTTGCCAACACAAAAATGTGACTGGGCAGGGTGGAGGAAGGCCCTCTGACCATCTATGCAAGGGGAGGGGCTGCGGAGGGAGTTCCAGGTAACTGAAGGTGAACCCAATGAGAGTTAACGCCTTAGCCTACCAGGTTCCTGGGTTTGTTTTAATGGGAATGGATATAAAATTCACAACATAATGTACAGCAGAACTCACTTGCTATTTCAGCATCTTTTGATATTTCAGGGCTGATGAGGTGAATATCACTGGGACACTGCAGTGCCTTTGGTCTGTTCATGGGTGAGTGGACTATTTGGCCAGACAGTGAATGACCCCCACAGTGCTAGGTCACTCTTCAACCAACTGAGCTCCCTCCCTCTCAACCCCGCTACACTGTGCTGTTTCTGATGTCATCTCACAGTCCCAAAGGACTCATTACAGTTCTGGAAAAAGCTGTGACTCAGTCTACCCTCTCTGACCATTCCTGGTTCTCTTGTTTCTCTCCATCCCCCTTTTTCCTTCTTGTGTCTCTCTCACCTATCTATCTATCTATCTATCTATCTATCTATCTATCTATCTATCTATCTGTCTGTCTGTCTGTCTGTCTGTCTGTCTGTCTGTCTGTCTGTCTATCTATGCACCCATCCTTAGAAAAAGATTCCATTCTTCTAGGTTCTGGCCCAAGCCTTCCTTCTAGCCCTGACCAATTAGTTCTGTCCTCTGGACTCCTAAAGCTTCTCATTTTCTTTGCTTATTTTTTGACTGGCCTCACTTAGGGGCATTTCTAGGACCTCGAGGCTTTCCCAGGATTTGACCAAGGGATTCCCAAAGTGGGATCCAATGTGAACTACATTTGAGGACAGCATGCCCCTTGGGGTTGCAAAGACAATGAAGAAGGAGAAAGGAGCAGCCAAGCCAGCCGGGAGACCAGCTCGGGATCAATGTTAGCACCAGCCTCAGAGACCCAGCCCAAGGGTGTACATATGGGGCAGCAGCAGGCAGACTCCAGACTCTGGCTTGGGATCCCGCAGACACTGCTTCCCATCCTGCTCCCGGTGCTTACTGACTGAGCCTCAGTTTGCCTACACGTGAAATGGAGAGAACGATGCCCACCCTTTCAGAAGTGGTGAGGTCTCAAGTGAAGTAGTGCCCACAAAGCTCCGGGCAGGGCACTGGCACATGGCAGCTGCTCAAGAGATGCACTTTCCTCCTCCCTAACTGCCTCTCCCAGGGGCTCATGGAAGTTACTGGGAAATAGGTATCGAAGTTCCAGAAAGCTGTGAAACAGGACTGCAGCCAGGAACGGCCAAGCACTGGCTTTTTAAGAACTGGCCCTGAGGCTACCTGGTGAGAATGGGTGGGAGCAGGAGGGGGCCAGGCATCCCCAGAGTCACGTGCCATCCACTTCTAGATCCCAGGCATTTTCAAGCCCATGCCCCGGCCCACGCTTCAGCCCCTTTCACAATCACGCATTGTGGCTACAGCAGGACGTCAATGCCCTCTAGCTCTTATCACTAAGTGCTTTTCTTCTGGAGACTTCTCCCCACACAGCGTGTGACAAGCCGTGTTGCCTGCAGGAGGAGAATGAAGCAGTAGGGTCATGGGCTTCCAGGTAAAGTGACTGACTGGAAGGTTCCAAACTGAGAATGTTCTAGGCCTAGTTTTCTCTCCAGGCACCTGATGGAATCAAGATTCCTAACACTCTTCTTGAAAACAAAGGTGAGCATCCATGCTCCCAAATCCATCTATCACCCTGGGTCTCATGCTTCTCCCCATCTCTTCTTTTTCTACTTATCTCCCTCCCTCCCTTTCTCTCTCCCTCTCTCCCTTCCTCCCTCCCTTCCCCCTCTTTCATGGTGTATAAAAAGATTCAAGTTCTTGTTCCTTTCATTCTAGTCCTCAAGGCTACCTCTTTAGAGAGGCCTTCCCTGCCCACCGCCCAGCCCCTCCCCTCCTCTCCCTCCTCTCCCTGGCTTTATTTTCCCCAAGACCCTTTATGGCGTATCATACGTGACTTTAACTGCCCATCTCCCTTAGTAGAATTGCAGCTCCCTGAGGACAGGAACCACAGCGGCTTGGTATTCTGCTGTATTCCCAGTATTTGGCTCAATAAATATTTGTCAAATGAATAAATATGTGCCACTGAGAAAACTGGCCAGGAACAGGGAAAGGTTTCATACAAATGGTCTGGTACCTCATGGAATCTCTTGCTTTGCAGCTGGTTGTTACAGACTTATTTACACAGATGTGGAAGGAATCACAATAGGGCTACACAGTTTAAACCCTTTGAGAAAGAAAATACACGCTTTGTTAGCAGGTAACAAACAGACGCTCTGAAAGCAAAATGTGGCAGACCATTTACATCAAAAGTCACTGAGAGATTAAAGACAAAAAACACAATTGAGAAAAATGCACCAAATGCGGAATCTCCTAACTTGGGGTTTAGTCTTGTTTCTTCCATTTCTGAGTTGTGTGACTTTGGACAGAGAGGCTCAGTTTCTGTGTTTCCAATACTTCTCCCTCATTGCAAGACCTTTGCACAGGTGTGCCCTTTTCAGGAATACCTTTACCCCTTATTTAGGCTTCCTTTTTCCCGACCTTCATTTTGGCCCATCATCTAACATCTATGACCTTCTTAAGTAGATGGCATAATATGGTATGCCAGTGTTCCAACGGGGGGCAAGCCCAAAAGAAGGAGTGACTTCCTGGGAGATCAAGAAAAGATTTCAGGGCACAGGTGCTCCATGAATAGGGCTTCAAAGGGTGCTTAGGAGTTTGCCAGGTTGGGGGTGAAGTAGAGGAAAAGGTATGGACAAAGGCCCAGAAAAATGAAATAGCACTAACATCTTTCCAAATCTTCCTCTGGAGTTTCACTTCAAGAACTTATATCTAGACCCTCATTCCAGCATTTCTGCAAAGCTTCCTAACTAGAGTTTTCTGCTGCAGTATCTCTTAGCTCTGTCCTCATTCTATTCTACCTTTGCTCAAGAACCTGCTGTGGCTCCTATTACCTTTTGCCTTAAATCTAAGGCGCCTGCTTGCCACTGGATGCCTGCCTCAGCTTCTCCCTGTCTCTCTCATTCTCAGTGACTTTTTGTCTCATTATCCACTGACAAGTAATCGGCATTGCTTTCACTAACTCGACAACTGCAACCTTCCATACCTAACTTGCTCATCCCATTTCTTCTCTCCACCATTGACTTTTAAAATCAAAATAATTTTTGAGTTGATACTAAGAAAAATTATTTTTGAAATTTGAGTTGTCACGTCCAGAAGCCCATTTGAATGATAATTGTTTATAGCTAACTCACTGCTTCTTAGCATAGTAGAAGTGCATGAGAGTTTCTTAGTAAAATTAATTTTTGTAGGCTGAACTTTTTTGCTTTAACCTTGAGCAGCCACTTGGTGATGGATGGGCTCAGCTAGGAAGGGTTGTATTTTTGCTTCTAGGTTCTGCTGGAGAGGGGAGGTGCACTGCTTGCCTTAGGTGTCTGCATTATACCTCCCTGGGGACCTCTTAAAGGCGGGGACAATGTCTTCTTCATCTACATTCCCCTGTTCCCACTCCAGCTTCAAGCTCATTGCTCTGCAAAATAAATGGCCACATTCACCAGAATAGTCTGCCCCTGTTAGGGGCTGAGTTGTGACCCCAAAACTCATACATTAAAGCCCTAACTCCAGCAGCTCAGAATGTGACTGTATTTGGAGACAGAGTCTCTAAAGAGGTGAATAAGGTAAAATGAGGTCATTAGGGTGGGTCTAATCCAATATGACTGATGTCCTTGTAAGAAGGAAAGATTAGGGCACAGACAACACAGACAAAGGGAAGAGCATGTGAGGACACAGGGAGAAGGTGGCCATCTACAAGCCAAGGAGAGAGACCTCAGAAGAAACCAAACTTGCCAACACCTTGATATCAGACTCTGACCTCCAGAACTGTGAGAAAATAAATTTCCATTGCCTAAGCCACCCAGTCTGTGGTATTTTGTTATGGCAGCCCTAGCAAACTAATACAAACCCCAAAGACTGTTCTTTCAAAACCACAGTTCCAGGGACGGAAGACCACATGACACTGACATTGGCTTTGGGCAAAAAAAGTGCCACTATATATAGCTGACTGGCCAAATGCACACACACACGCACACACACATTGGTGGGGGCAGAGAATTTTTTCTTAACTATAACTACCCTTTGTGATAATAATATACACAGTGAACATTCCACTGTGGGACATTTAGAAAATGCAGAAAAGCACAAAAAAGAAAATCAGTTACCTGCTATCCTCCCACACTTCCCCACCCCTCTCGTTCTCTCTCTCCTCTTCCTACTTTGCTTATGTTCCTTTCTACATATTTTTAAAAATGCAGTTAGGATTAGTTTTGGCAGTTTGTCTTTTCACTTAGCACTAAAATCCGAACCCTTTCCCCTAAATAAGGATTCATCTTGGCCATCACATACAAGGGCTGCCCAGAATCTTCCACTATCTGCGTGTGCCGTGAGGGGCTCCCCGAGACCCCTGTTGTTGGACATTCACATTGTTTCCTATTTTTAACTGATAAAAACAGTGTTGCCACAAACATCCCTGTAAGTAAATCTTAGTATGTGGTTTGGGCTATTTCCTCAGGGCAAATTCACTAAACGTGGAATTACTGGTTACTCACATTTTGAAAGAAAAATTTTTTAAATTCTTAAAGTGTTCTATAAGGTTATGCCACATTTGGGGTATAACAACTTCTAATCACACATATTAAAAGCTCCCCAGAATCTATGTAGTAATTTTAGACAACTTTAAAAACAGAAAAAAGAAAGAACAGGGAAAACCAAGTCAATGCCAGAGGGTGATATCCATCCCTGGCTACGACAAAGTCGCCCTTCAGGTTAGAGCCTAGTTACTTAGAAAGGGAAGGGAAGGAGGTGGTCTGGCTACGATTACAACACTCTGTGGAGTGGGTGTGCATTTTACAAACTGGGAAACTGAGACACAGTGAGGTACAGTCACTCACTTGTCCAAGGCTACATACAGTTTGGGAATAAAGCAGTCGGGACTGAAATTCAGTTTTGCCTGGCTCTACCAACCAAGGGCTTAACCATTACACCACACTGCCCTGGGGGAGGGTCTGTGGGGACAGGAGGACTCCAGGATGGCCCTCAGATCCAGCCCTGATACCCTACACTGCCTTCTGATCTCGCCAGCAACACGAGGCACTGGGTGTGCAGGGCTGGGAGGAGGCAGGGCTGGTGTGTGCCCCATGGGTGCACGAGCCAGCAAGGCCCGCCTGACCTCGCCAGGTGATGGTCCACCTGCCCACTGACCATCTGCTCATCTGGATCACAGGTTCTCACTGACGCACTGACTGTATCGGAACAGCCACGGTGATGTGACAGCGTAGAGGAGAATGCAGGAGTGTGTCAGAGTGAGCGTATCTAGATAAAAAGAGGAAGGGTAAACCCCCAGGCAACAGGGAGGTAAAACTGTGAACCAACTGTTACCTATATTTTCCAACCTTTTAAAAAAGGTGCTGTTGCTTTCACAGGCATGTGGTGGAAAAAATAAGGTCTTTGAAGTGAGATGGACCTGGATTCCAACCCTGCCTCTCACCAGTTGTGTGGCCTTGGGCAAGTTGCTTCACTTCTCTGAGCCTCAGTCTCCTCACCTGCAGAATGGGGATAAGCAGTCTATCTTGTTCTCAGGATGAACGGAAGTAAGAGCTTCCCGTCACATCCATAGGTCTGTGCCTGGCATGGGACAGGGACTCAGCAAATCCCAGTTCCCACACAAATCCACACCTTGCTGAGCCCTGGAAATGCAGAGTAGACAGGGCCCTGCTCTGGGAGGAGGAGAGGGAGAGTGTGGAGAGGGGAAACAATTATATCCTGAGGTGATAAAGCGCTTTAACGAAGGGAACGAACCAACTCCACATTATTTTCAGAAAATAATTTGTGTCTCTAGCTCATGACCACAGCAAAATCAGAGAAGGAGGCCACATTCACGTTTGATAGATCCTTAATCCTTCCCTAGTATCACCTTTTACTTCTCCGTCAAAACTTACCTATCCCATGTCCCAGTTCCCCAAACCCTGCTATCAGCTGGGGCTAATCTGGTCAGGTAATTTCTACGATGGACATGGGTGCCCATGGGTTGCTAGACCACTCCAAATAGCATTGGTGTGTGTGTGGGGGGTGGGGAGTAACATACGCTTATTATATAAAACTTGGAAAGCAGAAAACCCAAACTGCCCATACTCTCATAACTTAGAAATAACCGCTACTAACCTACAGATGACATTTTGATGGAAACTTTCAAAGTTTTCTCACCCTCTCTCAAGGAGTGACACAGATGGTGGCAATTCGGGTGCTATGACAGGTTGGCGGGGAGGGGGTGCTGGCTGGGGAAGGCTCTATTCTATCAAACACAGGAGCCACTGCTTATTCCACCAAGGAATGAAGCCAGCTCTGGGAACCCCCCCCATGAGGGGCAATTTCTCAGACGTCACTAGGGGAAGTAGTAGCCCCTGGCCATTGGCAGACCTCCCAGGCAGTGCCCCAGGCAAATTTTTGTAAATAGACCCATAGTCATTAAGCTCCCAGGATAGGCCTCTGTAGGCTCCCAGGCTGGGCCTCGGCCCTCTGCACAGTACTCCTCCTTCTCAAGTCCCCTCCCCCAAAAAACAAACAAACAAAACTTTCATGACAGTGTTAAAACATACTAAAGTATGAATGACTAATAAGATAGGCATGCGACCCACACAGGAATATTGCTCTTTATCTCAAAAGGACATTTACTAATCCAAGTGCACCTCTATTGTGGTAGAATCTCACACCGAAGTAAAGATGAGAACACACAGGCTCTGTGGGGGACTGGAAAGGGGAGAAAGTCACATGTGCAGGAAATATGTCCAAACCACAGCTTCAGATCTGCTGGAGCTTCCTTCTCCCTCTCCTGCTACCCCCAGGTCCACAGGTTTTTGGGAGTGGCTGCTGAGAGCTCCAGTGTTGGGAAAGTGTTAGGAAGGCTGAGGTGGTCATGCAGCAGGGGTGGGAAGGTCGGGGGTGGGTGACTGGAATAACAGCTCTGGGGCCACTAACGGCGCTGAAGTGTGTGCACAGCTGTGAGTAGGAATGCTGAGTCCACCCAGGTGAACCAAGGGCCTTGCTCAGACACTTACCTGTCTCCTGGGCTGCTCTCAATCTGGCTCCAGGTGTGGGAAACCTATAAGCAAAGAGATCAGAAAGGCCTATCAGAGGAGCTTGTATTTTTTAGGTCACAAGCTGGTGGCCAGGGATCCAGATCTGGCTGTTTCAAATTTAATATTTGTTTAAATTTTAACATTTGAACTGATCCCAGTATTTAGAAACCAAGGGATTTCATGCATAAGTCTCGCTTTCTGACTCCTTTGGGGAGAGCTGCACCTCTGGGCCACTTGCCAGCAGGACACTGATGGGCTGGATCTGCATGGGCTACCCCTCTAGGCCCACAAATGCTCCCCTATCCCAACCTGTCTGCCATCTCCCCTCCCACCTACTGGGAGCTCAAGTGTGCAGCCCCTGCTCAGATGTATAACTTGGGCCTGGAAGCCCAGCGTGTTCATCTTTTGGGCTTGTCTGGGCTCCCACCCCACCCTTCCCTTTTCCTGCTCCAGAAATATAAACCGAGAAATCAGGAGGGAGAATGCCAGGACCATCCCTTGGAGAAATCAAGGGAAAGAGGACTGAGTCAGACTCCAGACAAAGTTTGGACGGGGAGCCCTGCTGCCCCCTCTCCAGGGTCCCTTTCCAATACCCCTGCTCTGTAGCTGGGGGCTGAATCAGACAGGGTCCTGAGGGTTTAACAAATGACATCTTGACAAAGGCATGGGAGGGGAGCAGAAGTGAGGGTTCCTTTGCTACCAGCCCTAGTCTAGAAGGGGGCGGGAGGAGGGAATGGTTTCCTGACCGACGCACAGAGAGGGCTGCGTGGAAGAGATTCCGACAGAGTTGTCACCTGTAGTCAAGGCATGCAGACAGCTCAAGGTGACTCCGACGGACAGACAGAGCTGAGATTAAATAGTGTAACATTTCTACCCCTTCACTCTATATTCCGCTAAAGCTCTGCACTGGTCAAAGTCAACAGGAAGCCAGAGGGGAGGGAGGGCATTGATGCATGCAGGTTACCTCCTGGGGCACAGCGCAGGTGAAAAGGGCCGAGGGTGGGTCTCAAGGGGCAAATGGCAGATGTCCAGCAGAGCGATCCTGTCCCGTTCACACAGAGGAGACTTAGAGCCCAAGGCAAGGCTAACCAGGTCTTCCCAGTGCCAGGAGCTCAGTTCTACCCCAACGACTATTAGTTGGTGCTGGCCCTTCCTGAGCCTCTGTCCTGCTTACCTGGCCTGAGCTCAAGTTCTGCCCCATCCCCCAGTGCTGCTCCTGCCCTCGGCATCTGGAGCTTGGCCCAGGCCGGGAGTTCCCCTCACTGCCCCTGCCTGTTCTCTTCCACTGGACATGTTTCAATTTCCTCTCACTGTGGAGGCAGGCTGTCCCCTTCCCGGAAAGACAGCCCAGCCCAGAGTTCCCAGAGATCCAGGAGCACAGCTGCAGGGAACCCACAGGCACGAGGCCGACACAGCAGTCACAGGACACACAAAGTGGCCAGCTGAGAGCTTCCCCACCCCACAATTCTTCTGGGAAAAGCACTAGCCTGACAAGAGGCAACCACGTGCAGGGTTTCGTGGAACCTAGAGTCGGAAGTGACCCAGGAGGATATCTGCTCTGGTACCTACTTTGGACAGATGGGAAAACTGAGGCCAGGAAATGGGTGGGGCTTGCATAGGTCACACAAGCCAGTGCTCTGTCCTCTAGGCTGTTCTTTCCTCCAGGCCCAGGACACACAAGGGCCTGGCTGTGTCAGGAGGCTGATGTTAGTCTGGGTTTGCTCAATTTTACAACCTCAAGGGATCCTCAGTTCATTCACTCCTCACTCCAACTTCATGAGGCAGGCACTGCTAAGATTCCTGTGTTACAGATTAGCAAATTCAGTCCCTGAGAGGTTACCTAACATCCTTAGATCAGCACAGCCGGTGAGTTCTGGAGCAGAGACAACACCATTGACAACAGTAATAACTAGCACTGCCGACCAGGGTGCCTTCTCCAGTCTGGCCCTGTGCTGAGGTCCTCAGACACCTTACCCCTTACCCCACTGTTCACTTGTTTGTTTTGCTGGAGAGTTTCTATTAAGTTTTTCCACTTGGCTAAAACATGGAATGAATATATATATATTTTAACTGAGATACAACTGACATATAATATCGTGTAAGTTTAAGGTGTAACATGTGCTGATCTGATATACTTAATAATCAGATCATTATATATCATTACCACCATAGTGTTAGCTAACACCTCCATCACATAATTACCGTTTCTTTTTTGTAGTGAGAACATTTGAGATCTACTCTCTTAGCAACTTTAAGTGTATCTCCCTTAGTTTTAATCAGGTAAGACTAGCCATGTGGCTATTCAGATGTCTCCTGTCTGTTTTGCTCCACACACTCACTTTCTGACCCTTTGTGGGCCTCTTCCTGACGTCTCAGGTTATATGAGGCAGAAAGCCACTTGTCACACCCAGTACCCTTCCTGTGATATTCAAAGGGCCTTCCCAGTCTTGGGTGGGCCTATCTGCTCCCCACCCAAGGCCCTGAACTCATGCACATGGTAGGCAAGGCCCTGGGCTGTGGGCAGCAGGGCTGGTGCCCCTTTCCTCCGCAGCAGGGACTGTTAGGATGAAAGATTGATGAGCAATCTGTCTTCACTGGTGAATTTTTAATTACGGAAGAAAGGAGACCCCAGCCCCTGGCTCAAATCAAGAACTGCAGGCAGGCTGCTTCTTGGGTATCACTACTGTTAAAATTACATTCACAGTGACAATAGCTATGAACCCTGGGTCCAAGTTTTTCTGTCCATAAACAAAGGTGAAGGGCTGGGATGGGAGCAATTGGTGGAAAAACTGCTGGACCCCCAGCATGGAAAGTTCTGGAGTGACATGAGAGTGAGTGAGATCAGGACTCTTAAAGGTCTTGGGTAAGTCTGGGCATACGGGCAGTAGGTATGAGCCTGGGGGCCATGCTAGCTGTCAGTCTACGATTCTTGCCCTTCTCTATTGCAGGTGACCGTACCTCACACCCTGGATTCTCTTACAGTCAATAAGCTGAGACAGGGTTGAGCTCGGAGCATGGTTGCTGGGCAGGGGCCCCATCCCCACCTCTTAGACACAGGAGAGACCAGGCTTCAGGTCACCACCACAGGAGAGCAGGATACCTGTGGGATAATCCATGACTCAGTTCTGTCCAATTTCACAAGCCAGATGCTTAAAGAGAAACAAAGGCCTGTGTTTGAGTCTCTGCATCATTTACTGGTCCACGTACTCAAGCAAGTCACTTCAACCTCCTGAGCCTCAGTTTTCTCCTCCATAAAATGGGGTTAGAAACAGCTACTGAGTGGAGGAGGTAAATGAGAAGGGAAAACACTGAGCGCTGTGCCTGGCACACAGTGAGATCCTGATAAACATTAACTGTAACAAGGAAGAATAAACCACCAGCTCTGCTTTCAAACCACTTATAAACTAGTGGGGCTCTCACACTGCCTAAAAACAGTAAAGAATGGAGAAGGGGACGATGACATTACAAAATATCCAGGGTGAGAATTTAGGTGAAGGATCATTTTGCCTTGGGGGCCACAGCGCAGTCAGGGAGGCTTCCAGGAAGAGAGGACCTGGAAAATGCACCTTGAAGTGCTTGCATCCTTTGTGATGCAGGGACTAATCTCTCGCTGGTGGGAAGCCTTCCCCAGCCTGAAGTCCTCTCCAGGCAAACTGGGCATCAATGAGTGTGTATCTGATTCTCAGTGGTACTACTGTTTAGACAATAAAGTCTTGAGTCACTGGCACCCAGGGGCCTCAGACTTTCCAGCTCATATCCTACCTCCTCTAGGAATCTTCCCAGGACTGCTTCACCCCAAATGGATCCCACTCTTTTCATATGCCACTAGCACTAAAAGCCCAAACCACATTAAAGAGCATTCTTGCAGGGGAGGAGCCCTGGGTTTTTGTCCTAGCTTGGCACCCTCTCCCTGTAAAACATTGGGCAAGTGCCAGCCACTCTCTGGGCCTCAGTTTCCTTACCTGTAAACAAGGGAGTTGAACTAGATTAGAGTTTCCCAGGTGACAGTGGGAAGCACTAGTCTTTTGAAAGGCTCCCTAAAACACAGCACCATGTTTCATCCTGGAGTCCTCGCCTCCCTTGTAGATTTCACAAAGCAATGACTAAACACATCAAGGCTCTGATAAGTCTTGCAACATAGAAACCAGCTTAGTTTTTTGCTTGACTCAGCATTTCCCAAACTACCTTAACATTTCTTTGAGTAATGTCTATTTACACACCACCAAACTAGCATTCCTCAGAATCCATTTTGCCTGGAATACTAGCCTTAAAGATCTCTCAGGTACCTTCCTGCTCTGTCAATAGGGGATTTAATAAAAGTCTGGGGTGTGGAATTTCACCCTCTGGGTAACTTTTCCAAAATGTCTGCTTCATTTCTGAGGGCACCCCCTTCCAGCTCCCACAGCAGCCACCATGTCTGGATCTTCACCACAGCAATCCTTGCACTGCAGAAGGGTATGTCTCCTGCAGTGGCCCATAAGCATTTGAGAGAGGGACCATGTCTGGACACTGATGTGTTCCAGGGATTGACAAACTCAGTGCCTATTTATTGTGCTCAATATTTTTGAATACAGGAGGGAGGTTTAAAATATTTGACAAATGGTACGGCTATGGCATGTACCAAGAGGGACACCAGCTATAAATAACCTACAGGATTCTCCTGACCATTCTTGTTAGTTGAACACCAGCTTGGTGGAAGGAAGGAAGGAAGGAAGGGAGGGAGGGAGGGAGGGAGGGAGGAAGGAAGGAAGGGAGGGAGGGAGGGAGGGAGGGAGGGAGGAAGGAAGGAAGGAAGGAAGGAAGGAAGGAAGGAAGGAAGGAAGGGAGGGAGGGAGGGAGGGAGGAAGGAAGTAAGGAATTAAATGAACTGCATGAGAGAGTATAACTTAACTGGAGAAGAAAAGCACTTTCTAAGGCAAAATCCAAAGCTGTGTTTTTGTTTTTTAAAAATATACCTTTATTGATTTCAGAGAGAGGAAGAGGGAGATGGGGGGAGAGAGAGAGAGAGATAGAAACATCAATGATGAGAGAGTTGTCCTTGATCGGCTGCCTCCTGCATGCCTCTGACTGGGGATCGAGCCCGCAACCCGGGCATGTGCCCTGACCGGGAATTGAACTGCAATCTCCTGGATCCTAGGTCGATGCTCGACCCCTGAGCCATCCCCGGCCGGGCCAAAGCTGTGTTTTTAACCTTTCCCTCCTCAAGGCTTTTCTGACTTGGTTGTTCAGATCTGGGAATGGGGGCTGTGGGCTGCAAAGAACACCCCTCCCTACCATGGGCCCCAGCTGGAGCCAAGGCCTTTTCTCTGTCCTCAACAGAGCTGGCAGCAGCTTTAGTATTTCAAATATCCTTCTGAAATCTGAATCCAAAATGGAACATTTTTTCAAGTAAATAATACCCTTGATGTTAGTGTTGCTGCAGCAGGCTCAGCAACCCCCAGAAACCCAGAGGTGAGGAAGTGCAGGGAGCCATCAGAACACAAGGTAACCCAAACCCCAGACCTTATGGCTCCATCCACAAGACCACCTGCCTTCCAGGGGCATGAAGAGTTAGTGAGACACTTCAGGCACTGGCAGATCTAAGAGACATATTGTTTTCTGATCATACCTGGTAATGCCACAGGGAAATTCAGAAAGACCACACCCTGGGGACCCAATACTGTCATGGGCTTAAGGGACCCTGGGTGAGGGGAGACAGGATGAAAAAGTCTCGTGGCCAAAGGTAAGATTAGAAAAGGTCAGGGCCTTCTCTGAGTGATGGGCAGCACCTGACCCTGCTAAGCTACCGATGGGCTAGCTTCAGATTTCCATATTGGTTTCCCTCCTCAGTCAGGATTTGAAGTAGATACCACCCAGCTTGAATTTCAGAACCCGGCTCATGGCTTCCTGACCCTTCTGGGAGGCCTGCAGGAGAGGTGTGACTTCTCAGGAGGGGCCAGGCCCAGGGCACATCTAGAGGGCTCAGAAGGGAGTGGCCAGGACAACATCTGACCTGAAGCTTCCTCTAGGGCAATGTTTCCTCTTCTGAAGCAGGAGTGGCATCTATACTCGGGACCCTTCAGGGGTGACCCTCATCCCCACCATCTCCCCGTGATAATGAGGCAGACTGCAGGGAAACTACTCTGAGGGGTTACCTTTACTACCTCCAACACTTGCTAAGTTCTCTCCTAACCAAGGAGAACAGGCCTCCAATGGTGGGGAGCAATGTCTACCTAAAATTCAACAATGCTAGCAGTTTGCCTTCTTTTTTAAAAATTATTTTTATGGTTACTTTCTATTTATAACAGCTGTTACCATATTTTCCCATTGTGGTAGTGATAAAGTTTCATTCTAAAATTTATTTAGGTTTTAAAAAAAGGGGGCTCATTTGAATAAAAACAATAAGTAATTTTTTGTGCAGTTGATCTAACCTACAGGTGTGGAGGGAGGTGTATGAATGACTGGAGTCTAGGAAACACTCATCTAGTCCAATCTGCCCACATCACAGACGGGTGCACTGAGTCCAGAGGAGAGGGGCCTTACCCAAGCACACATGGCCCATTAATAGCAAGAGCTGGAATGAAGGACTCAGGGTCAAGGTCTCTAGACTCTTTCTGCTTGTGAAGCCCAGCTGTGAACACCTCCCTTAGTGTGGTTCTCACAGTGCAGGGGAAATGTGGCCTCATAGATCTGCTACTTCCAGGGTATTGGGGGCTCTATAGAGGCCAGAACTGAGATTTACTCATTGCTTTATCCCACGAAGACAGTTGTGGTGTTCAGTGAGAATCTGGTAAAAGGGATGGATGGGTGGATGGATGGATGAAAGGGTGGGTGGGGGGATGGATGGATGGATGGATGGATGGATGGATGGATGAGTGGGTGGGTGAATAAGTGGGTGGGTAGATGGATGGATGAGTGGGTGGGTGGGCAGAGGGATGGCTGGAGAGACAGAATAGTGGATAGATGGAGATATAGAGGAGAGAGAGGGGATGGGTGGAGACATGAATAAAATGACTGGTGACTTAAGGTTTCTCTCCCCACCTCACCCAGCCAAGGGTATTTTCATTCTGTGAGAGAACTAGGAGAATTTCTCTAAGACAAAAGAATTAATGGTGACATTTCAGACAGCACAAAAGACTGGTAGAAACAACCTTCCCCTGTCCCCATTTTGCCAGCGAGGCCTTGAGGCACAGGTGAGCAACACTGCCCAGAAAGCCCAGACAGCCCAGAGCCTCGGCTTCTCACTTTGCTTTTGAAGTTCTCTCTCTGACCTTGGATAAATTTCCTCCGTTTCCTGGGCCTCTGTTGCCCCATGTGTGAAATAGGGGGGTGAATCAAACGAGGCCCACTACCTCAGCATCTTGTGGCCCCTCCAAGGCCTTCCAGAGGCCGAAGCCTCCCTAAGCGTCCCCAATGCCGACTGCAGGTACTGAATCCATCAGGTGGATTTGGCCTCTGCAGAGTGATATGCTGAAGGTAGCCAGTGAAGTCGCTTCCCAAGAACAGAATCAGTTCTACCTTTGGAACCAGTGTATACAAAGGAGAAAACATCTGAAAGGACATGAGATCAAGTCCTCTGTCCCCTAAATGATGCATCTCTTTGCATATAAAACTGTCATGTACAGGATGTGGACAAACCAAAGGTGAGAAGACAAGGGAGGGGTCCGAGGGGAGGCTCAGAGCACAGGCTCCTGGGCCAGCCAGGCCTGAGTGTAAATCTTGCTCTTGCCCCTCCTTAGCTGTGTGACCTTGGGTCAGTTCTCCCTGTGTCACTCAGCCTCATTATCATATTTTTCCAATACAGGGGACATATTAGCTCTCCACTTCATTGGGTGGTTGAGAAAATTGAAGGAGATAATCCATGTATGTGGTTGGCGGCCTCCACAGATGTTTATGAACTGCCTGAAAGAGCCTGGATCTTGTCCAGTAGGATTTTGCCCAGCAGGCAACATGGGGGTGTATGTTTGCTCACCTATTGTGTTTACTGAGCACCTACAATGTGCCAGGCCCTCCCCTCTGCTCTGGGGACTCAGAGGTGAGCTAAGGCAGCCCTAGTACCTGGCCTCATGGAGTTTAAAGTTTGGGGGAAAGGGTGGGAAGATGGTCATTTACCAAATGATTACTCAAATGCAGTGTCAGGTTTTGTAAAGGGGAAAGTGGGGCGGAGTGGGGACTGTGAGGGGCCCACTTTGTCCTGGGCAGGGTCATTAGGGAAGTGACCTGAGCTGAGACCTGAAGGATGGGCAGGCTATGATCAGGTGAAAGTGGTGGAGGTGGGGGATTGGGTCATAAAAACAAGAGGTTTAGCAAGTACAAAGGCCCTGTGGCAAGAGAAACACAGCATGTTCAGGGCTCTGAGAGGAAGCTAGCATGGCTGTAGCAGAGAGTGAGGGACAGCATGGGGTCAGGGAAGCTGGAGATGTGAGCAGGGGTATGGCTGCCCAGAGACTCATGGGTCACAGGCAGGGCTTTGAGTTTTTCCTGGGAAAAATGGGAAGCCATTAAAGGGCATAAAGTGGAAGGGTGAAGGGTCCAGTCACTGTGATGTGGAGAATGGATATAGAGAATCCGGAGGAAAGGCTAAGAGCAGTGAGGCAGCCATGCCACTGTCCAGGCAAGAGACAATGGTGGCCCAGACTAGACAGTAGACAGGAATAGCCCTCATCTGAGCTTTGGACTATACAGGGAAGTGATGCCTGTGAAGTCCACTAGGACTTCCCTTGTTCCCTTTCAATGTGGTCTCTTAAGGCCCTAAAGCTCAAACTCAACCCCATGGACCAAGGTAGGCCTGCCCCAGAGGCCTCGGTGCAGGACAACTTCCCTGGAGTAGGATATCTATGCAACAGTTGAGGTGATGCCATTTACAATGCCCATCCACAGACTTTACAGTTTGTAACCACCTTTCACAGTCGTTATCACACTTGATCCTCATAACCACTGTCAAGATGAGAGAACTCCAAACTCCAACCTCTTTCCTGACTCCTTTTTTAAAATCCTCACCGGAGGACATGTGTTTATTTATTTTAGAGAGAGAGGAAGAGAGAGAGAGAGAGAGAGAGAGAGAGAGAAACATCGATGGGTTGGCTCCCATATGTGCCCTGACTGGAGACTAAACCCACAACCCTTTGGTGAAAGGGTGATGTTCCAACTAACTGAGTCACCCGGCCAGGGATTTTCTTATGCCCTTTTGAAGAATAAAAACAGTCATAATCACAATAACTATTGCTATACAGTTAATTTTCATTATTAACAGTAGTTACGTTCTACGAAATCTCCATGAACACTGAATTAGTGAACACCAAAATACTGTTCCTAGGGAAAATACAGGGTTAGGTTCCTGTGAACCTCCATTCACAGTCTTTCCATCAATTGACCAATATATGACTTTATCTTATGTGTGTTTCTATATAAAGACATTTTATTTAATATCTACTGTTGACTCATTAACATTAAACTCATGGCCAAGAGCGCTATAACTCACACCTGAAGGAAGCTCATCTAATACACTTATTTTCTCCATAAGACACATCACAGCCTTCTTGGCTTAAGAACACTAGACAGCACTGCACTAGGGTCATTTTAAACAGCAAAATCACCAACAAAAAGTGCAAAAATGAGGGGGGGGGGGAGAGTGGCGCCAAGTAGACTGCAAAACAGCATACTTGTTTAAATATGAGAGCTGAGACAAGAAGGCAGAGAGACACCTTGTCTGACCTTAGCCAGAAACTTGTGCATTGGGTCAACATTTTCACTGCTTTGCACATGTTTGCAATGACTGTGAAAGCACTGTGAGTACAGATTTGGGGGTTACAAATAAATATCAGCAAGTAGGAGAATTTAATAAGTAACATGGAATCTGTGAAGAATGACAACTGACTATATTTACCATTCATTTGTTGATTCCACACATTGTCACTGAGGGCCTTGCATGTGCCATGTGCCGTTCCTTTACTGGGGGTGCAGAGCCTGCTCTCATGGGGCTGAGGTTGTGCTACACACCAGGGACCATGCAGCCTCACCACATGCATCACTTTGCCCCACCACCCTGTGGTAGGGACTGTTATTTTCCAGAGGAGATGGAGAGCTTTGGCTGCAGGTGGAGTGTCCCAATTGGGAAGTGGCCCGGGAGGGATGAAAAAAGAGGGTGCTTCTTCCGGAGTTGAGTTCCACACCCCCAGCACACCCTCATTCTAAAAACTGATTTCACACCAGATTTCTTAAAATCCTGTTCATTTCCCCCTTCTTGCCAAGTAAGCAGTTCAGCTCACAAACTATATTAATCCATGGCATAAATTCATTTAAGCAAAATATTGCCAAGCAACGCAAAGGCAGAAATCCTCCTATGACCCACATGGTCATCGATGCTATGCATTGAGGGAAGGCTGAGCCTCTTAGTGGCTGATTGTAAACACCCCAGAATCCTGGAGCAGAGAGTCCAGGCAGGGTCATAGGATGAGCCCAAGGACAGAATGAGCACTCTCCATGACAAGGGGTGGGGGTTGCTCTTTGCCTGCTGGTTTCACTGCGAGTCTCTGGATCCTCACAGACAATGGAGAGCAACCCTTAAGTACTGGACACTTTTTAGTGAAAACCAGCTTTATGATTCCATTTAACTCGCCCAAGCCCCAGAGACTGCATTGAAGACTTTATTAAGCACTTTCACATCCATCGGCTGAGTCCACTTCCTTCCAACTGAGGGGTAGGTGGTGCTCTAAACCCAGTTTAGAGATAAGAAAAGCGAGGCTTGAGGAGGGGGAATTACTTGGCCGGTGTCACACAGCTGGGCAGGAGGCACAATGGAGATTTGATCCCATGCCGTTTGTCTCCCAATGTCACTGTTTTTCAACTAATTCCTCGGGTTGAAAAAGAATGATTTCTTCCTTTGAGTGGATCAATTCCAAATTGGAAAATGTGTGTCAGAGGAACAAAGCAGCAAAGGAGGAAGTAGTGGTGACCTGAACAGTCCCTAAACCACATGAATTGGTTTTGCAGCCCAGCCCTGCCACTTGTCAGCTGGATTTCCTGGAGCAAGTTACTTCCTCTCTCTGTGTCTCAGTTTCCTCATCTGTAAATCTGTAAAATAGTGTCTGCCTCAGAGAGTGGGCATAAGGATTAGATGAGTCAATATTTGTAAACTGCTTACCACAGAGTTTTCTACGCTATATAAATAATTGTTAAAATTTTAAACAATTAACCTAGGCATAAATCAGAAGGGGAAAGCAATTGCTAAATTTGTTGCCACCCCCAAATTTTTTGTTTCTTAATTCAGTGAACTACATGTTGATTTGTTGTAATTAACATTACTGTTAATAGCCGATTGTCAAGTCCACCTTTCTCACCTATAGGAACGTTAAGTAGGAACAGAGTTGTACTACAATTCTGCATGTAAATATTATTAACCCATTTTATAGAAAAAGAATCCTGAGGCTCAGAGAGGTGAAGTGACTTGCTCAAGGGCACACAGCTGGTAAGTGACAGAGCCAAGATTCAAATCCAGTTCCCTCCAGCAACAAGGCCTGTGCTGTTAATCATTCTGCCTCCCATCTAATCAGTGGCACCCAAGCTCCTGTTGAGACCAGATCCTGGAGGTCCAGACTTGGAGAGAGAAGGTCTTTGCCAAGGGTCTGCTATGGACACAGTGGGACAGACCACACAGAGTGTACCCCCCTTCTGTGTTGTTTCAGGGATCTCTTGAGTGGAAACTAGAGGGGGACAGACCCTACATAACAGAGGACAGGGCCTTCCAACACTCACAAGATCACAAGGTGAGTGTCCACAGGAGTCAGTGAGTGCTCACCGGCCCTGGTGTGCAGGAGGCAGTAGGAAGCGGTGAGGACTATGGGGGCTTGGAGAGTGGCCGCTGCTCAGCTTGGGTTGCATGAGCTTCTAAATTTTCAAAAGAAGTTGGAAATCCAGGTTTTCCATGACATCTCCCAATTTGGAAATTTGGGTAACTAATTCCAGTTTAAAACAGTAGATAAGATTATGTAAGATACACAAAATTAAACACATGTCCACAGAATTAAACATGTGTCCTGAAGACACCCCAGTTTGGAGGCTCTGATTTAGAGTTTCAATGGTTAGGAGTGTTGCTGGTCAAGTAATCAGGAGGCAGCTCTAGAGGCCACATGCCATTCCTTTCCCTCTACTGATGACATCTGAGAACACCAGACAAGACTAACCTCTGGCTGTTAGGTGTGCACACAACAGTGGAGCTTTTTCATCTCACCCCTGTGCCATTTTCCCTGTATCCTTAGATGCCGAAGCCTGCATATGCCTTCCCTCTGCCTTCTCCAGTGTTCTGAGCACTGGGCATTGCAGGGACAGACACGATCAGAGGCTGCTGTCTAGCGCCGTCTGCCATGATTTAGCTTTGGTGGAAAATTCCACCGGCTCCTCTTAAGTAGCATTTTGCATGCAGTGACAACACAGCAGCCACAGGCATCCTTCCAGAAAGCCCTGCTCTTCCCTGACAAGGATGGCCCCCCCCATCGGTCCTCCTCATCAATCCCTGCCAGCTTTGCACTGACCAGGCAACGCTGGCCTCTGTAAATGGTCCCCAGGGGGTGTTTCACTGAGCTGCTCCAGCCTCAGCTCAAAGAGATTCCTGCTGGCAGGGAGACTGTGGAGGTGACTCTTAGAGTAAGTCCCAGGTCGTCCTGCTGGCCTCCTGGGGAGATGGGCAGTGGCAGAGGACCCTTTGGAGCCACCCAAATCAATGCTCTGGGCCCCCAAACCTGCACAAGTGCTCAGAGACACAAACTATACCACTGAGCTGCTGGGCGACCTCCCACAACTCCAGCCTCTAGGAAGAGGTTAAAAGTCCTCTGCCTGCTAACCCCATGGGGGTCAGGATGTGGATGAGTCTGAGGTGGAAGTGCTGTTCCAGTGTGAAGCCTAATTCCTCTTCCTGTGGCCCATGAGGGCTCTCCTGGCATCAACTCCCTCACTCTTGCCAACACAGTGACAAGTTGCTTTGCTCACCCAAACGTTCCCTGCCTCTGAGTGCCAGGGACCTGCAGACAAGAATGGGAGGTGACAGCAGGGGAGGCTGGGCTGCTTCCTGGGAAATGCATGGGGCTGGTCTTGAAGGGCTGGCTTCATGCCCACATCACCTTTCTGGGTTGGATGAAACTAGGAAATGAGCTCACTCAGGCAGAGGGGCCCAGATGCCTGAGACCCCAGGGAGATCAGGAATAACTTCTAGAAACAGGGATTGTTCTAAAAACAAAGCTAGTTCATTGCTTTCCTGATTTAAACTGCTCAGGGGACTTCCACTTCCAGCCAAGACAGAGTAACAAAGACCAATTTACCCTCATGCCTGAAAATAATTAAAAATGGGCAAAACATACAAAATGATAATTTGTTTGCAACTAGACATCAGACAATGATGGTGATAACTGAGAGATGGGAAATAAGTGAACCCAGTGACTGCCTCAGCTTACTGCCTTAAGAGGTTTCCAGGCCATGGCTCAGGAGGGAGAACCCAGGTGGAACTCAGTAAACTCCTTGAGTTGAGGAGATGGAGCTGAGAGTCTAGGACAGAGAACTAGAGAGATGAGAGCAATGCAGAGAGAGAGATCTCTGGAGAGTGGCAGAGGGTCTGTGTGTAAGGAAACTACCTAAGACCAGGGAGAGAACCATCCAAAGGGTTAGCAGGAGCAAACCCTGGCCCTCAGGGCGGGGAGGAGTGCCTGTTGCCACCAGCCAGAATGGTAAACCTCAGGATTCGCCGGACATTGAGTCAAATATTCACAGGGTCTTGCCTGAGCAGAGGGGAATAATGAGCCCTACACGGAGCATTGCTTTGGTCCCATCTAACAAATATTCAAAGCCAGACCCAAAAGAATCAAATTGTTTCCAAGGAGATTAACTGCATCTCAGTTAAGCTCAAGAATATTGATAGGGATACAAAAATATCTAGCACCCAACAAGGTAAAATGCAGTGTCTGGAATCCAATAAAAAATCATCAGGCATGCAAAGCAGAAGGAAATTACAATCATAATGGGATCAATAAATCAGAACTGACCCAGATGTTAGAATGAGGAAATAAGGACAGAGTAACAGCTATTGTAACTGGATTCCATAGGCTCCAAAAGTTGAGTTAAGGAAGATATAAAAAAGACACAGATCAAACTTCTAGAGATGAAAACTATGGTGTGTGAAATGAAAGACACTGGATGAGATCAATATCAGACAGTGTGGAAGGAAAGATTAGTGAACTTGAAGACAGTAGTAGAAACTAAAATGAAACACAATGAGAAGAGAGAATAAAAAACTGAACAGAGAATCAGTGAGCTGTGGGACAATGTTACGTGAACTAACATATGTTCACTGTAGTCCTCGCAGGAGAGGAGAAAGGGGAGGGAGTCCAGAAAAAAATATCTGAAGAAATAATGGCTGATAATTTTCCAACATTGGATGAAAACTATAAACACACACTAAGAAGCCCAAAGAATTCCAAGCACAAAAAATGTAAAGAAGACTATACCAAGTTTCATCAAAATCCAATTTCTCAAAACAAGGGATAAAAAGAAAATATTAAAAGCAGCCAGAATAAAAGATACATTTTACAAAGAAACAAAGATAACAATGACAGATTTCTCATCGCGGTGAGACATGTAAGTGAGAAGACAGTGGAGCAACATCTTTGAAACACAGAAAGAAAATAAACTATAAACTATCAGCAAACATATCTTTCAAAAACAAGGGTAAAATAAAGACATGTTCAGATGCACAAAATCTGAAAGAATTCATCACCAGCAGAGCCATACTATAGGAAATGCTAAAGGAAGTCTTTCAGACAGAAAAAAAATGATACCAAATGGGATTACAGATCTTCACAAGGAATGGAGAACACTGGAAATGGAAAATAAATAGGCAAACACAGAAGATTAAAAAAAAATTATTCAGAACTTTAAAAAAGATATTGACTGTTTATACAAAAATAATAAAAAGTAGTGTGGTATTTATAACATACACAAAAGTAAAGTATATGACAGTATTAGTACAAAGGTCTGGGGGGAATGGAAGTATATTATTATAAGGCATACTATATATAAAATGTTATGTAACATATCACTTGAAGATAGACTGTGATAAGTTAAAGATTTATTCTATAAATCCTAAAACACCACTAAAAGAACAAAACAATAGAGTTAATAAACTAACAAAGGAAATGAAATAAAATAGAATCATAAAAATATTCAATCATTTCAAAAGACAGCAGAAAAAGAGAAAAAAGGAAACAAAGAACTGGTGAGACAAATGGTAAGATGAGAGATTTTAAGCTAACCATATCTATGATCTCAATAAATGTAAGTGGTCTAAGCAGCCTCAATGAAAAGGCAGAGATTGTCAGATTAGACTAAAAACGCAAGACACAACTCTGTATGCTGCCTACAAGAAATGCACTTCAATGAAAAGATGGAAAAAGATATATAATAGTCGAAACTGAACTTGTAAAACTTGCAACCAAAATGATCAACGACAAGAGATCTTAGGGTGCTAAGTGTGTACTATGCTAAACATTACACCTGCCAGCCACATCAGGGCCATTCGCTTTGAGAAGGGTGTTTTTTAAACCAATGTTAAGTCCCCCACCCTCATTCTCTCCCCAGCTCCCCGGGGAGACACACTGGCTGCTCTCATTCTGCTTCAACTCCAAAGGGAGTGCCCCGGGGGCGCTGCGTCATATCCCTGTTTCACAGATAAGAAGCTGTCCTGACTGGGGAGCTGGCAGAAACCCATATTTCACATCCTTCTCTTGACCTGCCAGATGGAAAGGATGAGTGAAGGAGCTGCTTCAGGGCCAGAGGCCAAGATAGAAACTTTGAAAACAACCTCTGACTGTTGTATTTGCCACCAATGCTTACCTGGGAACAAACAAGGACAGAGAAGCAGCATTTTCTCATCCAGAAATAAGTCTTTGGGAGCAAAAAGGATGATGGTCCTCAAACTGCTCACAAGGCAACGGAGGCCACAGGGAGGGTTTGCACCACTGATCTCCGCTTCAGATAACACCAGGCACAGATTCAAAACACCCACCAGTCAACAGCAGGGGGCCCTGTCATTAATCCCATTTGAAGATGAGGAAACTGAAGCTCAGAAAGATGCAGGGATTTGCTCAAGGCCATACACTCAGGACCTACAAGCCCAGTACATTTTCTATCGAACCCAGATTAAAAAGGTGACAGCTAGACATTAGCATGTTAATAACAGTAAACAGTAAAAAGATTACAGAGCACTCATCTTGGGCCAGCCACCGAACTGGGTCCTTCAGACACAGTATATAATTTAATCTTTACCACACACCAAGGAGAATTTACCCCAGCTGGCTCAAATGAGAGACTTTAATGCAGGGAATATTTATAAGGGGCAGACGGGGTTCTGGAAAGGATGTTAAGGCACTCAAAGGCTAGCAGTTGGGTGGAAGGTTGCTATCTCACCTAGGCCTGAAGGGACAATGAGAAAAAAATGTCACAGGAACCCAGTGACAGCAGGAGCCATGGTGGTAGCCTGGAAGCAGAGAGGGGGTGAAGAAGAAATACCACCTCCCTTCTCTCCTCCGACCCTCCCATCTCCTGCTGGTGCCTCCCACTGGCTAACCCAAGCTAAAGCTGGAGGGCAGAGGAGCTTAGGGGTTCAGTCCCTGGGGGTCAGCCTCCCACATCACAGAGCAGAGTGGAGAGTGGATCTGGGTAGGGCCAGAGGGTGACTAACCATCCTGGTCTTCCTAGGGACTGTCGGTAACTTAGCACTGAAAGTCTTGCATCCAGGAAACCTGTTAGTCTTAGGCAAACCGGGCCAGGGTGTCCCTCTGCTGGAGTGGCAAATGGAGAGGAGCCAGCACACGGCAATGTCCTCATTCCCCTTGTACAGATGCAGAGACTGAGAGACAAGGGGCTGAGTCACTTATCCACACAGCAAGGCAGCAGGATTTGATCTCACGTCTAGGGTACTCTTTCACCCTACAGGACTTGCTCTGAAGGTGGGGAATGATTTGGCGATTATGCCAGAGGTTGGGACAGAAGGACTCAGGTGGTCCAAGGGGAAAAAACAGTGCAGCAGCTCCTCTGAGATTTGGCTCCTGTCTTCTCTGTCAAGGAGAATTGTCCTCAGGCTGCAAACCCTGCAGAAGGTGCACAGGAGTTGGCAAGGGTATTGTGCTGACCTGGGAATGCTTGGCTTCTCTAGGGGTCATTCTGGGGAAGTGAGGGCCCTGTGGCATGATCTCCCAGTGGCTGTCTGGGTTCTGAGGAACTGTGGGAGATCAGAAGGAAGGGGAGGCCAGAGACTGCAGGGAGATAACACTGACATTCTTGGGGATTCCTGGGAGGCTCAGCAATAGAGGAGGAGGGCAGCTTATAACCAAGAAAGAGGGGGCTAAGGCCTGGATGTCTTCAGCCTCCCCGCCCCAATCCCTGCCTGGGACACTCCTGCCTCCCGCTGTCTCTCCCAGGGCTGTCTGAGCAGAGAAATAAGAATAGTACAGGGGTTTGGTGTCTCCTGATGCTTTTGAGGAAATGTTGGAGAGGAAGACCAGGTCACAGTACAATAGAGGGATTCACAGTGTTTGGATGACTGAATGAATTTGGAAGTGTCAACCAGAGGGGTATCTTTGATAGCACACGTTTCTGTCCTCTCCCTTCAACATGTTGATCAGTGATCTAGATGAGAATGTTAATGGCTTCCTGACCAACAGTGTGGATGTATGACTCATGGCAGGGAATTGGGGAATCCCTAGAGTGAGAAGCAACCTCAGAGTCTCAACTGGATTCAGGGCAACTAACAACCCTGGGACCACAATTGAACAAAAGGAAACACAGAAACAGAGCAGGATCCACGAGAGCAGGGGTGCAGGTGGACGATAGGGCAATACTGCTTTTGCAGACAACTGTTGGCTCAACAGAGTCAAAGGTGGAATACTGCAGCCAAGAAAGAGAATCTCACCTTGGACTGGTTGACTAGGGAGGCAGTGTCTTGACCAGGGACTGCAAACTCAGGCCCTCTAGGGGCCAAGTGCACAATGAGTGAGGAAGGATGGATGGGGACCACAGCAAGCACATAGGCACAGTGTCTGGCCTGTATAAAACTCAGCAGAGCCCTGTGCTCACATATCATCAAAATAATCCATTTCTATGTTTAAAGAACACATGATCTTTCATGATGCAGGAGGCCCACTCCTCTGGAAAGTATCACAGGTATGCACAGAGATTTAGCTAAAAAGAGTTGCAGGATGAAACAATACCTGAGGCCAATCTGTTTTGAGTACCTGCCATAGTGGGCTGGGTGTTTCACATTTGTGACTACAGAGGATCCCTGCAGCACCAGGGTCAGGGAGTGAAGCAGCTCTGTTCCCCCCCCCCCCCACATCATCCATGTATGGAGAGGCCTGGCAATTTTCCTCTAACAGGAACCTTAGAGAAATGGCTGACTGCAATTTGGGTTTAAGGTGAGCCAGGAGGAACATCTTATTATGCCAGAAGGTCAAGGGGGTACTCAACACACACAAACACACACACGGATGGAGGCCTGTCACAAGAACACAAACACTAGCTTGCAAGGGTTCCCACTGGCCAATTCTCAGATGACTCGACCACCAAAATAATTAAATACAATACTGAATTATAAGCCATGGTGGGGGGGGGGGACAGGAATTCAAAAATTCATAGAAGACATTGGTAAGTCAATGCATCAATGGGGAGAAGGGAGAGCTCTTGCTTAAAGTGCCACGACTTACCTGGTAAATGCAGTGAGAGTGCTGGAGTTGCAAAATCAGCATTTGGAAACCATCATAGCAAAAAATGGATCAGTCGACAGTTACTAGTGGTTGCTAAGTCTAGAGAAAACTTTGTGGAGTAGCAGGATATTTTCATGGCCTTTGAGTATTTCCCCACAGGCTGGAGATAAAATAGTAAGGATACAGTGAAGGAATTAAATGACATCTTGCCAGATCATCAAAATTAACATCTCCAATGTGGAGCTCATGGTAATAGTGTGCCTCCAAGCTTGATGTCCTGGGAAGGACAACATTGCCTCGGCAGTATTCTGGCTGAAAAGGCATAAATGGAAGCTAATCATGAGGAAATATCAGACAAACCCCAAATGAAGAACATTCTATAAAAAAGTGAAAAGACGGTATTCTTTGAAAAATTTTAGTGTCATGAAAGTCAAAGAAAGGTTGGGTAAATAGTCCACGTTAAAAGAAACTAAGGAGATATGACAACCTAATGTAATATTTGACCTTAGGCTGGGTCCTGTAGTGGAGGGGAAAAGATAGGTCACTTGACAAAATTGAAATAGGGCAGCAAATGAGATATAAGAATTATAGCACATACCCAAAGTACAAGCAACAAGAGAAAATTAGATAAATTGGACTTCATTAAAATAAAACTTTTGTGCATCAAAGGACATTATCAAGAAAGTAAAAAGACAACCTACAGAATGGGAGAAAATATTTGCAAATCGTTTATCTGATGAAAGTCTAGTATCCAGAATATATAAAGAACTGTTACAACTAATAACAAAAGACAAACATCCCAATCCAAAAATGTGTAAAAGATTTGAATAGACATTTTCTTAAAAAGACACTATGGTCCTATGGTCCAAAAGCACTTAAAATGATAGTCACATCATTAACCATCAGAGAAATGCAAATCAAAACCACACTTCATACTCACTAGAATGGCTCTAATAAACAAATAAACAAACAAAAATGGAAAATAGTAAGTGTGGTGAGGATGTGGAGAAATCAGAACCTGTGTACATTGTCTAAAATGTTACAGGTATTGTGAAAACAACTTGGCTGTTGCTCAAAAAGTTAAACATAGAATTTCCATCTGACCCAACAATTCTACTGCTAGGCATATACCCCAAAGAATTGAAAACAGGTATTCAAACAAATACATGTACATGTATCTTCATAGAAGCACTATTCACAATAGCCAAAAGGTGGAAACAACCTAACGGTCCATCAATGAATGAAGCAATAAACAAATTGTGGTATATCCATACAATGGAATGTTATTCAGCCATAAAAAGGAATGAAGTGATGACAGATGCTATAACGTAGATGACTCTGAAAATAGGATGCTAAATGAAAGAAGCCAGACCTAAAAGGTGGCATACTGTATAATTCCACTGATATATCCAGAATAAATATCCAGAATAGATAAGTCTATAGAGCACAGATAGATGGTTACCAGGAGCTGGAGGAAGGTGACAAATGGGGAGAAACTGCTTAATGAGGTCTATTTTTGGAGTGATGAAATGTTTTGGAACTAGAGGTGGTGCTGGCATGACATTGTGATGTACTAAATGCCATTGAATTGTTCACTTTAACATGATTAATTTTATATTATGTGAATGTCATCTCAATAAAAAAGAATTATATCAATGTTAATTTTATGGAGTGTATAATTGTACTGTGGTTATGTAAAAGAATGTCCCTGTTCTTAGGAAATACACACTTAAGTATTTATGAGTAAAGGGATATGTTGAATGCAAGTTACTCTCAAATGGCTTGCAAATAAAAAGTTAAAACTAAAAAAGGGGTATGTGCTCAAAAGAACCCAGAGAAAAAGCTTTCAAGAACATTATTGGGGCAGTTGATGGTATGTGAATATGGACAGTGGATTAAGCAATAGCATAGGGTTAATGTTAAATTTCCAGATTTTGATAACTGGACTGGCTTTATGTCCTTAGGAAAGATACACTAATGTATTTAGAGGCGAAGTGCAAGTGGGTCTGCAACTTGCTCAGGAGATGTACACACACGTGAGCACACACAGAGCACATGAGGAAAATGTAAATAGTGGGTGCTTGTGAATAAAAGTATGTGGGAGTTCTTTGTATTTTTCTTGCAATTTGAAAATGCACCCCCGAAAAGTTACAAAAAGACAAAAAAGAGGTGATAGTGGACACAGGTGTGAGAAACAAGGTCTGCAAACTGGGCTCGTATTTATCTCCTCTAATACCACCCTGGATGAAACCTGGAAGCTTGGTCCACATTTCCCCTCATAGTCCCCAGTTCTACTTCATCCACATCTAGCTCCTGGGGTGATAGTCTGGGTCTCCCTTCATCCTAGAGCATTCAGAGTCTCCTCATGTGACTAGAATATAGAGTCAAAGGGAGGACTGGGCCTGTGTTGCAACATAATGCCCGTGGCATTGTGGAGCTCACAGGATCTTGGATGTGGCTCCACTGACCCTGGGAGGACTCACCTGACCCCCAGCAGGATCCCTGTTTCAAAAAACTTTGACCCATGGAGCCTTGCTCAGGGTGGCTTGGTAGGTGCTATCTATCACAGGAGACTAAGGGGCTAGCAGACCATTCTTCCCAGAGACAAGCACCCAACGCCCACCCTTTGCCTCTCTGGATTCAGATGCCATGGCTGATCAGGGGCAGAGGGATGCCACATGACAGGAGGGGAGCTGGACTGGCAGGAGATGGGACAACAAGTGGGGTATTGAGAGGGTTCTGGCTGATATCACTGTCTGTAAGTTTTCATTGAAGAGCTGGGCAAAATTGCCTATTTGGGGACATTGATGACCCTCCTGAAATCTATAAGGACTCCCAGGTTTCTGCAAATCATACTGGTTTCTGACCTTCTCCCATTGTCCTGGGGATGCTTGAGAGAACAAATGCTGCAATCATAGTCCTGGCTGCTCAAATTCTCCTTGCCAGGAATTTCTCCACTCCTTCCTGTCCCAAACCTCCTCATTCAAGAGACCAAGCTCAAGCCCTTCTACCTCCCAAAGTCAGCCGTGATGAATGGAGCTCATTAGGACACCCCCACTGCTCTGACTCCCCATGGCCCTCAAAGTTCCTCCATTCACCGCTGAATTCCATATGTTCCTTCCACTTGTGACCATTTCCTGAGCATGTCGGGCCCATGGGGGCCTCTATCAGCTGTTTCTTCATTTGCCCTTTCTTCACCCCCTCAAAGTCTCTACCCAGTGCCACCCACCCAGAAACACTCAGTAATGCTGGCAGACTGATTCGAGGGAGCCAGATGAGTTACGCAATGAGAACAATCCTTGAGAAAGATTTTTCTGACAGCAGCATAAAGGATGGGCTGGAGAAAAATCAACAACAAGCCCATCAATCATCGCGCATTTATTGAGCATCTCCTGTGTGAGCCACTCTGCTAAGAGCTTTGGAGAAGTCAGAGACAGATAAGTCACCCTGCCCACCCCCCACCCCCACCGGAACTTAATTCAGGTTGATGAGACAACACGTGGGGAGTTACATAATAATACAAGGCATGCAGGCCCTGCAAATCAACAGCATCAGAGATGGGGCACAGCAGGATGTGATTAATTGCCAGGTGAATGACAGGCTACAAAGGAAAATTCTATGATGCTGTGATTCAGCAAAGCCATGGGGCTTCGGTGTGCAGTGGGTGATGGGGGTGAGAGCCAATGGGCAGCCCCTTCCACGGGATGGGGGTTTGGGAAGGGGCAGGAAGAAGAATTTGAGTTGTGTCAGCCTACAGACAGGGCTTCCGGGTGGGGGGGGGCAGATGAGGGGAAGGTGTGATTGACAGGGGATATGGGCCTATATGTGCAACGGGAGAGGAGGCGTGCTTGGGGCCTTGGGTAGGTAAGCCTGGGAGAGAGGCAGGCGAGTGGCAGGAGCCTGGGGGCTGCAGTGAATGGGAAAATGCCCTCCTATCTGACTAAAACCTGAACAGCCTTCCTTTCTCTGCTTTTTTTGTTTTATTCTGTTTTTCTTCTCTCCTCCCCCCCACCCCCCACAGTCATCTAGCTTCAAAACTCTCCATCACCAAAGCGGAGGAGAGTTCCATGAGGAAGATGATGGGCAGGACTGTCCCCACTATGTGACCTCAGCTGCTTCGGGAAAGTGGGAAGATGGGCACAAAAAGGGTCCCTGGGTTTTCCACGACAGGCTGGGGGCCCTGCTGGGGTCTCAGAGGATGGCAGTACTAGGTGGGCAGCGGGTGTAGGGCTCTCTTTTGGACACTCAGGCCGGAGAGGGAAGGAGAGGTTAAAAGATGATCCATGGACACTTGAAAGCATCACAGGAAGAAATATGTTTCCTCAGTGGAGGAAGCCTGAACATGTCCGAGGAGAAAAGAAGTTGATGGTGACTGATAAAAGGATAGTCAGATGGGGAAATAAAAGTCAGGGGTTAAGTCCAGGATGTGCATAAAGGAGACACCTGTCTTCACAGAGAGAAGGGAGGGTGGGCACGGCGCGAAGGGAAGATGATGAAGTTCATGCGCAACGAACGGTCCTTGCCTCATGCCAGGCTGCTCTCCTTTCCTCTGTGGCATATTCCTGAAAAGATGTCATGCCACAGGGAAGCAGAGGAGCGGCAGTGGAGCAGGGGGTGCCTTTGGAGGCAGAGATGGGAGCACTTGGGGGGTTAAGTTGGGAGGAGAAGGTGGAAAACAATCTTTGCAGCAAATCAGCAAGGAAATCAACTGGAAGACTGCTGAGCTGACCGCGGTGCTGAGAGGTGCTGAGAAGATGATGGTGGTGGTTGTAGCCGGAGTCAATCATGACTCAGCTCCAGCCAGGGACTTTCTCCAGCAAATCAGTTGAGGAACTGAGGAAAGGGCCTGTGCTGGTCTATAGGCAGGAGGCACTCCTCACACAGGCAATCCATGGTCCATGTCTTGCTGGCCAGCCTTCCCTTAGGAAAGAGTCACCTGTGTGCCCTTAAATCCGTGTTTGAAAGCCATATTGGATTTGTGCCTGCACAGGATGCCCAGCCATTTCAGGGAACGGTGCCTCATAGCCCTCTGCTCACACGGTTACTGAGGGAGCTGCTGTATATATATACTTATCACCCGACTCCACGCCCTGGCAGAGCTGATTGGTTCCGGGGTAGGCACCCAAGCCAACTAGACCAATCAGATTCCTTCCCTGAAATTTTAGAACTTGACTGGAGAACGAGAAGTTAGGTTCTCTCTTCTTGTGGCCATAACTGAGGACTGGTAAGCTCAGGAGTTGTTGATGGCTGGGTGGAGTGAGGGACAATAGAGGGCAGTTGATGGTAAGAACAAAGGTGGAGAGAGAGAGAGAGAGAGAGAGAGAGAGAGAGAGAGAGAGAGAGAGAGAAAATAGGCGGAACCAGTTGGGGAATCTACCAGGGTTCTTGGTTCTCTTTTCTTATCTGTATTTACTACCTAGATGATCTCATCTCATCTTAAATTTTTCTCTATGCTGATGACTCTCTAATTTAGATCTCCAGCCTGGACCATTGTATCCACTTGTCTGCTTGACATTGCCTCTGAGATTTCTAGCATGTATCTCAAGTTTAATATACTCAAAAGCCAAACTCCTGGTATTCCTCCCCACCCTGCTTTTCTGATCACCTTTTCCATCTCTGTTAAAGACAACTACAACCTCCCAGTTCTCAAGATCGAAACCTTGGCATTGTCCTCTCCCGCATTCGGTCCACCTTTAAGTAATCCAGAATCTGACCATCTTCACTGCCAACTACTGTCTTTTCTATCACCATCGTTTCTGTCCTGGGATATGGCATCACGGGTCTCTCTGTTTCTGCCCTAGGCTTCCTCCTAACAGGACTGGTCCTGTTCAACCCAAGTCACATTATGTGACTCCTTGTCTCAGAACCCTCCAATGGCTCCTCATTGCCTTCAGAATGAATGCAAAGTCCTTGCAATGACCTTGCATGGTCTCATACCATCCTGGGTTTCCTCTGACATCACCTCTGCACCTTCCTCCACCCAGCATCGAAGCTGGAGGCTATCAAAGCTTGGGCCCATGACCTCTCCTTGCCCATCCACACCCATGCTCTTAATTTCTACTCATTCACACTTCTCCTCAGAGCTCCAACTCCCAACTGACATTTCCTCTTAGACGACTCAAAACCACACTTGTTCAATGTGACGCAAGCAGAACTCAGGAACTCCAAACTCCCTCAAATACGGTCCTCTTCCAGGGTTCCCTGTCTCAGAGAAAGCACCCTTCTTCCATCCCACTGTGTCTACCAGAGACCAGGGGGTTATCCTGATGTTTGCACTTCCAAATCACCATCTCCCTCCTCACCAAGTCCTGTTGATTTTTCCATCCCTGGTCTTTCCCAGTTCTCCTTATTTCTCTTTACCTCCTTCTCACCCTGTTCCCAGACCAGGTGGCTACCCCTCTTCATTGGACCAGTGCAGAAGCCTCTTCATCGGGTGTTCCCACATCCTCTCTTCTCCTAATCCATTCTCCACATGGCAGCCAGAGATGGCTGTGATCATGGTGATTCACCTCTTGCTAAAACCCTTCATATGGCCTCCCACTGTTTTTAGGGTATAGACCTGCACAGTCTAACACAGCAGCTATGAGCCACATGTGGCCATTTAAATTTAAATGAACTAAAATGAAATAGAAACTAAAGTTCAGTTCCTCAGTCATACTAGCTACATTTTAAGTGCTCTGTAGCAACAAGTGGCTAGTGGCTATTGTATTGAACCCATGTGTACAGAACACTTCCATCATCACAGAAAGTTCTATTGGTACCATTGGTATAGTCAGAACTCCCTAAGGTCTCCCACATGCCCACAAAGTCTGACTCCTGTTTACCCCTCTAGCCTCATCTTGTGTCACAATCCTGCTCATCTCTCTGATCCAGCTCTATTGGCCAAAAATCTCCCTCCCACCACAGGCCCTTTGCACATGCTGTTTTCTCAGCTTGGAGCACTTTTTTTCTGCATTATTAGACTTATTAGCTCAGGGATGGATAGATAAATGGATGGACGGATGGATGGATCAGTGGGTGGGTGGGTAGGAAAATGCGTGGATGAAGGTAGTGGCAGATTTAGCTAGTGTCAAAGATTATAATCTTCTGGCCAGTCCTTAACCATTGAGAGAATTCTTTAGCTTGATGCCATCCCACACTCCTTCTCTCTTACTCCCTTGCTTCCCTATCTTCTGATGCCAACATAACCTTGTAAACCAGGAGAGAATGCACTGATCGTGATACTTCCAGGTTTCTGGCCAGGGCAATGGTGGTTCAGTGTAAATCAGTATAATGGCTTTCTATTATGACTTGGTTTCCCATGGAGCCTGGGGCTTCAAGGAGAGAATATTCTAGTCCATATAACAGGGCTATTTTTAAAAATTCATAAATGAATAAATTGACCTTCTTGTGTCCACCCCATTCCCAGATGTGGCCTGGTTGGTGTGAATTACCTCTGAAGGCTGAGAACCCCACGCACTGTCTTGAGGGGCAGGTCTCTGGGCTATCCTCAAGTAGGATGTTTCTATCATTTCCAGATGAAATCTATCACCCATCCATGATTACGTCAAGAAAAATAAAGGATGGGCAGTCCCCTCTAGGAGTCAAATACGAGGTGAAGCTATAAGGTATTTTAAACTCACAAAGCATTTCTAGTCCCATTTCTGGTTATGTTCACTTCAGCAAGCTAGGCTTTGGCTTTAAATTAGTCACTTAAGTTGTTTTAACAACACACACAGATGTTACAGGGTGACCTGAAATCCAAGGAGGTTTGGCTGCATAAGCACTTGGAGGAAGGCAGCAAAGGGCAGTGTCTCGGGTGTAGCCGCTATGAAACACAGTATGGGGGTTCCTCAAAAAATTAAAAGTAGATTACCATGGGTTCCAGGAACTCATCTCCTGGGTATATACACAAAACGTCTGAAAGCAAGAACTTGAACAGATACTTGTACAATTATGTTAATTAACAGCATTATTTACAAGAGCAAACAGGTGGAAACAACCCAAGTGTCCATTGACTGATGAATGGACAGATATGAGGGGACAAAAAATGTGGAATATTATTCAGCTTTAAAAAGGAAGGGAGTTCTGACATATGCTACATCATAGATGAACCTCAAGGATATTATGCTAAGTGAAATAAGCCAGCAACAAAAGGACAAATATTGTACTGTATTGATTCCCTTATATGAGGTCCCTAGAGCAGTCAGACTCATAGAGACAGAAGGTAGAATGGTGGTTCCCAGGGACTGGGGGTAGGGATAATGGGGAGCTAGTGTTTGATGGGCAGAGCTTCAGTTTGGGGAGATGAAAAGTTCTGGAGATGGATGGTGCTAATGGTTGTACAACAATGTGAATGACTTGATGCTATTAAGGTGTATACCTAAAAATTATTAAAACGGCAAATTTTATGTATGTATATTTTACCAAAATACAAACAAATCAAAGCAAAAAAAAAAAAAAAGAGGCAGTGTCCTCCACTACATATTTCTAGGGTAAGCACTCAGAGCAGCAGGCTGGCCCTGCTCTTGTGTGGGGACTCTGTTCAATGGGCGTGTCCCAAAGCAGTTAGGGCAAAAGGCCGGAAGGCCACGTAATGACTCTTATCATACTGCTGCTGTCCATCAACCCATCCTGGGAACATTCTTTTCAAGACTTAAAAGTGCCCAATTTTCATTAGCTGTGGGCAGGTTTGCAGCCTGAACTGGTAACTCCTTATTACTCAAAGTCTAATGTCCAAATGCCTTACCTTACCATTCAAGGCCTCTCCTCAGCCTCTGATCCTTCCACACATACCAGGCAACCACACCAGTTATTCTTGAGCACCTACTAAGTGCCAGGCACTGTAGGGACACTTGAGATAAAGAGGTGAGAGAGACAAGGTCCCTGCACTCAGCTCCGTTCCAGTGGAGAGATGTGATATCGACAAGGAAACAATCAAGCCTGAAGACTGGAGGTGTTATAAGCATTAGGAGTGAATCCAACAGGTCAACGTGCTGGGTGTGACTTCTCTAAGTCATGTCATAAACTGAGACCTCAAAGCTGAGAAGAAGTCAGCCCTGTGAAGATCTAGAGCAGCGATTTTCAACCTTTCCATCTAGCGGCACACATAAAGTAATTACTAAAATTCTGCAGCACACCAAAAAATATATTCTAGTTTTTGCCCATCTGACAGAAAAAAAAGGTATGATTTTGATTCATTCACACTGGAGGGCTATTGTTGCGCTGGCTGTTGTCATTTTTTTATTTGACAACCTAAGGGAAAAGAGGTCGGTGCCCCTGACTAACAGTTAGGTACTGCATGTTTTAGAAAGTCTTGCGGCACAGGGGGTTGACGATCACTGCTGTAGAGGAAGAAAGTTTCTTCCTCTAGGAGAGAACACAGCGAACCCTGGGGCGGGAACAAGCTTACAGCATTCAGAGATCAGAGTCAGACAGGGTAGCTGGAGTGACTGAAGGGGAGCAGGGCAGGAGATGAGGGGAGAAGTTGGTTGGGCCAGATCACCAGGGCTAGTTGGACATAGAAAGGTGTTTAGATTTTTTTTCCCAGTGGAAGAAGAAGTTACTGATGGGTTTCTTTGGAGGAGGCTTAGTGAGGCATGATCAGGTTTACATTTTTAAAAGACATTTCTATATTTTACATTTTCGAAAGCCTCCTTGCTGGCTGCTTCTGATTGGAAGATAGATTGGAAGAGCTTGGGTGGAAGCAGGGAGACGGTCAAGAGGTGAGAAATGATGAGGCCAGAAGAGGGGGGCACATATGCTTCCCCAACAAGCAGTGTCTTTCATACCCCTATGCCTTTGCACGTGCTGTTCCCTCTTCCTACAATGCCATTCCCATCACCTCTATCTGAAAAACTTCACCTGTGCTTCCACAGACTGCTCAGTGTCAGCCACACACCATCTACCCTCATGCCCAAACATGATAATTTGTTGCCCCTTCCTCTGACCTCATTTGAAAATGGATCTCTCTCTACTTTAGTCCTTAACATACATGCTGTAGTGTGGAAAAAACCTGGGCTTTGGAGTCAGACCACAACTGGCCCAAGGCCAAGCTTAGCCACCCCTGGCTGTGACACACCTGAGGAAGTGGCTGAAATGCCCTGAACCTCAGTCCTCCCATCTGGAGAATGAGAAAACAATTACATTTACTGCAGACACTAAGATGAGGATTTCTGTGCCAGTGATATATAAAGAAAGCATTCCCAGGGGAGACTAGTAAGGGAGAGGGGGAAGCAGGCAGGGACAGGAAGGCAACAAGCAAGGGTGTGATCTCAGGCAGAACCCTCCAGGGCAGCTCCAACCCATTGCTGCTGAAAGCTTTGGGGGGATAAATCACACTCAGGGTCCCCTAGGATGGAAGGGAGCTGGGCTTTCACCCTCCCCAACACACCAGTCACTGCCTAAGGGCCTCCACACCAGAGGGGTCAGAAGCTCCCAGGCATTTTTGGCTCTCTGCGGGCGATGGCAAGGCAGCTCCAGGAACCTGAGTGTAGGTTGCTAAAGAAGAGTCACAGGTAAGCTCACCCCAGCTGGGCGGGGGGAGTGCAGACACAGTAGGGGTGTGAGTGGACGTGCACTGTGTCCACTACACCAACCACTGGGTCTGGATGTGGCAAGAATCACCCCCCACCCATGAGGAGTGGAGGCTAAGACACCATCATCTCATTTGGGAGACTTCAGGTTCTGTGAGGACAGGATTGGGTCCCCTCCACCTTTATCCATGAAAGGACATAACTGAGTGAGAGAGTGCCTTGTGGTTAAAAGGATTGTTTTTACAAAGATACCAGCTCACCCCAAAGCCTGTGTGCCAGGCAAGAAAGTGACATTTTATAAGGGGTCTTGTTGATTGCTGACATCTACCCTGAAAGGTCAGGAACAGCATCACACCTGTGTAACAAATGGGGAAACTAAGGTCCTGGGAGGTAGAGCGAGGTCCCACAGCCAGGGAATTTGAACCCTGAGTGTTTCGCTATGGATTCGGTACCCTGAGTCCTTCCATCTTGTGCACCTATGGCCTCCCTGGCAGATTTTTTTTGGGAAGATCACACCTCCCCTTTTCAGAAGCAACCTGGGGTTCCGTGGCTGTGAGCATTTATTTGTCCTAACAACAAAGTGGCTTCTGGGGTCCCCAAGGAGACCCAAGTCCCACATGCCCCCTTATCCCCAAAGCAAAGCCCCTCTTGCCTAGCATCCAACTCCAGGGCAGTCCAGCTACTTACAAAGGCCGGAGCTCCTTTTCTGAAAGATCTGTGTCCTGCAACGAGTGGGAGTCAGTCACCAAGGGCACCTCTGAAACGCTCCCTGGTCATGAGATTCGGCTTCTCTGCAGGTTGGATCTCCCTCTCCGGCTGGCGTGACCCCACAGCTTTTCTGGGACTTAGGGACTAATCCTATTTCACCAAAACTCTTTTGTGAGCCTCAGACCTGGGTCTGTGGAGCATATTTTTAATTTGCTTTTTCTCAGAGGTAAGAGAGATGATAAAAGATCGTTGGAAACACAAGAGCAAAGGTATTTGATCTCTCTGGTGCCTTGAAAAGGAAAGGAAATGGAGAAGGCCACCTTTGCCTAATTTGGGGAAAATGAAAAAGTTAATCTTTTTCCCATAAATTTTAGTTTTCTTTCAGTCTCCACCATCTCAGGAAAATGCACAAGCAATTGCACAGATGCCTAAACCAGAAACCTGGAGTCATCCGGACACCCCCTCCCCACATTCACTCCATCTCCAAGTCCTGTCATTTCATTCTATGTTCAAGTTGCTCTCAAATCCAGCCACTCCTCTCCATTCCTGTCGCTGTTGCTCTCCCCTGGGCCTCTTGCCCAGATACTTGCAGTGGCTCCTCCCCAGGCTTCCCCATCCAACTTAGCCCCTAACCACCTGACCTTTCAGGAATGCAAATTGATCTGTGTCACCTCACTACCTGTTCCCAAGCTCTCCTGCTTCAAACACCCATGAAACTTTTCTTTGCATTGGGGATGAAGAAAAAAATTCCACAAGGGGTTGGCCAAGCTCAGGTGCAGCCCCACCCATCTTAGCCTGCAATCACTCCCTCCTTGCTTTCAGAGTTCAGACCACAGGACCTTTGCACAGGCTGATCTCTCTATTTCTTCATTCCCCCATGCAAAGGAACTCTGAGCACATCCAATGGTCTCCTCTGTCTACTCAGCACCCTTCAAGTTGCCCTGGTGGAAGCCCAGAGGAAGAGCAAATGGATGGATGGATGGATGAGGCTCCAATCCCTGGAAAGTCCTTGGCCATCTTTCTCCCACTCCCTTCCTGGTTTGGGGAGGCCCATGGTTGTTTAATCTTGTTGTCCTGGAGGGGAGCCCACAAGTGGTGGAGGGGCACAGGTCTCCACACCCAGACCTACTTTCTTCTGGAGTTTGGTGAAGCTGGTCCAGAGGGGAGGGTCTCTCACCCCTTCAGGAACACGAAGTTCTGCCTGATCTACTCTCTGAGCTTTAAAATTCCACCACCTATGTTTTCCAGACTTCCTAGTTTAGTGGGGCTACCAGACAATAGGGACTATTCCCCCCCCCCCCCCACTTTAGACTCCTGTGAGGACCCAGGCAAGGTTTCCACCTTCACTGGGGCTCCAGGAAGACAGAGCCCTAGAGATCCACGAGGCCCAACTTAGCCTCTGGCTGGCTGTGTGTTGCTGAGCAGACTCTTTCCCCTCCTGGGCCTCAGTCTCTACACTTGGAAAATGAAGGAACTTGGCAGGACCATTTCAGAGATGGTTCTTACCAATACCTACTCTTTGCTGAGCACTGTCCAGAAGTCCTTGAAATGGTCAGGGGAGTTATTTATTCTCCCCACTTTATAGATGAGGAAACTGAGGCAGAGAGGCAGTCACTAGCTCAAGGTCACCTAGCTGGTCAGGATTGGGGGGCTTCCAGCCTGGGCCTATCTAATTCATAGCTGTCCTTGCTCTCAGACACCACAACATGCTGCTCTTGGGTGATTCTGAAACATCTCTGGGGGTTGGAGGACCTGGATGGATTCCTGAGGCTGATCATTCTTAGTATAAGCCCCCAGAAATTAGGCAGCAGGGAAAGGTGGCTTAGAGCACAGCCTTGCTGGGTTCCCTGCTCTTAGCATGTCAGCCTGGGTGCATTCCACATCAGGAAGTCCCACGCCATCTGAACACTCAGCTGGGTCAACACCGACCAGGCACTTTAGCATGTCCCCTGCCCTTTGATCTTTACAAAGAGCCGCTGAGTTCTACAGGGCACCTTGATTAGAGACCTCGTTCTATAGATTTGGAAATGAGGTCGAGAGAGGGAGGCCCTTGCTAAGTCAGCGTTTGCCCCAATTCAAACCTAAGTCCTTTGACCCCAGATCTGTTGTGTTTTGAGCAGGAGCTACATTCAGAAAGAATAAAATGGAGAGACAGACAGACATAACTGGTGGCCAAAAAACTCTATCTGCTTAGGTCTCTCTCCAGTCCTCTAGCTAAATTCCAAGTTCCCTTCCTCACTATGCAAAATAAACAACTGACACAACCTAATTAGAGGGAGGAGAACTCTAAATGATTTATTTTAAAAATCGAGGGCTGTGTTTCACTTTTAAAAATAAATAGCTGAACTAGGATAGAAAATGTGGGGAGTGGACATGGGTGAGGGAATTCTCAGGCCTTCTTGGTGCCATGTGACTTTGTGTGGCAGCACTGGGGCATGGCTTCCCAACCTGTATAGTGGGAGGGTGATGCTGGGTGCTCATAGCAACCGCACTTCAGGGTCAACTCCATGCTTCTGTGCATTTGATTGATCCCCACGACAAACCTGAACTATATGTCTTATTATTATCACCACTAGGTGGAAGTTCAGAGAAGCTAAGTGACTTGGCCATGATCACACAGCTTGAGAATTGCAGAGGTGGGAGTCAAACCCAGACTGATTTAACTCCTGATCCATGCTCTAACTGGCTCAAGCTTCAGAAGTGAAATTCTATGGCTCTACCAAGATTATCAGTACTAATAAGGATATCAATGATAATATTGAGCAATTAAATCACATACTATGTGATCACCATAAACTAACCTTCTGTGCCTCCAGGCATAACTCTGCCTCAGGGCCTTTGAACTGGCTGTTCCCATTCCTAGAAGGCTCTTTTCCACTTATCCTCATGGCTCCCTCTCTGACCTCCTTCAAGTCTTTGATCAAATGTCACCTTCCCAACCTCTATTTAAAATTACACCCCTTCTGCTTCACCCCAAATTCCTGATCCATCTGTCCTGTTTTATTTTTTATCAGTGGCACTTCTCACCATGTAAAACACTCAGTGTATTTTGTTTGCTGTCCTCCATGAGAATTTACCCTTGCTCAGGGAAGGGCCCTCCATCTGCTTCCTTCCGGCTGTATCCCCAGCCCCGAGCACTGAGCACAGTACACAGTAGGCACTCAGTGGATCAGGTTGAATCATGCTTGCTCACAGCAACTGAGGACAGAGGTACTCTTTTAATCCTCCTTTTATAAAACGAGATGTTAGAGAACCTGTTTAAAAGTCACACTGCTTGTAAATTCAGCCCCAGGAAGCAAACATCCAACAACTGAGATACTAAGACTGTAACATGGGGGTGAGGGGAACCCTTTTCAAAATGTGTAGGTGGACAACCTGTGGGAAGCCACTGTCCTCAGAATAGGGTGTGGGGCTATTTGCCAAATGCTTTTCTCTTCTTGTCTAAAAGCAGACTCAGTTTGGGACCCCACTCAGGACACTGAGGGTTTTTGAACCCAGGGCCACACCTTTGGGGTTGCAGCATGGAGATGCTGCAGGATTTTCTCAAGTAGGGCTGGGGCATGGCAAGTGGGCTAATCCCTGTCGCACCCAGCACAGTCTGTAGAGCCCCATCTGACCTGTGCCCATGTCCCATTCTTGTTCTACATCTAGAGGGCTCCGCTCCTCCCCTCCTTTTCCCTCTCCCAGCTCCTCCCTGACCCATGTGTCCTGGGCTCACCTCCTTTAGCTATTTAAACTGTGGATTCTAACTTTGGTTTGTGTCAGAGTCACCTAGGGAGTTACAAATAGAGGCGGGGCTCTGCCTCCAGACTCTGGGTCCCTGAGCTGAGTGGGTCCAGGTACCTGTATTTTTTGACAAGCTCCTGGGAAGTTATAAGGTGGGCGATCCACAGACCTCCCTGAACAAGAGCTCCCTCAGAGACTGTGCCTCCCAACCTTGGCCTTGGTTTGCACTCCCCTCATTTTACAACCAGACTGTAAACCCCCTAAGAGACAGGGACACTGTCCCACTTTTATCTTCTAACTCTGACCCTGAATGCTCAGTAGGTGCTCAATAAATTCTTGAGGGTTGGCTAAGGTTAGCCCAGCTGGGAGGGATGACTAATTCACAAGGTAAAAGACTTGAGAGCCAGAATTATCCCGATAGGCAGAAACCCTGGGCCAGATGGAGAGAGAATGATACTCAAGGATAGATGAAAGTCAGGCATCTGGACTTAGACAATTAAGTACAAATCATTTGGGGAATTTTCTTGGTAGTAGTTCATGTGATGAAGCTTTGAGAGGCATATTTGACAGGGTCAATAGGAATTAACAGTGTGATGTGGTTGCTTAAAATAAAATAAAAAAACCAAACCAAAATTAGGTTGCGTTAAAAGAAATAGAGTATATAATCAAGGGAGGTGATGGTGCCCCTCTTTTGGGACTAGGCAAACCGGAGCTGGAGTGTGATGTTCAACTCCCTTGAAGAGTGATATTGACGGGCAGCTATCACTCTAAAGATAATTACTAAGATGGTGGTTTGAGGTTGCAGGGAAGGAGAGGCATCTGAAAATCATTTACTCAAAGAACACACTAAAAATATCAAAATAGGGAAGCTTAGCATGGAGAAGGTAAGTGTGACACTAGTGTTTAAGTATCTAAAGAAGTCTTGAGTGGAAGAGGGCCTGGGCCTTTCTAAGCTACTCCAGAGAGTGGAAGTAGGATTAGTGGGTAGAAGCTCAGCAAGGAAGAATTAAATCTAATATTGGAAATGAATACAAAAATAATTAGTGTTTTTCAACAATGGGGTTGGTGCCCTCTGAGGTAGTGACTTCCCTGTCACTATGGGCATCCAAGCAGAGCTGGCTGGCCTTGATGTGGGGAGCCTGTAAAAGGTTTTCTGCATTAGATGACCTCCAAGGTCCCTTTTACTCTGAAGTCCTATAATGTTTTAGGTTCAAAGTGGTCATTTCTCCTCTGAACAGCAAATGTGACCAGCAGGCCAGCCTGTAGTACACTGCCCTAGAGATACCCTAAGAAGTCAGGATCCCTCCTGTTCTTTCAGCAAGCCGTGAACATGGTAGAAAGCACAGTCAGAATGCAGGCTCATGATAAAGGAGATGGAGTAGGAGGTAGAAAGAAGCAGAAAGCTGAGAGTCCCAAGAACTGGCTTCAGTTCAGTTACCAACTTGCTGTGTGGTTTGGGGTCCTCTGTGCCTCAGTTTACAAAATATACAGTGGGGAAGTGTAGGCTCGGTCAACCCATCTCAAACTTCCATGTGCACATGGACCACCTGGGGCTCCTGTTGAAGGGCAGGTTCTGACTCCGTAGGTCTGATATCTGTCCTGTTTGAGCCCTGAGTTCTCAGTCCCAGGAAGCCTTGTCTGAGATTCTGCATTTATGTGATGTTCCCAGGTGACAGTGATACTGCTGATGATAGGGGGAGGGGCACACCTTGAGCAGCAAGGATCTAGCAGTTTCTAGTTCCTTTTGTTTGGACAGCCTGGGATTCCAGAATCCCTGCTTCCTCCTCCACAAAGAAAAGGAAGTGCTTGGGGGTGGGGGTGGGGAATTAAGTGGCTTACAAATGCCCCTTCTTCAAATTCGGAAGCTGTGGAGAAGCTCCAAAGCTGCTTAGAAGCTTGAGGTGGGAGACCCAAGGACACTGGTGGCCTGGGAGAAGCCCCTTTGCTGAAGGAAAATACATCATCCTGAAGTCCTCATGATGCATCATTCCCCTGAATCCTGAGAGATGGAGAAGGTGAAAGTTGTTGGGACCTCTGCAGAATGCACTGTGGGCAGGGGCCCGAGACGCTGCACTCTGTGCAAATGTCTGTATTTGCCTGTTACAGAGCCTCAGAGCAAAAGCAGTATTTTATGCAATGTGGCAGCCAGGCAGACATTCGATAAGGTGTTTTGGGCCTGCAACCTTTTGGGGATCCTTCAAGATCATAAGTCCTCACTGGTTCAGTCCACCCACTTGGGTTTCTTCTGAGAGAACCATGAACAAATAAGATGCTGAAAACCCAGGTCAACCCAACTTCCCCAGCTTCCCTGGGGCATTCCAGTTTCTAACTCCATAAGCAAAGTGGACACACTCAAGAGTTCAGAAGAGCTGGGTAGTGAGGGTCACATTTTATTTTTGGCTCCTTGCTCTGATGTCATGGAGGAAGAGAAAGGCAGGTGGGAAAAGATTCAGCAGGTGGGGCTAAGTTTGTTTACCAGCTGGCTTAATGGGCTTCCAGGGAAGCCCAGGTGTCTTCCAGTTATTGCTCTTCCCAGGATCGCTGGCCCAATGGCCTGGTCCAAAAAACAGCTCTGCATTGGTACCACGTGGTTTGGCTTAATCGCTATTCATACCCTTCCCATCACTTGGAGCAGGACCCCTGGCATGGGCCCGGGCCCAGTCACTAAATTTTAAAGGTTTGCAGATTACTGGCCAGTGAGTGATGATCTAACCAGGGTGTGCAGAACAGGATTATTAGGGTCATACATTTTTATTAAAGGTCACTAACAGATTTATAGAAAGCACTGTAAAATGACACTTGTTTTTATTAGCACAGATCCTACCCCTTGACAGAAAGTGCCTGGGCTGAAGCAAAGCTGGAGGACTCCAACAACAGAGGCGCCTTTGATTCAAGTTCTTATAGCCCATGGTGGGGGTGGTGTGCACCCAGGATTATTCAAAGAAGGCCTGGTGGAAGCTCAAGGTTGTGATTTGAAGAGCTGTTACAGGGTGTGGCTTGGCTCCTGCCTCTCTGCCACACGCTGATGGTGACCTGGGCCAGTCATTGCTCTTCCCAGAGCCTCAGCTTCCTCCTCTGAAAAACAGGAGTTGTAATGTGCACTCTCAGCAATGCTGTGAGGGTTAAGATATGTTGTGATGGCCCACATGAACCAGTGGGAACATGCAGCGCTTTCCATTAATTCCGTCACCATTGCTTTTATTTCCCAAGTACTTGCTAGCTGCCTGAATAGATTTGGTTTACCAAATGGTAAAGGCAGATCTGGAGCCCTGCATTAGAAAGGGTTAACCTCAAATTTAGGCTGAAACACCTGACCCTAGATGCTCCCAAATGGAGGGTGTCCTGCTAGCCCTGGGGGCTCTTCAGGGGTTCTCATATCAACATAATTTCATGTGCTTTCCTTAAAAAGAGAGAGAGAGAGAGAGAGAGAGAGAGAGAGGGAGGGAGGGAGGGAGGGAGGGAGGAGAGAAAAATCCTTTGGAGATGGAGAAAGACTGGAAGAAAACATACAAAAGTGATGCTGTCAAGATGGCATTCAGGTGCTCTTTTTTCTGCTGTTTTCCCAGACTTTTTGTAATAACATAGGTGCTTGTATAAAAAAGAGGAGAACATAGGGCAGGCAGACCCAGGTTCAAATCCCAGCTTTGCTTTCCTAGTGGTGAGACCTTGGATAAATCGCATAACTTCTCTGTGTCATGGGTTCCTGATATACACAAGGGGGTAAGACCATCTGTCTCATGGATTACATGCAAGTGTGGAAGCCATCTGGGGGGCTTTCCAGAATCCTCTCCCTCCTCCCTTTGGGGAATTTACTCTCTATCCAGTTGGTCTGGGCAGCCAGCTAATGCTCAGGCTGGGAGAATATTCTGAAAATGAGGCCAAATTAGAAGAACCAGAGCAGAGAAACAGAGGGAAAGAAAATGGGTCAAACCTTTTAAATCTTGGATCAAACCTAACCTGAAGCTGGATATCCCTGTATTATTCAGCTATGTGGACCAATAAATATCCATTTTAGTTATTTGGTTGGATTTGTATTACCTGTAAAGACCCAAAGGACTCATGAGATTGTATATAATGCATGTTAAATGCCTAACAGGCAAGGGACACAGTGCTATAACTTGATGATTGGTAGTATTCCTTTCTTTTTTAAAAAAGGAAATAGTATTTTTTCTTTATTTCCCAAATTTTTATTTTAAAAAACGTCAATCCCCCAGAAGATTTGTCAGAATATTTTAATGTGTGTTCACCTGCTCTCCACTTACGTTCACCAATTGTTAACAAACTCATCTGTGCTCTGTTTCCCTTCCTATCTCCCTCCCTTTCCCCTGAGACATCAGTCCATTTTAGTTCTAAGTACCTGAGCATGAATTTCCTAAGAACAAAGACATTCTCCCACACAAGCACAACTCCACCAGCCTATTTTCATCGCCGGAGGTTTAACATTGACACAGTGCATCATCTAATCCACAGCCCTGTTTAAATTTTCTCTGGTCTTCACAACTACTTTTCCTATCCAGGATCCTGCATTATGTTTTATTGTCATGTCCCTTCGGTCTCCCTTAATTTAGAACAATTCTCCAGACCTTTTCTTTCTTACAATGTAGGTATTTGGAGGAAGCCCTTTAGTTGGGTATGTGCCCTGACCTGGAATTGAACCTGCAACCTTTTGGTGTACAAGACAATGCTCCAACCAACTGAACCACACTGGCCAGGGAGTTCTGCCTATTCTTGACCTTCACATAAAAGGGATCAGTCAGCAAGTTCCCTCTGGCGTTTGCCTTTTCTGACTCAACAGTGTCTTTTTGATATTCAGGCATGTCACTACATATATCTATGGCTCACGGCATTTATGATTATTATTATTTTCACAGGAATAAATAGTGAATCAGGCCTCAGGTATTTTCAGTCATAAGAATAAATTGGAGCTGTTCTGGCCCTTATTTAAACTTGTCTGGCCTGCCACTCACTGGGGCACCTCCTTGCTCATAAGTTGAACAGGAAATACTGCCAGGGGTCCAGGCACAGCCCAGGGTGCCTGGTGAGCTGGTCTTGTCCTACTCTCACTCACACCAACTTTATCTGAGTCAAATACTGGCCTTGACCCCAAACTGGGATACCCAACCCATCAGCCTCTAGATTTGCTGTTCAGAAATGTAAGGTCTGGTGATCTGCCCTGCCTCCCTCTTCATTCACTAGCACCTCACCTAGGTCACTCCAGCCATACTGGCCTTTCAGTTCCCACTCGGGCCTTTGCACATGCTGAGCTCTCTGCTTGAAATGTCCTTCCCCCACTCTTTTCCTGTGATCACGTATTCATCTTTCAGGCCTTAGTGCAAATGCCGCCTCCTCAGAGAGGTCTTCCCTGGTGACCACGGTGAACATTGGTCCCTGGTTACTCTCACCCACATTAGTGCAGATTTGCTGTATTTGTAAAGTTATCTCTTTTCTATCCATCTCTTCCACTGGTTCCATGAGGGCAGAAAATGTGTTTTAGCACCAGATCTGGCACTTTCTAAGTTCAATGAAGAAGGAAGGAAGAAGAGAAGTCAAGAAGGAGGGAGGGAAGAGGGGAGGGAGAGAAGGAGGGAAGCCGGCCTAGTCTCTGGATCTTGCTTTTTCTGTGGACCTTAGCTGGCTCCCCCTGGTGGGTTCCAGCCACTTCTGCTGTCAGGGATGGGGTGCCACAAAGCCCTGGGGAGCCTTTGGCCGAAGGCAGTGGTCTAGCCTCAGACCCTCTATGAGGAAGACCGTGGCAGATGGCTGATGTGAGGAGCTATCACACCCACAGGAACAGCCCCATGCTCACCTTCAGGTAGTGAGTTTAAATACTAATCCCCTGTGTTGTGGGGTAGGGGCATGGGGGACAGAACCATGCACAGACTCCTGGTGAGGAGTAAACTGGTGGCAAAGTGTCTCCAGAGGTCAATTTGACTCTCTATGCCTGGCACTCAGTAGGAGAGCCATGGGGATCTCTCTAAGGAAGTGAATGGCCCTTGGCCCATGGACGCTTTGAGAAAGCCATTCTATAGGAGAGAAAAGTAAGGTTTACACAAAAATCTAGCTGCAAGGCAGTTCCCTACAGTGTAATTTATAATTGTTAAAGACTACAAATACATATAGGCCCAAAATAAAGGACTGCTTGAATACATGAGGTGGGAGGTGATTTATCCATTTTAGATTAAGTCATGGGCGAATATCTACTGGCAAGAAAAGATATGTGATGTGAAGAAAGGTTATAAGATAATATATTAAATATGATCTTATTTTTTTAATCAAAACAATATTAGTGACAAACAATTACATAAAACACACTGTGTGCTAGGCTCTGTTCTAAGTATCTTCCATGCATGATCCCATTTACTCTGCCCACAGCCCTGTAAGGCAGGTACTAGTGACACACTCATTTTACAAGTGAGGAAACTGAGGCACAGAAAAGTTAAACAGCTTGTCCCAAAGGTCACACAGCTAGTAACACGGTAGCCAGAATTAAAAACTAGGCGACACTGCCTTCCGACAGAAGGTGCTCACAGCGGTCTTACAACAGGCTAGGATTCCAGGTGCTTAAAAATTTTTTATTGTTACTTTGCTCATTGGCGCTTTCTATGCTAAAAAGAATTATATTGTTTTTATAATTAGAATAGAAACCATAAAAATGTTTAATAAAGCCCGGATGGGCAATCCCTAAGTTAACTGGAACACTGTGTCCTCGCCAAACTGTGAGATAAAATTCTGTAGCATGAACCTGGTGTTCCCTGGAGAGTGGGAGATGTGCTCAGCAGTCCCAGAGGTGGCCAGCTTGGAGGGAGAAAAGGAAAGGAGATACAAGCTGCCCACAGCAAGCAAATATCTGCTGAGCACCCACTGTGTGCTGGGGCTACTTCGGTGGCTAAGGGGCTGACCCTGGCTTCTGAGAATCTAGGTCTAGCTGAGAAGATGGCCTCTCTTCTTAGAAGAGGCCTGGAAGGGGTGGTACCCAGAAGAGCACATGTCTGTGAAGCATGGGGAGGAGGTTCCTTCTCCCCTCTCAGAAAAGTATTGAGAGCTTCTGGAAGCAGTGAGAGAATGTGTGCTCCCAAGGTAAGCTAGTATTTGAACCCCAACTCCACCCACCTGCTTAAGGTGTGACCTTGGTTAACAATTCACTTTGCTGAGTTAAAATGGTGGAACAATAGCACCAACCTGTGGTAGGCAGAATTCTAAGTGGCCCTCAAGTTTTCCACCCCTTGGTGTATACACTCTGAATCGTTCCCTCCCTGTGACGGCTTATCACTCCTGTGATCGCGTTAGGTTTTATACCAAAAGTGAAGGGATTTTGCTTGTGTAAATAAGATTCCTCATTGGTTGACTTTAAGTTAAAGCCACATGGAGATTATCCTGAGTGGGCCTGACCTAATCAGGTGATCCTATAAAAGAGGGTCTAGAGCCTCTCTCCTGCTGGCCTTGGAGAGCCAATGAGCTCTACAGCTGCAAGAAAATGAGTTCTGCCAACAACCATATGAACTTTGTGGAGGACCCTGAACCACGGAGGACACCCCCACCCCAGCCTGGATTGCAGCTTGGTGAAACCCTGAGCAGAGGACCCAAATAAGCCTTGTCTGGGCTCCTGCCCTATGGAGACTGTGAGATAATAAATGTGTGTTGTTTTAAGCCATTAAGTTTGTGATGATTTGTTATGCAGCAAGAGAAAACTAATAAATTATGTCACAGGAATGTTTATGAGATAATGCACATGCCATTTCTCTCTCTCTCTCTCTCTTTCTCTCTCTCTGTCTCTCTCCTGTGTGCGCGCACAGACACATACACACAAGGTCTATGCTCAGCTATTTGATCTCCTTTCCCTTCTTCTAAATGTCAGGGACCCAGGGTATCACCAGGGAGGTCTGTTCAGCACTGCTTTTCCATTAAACCTAGCACCCTAGCCTGGAACCCCTGAACAGGCTTGAAGGAGCTAACAGGGTACCCACCCCAGGGGAGGCCACCAGCATCATGTTACCCCTCATGGCCTTGCATGGTAGATGCTTGGTAACCAACAATTTACTTAAATAAATAAAAGGAGCAGATATCCTTTTCGGCTTCCAGCTCCTGTCCAATGTGGGGAATAATCAGGAGGGTCAAGGGTGAAGTTGAAGTCTGAAGAGGAGAGAAACTCTTGCCCATCTGCAGAAGGAGATGTATGTATACAGGAATGTTACTGTAGCTTTGTCATTGTGAAGTATCAGAACAAATGAACTGTCAGATCTCCATAAGGTAGAATATTATACAGCAGTAAAAAAAATGAACTAGAGCCTCATGTATTGATGTGAATATATTCTCAAACCATAGTGAGTTGCAGAAAGATATGTACAGTATTGTGGCAAGATAGTAAAAAGATAGAAAAATTCCTGGACAAGACAAGAAAATTAAACAAGGCCAAATAATTTGAACAACTTACAGCCAGCTAGTGAATCACAAAACCTTATCTCCCCCGACCAAGAACATGTGAGAGCAAATGATTTATATCTCTCCTCCCTAACCAGAGAATACATAGCTTAAGTCACCCTGGTCAGGGAAAAGAAAGAACAGAGACCCAATTAATGCCATTTATGCCAGCTAAACCCAAGGACAGATGAAGTCAGGGGAACAAATAACAAAAACTCCATTAAAGCCAGACAGACCCAAGATAAAAGTAAAATGGAATAATCCCAAACTCCCCTATATGCTCATTTTGATGCATCAGCATATTAAAAACATGCCTGGAAAGCTGATAAATATTTTACTAAAACTGGTCCCTAAAATTCTCACCTGCAGAAAAAAAATAAAACCCCTCAAGACAAAGACTCAGTAAGGGCCCACTCTACAGCACATCCATGCCCCTTCTCGCACATGAACTTTTAATTCTTCCTAAACTCTAAGGGTCCCCACAAGACTTGCAACCAGGGGAGCAGCGGGCAGCAGCAGCTTGTCCCGGGCTTACCCCCTGATCCTGTCTCCAAGGCCTCCTTTTCTCTGACTTTCCAGTGAGCTAAAAGCAGCCCTACCTTGGCTCACTTCTTTCCTATGTTTCTAGAGAGTCAAAGCAGAGTGCCGCCTAGGCTCCTGTTGCTGCTTCTACCCTAAGTCCTTCCTTTGTTTCACGGTCCACAGCTTTAATGAAACATACTCTCAAAATCACCTGGACTTGTGCTGTGAAATCTTTCTTACACAAAGTCAAGAACCCACACTCAATAGGCTGGCCTGAAATAGACCCGCTCCAGGCTGGTCTCTGTCTGGTAACAGTATGATGCCACTTCTATAAAGCATAAAACCATGCATATGTACTGGAAGTATCAAAAGATGCCTGGAGGATGATAAACCTCAAAATCATGACTGTGGCATTTCCAGGGTGGTAGGGTGTGTGTGGAATAAGTGAGAAGAAAGGCTAAATTATATTAATAATGTTTTATTTCTAAAGCTGGTGATGGGTAAATGGTGCAGGAATGTTAGTAGCATGTCAGCTCCATGAGGGATCTTTGGTTTGTTTATTGCTGGAGTCCTAGCACCTAGAAAAGTGCCTGACACATAGTAGGTATGCAGTAAATATTAGTTGAATACGTAAATGATGTTAGTTACATTATCCTCTGTTCGATCCTGAAATCTTTAAAAGAAAACCTTGAAAATCCCATGGCACCAGAGACATCCCACTGCCAGCCACCAACTTGCTCTGTGGCTCTGGGAGAGATCACTGGCTCTCTTGGGGCCTCCGCTTTGCCATCTGTAAAATGGAGCACTGCATGGACTGGCCTCCATTTCCTCCTGCTGCAGGAATCTGTGGTCTCTGAGGATTCCAGAGGCCCAGGTGAGTGGTCAGCTTCAGTTTCCCTTCTGTTAAATGAGCCTAAAAATAGGACCTGCCTCTCAGAGTGTGGTTGTAAAGATTACTTGAATTCATATGTCTGAATATGGTAGGTACCTAATAACGCTTGCCATGTAGCAGGTGCTTCATAAATGTTACCAGTTGTTATTTCATATTTGTACCCTGAGGACCAAGCATAGTACCCGCACCCAGTAGGTGCCCCATGAATGTTTGTGTGAACAGGAGAGTGAGGGAGGGATGGGGTCAGTGAGGGTATCTGTCCCTATGAAATTTCCCCTTTTACTGAACCTAAAGTTACCCTCATTCTTTGAAGAGGTTGGAGTCAGACTCTGCTGGGTTGTGTGGCCATGAGCCCCAACTCTGGCTTTTGCTAGCAGTGTGACCTTAAAAAGCTGACTGCTCACCTCTTGATTCTTTAGTGTTCTCATCTGAAAGTGAGAATCATAATTCATCTTCAACCTGCCAGTCAGAGGCTATGACCAGTGTGACAGCCCTTTTAGGTCTCTTTCTGTGTCCCCCCCAACACAAGAACTATGGTGAGTATGCGAATTCCCTCTCACTGATTAGAAAAAACTGGTTTTCATATATTGTGCTTCAACAAAGCTTCTTGGAAAGTACAAGTTTCCTGGAGAGCAGAGGGTGGTCTCAGGACTGATCCGAGGCTAACCCCCTGCAAGTGGGATATCCCAGTAAGCAGATCCCTACAGGTTCCCCAGCCCTTCCTGAGTGGCCACATTCCCACGCTGGGGTCCCAGAGGCTTTGCCCCAGATTATTTGTCCTTGCAGCCAACATGATCACAATCTCTCCACTGTGTACAAGGCACCTCCCCGTTTCCAAGGTGCTGTCACGTTCCATGCACCCCTACTAATCCTCACAACAAGCTGGGAGGCAGACGCATGCCTCACTATTTCACACAGTGGGAGGACTCATGTGCAGAAAGGTGAAGTGTCCAACTCTCTCCCTTCCTTCTTTTCTTCCTCCCCCTCCCTGCCTCCTTTACTTCCTCTCTTCCCCTTCCCTCTCTTTCCTGTTCACACAGACATTCATGGGGCATCTACTGGGTGCAGGTAGTGTGCTTGGATACAAATACGAAAAACAGCCTCAATAACAACTGGTAACATTTATAAAGCACCTGCTACATGGCAGAATTATCAGGTACCTACCATATTCAGACATGTAAACTCAAGTAATCTTTACATCCACACTCTGTGATGCAGGCACTATTTTTAGGCTCATCTAATAGAGGGGAAAACTGAGACTGACCAAGGTTAAGAAATTTACCCAAAGTCATACTGCTAGTAAATGAAGGATTAAGGGTTTAGCTCCAAACCTGCAAAGTAACTGTTCTGCTAATCTGGTCCCTGTCTTGACAGTTTGCGGTTTGGAAAATTTATGATCTGCAGGCACATAGTGGGTGCTTAGAAGGTACTTGTTCAATAAAAGAATGATTGGCAGGGTAGGGGGGTTGCGAATGCTTGAATCCATTAGGGAAGGCTTCCCTGAGGAGGAGGCATTGGAGTTGGGCATCAAGGAATTAGGAGGAGTTCACCAGGACTCCACATCCGATTCCCTTCTTTTGACAAACCACACTGCTTCCCTAATAATCAGAGACTGCTGGAAAGGGATTTTAGGATTACTGGGGCTCTCATCCATGCCTGACTAAGGTCTGCCATGATGGACTTATCACCAGGTCTGAAATTCTCTTTGCTCTGCATATGACAGCAAGTTTGAAGCACCGAGTCCCATTTAAATGCATCTGTTACCTTGAAAGACAGGAAGGAAGATTAAAACCTAGGCGAGGAAGCATGAATCAGAGAGGTGCAGAATCAGATACTGGCCAAGAAAATGACCTTCGGAGCAGACAGACTTGGATTCAAATCCCAACTCCCCATTAACTGGCTGTGTGACCTTAGGTAAGTTACTTTACTGCTTTGTATCTGAGTTTCTTCACCTATAAAAAGAAGAGAACAACAGTACTTACCCTATAGGATTAAATAATTCAATAGAGTATTTGCAAAGCACCATGGGAAATGCTTAGTAAGCATAGCCTATATTTTAAGTTAATATTTTAAACAGAATAAAATAAATTAATTTAATATTAATTTAATATTCTAACTTTTTGGGAAGTCAGAGAAGCTGTCCACAAAGAGGACAGACCTGGGCAACGGGTCCCTGTGAACTCTGACTATGAGGACTTCTGACTATGGCAGGAGCAGGGCCAGGTAGGGGTTTTAGGTGGATAAATCCAAGAGAAATACAAGAAATTCCAGAATCCTCATACTTAGCCTGGGCGTGGTTAAAGAAGGACCGAGGATGGGAGGCCTCAAGGATCAGTTCCCTATTCCACTGGCTTCTGACAGGACAAGCACAGCATACCCGGCAGAAAGCAACTTTGCAACTGGTATGAAGATTGGAACGGGAGGCCCACCTGTTCTTTGTGTGTACATAGTCCTTAGACCGGAGGCTGCTAAGTGCTGTGCATACACTAGCTCTCTCTATGGAGTCTGATATGCTAAAAGATGGGGGCACAACATGAATGTAGTCACTAAGAATGATCATACACATGCCCATTGAGCCTTTACTGTGTGTACTTCATCTCTATGATCTCACTGACCTTCACAAGGCCCCTGCCAGATAGGGACTGTTATTAGGTCCATTTTACACATCAGAAAACTGAGGCTCAGAGAGGTCAAACCACTAAAGGGTAGTCCTGGGATTCGAACCCAGGTTCAGGTGGCTGCAGGGCCTGTGCTCTTACCCATGGTCTCGAATCCCTAGGATGAGCCAGAGAAAGTGATGTAGGGGAAATGTGAGGGAAGATACTGCTACTAAATTACGATAGTGGAAAACTTCCTCATAGGCTGGGAAGAGGGGAGTGGGTGTGAGTGTTCGTTAAAGACAAATTTTGCTGACTTCATGGCTCTGCCCATTTCTTCCTGTAGAATAGGGGTGGGGGGAAGTAGTGATTGGCTAATATGAACTCCAACCTTAAGGTCTCTGGGAGAAGCATGACTTGTTCTTTTTGGCTGCTACCACTGAGAACATCACTGCCAAAACCCCTTTCAAGGTCGGTGGTGAATCATCCAAGAAAATGTTTCCTTACTTTATTTCTCATTTTGACCTAAAGCCTTATCACTCAATTTATAATTCTACTGACATTTTACCCTTTCCAGAAACCTCATATACCCTTGCAGTGAGCATCTGCTGTCCACAAGGCCCGCCCCAGTATTCATTAGAGAATGATCTCTTCCCCCTCCTATAGGGCTTGGGTGAAGCTGTCAATCACTGTGCCTCCCCTGGCTGATCAAGGCAGCCCATCCCTCTGCCCACAGTGACTGGTCTAAGGGAAAGGCACATGACCTGGGCTGGGCCATCTCACTCCATCTATGAGATTTGCTTTATGGATGGGAAGGGGAAAGATTGTTCTTTGTCTACATTTGTGAACTGGCTACAAGAATCATATTGGGCCAGAACTACTGGTGACCATCTGGCTCACCACGAGGATAGAACCCCTGAGAATGAGGCCAATGCTGGGAACAGCTGAGAGAAGGAGAGGGGAACCAAGCCTTTCTAATATGATATGAGTCTCTGGATTCAGCTGTGCCTGATGCCTTCACCCCTATATATTGCAGTTGTGTGAGCCAATACATTCTGTTTTTTGGGTTTTTTTTTGCTTAAATTAATTTGTGTTGTGATTTGGCCACTGGCAACTGAAAGACTCTATTAAATACCACCCTCAAAGGATTCATCAATTAATTGCCTCATTCATCAATGATCTATTTAGTACTCACTCTGGGCCTGGCACTGATATGCTATCTGCCTAAGTGGAAATTAGAGAAGATTTATTATCTTCGGATATTTGTGGCAATGGGACCCAGGCTCTGAAGGCAATTTCTGAAGAGAAGTGTTCAACATGTCTGGGTCCAGGTCCAGCTCTTAGTAGCAGCTTTGTAGCAATGATGACCACAGCAGTGCCCACAGCAGGGATCACACTAACAACAAAGGCTAATTGAGTGTTTGGCAACAAGTTCCAATAGCAACTGGATGGCTATTTTACTTGGGACAATGACAAAATCAAGACAACTGTTGAGTTTCTGTTGTTGTGAGTTCATCATGGAAGGTAGTTGGTCAGGATGGGGATTCAGGTCAGAGGGGACAGGGGAAGGGAAGCTAGGCCTGAGAGGTTGCAAAGGTTCACACTTTTGAGAGAACTTACCAGAAGCTAAATTGAGCTGTGGAATCACTCAAGACACGTGACTCTCTAAATCCATGACATTCTGTTTCTCTGAGGTTCCTCTCTTAGAGCCCATTTCCTCTTCTGTAAAATGGGTATATTAATTCTCAACTATCTAATCCTCAGAGTTTCTGCCAGGATCAAACGAGGCACTCTGAAAATGGCAGGGCTCAAAACTTGTTTCCCAGTGAAAGCAGGCACCCGATGAAGAATAAAATCCGTATTCTGTAGTCAGACCAGTAAGTGTGCTTGCTGGGACCAGGCGGGTTGGGAAGAGGCGCAGAACAAAACAGATTATCTTCAAGCAGGCTGCTGAGAAAGCAGAGCAAAGCTGTGGGTTTTGTAGAAGTGACTCTTGGAAATCGAGCATTGCCACGTGTCCAGTGGAGACTCTAACTGAGGTGACTCCACTTCACTGTGAGATTACCAGACCTCAGCTAAAGCTCTCCTCTCCCGCCTGGGAGTATGTGAATATGTGTGGCCACACTCACCTCTGTGCAAGGCCACACACACCTGGCTGAGAAGGCAAGTAGGGTTTACATCCAGCACACTGTCTGCTTGCCAACCGATGTACCCTGGGGCTGCTTCTGTCCAGAGGGGGCACCTTTTCCTAACGTGCACAAAGGTGCCCTGTGCTCTAGTGGCGGGTGTGTGCACATACAAATACACACATGAATGCATACATGCATGACCTTTGTGATGGAAAAATCTTTGGCAACAAGAATTCTAGTTCCACTTTCATTGATTTGTCTTTTAAGCCCCAATTCAAAGGTTTCCCATTTCTAAACCCAAGTTTCCTTTCATATGACATGTGGACTTTTTAGCTAAAGACACCAAAGGACGACATTCAACCAAACGGATCCATCTGGAGCAGGGGTGACTTTGCTTTAATGAGCCACTCATTCTCCTCTCATGGCTAACTTGTAAAATGCTTATTCCATCCCTTCTTCCTTCTTGTGTCCCTCGTCTTCCTCCCCCTCCTTTTTGCTTCCTCATAGTTGCCCCGATTTGAGCCATGTGGGACGGGAACTTTAATTTGCTTAGGCAGAGAGTGGTTAATGCCTTTCTAAGACAGTCCGGCATGTATTGTTTTCCAAAAAAACACACACGAAGGGACCAGTCAACTCTCTACGTGGTTCCCTCAAATTAATATTAGGTTTGTGGAGGACAGGGACTATGTCTTGGGACCCTCCACGAACCACTTTTATCTTCTTAAAGTGAGTAGTTATGAGGCACTCGTTACGTTCCAGGCACCACTCTAGATGCTGGTTGCATTTTCAGTAAATCTTCACAACAACCTCATTTCACAGATAAATAAACTGAGAACACTTTCTAAACAGTAGTTTCTATGCTCTAAAAAAATAAAACTAAGAACAAAAGCAGTTAGGCTCCATTCATGGAAGCTTCTGGAACATTGGGGTGGGAGTGGTATATGGTACTGAAATCACCTAATATGCTCATTATACAGATGGGGAGATTGAGCCCCAAAGAGGAGTCTGAGATATTAGAGAGGCATGGTAAGGTCTGGAACCTTCTAAAAGCGCATTCAGAGCTGAGAACATAGGGCAGCAGCAAACACATTACACATAACCCAAAGGAGTGGTATAGAGAAACTGCTTCTACATGGAATACCTCCTAATACACATATGCCTTAGGAAATAAAGAGCATGGGTTTGGGGACTTAGTTCTGCCTTTTACTGGTGGCCTCCTCCAGTTGACGATCCCTCTGCAGCCCAATCTCCTCATATATAAATGGGAACAATACAAATACCTTGCTCAAAATATTGCCATGAGGATTAAGTGAGATAATCTGTGTGAAATGCTTGGCATGGTGTGTGGTACATATACACCAAGTGCTCAAGTATTGTCTACTTGTATCATCTTGCTAAAGAATGCTCTTAATGCTTCTGTTCCAAATATAAGATGAATCTAAGAATCAAATATATGATGCCTTTCCAATGGCATTCCACGCCAACACTGTTTTCTTCAGTTCAGAATCTTCTGGGAACAGCTCTCGAGGAAATTTGCTCTAATCAGACATTTTAGTCTCAGTGGAACAACAAAGAATGAGGTGATAAAACAATGGAAATCAGAAGGGTTACTGGCACTCAAGACATCTGCCAGTTATTAGTTGTGTGGCCTTAGAAATAATATTAATAATGGTCAATAGCCAATATTTATTGAACACTTCCTATGTGCCAACTATTTGTTTAAATTTTTATATATACATAAATACATACACACGCATATATTCATTATCATTATTCATATCATACACTCAATAAATTCTCACCACAATGTCTGTGAGGAAGGCATTAGGTGCTTTTGCTGTTTACTTTTTCCAGCCTCAGTTTCTCCAACTGTGAGAGAGGTCAGTGCACGGTGGCCCACCTTGTGGGGTTATCAGGAACACCCAGAAGACAAGATATGTAAAGTTGCTTCTTAGACCCAAAACAATGAGGGCTGGTCCCTGCTGCCAGATGTCAGCCATTCCCTGAGGACCTTCAGCCACAGAGAGGGCCCTAGTAGCCCACGTGGGAAGGACACCCAACTTCTAAGGTGTGTCACCTACAGCTAGGGAACCTGTCATTAATAGCACGTCGACTCTTGAGAACGCAAACCTAGAATAAGGGAATATCTTACTTGTCAACACTCTTCTAAACATCCTTTGCCTCCACTTCTTACTATTCAAAATCAGAGGAAAGGCATTTTATTCAGAAATTAGACTGAGTCCATTTTAGTTATAGATTGTCCCTTTTGGTTTGTGCCAAATGACCAGAGTCCTCTAGGACAGTCACTAGAGAAAGAAAATTCACTTGCAGAGGAGAACAAAGTTAAGGCAAACAGACCTTCATGTTGTCATGATTTATCCCTTGCCAGCCACTTACGGCCAGCAGAAGAAGCCAAACCAGTAAAGTCATTTTGCAAAACCCGCCAAGTGCTTACTCATCAGAATGCCAGGCCATTAATTTCCCGTGGCATCAGATGGGCAAGATGGGAGCCTGGCTTTACTGAGGACATAACTGCAGCGAAGAGAGAAGGGGATGTAGCCCCGAAAGACATTAGTGTGGCTCTCAGTTTGAAAAGGCAAAGCAAAGCCCTAGCCAGGTGGCTCAGTTGGTTGGAGCGTCATCAAGCACACCAAAAGGTTAAGGGTTCGATCCCCAGTCGGGGTGTGTACGGGAGGCAACTGATCGATGTTTCTCTCTCACATCGATGTTTTTTTCTCTTTCTCTCTCTTCCCCTCTCTCTAAAAAAACAATAAACATATCCTTGGGGGAAGGTAAAAAAAAACAACAAGGCAAAGGGATCATAAGAGTCTTCTCCTTCACTGTACTGATGTGGAAACCACTTGGGCCAATGTTCATGCTGTGATGCCCTGGTGTGAGGTGCTGGGGAGAAGGGCAGGTACATGACCAGAGGAGGTGATCTACTTTGAGCTGTGTGTGAATATCAGATTTGAAGATTCAAGACTACCTATCCATCTGTCAGCACTATTCAGCTACTTTCAGCTGTGGGCCTTCCTATAGATCTAAAACAGGAATCAACCCTTGAGTTATCTGGTACAGATCTCAATATATTCTACTAGGCCCACCACCTTGACCATCCTGAGCCTCTCTTGGAGTAGCCCTGAGCTAGGAGGGGGGCAAGTGAGGGGCTTTGGCATGAATCAGAACTGGGTTTGAGACTTGTCTTTGCTATTATGAACTCCCTGCACCTCAATTTTCTCATGTATGCAGTGGGAATAATGTCTATTTCACAAAATTGTTAGGAATATTAACTAAGATAAAAAACTCCGCCCAGGATAAGATAAGTCTGTTTCCCAGACTTAGGGATGTGCTGGGCCAATAAAATTAAAAAAGCAAAACAAAACTAACCAACCAACCAACCAAAATAACATTAGGCAAATCAATCTAGTGTTGCCAAATACCAAAAAAAAAGAAGAAAAAAAAGACTTCCTTCTGGCATTAGCATCATAGAGAAAAGGCCACATTAACACAGAAAGAGTAGGAAGATTGTAATCTCAGAAAAAAGGCATCTTTTCCCTTGGCTTTATAGAAAGCTCCCCCACTGTCTTTCAATTCCTAGGACCAGAGAACCCTGCCGTGGACCAGGGTTGCTGGGAAACCACTTAAGATGATGTACTTTGCACCTGGAGGAAGCCTGGAGGCTATCACTGCCCTTCCTTCTTTGTCACACTCTGCCATGCTGCTGAGATATTCGCTGCACAGCCTCCACGCAGTGGTGGGTTTTGCGTGGGCAGAACCCAGGTGCTCAGCAGAGTACATGCTCAATGAGGGTGGGGCAAGTGGGAGAAGGAAGAACATCCTAGAGACAGCAGAAGGCCCGTCCCAGAGATCAAAACTGAAGGGAGGGGAGCCAACACACACCAATCCACTCCTGCCATCTCCCCATACACAGAGGATTCTGTCCTCACGATGCAGAGCGGACACAAAGGCTCTGGGGACAAACTGCAACAATAATGTTAATGTCAAAAGAATACAAGTCTTCATTTTGAAAGGGCAAAGCTGAAAAGGGACTAGGAGGGAGCGAAGTCCCAGCTATGACTTTGTTCACCCTGAGAGCTCACATTTATTTCCCCTACTCCTCCACACCAACCCTCCACCTGGAGCCTGACACAGTCAAACCCCAGGAGGGAAGTGCTCAGGTTTATCCATGAGAGCAAACAGCTGCTTTTCAGAGAACAACCACATTGAACACAGATCCATTTCCATGATGCGTGGGCCCAGCACTGAAGACCAGCACCAGAAGTCACCAGGAGGTTCCCACAGTCGCCATGCAACTGCACTTAGCAGATGCTCAGCAAAATTCTGATAACCAATTAATGTAATCTTTCAATTTCTCTGTCTCAGACCTGGACCCTCAGGCAGAAGGAAGGATGGAGATTTCCCATCTCCCATGTCTCATGAACCCAGGAATGCCAAAATCCCCAGGATCATACAACACCTCACACCCGAACCTTGGCACCCCGAGGCCACATGCCTCCTAAGGAAGAAAGGAGGTGATGCTTTCCTAATAGATAAGGGTAAACATCAATGAAGGGGTTTCAGGTGACAGGAACTTTCCCATACAGTATCTCCCTTAATCCTCTAACAATCTACCTTCTGATCCTCACTTTACAGTTGAGAAAACTAAAGCCCAGAGAGGTCGAGTTAAAGTGAAAAAGTGAAGATGGGAACTCAGGTCATTCTGACCTTAGTCTATTTTATTGGCTGGCTCTGAAAAAGTTTTGATGACTCATATTAAGCCAGAGAGAGAACAAGAATCTTCACAGTAGCTCTATTTTCTTTTTATTAATTCAAAATCTGCATATTTTTACAAGACATACAAACTTGAGGAGCTTGGAGTTGGCGAGCAAACAAAATCAAGCCAATGTGATTTCGATTTCTGCTCGAAGGGCGGACAGAGTTAACACACAGATGCAGGCATTAGGATCTGCTTTGGCAGAAGGAGCCTAAAATAGCTGCTGTCCTATTCCCCGACTCTCTCCCCAACCATCATTCATTAATTTCTGCTTTGTGGGCGCCGAGACTCACGGGCTGCAGACAAGTCGTCTGGCCTGGCCTTGCAAGCTTTTTTTCTGCAGCACAGTGATAAATGATTTGAAAGGATGCAGTAGGGAAACAGATGAGGGGACAGGTTGAGGTCATGATCATAGCTACTTGATGCTTACATTCTGGGGGATCCCTGGGTTTGAAATGATTCCCTTGGTGACCCTAAGAGCATCTTCATGTTTCAGCATCTTGCCTGGCACTTGGAAGGATGGTTTGTAGTCCTCTGATGGGGATAGCAAGGTGCGGCAGCAGCTTGTGTGCTGGGGACCCCCACGATGTAGGTTCCCAGACACTGAGTAACCTGCATTCCTGATTCCTCATCCTGAGGATGGTGCTGGGTCAAAGACACATGTCCACAACCAGTCATGGGCTCAAACGAGGCCCTCAAGACATATTTAGTGAATGAATGAATGAGTGAGTGAAGGAGTGAACCGCTTTGAGACTTCGTGTCCTCACTGGTTAAGTTACCCTACCACATAAACTCTCATGTGGTTTGAAGGAGAGGAACATACTCTTTTCTCTTACCTTAAAAGCTAAGTGCTGTACAAGTGTTACATGTGATCGAAAATTCACCTTTTGCTTCAACTCATAACAACTCAGCAAACAGTTCACAAGTGTCTGTTCTGTGTTCTGTTCTAAGCTACAGAGATGTGAGACACAGTGGATTGCAGAAGCCTCCCCCCCATTTGAGAGTGAGGAGTCTTCCCCATGGACCACAGGACAATGGTGGATTCTCTAATGGGCTGAGTGGGGAGCAGAGAGAAAAGAGAATGCATCCCAGCCCCGCAAGCCACTCACACAGATTGCAGGGAATTTCTGTGCCCCGTCACAGACCCTTTAGCTTCCAGCCATCTATCTCTGTGTACATAAAAACTTACATGAGGGATTGGGGCCTGAGATTACCTAGAAAATGTATGCATATCTATTTTGCTCCAAACAGGACAGGAGAATTAAATGAGACAAAGCAGGCCGGTGTGCCTGATGCGCTGTATCATGAACCACAAAAGTGTGAAACCATTCCACAACCTACCAATGCGGACAAGTGAGACCTAAGACTTGACAATCACAGCTTCCTGGGGTTGCAAGAAATGTGCTCGTGATGACAAAGTTGAGAGAAAAGTATGTGGTATCCTCAAGGTCATGGGTATTCAGTCAACACTTTACAGCTCCCTTGGGAATAAAGCCAATATATCATCTCTAAGGACTTCCTGCTTTCATTGGCCAACCTATAAAATGGGTACAATGATTTCTTTCCTTCAGCAGATATTTGAGTGCCTCCTATGTGCTAGGCCTGCTCTGGTGAGGGGTTACTGGAGGAACAAAACAGCCACAACTCCTACTCTCACGGGCCCTATATTCTAGTGAGGTGGGTCAGCCTAATGGCCAGCAAAGTGCGTGCCAAAGCTTGGCCCTTCCTTCATTTGACTGTGGTTTATTGTTCTTTTCCCCTGCTCTTTTCTTCTTGTAATTGATTTATAGTTTCATACCATTGTGGTCAGAAAAGATGCTTAATATGATTTCAATCTTCTTAAGTTTATTGAGACTTGTTTTGTGGCCTAACATGTGGTCTATCCTGTACATGTTCCATGTACACTTGAAAAGAATGTGTATTCTGCTGTTTTCAGATGGAATGTTCTGTAAATATCTACTAAGGTTCTTTGTTCTTTTTAAAATAAATGGCATACTAAATGCCTGATTCTGCTTCTTTCTCTTTCCTCACAGTAATATGTTCTGGAGATAGAACCATATTAGTACACAGAGACATGGACCTACCTCACTTCTTTGTTTCTGTTACCTGGAATTCCTTGATGCAGCTACTCTGTGGTTTATTTAATCACCTGTTGTGGGACAATCATTAAAACGTGAACCCCACCTGGGCAGGGACTTGGGCTGTTTTGTTCATGGCTATATCCCCAGAGCCTGGCATAGTGCCTGGCACACAGTAGGAACTTAATAAATGATTATTAGGTGAAAGAAAACATTTAGGTTGTTTCAATGCTTTGATATCAGTGTTCAGTGATCATCTGCATAAGTCTCCCAGGGCACAGGATCATGTCTCTGGGGTGGACTTGCCAGGCCAGAGAGCCTATGTAGGTACATTTAACTTTTTATTTGGAAATAATTGTGGATTCGTAGGAGGTTTCGAGGAAATGCATAGTGAAGACTTATGTACCCTTCCCGCAGCCTCTCTCAAAGTCAGGATCTTGCATGCACAGAATACAATACCAAACCCAAGAAAGGAACATTGGTACAGTCTATAGGGCTTGTTCAGGCTATACCAGTTGTCAGCCACTTGCATTTGTGTGTGTGTGCATATGTGTAACTCTAGGCAATTCTATCATACGTGTACCTTTGTGCACAACACCGCCAACCACCAAAATATTCAACAGTAACATCACCACAAGGCTTCCTCCTACTGCCCCTTTATAGCTGCAGGCCCCTCCCCCCATCCCTAACCCCTGACAACTGCTAGCCTGTTCTCCATCTCTGCAATTCTGTCATTTTGCTAATGATCCTGAATGGGATCACACAGTATGCCAGCTGTGGAACTAGTTCTTTCAGGTTCATTCAGGTGGTTGCTTATATTAACAGCTCATTTCCTTTTATTGTTGAGTAGTATTCCACAAGATGGTCAGACCAGTGTGTTAAACCCTACATGTGTTCTCAATTCTAATAGATGCTGCAGAATTGTCCCCTCAGTGGGCTGTGACATGGAAACCTAATCAACAGTGTATACAGTATCTACCTCCCCCACGTTCTCACCAGTATTTGAGAGGATCATACTTTAAAATTTCTGCTAGTCTCATGAGTGAAAATTAATCTCTCATTGTTTGGGGGCATACATTTTCCTAGTTCCACAAATAAGACTCTTGTGAAAAACTCTTTGCACAGCAAGGAAATCCTGGGCTTCAGGATTTTCAGGAGGGATGATCACCCACTGTGACAGTGACGGTGACAGTGACAGCCCTGGAGGCCAACACTGATGCTGGTGGTTGTGCAGATTGAAGGCATCAATGGTCCTAGACAAAGGCCTGCTTGGATCCAAGCCTTTTCCAGTGTGACTTTGCCATCAAGAGGCATCATCATATTTACTCATCCTTGAATTTGGGGTGACCTCTTGACTTGTTCTGGTCAATAGTATGCATTGCAAGTGACACTGTGTCAATTCTGTACCTGGGTTTCAGGAGTCCTTGAGCGTTTCTGTCCTCTGGTTCATACAGCCCTGACACAGCCACTGCCACATGAACAAACCCAGATGAGCATGGAGTGGAGATGAGCCATCCCAACTGAGATCACCCTAGGCCAGTCAGAGCCAGCCAACCTCCAAATATGTGAGAGAGTCCAGGAAGATCAGCAGAGCTACCTACCTGACCAACAGCTAACCACAGACATGTGAGGCAACTCAGCCAGGACCAGAAAAACCATCCAACTATCCTGTGGATTTTGCAGCAATAATACAAACGTATTGCTTTAACACAGAATTTTGGGCAGTTTGTTACATAGCAATAGCTAACTGATATAGTAGCGCAAGAGAAAAGTCTCCAGCCAGACAAAGTTCCCTGGGCACTGTAACAAGTGCACAAGTGCAGGAGTCTCTGGAAAATTAGGTTTCAGATATCTTTGTTGCTATATGCAAAAGTCCCAGACAAGTTCCCTCACTCAATCCTGGGCCCCCAGCCACCCACTCTGAGTAAGGGACTTTAACAACTTCTGTCAAAGACAGTTCCCGTCTTAACATGGCCGTGGGTGAGAAACCCAAAGTGGTGAGACTGCCTCCTCCCCAGTCTCACCCTATGAGACATGGTGTTTGCAGTTAAAAATACCCTTTCCCCTCCTCTAAAACATGGAAACTGTCCAGGGTCAGCCTCCCACACACTTCCACTCAATTTCTGACTCTGGTTATAAAATCTTGCGCCCAAAAATAGATTTCAAGGGGGATTTCATAGCCATGTTCTCAGGCATAATTGCAGTGTTCCTGAAAACTTGGAGAAATTCAATTTTAGTCTTTGAACACACACTCTTCAAAGTCCTACCCCCCCCCCCCCCCCGGTATTAAGCATCATGAAGAGCTGTGATTGACTCCTCTCCCTCTGGTGCTCCCACAACCAGGGCAGGTGTCAGATGCAGCTGTTCTCAACGTGCTTCTGCCTCATTTGATTTCAGCCATTCACCTCTGTGCCTGCCTCCAAATTGCCCAGCCTGTGGTTTGCACACCTGCCTGATCCTCTATGGCTGCTTGGCCTCCTCTGGCTCCCCATTGCCTTCCTTCCATTTTCTGCCCTTCCCTTGCTTTGCTTCCCCAGAACAAAAGTATCCCCCTCACTCCATTCTGATTCCTTTTGTCACTACAGCATCCCCCTTCCACCTCATACAAGCACAGGATTTGGGACAAGGGAGGATGGTAGAAGTCAACTGGCCCAGCCCCCATAGTTTACAGATGAAGCTTAGAGAGCCAGACTGGGAGGGATGAAATCAAGGTCAAATGTGTAAGTGGTATCCAAGGCATAACTGAAACCCAGGACCTCCCCCCCCACCCCGCCCGGGCAAGGGAGTCACCTCTAGATCAGGTTACTCACCAAGTTCTAAAACAACAGTATTGATAATTATAATCATTCCATTTATTAAATTCTTATTTGCCAGTCCCTGGGCTCAAAGTTAATTATCATCATCATTTTATAATTGAAGAAACTAAGATATAGGAAAGGGAAGTGTCCTCCCCAGGATCAAAGCTATTAATTGGTAGGTCAGGGATTTGAAGTAAAGTTCAATGCCAAAGTCCATGAATCCTCAAGCCCACCCTGAATTCTGCTATAAACACCTCTTTCATAGGGATTTTTCTCCTGCATTTTCACTGCACCAAGCCTTTTCTAAGCCCTCCTGCCAGGCTACCCTTTCCCATTCACTCCACCACCCATTGGTCTTAGTTGGGCCCTTTATGGCCATTGGGGCCCCTTTGCAGAAGGGAGCCAGCTTTTCAGAACAGATCTGCTTTCTTAGCCAAATTCCACCACTTCTCGGCTCGGTGATGCTAGACAAACAGCCTCATCCTCTGAGCCTCAGCTTCCCCATTTACATAGAGACACAAGAAGAATGAGACAAAATAAGTACAAGTATGATGCCCTGCACAGAGTAGGCCCTTAGGAATGAGTCCCCTTCAGGCCGAGTCAATGCCTTCACTGCCTCAAATCCATCACACTCACATTCACTCTCTGAGAACACAAGTGTTTTTCTCCACCACCCACCTCTGCCTTTCATGGTATCTGGTCCCTAATGCACCTTGTCCTGCTTTTCTGGGCACTTATTCTACATCTTTTTAAAGTTCTAGTGTTTTCCACATATCTAAATTGCAACATCTGTGAGGGCAAAGCCATTCCTATATAATCTCCAAAATACCTAAACCACCCACCAAATCAACAGAGCATTGGCACTGCTGGTACCCAGAGAATCCTAAAATGTCAGGGTCTGGTGGAGTCTCTGGAAATACTTACTGATTCATTTCATTCATTCAATCAATATTTTCCTCAGTATCTACATGTGCAAAACCTTGTGCTTGCCTGCAAAGGACAGGGCAAGAAATAAGCCCCAATCCCCTGTTCTTGCATATCTCCCAGCCTGGCAGAGGAGCCAGGAGACTGAGCACACGGTTGGGCAGACTCTGGCGGCTGCCTCCCCAGAGGCCACTCTCTCCTCCTTTATTGGTTGGAAGAGTCATGACTGTGCCCCAGACTGACTCAGAGATAAGTCTTTTAAACTGTGATTGGTTTAGGTATGGCTATGTGACCTAACTCCAGCCAGTGAGGCACAGGGGAAGTTGGCTGGGACATCCTCCCTGATAAAAGAGATACAGAGATGCCTTCCGCCTGTTGCATTCTGGGCACTGTGACATTGCAGAGGATGCTTGGGATACAGGAAATTCTTCTGGTTGATGATGGCAGAGGAGAAAGACTGCGGGTTTCAATGGCGTGGATGAGCTGCTGAATTACCCACCTTCAAAGTTTTTATTATGTGAGATAAGAAAGGGTCTTATTGTTTGTCAGTTGAGACAGGGAATCCAATTCACTGAGGTCAAAAACAGATTCCCTAGTTCAACAGTTAATACACAATAGTTAATGCTCTGGTGATGGCCTGTGGAACATTCCTTTCTGAGTCCTGACCAGCTCTGTCTTATTTTGGGGGATGGGTGGGAGGTCGTGAGGAAAAGTTTCACAAAGAAGTCACATATGACCAGTCTTCCTTCCCAAGAGTGAGGAAGTGTTGGCCTTTCAGACGAGATGGCACCTGCAAAGACTGGAGGCATGAGCTAGCCCAGGGTGTGTGCAAAGGGAACGCCTAGGGGTGTGAAGAAGCCCACACACTATAAATGAGGACGTCTGCTCCTTTCACCACATCCTCTCCAGGCCTCACTTTGCTCCTTTGTAAAATGGGAACAGAGGCCTTCCTTGCAAGGTGGTGATGAAGCTCGAATAGAACTGTGCACACAAAAGCGCTTCTAATTGTCTGGATCTACGTAAATCATAACTGCCACACTCACTTTGCCTTTGCCTGGGGAATGGTTCATCTAACACAGGGCGCCAAGGTCCTCTAAAACCAGCTCTCCCCCCATCCTCCCCACTCTCTTCCACTCCCTCCAACCTCCTAGCCCACCTGCAATCTCCCATTCATCTCTCTCTTCCTTCAGACCCTTTGAAGATTGCCCTTAAGCCAGAAATGATCTCTCTACCTGATTATACCACAGCTTTCTTCTCTCCTTTCATCCCAAACAGTTTTGCCTGATTCAGCAACTCCACTTCTAGGAATACATCCTCAGGAGATGCCTGGACACATGCCCAGGGGTCCACATATAAGAATGTTTGTCACAGTGTTGTCTATAATAGCAAAAATCATAAACACAACCTAAGTGCCCGTAAGGAAGGGATCCATTAAATCAATTATGGCAGAGCTGCTTATAAAAGATGAAGTAGAGGTATATTTATTGATATTTAAGATGTCCATACTCTATTATTGAGAAAGATAAAAAAACACACACTCACACACCATCTATCTATTTACCTATTGATCTTAGAGAAATGTCTGGAGGGGCATTTGACAAAATGTTAAAGGAAATTGGCTATTTTATGGCATTTATTTGAGTTCTGCTTTATTCTTTATACTTTTCAATACCATTTGAATTTTCTATAATCATTATGTAACATGGCTATAATCAGGGAAAAGTTATTTTTACTTTGAAAAGGTAAATATAGAGAATTTCAGCTAAGACTCACCTCCTTTGGCCCATCTCACTTAAAGTCATGTGTGACAGGATTGAAGAGTTTGTACTAGTTCTGCTAACCTGGAACCCTCCAGATGACACCCCACCTCTGCTTGGAAACCTACAGAGGTGAGCTTCCTATTATGCCAGGCCAAGCTCTAACGGCTAGAAAACTCACCGTGAACAGGAATCTCATTCTCATTCTTAATTATGCCTTCTGTGCCTCACAGAACAAGCTCAATGCTCCCCTCTCCTCCCATGCACTTGTCCCCCACCACCCTAGCCATTCATTGGATGTCAGGATGCCCCATTCTAAGCAGAGCATGAGTAAAGGCTTGGAGATGTGCAAACACGTGGCCCATTTCAAAGATGCTGTGGCTTTGTCAAGCAGAGCACAGAGCACAGAGAACATGTGGAGACAAAAGTAGATGAGGCCAAGGTGAAATTGGAAAGGTCCATATATGTCATGCTAGGGAGACTGGCCTTCACTCATAGGACAGTGGTTCTCACCCGTTTTGTGTTCATAACACCTTCAAACACTAAAATTTTTTGCATCACACTTGAAGGAATTAAAAGACTCATGAATATCTCTAAATAAGTTATGATTATTTCAACTCACTCCCTGCCTGTATCAGTCAGGATGGGCCAGGTTATGCTGCAGTAATGAATAAGTGTCAGTGGCTTTCTAAAGCAAAGGCCTACTTCCCAGTGATGCTGCTACATGTCCATCATGGATTGGCTAGAGGCTCTGCTTTGTATAATTCTCATTCAGGAATCAGACTAAAGGAGGCTCCATCTCTATGCTGCCCCAATTGCCAAGGGAGGAAAAGGGAAAAGTGGTAAATAGCAAGCATGCTGGTCATTAGAGTTTCTACCCAGAAATGACACATATCACTTCTCAAAATTCACTGCCAAAATAAGACACATGGCTACAACTAATGCCAAAATAGGTGAGAGAGTTCAATTTATCATGTGCCTAAAGAGTAAGGAATTGGAAATATTTTTATATCACTAATAATGAACCAAATCGCTATATTAAAAAGAAGAGGGAAAAGAGAATGAGTGGGAGGAGGAAGAAGAGGGCAAGGGAGGGAGATGATATTTATGATTCAGGCTCTTTGCTAAACACTTCACAAATCTCAGTTCTTAAAACAATCCTATGCACTACTTTTATCTTCTATCTTTTACTGCTGAGGAAGTGGAGGCACACAGGAGTTAAGCCACTTGTCCAAAGTCACACAACTAGTAAGAGGTCTGTCCAGAATTTGTTCTTGTGTACTCTCAACCATCATTATATTACTGAAAAATAAAAATATTCAGTTATTGTGGAATTCAGCTGGTGGTCCTTTGCACTGATTTGCTGAGAGAGAACTTTCCTAGCCTCATGTTCGTATCTACCCCTGATGGCAACGTTTGGGAAATTCTGTTCAATGTGGCATCTCTCTCCAATGTCCATTCATTACAGAGGGTGCCTCTTATATCCCACCTACATGTTGGACCCTCTATACACCTCCACCACTCACAACTCACTCAGTTCTATAATACGACCATTGGATGTTCACCTCAACAGTTTGTTCCCTCAAATAGCATCCAAATCAGATTTTTCAAGTTGATCACATGTTGAGAGCTCACCTGTGAGTTTTGGTGAACAGGAATCACTACTTAGACAAGGTAGCCTCATCATAGGGTCCTGTTGTTGTTGGGGTGGGGGCAGTGACTATTTGGGTTGTATAAGAAACCCATTCATCCATCCATCACATATTTATTAACCACCTACTACATGCTAGGGCTTGAGGATGCAAAGTTAAAAAGGACCCAATCAGTCCCACCTTCCAGGAAGCACAGTGACACTTGGGCAACAGATGCTGAAGCCATTTCCCCTTTTGGTGTACTGGCTACTTTCCCTCACTTCCATCCCTACCATGGTCTGACACATCACTGCTCCCCACCCTCCCAGTTCCATGAAACCAGAAAATATCCGATAGCAATATCTTCACACCAGTGGGCTGGAAGCTGATATTTATTGAGTCACATCATAGGCTTGCTGTGAAGATCAAAAGATACAAAGATAATGTGAAAGGTGCTCTGTAAGTTACAAGTTGATGACAATAGCGGCAATGAACGCTGACATCTAGAAAGTGCCTACTGTGAGCCAAGCACTGTTCTAAGCACGTTGTCTTAATTTCTGTCATTCTTCACAAAAGTTCTCATGTGGTAGAAACTGTTAGTATCTTGTTACACATATGAAGAAACAGAGAGAGCTGACGCCACCTACCCAAGATCACACAGACGTAATTAAAAAATGATGGTGCCAGGATTATAAGCTAAGCAGGCTGGCTCATACGGGAGATGCTGTTGTGTACACTTGGACTATTTTCTCTCTACGTGTGGATTAAATAATTGTTACTGTTGTTGTTTTCACCTTCTAAAGGGCTTTTGATTCTTCAGAATTGGTGTTGACTTTGGGGAAAGGAGAGCTCATTCTCATCTGAACTCACAAACATTCACTCACTCTTTGGTTCATTGTTGTTGTACATTGAATTGTGTCCTCCCCATAAGACATGTGGGACTCCTAACCCCCAGTACCTGCGAATTTGACCGTATTTGGAAACAGGGTCTTTGCAGATGTAATCAGGATGAGGTCATACTTGATTAGGGTGGGCCCTATTCCAAAGGACTTGTGTCCTTATAAGGAGAGAGAGATATGGAAATAGAGACACACATACAAAGAAGACAGAGGAAGAAATGGGAGTAATGTAGCTACAAGCTAAGGAACTGCAAAGATTGCTGGCAACCATCAGAAGCTTGGAAGAGGTAAAAAGGATTCTTCCCTACAGGTTTTGGTGAGAGTGTGGCCCTGCTGACACCTTGATTTAGGATTACTAGCTTCCAGAATTGTGAGAGAATAAATTTATGTTGTTTTAAGCATCCCTATTTGTGGTAATTTGTTACAGCAGCCCTAGGAAACTGTACAACTGTGTATTGAGCATCTACTTTGTTCCAGACTCACTGGGGATGACATTAAATGAGACAGGAACTCAGACCCTAACATGTTCACAGTCTGGTGGACCTGGCTTAGTTATAACCCTCCTCTAGAAAAAAGTAAATAATAATCAAGTAGTGGTTTAAGTAGCAAGAGAAACAAATTCTAGTTCAGCCCCCTTAAGATGCTGTGTGAACTTGGAGAAGTTGCTTTCCCTCTCTGGGCCAATCTTTTCACTTTTTCTGTGAAGTCAAAGAGTTGGCCCAGATACTCCTGAAGGGGTATCTTAGCTTTAAAGTTCTGTGACTTGCTGGGGTGAGGACAGGTGGGAAAGTCAGAGAGAGGATACTTTATACTCCTTACTACTTCCTTAATGGGGCTCTTGCACTCTGGGCCGCTATTCTCCTGCCCTAATCATCCTAATGTCCCAGAGCCACTGAAATTATTCAAACCAGTCAATGCTAAACCTGTGAACTGACCCTTCCCAATCCTTTCTGGGAAAAACAAAATAAAGGCTCCTGCTCATGTTTTCCCCTGCTCTCTCTGCCTTTTGACCACCCCAGTGCTTCCTCCCATGCCCCCCTCCCTCCTATGGTGTGCTCCCTCCTCCTGGGATCTGTTGGCCTCACCTTACCTGAATCATAATAAAACCTACATTTTAAAACAGGACAATATCACCTACTTCATAGCATTGTCATGAAGATTAAAGTACATAAACATGGAAAACAGTCTCACAAAGCATCTGGCATATGGCAAGGACTTTTAAAATGTACTTTCTCTTTTCTTTCCCTACCCCTATCTTTTTCTCTCCCTCTTCCTACCTCCATCTTTCTCTCCCTCTCAGGATTGACTACATAATTTGTGAGACCTAGTACAGAATGAAAATGTAGGGCCCCTGTCCAAAAATTATTAAGAATTTCAACATGGCAACCACAGAGCATTAAATCACATGTGTGGTCCTTCTCAACACAGGCCCCTGTGTGACTGCACACGTCACACACTCCTTCCTCCTTTCCACCTTCCATCAAGTTTTCTTCTGCTTCTCAGATCTTTCTAGTCTTATTTTCCAGTCCCCAGGCCCCAAGAGTTGACCCTCTTTTTTGGCTCTCTATTAATGGGTTCAAATTTTTAGACACCATAAAGCTTTAATAATTCCACTTCTTTGGGGAGGGAGGAAAGGAGGCCAGTCTGAATTAATAAAAAGTCTGAGAAATAAGACATTACCAACAAAATATAGTTTTATTACTCCCAGATTTATATGGTGACAGAGATGACATGTTAGAGAAGGAAAGGGGAGGAAGTTAAGAGTTTTTTTGGATGGGATTTAACAAAGAGAAAAAATTTAACTTACAATGAGCATATTCCTTATTTGCAAATGGTGCTACTAAAAACCCTCTCCCTTAAGTAGGTTAATATTTCTCTTGTTGGCAATCACTTTGCTTGGTGAAACCTTTTTGCTGCTACAGATGCTGGTAAAATTCTTCTGCAGTGACTCCATATAACAAAATGATTTCCCTGACCTTGCAGGCAATCCATAGTATAGATCGGGCACTAGAAAATCTTGTCAAAGGGAAATCCAGTACAACAAATTCTCTCTGCTCCTGGCCCACAGGATAGTCCCTATCTTCAGAGCATCCTTCTGAAATGCCCAGCTCATCGAGGGCCGTAGCACACCTTTCCTGGGCTTAATCTTCACTGGCTCCTGCTGTTTCAGACATAACTTGTATCTTGTCACAAGTGGATTCAGACCTATTTTGAGTTGGTATCCCCAAACGATACCCCACACCTTCAAGCCTTAGCAACTGGGGCCTGGAAAGCCCTTCCTTCAACCTGCAGTCTGTCAAAATCCTAAATCATGTCTCATGGTCCAGATCAAAGGTCTCCCCTCCAGGAAGCTGCCTCTGATTCTTCCAGGCAGAATCTATGCCTCGGTCTGCCCCCCACGGCACATCTATGACAGCATCTGTGTTCCTGCTTAACAGTTGTCTGTGTGCCTCTTTGAGAGAGAGAGTACCCTTGGGCCCTGGGTCTCACCCATCTCTGGTGAGGCAGTACAGCCCAGTAGTTAAGTAACAGAAGCGGCCCCAGCTCCACTGGTAACCAGCTGCACGCAGATGGTAAACCAGCTTCACAACACTATGAGGATTCAATCAGATGACAACCCGAAAGTGCTTAGCACAGAGCCTGGCAAAAAGCAAGCTCAAAACATATTAACAGTTCTCCCTGAACACTGGTGTAGAAACATGAGGTCACAGGAGAGCCACACATCCCAATTTGGTTGAACGGTCTTGGTTTATACCTGTGGTCCTGGTGTTATTATTAATAATGTCTTTTCTCATTCTTAAAAGTGTTTCAGTTTGGACGACAAATTATATGGTCACCCTAGACAGATGGGAGGAGGTCTGTTTTATTTACCAGTGTCCCCGGCACATCAAACAGTGCTTACCACATATTAAGTACTGAATGAAAATTTGTCAAATGAATGAATGTGTCTCCAGTGCCTAGCAAATGTCTGGTACCTGGTAGGTATGTCATAACTGCCAGATATGGACGATCTCTCTGTATTTCTAAACACCTCTTAACTCACAGAAGGCATGAATCAAGGCTTGGTGAGTGAGTGAATGAATGAATAAATGAATGAGTCCCCTCCTCCCCCCATCTCGGCTGTTGCCAATAGTACCTCTGGGGGAAGAAATGACATCTCACAGAGGTAGGGAGAAGAGTGGGTCAGATGGAGGAGGTGGGATGATACTCCTCCCATGATGGAGAGAGGGTCTTTCCTGGGGCAGCAGCAGAGCCCTGTCTTCATTTCCCAGATAGAAACTAGGGGTTGGTTTCCCCATGCAAGCAGCAGGAAGCCACAGCTTAGGTTAGCCTGACCCGTGGCCGGCAGGCTATTGAGTGCGCTGGAACCCTCGCCTCCAGCCAACATTCCTTATAGAGCGCAGGTGCTCAGGGTTCCAGCAGGCACTGCCTACCTCCCAGCAGCCCACAGAGCCACAGAGGTGAACCCACATAAATCTAGGTGCCAGAAGCAGAAGGAAAAGGGTAGGAAAGATTTTTTTTTTCCCTTCCAGGCTCAGAAAGGAAATTTCACATTGTAGCCAAAAATTTTTGGATACAGACCATGCGACCATGCACTGGGCATGATGGTAAGAACTTAAAGAACGTTAACGCAGCCATCAAAACAGCCCTATGAGGTAGCTACCCCCATTTTACACATGGAGAAAGTAAGTCAGAGAGGGGAAATGACTTGTCGGAGGTCACAGAGATAGTAAGAGACAGTGTCTCCAGAGCCAAATCCCCCAGGTGCAGGAACCAAACAGAAGTCCTCTCCATCCCTCCCAATCCATTCTAAGAAAGCCCAGTTCTTGCTCCTCTGGGGCTGGCTGTGTGACCTTGAGTCTGGCTCACTCTCTCTGAGCCTCATTTCACATTTCCAAGGCTAATAATGTTCTAGGAGGCCAGGACATACCCCAAGGCCAGGACACTCCTTCCTCCTGAGACCACAGGGCTTCAGGGTGACCAGGGCCTGGGTGAGTCCAGATGTCCAGGAACATATCTATCCATCATAGGGACCTGGGGTGGGGTACCTGTCTGAGCCCACTTTCTGAAGGAGCCTTTGCTGCTGAACTGAAAAATTAAGCTGCAGATCTGAGAGCCCAATAGTGTAAGGCTTCAGAGTTCTTGTGCCACCAGGTGGAGGGCTCCCCGGGGGACCCCCACCCCCACTCTCATTGTGCTTAGAGAAGGGCTGTGGGCAGAGTGAAGCGCTGAAGGAAAAGGCGAGGCTAGAGATGCGGAGAGCACCTGGGGGGAGGGTCCTCTGGCGCACACTTGGGCTCTTAGAGGAGAAACCACCTTTGGAGAGATGAAAAGCCCCTAGCCCAGGGTCACAGTCCACAGCTCCGGTCATGTTCCTGACCTGCAGGAAACAGGGCCTGGATAAAGGGGGGCCCCATTACTGGGAGGAGACCAGGCAGAGAAGTCAGAGCCAACTGGGAAGGAGAAAATTGCGGGGGGTGGGGGGTGGGTTCTAGCACCCCTGACGCCCCCAGCTCCCGGTCTGCTTCAAGCCCTGAAAGTTTGCGCGCCTCAGGCGCACTGGCACCCCCTCCCTGCGTCCACGGGCGCTGGGTCCGCAGGCGCCCACCCCGGCCCGCGCCGCCCGCCGCCTGGTGTCCGCTCAAGGTCACTGCTGACAAGGCGCCTGCCTGCGCGGGGCGAGGGGACCCAGGACGTGCTCCAGCTTTGGCTCGGGCTCTGGCCCGACAGGGATTCCCGGGGCTGAGCACCCACGGAAGGGAAGCCGGGGGAGAGGGGAGGAGGCCCAGAGCCCCGGACCCGGCGCCCCTGCCTCACCTGAGCCGGCTCCGCGAGCGAGATGCTGCCGCTGCCGCTGCCGCTGCCGCTGCCGCCGCCACTGGTGCGCGCCCGGCCCGGCCCGGCCCCGCTGCGGCTGCGGCTCCTCTGCCGCGGCTGCCCGCGCTCGCCTCACCCCGCGGCCCCTCCGCCGCCCGCCTGCCTCCCTCCCTCCCTCCCCCGCCGGCTCTGCCGCCGCTGCACTGCGCTCCGCCCGCCTCCCTCCCTGCCTCTCTCCCCTCCCCGTTCCCTCCTCCCCGCTCCCTCCTCCCCGCGCGCTCCCCCTCAGCCCTCCCCAAACTCCGCTCGGAGAGCGCCCCGCTGGACCAGAGCGAGCCGTCCAGCCCGCTCCCTCCTCCACCCGCACATGCGGGGTTGCCCGGAGAGGGGTCTCTGGCCTCTCCTGGGTGTCTTCTCCAGGTACCTCTATCAGACCCTGCCTCTTACCCCACTCTACTCCCACCATCAACCCGGCCCTTGGAGGCAGCCCTCCCCAGCCTTCCCCGGGTTCAGGGTGCCCCCCAACGCAACTGGAGCCTGTGTGGCTAGAGTCACACAGTGTGGGGTGAACTGAGGTGTGGAGCACAAATATGGGAAAACATAGCTTTGGTGGACTCACTCAGAAAGGATGGGGGTAGGGCAGGGGCACCTGTTGCCCCCCACCCCCTACAACCTAGCCCGGGCTTAGGGCTTGGAGGAACCCAGAACAGAGTCCCAGCCTGAGAAGAAAAGCAAAAGCCCAAGGCACACACTGAAAGCACCTCCCCAAAGCAGGTTTCCCCTCCTTGGCACAGGCCCCAGGCGGCTGAAAAGCCTTGCTCCACCAGGAAGCCAGGCCACCTGACTCCCAGCGCCTTGGTCTGCTCCATGCCATCAATTAATCATGCCTGCTTTATTTATTTATTGGCTTTATAAAAAGCCAAATGCACTGCTCTGCTGGCAGGAAGAGAAGAAGATGGGCCCCCACGGGGGTGGGGGACAGGGAGGGGCTGACCACAGGAATCCCCCTCCCCAGGCCTTGGTTTGGTGAATGAGGAGCCTAGGGAAACGCTGGGCTCTGGGTGTCTGGATCACCTGCTTTCTGGGAATGACTGGGATCTTGCCACCATTCATGAAGCCAAAATTCATTGTGGCCTGTGCTCTGCATCCCTGAGATGGAGCAGAGGATACTCACTCTTGGGGACTTATGCTTAGAAGGAAGAAGGGGAGCCTGGGAGGTCAGTGACCAGAAGGATATCCAACAGGTGTGGGAGGAGGTATCTCCAGGCTCTTCTTGGCTCAGAGCACTCCATTCTCACTGCTCCACACCTGCCTTGGCAGGTGGCTCTGCAACTCCTGCTGCAGCCCTGTCCTCTCTCTGGGATGCCTAGAGGACATCTCTCCATGGATGCACCGCCAACACACATTTCTTCCCACCTTCCCAATCCCAGCTAATGACACTGCAGTGTCTCCAGATGGCCAGCTCCAGGCACTCCCATCACCAAGTCCTTTCTGATGATGCCCCATCTGGCCTGCAATCCCCTGGAATCTGCTCTCTGCCCTCTGTTGAAGGGCTCTCTTTCAGGCACTTAATACCTCTCTTCTGGATTCTCACAGTGTCATCCTCTCTGCCTCATCTTACTGCCACACTAGCCTTCATGAAGCCAGACACAGATTATGTCCACTCCTGCTCTAAAATCATTAATAGCTCCCCACTGCCCTCAGAAGTCCCATAGTTTCAGGCTGCCATACAAGGCCTTTCATGCTCTGACCCCAAGTGCCCTTTCCACTCCTTTCCCACCTTGGTTCACAATGCCCCTCCTGGATACACATTTAGCACTACGCCATAACTGTGTCTTTCTTCTGTTCCTTGGATGAAAACACCTTTCCCTCTCTCTCAGTCTCTGCCCATAGTGCCTAGGCTCAGCTTTAGTTACTGTCTCTTTTTTGAAACCTTCAGAAACCAGCAGGCAAGTTGAAAAGGCAAAGGGAATGGGTGTGAAAAGCTGTAAACCATCAGACAACTCAGTGCAAAAGTGAATGACATCACAAAAGTCCTAGTGACAAAACTCATCAGCTATGTGACCTTGGACACATGCATTGGCCTCGCTGAACCTGCCAGTTCATCTGTTAAAAGGGTGACAAATTCCATAGCCTTCTTGAGGACAAGCACTCAACAAGTGGTAGCTCCAGTTATTCTTGAACACCTACTGTGTGCTAAGGTTCTAGGATTTGCAAGGATGATTTGGTAGGGATTGCAAAATCAAATGCCTATAAGGACCTGGCAATACTAAGTGAGGCGGGCTGGTTTGACTGGTGGCTCTCTGCCCTGGAATCTACCAATGTATGTGAGGTGACAAATAGCAGCTGAAACTGGCTGGGTTTGGGGAGGTGATAAAGAGTGGTGGGGACTGTGGCATATGCCCTGTTATAGCCACTACTCAACTCCACTTGACTGTGGTCAAGAAGGGATATGTAAGCCTAGCTTGCTAATTTTTTCTCTCTCTTTTTTCCAAGAGAAGTCTGACATCTGGAATATTATGTGAATACTCTTGATCTTTTACTATCATCAATTAATTTTTAAAAATTTAGAACTCTGAGAGGACCAAACACAATATAGCTATGGTAGGTCTCTGGTCAGCAGGCCTCTGGGTTAGCAGGAGAAAGATCAATGTTATCTATTTACACACAGACACACACAAGTCCTCTCTCTCTGGCAGAATGTGGTCCACCTCAGAGGTACAAAGGGTCATGGGAATGAAGTAGAAGTAGCACCTCAGTGCAGCTGACAGGATGGGGGGCCTGGATCAGCTGAGGCACTGGGATCAGAAACCAGAGTGGAAGTCCTACTATTGCACATGGGAACTTAGACAAGCGATCTCTCCACGACGAGCCTCAGTTTCCTTATCTGATAATGGGCAGGGGAGGGTGAGGAATTACTCAGATGTGGCCAAGGTTATGTGAGGTGATGAGTGTGTGAAGTGAGGACACAGGAGGTTGCACTGACCATGTAGAAGCACACCTGAGAGTGAGGGAGCTGCAACGACCTGGGCACCCAAGAGAAGTCCCACTCCACTAAAAATAGGGCCCTGGCACATTCTTGAAACTTGAAGACTTCTTAAAAGATGGCACTGGCAGCAAATTATGAGGGAAATGGCCTCTTCCCTCAGTGGGAGGAGGAAGAAGATAATGGAGAAGTGACTGGCTCTTGGCAAGCTAGTGAGCATGTCATCTCTGAATCATAAGGACAAGGGAAAGACACATGAGTCCCTGCTGGCCTTTTAGAGGGGCAGGGGCCAGAATGGCCAACAGCAAAACTGGGAATGATGGTGTCATCTCAGGGCCCATGAAAGTCCCTCACAAGTATTTTTTAACACTTTTATTGATTTTAGAGAGAGAGGAAGGGAGAGGGATAGAGAGACAGAAACAGCGATGATGATAGATTGGCTGCCTCCTGCATGCCCCCTACTGGGGATGGAGCCCGCAACCTCGGGCATGTGCCCTGACTGGGAATCGAACCAAGGACCTCTTGGTTTATGGGTCTACACTCAACTACTGAACCACACTGGCCGGGTCTCAAAAGTATTTTTGATGGGATGGAATTAAAGCTGACTTTACTTTCCAATTCCGAACTACAATAACCATGTCTTAACTATTTTAGTCACAATCAAAGTCATTAAATACATACACTCAAAATGATCATCCTACTGAGCAAAGAGGAGGAGACATTGACATAAATCAATGAGGGAGGCGTTCATCAGATGGATGCCCCCTTGAAAACAACATTCTCTAAGCTATACTTTTACCTCATACCTGGAGAACTTGTTAGCAGAATCTGTAAAGAGATTCCTGGGGCTGACTCACATCTCTAGAGTTGGAATCTCCAAGGGGAGGAGGTTGGAAATGTGTATTTGACACCCACTACACCCACCCCCATCCAATGATCTAGAAGGTTGGGATGACTCCGAGCTGAGCAGGGGATAAAGGAAAGAACAAGCCAGATGCCTCACATTAAGGGACTCTAAATGCAGCCAGGAAAACCCAACTCTTCCCGATAACAAGGCAGGCTGACACACTTGAGACACAAAGTGCAACTACTGGAGATTTAACAGGGATTTCCTCTGGGGAGGAGGCAGGCAGAGAGGAGAACAGCCCACCCTATATATCTCAGGCCCTGTTAGAGTCTTACACAATAACAACGTTCCCACGTTTAACTTGTGCAGTTTTAAAATTTAAATGAGAAGGAAAAACACCAAATGAAAAACAGCACGGGGGAGGGACCAATTTACTCTCTAGACAGTGAGTGAGGAAGACTTCCACCGTGGAATTTTAGCTCGGTTTTGAAGCAAGTGTACAAATGACAGGAATGAGAGCTAAACTCTGTTAAGTGTCGGTGACTGGTCTTAGTATTTTTAAAAGATTTTTAATTGATTTTTAGAGAGAGAGGAAGGGAGAGGAGGAGAGAGAGAAACATTGATGTGAGAGTGGGACATCGATCGGCTGCCTCCTGTACACGGGGATCCAGCTTGCAACCCAGGCACATGCCAAGACCAGGGAGTGAACCAGCAACATTTTGGTGCACAGGATGCTCAGCCAACTGAGCCACACTGGCCAGGGCTATTCTTAGCATTTTAAATACGCTGATTTCATCCTTCCAACAATTCTACAAGGCAGATAGTGGTTAGCAGATGCTATTGATGCCCACCCCCCCTTACCTGGCAGGTACACCCAGCTCCTAGCTCTGTGGGTATGGCTCCTCTCACCTACCCCTTTCTTGCCTTTGGTTGGTGGGAACTCCTAGGTGGCAATAACCTCTATTTAGCAATTCACCCTCCAGCTCCCCCTGGGATCAGGCTGAGGGAGGACTTCCGGGGAAACCTCATCTTTCCTGAGTTCCTTCTCCCTCTTTCCCCTATAGATTTCTCCAAAGAGCACTCCTTCCAGTAAATTCCATGCTCCAGAACGCCCATTTCAGGCTCTGCTTCTGGGTAACCAGACCTCAGATCATTTTGTAGTTGAGCAAATGAAGGCATGGATCAGCCAAAACACTGATCTAGAGAGTGAGAGCAGGCCAACTGCCTCTTCTCCATCCCCAGGAAGGCTGCTCTAAGAGGAGGAGAGAGTGGGAGCAACGGCATGTCAGGGAAAGACAACAGAGATGGGGGATGAGAAGTGGAGGTAAGGGATCTGATGTGGCTAGAGTGGGGTGTGTGTGTGAAGTGTGACATGGAGTGAGAGGTGGGAAGAAAGATGGCCATAGAAGGTCTTGGGTCCCATGCTGAGAATTCATCCATTCATTTATTCGACATAAAGGCCTATGGTGAGCCAGGCCTTTGCATGGTGTAAAGGATTCAAAGATGAGTGTGTACAAATCGTTTTCCTCAAAAAGGATTGGTGGGATGGGAAGGGGGTCAGGAAGGGGATCGATCCACTCAAGCTCAGGTTTGCACCAGACCCAAATGCTAAGGCAAGCAAAAGTGGTGATTTTAGCTGGGCTCTGCAATGATAGTAGGAAAGCACAGAGCCCCTCCTTGAAATAAAAGGAGGAAAGACAGAAATAAGGGAAATGTGTTCTGCTCCACTTCTCCATGAAAGAGAATGACCCTTGGGCTGAACATCAACCAACATGCCAAGGAGGGACAAGACTGATTCCTCCACGGACTGTGTTTATCAAGATGAAATTCATTATGGACCAAGAGTCTGTTCTGTACTGTGTTTCTGCAGCTGCAATCCTTCAGCTTCAGATGGGGGATCTCCGTCTGACTTGGAAGGCAAGCGTTGATGGAGAATGCTGGGATTCAAATTGACTGCGGATTTAATATATGCCAGGGGTGGCTGCTGGACAAACTAATGCAGTTGGAGGCAGGAAACCCTGTCATGTCAGGAACTGCAGAGAATGCGGGGGCGGGAGGAGAGGGTTTTCAGGCCATGCCTATGGACTATGATGTATTCTGTGAGACTAGGGAGGGTAGAATAGGGCCACCCAGAGGTCAGACTATGGCCCTCACAGGGATGGCCTTCCCATAGAGCGAGGCCGAACCCCTTCACCAAGTTGGAAGGGGCACCAAGAAATCTCTGGGGCTTCCTCTAGCCTGGACCCAGGAAGGGATCTAAACCAGACCTTGAAGTATGTTAGGATCCCAACAAATGAGAGGAAGAGGGTGTGCGTGAGGAGAGCAGCAGAGCTGGGGGAGGGAGGAGGAAGGGCTTTTTGCCTATAAATATGTGGTCTTTAAATGTCATCTTGGGAGAAAATACAGCAACCTTTTGATGGTGAGATTCAGGTTTTTTTTTTTTTTAAAAAAAAGTCTTTATTGATCTCAGAGAGAGGAAGGGAGAGGGAGAGAGAGAGATAGAAACATCAATGATGACAGAGAGTCATTGATCGGCTGCCTCCTGCATGGAGCCAGCAACCTGGGCATGTACCCTGACTGGGAATTGAACTGTGATCTCCTGCCCAACCGCTGAGCCACACTGTCCAGGAAATGTTGAGATTCCTAGTGGCATCTGAAAAAGATGCTGGCTAGTGCCCTACTACTTGCCCTTGGCAAAAACGTGCCACGGTTTGCCTAAGAATTTCTGTCTGACTTGGGAGCCTCTGCCAGAGGCAAGCCAGACCTGCTGGAGAGTTAATACCCTGGGTGCAGCCCTCAACAAGCACCTGATGGTGTGTAAGCTCTCCAGTCCCCTCACCCCTCAGGCAGCAGAACTCTGAGCATGCTGGTCTACACCAGTTCCCAGATGACCCTAAAGGAGTCAGCTCCGGTTGTCACAGTGGTAAGCTGCTTGATGACACATTTCTGCTGGCCTCCTTCCCTTCCCTGCCTCCTCATTTCCCTCTCCCCTATGGTATTTCTTGGAATCACTTCCTAAAGGAACCACTTGAGCTTGAATCCTGGTCTCAGGGTCCATTTTGGGGGAACCCAAACCAGGAGAGCATCACAGTTAAACATATGGGCTTTGCAGTCAGAGGGCTCAGGTTCAAGCCTTGGCTCTGGCCTTTACCTGGACCAGGTCCTTAGTTTCTCCAAACCTCTGTCACTTCATCTTTCAACAATAAAGATAAATTTTAAAAATAAATAAATAAAATGAAGGAGGGGTAAGAATTGTACCTACCTCATACATTTCTTGTGATCATTCATTCCACAAATAATCATTAAGTACCTGTGTGTGCTAGGCACTATTCTAGGTTCTATGGACAGAGAAGGGAAGAAAGACTAAATTTCTGAGCTCTTGAAGTTTATATTAGTGAGGGAATCAGGTATTAAATAAACGTACAGTATCAGGCAGTGATACAAAGCCAAGGGAAAAAAATGAAGCTGGATAGAGAATGACTGAGGTTATTTTAAGTGTTAGTAATTAAGTGAGATAATTCACACAAAGTGTTGAGTGTATTGCATGGCACACAATAAATATTTAATAAATATTTGCTAGTAAAATCTTCACCATCCTCCTCCTTATCACCTTCTCTCCCTCCCTACCTCTGCCATTTGCTCATTGACTCAGTTGTGAAATATATATATATATATGTCCTTCCTCAATGCCACACCCTCTGCTAGGTGCTGAGGATACTTTGATGAGAAAAACCAACATTATCATGACTTTTATGTACTCACAGTGTGGTGGAGAACAACAAATAAAAACAAATATTGTTATATATTTGCATCCTGAAAGAAGTACTCATAAGAGAAAATTATGAGCACTCAGAGAAGGAATGCAAGTAGGTCTGTACAGTTGCAAAGGCTTCCCTGATGAAGGAATGCGTGGAGTGAAGACTAAAGTAGAGTTAATAATGTGCAGAGCTGAAAAATATCCAGGAAAGAGGGAAAAGCATGAGCAGTGGTCCTGGGGTGGGAAAGGAACAGGACAAGAGAAAGAACCAGAAAGAAGTGTGGCTAGAGTTGAGAGAGCAAGGGAGGCTGTGGGCAGGAAGAGGTAGGCAGGGGCCATGCCGTTCAGGCCATTCTACCATTTATTGAAAAACAATCAAGATGCCAGTCTCTGTTTCAAACACTTTATAAGTATTATCTCATTAAGTTTAAAGCAACTTTTTGAGGTGAGTACTTTTATTTACATTTGTACTCAAAGAACCTGAGGCTCAGGGAGGCAAAATAACTTGCCAAAGTCACCTGGTCAGTGGTGAAACCAGCAGTTGAATCCAGATCTCTCTGATTCCAGTTCCAAACTAGAATAGTAGTCTTTATCTTTATCTTAAAAGCAACAGGGAACAGTGATTCAAGATATTTCTGGTGGGGGAAACTGGGTTTCAAAGAATACCCAGGACTTCTCTACTATTTTTTGCAATTGCATGCCAATCTACAGTTATTTCAAAGTAAAGAGTTCAAGTGATAGGAAAAAAGTAATAAGGAGCCACTGAGAGTCACTAAGCAAGAAGGTGATCTAATCAGAATGGCATTTTGTAAAGATTTCAAGTAATGAGGAGACACTGAGATGATGCAGATGAGAGATGGTGCTGGCTTGGATCCCACATGCAGCAGTGGAGGTGGTGGGAAACACAAGGGAATTAGGAAATGTTTGGGAGGTTTATGGTGACTAGCCATGGGAGTGAGGGACAGGGAGAAGACAGTAAGGTTGGTGGAAGGCCAGAGAGCCAGGCCCCAATTCTCAGCCCTGTGTCTGGTTTCCTGGGGATCTGGAATGTTGTCATTTCCCTGAAGCTCAGTGATGTCATGGGTAAAATGACAGGTGGTGAGGTGGCCTAGACAGGCTCAAGGCCCACCTTAGCTTAAGAAAATGTCACACTGTGCTACTTTCTGCATCAGGGACCCAGAAAGACCACCTAGTGCACATCTCATCATATTTAATGCTATACTGGGTTGTTTTTTTCTGTGTCCACGCAGGCTTGCTACTGAAAGTGAAGCTAAGATAGATAGAAGCCACCTGGGTGCTCTCTGGCACCTGGCACAGGGTCTGGTATGAGGATAGGCTCCAGAAATGTTTGTTAAATGCCGGTCAGCCCTTAAAGTAGCCTGATGTGTAAAAAGGGCTGATAGCCAGGAACTGGACGAGACTTGCAAAAAAAAAAAAAATCTCTAGGGTCAACAGAAGGTTTTTTCCCATTGCAGTCTTCAGGACAGAGGGATGCCAGCAGGGCAAAGTTTCCTTGTTGTCTTGTTGACAGAAGAAAGAATAATAAGACTCCAACTCTACTTTCTCTGTAAATGAAGGGAACCTCCCACTGCACATGAAACAGTAGGGTCAACGGGGCATGAAGACCAAGAGAGGAGAGGGGAGGCCAGTTTCTGAGGGCTCTTGGGCATCCAGGGTCTAAAGTGGAGCACTCAGTCCTGAAAATGCCCAAGTTTACTGCGGATCCGCCAACTGGATCCTGAGACATCTATGGGGGACTCTGGGAGAAATGTCAGAAGGCTGGAGGCAGGGAAGTTGTGTCTTCATTTTCAAACAAGAAAACACGTGACACCTGGGAATCTATAGCCCTGTGTGCTTGAAGGCTAACACCATGACAAAACAGATGAATGTGGTGCTGGTGGCCTGCCGCATGCCAGGCCCCACCCCAAGCACTTTGGGTTCACCGTCACAGAGGGTAAGGCCCTGTTTGTAAGGAGCTTGCAGTTGGCCAGGGGTCAGAGACAGACTGTGCATTAAGAGTAGAGGGAGAGGGAGGTTTTATTTATTTAAGGATATCTTGGAAAGTATCATGGCGGAGCTGGATTTAAATCATATTTATACCATAAAACCTCAATCATTAAACCAGTTTGGTACTGGCTCATGAAGAGAGAGGCATATCAATGGAACAGATTAGTCCAGAAATAAGCTCAAATCTGTACAGGAGGTTGGTACATGATAAAGACAATATCTCAAATCAGTGGGGAAGAAGTGCACTTATTAATAAATGATGTTGAGATGAATGGGTAGTCCTTTGGAAAAAGATATGGTTGGATCCATACACCACACCGTACACTAAGGGGATCATGTGGACCAAAATTCTGGTTTAATTCCAAAAACATAAACCCATAAAATATCAAAATAAAAGCTTGGGAAAATTCCTTTAAGACCTTGGAGTGGGTAAGATCTTTCTATCATTCAAAATCCAAGAGCCAAAAAGATAAAATTGGTACATTTATCAAGATGGAAAAAAAAAACCTTTTAAATTTCTATGTGTGTAAACAAAAACATATGCAAAATCACAAGAGGCAAATGATAAATTGAGAAAAAAGTGTACCTTATATCACAGACAAGGGGAATTGCTTCAATATATAAAGAGCTTCTAGAAATCAAAATGGAAAAGACCAGGAACAGCAATGTAATAAATATGGGCTAAGGACATGAACAGGCAATTCCCCCCAAAATAAACACAAAAGGCTCTTAAACATATGAAAAAGCTGCTTAATCTCACTCATAAGAGAAATGCAATTTAAAAGTGCATCGATAATTCATTCAAAAGTCTGTCAGTGAACCTTGGGGAACAGGTACTCTCATTTACTGCTGGTGGGAGTACAAATCAATATAACTCTATGAAGGGAGATTTACAATAATTGTCAAAATAACAAATGCAGTTACTCTTTGACCCAGAATTCCACTTGTAGAAACTTGTGTACAGATACACCAGCCCACACATGCAAGATTATTCCTGTTGCATTGTCCAGAACAGAAAAGGACTGGAATGACCCCAAATATCTATCAGCTGGAGCTATGGTACACCACCAGGAACATTTACACAATGGAATACTCTGCAGCTGTATAAAAATGAGGAAGCTCTGTATATAGTGATTGGGAAAGAGCTCCAGGCTATATTGTGAAATAAAAAACAAGCAGATGCAAAACAGTCTATATCAGCATGTAGCATTCTACCTCCTTTAAAAAATGGATTTATTGAGATATAATTTGTCTATCATGAGGATCATCTGTGATAAATCAATGGCTTTTTACATATTTACAGAGTTGCACAAACACCAGCATAATCTAACTTTATAACATTTTCATCATTCCCCAAAGAAGCCTTAGTATTCTACCTTTTGTGTAAGAAATGGGGTAGCAAGAGAACAGACATACACACGTACACATACACACATATACACATATATACTCACACACAAAGACATGTCCACACACACATGACACATATTTGCATAAACTCTAAAAGGGTACATGAGACAAACTAACACAGGTATGATTGGGAATCGTAGAGTTGTGTGATGTGGCTGGAGCTGAGTGTGCATGGGAAGGGCTGGTAGGAAATGAACTGGGACAAGCCAAGTGGGGCCAGATTGTTTGAGGCCTTAAATACCAGGCTAACACGTTTGGATTTTATCTCATAAAGTCCGGCACTGTCCAACAGAACTTTCAGTGATGAGGAAACTATTCTATAACTGTGCTGCTCAATATGGCGGCCACATGTGGCTATTGAACACTTGAGATATGGCTCACGTGACTAAGGAAGTGCATTTTAAATTGTATTTAACTTTAATAACTTAGCTCTAAAGAGCTGCCTGTGGTTGGTGGCTCCTGTATTGGACAACACAGCACAGACCCTGGGGAACACTGCAAGGTTTTGCAGGTGGGGAGTGACACAGCTTGATTTCAGTTTGAGGGAGTTTGGGAAGGATGGAGACAGTTGGCAGAGAATGGCTAGAGCAAGGTTTTACAGAGAGGGGAGACCCTGACCCAGAGGAGGGGACCCTGACCCAAAGCAGAGGCCCAGGGCTGGATAGGAAGGGATGTGTTGGAGAAACTCCTAGAAGGGGAAGTAGATAAGATGATGGATGATGAGGGTGAGGGAAGTGAGTGGATGACTCTGCAGTTCTAGCTGGAGTAGTTAAGGGGGTGGGGAGAACGTAAACGGTGGGCTCCTGGGGTGGGTGGAACAGGTATGAGTGGAGCCACTAATAAGCTCACACTGGGCCTCATAGCCTCAGAACAACTGAGGGCATCTACATTTAGAATATACCCTGAGCTCCTCACAGAGCAGAAGAGACTGCCAAGGTCTGGCCACTGCCCACCGCTCCAGGCTCATCTTCTCCCACTTCCCCAGCTCCAGCTAGCGCCACTCATGCTGGCTTGCTCTCTGTCCCCAACACATCCAACTCCCTCCCACCTCAGGGCCTTTGCACTGGATACTCCACTTATCACAGAGCCTGGCACATAGTATAGGTCAAAAAATGTTTAGTGATGAATAAAAAAGGGAAAAGGTGGAAAGAATGGAAGAAGCTTCTTACATCCAGCTTCCCCAAGAGGATTTTCCAGAGACCTGAGGAGGCATGCTGTGCTGAGGGCACAGGCTCCAGTCAGGGACAGGGTCCTGGTGTTCCCAACTTCTGGCCAACAGCAGTGATAATCTGGAAAATCCAGTTCACACGATCCCCTCCAAGCCGCTGTTCCTTGCTGTAGAGTGTGGCACATCACCAAAGTGAGAACCTAACTTCATCAGAAAGAACCCTCAAGGAGGAGAGGCCAATGTGGGCACCCCATCTGCCCATGAAAAATGGCAGCGAAAGAGAGATCCAGGGCTCTGGTACCAAACTGCCCCAGGTCTGACACCTGGCTGTGTCCCGAACCTGCTGTGGGAGCCTGACCCTCTGTTTTCTCATCTGGAAACTGGTGGTAGTAATAGCTGTTTTAGTTGTTAGGAGAAGAGATAATGGATATAAAAGACCTGACATAGAGTAGGACTATAGTACATGTTTTCCATCAGAAAACCCTATGACTTGTGAGGCTTCAACCCCTGGATAAAAAAATGTAGTGGAAAGGCCAACGGGGCAGGGGTGAGTGTATTCTGCCTAGAAATGACCTGTCACAGTCAGAGATGATAGTAATAATAAAATAACAACAAACAATAATAATACCAATGACAATTATATAGTATTTAGTGCCACACTATTTTAAGTGGTTTGCTTTTATCAGCTCATTTAATCTTCACAACAGCCGTATGAGGTAGATTCCACTTCACAGATGAGGAAACTGAGACAGAGAGAGGTTGAGAAAGTTGCCCAAGATCACAGCCTGTAAGCAGCAGAACTGGCCTGACTGTGCTCTTAGCCAAGACTTTCTGCTGGTTGTTAGGAAATATATCCATCATGTATAGGGCCTATCTCTTCCACCTCTGAGCCAAAGAATGGGAACCCAAAGGGGCTGCAAGTCAGCCATTCTGGTCAGCCCTGTGTTTGTCACGGGGGTGCCAGGCAGGTGGCTGGAGCAAAAACATGGGACAGGCTGATTCGGAAGTAGCCAAGATCGCAGGCCTCAGAATGGGAAGGCCTGGTTGGTGGGCAAGCCACCTCCCTTCTAGCCTCTGTTTCCACATCTGTAGGAATGGGGAAATCGTGTTCACCTTGCAGAGTGGTAAAACGCTGAGCATGCTCCATACAGGCCAAGTTCCTATCACGGGGGTGGGTAGGGTGGTGGTGGCACTGGGGATGTTGGGGGGAGTGGGGACAGAAGGATTTGAGGAGGGGACTGAAATGGGGCCAGAGCCCAAGCCCAAGCACAGAGTCCCTCGCTCTTGTGTCCACCCAGGAATGAGCCAGAGGCTGGGCCCTGGGGAAAACCTCATTAGGAAGAGAAATGCAAAGTCTGCCAATGTCCTGATTATGACATAAGATTATGTATAAATGTGGAGAGGGAGAAGAAAAAGTGGAGAATGAAAACAATTTTCTGTTTTGTCTTATTTTATTTCCCACCCCCTTAATGCCATTATATCCTTTGAAGGAAAGTAAGTCAGAAGAGAATGAATTGTGATGGCCTCTGTCCTCTTGGGTTTCCTCTTGTACTTTCTGCCCAATATGGGCATCTTTCTTTGGACTGTGGAACACAGAAAAGCTTCCTCAACATGAGAATTGCCAGGACCAAATCCTGTATTTCTACTGACTTGCATAACAAAATCTGAGACATGAACTAACATGGGGGGCATTGGAAACCTTTTCCACGGGCATAAAGGGCCCCTGGTTCATGCAGGCTTTCACCAGATCATTCACCTGTTTGCTGAGCATCCTGAGGGACCAGGCCCCCTGCTGGGTAGAAGGGGACACGGATGAATGAGACCTTCCCTGCACAGAGCTTACTGGCCTGTGTGATTGAGAAACAAGGCAGTACTGCCAATGTACCTATACCTTAGTTCAGGCACAGCTAGAGAGGCTTCTGGGAGGAGGCAAGCTGGAGTTCAATCTTAGGCGACAAGTAGGAGTTACCCAGGGATCTGTGCGTGTGTGCATGTGTGCCCGTATGTGCATGTGTAGGCATGAATGAAAGTGGGAGGGAGGGCATGCCTGACAGCAGGTACAGCAAGAGCAAAGGCAGTGAGGTGGGAAGCAGCACAGTGCATGGGGGCGACCAGGAGGTTCTGGGGATGCACTCGGGAAGCTTGTATAAACAATGGAAGATGAAGCAGCATTGCACCTCAGTACAGCCAGAAATCCACAGGCTTCAGAGGCCACATGAGGGTGGTTGGATCCCATCCTGAAGGTAACAGGGAGCCATGGGCGAGCTTAAGCAGCTGTGACACGATCAGAATGACAGAGATGCATTTCTGTAAGATGTTCTGCAGCCCCATGCCCCTCCCTGCAACCAACGCTCATGAACGCGCAGGCCACATTTGTGGCCCTTGGACCAAAGTTCTGTCCTCTAGGTTTCCACACTTCCCTGGCAGTGGCTACTACCTACGACCTGATGTAGCACAACCTGAAGTCTTGTTGTTCAATGCTTCAGGTTCTGTGAAACAATTCAGTGCCTACTTTAATGCCTGTGAGAAATTTGATAAAACAAGTGCCCCTATAGTTTATGCCAGGAAAGATGAATGGGACAGAACTAGGGCATTGAGTTGCTAGGGCCAGGAAAGAGTCAATAGAAAAGTGAACGTTCTCATGGTCAGAGCTGCCCAAATGGTCTTCCTTAAGTCCTTCAGCAGAGATGCCTAATGGAGCTGTCTCTCCAGGTTTTCAAACAACCCTGGGTCAAGTCTAGCACTACTTCAGAGGACTGGATCAAAGCCACTGGGCTCTCCTAGATAAAAATGGATCACCCCTCCCCCAACTCCATAACTCCACTGCTCCAAATTGTGGTCATTGTATTCAGAGCAGAGCCTCTTAAAGGTTTGCTAAGAGCCGATGAAGACCTGTCAACAATACTGAACCTACTTGTTAAAGGTAGTTTGTTGAACACTAAGGCTGTTTCTCTTTTTTCTTTTGTTTTAGTTCCTACTGTTTATATTTATTATCCCCTCTGGGGTTCAAATAGACCAAAAAATAAGTTGATGGGGGTGGAGGGGTGGGGAAGAACTCTGAAATAATGAGTTCTCTGTAGGGTGGAGGAAATGTTCATTTCAAAAATGACCTGAAAGCATGGTGATGCAGTCCTCATTTCTCAAAGATAAGGCAAAATCTAGATGATTCTCTTGAGTGTCCAAGGGACTTTTGTGAGAGGCAGTCAATAAATTGAGCCACATTTATAAGGCATCTCCTGTTCTTCACCTCTCATTAAAAAGTAGCTGTTTTTCCCAGTCCAGTGCTTTCTTCCTGAGCAATACCACATGAAGATGACAGCACATGTATTCTTCTGGCCGCTGCCAGGCTACATCTGAACCTTTATGCCCTTTTCTCCCCAGCCATGCTCCTACATATTGTTAGATCCCACCTCTTCTTTGTCTTGAAGCCCCTTGACCATTTGTGCCCATTGAACATCTGGACCACAGTGGAGAAGGCACTGGGGTCGGAGTGAAAAAACAAGCCTGTGTTTGAGTGTTGGTTTTGCTACTTGGTGGCTATGTGAACTTGAGCAAGTGGTGGACTACATTCAGCCTCAGTTTCCTCATCTGCTAAGTGGAGGTAGTAATTTCTGCCTCCCTGCAGCGTTGGGAGGAGAGCATGAGGGAAAGCTGGAAAAGCCCCTTATACAGTGCCCGGCACTGCTCAGTAAGTCAGGGTGGGATTATCAAGGACCATCTCCTGGTCAAGCCTTGGCTCTCTGGTACAGTGGTTAGGGTGCTCCAAATGGTCCAGGTGCTCCCCTGCCTTTGCCAGTCCCCCTTGCGACTGACTTGGGGCTGCATGACTAGCTCTGGCTAAGGGATTGTGAGCCAAGGGGATGTGTGCATTTCTGTGCTGACACAGATAAGAGCCGAGGCATCTCCTCTTTTCCCTCTGTGCGGTGGAGACTTGGGCCACAAGTGCAGATGACAGAAGAACCAGGAGTTCACTGAGTCACCAGATGGAGAACAGACTTTGTGTGAGCACAAAATACGCCTTTTTAATACTAAGCCACTGAGATTTCAAAGGTTTGTCTGGTCCATTAATTAATACCAAGTAAATCAAGTGACAAACATTTATTGAGCAGGTTTATATATATATATGTCTATGTCCCCATCTATCTATCTATCTATCTATCTATCTATCTATCTATCTATCTATCTATCTATCTATCTTTCTGTCTATCTGTCTCTATCTATCTATCTATCTATCTATCTATCTATCTATCTATCTATGTATCTATCTATCATCTATCTATCTATCTATCTATCTATCTATCTATCATCTATCTATCTATCTATCTATCTATCTATCTATCTATCTATCTATCTATCTATCTATCATCTATCTATCTATCCATTCAGTGCACCAGGTGCCCAGGATACAGCACTGATCAAGTTGTGTACAGCAGGACCGCATGTACTGTGGTTGTAGGGAAGACAGGGCCTAAGGTGGGTGAATGAGGCAGAGCCAAACTTTCCCTGGAAAAATCCTATCTGAGGCAATGGTTTAGGTCCAGTAAAGTGTGAAAAGCAGTGAGCCAGACTAGAGGGAGAAACAAAAGGCAAGTGTGTACACAGGGGTCTGGCTGTTCCAAAATTCTGAGGTGATGACAGCAGCCCTATAGGTGGTAATGGCTCATGTGCTCCTGCTTGTCTGCATGGCTGGTTGTTCTCATGTGGAGATGTTTCAGCTGCCGCTCACTCTCATGGATGTTTCCGTGGGTGAAGCTCAGGTGAGGCAGGCTCAAAGTTGGCATCTAAATTAAATTAATAAAATGTAATTCCACACCATCGTCCTCGTCCTCAGGGGGATCAGAAGCAGTGGCCGCCGACAGGTAAGATGCAATCTATTTGAGATGTTTCCATCCAGTGCATTTTCCTTGTGGGATTGGGTGGATGATCCAGTCTTCATCAATGCAGTGGTGCCCTCATCCAGCCAATGACCATTTTTATGAAAGCCTACTATGTGCCAGGCGTGTCCTGGGAACTAAGGGATGAAGAGAAAAAAGGCATCGTCTCTGAGACCCAGATGCCCAAAGTCAGCTGCCCTGGGATCAGAGACAAGGGTGAGCTTGGAGCTAATGGACATCCCATTATGCCCCACAGGTGAGCCTAAGAGCATATAGATGCCACCATGAAATTTTTATTCAAGGCACAGAGTCTACGAACAAACCCAGAAGCTTCGTGCCTGCCTGGTGCTTGCTTCTTGGTTCCCAAAGAGCTTTTCCATAGTTAGATTGATGTCTCCACTTTACAAGTAGGAAACCAAAACTCGGAGAAGTTATACAACCAGTTGAAGAGAATGTTGAGACCCAAGCCCACATCTCTTTAATTCCTAACTCAGGCTTCCTTCCAGTTTACCAAGAAGGAAACAAAACCCCACACCCACCCGAATAAAGGAGACCAGTCCTGCCCCTAACATTGTAGATCCTGTTTACACAAAGGAGCACCCAACCCTAAATTTAGCAAGCAGGGCCACATCTCTGCCTCGCCTCGTGTTCCAAAGTGCTGAGGATGTTCCAAGCATCCTGGAGACACTGGGATGTAAGGCACTATTTGCAGCCTGAATATATTAATCATTTAAAGGCTGAGATCCAGTTTGGAGAGTGGTTTGGTGTCCACTCATCCATCCTTGCAAAGCACACCCCAGATCAATGTTTGCCTCTGAGTCAAAATCAGAAACACAGCCGGCCTTACCAGGAAGGCCATTATTAGGAGCAGCTGAAGTGAAAGGATTTGGAGATCGTGAATTCTGGAAGGGGTGTGTGTGGGTGTGGCAGGTCTCTTTGGTAATGCCCAATAATAGTACCCAGTATGCATGCACAAAACATCAGTAGTACGCAATGCTGGTTAACTTGCAAAACCCTCCAAGCAACCCCGCAAAGAGGAATCACACCCACTCCATGTACAGATGAGGACACTGAGGTTCAGAGAGGGGGAGTGACTCACATAGCCACACAGCTGGCCAGTGGAGCAGCCCAAGAAATGGGGTTAGTGCCCCCTTGGCTGCTCTTCCTGCAGAACTGTGCTCCTGTTGTCTTCAGGTTGGCTAAAAAGGGTTCAACCAAGGCCCTCCCTGCACCTGCCTTCACTGTCCTCACCCATGGGCCGGGTATGACATTGTGACATGTCCTGCACTTAGGGTAGGGTTGTTGATGCACATGACATGCAGCCTATCTGCCCTTCTCCACACCACAGAGCCATGCTCTATCGGTGACACGGGCCCACAGTGAAGTGGCCTCATCCTACCCTGCTCTTCCCAACTTCCTCGATGTGAGCCATGAAACCCCTTGGGGCTGTGCTTTGGAGAGAATTGTAGAACAGACTGAAAGATGGTGTGGGGCCAAATGCAGGGGTCCTGGGGAGAGGGGCCACTGGGCAGATAATAGGCAATTAGGGTTTGGGAGGAGGGGCCCGCTGGTTCCTGCTGCGTCGTGGCAAGACCCCTCTGGCTGCACTGCAGGGGCTGAACTGGTGGGGATGAGAGTGCAGGAGATGCAGCGAGGAGCTGAGGCACTCAGCCAGGTGGTGTGGTCTGGAGGATGGATGGTCAAACAGGCTGCAGGCAGGTGCTAGAGAAAGGACCCAACCCAGCTAAGCAAAGATCCAATGTTTACAGACAAGTTTAATGCCATCACTCTTCTTGCTGGGTGTGAGATAGCTTTGCCTGGAGGTCTTGAGGATCAATTCCCCTTGCACAGGATGCCAGCCCCACTGCGTTGCTGTCCCAGCTCCTCACTGGGCTTTTCTGACCTCCCTCCTCTCAATTCTTCTCATTCCTCTCTTGGAGCTGGGTTCACATTGTGTCTCCCCCAGCTCATTCATTCCAGTTGTCTCTAGGGGCCTTTCTCTTGAGTAAATGACTGGGGTGGGGGGTGGGGGGGAGAAAAGCTGGACTATTTCACAACCCAGCAAGGTGAGCTCAACCAAATTAACTCCTCCAGGTCACAAACAGATTTCAGCACCTGCATTTAATGAGGTTGTATTTTCTGAACCACAGATCAGGCTGCTTGGATGGAGGAAAGCCACTTCAATGCGATAAAATAAGGGAATAACACCAGAACATCACACAGATCCCTGAGTAAGCCACGCTAGGAAGGGTTTAGCCTGGTGCCCAGCACACAGTCAGGTCTCAGCAAATGTGGACGTGCAGGGACCACTATGGTGATGCAGGCTGCATACCAAAATGCTGGCTGTTCTGCTGGTTCGTGGTGCCTTTTTTCACACTTTAGCCTGCCTAAAAGTCATCTGAGGAGTCTGTGAAAATCTACAACCTACAGATTGTTAAATCTTCCTGCATTCCACCCTCAGAGTCTGGAATGGGGTCTGGGAACCTATACTTCCATGAATTCCTTGTGGGTTGCTGTGGATCCCAAAAGCCATGCTATGAAAAGGCACAGTGTAGGTCAGCAGATGTATCCTCAGGTGACCCCATAACAATGAAGCGGCCTTTCAAAAGCGGATCACTCCAGGTCAATTCCCCATCCTTCCATGACAAGGTGACAGGACAGGGAGCTGAGAATGAAGGTGGCCTCAGGAATGTGCTCTCCATTGAGAGGTAAGAAGAAACAAGAGAAGACAGGACATTCAGGGCCATGCAGGTGAAACACACCTGGGTGCCAGGACACTTCCTCACCTGTCTGAATGACAGATAGGTGTACCTCTGCCTCAATTCTGCAGGCCCAGTGGGACAGTCATCTCTCTTTAACTCAGCTCTGCTTTAGGTTGGTTTCCTCATTCAGTCATTCAATCAACAAACACAACTTGAGCCTTGACCTGGTGCCTGGACTTAGATGTGTTTGGTGCCAGGCTCTGCGGCAATAAAAGCTTCATGACCTTAAACTTGTCATTTCTCTAGAGCAGCTGTAAAAGGGCAAACAACAGCACAGCACATATTTTACAGGGTTGCAGTGAGGATTTAATAAAATAATGCATGTGAAGTGTTCGGCCCAGGGCCTGGCCCACTGAATGTTAGAAGTGGTCACTTTTCCTGTAGCATGTGCTTCACATGTGCAATCTCATCAGTACCTCCCTACCCCCACCACTTCCTATATCCCAGGAGCAATGAACTTTTCTGCTCTCTCTCGCCTCCAGGCCTTTGCAATGCTGTTCCCGCTGCTAGGAACACTCTTCCTCTCCACAAGCTCCCTTTCCATATTCATACGCACTGACTGGCTAATTTGTCCTTGAGATCTCCAATGTCACTTCTTCAAGGGAGCCTTCCCTAACACCCTACTCCCCTGGCTAGTTGAGGGCTCGCTGCCATGGGCTCCTATAGTGTTTCTCAGCCTCGGCAATTTTGACATATGGGGCTGCATAATTCTTAGTTGTGGAAGCTGACCTGTGTATTATAAAATGTTTAACAGCATCCCTGGCCTTTATCCACTTGATGCCAGTAGCACCCCTCAAGTTGTGCAACCAAAAATATCTCCAGACATTAACAAATGTCCATTGGGGGAAGCAAAATCATCCCTGGTTGAAAAGTCACTGGGTTAGCAACTTGTTCCTCCATCATAAGCACACAGCCTACAGGTTACCAGGTGTTCAACATCTGTCTTCCCTGAGAGACTATAAGCTCCATGAGGGTAGGAACTGGGACTGCCTTATTCATTGATAAATCCTGAGCACTGAACTCACTTCCAGGCAGAAAAGTACTCAAAAAATAGGTTTTGGATGGATGGATGCATGCATGCATGCATGCATGGACAGAGTGATTTGCTCAAAGTCAAACTCCTAGCTAATGGCCCTGCTAGACTTTGAACCTGATTTCTGCCTACGGACCCTATACTCTTTTTTACCACACCATATGGGGCTTTTGATCCTGGACAATACTTTCCAGATCTTAGTAATAACGGCTCTTGCTCATTGAGAGGCCACTAGCGGCTGGGCTCTGAGCTGAGCACTTTTCATGGCTAATCTTTCTAAATCCTCAGCACAACTCTATGGAGTAGGTCCTGTTATAACCTCCATTTACAGATAAAGAAAATGAGTCTAAGGGAGGTTAAGTGACTTTACCAAGTCAGGCAGCAGGGAAGGGCCAGTGCCAGGGGCTCCCTCTGCAGGATTTTGCTAATAGTCTGGCATTAGAGCAAAGCCTACTGAAACCAGAGCCAGACTCACCTAGTTCAATTCATGACCCAGTCAGAGGGACCTAGAGTATGCTCATCAAAATGGCAGATGACACTGAATTAAGAGTATTGTCTAATACTCTAGGAGAAAGGAAGAGACCCCTCAGAGTGCTCCTGGCCTTTGGAAAACATGATCTGGCAAAAACCAAACAAATAAAAACAACAACAATAAAAACCTGTACAAAATTTTTGGAGATGCAAAAGCAATGACTTTGACATTGGTAGAGATGGAAAAGCAATTCCAATGTAATAATGAGCCCAGGCATAGAAGAAAAAGACCCAGGGGTCCCAGATGCTTACAAACTGAGTTAACAATATGATGTTGTTGCCCTCTCTAAATGGCTCTCCTTCCTCCATGCTTTCCCCAAGCTGCATCAAATTTTACTTTCCCCAAAGCTATGCAAAACTCACTCCTGCTTCACAAACCTTCAATGTTCTCCTCTGCCTTCAGACTAAGTCCAAATTCATTCCTCCCCCAAAGCTCACCCCTTCTGATCTCTACGAGCTTAATTCCTCAAACAACCATATGGATCCCATGTTGGTCAGGTTTCTCCAGAGCCGATTATACACACACACACACACACACACACACACACACACACCCCGCTATATATATGTGTGTGTGTGTGTGTATGCATATTATATATATGTGTGTATATGCATATATAACAGGAGATTTATTATAGAAATTGGATGACATAATTATGGAGGCTGAGAAGTCCCACTATCTGCTACTGGCAAGCTGGAGACCCAGAAAAGCTGGTGGTATAATTCAGTCTGAGTCCAAAGGCCTGAGAACCAGGAGCAGCAATGTCCCAGGGCAGGAAAAGACAGAAGTCCCAGCTCAAACTGAGAGAGATAATTCATCTTCCTCTACCTTTTTGCTTCATTCAGGCCCTCAAAGGATCAGGTGATGTTTACTCACACTGGGGAGGGCAATCTGCTTTACTTACTTGACAAATTCAAATGCTAATCTATTCTGGAGACACGCTCACAGACACACCCAGAAACATGAGTGTTACCAGCTATCTGGCCATTCTTTAGCCCAGTCAACTTGACACATAAAATGAACGATAACAGACCTCTTGGTACAGCCAAGATGGTCTCCTGCACATTCCTCAACATTGCTGTGGTAGATTGATGGCATCTTCCAAAGAGAAACACAACAATCTCTCTCACCCAACATGCTCTTCTTATCATGTGACTTTGACATTTCTCCCATTGGGAAGTGAAGTTTATGTCCCCTCCCCTTCAAATTAGGTGGGTTTTGACTAGTTGAGTTCAGAAGAAATGATATTATTTTATTGAGGCTAAGTCATAAAGGGTGATCAAGTTTCTACCTGGCTCCCTTTAGACATTCACGAGTGGAGACCTAAGCTACTATGTAAGCCAGCAGGACTGCCCTGAGGCTGCCATGCTGTGGGGAAGCCCAAGCTAGTCCATGCAGACAGACCACAGGAGATGCCCTGAGACTATATGAAGAGAGAGGGAGAGAGAGGGAGAAAAAGAGAGAGACCCTGCCAGCTAGCTCCCAATACTTTAGTCACCCTACCCCCATCTCAGCTTAGCCACTGACTCACTGCAACCATATGAGAAACCCTAAACCAGAACCATCTAGCTGGGCCTTTCCCGATTTCCTGTCCCACAGAAACCACAAGAGACAATAAATTAATTGTTGTTATTTTAAGTCACTAAATTTGGGGGTGAATTATTACACAGTATAGTAGTTCCCTTTATCTGTGGTTTCACTTTTCAAGGTTTCAGTTACCCATGGTGATCCATGATCCGAAAATATTAAATGAAAAATTCCAGAAATAAATGATTTATAGGTTTTAAATTGCATGCCATTCTGAGCAGTGTGATGAAATCTCTCACTGTCTTACTCCATCCTGCTCAGATGTGAATCATTCCTTTGTCCAGCGTATCCCCCTGTATATGCTCTCAGCCTGTTAGTCACTTAAGTAGCCTGCTTGGTTATCAGATCAACTGTCTCAATGTCGCAGTGCTTGTGTTCAGGTAACCCTTATTTTACTTAATAATGGCCCCAAAGTGCAAGAGTTGTGATGCTGCAATTTGGATATGCCAAAGAGAAGCGGTAAAATGATTCCTTAAAGCGAAAAGGTGAGTATAACACAATAAGACATCTTGAAAGAAAGGCCACATCCGCATAACTTTTATTACAGTATATTGCAACAGTTGTCCTATTTTATTATTAGTTATCATTTTTAATCTCTTACTGTTCCTAATTTATAAATTAAAGTTTATCACAGGTATGTATGTATAGGAAAAAACATAGTATACAGAGTGAGGTAAAAAAGTAGGTTTACTGTTGTTCACATGGAAAATAATACAATAATTAATAAATAATAACACAGGAATAAATTCTATGTTTCACATAGTCACAACTACAAGCCTACTTTTGCCCCACCCCGTATATAGGGTTTAGTATCACCCCCGGTTTCAGGAATCCACCGGGGGCCTTAGTGCGCATGCCCCAGGAATGGGGGAACAGCCAGAACAGGCGCCACGGCCATTTTCACCTTCACAGCTTTTCTCACTCGGTTCTCCATGCCTGGCACAGTCTGCCCTTTTCTTTTTCCCTTTGGTTATTCTTCACTGGATTCAATCGCTTTTCTGTCTCTCTTTGAAGCCCAGCTCAAGTCACTCCTCCCCCATACAGATGTCCCTGAATGCTGCAGTTCTTGGCCTTGCTCCCTACATCAATTCCCATAGCACTCGCCATCCCCACTGTTCATCTGGCACCTAACAGATGGATCTCTTTTATAATCATCATCTTTTTATGTTCATTTTCCAGCCCATCTTCAGGGGTCATGTCTTTTTTCACCACCCGTACAGCCCCCTAAAACTAAGTGAGATCCATAACTCAGTGTTGCCTCTGGGGGGCTAAAGAGTCTGAGATGCCCCATACACAGCGCTGCACAAGAGTTCCTCAGTGTCCAGTGATGGGACTGTGCTTGAAAGTCATAGAGAAAGCAGAGAGAATGCAGAGGACACTGCAGATGACTAGAGGGGGAGACCTGCAGGTTCTCCAAAGGAAAAAAAAAAAAGAAGAAGAAAGCACAAGGGTCATTTGTCCCAGAGAAGACGACTATAAAATATCCAGATGAGTTCCAGCTAGTGGTGGCTGGGCTGAGGGGCACAAGGTCTTAGACACAAATAATGTTATAGTTCTAGGTTACCTAAATAACATGGGGCACTGTTAAAACATAATTTCCTTGGCCTCATCCCAGAACTGTAATGAACCCCATAATTCTGGATTTTTAAGAAGCATCTCAGCTGATTTTTATTATAAGAAAAGATTAGGAAATATTGCTCCATATTGAAAAGACAATGTGCATAAACTGGAATGAATGGTGCCAAGCTTTCATCCATCCATCCATCCATCCATCCATCCATCCATCCATCCATCCATCCATCCATCCACTCATTCATCAAGCATTTAATGAGCACCTACAGTGAGTCGGGCCAGGTGTTAGGTGCAGGGGAATGCGTAATGAACAACACAGATTGTTTTTTGCCTTCCGGAAACCTACAGTCTAGTGGACAAGACTTTAATGACTTAGCGACATAGATAAGCGCTAAGAAGTCAGGATTACTATAAGCATACAAACAGGAAACTTAAACAGACTGATCTTTTTTTTTTTCTTTTTGTCCTTACAGCATCCATAGCCCTTCTTTTCAGCACATGGCCTAAATTCTGCCAATCAAATGCTTCCACCTAGGAGTATTTCTATCTGGAATGAGGGACCAAAGGGGCGGGGACAGTGGGTGATTCATCCTGCAGGTAAGCACAAATCATCAGTCTAGTGGCCAGGGCTTCTCATAGTGATTGAACCCTGTGTTAGTTATCTACTGCTGTGTAACAAATCACCCCCAAACTCAGCAGCTTTAAAGAACAAACATTTATGATCTCATAGTTACTGTGGCCCATAAATCCAGGCACTGCTTAGCTGAGTCCTCTGGTTCAGGGTCTCTCATGAGGCTGCAATCAAGGTGTCAGCCAGGACTGTTAGTTCAACCAACAAAGGATCAGCTTCCAATATCACTCATACACTTGTTGACAGGATTTTGTTCTTCATAGGGTTTTGGACGGAGGACCTTGGTTCCTCACTGACTGTTGGCCAGCGGTCTCGCCACAGGTTCTCTCCACTGAGCAGCTCTCAACCTGGCAGCTGCCTTCCACGAAAGTAAGCAAGTGAGAGAGCAAAAGGGGGTGAGCAAGAGGGAAGCCAGGGCCTTTTTGTACCCAGTTTAAGAATTAACATGACCCCATCACTTTTTATAGTATTCTAATCATTAGAAGTAGGTCGCTAAAACCAGCACACACTCAAGGGAGGGGGAACACATAAAGGTGTGAATACCTACTGAGGAGGATCACTAGGAACCATTGTAGAACCTGCCTACCTCACACCTAATGGGTCCTACAGTTGGGTTTGGGCTATTTCTAGTGTCTTCCCTCCTTGATCTCAGCCCACTTCACAAGAACCCCTCTAAACAGCCTTTTAGGAGATACCTTACACTGCCAGATGCCCTTTTCTGCTTAATCCTTTCCTGGTTCCTGTCACCGGAAATCAAGAATGCTGACTGAATGGGGAACTACAGGCAGGAACAAAGATTTGGTGTCCTATCAGGCAAATGAGCAGAGAGGGGTAGGCCATATTAGTGTCTACTGGGTGGTTTAAAGCAACAGAAATTTATCCCCTCTTAGTTCTGGAAGATAAAAATCCAAAATCAAGGTGTTAGTAGAGCCATGCTCTCTGAAATCTGTAGGGGAGAATCCTTCTTTGCTCTTCTAGCTTCTGGTGGTGGTCGTCAATCCTTGGCATTCCTTGGCTGGCACTTCAATTTCCTTCTTCATCGTCACATGCAATTCTCCCCTGTGTGTCTGTGTCTCTGTGCCTCTTCCCTCTTCTTATAAGGACACCAGCCATACTGGATTAAGATTCCACCTTATTGCAGTATGACCTCATCTTAACTAATTACATCTGCAATGACCCTATTTCTGAATCAGATCACATTCTGAGGTACTGGGGGTTGGATTCCAAGATATCTTTTTGAGGTACACAATTTAACTCATTCCAAATGCTAAGGCCCAGATGCACAGTAGGTGCTCAGCATATATCTACCGAATCAGTGGATGAATAATGTTGGCAAAAAAGGTGCAGAGTTGGCCTCAGCCTAGGAATGAGCATTCAGATACAGGATTCATTCATCCAATAAACTAATATTTATTGAGCACCTACTATATGCAAGCCACTGTTCTAGGTGCTGGAGATACAGTGACAATAAAACAAAGTCCTTGACCCCATCAAGGTTATATTCTAGTGGGAAAAGCAGACAATAAATAAATAAATAAATATCTAATGGCAGGAATCAAGAATTACAAAGAAGAATAAAGCAGAAAGAGAGATAGTCACAGGATGGGGGTGTGGGCAGGTAAGGCTTCTCCATGGAGGTGACACTTGCTCCATTCTTGAAATCTTGCCCAGAGCTGGGCCCACTAATAGCACGTGGGAAAAGACGGGAACTGAATGTCTGGGACCAAGGAGTCTGGACAACTGGAGGTATGTCCGGTGGGGGTGTTGGAGAGGGATCATAGGTAAGAACGGTCTTGGCCCAGGAGGAAGGTGGGGCCAGTTCTCAGAAGGGGCCACATGATCAGTGGCCCCTTCTGCATTCAGCAAGATGTTTATTTGACTTGGGCCTGAACTCTCCTGGTAACAGGCTGGGAGGGACAATGGGGCAATAATGATGATATCTGTCTATTATTGCATGTGTTCCACATTTTACATAATTTTATTTACTCCTCACAATAACCCTATTAGTTAACATGACTACTCCCATTTTATAGATGAGGAAGCAGAGGCTCCAAAAGAAAAGCAGCTTGCCCCAGGTCTCATGTGTACCCCAAGTCTCACAGTGGCAGAGTAGAGATTTGTACTCAGGGTGGTCAGATTCCAGAGTCTCAGACCCAGAAACAGATGTATATGGGGAGGGTGGGTTAAGAGAGCCCAGGTGTGTGCACTGTGAGGCTTCCATAGCAGAGAATTCCTGGCAGGATTTGTGTCACCAGTGTCTTGGTTGTAAGGAGAAGCTGATCTTCATGTCCATGGTGGACTGAACAAAAAACAAAAACTAAGTTTTAGTTTAAGCTGTGCTCGTCTCAATGGGTCATGTATGTGATCACGGGCGATGACAAAACTTAGCAAGTAGAAAGAATGTTAGATCATGGACACTACTAGATATCAAGATATCTTTTCAACCTGCAGTATTTGAGACAATGTGGTATTAAACACAGATAGGAAGACACAGGTGGACTTTAGGTTTAAATGTGAAAAAAAAACACAAAGCAGTGTTATCCAAAATAGCCAAAAATATAGAAGCAACCTAAACTTTCACCATCAGCAGGACACATAAATATACTGTGTATATTCATACAACATAGAAGAGAAAACATGGCTACTGTATGCAACAACATGGTTGGATCCCATAATCATAATGAAACGAAAGAGGTTGAACACAAAAGGACATATCCCATGTGATTCTATTTATATAGAGTTCAAAAAGGCAAACCTAATTTAATTGATATCATTAGAGGTCAGCATATCGGTTATCTTTGGGGGAGAAGGTGAGAGTCATGAATAGCAGGCCACAAGGGGAGGCTTCTGGGATGCTGGTAAAGCTCTATTTATGGACCTGAGTGGTGGTCACAGAGGTGTGTTCACTGTCATAATTCATTAAGCACAATAGCTTTAAATATAAAGAGCAGATAAAAATCAGTAAGAAAACACTAAGACTTCTCCACTAAAAAAATGAGCACAGGAGATGTGAACAAATGATAAAAGAGGCATTACAAATGGCTTTTTCAACACTTGAACAAATCTTTAACCTTGGCAGTAAGGAGACAAGTTAAAAATTTTTTTAAATGAGAGATTTAATAACAAATAATAGGGACTTCTGCTTCAGGCCACAATGGAGTGACTTACACACACACACACACAAACACACACACACCACCACCACCTTAAACAACTAAAAAGAAAAACAGACAAGATTATAGTAGATAGTATAGGTTTCCAGGTACTGGACAATAGGAATATAGTACAGTGATTCCTGGGAGAAGGGAGACAGATGAGGGGAGCCCTATAATGCCCCAGCTTACTTTCTGGTGAGAATCTCCAGGCCACAGAACAGAGAAAAGGAACCCAGAGAGAGCCTGGTAGTCTTCTTGAGTTGAGGAAGTAGAACTGAGAATTCACAGAGCTCAAGGAGGCTAGAATTTGCAGGGCAGAGTACAAAGAGTAGAATGTTGCACAGAAAGGACCCTGGAGAGCTTTAGAAGGTTCCCCTCAAGTCTTAAGCTGAGTACTGATTAGCAAAAGCATGTGAGAAAACTACCAAAGGGCTGGGAAGGAGCTACTGAAAAGGAATGAAAAGAATAATTCCCTATCTCCCAACTCGAGTACCCAGGGTCTGTAATGGTATGTATTCACACTAGCCAGGGTGGAAGACCTTCTAACACACAGGGCATCAAGTAGAGTACTTAGGAGGCAATTTCCTTAGCAGCAGCGGGGCCAATTAGGCCTAGAATAAAGAATGTTTGTTCTCCCATAACAAAGCTTAAAAGCAAGCCTCAAAAGTATCAAACTGTTTCCTAGTAACTTAACTGCATCAGCACAAAGTTAAAGAATATTTAAAGAAAATTGAAGGAATCCATTACCTAACATTAAATCCACAATAAAATGTTCTTTTAATGATTAGGCATGCAAAGAAGTAGAAAAATGTGACCCATAATGAGACACTTACTCAACTGAAACAGGTCCAGAAATGATGTAGATGGTAGAATTAGGAGAATGACATTAAAACAGCTACTTAAAAAACACACTATATATACAAGAAGATAAAAGAAAACATTAGCATGTAAAGAGGAGTTGTAGAAAATATAAAAGACTCCCAAATCAAACATTTAGAGATTAAAAGTAGAATTTCTGGGATATGGATGGGATTAATAGCATTAGCTCCAGCAGAAGAAAATATTAGTGAACTTTAAGAATAGCAATAGAAACTATCCAAAATTAAATACAGTGAAGAAAAAAAGAAGAAAATGAACAAAGCTTCTGTGAGCTGTGTAACAAAGGATCTGATATTCATAGTCTCCAAAGTAGACGTAAAAAGAAGTTGTGGAAGGAACTGAAAAAATATGCTAAGAAATAATGGCCAAGGATTTAAAAAAAATTTTTTTCAACAACCATTTTATTTCTTTTTAATATATACCTTTATTGATTTCAGAGAGAGGAAGAGAGAGGGGAGAAAGAGGGGAGAGAGAGAGAGATAGGAACATCAATGATGAGAGAGTTGTCATTGATCAGCTGCCTCCTGCACGCCCCTGACTAGGGATCGAACCTGCAACCAGGGCATGTGCCCTGACCAGGAATTGAACCGAAATCTCCTGGATCCTAGGTTGATGCTCAACCACTGAGCCATGCCCAGCTGGGTGAGCATTTAAAAATTTTGATGAATACTGTTAATGCACAGACCCAAGAAGCTCAAGTACAAGAAACATTAAAAACTACACCATAGTTAAAATTACAACTACTGAAAAAGAGAAAATCTTAAAACCAGCCAGAGAGAAAGCACACATTATGTACAGAAAAACAAGGGAAATAAAAGAATAACAGAAGATTTTTCATGGGAAACAATAAAAGCCAGAAAAAGGTGAAACAACATTTTTAAAGTACTGAAAGAAAAAAGTGTCAACCTAGAATTCTATACATAGTAAAAACATCATTCAAAAATGAAAGAGAATGAACCAGAAAGATTGGTGAAGATGTGGAGAAATTGGAAGCCTGGATATTGCTGTTGAGATTGTAACATGGTGTACAGCTGCTATGGAAAATAGTCTGGAAATTCCTCACAAGAGTAAATATAGAGCTATTATTTGAACCAGCAAGTCCATTCCTAGGTATGGAATCTAAGGGAACTGAAAACAAATTTCCACACAAAAATGTGTACACAAATGTTCATAGCAGCATTATTTGTGATAGCCAAGAGTAAAAACAAACCAAGTTTTTATCAACTGATGAATGGATAAACAAAATGTGGAATACCTATATAATGGAATATTATTTGATCATAAAAATGAAGTCCTGATACATGCTACAGCATGCATGAACCTCAAAATCATGCTAAGTGAAAGAAGTCGGACACAAAAGATCACATACTGTATGTTTCCAATTATATGAAGTGTCCAGAGTGGGCCAATCTATAGAGACAGAAAGTAGATTAGTGGTTGCCTAAGGCTGTGGGAGGGGGAATTAATGAGTGCAAATGGGTATTTGGTTTCTTTTTGGGGTGATAAAAATGTTCTAAAATTAGATCGTGATAATAGTTGACTTGTACACTGAATTGTAGATTTTTAAAAGGTGAACTTTATGTGTAAATTATATCTCAATGGAACTGTTATTTATTTTTTTAACAACAAAGCTGAAATAAAGACTTTTTTCACACATGCAAAAGCCGAAAGGCTTCATCAGAAGCCCCTCAAGAAATATTAAAGGAACTCCTTTAGGCAGAAGGGAAATGATAATCAGATGGAAATCATGGATCTGCACAATGGAATGGAATCTGGAAACAGATGGGTTAATAAGAAATAATGTTTTTAAATCTCTTTAAAAGATAATGAACTCTTTAAGCAAAAATAATGATTTGTTGTGGGTTTTACAATATAACTAGAAGTAAAATGCATGACAGCAAAAGGACAAAAGCCAAGAGAGGGAAACTGATGTGTTCTGTGTTAGGGTTCTTACCCTAAAGTGGCATACTTGAATGTAGACCATGATAAGTTAAAGATATGTATATAAACCCTAAAGCAACTGCTAAAAATTGGGTATGTGATAAGCCAACAAGGAGATAAAGTAGAATCATAAAAAAAATACTTGAATGGTAAAAGAAAAAAGAGGGGGGGAAATGAATAAAGAATTGGTAGGACATATAGGGAGCAAATAGCAAGCTGGTAGATTTAAACTCAATTATATCAATAATCACATAACATTTAAATGGCATAAACACCCCAGTTAAAAGGCAGGTGTTGCCACGCTGCATAAAAAAGTAAGACCCAACTACATGCTGTCTACAGTAAACCCGCTTGGAATATAAAGACACAAACAGATTCAAAGGGAATGGGTAGAAAAGGACCTACCCTTCCAATACTAATCTAAAGGAAACTGGGATGGCTATGTTGTTAATATCTTGCAGGAAAGCAGGATTCCCTAGGGCACCCAGGTTAAAATGTGCATTCCTGGGTTCTATCTGGGGATGGCACTACTCCAAAGGGCCAGAAGGCTGTGGGTCTTGAATGCCAGGCTGAGGAGCTGGAGTGGACTTCAGCAGGCAACAGATTTGCTGAAGAGTGTGAAATGCATGGGCAATGGTGTTGCAGACGGGAGACTGAGACCCAGTGAGGCAAGGGGTGATGGAGGCTTGGACCTCTGCAGAGGCAGTTTGCAATGCGTGGTATGCTTAGGAGGCCACAGAGGTGGGGCTGAAAGACAGAAGAAGGTGGAGGGCAGAGCAGAGGAAGGAGAGAACGTGAGCCAGAGGGACTGAAAGGCAGGAAACTGGGATGGCATAAAGATGGGGAAATGAGGAGGAGGAATGATTGGTGGGTGAGGAGGTGCTAATCCATTTAGCATTTACTGTGCATCTATGGTGTGACGAGCCCTGAGCTGTTGGCATGGAGAGTTCAGAGATAAGGAAGGCTCAGCTCCTGCCTTCCAGAAGCAAAATATGAGTTAGCATGTCCGGCATCTGTATTATCCTGACCTGCATGATGAATCTCTGAGGGCTCTGCAATGCAGTATTTCCCAAACTCATTCAACTATTTGAAGAGCAGAAGCATAGTAGGGTCTATCAATTATTGAGCACTTACTGCATGCCAGGTGCTTTACCTACAGTGCCTCTCTAAGATGTGAGGACTCCCCCTCACAAAACCCCAATTGCATGTGTGTCTCATTCCTACAGATGTTCATCTTTCCTCACTGATAAGGTGTTGGAAGACAGGGAAAATTTCAAGTCCTGTTGCAAGGAATGAAGCCGCAACTCAGACAGGGAAGGCTCTACCACCAAGTGAGCTCAACTGAGTTAGGGTCTCTAACTGGGCTCTCTACCCTCGGCGGCAGATCCAGGGATTCCTCATCACTTCCCCTCATCACTTCCCAGGCCATTGGCGATGTGGTCGATGTGGTCGTTCTGGTGTGTGTTAAAACCAGTGGTAGCAAAGTGAGTTCCAGGGGCTGGCCACCCACTTTAGGAGTGGTCTCCCTCGTTTCTTCCCCTGTGAGGCAGTGGGACTGTTATGCCCATGTTACGCACGAGGAAAGGCTTACAAAGGGTTGAGTGACTTGCCCAAGGAAACACTGCTAGTAAGCTGTGGGATCTGAACCCAGGTCAGTCTGACCCCATAGTGAGGCATCTCAGGGCTGGGGGACCAGAGCAATTTAGGTTGCAAAATGCCCTTCTGAAGGATAGTAAACTCAGGCTCCTCCCAAACAGGAAAAATGGGCAGAAACCCAAGATGAGCCAGCACTATCTTGTGTGAGAAAGAAAGTGTTTGAAGAATGTTGGGGGCACTTTAAAATAACAATGGACTCAGCTTGAAAAGGCTCCTGCTGGCCAAATAGGGCACAATTTGAGCATCAAAATAAGCATTCACAGTAAGAAATTATAACCCATTAAATAAAATGGGAATCCATGAGTCTATACTGAGTCCAGATATAAATGAGTAAATAAAGGGGAGAGGAGAAAGCTTTTCCTTATGGTTGAATTGGGAACTGATATGTTCAGAAAATCGCCATTTGGTAATGGTCCTAGTAATACTGGATTCAGGCAAGAGTCATAAATAAATGCTAAATCCAGTAGGTGAAAGTTTGATAGGGAATGGATTACTCACATAATTCCAAAGCACCTGTTCTACAAAATACTTTTTTGATGACAAAGGGGAAAAAAGAAACTTTACTGCAGAGAAACCTGGCAGACACCAACTTACCTAGTGATTAAAGTTCATGTGACTAGTAATGGGGCAAATAGAAACCGTGTGCTACCTGACAGCATGCAGTGAGAAGAATACACCCTTTCTGTGACATTCCTACCAAAAATGGGCAACCTGGACCCAATATTGAAGAAATAGCAGCCAAACTGAAGTTGAGGGGCATTCTACAACATGCTTGGCCTGTGATCTTTGAAGTGTCAAGGTCGTGCAGGCCTCAGGAAGACTGAGGAGCGATTCTAGGATGAAGGAGGTGGAAGACTAAAGAGACAAGACCCAGGACGGGATACTTCGCTATAAAGGACCTCATTGGGGTAGTTGGTGAACCGTTGAATGGGGTCTGAGGTTTAGATGGTGCACTGATGATAATTTCCTGATGTGGGTGCTTGCGGTAAGGGAGAGAATGTGCTTGTTTGCAAGAAATACAAACAAAATATTTGGGGTGACAGGGTAACATGTTAGCAGCTTACTTTCAAATGTTTTGGGGGGTGGGGAAACTTTGTACTACTGCTGCAACTTTCTGTAAATTTGAAACGATTAAAAAACAAAACAACAACAAAAAATGGAACAACTTTTTGGGAAACTTTTCTCACTTGTTATCTAATGAAGGTGTTCGCTGGTGGCAAGGGGGAGAGGAGAGAACTCTCTAAGGAGAGCCAAAGGTTTTCCTTTCCCCTCTCAGGCAGATGTCGGTGAGGCCCCTGGATGTCTCTGGAAAAGGCCTAGGGCTGGCTCCACAGACCAGGACTTGAGGCCATGCTCTGTTTGCACACCTGCAGCAACACAGAGCTCACTACGTCTACTGTAAGCTGCTTGTCATTGTTAGCAAGTTCATTCTCTTGTAATCCACCACTCAGGTCTGAGGGAGGCTGACTTAAGCATCAGGTCAGCTTTCCTGGGAACTATTCTGATTCCCGCAGTTTCTCCATGGTGGGCTTTGCAGTGATGCTGCCCCCTTGTGTCCAAGAGAAGAGATGCAGCCAAGATCATGCCAGGGGAGAGGCATTTTCCCTCACCCTCTCCACCCCAAATTTGCTCTTCCTTGGACAAGCCAGTGCATTTACTCCCATTCATTTAGTCATTCATTCTTCACTTTATTTGTCCACTGGCTTGTTCATTCAAGCAACCACTGCACTCTAGGTGACTATGATTGAACTTGGAAGTACAAACATGGGTCATATTCATGCCTTACCATCAAAGAGCTCTCAATCTTGATGGAGGGACAGATAACTACATCATAGCAGGATCTGTGACCCCTGCAAAGGTAAGTGCAAAGGTTCTGAGAGCACCCAAAACAATCAAGGAAGGCTTCCAGGTAGAGGTGACTACAATTCAGCTCCTTTATGCTTCTTGCTGCCACCAGCCTGGAGCTCTCTCCTCTGGGGCTTCTGGCTTTGTCTCAGCCTGGCTGACAAAAGGCTACCCTCCCAGGGTCCTATACCTGGCTACAGATGCATCATGGCTCAGTGTCCCTCCAGAGAGCCCTGAGGCAGAACTTTCCCTTGTTGGTAAGAGTACTGATGATAATGATAATGATATTCATATTAATAATAATAGCAGCTACCATTTAGTTCTTAATTTGTTTCAGTCACTGTGCTCAGAACTGTACATTACATCATATAATCCTCACAACTACCCCAGTAGGTACTGAGATGATTCTCCTTTTGCAGATGAGGAAACTAAGGCTCAGTGAAGTTAAGGAGGGAATCTTGCTGATCACCTTCCAGTCACTGAGTGTACAGCTTAACATGGTCTGTACCCATGTTCCCCGTCTCCCTGCTGCTACATCCTATCAAAAGTTAGTTCTGGATCCCATTGCCATGCATGTTCTAGGGGCTTGACTCAACAAGTGTTTATAATGCTAAACTATTGTACATCTCATCTCCCTTCACAGAGGAGATGGGAGTGCCAGATTTGATTACATTCATTATATCACCGGTTCCTCACAATGGCCCTTCATAACGGAGTGGAGTCTCAGACAGGTGAGAGCCACAGTGCCCTGGGCACTCTCAGGTCCATTCTCCAGGCTCCCTGCCCTTCTTTCTGTTCCTCTCACACACCACACTCTTCTGGTCTCCAGGCCTTTGCACTGGCTCTTCCCTCTGCCTGCATGCTTGTCCCCCAGAATCTTCTGGCTGGCTCCTACTTGTTATTCAAGTCTTCATTCAATGTTACCTGCTCTGACTACCCTTGGTCCCCCATATCCCTCTCTGCCCCATCACTCTGTGCCTTCTTCATGGCACTGACCATGCTCTGAAATCCTTATGCATTCCTTTGCTTGCTCACTGACTTTATTTCCTTTAAGCACATGAGCTCTGTGAGGGCAGGGGCTCTGTCATCGGTACCCCTAGGGTCCAGAATGACTCAAGCTGCTTGTAAGCCCTGTCCACTTGACCTCTGATGACTCTTTCACCTCCATCCACTCACACCACTCCCTGCTGCCACTATAGCTATGACCCTAATCGCTGGTGGTGCTATCTGTAGCCACTCAGGTGTTCAAGCCATCCTACAGAGTTGCCTTTCTAATCCACACTTCTGTTCATACTCCTCCCTTCCTCAAAGACATTATCACCTCTCATTAGGACTCTTATTTGATGAAGACTAAAGTTGTCATTGCTGTATTAAAAGTTCCCCCAATAGCCCAAGGTTTTTATTATCTCATTTTATAAATGGGGAAACAGAAGCCTAGAGAGGTTAAGTGACTTGCCCAAGCTCACACAGCTACTAAGTAGCAGCACTGGAATTTGAACTCAGGTCAGGGTGACTCCCAAGGCCTCACTCTTAGCTGTTGTGTCCTGGTAAAGAGCACAGCTTTTGCTAGCATCAGAATCTCCTGGAGGGGGATGGTTAAAAGAGATGACTGGGCCCCAGGCCCTGAATGTGTGACTCAGCAGGTCTGGAGCGAGGCCTGGGGATGTGCATTGTCAATAGGTTCCCAGGTGAGGCTGCTGCTGTGGTCTCGCTGCAAGAGCCTCTGACCTAGGAAAATCTTGTCTCCAGTTTCAGGAGGTTCATGGATCTCCTGGAGCCTCTCTGCACTTTGGAAAGGAGGAGGGCCTGTGGACTTCACCTTAAGACCACTGTTCAAATAAATGATATGTCAGACCCACGGCATCCAGAGGCCAGGGGTTCTGTTCAGCAAGATTCCGTTAATCGAGGGACACCCAAGCCTTGGTCCCTATTCCCCTTACAAATCTGACTCTCTTTTAATAAAGCTAATTATCCGACCTTGAAACGTACCACAGCTGACACTACGTGCAAAGGCCTCTGCTTGTCTCACCAATGCAAATGATAGGGCCCAGAGCAGTTCCTCCTGGAGGTTTCACGCCAATATTTTAATAATTGTTGAGCAGAGCCTTGGGAGCCAATTACAGAACTAGGACAGTTTGTGTGTGTGTGTGTGTGTGTGTGTTTTCTAAAATTACTTGGTTTCCAACACCTAAAACTTATGGGCATCTGATACTGATGGGTCCAGAAGGGTTCTGACATAGTTTCCCCCAAGCGTGAATTTGAAATTTTGTTCCAGTAAAGTGAATGCACAGACACTCTCCTCCCTCCCATCTCCTCACCTCCTCCTCTTCACCTTCCTCCTTCCTCCTCTTTCTCACCTCCCTCCTCCTCCCCTTACACCGGTCTCCTTACTGAAATCAAGTTACCCTTGGACCAAATTCAGAGGTTGGAAACCTGCCTGTTATCCACCCTGAGCACTGGGGCCTTCAGCCTTCCTCTCTGCTGCTCTGGGGAACCTACACCATCTGCCTGGCTGCAGGGTTCTAGGGGGTGCCCAGGCCAGGGTAGCTCTTGGGCCAGTGGCGGACCAGGCCTCCCAGGACAGACACAGGGTCCAGGACCCTCTGGGAGCTTGTCTGGCTTCCCTTCCCCACCTGGTGATTTCGCCTTCCAGGTACACACCTGGCAGGAGCCCACCATCTTAGTGGCTGGGTGGAGCTGACCCTCGTGCAGCCTTGGAAAATGAAAATCAGATCATGTTACAACCTGCTCTCTGCCCTGCACTGGCCCCCTTTGCACCTGGGGGACAAACACTCCTTCTTAGCCCAGCCAGCCTCACCCCACCTGCGCTCTCCTCCCAGCGTCGCTCACCTCCCAGCTGCATCCCAGGCATGATCCTGTATCAGGACCTGTGACAGCAATTCCTCGTCCCCAGATTGCTGAATGGCCGTTTCTTCACATGATTCAGGTCTCTGTTCGAATGTCAGTTTCCAGACACCTCCACCCCTCTCCCCACAGCCTTATTTTCTCATAGCACAAGTCATTACCCTTGTAGTCTAAACTTGCTATGTGTCTAGCAAGGGCCAGATTTGGCCTTCGCCCATCATTATATTCTCAGTGCTGGGGTCATAAGAGATAGTCAATAAATATGAATGAATGAATGAATGAATGAATGAATGAATGAATGAATGAATGAATGCTACAACCAGTGAAGGAGACCATGAGCGCTGCTGGATGTTTTTACATTTTTCTCCTCCGTCCTATCTGCAAAGTGGGAATTATTGGCCCTCTATTTAATGTGATGATAGCTAAGGTAAGAGAGGAGATTGACTTACTCAAGGACACACAGCAAATAAGGGGGACCTGGGCCAGGAACCCAAGTCTGTGTGACTCCAGGCCCATGGATGAGTGTTTATCTGATGGCAGCTCAGGTTGGGCTCGACGCAGGCCAGGGTGGCTCCCAGGAAGGAACAGTCCCATAGTGCTAGGGTGCATTTGGAGATCAGAACTTGGGGGTCAGGCAGCATGGGGTGACTGTTGCACAGGATCTAGGGGGTGCCCCTAGAGGGAGAATGAGGGCCATAGCAGGGCCTTGGGTAGAACTTAGGGTAGGACTTGGAGCAAAGCCCTAGTTCCCCAGCATGGGGAGGGACTCTTAGAGACTGCCTGGGGGCCAGGGCTGGTCAGGCTGGGCTGCACTCAACATTTTCAAGCCCTACACATGATTTATGGAGCTGACTGCTGATATGGTCCTGCCCACCAGGGATGGCCTTAGGCAGGGCTGGTATAAGAGATGGGGTGTTAAGAGAGGGTGACAGCAGAGACCAGGGCTGGGGGTCACAGACCTCACTGGTGCACTGTCAGCTTCTGGCTGAACCAGCAGAGGAAGTGGCAGAACTCTCAGGGAAGAAGGATGCTTACTGCTCAGAAGCATCCTGGAGCAACAGGTATGCAGAGGGAAATCATGGGTATCTTGACTGTTAGGGCAGCTAAGGGTACAGCACTGCTCCCAAGAGGCAGGTGTGAGAGTGGCTGGGGTTTCTCTGCTCCAAGCCAAGTGTGGGATCAGGAGCTTCGTGGGACAACTGTTGCCAGGACAACTGCATCCAGATGAAGATTGGAAGGAGATGCCAAGGCCCCCCAATGGAGATGACAAAAATTAGTACCAAGAGAAAATAATGCAGGGTTTGCCAGGATGACACAGACCTAGACATCTTCTTGGGAGGCAGACTGAGATGAAACGGATCTGAGTGACTTGACTAGAGCTGGGATTTGTACCAGATGCAAGCATAGGAAACTGGGGGCAGAAGTAGCAAGACCCACAGCAGCCTAGTCAGTGGTGGAAAATGACCATTCTTTCCACCCCCTCCTCGTGTATATATACACGTCTGCCCCAGTTTCCTCATCTGTGAGATGGGACAGTGATCCCAGACTTAAGGGCGTGGTGTGTGCTAGACAACTTGGACATATGAAAAGTCCCATCACAGTCCCTGACCCACAACTTCCAAGATGACCTTGGAAAGGAGAGCACCTGCTTGCCTCCAAGAAGCTGCTGGGACTCCCTTTTGAGAACTCCCTTTCCCAAAGCACCTGTAGAACTGGGCTGGAGTTGGTTCCTAAAGCGTTGACAGAGCTCCCATGACAGGTAATTGAGGCCCAAAGGTGAATCGACGTGATTCCTGCCTAACAGATTGCACAGCCTGGTGGAAAGGAGCATTCAGGCCAATAAATGATGACACCAAATTCCAGTCCCTTTGAGTATATTCAAGAACTACAAGCTTCTGCCCCTTGGCAGTAGATTTGACCCTTGACCACCTTCAGTCACTTGGAGTCAAGACTAGTGAACAAGGTGAGTAACCCAGTTGGGAAATCCTGGCAGACATGGGCGTGGGCTCTGGAACCAGACCTGGGTTTCTCTCCTAGGGGCGCAAGTGCCCTGACTTCTCTGTGCCTTAATCTCTTCTGCTGTGAAATGGGTGCACTAATGGAACCTATGGCTGGTGGGGGGGACAGGAGGGATGAAATAAGACCAGACATGTGAAATGCTGAGTGAACCCTGTGCCCGTTCTGTGGTGAGGGCTGTTACAGTTCCAAGCTTTTTTTAGGAATTGAGAGAATGTGAGCAGAGGTGGGGGAGGGCTTGGGAAGGGAGAAGGGCATGAGAAGAGGAGGGGCAGTGCTCCTGCCAGCAAAGCCTCCTCCATGCTTGCTCTGGGGTGCATTGTGGGGGACAGTGGTGTCCTTAAAAGCAGGACAAGCCTGCCACCCAGTGCTGCTAGGTACCGCTACAGGAGCCAGGCAGAGCTGCTGCACCTCCTGGCTCAACCCCAGTGTCCTCCTGCCTGGGCCCAGCTCTTGGGAGCCTCAATGGCCTTTAGGATTCTGTGATGACCCAAGGCTGCCACCCTCCCTCCCCACCTGAAAAACCTTCCTTACCCAATTCTTCAGTCATCAATTTGCAAATCCACAGAGGGACTTGAGACCCCAGGAGGGAAGCCTTGCAAGTGCCAAGAAGGTCAAGTACAGATGGAGTTTTATAGCAGCAAAATGACCGAACACCCAGTGGCTGGCAGGCAGGGGACTCCATGGAGTATCAGGCATCCACTAAAAGTTATACTTGTGAGGAGGAGGCAGCCATGGGAGAGTGCTGATACTCTACAGAAAAGTGAAAACAGCTGGAAAACAACTCCCTGCCTGATGCGGCCTTACCAATCAGGGTCTGTTCAGGAGCATTTGGGTTGGGTGGGAGGATTATACATGACTTCTTCTATTTTATATTACATATTTTATTTGTATTCTTATTTTATTATTAATAGTGCTTACTGCCCAGCATTGTCCTAGGAGCTTGACACACAATGTCTCGTTAATCCTTACAATGGCCCTGTGATCTAGGAAACATCATTTCCCCCACTTTGCAGATGAGGAAACTGAGGCACAGAGAGGTGACATAATTGGTCCAGAGTCACAGAGCTAAAACAAGCCAAAGCCAGGATTTGAACTCAGTTCTCCTTGCCCAGGGCTTGTGCTTCTAAGCCCCAGTGCACAGAGCCTTTGGGTCATCAACACAAATTCCAGCAGAAAAGACACTTCCCTGAGAGAAATCATTTTTAAAAGTTCTACTAAGAAACAGTTTTATATATCCTTTTCCTCTTTAGTTGTTTATAAATATGAGCATACCTCAGAGATATTTTAGGTTCGGTTCCAGACCACCCCAATAAAATGTAATAAAGCGAGTCGTAATATTTTTGCAGGTGGAGGGTCCTGCCTTCGATTTGTAAGAACACACAACATCTCTGATTCACAATAAAGTGAAGCACAATAAAATGAGGTATGCCTGTAGTTTTGCAGAACTTTTAAAAATGGGTTGATGCCTTGGCTCGGGCTATCCCCCAGGGTTCCAGGAGGCCGTGAAGTCACAGAGGGGTGTTGAGGCCATCTGTACACCCGAAAGCACTGTGTTGTGCAGATGACAGTATTATGATTAATAAGGTATCGTCAACTGCTTTCTGAATTTCTCCTGCAAGTGAAGCAGTTGCTAAGGACTTGGGCATTGGACTGCAAGCATCTGAGCATGGCCTTGACTGCGGGTAACTCCTAGAGGCCCAGAAGCACGACAGAGTGTTAATCCTGCTCCTCAGCATCCATCATTAGAATACTGACACCTTTCACCAACATGCTTTTCAATGCAGTAGGCATCTCCTCCTACTTTATAGATGAGGAAAACTGAGGTCAACTTGCCCAACATCCTTCAGTTTGAAAGTAGCAGAGTCCAGACACACCAGACTCTCTGCCTCTTTCTACACCTCCCCCCAGCCTTCCATGAACCCCTCCAGCCCCCACCCTCCAAGAAGGATGAATAGGCCACGAGGCGAGGCTGGCATGAAAAGGCAGCCCAGCAAAGACCTCATTTATAAAACCAAAGAGAGTCCTGAGGAAAGTTAATTGAAGTGAACGAAATCCCGAAGAATTTAGCACTCAATTTGAGAAACTATTTTTGGCTGAACCGAGATGAAGAGACAAAAGAGACTGCACCAAAATTGAAGAGAAACTAATTTGGAAGACATAATAGGGAGCAAACTTCTCAAATTTCCTCAGAGCCCAGGAGACGTGATTATTCAAAAAATAATTAGATGCTATCCTGGGGGTAATGAAAGCTAAAAATGAAGAGGGAAAAAAAAAACACTGCAAACCACCAGAAAGGTCATGGGCTGCTCTCAATATTTCTTTCCTTTACAGATCTGAAGATGCAAGAATTAATTTGAAAAGGAACAATAAAGCCATGCAAAATAATTGTAGAGGAACTTGAGTTGGGAGAATCTAAGCATCTTGTCCATCTGTTCGGGATGACTGCTGGAAAGTGCAGGGCCAGGTGTATTCTGAGCCTAGAAAGAATGGGCTGTCCCTCCTAAAGGTGGCTGGAGGCACGTGAAAGCATTTGCCCCAGCCAGAGGGGTCAGCAAACTCTTCCTGCTAAGGGTCAGATAGTGAATATTTTCAGGTTTGAGGGCCAGATAGTCTCCGTTGCAACTACTCAGTTATGCTGCTGTAGTGTGAAAGGGACAGTAGCCAGTATGTCAATAAGGGGGTGTAACTGTGTTCCAATAAAACTTTATTTACAAAACCAGGCAGTAGGCTGGATTTGGCCTTCATACTTTAGTCTGCTCCATCCTACCCCCCTCCCTGAATTACTGCACCTGTTCTTCCTATTTGCAGCTGACCCTGCTCCTATTCACCCCAAAACATTAGCTATTAGAAGAATCTTCCTAAAACCTAATAGTGATGATGATGATGATATACTTAGTATATGCTGGGCATGGTTTTTATTTGTTTCTATTTTTAAAATTTATCTTTATTGTTGAAAGTGTTACAGATGTCCCCTTTTTCCCCCATTGATCCCCTCTGCCCCAAGTCTGCCCCCCCAGGCCTTCACCACACTACTGTCTGTGTCCATGGGTTATGCATATATGCACATAAGTTCTTTGATTGGAGCTTACATAACACCTACTATCTTCACAAAGATGGGGAACTGAGGCCCAGAGAGATGAAGTGCTTCACCAAAGGTTACAACTAATGAGCGTCAGAGACAAGATTTGAACACAGACAGTCTGGCTCCAGAGTCCATGCTTTTAACCACTATAATTTGCTGCCTCAAATATGATTGGCTCCAAATTCTTCAGGAGCTTCCCACTGCTTACAAGACCAAGTCAGAATTCCTTAGCTCAGCACGCAATGTCATACGTGACTTGGTGCAGCTCAGCTTTCCAGCCTCATCTTCCTCCAAGCCTCACCCCTGCCCCACATGTCCGGAACAGCTTGAAGAGCCCTGTATTTCCATGCCTTCATTCACACCATTCCTTCTGCCTGGGATTCCTTTCTCCTCCTTCACTCACTAACACCTACTTCACCTTCCAGACTCAGCTCAAATGTCATCTCTAAAAAGCTCTCCATGACCCTGTTGTTTATCAAGTCACTTCTCCTATTTGATCCTAGTTTCAATGCCTATAAACTGGTGTAGAGTAGTGGAGTGGCTGATTCCCCAATAGCCACCAACACTTTAGTATGAATTAGCCCATCAGAATAGCTTGGTTTCCTGGGTGCATCTTGAAGGAATGAAAAAGAAAAGAATTAAGTTTGGGCGTAGGAAAGAGAATGGTTGTATGCTATATGACTGAATTTATGCTGAAAATTTTGATTCTATACAAGCCCTGAGTGCAGCTCTGCTTGACTGGGGGCCCTAACTTGTCTCTCCAACCCATATCCCCCCAGGGGACTGAGCTCCATCAGACTATGCTCTGTACCTGCTTAAGGGAAACAACTGCTTCACTTGTACCCAGATTCCCTAATTCCAAGAACAGTGCAACTTTCCCAATTCCATAGTGGATGAAGAACTGCATTTGTCAGGCTAGGCAGCTTGATTAAGATATCCCTTCAAATTACCAGTTCCTTCTGCTCTAATTCTGATCCTCCAAGGAAACTTTGACCTATAAATTGGTTTTCATCCATTCAAATATGATTCACATCTGTTATTCCCCAATGGAGTATTCAAACTTTTTTACTCTTTCGTCCATTCTTTCATTTTAAAGTAATTTTGAGCTAGAAGTTCTGACACCTGTTCTAGCATATTATCCTTCCATCCATCCTTCCATCCATCCTTCCTTCCATCCATCTTTCCACTGAACCTCCCTTCCATCTATCTCCATCCATTTCACCCACTAGTTCCCTCAAAACTTGGTTGAGAAGCCCTGGCTGGTGTGGCTCAGTGGTTAGAGAATTGGCCTGTGCACCAAAGGGTTGCAGGTTGGATTCCTGGTCAAGGGCACGTACCTGGCTTGTGGGTTTGTTCCTCCCTGCCCCACCCCCCACCCTGGTCTGGGCCTGTGCAGGAGGCAACCAGTTGATGTCTCTCTCTCACATTGATGTCTCTCTCTCTCTCTTCTCCCCTCCCTTCCTTCTACTTTCTCTGAAAAGCAATGGAAAAAATATCCTCAGGTGAGGATTAACAATGACAACAAATTGGTTGAGAACCCACTGTAAGCGAGGCCCATTACTGGGAGCTTGGTAGACTGTGGCGAACCTAGCAGGGAAGGACTTGAACATGTGGGCTTACAACGGACAGGGAACAGGTACTGGCTCTCCTTCTGCTTGGAGGTCTCCCCTCCCCTGCTATTATTTACAGGAAACTCTGGGTCCTGTCTCCTGGAGTATCCAAGGTCCTGCCCATGACCTTTCTCACTTCCCCTCACCTCCTCCTCTGTATGTCTCTGTCGCTCAGTGGTCTGCATCTCCTTCCTCCCCAGGGGGAAAGGCTATTCTACCTCCCTTTCCAGGCTAATTTCTCACTTCCCTCACCTCAGTCCTCTTGGTCTCATTCCCACCTGCCTTCTGCAGCCCCTTGCCTTTCTATTAATCATCCTATTAATTACCATTCATGTTACTGTTTATTTGATGTTTATATTCAGGAACTACCACCCTCATCTGAGCCACTGAGAGCTCTGGTCTGAACTATTGCAATAGCCCCTTCACCCATATCCCTTGCCCACCTTCAGTCATTTCCTAACTCAATATCCAAGGTCCTTCACATGAAATGTCTGTCGAAGATGAACATTTCTCTGCTTCAAACCCTCTAGTGAATCCCATTTCAGTCAGAGTAAAAGGCAAAGTCCTTACACTGTCCTAACCAGGTCCACGTGATCTCTGATTTTTCTCCCACTGCTTTCCCCCCACTCACTCCACTCCAGCCACACTTTCTGTTTCCCAGACACACACCTACCTCAGGGCCTTTGCACTTGCTCTTTCTTCCACCTAACTCTCATTCCAGATCTCCCCTGGCTCACAGCCTCACTTCATTTGGGACTTATTCAAATATCCCTCATCAGCAAGGCTCTCTCTGGCTCACTAAAGAACAGCATCCCACTCCTCCCCATTACTCTCTATCTCCATTTCCCTGCCTTATTTTTTGACATGACATTTTCTACCACTGGACACATAATATATTTGTTTATCATTTGTTGCTGTCTTCTCGCATGAGAATGCAAACCCCTGGAAGCAAAGGTTTTTTTCTGTTTTTGTTCACTGGTGCGTGTCCAGCAACTAGCAGAGTTCTAGCAGAAAGTAGGTGCTTAATACACACTATGGAATGAATGACTGCATGAGTGAATAAATGTCCACCTCTCTACTGCATCTTTCCCTTCAGCCTACAAATATGTCCAAGTCTCTATTTTTAAAACAAATGAAACAAAACAAAAGCCTTTCCTTGTCTATTTAGCTTATCATCTTTGTTTCTCCTTTCACCACAGACCAGGTGCATGATTCTTTTTTACATAATGACCATGGATGTGCACATATGATTTCGAGTGCTTCTTTCTCACCTAACTGTTCCCTGCACAGGCTGACAAATGTTCTAGATGTGAAGTGGCTCAGGGCAGTGCTTCCCAGGTTTTCTCTATTCTGGTTCCACTTCTCAACTTCTGCCACATCCGTACACCCCCTTCACACTCTTCAATAGCTTTCTTTAAAACAGCTCACCTTTTTATTTAAATAAAGCCATTTAAAAAGAAATCGTACAATACTGCCATAAATGAAAAGTCAGTGTGACACCCCCTAATTAGAATGTAGCTGGAAAAATAAAATAAGAATAATGTGATTAAATTCTAGTCAGAGAGACTGTCATCAGGGCCGGGACCTCCCCTACTCCCTTTGATTTTTGTGAAAAGTAAGCTCAGCACATATTAGAAAGACATCAGAGACCCAGGAGGATGGTGACTATGGCTATTAATTCTGTAATGTATACTTGAAATTTGCTGAGAGAATAGATCCTACACATTCTCACACACACAAAGGTAACTATGTGAAGTGGTGGATGAGTCAATTAACTTGTAATCATTTCACAGTGTACAGTATATCAAATCAAAGCACTGTATACACTTTAAATATACACAACTGTATTTGTTAATTATGCCTCAATAAAACTGGGAGAAAAAAATGACCCAGGAGCTCCCCACTGAGGCTTCCAGTGGAGTCATCAGCCCTGGAAGGCCTTGGGGATGCACTGACATTCTCAGTGTCACTCAAAGGCATTTACTGCTCCCAAATTCATGGCACTTAATGTCCTGCCTGTGTTCCCCCAAAACTCAAACTCATTTTCAGAATCAAGCATAAGCCTCCCTTTGGATTCTGGAATGGAGGAGAGGAAGCTGGGCTGCAAGGTGGCCCCGAGGCCAGTCCTGGCCTGGGTCTGGCCTTATATACGATCTCAGGAAATCATTCCTGCTCTCTGGAGGTCAGCTTCCTCACCTCTAAGAGAAGTGATTTAGTAATAAATCGAATATCCCACCAATTAATATACCAAAACTCACTTAACCCCACTATAGGACATTTATATTGTTTCCGGTATTTCCCAGTTCTAATTTCCACTGCTACGCATGTGTTTTTCCCCCATAAAGCATTTTCCCTAGTTTTGAAATTTTTTCACAGGATAAATTTCCAGAATTGGTATTCCTGGATTGAAGTATATGGATCTAATCCCCATTGGCTAGTGCCCCACCCCTACCCCCACCCAAGGCTTGTAGCATTTCACAACCCAGGCTGTGTTTCATAGCACACACAGTGATGGGAGTGTGCTCTAGAATTGGTCATGAATGCCAGCAGTAGGAACATCTGGAAGCTTTTCAGACATCGTAGGCAGTCTGGGGCTTTAGAAAAATGTGGATTTCACAGGGAGAGCTGGCCCACCTTCAAGCAGAGCTGTGATTTGTCTCAGAGCTCACCCCTTGAAAGCCCCAGTGGCCTCAAACTTTCTCCCTCTGTACCCAAATCTTGGCTCCTTCTTCCCAATTCTCTGGTACCTGGAACAAGTAAAGGATTTTGGAAAAAGGAACTTCTTCCCCTTCTTTGTCTCCTCTGGACCTGTCAGTTCACCCCCTTTCCTCTAATGAGGAGATCTACGGCCCTGGTGTGTCCCATCCACCAGGATGGGGACCTGAAACTGCACCCAAGATCAGCCCCCTTTGAGGTCACTTTGGATGTTTGGGGGTATCTTATTATTGGTTCTGGAGAAGGATGTGCATTTTTTCCGTATGGTTTCTAAGCCTCATGCAGCCATCTCCCCCATGAACATGTCAGTGCCCTGAGGGCAATGTATAGTCTATCTTTTTCAAGGTTGCATTTTCTGCATTCAGAGCAATGCCAGATGCACAGCAAGGGCTCTGTACATATTTGTTGAATAAATGGATGCTGCAACCAAGTTCCTCCACTTCGTTTTGAATCTGGTGTAGGAAGTGAGGTCAAGTCACCCCCAAATGGCAAGAAAATGTTCTAGCAACATGGTGGCTTATAGAGAAATAAGGATTTTCTGGTCTGGAGAACTTCAGAATTACTCAAGTTCAAATTAAAACTGTGAATTAAGTGAAGTCAATGAGAATCATTTCTTAAGAAGATGATAAGAATGTGCTTCCTTTCTCCCCTGGAGGAAGGAGACACTCACTCTGAGGGGAGAGGTAAAAGTGAGAGAAAAAGAGAAAGAAAGGAGGGAGGAAGAAGAGAACTAAGAGAGGGGAATATGTGACTTGAGGGACAAATGCAACCAAAGAATCAAAACCAAAGAAGTTCCATACCTCTGTTGAAAATGCTTGTTAAAAATATTGGCAGGGAAAGGTTAAACCAATTTCCAAATATTGGTTTTAAAGCCTGTTAAAAATAAATTTCTAAATGTGTTCCAGGGTGGTGTGGCAAAGCTGCCCTTGAGCCCTGGATCCTGCTATCAGGAACCTGTGGCTGAGGAGCCAGCAGCGAGAACAGAGAAGAAGTCAGGCCCAGGTCAGGACCCTGGAGAGCGCCGAGCCTATGGGAGGCTGAGAGGAGCTCGGCCGGCCTAGCAAACCTGGCCTGGCAGGAGTCGTCTCCTCCCAGTTCCCTTCTTTTTTTAACATTTATTTTTTATTTTTGTTGTTGAGAGTATTACAGGTGTTCCCCCATTTCTTCCCTTTCCCCCCCTCAACCTGCTCCCAGCCCACCCCAGCCTTCATCACACTATGGTTTGTGTCCATGGGCTATGCATAAGTTCATCTGTGTATTAACAGACTGGTGCCTTCTACTCCTGGCTGAGGCCTGTGCTAACCAGGAATGCAGAGGCTGACACATGGGATCTTGGGGTTGAAAGAGGCTGAACCTGATCTCTTTCTGAGATTCCAGCCTTAGATCTGACTGCATCACCTGATCACCCTTGTTGCTGACTTCAGTCTTGTGTGTATTTGATTCTAGAGACCATTGGTACCCGCTCTGCCCATTGTATAGATGAGAAAACCTAGCCCCAGAGAAATGATATGAACTACCAAAAGTCACCCAAATGTGCTAAAGGTTGGGGAGGGCTGTTGAACCCCAATTCCTTCTCAGAAGGCAGCACTGGATAGTTTGGGATCCCCACCAGTATCCCTATCTAATGGTCCCAGACCAGTGGCTCTGCATTTCTTTTCCTCTTTTTCCAGAAGAAACTCTACAATGGAGAAGCTACTCAAAAACAAATATATAAAAAGCTTTACTTTCTCTGAGTAATGGCCACTAGATAGAGAGCTATGGACTCCTTGCTGGTTGGAGATCTTATGAGCCCCAATTCTGTCCAGAACTGTATTTGGTTCTGGTCTGGCTAAAGCCAGTTCCTTCTGGGGCTTGTCACTGGGCAGCTAATTGGCTGTGAATGCAGGGGGGTTGTGATGCCCTGGTGACTAGAGCAATACAAGGTAGCAGGATCTTGATGCCAACTCTCTGGAGCAAGAATCACAATAGAGTTTGGAGAGAAAAGACCTCACTCAAGGTCATAACAAATACACAGCCTCTGTAATCTAGAGCTGTGCACAGGGACAGGGAAGCTAAACTGTTTCAGACCCTGGAAGAGAGACCCAACGATTGTCACTCATATCCTGGGGTCTGCAGGACACTCTGTGTGTCTGCATTGGGTTTTACTCCTGGTATATGTTATGAGAGGCATAAAAAAAATGGTCTCCTGTCCCCAAGTGTCCCCTCTCCCAGGTATAATGGGGTCAGAAATTCTTGCAGATGACAGCTTTTCTTTTGGTCTCGGTGTTGTCTTCTCTCCCTGTGTCACTCAGAATGCCACTAGTGCCTCAAAATGCAAGACTGCCACATTGGTCTCCACCTTGGGTGGCATGTTAATCAGGATTTGAGGGAGAAACAGAACCAGGATAGATGATGGATAGATAGACAGACAGACAGACAGACAACAGATATAGATAATGTGTGTGTGTGTGTGTGTGTGTGTGTGAAAGAGAGAGAGAGAATAAATATGAGATTATGAGAAATTGGCTCATGCTCTATGGAGGATGAGAAGTCCCATGATCAGCTATCTGTAAGCTGGAGACCCAGGAAAGCTAGTGGTATAATTCAGTCTGAGTCCAAAGGCCTGAGAACCAGGGGAGCTGATGGTGTAAATCCCATTCCAAGGGCAGGGGAAAATGAGAGTAAATGAGATGTCTCAGCTTAAACTGTGAGGAAGGAAAAAAGCGGGGACGGCAAATTCCTCCTTTCCGCATTTTCTGTTCTCTTCAGGCCCTCAACAGATTGGATGATGTCCACTCACACTGGGGAAGGCAATCTAATTTATGGGGTCCGCTCATTCAAATGCCGATCTCTTCCAGAAACGCCCTCACAGACATACCCCTTAAATTTTCAAATCCGGGCACCCCTTGATAAAATCAAGCTGACACATAAAATTAACCATCACAGGTAGGAAATTTAACACCAACTGCACCCCAGGACAAGACTTTGTAAAGGGCCCTTTCTCTTATGACCCTGACATTGATGGTGGCCTAGTTCTATTCGCAACCGACACTCAGCATTTTCCCCTTCTAATAATAATATTGCTGCATGATCTTTGTGAGTGATTCATGCTGTATAGGCTGCATATTAGAACCCAATGCCAAGGTCACACCCCCAACCATTATTACATCAGAGTCTCTGGGGATGGGGCCCTGGCCCAGTACTTTAAAGCTTCCCAGAGGACACCAATGTCTAACCAAGGTTGAGAAGACCACAGCTCTCCTGGGAGAACACAGAGTTGAGCTTTAGCCACCTCTCTCTCCACAGAACTGAGCACAGTGCCCCACCCACAGGAGGCAGTCTGTGCGTGCTTGTTGTAGTAATAGTGGCAATTAGGCTGGGTTCCACTGCCAAAAAAAAAACAACAAAAAACTCACAGGACCCTAAATGGCAATGCTTACCTATCTAAGGTTTATTGCAAGAGAAAGATATAAGACAGTAACAGCATGACCTAATGCATAGCATGGTGACTGTAGTTAATAATAATGTGTTGTATACTTGAAATTTGCTAAGTGAGTAGATCTCAAGGGTTCTCATCACACACACACACACACACACAGGGTAAGGATGTGAGATGATGGATATGTTAATTAGCATGATTGTGGTAATCACTTCACAATTTACAATCATTTCACACAATGCTTTGCATATCAAAACATCATGTTTACACCTTAAATATACTCAATTTTCATTTGTCAATCATAAAGTTGGAAAAGAAGAAGATAGTAATACATGAAAGGATATGCATCACAGCCAAAGGTTGCCTCCTAGCAAGGGACCCCAAGGGGCCAGTGAGAGCTTCAACTGTCACCCTGACCTGGCACAGACATATCAGATGTGCTTTTTCTTTCAGATCAGGAACCACTAAAGCATACACATGAGATACTAGAATCAGGAAGCTCAAGCTGGAGTCTAGATCAGGGCTTCGCAAACACGCTGGTCACTCGGCCATACTCTGGGTAACAAGCCCCATGGCAGAGTTCTCTGATGAGCTCACTGAGACCAGACACAGATCACTGATCTCATTATATCAATAAATGTTGACAAGCTGATATTTCAAAGCACCCTGAAACTCCCGGGAGATCCATGGTCACATCAGTACCCTTTATGCCTTCACCAGGGGTCAAGGCCATGCAGGTACAGCTTTTACTTCAGCAAAACAGCTCAGGCCAGTTCCAGGCCAGCTGCAATTCACCCTCACATTGTACCTGTGAAATGAGTCAGCCTGCTTTTCCTTAAACCTTGATGCTCATAGTATGTCCTTGAACCAACAGCTTTGGGGTGACCTGGAAGCTTGTTAGAAATGTAGAACCTCAGCGCCCCCAATTCCACCCCAGACCTACTGGGTCAGAATCTGCTTTCCAGTAAGCTCCTCAGGTGAGCCCTACGCATGCTGAATTCTGAGGCTCCTGTCTTAGAGCTCACCACACGTGTGCCACTTTCTCTCCCTACCTTTAAGGCCAGCTCTGACTGCAGCACTACTGTGAGCTGAGACCAGTTTGATCTGTTTAAGAAGATGAAAGAGCCCCTCATTGTGTGCCAGCCCTGAGCCCCCATCCCAGGTCAGGCAGAGCAGCCTAGGGTGGGGAGAGTGCAAGTCTGCTCCCCTTCACTGGGAACCCATCACTACTCAGGGCTGGGTGACCTTGTGCTAGTGGTATTTCCAGGGGACTGGGATGGCACTCCATCCCTGCCCTTCTTCTACCCAACACATGAATCCAGAAGAGGTCAGGTTATAGCTGCAGCTGGTGCAGCCTTGAAGGGGAAATTAGAACAACCCACTGGCTCTTCACAGTCCCAACAGCTAATATTGAATCCCCATCTGACTACTAGCTAGCATTTATTTGGACATAGCTACATATCAGGGTCTTTATTCACATTGGTCCATTCATCTACACCGTCCCATAGAGCAGATGGTTATCCCCATCCTACAGATGAGGAAACTGAGTCTTAGGCTAGGTATTTTGTCAAAGCCACCCAGACCAAAGAAGAGTCAGCACCAGGACTTGGACTCAGGTATCCAGTTGCAAAGACCCCACTGCTAACTCTGACCTTGCTCTTCTGTGAGAACTGCCCCATCCAAATGGCTGGGGTTAGAGGAGTAAACACAGCAGACATTATCCCTGACCTTATGGATGCTGCAGCCTTGGGGGGGAGGGGGGGTAATTGCTGAGCATGTGCTGTCTGCCTGACACCATGCTTTACTTACATTCAGTCAATTATTCATACTACAACCCTAAAAAACAAGGAAATTATTATCCCCAATTGAAACATTGAGGTAGGGCTCAGAGAGGTTAAATAACTTTACCTTGGGTCACAGAGCAGGGGCTGGCAGGGTGGGGAAGGGGTGGGGTGAACGGCCACCAGTCGTATCTCAGTGGCAGCTGAAGAGATTAAGGTGTGTATATGAGTGCTGGGGCTTTTTCAAATTTTCCTGACTCCTTGCCCGCCTTCCAGAGCTAGAGTCCCCTAAACCCCAGCAGAGGAAGGCTGGTGTCATCTTTGCCATGCTCTGAATCCCTCAAGGGAGTTTTTCTGCCCTCAATTTGCTGTGCCATCATGCCAGCTACCTGGTGGAGCCAGTGTGGTGATCAAATCAGACGGACCATGTAAGAGTGTCAGCAGGTGTGTGCCAGTGCATGTCAGTTACTTCTCCCAAATCTTGGAATGGCATTGAGGTCATGGGAGATCCACATCTGCACTGAGAGGACTATTAGCTGATGGAGCACGCCAGCAAGAGGCCCCAGGCCCAGAGACGCAGCCCCTCTGGACCCTGCTTTCCTTTCCCAGCATCTGAGTCTCCCTGAGTATCGCGCAATGTGGCTCGAGGGGCAGAGGCCCCTTTGACATTAGTGCAATATTCGTCTTAGCCACATGAGGGCAGTAGACAACCATACAAAGCCCAGCTCTAGCTACAGCGATTGATTCCAGGGCAAGGAGCTCCCAGATGGAAGGGCTCAGGCGCAGAAAGCAGGGAGGCTTAGAAAAAAAGCCTTCCACCCTTATGACATAGGATTATTTAGGAACACTAGAGATATGAAGGTTTTCCAAATCTTAATTTTTACAGAATTAACTATTTTAAAGAAGGGGAACCAAGGCATAGGGAAGATTCAAACTTTTTATCACATCTGAATATATTCAACCTGGCCCGGATGGTGCCTCGGACCCCGGGGAGTGCAGTGACCCTAAGCAGCTCCTATCTTACCTCCTCCAGGAAGCCTTTCCTAATCATACCAGTTCCTTTCTCTCTCCTCTATTTATAGTTCTCTTTACACAATTTGGAACTTAATAGAAATTCCCATGTTTTCTGTGTGGAAACAGAAAAATGAACTCTGTGGCACATGTACCTCCACTATCTGCTCCTGTACCCCTAACAGACGTAATAACTGATTGCTGAACTTTTCCCCGCTGGGTCCAGGCTGCCTTAGATGCCTAAACCACACAGTACTCAAGCAGACATCACTAAATGATTGGCACTGGCAGGTGAAATGAAACCTATTTGGCATTTTTCTTGATATTAAATTTCAATAAATATTGGCTGGCAGCATGAGTTGTTTTGTTTCCCCAAATAAAGTATCATCAGTCCTTTGGGGATAGGACATGCATTATTCTCTTCTGTCTTCCAATGAAGTTCCAAGCATTCTGGATGGGAGATGTCCGTAAGCTCCCTCCTTGGCCGGAAAGGCAGTGTGCCAAGGTGGACATGGTCCCTGGAGTAAGACAATCCTGACTTCTAGACACAGCTCTGCCACTTATAGGCTGGGTGATCTGGGGCAAAGTGATCTCCATCCTCAAAGCTCAGTTTCCTCATCTTCAAAATTGGGGAGCATGCGACTCTCTTGCAAGAATATTGTAAAGATTCCACAATCCCATGTAGGCAAAGCCCCTAGCACAGTGCCTGGCACAGAGCAGGTGTTCAGTAAATAACAACTTGTGTCACTAGCCTGATGCTGAGGTGGAGGAAGGAGAAGGTGAGCCTAGTCTATAAAATTACAAGCAGCCCTGCTGAGTGGCTAAGGTGGTTGGAGAGTTGTCCCATACACCAAAAAGATTGCAGGTTCGATTCCAGGTCAGGGTACATACCTAGGTTGCAGGTTTAATCCCTGGTCAGGGTGTGTATGGTAGGCAACTGATCGATGTTTCTCTCTCACATGGATGTTTCTCTCTCTCTCTCTCTGCCTTCCCCTCTGTCTAAAAAAATCATGAAACACATCCTTCGGTGGAGATTTAAAAAATTACAGGAAGACTTGCTCAGCGGAGCCTGACACAGAGTAAAAAAAGACACCCTCCAGTGCATGAAACAGGTGAGTGCACAAGTACTTGTCACTTTAGCTGGCAGCTAATACAGGTATTTGTTACAGCAAAGGTGATGATTTCTGGGACAGAGTTAGATCAAGAAAGTTTAGGTGAATTTGTGTCTGGAGGACTAATGGTACCCAGGAGAGAAGGGAGTTAACGGCCTCACCATGCCAATGAGCTGGAGCAGGGCAGGTGCGTCTGGGAAGTACCTGTCTGCAGGTGATGGTGAAGAAGACAAACCTGGCAGGTGGAATGGGGGCAGGTGAGACATTCCCACCTAGTTGCAAGGCAGACAGCAAGGGAAAGGTGTCCAGTGGGTGTCCCAGCAGGTGAGTAGAAAAACACAGCCACCCGAGAGCAGGCCATGGGCAGGAATCTAGGCAGGTAGGTGGTAGACAACTGGCACCCACTGCGGGTGAAGATGCAAAGGAAGGTCAAAGAAAAACAAGAGAGTAAAATACGCAGCAGAGGCTTGACTCTAAAATGAAGCTTCATTCAGTTCAGCAGCCAAACTAACGTGCAAGGTCAGGGAGCCTGGGTCATCCAAACCCACACCCGGAATCTGCAGTCAGCTGGAGGGCCAAGAACCCGCCCTCTGGGCTGCCCTCACTGCGCTCATGGTGCCCTGGCCCGCCAGCCTGGGGAGCTTCCCCCAGCAGCTCCCTCTGGCCCAGCAGAGCTGTACAAACATCGCTCGCCTCTCCTTGTCAGTGCTCGCCTCTCCTTGTCAGCGCTGTCAGAGCACATTTGCGGCAGCAGTGTTCACGCATACCCCAGGGAGTCCGTGAGGCTGGGCGCCTCGGGGGATGGCCGATTTAGTGATGCCTCATATCTTCACGACATCAGGGGACTCGTTTCTGGACAAAACAGTGGAAGATGGGACTGGGTGGGTTTCCAGTGGGGGGAAAAGGGAATTAAAGAGAAATCTACTCAAATGCCACAACCTTGATTGCACTGGGACTTCTAAACGGAACCGGGATAGAGTAAGATCCGAAATCCCTCAGTTCTCATCCTTAGCTCTGTTATGAAGCTGCCGTGTGCCACAGAAGAAGCTGCTCTGGGCTTCAGTGTCCTCATCTGTGCAGCAGAGGTAGTTACATCTGCCCTGACTGTGAGCAAGCTCTTCGGAGAGAGCAGAGCGGCCGAGGAACTGCACTGAGAAGGATTCTGAAGCTGAGGCCAAGCAGAGCCAGAAAGAGGGCTGTGACCACTTAGCTCTGTCTGCCATGAGTCTAAGATTGGAGGGCACCCCTCCTAGGCTATATATTTGCCGTTTCTGTCCTAAATCGATGTAAGATACGATTATTTTCATTTCTTCTTTAGTCCAAAGCCAAAACCACTGTGAGAAGAGGCTGATAAGCAGGAGGCTTTTGGTGCTCATCTCTCATACCCTTTGCTTTCTTCCTTCCTCCCTCCTTCCGTTTTCTTTTCTTAGTTGCTTTTTCCCTTCTCCTCTCCTTTTTTTCCCAGGTAGTACCCAGGTGAAGTAGACTCAGGCCAAATTTCAGGATCAACAACATGCAACCAACTTCGAAGAGCAGAGGGGACTGGAAGCACGGTTCTGCTGGCAAAAGTTGGATGCTTTGAGGGTAACACACAAAGACAGCCAATGGCATAATCACCAGGAGCCACAGAGCTGGAGAAGAGGCCCGTGCCCTGAGTGAAGCTCAGGGACAGCAGGGTCCAGTAGGGAGGCACCAAAGGGCACAGGAAACTTAGTCGTGGCGAGCAACACTTGCAGTAACTGCGGTGGCCTGGGAGCTCTGGTGTCAGTTCTGCTGCTCCACAGCTGTGTGACTCAGGTGAGCCACTGCCTCTCTGAGACTCAGTGTCTTCACCTGTAAAATGGAGACCACGATTCTACCCCGGGGGTGTTGTGAAGACTAAATGACATCATGCCACAACAACCTGGCAGTGTCCCAGTGCCTCATAGCACTCCCTCTCCTGACAGCCTTTGGGTCCCAAGTTAACCCCTGCAGACCTAGCCCACTGGCTCAGTCTGGGAGACCTAGTACCAAAGACACGGAGTGGAGCTGTCAAAGACAGGAAGTGTTCTCTGGTCACTGATCACTGATGTCCCCTCTTGTCCCTGTTCCTAGGCCCTGGCATGTCCCCAGTATTCCGGATTCCAAGTTGTTCTAGGACTGGTACCAGCTAGGAATGGTGTTGGGAAGGGAATTTGTGGTTCCTTTCTTTGCAATTGTTCTAGAACTTCAGAGCATTGACCGGGGTGGTGGTGGTGGTCATGCTTATTTACTCATTTGTCGGGGTTCCAGCCCTTTCTCAGGATCTCAGAGCTCCTGAGATTTAGGTGGCACTGACATTCCTGGGCTCTGAAGACCTCCCCTGGGGCATGTGCCTTCACGACCTCCCTGTAGAGGGAGGTGAAGAAGCGGAGGCAGAGCATGAACAGCAGCCTCTAGCCTCTGCATGTCAATGTCAGTTCTGGGAAGCTCCCTATCTGATACTCCTCCCCACAGGCTGAAGCAGCGTCTCACTCACGGGGCTCAAACAGACCTCTGCCTTTAAATATGTTTTTTTAATTGATTTTTAGAGAAAGAGGAAGGGAAAGGGATAGAGGAATAGAAACATCAATGAGGGAGAAACATCGATCGGCTGCCTCCCGCACGCCCCCTATTGGGGATCGAGCCCGCAACCTGGGCATATGCCCTGACTAGGAATTGAACCATGACCTCTCAATTCCTGGGTCGAGGCTCAACCACTGAGCAACACCGGCTGGGCCAGACCTCTATTTTTGCATGCAGTATTAGAACGAGACTGGAGAGGACAAGCTGAATTGGGCTGATGTGTGCTCCTCTGGCCCAGCACACAGTAGGTGCTTAGTTAGTGTACAGACTTGCGCCTATTGCCTTCACCCCACTCACCAAAGACCAGCCATGAGTCTGGCTTTCGGAACTCAACACAGGCTCGCCCCTGACCGCTTCACTGGCTCAGCCCATGTTCCCCAGACAACACGGAGCACAGGCAGCCGCAGGGTGCTGTGCGCCTATGTGTCGAGGGTACGGGAAGGAAGAGGCAGTGGTCACGGAGGAGCCAACCCAGAGCTCCGAGGGCTGCCCATCACCATGGAGACAGGGCCCATGGGCCAGCCAGGCCTGGGCTGGCCAGTGAATGAATAAACGTGGCCCATTTTTCTGCCTTTGTTCGGAGCCTCCCTGGGCTTCCTGCTGTCAGCCCCAGCTGTGCGGAAGACGGAATTCGCCTGATATCGCTGAGCTGCCGCCTGGCAGTGCCGAGCCTGGCCTGGGCCGCCCCACGCCAAGATTCATGCCCGGCTAACAAGCCCCACTTTGTTCCTGTGGGAAAGTCCAGCCCCTCAGGAAAGAGCCCTCTCTCCGGCCAGCCCCTGGTCTGGGGACTCAGTGAAGCAAACAAAGCTCCATCCGCTGGCGACGATTCACAGGCCCCAATGTCCACCTCCGTGCCCGGCGAGATGGCGGATCTGCTCTGGGAGGTGGGTCTGGTGCATCTCTTTCTCATCGGGAAGCCAAGACAGGATCTGTTTGGCAAAGGTCTCCCCACCTGCCCCAGCCTCTGGTTTCAAAGTGGGGGCTGTGTAGAGGCAGGTGGGTCTAGGCTAGGCGTGGCCTCGGCAGAACTCCACTGATGCCTACCTGAGGCCTGAGGGAGGTCCCCATGGGCTACCTGACCCCTAGAGTTGAGGCCCAGTAGATCTGCAGATGTCCTGGCCCATTCCTGGTGCTGGGTAGAGTCCTGATCCCACCTCTGTCCACATGGGTAGCCTTGGCCTCATCATGTCACCTCATCAGCCTCAAGACAAGGGTGCTGAGTCTGGCAGCCTCCGAGGATGTCACTGATATTGACAGTGATGAGGAGTCACTTCATTTAGCACTAATTCTGTGCCAGGCTCTCTGCAAAGGGCTCCCATGGGTTATCTCACTGGAAAGGTTCTTTTGATGAGATCTACCAGCTCAGATGTCTGCAGGGAACATCAGACAGGTGACATGAAGGAATGATGCAGGCCAGGGCAGGACAGCAGTGGGTGGTGGGCACTGTGGGCACCTGGGGATCCTGGCCCCACCTACTAGGTCCCCAACCACTAAGCACTGGCTGGTGCTCCCATGTGAAAATGTGAGTCCAGTCTGGTCGGATCTTCTGATTGTTTTTAAAGGGAGTTGAAAATCTGGATTTTGGTGGGAAATTTCTCAACTTGTAAAAATGCAAAACTAAACAATATATCATTTATATCTAAAGTGAAACTGTGGATAAACTATGGGGATGATAAACACAAAATTCAGCATAGTGTTGAGGTGGGGGAGACAGGCTTGCTGGGCCATCTGGGGGCTCAGCAGTATCAAGGTTGTTCTATTTTGCAAGTTGGGAGGTGGGTACACATATGTTTATTACATGATTCTCTATGCCTTATATGTACATTATATGTTTCCTTTGGAATGCAACCCATGGACTCCATAGTAAATTATTTTAAGACCACCTGGAGACCAGATAAAATCTACTTGCAGGGCCCATCTAGTCCTTAGGCCTCCTGTTTGTGACAATTGCCTTATGGCCTAGGCAACTTTATCAACATTTCACGGATGAGAAAACTGGGACTACCAAGGGGTAAGCTACTTGTCTAAGGTCACACAACTCTCACTGACAGCTGTGGTTTGTGTTTTACCAGAAGCAGAGCCTGAGACGAGGGTCTGAGGGCAGATGGTTGGAGGCTATCTCTGGAAACAGCTGTGGGGGGGGGGGAGCAGGAAGTGAGACAGAAGGAAAGGAAACTAATAGAGGGTGCATCATCAACAGTGGCCCCTGAGGGCAGCTGGAGCTCAGTTCTGCTGGAGACCTCTGGGAGACACCATAGAACATGCATCTCCAAGCTCTCTTGCTCTATGGATGAGGGAACTGGGAGTTTATACACCCTCCCTATCAGCATGGGTTCAAGGCTGCTCCAGGAGGTGTTAATTCTCCTGGCATTTCTGGCCTGCTGTCGGTGAGGGTGGCGTGGCTCTGGGACCAGAGAGAGCCCTCAAGAAAGGGATGCAGGACTGGCAGGTGGAAGTCAGGCAGGTATGCACTAAAGGAGTCAAAGTGAGAAGATAGAGCAGGACACAGATGACAGTCTGCTGCTGTGCTTGGGAACCCGGGTGGCTGGGCTTCCTACACTATGATGTCATTTACCTGTTCAAATTGTTTTGAGTAGCTCCCTACCCCACACCTACTGAAGAAGAATCTCAAGGGGAGTGGGAGAAAAGTACAGGCAGATGTGTTTTCAACACCATCCCACACAATCCTCAGATACACTAAAATCTTGGCCTAGGAGATAAAGCCCAGACTTTTAGCCTGCCATTCAAAGTTGTTACCACATTCAGCTCCCACCCTTCCCTTCCCTTCCTGCTCCTGTTCCAGATCCCAGTCTACAGAGCCCTTAACCTGCTTGATTAGCTCTCCGAGGATCAGCTGGCCCTGGGAAATGCAATGCTTGCAGAAAAGTTTGTGTGCAGCAATTTCAGATTTGTGGGATTTAAGAAACTGCCTAAATTGAGGGTTTCTGAAATTACTCCACTTATCTCTTCTTGGCCTTAAGATTGCTTTTTATAAATTGAGATGATGAAAATGTTTCTCTCTTCCACTGAGAGTCATAAAGGGAACCAATTCCATTTCATCACCCAAAACACAGGCCTTAATTTTCCATTTCCTCCGCAGCCACAGTAAAGCTGTTAATCTTTAAACCTGCTCTGATAGTGCCCAGTGTGGACATCAAAGGAATCTAAATGCTCTCCCACTTCCCTGTGGTTTATCTGAATTTAACCCTGTAAAACAGACATAAGCAACTTCAGCCTTGAGATCATTAGGCGTCCTTTAAGATGAGAAATTTTTTGTACTCTGTTGTACAACATTTATTGAGCATCTACTATATGCCAGGCACTGTGCTGGATCATGGGGATGCAGAGGTGAGTGAGCATCTGCCCTGACTTGGGGAACCTTGGGGTGGCTGGAGAGACAGATGGAGCCGATTATTTCCTTACCATATGGTGCATGCAATGACCAATAGGGGAATGTCCAAGATGCATGGCTGTGACTCTGACAATGGTGTCCTGGCCCCATGAGTTACTAGGGATGCAGTGGCTACATACTCAATTGCCCTACCCAGGGACGAATACAGAATATGGCCCTGGCAGTTTCTACACTAGCCCCTGCATCACTCTTTCCAGACTCATTTCTAAAGACCACTGATGAGGGGCATCTGAGCACAAAATGCTTCCGAGGTTCATCCTCTGTTTCTCTACTGACATTTCAGGGTTTCCACATGCACTGGGGAGAACACCAGGGCATGCGGAGCTAAGGCGTCGTTAATACTTAATACTCTTCAACAGAAAGGTCCACACAGTAGTGGCAATAACAGGGCTCAGTGTCAAGTTTCTTCCAACCAGAGAGGTACGTAATTACCCGCATCAGCCTCTAGGGGGTGCACGTTTCATCATTCCGTCAGGGGAGGAAGGGACATGATTCCAGAGGTAGAAGAGTGTCTCCTTAAAATGGGCCTGTAAATTTACCTTACACACCTTAGGACAAGCTTATTTTATGGGGCGAAGGGGTACATAGAACACCAGTGCCTAAATGCCCTTTATGAAAAGATTTATGATCCGGTAAGTCTGAGAACATGCAGTGTTGTGGGGGTCCCAACAGGATAGATGGAGGTTGATATCACAACACTACTGACCTTGTTAAAGAGTCTAATGTTTTCTTAAGGGTAAAGGACATAGAAACGTTCCTGTTTGGTGTGGAGTTCAGAGACAAATTTGGTGATGTTCCAGCGTAAGCCCTAGGAATAAAGGCTCAGGCCTCTGGCCCTGCTAAGTCCACAAAGAGAGGTAAGGTCACCAGTACTACCATCTATATGGCAGGAGGCCTCTGCCAACATCAGAACCTTGGTTCTTTGGGGTTATTACATTCCTCTGGTTCATTTAGACTGTGCAGGAATGTAATGTCCCCAAAGAATACAGCTAATCTGCTCAATACATGCAAGAAACTGCTACAAATCAACCCTAGCCCCTTCTGAGCACTGGCTGCTGGATGGATCCCATGATTTATCATCCCCCTAGCTGTCTGGTTTCCAAACAGCTGTCATTTGAATTGCCAGGAGAGCTTTAGGAAATTCCCACATCTAAGAGGTGCTCAGGTCATTGGCCTAGGGTATGGCCTGGGCATCAGGATATCTTTAAAATTCCCCCCAGTTGATTCTATTGTGGAGCCAAAGTTATGAACACTGACCTAGAAACACCAGGCAGTGGGCCCAATGGACTATTTCCTTTAAAACCAACAATGCACTTTCTATTAAGGGTCTGAGAGCCCCTGCAGTAAAGACCTCCCATTTAATTCAGTGTTTCCCAAACTTATCTAACAATGGAACGCTTTCATCTTCCAACACTTGTTGACATCAGGAAAATGACATTGTGTGGAACACACTTTAGACATGCTAGGGACACAGCATTCTATTGGGTACAGGGGTCCACGGGTAGTTGGAATAGATGGTCTATAGAAGCAGAAGATCATTCTGATCTTTGCCCATTATGGAAGGTTGTATAATTGATCAAAATATTTGCTCTCTCTCTACATTGACCTCTGGCTTGGCCATGTGACTTGCTCTGGCCAATAAAATGTGAGAGGAAGTGACATGTGTCCCTTGTGGAAAGACGCTTTAAGAGCCCTTGCCTGGTCCCATTGAGTTCTCTGTTTTCCTTTTACTATGAGACATCTGCATGTCAGATACAGGCTGCTCTGCCAGTGTGGGTCCTAGAGTGAAAGAGACATGGAACAGAACCACAGACAATCCCTAGTGGACAAGTAATTCGAGTAAGAAATAAACCTTTAGGATTGTAAGCCAAGAAATCTTGGGGTTACTTGTTACCACAGCATAACTTAGCTCAGGTGACTGGTGCACCCATGGAAATGTTGCTGGTAACATGTTTTTTCTTGCCATAAAGTGCTGAAAATTTACGTTGAGTAGTCAGATCTTATGTATTATTTAAATTTTTGCTCTTGAGCATGTATTTCATTTAAAAATGTACTGGTTTAAAAGTATTTCAAGTTTTACCCTCAAATTGACCCTCATAGGTGAAATTTTCCTTCTGCCTAGGCTGGCAGGGTCAACTGGAAGCTTTAAGCACATTCTTCACTCAAGCAAGACAGCAAAATGCCTTTCCCAGAGGAGATGCCTAACCTTTTAAAAATATCCTTTCAGAATTCGGATGTGCGGGAAAAAACGCTTTGGGGGACATGGCTTTAAAACCAGTGAATATTATTTTTGGTCTCTGCCCAACACAAATAGGCTTTGGGTCACCCACCTGGAGGGGAAATGGCTCATTCAAAATGTCAAGGCAATAACTTCCACAAGACCTTTCAGTTTCCTGCTCTGGGGACAATTCAGCAGCACAAAGTAATGTATATCCACCCTTTGGAAAGGTGTCCAAGAACAGCATGGAGTTCATCCTTTTACCAGTTGACTTAAGCTAGTTGGGTTGACCTCCTATGAAAACATCTCTTTCCATCATCTCTCATGATGCCTGTAATTCCATCATTAAAGCTTTATTCCTCTGGCCTCCCCGAAATGCTCTATTACAGAGCTTAGCAAAGTGGAATCCATGAAGCTGTTGACTTGTGAATAGGAATGTGTGATTGGTATTGGGTTTGAGGATCTAAAGGGTAGCATTATGGGATGGAAGTGAGCCAAAGGTAGCTCTAGTAGCTGTTCCTTCTGGAACCAGGCAAGGATGAGGTTAAGATAAAAATAAGCCTGCCACACCGACCTGGTCAGGGTTTAGCAATGAGTGTGCCCAGTATCCAGTTGGTATGTTCTGGGGCACATAAACCTGTTGTTAAAATGCTGAATTAGTTCCCTTATGTTGTAACTAGCTGCTGTCATTTTGGATTAAAGCTTTAATGGTGCAACCCCAGGCACAGTGACAGGTGGTGGGACGGCCCTAGCCACTTTCTGAGGTCAAACTCCAGCCCTCCCACTTCTCATCCAGGAACCAAAGGGAATGGAGCCTCCTGGTCAACGGACAACTTAAAAGAGATTTGATTTTTTTCCAGATGAGAGCAAGGCCCATGGGAACAGAACATAGGTGGTGGGTACCAAAACATGAAAAAGAGATACAGAGGGAGGTGGAGAAGGGAGGAGGCCAGAAACAAACTCCTCCAGCTTCTCTATGTGCAGAGGAACCACCTGCACTCTGCAGGGGAACATGGCAGTACTAAGCTGTTATTGAGAGCTAGGGAAGACTCCGTCTATCGAATGTTTGTACTCAACGGGTTTCCATCGACACCAAAGCAACCACAGTGCTCCGGATGAAATATCTGGGTGAGAGGTAGGAAGCCTTCTAAAAGTTCCTAAAAAACTAAAGAGTACCCAGAATATATAAAGAGCACCTACAAATCATTAAGATGATGGCTAGCTCACTAGATACCTGGGTAAAAGACTTGAAGATGTACTTTACCAAGAGAATGTCCAAATGGCCAATAAGTATACATAAGGAGGGTCAACCTTATTTCTGATCGGGGAAAGGCAAATTAACACCACAGGGAAAGGCAAATTAACACCACAGTGAAATCCCTCCACATATCCACCAGAATCACTAAAATGCAAGACAGGCAATACAGAAGTTTTCAAGGATGTGGAGCACCTGACACATGTGTTGTAAGAGTGTGGATGGATGTCACCAATGTAACACTGAAGGAAAGAAGCCAGACAAAAACATGACATACTATAGGATTGGGTTCCTATAAAGTTCCAAGGCAGACAAGTAGGACTCAGGACAATGGTTATGCAAACTGAGGGTAGGAAGTGGCTGGGAAGGGCACACCAGGGGCATCCTTGACGTTGGTACTAGGAGCTTCTTGACCTGAATGCTAGTTTCATGGATGCCGTCAGCTAGTAAAACCCATGAAGCTAACACGATTTGTATACTTTTCTGTATGTCTGTAATACTTTAGTAAAAATTAAGGGGACAACATTCAGGAAGATATTCTTTCCCTTCATTTTCACATATGTCTGAGGGCAGAAAAAGTATCAAAAGATAAATTTCCTGAAAAGTATTTATACAACTACATTCTCACTCTTTTTGGAAGCAGTACAGGAACAGCAACGTCTGCTAACGTGCCTCTCAGAAAAGAATGTGCTTAGTTTGCAGAATTTCTGTGTGGACCAGTGAGAGGGCTCACTCTGTGAATTGCTTGTGTGTCCCCTTCAGGCTCATACTTAACAATCATTTACCCAGCACCTGGTGTGTGCCAGGAACTTTTACCTACATAGCTCATGTCACACTCCCAACAAGCTGTGCAGGACAGATGATGATCCACAGTTTACAGATAAGGATGCCTAGGCTGGGAGAGGGTGGACAGTCCTCATGGGGCACATGGCCACCTGCCAGAACTGGGGGCTAAGCTCTTAGACATCTGGCTCTGAGTCCAGTGTTCCTCAGTCAGGTCACAGCTGCCTGTTCACATTGGACCAAAAGTTCTCAAACTTGAAAGGAAAGGAAACTCTAAATCAGGCACCATCTTTCATTAATTATAAATTGTTTCCCTTCCACCCATCTATTTCTGTCTAATTCACACAAACACACATGCGGCCACTGTCAAAGCAGTTTGAGTGCAGGCCTGGGGACAGGCGTCCCAATGTGAAGGCCTGGGGACAGGTGTCCCAGGCACCCATGGGCTGCTGGGGTGGGTTATGCGAAAGGCAGACTGGGACCAGGTCCATACAGGCTAAGCTGTGGCTTCCTCCTCTAGTACAGCCTAGACCTCCTGCCCAGGGGCCTGACAGTCTTCAGAATAACTCTATGGATGCCAAGTCCTGACAAAGCTGAAAAGCAGGACTTTGTCACACCCTGAGAAAGTGGGGAGGGTTTTCTGAGGCTGAGTGGTGGGGGGAACAGAATGCCTGGGATCAAGTGCCAGCAGCAGGCTTGCAGAGGTCCCACTACTCAAGTCCATCCACACCTCAGTTGGTGAAGCTCTTCCTCTTACCTCCTCCAGACACTCAGGATCCCACACTCCTCCTCCTCCCATCCTCAGAGAAAGACGCAACCACCCTTGATGTGTTACCTCTGCCAAGACCCATGTTCCAGCAGGCCTCAACATTTTCATCTGTAAAAAGGGAAATCTGGACTCTATGGATTTCATAGTCCCTTTCAGCTTTCATACTTGGGAGTTTCTTAGACCTCAGTGAAAGCAAAACACCCAGGCCCCATCCATGAAGATTCAAGATGGGGTCCGGCTTCAGGTTGGGGCTGGGGCCTCAGTATGTTTCAATATGATCCCTGAGCAACTCTCTGATGCCTATTAAAGTTGACCAGCGGTCCCAACATGACTAAATTACAATTTTTAAACACCTCCCAGGAGATTTCCATGAGTAGAGCAGTGTGCAAAATGCTGGACTCTAGTGAAGACAATTTCTGCTGGCCCAAGCTCCCTTAATTCGCATCCACATCTACCTAACTGTGCCTCAGTTTCCCTATGCATGAAGTGGAAATCATGGCTTTGTGGAGCTTCTGATGGGCAGGTCAGAGGCACAGTAGCTTTCTGGAGTGGAGTGGCAGGGTGCCCAATCCTGGACCCCCATCAGAGAGAATTCTAGGCTGTATCTCCTGGACCAGGCAGGGGTGGGAAGCAGGGAGGGAGGCAAGCCCAGCCTCACCTCATAAATCACAAGCCAGGAAATGCAGGGCAGGCACCCTTGCCTCGATATATACTACACATTAGATGCTTCACTGGTGTCCCACAAGGGAGCTTTGTGAAGTGAGGGGCCAGGAAGAGGGGTGGGCAATTAACATAAATAAAACCTTGGGCCAGCTCTCCCCTAGGGCTTCCAGCTCCACAAGTCTCATGCAGGGACTGGAAACACGGCTTCTTTTTTTTGGAGGGAGAGCATTTGGCTCTGGGTTTGAGGGCACACAAAAGGCCCTCAAAAAGAGACAGAAATCTATTACCCGCCTGGCCAGAAATAGTCCTTCTGGAGGCTGGGCTGAGGCCAAGGGACAAGAAGCCATCCCAGGGGGCCTTGGGGAGGCCTCTTCAAGGGGAGCAGGGGTGTCACTCGTCCAGTTCCCTGAAGGCCTGCTGGTTCCAGGGAAGGGCTCCCAGGGGACATTTTTGCCCCAGGAAAGCTGGGACTGTGGGTTTATTTTCATGCTCCCACCAGCAAGGGGTCCAGTTAAGGGATCACTCGGGGCATGTCTGGGGATCAATGAAAGGTCAGCATTCCCATGTGATCCTGGTTGAGGCTCCCATGAGGCTGAAAGCCTAGTCCTTTGCCCCCACCAGGGGGGGTGACCTTGTCTATTTCATCTGCCCCCAGAATGGCTGGGCTTTGACTCCTCTAGACAAAGGCTCCATATAAGTGCCAGGAGGCCCTGGTCAAACTCTCTTTAGCCTGATTGACAACGATGATGCCCATTTAGGAAGCACTCATTCTGTGGCAGGCACTGTGGCAGTGTTGCCCATGCACGGAGGCAGTTTAGCATAGTGGTTAAGACCTCAGATCTTGCACTGCTTAGCTGCGTAGCCTTGGCCATATAATTTTACCTCCTGGGGTAGGGTTTCCCCAGCTACAAAATATGGATAATGTGGCTTTGAGGCTTCAATAAAACCATGCATATCACAAATACTGCCTGGCACACAATCAGTGCTCCCTACACAGCAGGGATCTGTATTATCTCTCAGATAATACATTATGTATTGGTTAGTGTCAATCCAGCTGCTATTACAAATAAACCCCACAATTAAGTAGTTTAACAAATATTTTTTGCTCACATGCTCCAATGCTGGTGTTTCTGGTTGGCACACAGCTCTCCTCCACATGGTGATTCAGGGACCCAGGCTTAGACTCTGGAGTCCTCTGCATCTAGGAGGAAGTTGAAAGAGATGATGATGAATACACCACACCGGCCTGTAAGTGACATATATCCCTTCCACTCATATTCTACCAGTGAGAACTGGTCACCTGAGTGCAAGGAGTGCTGAGAAATGCTATCCCTGGCTGGGTAGCCACTACCCAACTCTATACTATGGAAGAGGGAGAACAAGCCATATCTGCTACCTGCCACTTAAGGATAAAAATGCTGAATCTCACAGATGAACCCACACAAGGCAGAGCGACTTGTACATGGCAGTGCTGAGATCTGAGCACATATCTGTCTGCTTCCTGAACTTCAGGTCTCTGAATTGAGCAGTCCCGTCTCTGCCTAGAGCACTGAGTCTCCTCCTGTCTGAGCCAGGTCCTTCACCTCATGGAAAGGAAAGAATGAACACCTGACTCTGAAATTGTGACTGCACCAGCCACATGACGCAAGCAGCTTCGAGGGTCTTAGCAGATGTTGGAGATTGCTGCCATTGGGATGGATAGTGCAGAGTGGAGGGAACCCAGCTGATGGCAAATATTTAAGGCCCCAATGGGCAAGACCCCAGGTGACAGCCAGACCCCAGTCTTGAAGGTGGTGGTGTGAGAAGCACAGCAAGTTAGAAAAGGAAGTGTGGGGAGAGAGGAAGACTGAGCCCACTGGGCTGATCCAGCACATGTCTTCTGAAGAGCTCATCCCTGAGCTGGGGCAGCAAGCAAGGCTGGGAAGGGTGTGTGAGGATGTTTTGGTTTGATTCTTCCAGAAGCAGACTGGAGGCAAGTGCTTATACATAAGTTGTTTCTTTGGAAGGTGATCCTAAGAAATACCAGTAGGGGAGGGTGGCTGTTATCAATCACATGACCTCTGTGGCAACTACAGCCTGGTTTTCTGGGGACCTCCAGGGCACAGTGTAGAACATGTTTCAGAGCTACCCCAACAGAGGTTTTATCCACCAGGTCTCCAGAGGAGGCGCTGTCAGCATGCAGATGGTGAATCCACAGTGCCTGGCCCCTGAATAATGTCTTGGGGCTTAAAATTGTGAGGCACAACTGGATGTTGGTGCTGGAGCCACTGGTGTACTTCCTGCCTTGGTCAAGATTGGCCTAGATAACGGGTTGAATCTATGGCTGTGTGTGTGGGCAGCAAAGGGCCAGGTATGACCCTGCAGTATGTGAATGAAGGGAGGTAACCGTATCCTCTGAGATGGGGGACAAAGGCATGGAGAATGCCTGAAGTGCCCCAGCCACTGCCCCAAGGCTCACCATCTGCAGGATGCATCCATTCCCACTCTCCCTCCCCTCCTCTGCCCTTTCCAAGTCCATGTCCAGACTGCCTCACTCGCATTTATCAACAGGAAGGGGGGGAGCAGCAGAGGAAGGAGAAAGCAGAGACGTGGAGGAGGAAGTTGAGAGCACAAAGAAATTCACCTGCAGCACAGCAGGGCAGCCAAGCTGGTACACATGTTAACCCAGAGACCAGGTGGCCAGGGCAGTCGCCTCAGAGGGGAGCAGTGCCCCCATGGAGCCAGCTCAGCCCAGGGATAAAGCCCTTGAAATCACGCATCGGAAGTGCCCCCCCTGCTAAACACACACATACACATACACACTTCAGAAGGCTCCATGGAAGACGTCAGCCAGAATGAATGCTCAAGTAAATGCACTGAAAGGTAATTAAGTGTAATTTCTCTGTTGGAAATGCAAAGGCAGCTGGGAGCCAGCATCTACCAGGCAACTCTTGGGGTCCCAGATTTGTGGCCAGAGTTTTTGGAGAGTTTCAGGGAATAGGAATGGATGCTAGGCACAGGCTCATGACTTTGTCCTACCAGAACTACACGAGGATACCAGAAGGTACCTCCATGTTTTGTAGACAAGAAGTGCAGGCTGACACCCAGCACACTGAGTACTGAAGATCAGGCTGTGTATAGGGGGCTAAGAGGGAAGGAATGCTCTGACTGTGGCCGGGGGATCAACTTGGAGAGAGCCTGCATGGCAAACATTGAAAAGGGACTGAGCTTTCAACCAGACATGAATCCCTGGTTCATCACTTACAAGTTACTTAACTTTGGCCAGGTGATTTCATGTCTTGAGCCTCAGTTGCCTTATCTATAAAATGGGAACTATGATAGTAGTACCTACCTTCTAGGGCAGTCAGGAGAATTAAATAGGAGAGGTTGAAGAAGATACTGATACATAGTAGGCACTCAATTATCATTTATTGAGGAAGAATGTTGTGATGTAATAAGATGATTAGTAACTTATGGAGTACCTACTATGTGCTGACAACGCCAAATGCTCTATACTTTTGCTTGTTTATTTCTCTCAAGCATGAAGCTGGGGTCAGGTAGAAGTGGAGATGAACTAGCCCAGCTAGAAGAAAGAGTCCAGGTGGGTGATCATCAGGAGCCAGTGGGCTTACCACACATGGGGTTGGTTGCAGCACCTATGTCAGACGGGAGCCAACTTCATGTGGGTGGGGAGCCGGAGAATTTATTTATTTATTTATTTATTTATTTATTTATTTATTTATTTATAAAAATATACCTTTATTGATTTCAGAGAGAGGAAAAGAGAGAGAGAGATAGAAACACAAATGATGAGAGGGTCATTGATCAAGCCCGAAACCAGGCATGTGCCCTGACAGGGAATCGAACCCTGACCGCCTGGATCATAGGTCAAGGCTCAACCGCTGAGCCACGCCCGGCCTGGCTGGAGCCGGAGAATTTAGATTGCAGTGATACTGAAAATCTAGCAGGCAATGAATATGGCTTAATTGGGATGTCAAATCAGAGGGCTGCATGCCACCACTCAGCAGATTGTATCTCTGGCAGACATAACTAATCCATCACAAAAAGGTTCCCTGGAAGTCTCCAAATCCTTCTCAATGAGAGTTGCCAAATGAAGTTAAATCAACTTGCTGCCTTTGTACTCATAAATGAACCCATGGAGAAGAGGTGTGTGTGAGAAGTGGGAGTCCTCCACCTGATATTGGGGGTGCTGTTCTCTCACCCCTCTTTTCCACACCTGTCTTTTGTAGTCTTTTGCTTCCACTCATCTGAGCTTACTCTGCTCAGGGTTGTACCATTGTAACTTAAATTCCTCTATGCTCTTTGTTCTGTGTGCATTTTGACTGATGATGTGTGTGTTGATGCCTTCTTACAAGCTCGTCAGTGAGTCAGAATGAGCGTGTACACGGATTTTCAGAAAGGAGAAGAGAATTGCACAGATCAAAATGCCAAAGCCATTACTGAGGCTGTTTGAAGTGGCGGGTCTTTTTGCTAAAAGGCTCTGTTTAATGCCTCTGTCTTTCTGTTTCCTGTGGGTGCTTCCTCCTCTTACACTTGATCATTACCTGCTCAAGAATGACTTCTGCTCCTTTTATCACCACCTGGAATCAGATCCAGGAGCTGGTGAGACAGCTGTGTGCCCAGAACGACTACTGCTCCTTATCACCACCTGGAATCAGATTCAGGAGCTGGTGAGCCAGCTGCAGATCATTGCAAACACCAGTCAGAATGGGTGTGGAAGGCAGTGTGCAGTCTGCAACCAGGAAAGATGCGGAGGTCAGATGCCAAGGGCAAGGGACCGGGAATATTTAGCTAAGGATACAGAGCCATAGCCATAGTTAATCAGCTGCTAGGTCGAAACTGGGCTGTGTGTTGTGAACCAAGAGAACTGCCAAGTGCTGGGGTGATGTCTGCAAGCAAAGCCCCCAGGGTCAAAATTTTCCCTGTGGACCTCTCTGTGAAGCCCAGTTCCACTGGGCAGTCATGTGGGTGTTTTTGAGAGCAGACCCCAATAGTTCCATGTCATGGCAAGTAGGTGTATCACCTGGGACTGCTCGTCACTTTTTCATTTGTGTACAACTTGTCTTTTGAGCCTGACTGTGAGACTGGGGGAGGAAGAGAAAGGGCCCTTGTCTTCTTTTTAATCCCCAAGGGACCTAAGTACCGAGGACAGTGGAAATAACCATGACTCTAGACTTGGCTGGGCCTGGGTTTGATACCAGCTCTGGTACTATGGCTGTGACTTGGGGCAAGTTAGCTACCCTGCCTGCAGCCCAGGGGTTCATAAGGTGCATGGTGAAAGGCTGTTCTGAGGACTGAGATTATACATAAAGCAAGGGCACCTGCACCGTACATGGCAACCGTCCACTGTCCAGTCTTCCTCCTAATCAGTCAGTATTTGTTTTACTAATTACTTTTCTTGAATAAGTTATTTATTTATTTGGAAATGTCAGGGCATAAATGTATAGGGAATGTTCTCATCCTGCAAGCAACTTCTGTTTTGAGGGTTGGGGGTGGTGAAAAGCAGATGCAGGGAGTGAATGGTTGTAGTAGGTGTAGCAGCATGATTCTGAGATACCGTAACTCCCTAATTTTATTACCACCTTGCCTTCTATGCTAGTCAGCTCTGGCTGCCATAACAAAGTGCCAGTCTGTGTAGAGTAAACAACAGAAATTTATGTCTCACTGTTCTGGAGGCTGAAGTTCCAGATCAAAGCATCAGCAGGGTTGGTTTTCTCTGAGGCCTCTCTGAGGCCTGCCCTTTACACATGGTTGTCCCTCTGTGTGGGTGCCACTGGTGTCTCTTTCTATTCTTATAAGGACACCAGTCCTCCTGAATGAAGGTCCCACCCTAACGGCCTCATTTTAACTGAATCACCTCTTTAAAGACCTTATCTCCATAGAAGGTGGTATTCTGAGGTACTGGGAGGTTGGGAATTCAACATATTAATTTTGGGGGACACAAGTCAACCTATACCACCTTCCAATCCCACGCATTGCTCCACAATGTGGGGTTTTGGTGTGCAGCTACCTGAGACTCCTAGCAGACTGAGAGCTCCCACCACGAATACACCTTTGCTGGGTCACAGCATCTGCCAGACAGTCTGGGCACAAAGTTTCCCTCATATGAAACTCAGAACAGGCTCTGCCTTCCCTCCCCTGGGTGCTACCCAGGCCACTCTAACTCCCCAATCCACGAAGTCTCCCTCCCAAAGAATAGCAGGCACCTACAGACCAAAATGAGAGGTAAGAGTGAGGAAAACACCATAGATGAAGCCTTCTGTGGATCATGGCCCCTGGACACCCCTAATCAGAGATCCTGCTCCTGGGTCTGAGGATGCCCGGGGGTGGAAGGAAGCAAACATCAGCCTCTCCCACCCACTCGCCATATCTGGGGAGGAGTACTGTCATGGATCCCAGGGTACTGCATTTACTATTCTCGCTGGCTGAGGTGGGAGCTTTGGGGGGACCGGGGCTGAGAGATGCAAAGCCTGTACTGGGGTCCTGGCTCCACCACTTTGAGCAACCTACTCACACTCTGACTGTTGGTTCTGTGCCTTCAGAATGACGATTATAGGTTGTCGCGAAGCCTGAAATGGACTGCAGCTTGTGGGTGGAAGGACCACGCCTCACACCTGGGGAGGTGCTCAATACAAAAGCATATCTTCCTAAAGCAGGAAGGCGGTTGCATTACTTCCCCCAAGTAGCCTTCAGTAACTATAGACAAAGACTCACCTAAAGTGGCACACAAGGCCCTGCTCCCTTGGGCCGAACCTTCCCTTCCAGACACATCTCTTGCCATTTCTCACCCGGCAACTTGCCCCTTTGCTTCTGCTCCAGCAGCTATCTCTACCTGGATGCCCTCTGCAGGAAAAGCCAGGCACCAACTACTAAGATAGTTGAATAAATCAGTGAATCAATCAATGTTTCCAAGTGCATGTGAGGAGGAAAGTGGCCAGACTTCTTGGCCAGGCATTTGGAGACCTTCACATGTCTGACTCAAACTCCCTTTCCCTATACCCTATGCTCACCTTGCAGCTAGGATACTGCTCCTTATCCAAGGCACACTTCAAGTGCTACCTCTTCTGTGAAGCCTTCCCTCATTTCCCTGGAAGTTGTCCACTTTCCCATAGACCTAACTTGTTCTCTGCTTTTGTTATATTATGCATTGCTTTCTATTAAAATCTCTTCACAAGTCTCTCTCTCCACCAGCATGAGCGCTATCATATTTATCTCTATAACCCCAGCATCTGGTGCATATTAGGTGCTCAGTAAATTGTTAAATAGTTAATTAAAAAGGATAGGGTGAAATTGTGAGATATGATCATTCCTAATGCCCACACTGGAGGCAATGAGATTTTCTATCCATTGCCAAAGATGGTTAGGGTTGTTTTTTTACTTACTGATTTTTAAAAATCAAATCTTACAGACTTGAGATTAAATGAAGATTTACTTTGTTTACTGTATAATAAAAACACCAAAGTAAAAGACCCAAGGGTGCTTCAATTCTGACTGAAGCGAAGCCAAACACGGAGAAGCTGGCACCGAGGGAAAAGCTCCCCTCCACAGTGAAGTGCGCCAGCTTGCAATTCCCGCTTAGCTTCTCAAGCATCATAAACTAATGGAACTGAAAGCTACTGTTTGGAAGCGAAGTTTACAGTCCACTTACCGATGGAGAGGCATTTTACGGACATGGGCTATGAAACTTGTTTTCATTTTGATGTTTTTAAAATCTAATTTCCATGCAAATAGGAAAAGATGTGTTCAGAGAGTGTCGACTTCGGGATTTGTTTGAGCATCAAGCGGCATGACTAATATTTGAGGGGTGGGAAAGTGTCCAAGGACACTTAAGAAATTCCAGTATTACAAAGGAAACCAAATATGTTGTGATTAGAGCATTCACTGTCCCAAGCAAACAAATGAGCTGGCTCAGAAGAGGAGCCGTTTTGCACTGCACATTGCCTTCTGAGCAATTCTGTTCCCAAGAACCAGTAATCATGTAAGAAGACTCATTGTTCAAACTTTGGTTTAAAATCCAGTTATTCAAATGTTTTTTAAAAAATGGGCTTTAAATATTCAGAACAAGAAAAATACAAAATGTTAGGCCTCAGGGGCAAGGGCTTGCTAATGGAGTTTTAACAAGTAATTTGCTCTTGCTTTCCGTGATCGGGAAAAGTGGGAGGAAAGGAGGTTAGGAATAGATGCCTGGGATCCTCCTCCTGACTAAGAAGGAAAAGAGTCATGAAGAACATGATGTGAGGAAATCAGGTGTGTAATTCTAGGTCTGAAGAAACCTTCCCTGAATTAAAATACATAAGAATTCGGCTTTGTCCTCAGGTGGAAAGAAAAGTTCTGTATTGGAATGGGGGGTGGGGGTGGGGGTGGGAGATGAAGCAGGATAGAGTATGACCATAGGAAGTCCTCAAGTTGAAATCATTTCAAAAGGGCAGTTACCTAGTTCTTTATGATAAGAGCAAATGAATAGTTAAAGACTTTTTAAAATAATCCATTTGAAGTCCCCACACAGAAAAGCAAGAAGTTGAGCTGCGAACAAGGAGGCCTAGAAAGTCACTGTGTCTTCTTAATGTTACCCCAAGGACCAGTGTCAATGTTAGAAACCAACTGAAGTTTAATACAAGAAAAGGTGCAACTTGGAATTTTCCCTATCTTATTCTAAATCCAATATCAAAATTTTTTATTTTGTAGTAATTGAATAATATTTGCTATTGTTTTGATAAAGATCTAGACATCCCCCCGTGGGTGTGTGTGGGGGGGGGGTGTGAGAGAGAGAGAGAGAGAGAGAGAGAGAGGGAGGATCTTAGTTACACATAGTCTATTGCCCAGAATCTGCAGTAATCACTACCTCCCCTAGTGGGCATTTCCATAATTGTAGGCCTGTGTTGCTGCTCCCTTGGCAAGGACAGCAAGTTTGGTTTTCCAGTGATTTCTGGTCAGTTGTTTATCTTGGAGACATAATATCAAAGGCTCCAAAGGTTCAAATTAATAGACTTTTTAAAGAGCCTTATCACATGCCTGGGGCTTCCACTTTGAAGTGGAACCTTTGGCTCTAAAAGGACATTTGCCTTTTGTCCCCTAATTCTGGAAAATGACTCTCCCAATTTCTTTCTTCTTTCACGATTTCTAGGTGCACAACACCAGAAGTACGTGCTCTTCTCTGTCCCAGGGGGAGAACCACACTCAGTAGTAGTAAGTCCCCTTACAGGGCCAGAAAGGTGTTGGTCCCTGAAAGACCTGTCGCTTGACATCTATTAATCTGAATTTTTGTTTTATTCTCCTGTCAGCTCCAACAACACCTCGTTTGCATTTCTATCACTGTTTTAATCTAGTATCCTGGCAACCACCTCCAAGGTTCTTCCCGCCTGACAAGAAAAGAGGCCTGGAGGGAGCAGTGGGAGAAACCTGTGTTAAAGGTGAGGGAGGAAGAAGGGTGGACACGAGTGAGGAAAAGGTACAGAGAATGTAAAAAAGGAGAGAAAAACTAGGAATAATAAGGAAGGAGAGAAAACATGAAGCTATGAAGAAGGGGAGATGGTGAAAGGGCAGGGAGGGAACCCTTGTGTCCACCAGGCTGGAAGTCACCAGGGCCCTGATACCTCCTCAGTTGTGACCCAAGATAAGCAACTGGGTGAATTAATGTCCCAACATCTGCCCCCTCCAGCCAGAGATGGTGGCTTGCTTTGTGACTCTGGGAACCCAGAACAGCCCCTGGTTCCTAATATGGGAGGGACAGACAAGGTGCTAGTCAGGGGCCAGAGTGCCTTCAATTAGGCAGGGACTTTAGCTCAGGGCCTTGTGGCCCTGCCTGGCCCTCACTTGGTTTCCAACCCTGACCCTGACCTTGCTGCTACCTCTAGCCCCATGCCCAGATTCTGAAGGATTTTTCTGATTTCTGATTCATGCACTGTTTTTCCTGGTCTCAGCTTCCAGGAAGCTCTTGGTCTGAGTATCTTGGTTAACTACAAGAAGTGATTTCCAGCGAGGTATCTTTACCACCCAAAAGCAGTTCACCTCCTGACTATTCTAGACTTGGTAATGCAAATATGTTCAACAGCTTTCCTTGGACCAAGGAGATTCCTGTAACCTATAGTTTCCACCCCATCTTAGCACAGCATATAAACTTAGCAAGAGAGCACTTCAGGTATTCTAAAATATGTTCCCACCTTGCTAGAAACCAACTATCTTTAAACATGCACTTAACATGGAAAGTATTGTCACATACCACCATCATTTCTTCTCTAAAAGTGTGGGATGACATCCTGCCCCCCCCCCATCTTGCTCATTGGCTTGTGGGTGTGGCTTCTAAAACAGACTCTGCCTCATGTGAGCTGATGTTCATGCTGCTGTGCTGAAAGGGGGACTCTTATGCTATCATTCCTTGGAAAACACAACTTGCCAAAATAAAAATGAGTAAATAGTAAATTTTTATAGTCCTATGTTTTTTGTTTTTTTTTAAAAGACAATTTCTACACATTAAAAATACCAATTTTACATCATCATGTCCCAAAAAGGAAAAGGGAACATTATCCAGCATTTTATTTTGAAATCAACATAACCCTGGTACCAAAACCAAACAAGGATATTATCAGAAAAGATGTAGCACTATAGGCCAATATTGTCCATGAATAGAGATGTGAAAATTCCTGTACAAAATATTAGCAAATTGAATACAGTGATATATCTTTAAAAGGATAATATATCATAACTGAGTGAAATTTATTTGAAAAATGCAAGAATGGTTTAATATTCAAGTATGAATCAATATATTTCACAATAACAGAAAAATCATATCTCAAAAGATTTATAAAAAATATTTGATAAAATCAACACCTATTAATGATAAAAATCTCTTAGCATTAGAAAGAGAAAGGAAGTTCTTTAACTAGGTAATGAGACTGTAGAAAGTATGCACAGCTAACATCACAGTTATTGAATTCTTTACCCCTATGCTTGGAAACAAGATAAGAATGCCTATTTTCGCCCAGCTGGGCGTGGCTCAGCGGTTGAGTGTCGACCTAGGATCCAGGTGATCAGGGTTTGATTCCCGGTCAGGGCACATGCCCGGGTTGTGGGCTGCAGCCAATCAATGACTCTCTCATCATTGATGTTCTATCTCTCTCCCTCTCCGTTCCTCTCTCTGAAATCAATAAAGATACATAAAAAAAAGAAGAATGCCTATTTTCTTTCTCACAGCCTTAGGGGCAAAGCAAACAATTAAAATTAACAAGTGAAGTTGTCAAAGTTACTAGATACAGGATCAACATAAAAAGCAATAAATTTAAAAGGATTTAAATAACATAAATTATGTTCTTGAACTACAATGGAAGTCAGAAATCAGTAACAGAAATATCTGGAAAATCACTCAGTATAGGAAACTAAGCAATGCACTCTTAATTAACTATGGATGACAGAAGAAATTACAAGGGATATTACAAAATATTTTGAACTGAATGAAAATAAAAACACAATATATCAAAATTTATGGGATGCAGCTAAAACTGTGCTTAGAGGGAAATTTATAGTAATACATTTCTAATTTATATTAGAAAAGAAGAAGAGCTTCAAATTAATGATCTAGGTTTCTAACTTATTATTCTATTCAAATTTATTCTAAGAAACTAAAATAAGGACAGAAACTTATAAATAACATAAGCAGAAAAAAATGGGGAAAAAAATTAAAAACCAATGAAATAGAAACAGAAAAATAATAAAGAAAATCAAAGACTGGTAAAAAAATATATATATAAACCACTAGCCAAACTAATCAGGGAAAACAGAGAAATGATAAAATTTTTCAATATCAGGAATGAGAGAGGGAACATGACTACAGATACTACAAAAAGTAGAGGTTAACAGGGAATATTATATATAAATCTATAGGTCTTCTGACCAGCTTGGGCTAGCCAGAGTCACTCATGCACACACATAGGGACATGGATAATTGAGTGCTCACTGTGTGTTAAGTGCTGGGCTAAACTCTTGACATGGATAATCCCCCCAGTAGCCCCTGAAGTAGATGCTACTATTCTCCCCAGACAGGGAAACTGAGACTCAGGAGAGGTGAAGGGACTAGTTGAAAGTCAACTGTCACACACAGGTCTATTTAACTATGGCACAGGACTTCCTCCTCCTATCCTGGGTGGAAAAAAGTCTACCTTCAACAAAAGCAGTTACTGTGTTTGTTCGTATCTTCCTAATGCAGGGAACTGTATAATTTTTAGCGTTTTAAAATACTTAAAATAACCTGTGAAATGCCATCATTGCCTTTATAGAATCTCGGGGATCCAGGCACACAGAATGGGACCCACTTGCCTATGTTAACGACAGGGTCTGGGAAAGCCAGCTGGAGTGTGTCCAAGTGTGAGGAGGGGCACAGGGATGATGCCCAATTGATTTTGGGATCCCTTTCCCTGTTTATTTATTTATTTATTTAGTCTGTTGATTTCCCCCTGAAGATCTTGCATTACAAAAGGCAGCATTCACTTCATTTTGTTTTGTTTTGTAAAACAGCATGGACTTTGGAATCAGGCAGACAAGCATTCAAACCTGGATTCTGCTCCTTACTGGCTGTGTGATCTCCACTAAATAGTTTTACCTTTCAGATCCTTAGTTTTCCCAACTGCAAGGTCTGGCTTATAACATCCCTATGCCTGACACTGCTGTAAGGGAATGCTTGTAGAGCTAAACATGGAGCATAGCATGCAGTGAACCTCAACAGATGATACTTGAGCTCTGGGACCCCAGCACCTTGGCCATGCTGGTAAATGCCTCTCGTTTTCAGCCCAAGATCACCTTCTCAACACAGAAGTCCTGCCTCAGTTCACAGTTCAGTGAGGTTTCTCCTTCCCTTCCTTGATTGCCGGAGAATACCCACCTGCCTGACTCCTCGCCGAGGATGCATTCTTCCTACCACCCTTGAAGAACTACAATTAAAAGAGGTGAGGAGAGCCCAGCCGGGCATGGCTCAGCGGTTGAGCATTGACCTAGGATCCAAGTCGACCAGGGTTCGATTCCTGGCCAGGGCACATGCCCGGGTTGCGGGCTGCAGCCAATCAATGACTCTCTCATCATTGATGTTTCTCTCTCTCCCTCTCCCCTCCTCTCTGAAATCAATAAAGATACTTTTTTTTTTTTTTTCCAAAAAAAAGGTGGGGAGAAGTTGGCCCCTTGAGTCAGGCTAGTTTGGATTTCATCTAAGTCACTTGTTAGCTGTGTGACCCTGGACAAGTTTTTTAACCTTTCTGGGCTTCCAATTTCTTATCTGTACAATGGGGATAACAATCACAGCGACTTCTTGGGCACTGGATATGAAGGCTCCTTGCATCCCGGAGGCATTAAAAAGATGTCCAATCTCTTTTTCTTTTGCTATTCCCATGTATTCTAAGCCAACACTTTCACCAGAGACCCCTAAAAAGCCCAATCTTAGCCCAGGGCTTTCTACAATTCTGGTAACAGATTGATACAGCTATTTAAAAAGACAAAAATCAATGACTTTCATAATAACAATGATGTTGATGAAGATGATGATGATGGCTACTGTATTGCATGTAAAATCAGTCCCAGTTCATGTTCCCATGCTGCTTATAGCTTAGTGGGAAAGATGGACACTGATCCACAAACCACAATCTCTGAGGATGAGAGGTGCATGTGGCAGCTTAGTTACTTCTCAAAGGAACCCTATGAGATGGATACTCTTAATTACACTTACTTTTCAGAGAAGCAGTTGAGACTCAGAGAAATTACTTTTCTTGTTCAAGGTCACCCAACTAGTAAGAGGCAGAACTTGCCTTGGAGCTCAGGTCCTTCTTCCCATACTCTTAATTGTGAAACTAATGTAGGGGCAGCAGATGGACCTCATCATGACTGGAGCTTGGGAAGTCAGATAACACAATAAGACAGAAGCCAGGTTGGGCAATAGAAAGATGGCGTTGGAGCCCAGAGACCCAAATCCAACCCCAGCAACCTCACTTGGAAGCTATGAGAAGCATTCAAGCTCTTCAACCTGACTTGCTCAAATGGAAATTGGAAGTGATAGTACAAACCACACACTATTTGTGGTGTGCACTGAGTGAAGGAATCTTCAAAAAGACAGCCGAGAAAGATCTGCTTGGGGCAGCAGCAGACACCTGTTCCCTTCCCATTCTCCAAAGAGGAGAACAGATGAGCAGTTAGAAATGGGCCCAGCACACTGTAGCTCAGTGTTGATGAGAAGCAAACAAGTGGCCCACTGGGGCTGCCTGATCTCTAAGCCATGGCTGACTACCCAGGCTTGGGCAAGAAAATGCCTGACTTGGATTTGGCAATAGCTTTGATTCGAGACCTCAACTAGCCCCCTGAGAGTTTACTTGATTGGGATTCAGATTGAGTTTTCAGCATGGTCTAACTTTTTCCCCAGGCAGCCCAGGAATGTTAAGTCACATAAGGAATTTAAAATGTTCTAGTAGTCGCATTTTAAAAGTATAAGGAAAATGATGAAATTAATTTAAATAATATGTTTTACTTAACCCAATAAATGTTCTGATCACTAATTTTAATGTGTGTGTGTGTGTGAGGCGGGGTTTCCTCAGACACCAGTTAGGTGTCCTACCATTCAACTCAATTCTGACACTACCTACCAGGAGACAGCATCAGATTCCACAGGTTAAAAGCTCAGTACTACAGACTCCCCCTCTCCCCACACTTCAGATGCCAACTGCAAGTCCAGGTTGTCACCTGTGCTTCTGACCAACAGGTTCTAAATCAGAGGTTCCCACAATCCCTTTGTTGGGTTTGATTACTTTGCTAGAGAGGCTCACAGAACTCAGAGAAATAGTTTACTTACTAGATTAATGATTTATTATAAAATGATATAATTCAAGAATAGCCAGATAGAAGAGATACATAGGGCAAAGTATGGGGAAGGGCACAGAGCTTCCGTGCCCTCTCGAGGCATGTCATTCTCCCTAAATCTCCATGTGTTCACTAATCCAAAAGCTCTCTGAACCCAGTCCTTTTGGGCTTCTAAGGAGGCTTCATTATTCATGCATGATTGATTAAATTATTGGCCATTGCTGACTGATTCAACCTCCAGCCCTTCTCCCCTCCCCCTAAGTCAGGAAGTAGGACTAAAAGTTCCAACCTTCTATTAATGATTGGTTCCCCTGGCAACCCAGTTGTGGTGCAAAGGGGCTTGCTATGAATTACAAGACATCTATTTCACCTTTAAGGTGCTCAAGGGACTTCAGGAACTGAAGACAAGAGACCAAATATTATGACAAAAGATGCTCACATTGCTCTTTCACTCCAGAAATTCTAAGGGTTTTGGGAGCTGTGGGCCAGGAACCATGGCTTTAGATCAAACATTTATGAGAAATATATATATGGTCATTCAGATGACCAAATTTCTTATAAATCATAATATCACCCCAATAATATTATCATTTCAATATGTAATCAGTATTAAAAAATATTGATGAGCAATTTTACATTTTTTTATACTAAGGCTTCAAGATCCAGAAAGTGTTTTACAGCCACATTTCAAGCACTTATAATCACATGTGGCTGGTAGCTGCTCTACTGGACAGTGCAGTTCTAGGTAGCTGGCACCTCCAAGCCCACTGGGAACTTCCACAACTCCATACCTTTGCCTGTATGTGCCTTCTGCCTGGCACAGCCTCCTCTCCTTTCCCAATATAACTCCAGCTTGTACTTCATCAGCTCTGTGCTCCCATAAGACCTTCTACCCATCTCTTTTCAAGTGCCCACCGTGTCGGATTACTGTTTGTTCTCTCACTGAAAGGCCAAGACCATTTCTGAGCCATCACTAGCATTTAGCACCCTGCCTGGCACACACACAGCAGACCCTCCATCACAGTTGTTGGTTTTAGAGATAACTGTGGACCTCTCTCTGCAATGAGGATGTTAGGGCACCAGGAAAATTTCTTTAAAAATTCCCCCCATTATTTTTTTGTAGTGGGTCACAATAAAGAAAGTGATAGAAAACATTGCTTGGGGTGACACTGTTACCAAAGAAACACTGAACCAGAAAGCTATGATTTGGGGCTGTATGTATCTTTTTTTGTTGTTAATCCTCACCTGAGGATATTTTTTCCATTGTTTTGTGTGGTGTTGTTTTTTGTTTTTGTTTTTTTGAGAAAGTGGAAGGGAGGGAGAGAGGAGGGAGAGAGAAAGGAAGAGAAGGAGAGGGAGAGAGAGAGAGAGAGATTGGTTGCCTCCCACACCTGCCCCGACTGGGCCCAGGGATCAAACCTGCAACCCAGGTACATGCCCTTGACCAGGAATTGGACCTGATGATGCTCTAACCACTGAGAAACACCAGCCAGGGCAGGGCTGTATATATATTTAATAGCCATTCAGTTCTTAATTTATGATGCTCTCCAGGAAATATTTGACTAACTTGGATATATAACTACAAGGCACTATATATCTGGGGCCTGTAGGGAGTGTGGCATTTTACCAACTGGGTAATTCAGGGTCAGTGCCGACATCTGTAATAAGAAAACCAGAGCCATCATGCTGCACACGTCCAGAGTAACCATGTGAACGGTGCTGCTGGAGTTGAGCACACAGCCTGTGTGGCTAGAAGTAGTGGTCCTGAAAAGCCCTACCTGTGGGTAAATGTGAATGTTTGTGTCATGCCACTCGTTTTAGACATCTGAACCAGAATGTTGAGGAGATTAGATATAAACACAGGGAAACTCAGAACATGAGGAACCACGTGTGTTCACACACAGAGATGCTTCCCAGCTCCGGAAGGACTGCAGCTCAGAGTCCAAGTGTGAAATCACTATTTTGGAACTTGGACAGCATGCTCTCACAGACACAGGGCCCAGATGGGGGCTGCTTTTCCCAGGGTGGCATCCAAGATATAATGATTAAGTTTTGAGCTAATGTTCTTGGGCTTAGATGAGAAAGAGAATGTGAACTTCCTCCTTTGTCCTGTCCTTTTATACCTAGATCAAACAGGAAAAGACAACATTTATGTGGGTGAAACCACTGGCTAGAAGGTGACCTGGTTAGATCTAGCAGGCCATAGAATATAAGTCAGAGAACTGGGTTTGAATCTCTGGCTCCACTGTGTGATTTTGAACAAGTTGTTCAACCTCTCTGAGCCTCATTTTCAATATCTGTCAGGTAAAGATATTACCATCCCTATTCCATAGTGGTGGGGTACAGAAAGACCCAAGCACAGCCTGTGATACGTGTATCAGTCAGCTTTTGCTGTATAACAACCTCAAAATCTCAGTGGCATATAACAGTGGGCATTTATGTCTCATTCCTGTATCTGTGGGCTGGCTGTGGGGCAGCTCTGCTTCAGGCTATGGGTCTGAGGTTTGGCTGGGGCATCTCTTCATCATAATCTCCTTCTGGTGCCCAGGTTGGAGGGGCAGCAGCTATATGGGGTATGTTCTCATGGTAATGCCAGCAAAGAAGAGGGCAAGCTCAACTATGAAAGCACATTTCAAACCACTGCTTGGCCAATGTGAATCATATAGTCAAGCCCGAAGTCAAGGCCTGGAGAAGTACAATCTGCCCACCATGGGGCCACAGCAAGAGTGAGGATGGAGAACACAATTATGGGGGAGTGAAGAAGTGGGACCAATGATTCAATATATTACAGTATATGGAAAGAATTATCATTTACTTGTGTTCATTCATCCAAACACTTCCATGGAAAATAAGATAGTTCTTACAGTATTTCCTTCTTTCAAAAGAAGGTTGTCCTAGGCATTGTGGCAGTAGATGGAATAAAGATTTACAGAGACTGCTAAGGGATGAGAAGTGTTAACAGGAGGGGTTGCCCACCCTTCTACATTAATTCTGGCCCTACCAGTAAAGATCTTGCCCTGAACCAGCACTGAAGGCATTAAAGGAAGGTTTCTATAGAAACCTAGCCAGGTCCTTAGTCCGGTGTTTGAAGGTTGCAAAATGATGCTTAAACCTGGAAGTTATGGTCATCAAGGAGGACTGAGAATTTAGAGGGTGGAGAAATTTTTTATTTTATTTTATTTTATTATTTTATTTTATTATTTTATTATTTTAAATTTATCTTTATTGTTGAAAGTATTACAGATGTCCCCCTTCTTCCCCCATTTTAGAATTCATTTCAAGAAGGTGAGCATTAAACTGGGCTTATAAGAATGAGCTGTGTCTGATGAACAAAGGGGAGCTTTCAAGAAAGGGAAGGACATGAGCAAAAGGGTATGAGCCTCACTGATGCTCGGTGGCTCAAAACAACAGACATTGATTATTATAGCTCCTAAGTCAGGAGGCAGGAGGCGGGCTGGTCTACCCCAGCTTGGCTGGGCTGGTTTCACACAGACCTCTGCAGGTCACTGGGGCCTCTGCTTCAGTCTGGGTTTCTCTGGGGGCACCTCAGCTGGGGCAGTTCTGCTCTGTGTGTATCTTGTTTTCCTCCTGAAGCAGTGGGCTAACTTGGAATATCCTTCACATGGTGATGGCAGAAGCAGAAGATGGTAAGAAGAACTGAGGCCTGGTACTGGCACATCATTCCTTCCTCCTCGTTCTGGTGGCCAAAGCAAGTCAGAAGACTGAAATCTGGTGCTGGGAGTGTCCTATAGAGCTAATGGCATGGAGGCAGGGAAGGGTGAAGAACTGGGATTATTATTGGAAACGTATCAGAAAAAAGTATGGTGGTAGTAATAAGGCAAGGTAAGGCAGAAAACTGTGTTTTCAGAGACTCTAATGATTGGAAAACCCCAACCTCAAGTTCCCTTGTGGTCTCCCTGCCATGTCCAGGCCAGCTTCCACTACTGTATCTCCAGTGCTGAGGAGCTCTCCACCTCCTGCAGATTATCCAGACTGGAGGACTGGAGGAAGTTTTTCAGGTACCTGATGCCTTTTTGCTTCCTCTCTTTGATCCTGGCTTTGATATATAGGTTTTTGGTCCAGCAGCCATTCACACAATTGAGGAAAGTATACTGGTCCAGTGGTTCTAATTTCTCATTCCCTTAGTGAGCCAGCAGTGGGTGAATCAGTATAAAGTTAGCAGGACCATCACCCCTGCAGCAGGATGCTAGAGTTCCCCTAACTGGTGAGACATTCTTGACACCTTCCCTCCCTCACCCTCCATGTCTAGCCCCAGGCCAAGTCCAGTGGGTTTAGTTCCCACGCCCACTCCCATGCTTTACTCCACCTTTCTCTCTCCCTCTCCATTGCCATCTCCCTTGTCTGAGCTCCCATTATTTCTTGCCTGGATAGCTGTAGTAGCTTCTCTACTACCCCCATCCTGCCCCATAATCTACTTTTCACACTGTGACCACAGTAGTATCTTAACAATGCAAATATGCTCATGTCACCCACTGCTAAAACTTTTCCCCTTCAGGCACATCTTGTTCCACGCTCCACACCCAGCCTCAGCCTCAGTGATCATCTTTCAGGACCCCCAACCCCCTCTGCATCCAGTAGATTGCACCTGTCCCTTCAGGCTTCAGCTCATCTGTCACTCGCTCGGGGAACCCTCCCTGGTCTCCTTGACAAGGTCAGATCTCTCAGTAACAAGCTCTCTTAGCACCACAGACCTCTCCTTTGCAGCATGTATGAGAATCTCCAACCTCCCATTCATTTTTGTGAGTACTTGCCTAGCATCTGCCTCTTCCACTATTCTGTAATGGTGGGCCAGTACACTGGCTGGGGGTGGGAGTGGGGGTGATTTGTAGCTCTGGCAGATTCCTGTGGTGTAAACACAACTGCAGTAGATTTCAAGCTACCAACAACTGTGGCTCACAAAATTCCTGAAAACTGAATAACTGGATCTCATGAGCCGGTATGAGCCAGCTCCAGGATACCACTGGGGCATGCTTTGTAAATAGTTTTGTACCCTATGATCAATAAGGTATCTGGAAGATAATTGAAGAGCCATAAATATTTGGTGAATGAATGAATGAGTAATGCTAAAATTTAAATGAACCTTCAGGACAGCAATTGCTGCTTCTAGAAGAGAAAATACTTTGACTACTTTGAATGCCCAAGGAAGAGATAATGGAGTCATGTCACTTCTGTTCTCTGAGTATTTAGATATTTACTTAAGAAATACGTCTTTACTGGGCACAAATCCAAGTGCCTTACAAATACTAACTCATTTAATCTTCATAACAATTAAAAGGTAGAAACTATTAATATCCTCATTTTACAGCTAAGGAAACTGAGGATCAGACTAATTTGCCATGGTGGTGCACCTGGGCTTTGAACCCAGGAAGTATGACTTTAGAGTCCACATCTCTAACCACTATGCTGGGTTACATCAGGATCATCTCTGGAATGAGACATGGCCCATATTTCCCTTGCTCCACCCTGTGGACACGAGTGTGTGATCATCAGGTCATCGCATCTCAACAAAGAAAGAATAAAGTGGAAAAGGTCCAGAGATGTGCCAATGTGATGGGGAAATGTGGGATCTTCTGGATAAGGACAGGGTAAACAGGTTAAGGCTTTTCAAGAGATGGACTTCATATACTTACTAAAATTAAAAAAATATATATGTCTTTATCGATTTCAGAGAGGGGAAGGGAGAGAGAGAAACATCAATGATGAGAGAGTCATTGATGTGCTGCCTCCTCTCGCCCTCTATTAAGGATCGAGCCCACAACCTGGGCATGTGCCCTGACTGGGAATCGAACCTTGATCACCTGGATCATAGGTCGATGCTCAACCGCTGAGCCACACCAGCAGGGCAACTTACTAAATTTTAATAGGAGGAAACTGACCTGGTCAACTTCCATAAAAGGAAATATTAAAATCTGAGAGGTGAGTTTGGGACATTAGTAAATCCACAATGTTCTTCTCTAAATGTAGTCTCGCTTCACCTCTAAGACCACCCTAAAAGATGAAGATAATCAGGACCATTTTAATGAAAGGAGGACACTAGAGCTCAGAAGTTAAGGGGTGTACCCAGGCCACAGAAATACCCATTGGCATAACTGAGCCCAGGTCCCCACCAGAAGATGGCCAGCCTCTGCCTTCTCATGCTGGTTCAATATTACTTCCCAAGCAGGTCTCATAGAATCACAGCTGCTCAGAGGAAGTCGATTCCTGGAGCTAATTATGCTGAGGAGCAGTACAAGGTGAAATGTAACTAGATTCAAAGGAGGTTTACACTGATTCTGGGCTGACAGCCTAATATTGCAAGAATAAGAGTTGGGAATGTGTTTCTAATGTTTGATGTGGTTGTTCATTTAACAAATGGACTCCTAGGTACTAAGTACCTACTGTATGCAGGAACTGTCAAAGTTAAAGATGAATTCCTTTATTGCCCATTCTGTATGCAGCATTGAGGACCACTCCAAAGGAAATGAAAGCACTGATGTGGAGTTTTACATGGGAGAAAAACGGCATTAACATAGAAGGAAAAGGCTGGGACCTCAGACTGTGGGCTAATTCTGAAAGCCAGAGTCAGCAATTTGATTTTATCTGTAGGAAAAGAATGGCCAATGAAGACTTTTAAGTAAGGGAATGACATCACCATCATCATCATCATCACAATAAAAACAACAGCTACTGTTCACAGAACACCTACTTCAGCCAAGGCTTTTAGCTCTCACACCCACCCTATGAGGTCAGAACTAATGGGAACCCCACTTGGCAGAGAAGGGGCCTGAAGCAAGAGAGAACACATGAGGGCAGAGCCTGGATCCGAACCAACATCAACCCGAATTCAGTTTACTCTCACCTAACACACTGCACATGGGGATATAAGTTTGGGAGCCGCAAGCATTTAGTTGGGTGGCTGAAGGCATGAGGAAGACCATACTTAAGAGGAGAGACAGGAAGACCAGAGAAGCAGGGAGAGAAACTGCAGCTGAGGCAGGCAGTGTCAAGGAAATCGTGCAAGGGCGAATTTAAGGAGAGAAGGGAATAACAGTGCAGAATGTTACCTAGAGGTCAGGCAAGATGGGGATGGACAAGGAACTACAGGATTTGCCAAATTAAGAGGGCTTCCAGGACTTCACAGACAGCATTTTCTGAGGAGTGGTGGGAGTGGGTGCCAGATTGCTGTGGGCTGAGGAATGAGTGGGAGGTGAAGACAAGGCCCGCAGCATGTAAACTTACTCTTTCAAGAAATATGATGGGGGGGGGGGGGGGCGGGGCGGGGAGAGACCTGATAGGGGAAGATGGTGGCAGGAAGGGTTTTCTGGGGAGATAGAGGTGGGGAGATACTTGAGCAGTCGTAAGCCAGAATGAAAGGAAAGGTTGGAGGCTGCAAGACAGGAGGCTCTCCCTAAGACAGCCCCAGAGGGAGCTGGAGGGGATGGATGGAGGCACAGTGGGTGGCTTAGCAAGAGCTCACTTGGCTGGACTTCAGGACTGTGAGATGATGGGGGTGGATCTGATTATCTTTGTAGCCCCTTGCAGATCTGACATTCTTTCCTCTTTCTCCCTTCCTCCCCTCCTTCTCTCCCTTCCTTCCTGTTTTGCTCTTTCACAAATATTTACTAAGCACCTACTATGTGCTAGGTCTTATACTAGGCTCTGTGGCTATTATAATAAACAAAATAATGTACGGTGGGGCAAAAGTAGGTTAACAGGTATCTGTATGGGAAATAATACAATAATTAATAATAACACAAGAATAAACTCTGTGTTTTGCCCCACCCTGTACATCATCCTTACAACTGAGTGTAGAGACCAGCATTAAATGAGATTATGCACAAACAGTGTATAGGTCAGACTACACACTGTGTGCCAGTATTAATAATTGCTGTGTTCACTGAGCACTTCTAATGTACTAAGTACTTACAAGCATTTCTTACCCCATAAGAAAGGTAGAGCAGAAAACAGGCACAGAGTGGTCAGATGACTTCACACAACTAAGATAAGTGGAGCATGAGATTGGACTTGGATTTGCCTGCCTCCTGACGGGAGCACTTAACTGCCCCACTGTCCTCACTCGCTGTGTTCAGAGCAGTGGGCACCAGGATGAACGAGCTCTGGAGGTGCCCCCACCCTCGGGGAGCTCACAGTCCCTGAGCTCTGGGAAGAAACCGAGTCCATTTACTCCCCTTTTCCTCCAAGGGTGGTCCCTGGACCAGCAGCCCCAGCAGCCCCTGGGCGCTGGTTACAAACGCGGAAGCTCCAGCCCAGCCCGACCCTCTAGCCCAGGGGCTGCAGTTTAACAAGACTGGCAGGTGCTTGGTGCGCACGTGGAGGAGCCTAGTCTAGAGCCCGCTGCTCTGATTAGAGATGAGAAACCCTGGCGCGGGCGTTTGGCGATGACAGCGGTGGTGGAACTTCAAGGCTTGGTGAAGGAACCCAGCCTAGGCCTGCATGGGCGGTTCCACTCCCGTCCTAGGGGGCCGGCGGGTAGGACGCGGGCTGGAAGGGCACGCGAGGTGCTCGGCGCGCGCGGGGGGCTCCAAGGTGCTCGGCGCGCGCAGGGCCCTCGGCGCGCGCGAGGTGCTCGCAGGCTCCCGGGCCGAGCCCAGCTGCGCCGGCGTGGGCGCCCTAAGGGCCTGGCCGCCGCGCCGCGCCGCGCCGCGCCCCCGTCCCCGCGCCCGGCCGGGTCGGCCCGGCCCCTCAGCTCCACCCCCTGCCTCCCCCTCCCGCCCGCTCGCGCCTCCTGAAAAGCCAGCCCGCCCGGGGCGGCGGCGCAGAGCCCGCCCGGCGCACCAGGCAGCCAGCGCGGCCATGAAGGCGGAGAAGGCGCTGCCTCTGGGTAACGGGAAGGCTGCTGACGAGGCGCGGGAGTCCGAGGCGCCGGCGGGCGGCGGGGGCGCGGCGACCGCGCGCGACAAGCGCGAGAAGGCGGTCCACGAGCGCGGCCACTGGAACAACAAGGTGGAGTTCGTGCTGAGCGTTGCCGGGGAGATTATTGGGCTTGGGAACGTTTGGCGCTTCCCTTACCTGTGCTACAAGAACGGAGGAGGTGAGGCGGCCCGCGGCACTGGGGAGGGTGCAGGGAGGGGGACCAGCGCGGTGGGGGCGGGGAAGCTAGGGGTGAGCGCGAGACCCCTCGCGCGCCTGCGTGTAGCGCGACCCTCGGGGAAAGGCCGGCTCCCGGCCAGGGCCACCTGGCGCGCGAGCTCTCCCGGGCAAGGCTCGCTTCCCCAGTGCGCACGCGCGGGTGCTCTTCACACCTGCGGGCGCAGCCGGCTAGCACGTGAGGACGCGCCTGCCCGATACTTCCCGTTCCCGCGGGAAGTGCCGGCCGGACCGGGAGCCCTTGCCTTTGCGACCTGCGCTGCTCTTGCGGGCAGGCGACAGCCCCTTGCACCCTCAGCTTTCCTGACTGGAAACCTCCATGAAGAAAAGGGGCTCGGTGTTGAGCGCTTCCTGAAATGCTGAGCATCCCATTTAATCTTTAGAGTCGTCTCACCCATTTTGTAGACGAGGAAACGAAGGGTCAGAGAAGTCACTCACTTCGTAAGTGATAAAGATGGCATTCTGACACCAGAGGCCTTGTCTTACACTGGAATTAGACCAACAACAGGGAAAACTTTTTGGCTAGGCACTGTTGTTTGATTTCCTGCCCAGTCTTTTATTTGCTCATAAGGCCCTTTCTTTTTTCTTTTCTTTTTTAAAAAAATATATCTTTATTGATTTCAGAGAGAGGAAAGGAGAGGGAGAGACAGAAACATCAATGATGAGAGTCACTGATCGGCTAGCCCACAACCCGGGCATGTGCCCTGACCGGGAATCGAACCTTCATCGCCTGGATCCTAGGTCAACGCTCAACCGCTGAGCCAAGCCCGGCCAGGCATCATAAGGCCCTTTCTAGGCCCTCTTTTTGGTCCTTTTTGGTGGAAGAATTGGTACCAAGCAGTTTCTTTTACTGGGTTCACAATCACCCACAACAAAAAGCAACACCATTGATTTGTTTAGGAGATGCTTAGAGATTGGGGTGGGGGGCCAGGGAAAGGAAGGTAATCCTTTGTAGTGACAACATATCCAAGTAAGTCTGGTGGAGATGCAGCAGTGAATCCTTAAATCTCTCAGTTCAAGAAATGGGCTCCAGACTTCAGGAACCGACACCTGTCGTATCAGAACAGCCAGCAGGTCCAAGGCAAAGGACCCTGTAAAGCCTTATTGAGTGGCACAGTTTCCCCAAGAAAACGCCTGTATCTATGTATTCCTCCCTGCCTTTGCTGTTTCCCTGCCCCTCCAGCAGCTCCCCAGACCTCAGTGAAAGTAGAGTTGGCTGGGAGGGACCATGCTGCTAGGCTGTGCGGAGCAGGACTTCCTGTGTGAGCGGCTGTAGGGAGAGCAAGAAGGGTACTGCTTAGCCTGAACTCTCTCTTTGGAGACATTCATCCTCAAGGCACAGGCTACTCCAAACCTGCTCTACACTGGTAATGAAATGGCTGCTGGTGTTAGTGGCTTGGCAAGGGACAGAGAGGGAGTAGACTCGGGGACCCTGAATGTGTCCTGCAGCCTCAGCCGTGGACCCCACCTCTCTGTGCAGATTCAGCCTTCATAAGCTACCATGTCTGCTTAGAAACCTGTGGAAACCCTTTAGGATAGTCCCAGACAAAAATTGTTTTAGCATAATATTTTTATACAGGAAATTTTTATGCCAAAACTAAAAGCATTCTTAAAAGCAGAAAACAGGGTAAGTTGGGTTAGTGACAAATTCTGCCACAGATTAAAAAGGTTGTGGTGAGTGAAGTTTAAAATTAGTCTTTTTTTTTTTTTTTTTTTTAAGTTCTAACTTGCCAGGATTCTCCATTGGGTACACAGCTATCCCGATTTAATTGAGCTAATTTACCTTAAGGATTACCAGCTTTGTGGATACATAGGCCAAAAGGCTTTTTTAAAAAGTGTCATTTGTTAGATTCTAGAGGATTCACAGGTAAATTACATATTAGGGAAGCTGCTGCAGCTTGTTTTAATCACTTAGGTTTAAATGGAGCGAACAGGCCCTCTTATCCCCTTTCACACTTTACCTTCTAATATAGTTGGAGTAGCTGCTTATCAACAGTTTACCTTTTTTAAAAACAGCTCTACTCATACATCCCAATAGTAGTTTAAAGTATTTCTTTTCCAATGTGAAACTTTAAAAATAGTGTCTTGCACAGAAAAGCTAAGAGCCTTTCAAAACCTGGTAGATATGGTTCTACTATCAGGATTAATCAAAATTGTTGCTATTGACCCTGCAGTCAGAAAGAATTCATTTAGCAGAAAGCAATTTCAGTTAAAGCTTTCATTTGTGAGATCAGATGGTGGGGAATGGCACGTGTTTTCATGCTTTGTTATTAGGTAGAGAGAATGAGGGATTTGGAAAAAATCCCTTTCTGGTTGTAATAGCTCATGTTCACTTCAGTTATTTAATTTGTTTCACAGAAAGGCACAGTCAATGCGTATTGTGTTTCAAGATAGGAGCACTAAGGCTTATGGGTGGTCTTTTCTCAGATTGATCCAAATCCAGCCTTTCTGGACATATTCTTGCCGCAAACTGTTTATAACTCAACTTTATACCTGGGCCTCAGCTTATATTGCTCATTGCATATCTCCTTAAGGATGCTTCTCTTTATGAAAAAGATATTTTGCAAGTCACTTCCAAAGTAAATAAGAAGAAGGGGTCCACACACCTGGCCTTTTGAGGTTACTTTAGAATAAAGAGGGGTGCAGCATTCAGGGAGGGAATGAATTTGACCTGTGCTGGAGGGTGAAATGTAAAATTAAAAGAATCAAGGAAACAGACCACTATCTTTCACATTATCTTATCTACACAATAAGTCTGTGAGAAAAGAGGTGCAGAGATTAGGTATTAAAGCTCCATATTACAGAGGAAGAAGTTGATGCAGGGAGATGTGAAGTAGATTACTCATGGGAGTAGGTAGCAGAGGCCACAAACCGAGGGCCACATTTCCTGACTCTGGTCCTTATTGTGGCAACCTAAACTCCAGCTTAGAGAACCTCTTGTCTTGCCTGTAGTAGGTACTTGTTGAAGATTCCTTGTGCTGAACATAAAATGGTGGGGGCAATTTTGACATCATTCCCATATTTTGCGTTCTTGCAGGGGCATTCCTGATTCCCTACGTGGTGTTTTTTATTTGTTGTGGAATTCCTGTTTTTTTCCTGGAAACGGCTCTGGGCCAGTTCACGAGTGAAGGTGGCATTACATGTTGGAGGAAAATTTGCCCTTTATTTGAAGGTAAGGATTGAGTTAATCAGAAAATAAAATGATGCCTGGATGATATCAGGCTATGAAGAGTAGCTGAGACTGTTCATATAAGGTGGATAGAGATTCACATTGCTCCCTTTCCTTGTTCTTTCAGGCATTGGCTATGCAACACAGGTGATCGAGGCCCATCTAAATGTGTATTACATCATCATCTTGGCGTGGGCCATTTTCTACCTGTGCAACTGCTTCACCACTGAGCTCCCCTGGGCCACCTGTGGGCATGAGTGGAACACAGGTATGGCCCCCAGGGAGGGTTTCTCTGCTGGCCCTGCTGGGGGACCTGGAATTGGGGTTGTGTCTTTGTCCTAGATACCAATCCTGGCCTATGGCCTCTGGCCTTTCTCTGTGTCCAGATTCCACTGAACCTGGAGGTCAGTTCTGTACTGGGTCTGGGTCCTTTCTGTGGGTTGCAGCCCTGAAGCCTGAGCTGTGCCCTGGTCCAGGAATTGGCATGTGTAGAAGATGGTGATACTTTTTCTTTGCTTTGCTAAATACAGAGACTGAGCCCTTTGGGGCAGAAAGGGGGTATGAGGGGTTCAGGCTCCAATTGTAGCCCTGCCTGTCTATATTACTATTTGCTTTGTAAAATGAAGGGGTTAAACTAGCTCAGGGGTTGCAAACGGGAGGCCAAAAGGCCAATTAGGCTTTAGGTCAGTGACCAGCAAATATAAAAAATGTATTTGAGCCCTAGCTGGTTTGCTCAGTGGTTAGAGTGTCAGCCCGCAGACTGAAGAGTCCTGGGTTCGATTCCAGCCAAGGGCACATACATACCTCAGTTGCAGGGTTGATCCCCAGCCCAGTCTGGGCGAGTACAGGAGGCAACCAGTTGATATGTCTCTCTCACATTGATGTTTCTCTCTCTCCCTCCCCCCCTTCCCTTTTCCCCCTCTCCCCCTCCTTCTCCCTCCCTCCCCCCCTTCCACACTCTCTAAAAAGCAATAGAAAAAATATCCTCAAGTAAGGATAAAAAAAAAATGTATTTGATTGCCCAAATTAAAAAATCATTAGACTTCGCATGAAAATCCAGATCACTAGCTTCTCTTGAAAAATTGAAAAGATCTGGCAACACCAGACCCACATTACTACATTCTTGCTGGGCAGCAATGGCTGCAGCAGAGAAGCCGCTGTTGCCTTTGGATGAGGCCACAGTCCTTACCCAGTACACTTTGCTCATTTACTTTACCTGTCCAATCCAGATAGGTATGTGAATTCACTATCCCACCCCACCCTACCACTTGAATGGGTAACTTTTAGATTACTTTAGATTCTAATATACTATTTGCTTTTCAATTTGTCATCCTTTCAGGACTGAGTCATAATCCAGAGAAGGCAAATACATTCCAACACATCTAAGGTGGCCCTGCTTAGAGCACACATCGCTAATTAATTGCAGAACTCTCTTTTGAGTTGTCTCGGCCGCAGAACTCTTCTCAGTAGTGCTTTAGGTAACCACTGCCTTTTGACTGAAATTGGCCTACATGCTTTAAGCTATTCACCATCTATGTGGTTAGGTTGTCCCCAGAAGTGGCCTGTCATCCTGAAGGCTGAGCTACAGTAAGATTGGGTAGGATGTCGGTCACCAGCAAAAGGAACAGCCGGCATTAGGCCTAGAAAGTGCTATGAACTAGCTTCTAGCCCTGCATAACTTTGCCCTGCTCTCTCTCCTGTTGCATTTTGTGGACTTTTCACTCTCTCTCTTTAAAAAAAAAAAAAAAAAAAGTTTTTATTGATTTCAGAAAGAGGAAGGGAGAGGGAGAGAGAGAAACATCAATGGTGAAAGAGAATCATCAGTCGGCTGCATCCTATACATCCCCTACTGGGGATGGAGCCCCAACCCAGGCACATATCCTAACTGGGAATCAAACCGTGACCTCCTGGTTCATGGGTCGATGCTCAAACATGGAGCCATGCTGGCCAGGCCCACTGTCTCCCTGGTTCTTAACCTTTCTTTGGCCAGGGACCTCTTAGCGATGTTTATCAAATTAAAATTCAAGGACATATTCTTGGAGGCCTGTGAGCCCTCCATTATAATTTAATTGTGTGTATTTATTTTGAGAATACTCTAAAAATACTCATATGTTCTGGATTATCTGCACAACCACCTTATAACTGAGGACAGTCATGAGATTTCAGTGCCTGACTTTGTGAGTGTTTATAATTGAAGATGTGTTTTTGGTAAATAGGATGATGGCAGCCAAGGGGAAGAGAGCAGAGAGATTTGATTCATAAATGGTGCATTAGTACGAAATGAAGTTCCAGTTGAGAACAACAAAAATTGTAGGAATAAAGGTTTTTCAACAGCATGAACAGAGAAAGGTGGTGGTAGAGTCTAGTCTCAAATGGAGCATGGAGAAATAGGCAAGCCAAACCCAATATAGACCCTGCCTCCTACCTGTCAGGCCCTTTTTCTGTTGAAATCCATTTAATATCACAAAATGGCATTATCTTACCCACTTTATGCTATCAATTTGAATTGTATTGGGTCCGTAGTTTAGTTGGTATTTAATTGGTAAATTTAATTCTGGTTTTATAGTTGTAGGAATACTATAACTACAAAGACTTTATAACTCATTGCTTATTTGTGCACGACTAATGATCATCTTAATAAAAACGCCCTGTCAAACTTGGGTGTCTGAGAAATTCTTTTACTCCTACAAAAAAACAAAAAAACAACCTTTGAGTAACACAATTCCCTTTGACAGGGAAGTGAAAAAAGGAAAGGAGATTGGGGAACAAGGCAGGAAGAAAGTTTGATAGGGCACGTTGAGTGAGGATGAGAGAGAAAAGGCTCCCTGCCCCCAGAACTCTTCCTCCTGTTTGAATCAGACCAAGCCTTTCAAACTGTAAGTTATTGATTTTACCCACGGTGTTCTTTGAGGCATGTTTACTTGGAACGGTGAGGTAAACCATGCTTGCTCCATCAGCTCTGAATGTTTTCCAAGATGCAGCCCTTGTGGAGATTAATCTTGTATTTCTTGTCTTATTTCCACTGTAGAGAAATGTGTGGAGTTCCAGAAACTGAACATGAGTAACCACAGCCATGTGTCCCTGCAGAATGCCACCTCTCCTGTCATGGAGTTTTGGGAGTAAGTGGAATATGACCTGTCTCCCTTGGCCTGTGGGGACTCCATCCTGGTTCTGCTCAGTTAATATTGCTCTCACTCATGGAAAAAGCCTGACCCTTCCTCCACTCTTGCACTTCCTGCCTTCCATGGGCTTTTGACGGTGTTGGGAGTCAGAGTGGAGCTCTTCAGAGGTTTCCCAAAGGGACAGATGAGAGATGCTTTCTTGTTCTTTGATTGCATGTCATCATGCCTAGCTGCTTATTAGGTCAAGAAATGCTTGGACAGTTTAAAATTTTATTTTTAAATGATGGACAGTTAAAAAAATATATATCAAAAGAGAAGATGTTTGCAAAAAGCTAAGTTTAGAGTATATTTAGCCTGGAAAGCAGAAATCTCTGGGGGTGACAGGTTAGCTTTCTTTCAATAGCTGAAGTAGATGAACTTTAATGGATGGAGGTTATCAAGAGGCAAGTTTTAAATGTGCTTAAGGAAGAGCTTAGTCTCACAGCATTGTCTGTAAGTACTTCTGAAGGTTGGGAGTGCTGCTCCCAGAAGTGTTTGACTAGTGTAAGGCTGCTGCTGATTGTTGTTGGGCAGGTGTCTGAATCCGTGGACATTACAGGCAGTAATTGTGCGGGTGGGCATTTTTTATCAGTGCTCCAAAGAGGTTTATGACCTGGAAGCTACAGGGCTGCCACATACGGTTGCTCACTGCAGAACCCTAGGGGGGGCATCATTAACACTGTGAAATGTGTGTTCCAGAATTGTGCAGTGTCTACGTGCATAACTGTACCCGACGGCCCTGACTTAGGAGTGTCTCTAGTAAAGGTAGAAGTATCCCTTTCCCAAGGTATCAAAGAGGTTTCCTTTGTGGGTCAAAGGCTGACTAAATGCTTTCTGAGTCTTTTTCATCTGAAAAAACCTGGTTCATTGAAGAACCTCCCCTACTTAATGCTGACTAATAGTAGTGTAGAGGAGCAGTGATTTCATGAATGATTTTTATTTTTTCCCAAGATACCATTCCTCTCCTTCCCTCTCTAGAAGTCATTATGCTGAATTTAGATTTATCATTCTCATGTTTATGCTCTCTGTATATGTAAATCCCAAATAGTACCTAGGTCTTTCTTGCATGTTTTAAAATTTCATATTAATGGTACCCATTACTTACATCTTTTACAATATTATTTCTTTGTTCAATATTGATTTTGAGAAGTATTTCTATTGATACATGTAGCTTCATTCATTAACTTTTTTCTTGCTGTATAGTATTTCAATGTGTAAATAGACTACATTGTATTTAGTCAGCTCCTCTGGATGGGTATTTAGACTATCTGCAGTCTCCTACTATTATTAAACATACAGAGTGAATGTCTTGCTGTGCTTCTGTCTGTGCATAAGTGAAGGTTTCTAGGCCATATACCTAAGAGTGGAATTGCTGGGCAGTAGAGTGCATGCATTATCAGTTTTATCAGATAATGTCAAATTGCTTTCCAAAAGGACTAATTTTTTCTCCAAACAAGAGTGTGTGAGAATTTGCATTGCTCTACATACTAGACAGCTCTTGGTCTGGTCAGAGTGTTTAAGTTTTGCCAGTGTAATGGGTATGAAATGGTATCCCACTATTTTCTATATGCGTGCTCTATTTACTTGTAAGGTCAAGCATCTGTTCATGTTTTTTTCCTCTATTTGGGTTTCCTTGTCTGTGAACTTCCTGTTCATATTCTTTTCTCTTTGGATAGTTTGTCTTTTCTCATAGGTAGGAAGTCCTTATACATTCTAGATATTAGTATCTATGCTGCAAATAGCTTTTCATAGTGTATGGCTTTTCTCTTATTTATTTATGGCATATAGGAGTTTCCATTTTATTGAAGTCAAATTTGTCAGTCTTTTTGGCTTACGCAGTTGATGTCTTACTTAAGATACATTTCCTTACCCCAAAGTTGTAAAAAAGTTTTCTGTATTTTTGTATGAGTTTTAAAAGTTTTCTTTTTCACTTTTAATTTTATTTTTGCATAGAATATGATGTAGGAATCCAGCTTTTTAAATATAAATAGCCAATTTCTCCAGCAGTATTTACTGAATTGTTCATCCTTTCTGTATCAACTTGTAGGACCATCTTCCATATATTGTTTTCCTAAAAGCACAGGTCTGTTTTGGGGTTCCCTGTGCTGTTCCGTTGGTCTCTTTTGCTAATTGTGTGGTGATACTATGCCTATAGTTTTCTTGTAAGCTTTGAGCTGGTAAGGCAAGTTCCTCATTTTGTTCTTTTCTAAAATTGTTTATTCTTCCAAAATGAATTTTAGAATCAGCTTGTCAAGTTAAAAAACAACAATAAAGAACAGAACGACTCTGTGGAAATTTTGGTTGGGAGTGTATTGAACTTATAGGTTAATTTGAGGAAAACTGTCATCTTTATGTTTGAGCCCCTCTGTCCATGAACATGGTATAGCCCTACATTAATTTAGGTCTTTTAAAATGCCCGATGGAGTAGTGCTATTTAAATGTGGTCTGCAGAGTAGCAGCATTAGAATCACCTGGTTAGAAATACAAATTCTCCATCCCTCCTCAGACCTAATGAGTTATAGTCTCCATTAGAGGATCCATATAATATAGCACTAGAGAGGAGGCTGCAGTGTTGAGTGGACCTGTGTGGCCTTTTCTGACCCCATAAGGCTATGATTTCTCAGAGGACTGTCACAGAGACTTCTTTTGGACCTGCACATTTGAGGATCTGTAAAACCTGATCTCTATGCTCCCTTAGAAGACCCATCCTAAAATCCCACACTGGGCAAGGTCTTTGTGTAACTTACTGTTGTTTTGCACCAGTCATTTTCTTTGTAACATGTATGGAAAACCTCAGTTAAATCATTATTTATGCAATGTGCTTGTTTATTGTCAGAATTTCCCAAGGCAGCCATGAAGCAGCAGCTTTTCTGGTTTTTACAGGATAGATGCATGAGAGGAAGGCAAGCATGCAGGCAATATTTTCTAGAAAATACTGCATAAGAAGAGTCAAAGTGGGCTCTGGTAAGAACTTGTCACTCAGCTCCCCAGTGACAGCCCTGATTACTTCCAGGATCCCTTTACAATGTCCATATCACCCACCCATTGGACACTGAGATTCTGGAGGGGACAGCTAGTCTGTGTCTTCAGGTGTCACTGGACCTTTTTGCCGGTGACTTGGTCATTCAAGATGAAAGCCCGTGGGAGAATGAACCCATGGTTCTAGTTTTCTATTCATATTGCATCTATATCATCTATATAGTGTTGAATTCTGCATCCTAAAAGTACTCAAATGCTGGTGTGACACTCACCCCTTCAAAAGATGCTTTCGTCAGACAGCTCTAACTCATCTTTCCCCAGAGAAGAGCTTGGAATGTAGAGACTCTGGGAGATGTGCGTAGCATCCTATGAAAAACTATTCGGGACTACATAAATTTGAGAAGGGCTGAAAGCTTTGCACTTCAGTAAGAGTGTCTGTTATCTTTGATTAACCCGAATTCCCAAATGTATTTTCCAATGAAATCATTTGGAGTCTTTCCCCTCCCCCCCGCTGGCGTCACATTAAACACAGTCTTACAGATACTTTGCTGGGAGGAAGTTCTTCCTTAAACTCAGCTGAGAGTTGACTTCTGGAGCTTTGGAAAGAACAGGTCTTACTCCTTTTCTATGTGACAGCCCTTCAAGTGTTGGATCAGGTTTCCTCAAAAGCACATCTTCTCCAGTTCTTTTGCTGTTTCCCTGTGTGGCTGGCTCATGGACACCCCAGCCCTGTTCATGTCTCCAGTGGGATCCTTTTGTCCTTTCTTCACTGCGTCTAACTCTGGGACCTCATTCAGGGTCTCCTTATTGGTCCCAGTAGACTGCATTGAAATCCTGCATGTTCATTCATTTGGCAAATGTCTGAGCTCCTGGGGCACGTAGGAAGGATACTGTGCAATTTTTGGAGGAGGCAGAAATATAAGATGCGGTTCTAGTCCTCTAGAAACAGAAGTGAGACAAGCCTGCACAGATCACCATAAAACCCTTTACAAGGTGTTACTTCCCTGCCCATGGCCAGTCAGGGCTTCACCTTGATGTTGGGCACACCCCCCCCCCCCAATCTTGAAGGTTCATTTCCCTTTTCAGGGTATAATGAGAACAGCTCAGGTGCTGAGCCAGTCCTAGATTCTGGCTTGGGCAGGGGTGGCTTGTCTTCCTGATTTCAAATTTCAAAATTAGGCCATCCTGGTGTCCCTTAGTAACTCATTGTGCATCCGGTATCCTTGCATTTATCGAAGTATATTTGCAGTGCTAAATTTTGAACCTGTGTCCTCTGATGAGATAGAGTCCTATTTGCGTAATCAGCATTGTGGCATCAGATGGGCTTTGGTTTGTTTTCACTTCCCTTCCTCAGGCCCTTGAGTCCCTTTAGTCTAGAGTTTTGTGAGCAAGTTCATGCTCACTTTGTGTACAGTTGAAATCACTTTTGCATGGTGTCCATTCAACAAATTTTATTGAGCACATATTGCATGCTTGGCCTGAATTAAGCTCTAAGGGGTATATCTTTGTTCAAAAGGATGAGGTCTTGTTTTTCTGGCTTGAGTACACTGGAAGAGTTTTTAAAAATTTGTTTATTTCTAAATCATGTGGCTACTTGCATTGATTTTCTTTGGACACAAAACTGGGGAGGCAGAGGAGCAGGAGTGAAACCCTGATTCTCTCTGTGGGTTCAGGGTCTGTCCCTGCCTCTCTCTGAGTCCTCTTTCCCCCTGCCCATCTCTCTCATCTGCACCGGCTTTCTTTCTGTCATTTGTCCCTCCTGTGCTTGTCCCAGCCTCAGTCTCAGGCATTTGTTGTTCCCTCTGTTTAGAAGATTTTCTCACCAGATGCTCTTGTGTCTGGCTCCTTTTTATCGTTGAATCTTAAATGTCATTTGGGAGGCTCTCCTTGACATTCAGCTGAATCAGAACCCGGTCCCTCTAACCTGTATCACTCTATTTTATGGTCCTACCTGGTACTTAGCTGAAATCCTGCTGTCTTTGTTTACTTGTCTATTTCCTCTCTCCTTCCATTTGAGTATAAGCCCCATGCCAGCAAGGACAGTTCTGTTTTTCCCCCTAGTATCTTGCCAGCACATTCTAGGTGCTCAATAAATATTACTTGAAATGGATGAGTGGACGAGTGAATAAATGTATGAATGTTTCTTAACCCCTTGGAGTTTAGTTTTCTCATTTATCAATTGGAGATGACAACACCCACCTACAAGGTTGAGTTGAGGATTAAAGAAGTCCTCACTGGTACCAAGCCCAGCACAGCTTGGGCCCTTTGGGAAGGTTTAAATGCAGAAAGAGAATGTTCTTGATTGACACTTTCATTTTGGGGATGGGGATTATCCCTGTTCCCTGCCTTGCCAACCTCTCCAGGTTCCTGTGAGGATGAAAAGCAGAAAATGTGTAAGTAAGGTACCCAAGTTAGTTCCTGGTACTGAGGCTCAGTGCCCTACACGGCCCCTGCCTCTGCCAGGGCAGATTCATGGCTGAGCCTTATCTAGAATTGGCCTGTGTGCCGACTGCAGGGTCAGAAGTGCTCTCCAGACCCTTTCCCTAAGTCAAAACCCAGCACTGCGTGGCATCGTCTGCTTCTGCTAGTTTGGATTGTCCCACTCCCACTAATCACCCCATTCACAGTCACCACATAAACTTCAGCCAGCATGTTCTGGAGCCCACTTTAAGTCATGCTTCCTCTACTTGCCCAGTGTGTGGCCCTGGGCAGCTCAGATAGCCTCCCTGAGCCTCTGTCTGGGCCTCTGAAGATGAGATGGTCAGAGGACCTACTTCTCAGAGGTTCCAAGAGCATCAGATGAGGCCCATATGCTTTACACATGGTACATGTTTAATATATGGTAGCTAATTTTACAAGGAGGACTTTATTCAGATCTTTGAAAGTCTACATGGGTACTTTACAACATTCTTAGAGAAGATTCAGCCAAACCTCTTTGCCTCTCACGGTGGACCTGGAGAACTCTCTTAGTGTATTTTCTTCCTTTGAATGTTCTTTCAACATTTTTTTGAGCACCCAAATTTTGCATTCTTGGCACCTTATCAGTAGGCAGAAAGATGAGGGGGGATACATTCTGTCCCTGAAGAAACACAGCCTGGTGGGGAAAGCTGGAAAGTAAAAAAACACAATAATAAGTTTTTGAAATATAAGGCAACATTATCTATAGGATGCTTGCAAGGAGCCAAGATGAGGAAGCCCAGATGTCTGGGCTTTGATGAAGGCCCATGGAGTTGGCAGTGCTTAGCTGGGTTTTGCAGGAAGAATAGAAGTTCATGTAATTGATGGTGGAGTGGGCGAATGGCATGTCAGTTAGAGAAAGTAGCATAGGCCAGAAGACCTGAAGTTGTCTGTTGAGACTTGCAGACTTTACCTGCAATACTACTGCATCTGGATCCTGGGGAATGGTAGGAGACATTGCTGAGGAGGTAGGCAGGGGCCAGAATATCTGGTCAGTCACAGGTCTTTATTAACACCTACTATATGTCCAGTATCGTTGTAAGTTCTGGGATGCAACATGAATGAAACAAAGACTCACCCTAGTGGAGCTGACAGCACAGACAAACCAAATAAGCAGAAAGCATTAGGTTAAATTGGGATCGGTCTCCTGAAAAAAAAAGCAAGCTGGGAGTGGAAAGTGTCACAGGGTCAGGGAGGGCCTCTCTGAGGAGGTGGCATTTGAGCAGGGACCTGATAGAAGTTAGGAATCCAGCTATGTGGATATCAGGGACGAGCTCTGAGGCTGGGGAGCAAGAGGGGCAGTGACCCTGAAGTGGGAGAATATTTAGGGAATAGCAGGTGGCCAACGAGGCTGGAGCCAGGCATGTAGGATCTCAGTGCTTTTCTAAAGGGTTTGAAATGATCCTGTGGGATGCCTTCAAAAGCTGTAGCATTTGTGGAGTAATATTATTAGGTCTGGGAGTAAGATTGACATCCCCAGGCTGCCAGAGGGGCAGGGGCAGTGGGGCACTTGCTTGGTCCAGGTACCTGAAGCTGAGATCTCTGCCTGGGGGGGGGGGGGGGGAGTTGTGCCTCCTGTTGGGGAAGATGGGTGGACTCAGTCTTGGGAGGACAATGGTAATTCTCCCTGGCCATGCTATGCACTGAGGTGAGAAAAGAACTGCCCCTCTGATCTCTTAATGCATCCACAGCTACATACTTGTGTTAAGATATCTTCCACCTGCACACTTTCTTGGTGGGCTTTTCCTGACAAGGGAGGAAGGGAGGCTCCATCTGAGTGTGCCTAAACTCTCATGGCTTTTAGGTAGCAGCAGAAGTCAACTTAGCAATAATCCTCAGTACTTGGGCTTCACATATGCTTTGTCGCCGAAATTCCACTTCTGACACTGTGTTCTACAGGCATGACCACACTAGTTACATACAGCTTGTTGATGGTAGCACTGTTGGTGATAGGTAAGGGGAAGAAAGACACGTGTAATATGTTCTTAAATACAGTATTGATTAGATAAATTTGGGCATATTCCTGCAACAACCGCTGAAAAGGAATGAGACAGAAAAGGTGTTGGTATGGAAAAGATCTCTAAGATAAAATTAAGTGAAAATGGCAAGATGTAGAATGTTTCATGTAATACCATGTATATAAAAATGTATATATGCCTTATTCCCATGGAATGCTTCTGGAAGGATGCATAAGAAACTGTTAACCATGGTGATCACCTGATAATGGATAGAGAGTTTTACTTTTTGCTTTATACTTTTTTTGTACTGTTTGAATTTTAAAAAAATTAAAAACTAGGAACATGATCATTTTGATACTAATTAAAAAAGTAGGAACCATGGAGTCACTGAATAAGTTGTGATTGATTAAAATGATCCTCCTGTCTAACAAATCCCATTTACAGCTCTGGTTTCACCTTACTAATCATTTATTTTATAAGTCATTTTAGTTAACATTTCATTTAGTTTTTAAATCAGCCTTTTGAGATGGACAGAAGAAAGAAATTTCCATTTCCCCATTATCTAATCATATCTTGGAGAAATGAGGGATTGCCTCCCTCATATACTCAGAACTCAAAGGCGCCCACTGTCCCCCAGGCAGCCACAGTTTCTCTAGAAGGCTCTGCTCTTCAGGGCTGCCTCTCCCTGCGTGTGCTGCCCTGGTGGACAGAGGAGCTTGCCTCGCAGAGAGATTTCTTCTTGCTTGATCCTCACCACCGGGGAAGCACTGGACCCAGATTTAAGAACAGATAGGAGGTCCAACTGAGGATGCGATGGCTGCGCCACACCAGAGACTCATTGTGAGGGAGCGGGCCTGGGCAGCCCCTTACAGGTGCACCAAAGCACATGCAAATCGGCACTTTGATGCCTGAGCAGGGTGTTGTGTCCTTAACTGACTGCAAAAATTGTGAATGTTGTATGCAATTAAAACACAACTGATATATAAATGGGATATGTTTGTGTGTCAGATTATACAGTAGTCCCTCCTTATCTGCAGTTTCACTTTCCGTGGTTTGTTACCCACAGTTAACCATGGTCTGAAAATATTAAATGGAAAGTTCCAGAAATAACAACTCATAAGTTTTTTTTTGTTTTTTGTTGTTTTTTTTTAAACTATATCTTTATTGATTTCAGAGAGAGGAAAGGAGAGAGAGAGAGAGACAGACAGAAACATCAATGATGAGAGAGTCATTGGGGATTGAGGCCACAACCCGGGCATGTGCCCTGACCGGGAATCGAACCCCGATTGCCTGGATCCTAGGTCGACGGTCAACTGCTGAGCCACGCCTGGCCAGGCACAACTCATAAGTTTTAAATTGCACATTCTGAGTAGTGCAGTGAAATCCCATGCCATCCTGTTGTGTCCTGCCCAGGGCATGAAGCATCACTTTGTCCAGCGTATCCACACTGTAACACTCCCTGCCCACTAGTCACTTAGTAGCCTCTCCTGGTTATTAGACTGATTGAGTATTGAACTGCTTGTGTTCAAGTAACCCTTATAGTAGCCTAACACTAGGTCACAATGCCTAGGTCATTCACCTCATCTATCATGCAAGCATTGCATCATCTCACATCATCACAGTAAGGGTGAGTACAGTACAATAGGATATTTTGAGAGAGAGAAACATTTACATAACTTTTATTACAGTGTATTGTTATAATCATTCTATTTTATTAGTTATTGTTAATCTCTTACTGTGCCTGATTTATAAATTAATCTTAATCATAGGTATGTATGTGTAGAGAAAACATAGTATGGTTTCAGGCAGTCACAGAGGGTCTTGGAATGTATCCTTTGTGGATAAGGAGGGGCTACTATGTCTTTTATAAATATGTGTCTTAGTCTGTTCAGGTTGCTATAACAAAATATCATAGAGTAGGTGGCCTAAACAACATACATTTATTTCTCACAGTCTGGAGGCTGGGAAGTTCAAAACCAAGGTGCTGACAGGTTCAGTGTCTGGTGAGGACTCATTTCCTGGTTCACAGAAGGCTGTCTTCTCACTGTTGTCCTCACATGGCAGAGGCGCCATGGAGCTCTCCGGGGTCTCTTTTATAAAAGCACTAATCCCATTTATGAGGGCTCCACCCTTATAACCTAAGCACCTCCCAAAGGCCCCACCTCCTAATACCATCGCTTGAGGGTTAAGATTTCAACATACGAATTTTGGGAAGACACAAACATTCAGCCTTTTACAATATATTCCCCCCAGCCCCATCCCCTAAGAGAGAACTCTATTAATAATTGATAGTCTCTTTCTGCCAGTATGTTCCTGTACATTTAATACCGTTCTTATTTCTTTACAGTGATGCCACATTATCTATTCCCTAGGTGGGTGGATTAAATGAAGTAATATGCTTAGAGGACCATGCATAGGGCCAGCGTACACAGTGGGTGCTTAATAACAAAGAGTGACTTTCATTACTGCACACATCAGGATGTAAAAGGAACCTCAGACAGAAGTCTTCTGGTTCAGTAAACCAGTACTTCCCATTATTTAGTGTAAGACAGTATTTGTCAGGGTGGGGGTGGTGATTTTACATACAAATATCTATAATGATCAAGAATGGATAATAATACATCACAGCTTTTCAGCACTTACTAAGCCCAATTACTACTAATCTTACTGTTCCCATTTTGCAGACAAAGAAAGTGAGTCTCAGAGAGATTTAAGTAACAAGCCCAAGGCTAATCAGTGGAAGCAATGGGATTCTGAGGCAGGGAGAGGTTAAAGGACTTGTTCACTGTGCCTCTTTTGGCTAGTGGGAGCCAGACCTGGGCTGAGAACAGGCCTCTCTGATCCCCACCTGCCTCCCTCTGCCCTTCCATGCTTCTCCTGCCTGTCTCTGAAATGCCATCAGCTATCTGTTTTATCTTGGGCAGAACCTGACTAGCACGTCCCTCCTCTCTGCAGACCCATGGACCTAAGCTCTGGAAGGAAGTTTTTCAGTAGATGGGGAGGTATAATTGATGGAGGGAGGGTGGGAAGGAAAACGAATGGGAAACGACTAAAGACAGAACTCCATTGCCCAGCAAAAACAAAACAAAATGTCTGTTGGGTTATGTTTTCCCTGGATTTCAAGGAGTTCCTTTAGGAAATTACTTCAACTTGCTTTTGAAAGAACGCTATGGTTTCCAGCTGAGCCAGGTGTTGAGGGTGAGACCTGCAGACTCTGACTTGCTGGGATGACAGATGTAAATTGAAGTTGATCGCCCTGCAGCTAGTGGAACAAGGTGTTAATGAATTACTTTAATTCAGGCTTGGGCACAGAATAACTCAGAAGGGGCTGTTACCAAATTTTAGTGCATTATCTCAATTCTAGGTTATTTTTAACAAAACCACAAGAAAGTATGTAAAACTCCCCCAGATTCATTCCCTCCCTTTCTCTCTGTCTCTCTCTCTGTCTGTCTCTCTTACACACACACACACACACACACACACACACACACACACACACACACACACACACACACACACACACACATATATACACTCTCTCTCTCTCTCTCTCTCTCTCTCTCTCTCTCTCTCTCTCTCTCTCTCTCTCTCATACCTCTGCTCCACGCTCTCCCTGGAAGACACCCAGGATGGGAAGAAGCACCAGACCTGGAGGCCTGACTGTCCCTCTTGCTAGTAGGGATCCTGCATGTGATTCTGAGTCTCTGTATTCTCATAGGTGAAATGGATGTATCTCTCCCACCCTTCAAGGTGCCGTCAGTATGAAGTGAAGGAGGTAGGTAGGAAGTAACTGGTCATTGTTAGCCCCTCTCACTCCCCCATTTTGCTCATTTGCAGCCATCCACCCGCCCCACACCACAGCTGAGGTGGATAAAGTGACATTCAAAGAACAGAGGTCTCCTGGTGGGATACGTGGGAGCTGGCAGCAGACCCTCATGCCCCACTCTGGCCTTCCTCTCCCTGGGCTTTCCCTGGTGGCAGGTGTGCCTTTCTTGCTCACTGTCCCTTTGTGTCAGATGGTGGCTCTTTGCCACCTTAGCACAGCACATCTCAAAGGGGCCAAGGGGAGTTGACGGTGGCATCACAGCTCTGTGTGATGCAGAGCTGCTGTACGGTGGGAGCCTGTGAGGCTGGGAAGGCTTGGGCAGCACTTCTGGGCTGTGCTGATGGGGAGAAAGGGTCAGCCATCTGCGGGTCCTGGACCCCACCCGTGGGGCGATGAGACCCCTTCCTGTGCGTGGGATCTGTGTTCCACACACGTGAATGGGCTGCATTACAAACCTGTGGTGGAGTCCCACAGGCTGTGGCAGCCTCTCTGTTTCTCAGTCTGCCTGCGCTTCTGCACTTTGCCTCCTGACCTGCAGAACTGCTTGAATCTCCCTGCGAGACACAAGTTTAACACTTTGTGCCTTTCCCTACATTCTGAAGCTCTCCCAGTCCCTACTTCTAGACCTACTCTCCTCTTCTCACTGCTTCGTACTTCCCAGATCTCACCTTCCAGCCAGGAAGGGCTGAAACAGGCACTGAATTTGGGGTCAAGAGACCAGGATGCCTGGCCAGGTTCTGCAACTTACCAAGGCAAGGTACATATTACTCCGTTTCCTCAGAACAATGGGAGTAAAACAAGATAACATACATAAGAATGGCTGGGGCTCTCTTCTAAAGTGTATGCTCTGCCCGGCCGGGTGTGGCTCAGCGGTTGAGCATCGACCTAGGATCCAGGCGATCGGGGTTCAAATCCCTGTCAGGGCACATGCCTGGGTTGCGGGCTCAATCCCCAGTCAGGGGCATGCAGGAGGCAGCCGATCAATGACTCTCACCATTGATGTTTCTCTCTCTCTCTCTCTCTCCCCCCCTTTCCTCTCTCTGAAATCAATAAAGATATTTTTTTTTAAAAAAAGTGTATGCTCTGCATAATGTTAGGAAGTATTGCTTTGGAAAGGCAGAACGTGGTGAAAGACACTTCCTTCTTTTTGTTTTGTTTTGTTTTGTTTTGTTTTATTAACCCTCACGCAAGGATATTTTTCCATTGATTTTTAGAGAGTGGAAGGGAGGGAGGGAGGGGGACAGGGAGAGAGAGAGAGAGAGAGAGACAGACAGACAGACAGACATGGATGTGAGAGAAACACATCAATCGGTTGCCTCCTGCATTCGCCCTGACCAGGACTGGGGATCGAACCTGCAACCCAGGTGCGTGCTCTTGACTGAGAATCAAACCGGTGATCCTTTGGTGCACAGGCTGTCGCTCTAACCACTTAACCACACCAGCCCGGGCAAGGGCACTTCCTTAACAACTTTTTAATAATTCTGAGGTATAATTTACATGCCATAAGCTACACCCCCTTTCCATGTACAGGTCAACAATTTTGAGTAAATTTGCCAAGTGTGAAACCATCACCATACTACAGGTTTAGGATATTTCCATCACCTTAATCAGATCTCTCATGCGTGTTTACAGTTAATCTCTATTCCTGCCTCTAGGCAGCCACTCATCTACTTTTCTCTGGATTTGCCTACTCTGGACATTGCATATAAATGGAATCATGCAATGTGTGGTCTTTTGTTACTCTTCTTTTACTTAGCATAATGTTTTCAAGGTTTACCCGAGTTACAGCATATGTCACTAATTCATTCCTTTTTGTGACTAAATAATATTCCATTGTATCAAAATACTATGTTTTGTTTGTCCATCCTTCAGGTGATGAACAATTGGACAGTTTTCAGTTTGGGGGCTATTATGAATAATCTAGGAGTGAGATTGCTGAGTTTTATGTTTAACCTTTTAAGAAACTGCCGAACTGTTTTTCCAATGTGGCTAAACCATTTTACATTCCTACCAAGAGTATATGAGAGTTTCATTTCTCCACATCCTTGAGGACACTTGTTATTGTCTGTCTTTTTTATTATAGCCATCCTAGTGGGTGTGAAGCAGAATCTCATTGTGGTTTAGTGGGGAATACGTCTAAGTAAATTTGGGAAACACTGGGTGACACAGAGCTTTAGAGGTGTCTTTATTTCAGGATTTCTCAGAGATTTTAATATTCTAATGAGCATTGAGACTCTCTAAGGAGGACTACAGTGTACAGCATTTTCTCAAGTGAGGTCCCAGTGTGACCTGGGAACTCAGGGTGCCTTGAAGGATTAGTGTTCTTTGGGAAGCATTAGACTAGGGCAGGGGTCAGGAGACAACCAGCCAAATCCCATCTGCTGCCTCTTTTCGTAAATAAAGATTTATTGGAAGACTGCCACATTCATTCATTTACAAATTGTCTATGGAGGCTTTCACAATGCAAGGATAAAGTTGGATAGTTGGGACAGAGACCATAGGCCTTGCAAAGCCCAAAATATTTACTCTCTGGCCCTTTACAGAAAAGTTCTGCTGACCCCTGACCTAGTTAGTGCCTGGTGCGCAGTGGATGCTTACTTAACCCTTAGATGGAAGGAGGAACTAGTCCTAAGGGTATGGGTGGGGACCCAGGAAACCTTTGTGAGGAGGCTTTGTATTATTTGAGCTGGTGCTTGAAGGACAGATAGAATTTTGAAAACTTAGGAGAACTGAGAACATCCCTGGCGGAGGGAACAGTGGCAATGAATTCTGGAAAGTGGAGAAGTGCAGGGTGTGTTTGGGGACTGGTGGGGACTTCTGTGTGGCCTAGGAGGAGGATTTCTGCAGTGATAGAAGAAATTGGAGCCATCGCTCTAGACCCCTCAGGCCAACGAAGGTCCCTAATTGTGTCCCCTGAGTGACATGTTTCTGTTTCATCTTCCCCAAGACTGGACAGTGGGTCCAAGCTCTGCCTCTGAAGTTGAACAGATGTGGCTTCAGATTCTGCCTCTGCCTTTGTGGGTATATTATTTCCCTAGGCCAGAGTTTTCTCATCTGTGAAATGGAATAATAGTTGCACTCACAGCAGGAGTAAACATGAAGGAAATGTAAGCTGTCACTGTCCATGTTGTTATCTTTATACTCCCAGGTAGTAAACTCCGCCAGGGGACCTGCTTCACTCATCACTGTAGCTCTAATCCTTAGGATGCTCTGCATGGAGCTCGCACCTTGTAACTACTTGCTGAATGAATGCATGATGCAGAGGCCTCATTTTCTTGCCTAGGAGGGTCCTTGCGCTGAGTCCCCCACCAGGTTTAGGGCCTCAGCTGTGGGTTTTGCAGGAGCAGGCCCCATACACGGGAGAGTTGGGGGCCTGCACTTCTTTCTTCCCGGGGAAGTGAGCAGAACCCCAAAGGCGGAGGGATTCTGGAGGGGGCAGGGAAGGCACATTTGTTTTGGTGATGGGCCTTTTTTTGTTTGTTTGTTGCTTTGGGAGACCAGAAAGGAGCACCGAGGCTATTTATAGCCCAGCTACTCAGCGCCAGCTTTTAGGGCGGTCTCTGCGTCCCTGGCAGCACTTTCCTCTGTGGCAGGTTTAAGAAAGGTGATGTGTTTGCGGGCGCCGTGCTGGACATAAAGATGAGGCCTCCCCAGGCCTTGCTGGGAGCTGTTCCCACAGGGCCTCTCCCAGGCTCTGGGGTGGCATGGGGGAAGGGGGGCTGCTCCATCTCAGCTGCCTCTAGTCAAACTGCTCCTGGCTTTGGAGCTGGAGTGTCTGGAAGGGCACCTCCAGGTGTGAGGCTGTTTCCAGCCCTCCAGACTCGGCCCCTCTGTGTATGGGAAAGAGAGGGAGGAAACTGCAGAATAAGAGAGCCCTTGAGTAGCCTGCATCCTGTCCCTGGGGTCGATTTCTGGCAAGGCAGCCAGTGTGTGAGCATCAGAAGAACCTGGGTTCAAGCCCCAATCTGGGCAAGTTGCTTCACCTATCTGGGCCTCAGTTTCCCCACCTGTAAAATTTGTATAATTATGCTTTCACAATGAGAGCTCAATGTCGAGAGATGTGAGGGCTCTCAGGTGGCATTTTCCACTTTCCCCTCCACTGCCAGCTCCTTGTTCCTTCCTCTGAGGTTCTCTTAATATGGACAGAGTTTGCTTTTAAGCTCACCTCTTTGTATCCCCAACTCTTTCCTTCCAGTTCCTGTAGAAATAATGTCTCCACCTGTGGATTCTTTCCTTGCCTCCATCTTTGGGACTTCTACCCCCTTCTCTCCTCTCTTATCCCCTATTCTCTCCAGTAATTGAAACTTCTTTCTCCCTCCTGGCTCTTTCCCATTAACAACGGCAGCCTCACCAACCTGAGAACAAAACAAATGTATGTAAAACAACTCTTGTGTCCTGTGGCCCCTTTAGGTACCAACATCTCTGACCCGGTAGAGCCCAACTTCTTAAAAGAGCTGCCTCACCAGGCTCTCACCTCCCATCTCCTCCTCATTACACCATCTGAAGTCTGGCCCACCAGGCAAGCAGCTCTCCTTGCCTCATCCACCCCTCCTGGTCCCAAATTTCACAGCTGCTCTCCCTCTCACCAGGCAGCTTTGCAGCACTTGACAGATGGGCTGCTTCCCCTTCTGAAATGCCCTCTCCCCCCCTTTGGGTTAGGGGATGCCACCTTCTCTGGTTGCTCCCTGCCTATCTGATCACCCTTCTCCTCTCCTTCAAGGGTTCCTCCCTACCTCTCTCTGCTCTGTAGATGTTGGGGTTCCAGGGGCTCTGCTGTAGATCCTCTCCCTCTCCTTCTCCAGTGCTTCCCAGGCAATCTCATGCTCTCCTAGGACACACTCTGATCTCCTCCCTGTATCTATTTTCTAAGCTTTGCATCCAGAGGCCCAGTTGCCTTGGATCATTGCAGCTCCCTGGGTGTCCCACAAGCACCTCAAAATCATCTTGTCTAAAAGACTGATTCTTCGCCTTCTCCTCTAACCCACTGGACAGTTCATGCCTGCTCAGCTAAGTACAAACCTGGTTGTCAGCAGAGGTAGACACACAGCTGGGAAGGAATTTGAGCCCAACTATCTCTGTATGTGCCAACGGCTGGAGAAGCACAGGCGTTATACCTCCAACCTCTGAGATTTCAGCCTCTAGGTGGAAATCTCCAGAAATATTTTACTCTTATGGCCTGAAAAAGATGCTTCATGGGGAATCTGCTTTTGTACCTGGTTCACAGTAGGTGCACAATATTACTCAAGTAAATGAATCCCTCTAAAGGGCCCCAGCTAGTCTTCAACATTTCCCGCTCTGTGAACGGTATTGGGAGGTCTGGCCCTGGGTCCTTTTTTTGCCAGGGTGTTGGCAGCAAACTCTTCCTTATTCAGACCTTTCTTCTGTCCCAGCGCTTCATGGGGGCGGGTCATTAAGAAAGCTCTTTCCCAGGAAGAGCTGTGCCTTCTCCAAGTCCCCAGAGCTGAGTGCCCAGCCCCCCTGCTCTCAAAGACTGCCCTTGTGGGTTTCAAAACAACCCCACAGCCCTGCAGGCTGAGAACCTGGCCCACGAGCCCCCTTTCTTTAGAAACCCAAGGTTCATGGCTAGTTAGAGTCAGCGTTGGTAAAGCCTAAAGAAAATAGTTTGAGGATGTTTTCAAATAGTGTCTGGTGAAACAAAAGAGCAGTTCATCCCAAATCACTTTTAGTAATCTGCTTCCCATTCTGGGAATTAGATTGTTCAATTAAGCGAGGGCGCCGATGCAGGCTGCATGACTCAAAAGTTTGCAGCATCCAAAATGTGGAAGAGAGGACCTGCGCCAGCCTATTCCTGGCTGGTCTGCTCCCTTCTTTCTCCCTCTATCTCTGTGCCTTTTCCAGCTTTCAGTTTCCCGGTTCAGAGAACAACTACCTCAACAAGAAGGCATATGGGTGCCTTCTTGCGTGTTTCTTTGATGAAAAATTCAGAGGCTAGGGTGGAGTGGGACAGAGCACACCCAGGTCCTTTTCATCTGCAGTTATGCACTTTCTTTCCTGCTCTGGGTTGTCCCTTCTTATCACCAGCTGATGGGCTTTCAGGGCGTTTTGGGGGACAGTTTGTAAGATGGTAGGTACATGTTGTCTACCAGGCTCTCAGTCTGGAGACAAGGGGGTCAGTGAGCCCCCTGAGGTTCTTGTAGAATGTTGGGGGTGGTGCATCGGGTTATTTCTCTGGGGAGAAAGTAGCTTCTCAAAGGATCCCTGACTCCCAAGTCCCCCACCCCCCAAAAAAAGTTTGAAAACTATTTAGGTGGAGTTGGTAGGTCATTCCTTCCTTGCCAGGAAACTACTTCTGTGGTGCTCAAGCCTTACCTTGGGTGCTTGAGTGATCCTTGGGGAAAGGTGGGAAAATGCAGCTTCCCAGGGGCCATTCCACAAAGATTTGGACTTCAGGGGGTCTTGGATGGGGCACAGGAATTTTTGTCTTTTGGCAAGCACCCCGCAAGGATCATGCTCTGGGGCCCGCTGCTCTTTTATAATGATAGATATTCTTTAGAGTTTCATGTAATAAGGCCTGTAGTTTTAAAATGAATTAAAGCCAGAAACTGCTAAGATATAAGATGCAAGTAAGATAATCATCGTTATAACTATGTGGCCATCTCTGATCTTTCTCAAATAACTTGGACTTCTTTTGTATCTAACTTTTCCTAGTCAAGGACGAGAACGATCCCATGTGTACCTTCTTATCCATAGTACCTTAGTATTAATATAATGCCTGGTACAAGTAGTTGCTAAATAAATGCATATTTATGTGAATGTTCCCACTTCTAGCTATAGGTCTGAGAGCTGGTTTCCTTTTGAGTAAATCCATGGCCGCACATAGCCCGATTTTGTTTGGGGGCCTGCCTGATTTCTCCTGTGGGGGTTGGGGCTGGAAGGAGCCTGCAGACCAGTGCTAATTGGTGTCATTGAGTAATTAATGCAGAATCAGGCCCCAAGCGGATTCCCAGGGAGACAGACACTGAGGGAGGCTTTCATGCTTGGTGGGATGGGAGCTGCTTTCTCAAAGGACGTTCCCAGAGCGCTGAGGCGACTGGCGTGGCCTTGTGGGGGTGGTTTGGCAGCCGGGATGGGGTTCGTGGAGCAAGTTTGGAGGGGGTTTGTGTTGGTGCCATGGTTCAGCACAATATGGAGCGTGGCGAGTTTGACTTTAAAGAAACACAAACCCCAGGCGTGGGCTCTGGGAGCCAGACCTGTGTCAACTCTGAAGAATTGATGAGTTCTGAGGGACGGCGTGGCTGGAGGCATTGGCTCAGCACACCCAGGGGTCCCCTCCCGTGGCTTGGGCCCTCTGGGACACCCGTGCCCCTTGGCAAGCTACTCAAGGCTTCTGATGATGCCTCTATTTACCTTTTCTGCTTTTCCCTCTGATCTCTGTGCTCTAGTATTCCCCAAGTACCCCATGCCTGTTTTCTGGCCTTTGCTCATGCTATTCCCTAGACCTAAAACAATCTTTACCCCTTCCCCTCCTGGCTAAACTCCATCATCTTTCACAGTGGCTTCAAGTATCACTTCTTCCAGGAAGCTTTCCCTGGCCCCCTGTAGCAGTCAGGATAGGTTGGTTTATGCTGCAGTAACAAATACCCCCAAAGATCTCTGTAGCTTAAAGCAACAGAGTTCATTTCTTGCTCACACAACACTTCTGACACAGGGTGGCAGGAGGGTTCATGTAGTCACTCAGGAACTCAGGTTTCTGGTCCAGGGGCAGGCCGTATATGGTCCATGACATCATTTGGTCTGGCCCTGCCAAGGCAACTGCAGAGAGGACTCGAAATTCAACACACGTAGGAGCTTTTTTCAGAGCTAATTTTTAAGTTGTAATTTTTTATGGCCCGCAAATGATGTTATAAATAACCAAATGGCCCTTGGCAGAAAAAAGGTTCCCCACCACTGCTCTAGAGGCTCCATCTCAAGACATGCTTATGTCATGACCAACAGCAGAGAAGATCTAACCAAAGGCCCTGCACTTCTCCCATCATATCCTTACCAAGTTGCCCTGTAAACCGTATGCTAACTGGGCCCTCTTCCCCCCCCCATGCAGTGACTCCATGGAGGCAGGAGGTTGGTTCTTGTTCCTCTCTGAGGCCCCCACACCCAGCCCTGGGTTTGGCTCAGAGGATGCTAGGTGGGTGGCAGGTGGTAGGTAAAGGAAAGAGCAGGCTGTTCCTGCCCCTCTGCAGCACTAGCTTTGCTCAAGGTTTGGTTGGGGCAGGCCCTCTCCAGCTCCTGTGACCCATGGCCTTTTCTTCTGCAGGCGCCGGGTCCTGGCCATCTCTGATGGGATTGAGCACATTGGGAACCTCCGCTGGGAGCTGGCCTTGTGTCTTTTGGCAGCCTGGACCATCTGCTACTTCTGTATCTGGAAGGGAACCAAGTCCACAGGAAAGGTAAGAGGCACATCTTCAAGCAACTAGCGCCGCAGGGGAGAGCGTGAGTTGTCCTGTGCGAGCGCACTGTAGACCCAGAGAGTGCCAGGGAGTTCATGTTGCAAAGGCCAGCTCTTAAGTTGGGAGGTAGGAGGAACACTGGACAGGAAGTTCACTCCGGAGCCCAGAGCTAGAATCCCAGTCCACCACTTACTTGTCGTACAGCTCAAGGGCTATTCTGTGAAATAACAAAGCTCATCCTATCTTCTTACTGAGTTGAGAGTCACACATGGAAAAGGGAGTTAAAGTTCTTTGAAAACTAGGAAGTGCTAAACTACTACCACATAGTTTTTTGTGATTAAGACATGTGCTCCATATGTGTGCTAGTGCAGGTAACCCTGACTGCCTCCACTGACACACCCTAAGATCTAACCTACCTTCCTGGGGTCTGTGGAGGGAAGGGCAGACACTTCCATCTTGTTACTTTGCTGTGCCATCTGTACCATGTGGCCTCCAGGGTTGGCACCTCTTCAATGAAGAGAAATGGAAGGATACAGTGGCTCTTAACTGCCCTGGCCTGGAAGTCACCATGGCTCCTACAGTCATGACTGCTGGCCAGAACCTGAGGCACGGCCTCACCTACCTGCAAGGGAGGCTGGGAAATGTAGGGGAACACGGAATTCTGGTGAGCATAGCTGTCTGTGCCACAAGGGTCAATAGAGATTATGAACGTGTAGCTCATGGCCAAGTCCAGCCCACTGATGTAGTTTCCAACATTTAGAAATTAGGAAATTTCATGTGGAAAAAGAAATAGGATTCTGGCATCTCATGGAAAATTGAAAGATTTGGCAGTACTGAACTTGTATACCTATATGGCCAAATGTGACTGAGCTAGCAGCAGCCACCTCCTCCTAAGGATACATGGTTGGCTACAGTCTCCACCGTTCCTTGTTACCCCTGCTCCTGTCGCTGAGCATCAGTGCCATTAGTTTCCTCCTTTGTGCCACTCATTTTTTCTTGAGGAAAATGAAGTCTTCTTATACCTGGGTCATCCTAACTGACCACATCATTCCTTGCCTACCTGCTTCTGGTAGGCAGTGGCTCATAAGCTTGATTGTAAGCTACTGTCTGGGTCAGGAGCTGGAAATAAAACCTCTGAGAAAACGGGAACTGTCAACTCTGGGCCCTTTTACAAAAGATGGTTACCCCAGTAGTAGGTGGGATCAAGAGGAAAATGCTAGAATGTTGGAGGTGGGTGGACCTACAGGAGGCGAATTAGGAGAGCACAGAAGAGATAGCAACAAGCCCAGTGGTATGGGCTAGAAGGAAGCTGAGACCTGAGTAGAACAGAGACTCATGTCCCTTCAGTCAATATGATATTACTGATATTGGCTTTCTCTAGTTTGTATCATAAAGATAATAGAATTTTCTGGTTTTTCAAATATAAAAATTATTGCATTCTTGAACTACTTCTTCAGACTATATACACGTTGCTTCTGCCCCCTTCTTGCTGCCTCTTCTGGCTGAAGAGAAGGGGAACAACTGAAAGGGGGTAAGAGCCAGGGTCTGGAATCACAATTCACATCTCAGGTCTGTTACTCACTAGCTATGACCTTGGGCACATCACCTAACTTCTCTGATCCTCAGTTTCCTCCTCTGCAAAACAGGGATTGATAACTGAGATTGCCTTATGGGGGGATTGCCAGGAGGAAATGCAAGGATGCACGTTCAGTATTTAGCAGGGTGTGTAACTAATAGTAAGTGCTGAGTAATGGCTACTTTTAAAAATCTTGTTATAAAGATAACATTTATTCATTCAAGAAATAGTTTCTGAATACCTACTCTGTACCTAGCATTATTCAGTGGGTATCTAAAGATGTATAAAGCACAACCTCTGCCCTACTCAGATAACAGGGAAAGTGCACTGTGAACCATCAGGAAAGGGAGGAGGTGTCATGGTTGGTATTATTATTGCTTCTCCTATGATTACACGTCCTCGGAGTTGATGCCGAGGCCAGTGGGGCTTGGCTGGGTGGTGGTGTGCATGGTTGTGGGGAGGGCTTCTTGGACGAGGTTTTGTGCGTGCCTGTGAGTGGGTTGTCCGTGTGCACGTGTGGGCTTGAGCTTCCCAGGACATGGGCCATGGCAGCATTTGGTTCTACTCAGCCCTCTGGAGAAGGCTTAGTCCCACAGTGGGGCCACTTGCCGTTGGCTGGGCCATTAAGCCTGTGTGTTAGAGAATGTTTTTTGTCAGAGAATTCTAATACAGGAACAGAGCTTCAAGGAAGGACTGGCAGGCTACATTCTTGGGGATTTCAGAAGAGGCATATGGGAAGGGAGGGACCATTCTTTCATGGCCTTCTGCTTATTCCACATTCTGCCAGGGGCTTTTCATCTACATTAGCACATTAATCACATGAACTGGGGAGATATTGCCTGTTTTATAGGTGGAGACCCTGAAACTGAGAGGTTGAGTAGCTTGGCCAGAGTTACATGGTGACTTTGTACCTCGGTCATGACCCACCTTGCCTTTCTGTGGACTTGATTAAAATGTAGAACATTGTGGTGTTTTGAGTGATGTCCTTTTGCACACCCTCTCTTAGTCTACTTTTCTCATCTCTAGTAGGAATGGTAATGATAGCAGTAATAATACCTATAAGTAGTAATAGGTAATAGTTATTGAGCACTTCACATGCCCATTGCTTTCAAACCTTGAAACAACCCCATGAGACAGGGGCTAGCATAATCTCCATTTCGCAAATGAGAACACTAAGGCTTGGAGGGTTTAAGTATTAGCTTGTTCAAGCACCCTCAGGTAGGAAGTGGACAGCCAGGATCAACCCCAGGCCTCGGTGATCACATAGCCCATGCTGTGGATGAGTATACCCTCATGGCTGTCATTTGTGACATGGGGACAATGACAATTTTCTTATGGGCTGGTCCTGAAGAGGCAGTTAATGAGATAGCTTAAGTGCATAGTAGGTACTCAATGGTTGTTAGTTGCAGCTGGATCTAAATGTGCTTTTAGGGGAAATTCTGGTCAGATGAGCTAATTAAGCATTTCCCTAAAGGCTGGGTTTCCATGCCCAAGACCAGGGTTAGCATCCAGGATGAGATGTGGTTTGCTGGCACTGTGAGGTTCCTTGGACATCATGTGGTCCACCCTTACCATTATTTGATGGATGAGGAAACTGAGGCTCAGAGAGGGGAAGGGAATTGTCTGAGGCCACACAGAAAGTGTCAGGTATCAGGTTAGGAACTAGAGCCTGGTGGCCCAGCTCTCTAGCTGTGTATAAATGACAGGGTTCTGTGGATCAAATCTGACAGTTTGGGGAGACCAGGGGTCCCTGGATTGGCACATGGCTCTTCAAGAGAGGGTCTGATGCTTTTGTTACTGATTATTGCTCATTGCACCTTGGACATGAGCCCAGTGTCCAAAGGTTTTTTTGGGTTCTGTACAAAAACACCTAAAAATAAACATGGGGTTATCTGAGTCTTCCCAAGTGGGCAGAGGTCGCCCTGCCTCTCGCCTGCTGGACCCTGGCCAAAGCCACTTTCATGAAGCTGATCAATGAAGGAGAACCCTATCTTCCCACTAAGTTCCAGCCCATTTCCTATATTCGGACCTCAGCAGAAATTCTGAAATTTTATTAATTCAAGAAATAATTCCCAGCTTCCTTCTTCCTCCAAGGTAATAACTAATTCAATTCAACAAGCATGTCCTCAGCTTCTGGAGGCACATGTTTCAGGTTCAGGCTTTAAAGACATTTTTTTAGAGCAAAACTGAACAGAAGGTACAGAGACTTTTTATATACTCCCTACCCCCACACATGCTTGGCCTCCCCTATTATCAACGTCCCTCACCAGAGTGGTACATTTGTTATAACTGATAGACCTACATTGACACATCATAAACACCCAAAGTCCATAGTTTGCATTAGGGTTCACTCTTAGTTGGTACATTCTGAGGGTTTGGACAAAAGTATAAGGACATGTATCCATCATTGTAGTACCACACAGAATAGTTTCACTGCACTAAAAACCTGGTGTGCTCTGCCTGTTCTCCCCCTTCCCCATCCCCTGGGCTACTCATCTTTTTACTGTCTCTATAGTTTTGCCTTTTCCAGAATGTCATATAGTTGAAATCATACAGAGCGTAGCCTTTTCAGATTAGCTTCCTTTACTTTATAATATGCATTTAAGGGTCCTCCATGTCTTTTCATGGCTTGAGAGCTTTTCAAAAAATTTTTTTATCATTGAATACTATTCCATTGTCTTGATGTACCACAGTTTATTTATCCATTCACCTATTGATGGACATCTTGGGTACTTCCAAGTTTTGGCAATTATGAATAAAGCTGCTGTAAACATTTGCGCACAGGTTTTTATGTTGACATAAGTTTTCAGTTCCTTTGGATAAATACCAAGAAGCATGATTATAAGAGTACGTTTTGTTATATAAGAAACCACCAAACTGTCTTCCGAAGTGGCTGTTCCATTTTGCATTGAGTGAGAGTTCCTGTTGCTCTGCATCCTTGCCAGCCTTTGGTGTTGTCAGTGTTGCAGATTTTGGCCCTCCTAATAGGTGCCTTGTGGTATCTCACTGTTGTTTTAATTTCCATTTCCCTGGTGACATATGATGTGGAGCATCTTTTCATGTGCTTATTTCTGTATCTTTGGTGATGTGTCTGCTGGTCCATTTTGTAATTGGGTTGTTTGTTTTCTTTTTTTTATTAAAAATTTGTAATGCTGACATTATTGCAGGTGTTCCCATTTTCCCCCACTTTGCCCACTTCCACCCATCCCCGCCCCTCCCTCCCTTGACCTTCACCAAACTATTGTCTGTGTCCCTGGGGTATGAATATATGTCCTTTAGCTATTCCCTTCACCTTCTTTATCCAGTTACCCACCCCTCCCCTTGGGCACCGGCCAGTCTGTTTCATGTATCCACGCTCCCGGTTCCATTTTGTTCATCAGTTCATTTTGTTCATTAGATTCCACATATTGGTGAAATCATATGGTATTTGTCTTTCTCTGACTGGCTTATCTTCCTTAGCATAATACTCTCTAGGTCGACCCGTGCTGTTGCAAAGGGTAAATGTTGCTTCGTTTTTACAGCCGTGTAGTACCATAGCTTTTTTATCCACTGATCTGCTGATGGGCACTTGGGCTGTTTACATATCTTGGCTATTGTAAATAATGCTGCTATAAACATAGCTCTTTGTGTATTTTGTATAAATAGTCCTTTGTCAGATGTGTCTTCTACAAATATTTTCTCCCAGTTTGTGGCTTGTCTTTTCCCTCTTGACACTGTCTTTCAAAGAGTAGTTTTCAATTTTAGTGAAGTCCTTCCTATCAACTATTTCTTTCATGGATTGTGCCTTTTGTTTTACACCTAAAAATTCATCACCATACCTAAAGTCACCTGGGTGTTCTCCTATGTTATCTTCTAGGAGTTTCATAGTTTTGTGTTTTACATTGAATCTGTGATTCATTTTTAGTTAATTTTATGAAGGATGTAAGGTCTGTATCTAGATTAATTTTCTTGTTTGTGGATGACCATTTGTTGAAAAGACTTATCTCACTCTGTCCTTGTTTTTTAATTCATCAACCAAATTCATCTTGCCCATCTCTGCCCCCAGCTCCTCTCCCTGATCTCATAAGCCTGAAACCAAGTCATTTTTGACAACTTCTCCTTCATCCAGTTATTGACCAAGTAAGTCTACTTTTGTAATCACCCTACTTAAAAACTGGATTGTCTCTTCATTTTTGTTGTCCATCTATCCACTCACCCAACCATACGTTTAACAAATATTGAGCCCTCAGTACTTCCAGAGTGAAAATTGCTCTTAGAATTTCCCATTTGTACGAATATATTCCTGACATGCAGAAAGATAAAAATGAAATGCTTTGTGTTCTAACAGTAATTACAAGTGAATTTAAGGTGTCCTTGTTTTTATTCTATTTTGGCCTCTGACAGCATGTAAAGCAATGTTACAATTTTGTGAAATTCCTAGAACGTACTGTGCATATTTGTTGAAGACTGAAAAAACTGGTCATTACTATGCCCTTCTCTTATAACTTGACTAGGCCTCAGTCTAATCCAGAGGTTGGCAAACTATGGCCAACCCATGGCCTGTTTTTGTCAAAGTTTTGTTGGAACAGAGCTACGTCTATTCCTTTACACTTTGTCTATGACTGCTTTTGTGCTGCTACAGCCGCAGAGTTGAGTAGTTGAGACAGAGACTGTGTGACCCACAAAACCTAAAATATTCACTCTCTGATCTTTCACAGAAAAAAGTTTGTGAATCTCTACATTAATCTATTACTAATTCATGTAGACTGTTTGTCTTTTAACAAGAAACTAACATATAAATTGCTGTCACCCAAAGCATGGACTGTTTCAAACATTGGAAAGCTACCGTGATGGTTTGCAGTGGAGAGCTTTTCCATAGGATCCTTGACATTTCACCCCAGCCTTTTCAGCCCCCATTTTTTATACCCAAAAGCTCACTTGCTAAGGATGTTGCTTATTCACTTGTTGATTCTTTTACTTATCCGGTGTATATTGTGGGCCTACTGTGGGCCGGGCACCAGGCTGGGGGCTCTTTTCACTGGTGAGTGAAGCAGACCATGGAACTGCAGCCTGGTGGAGGATATGGGGAATGAACAAGTCACAGCAGTGCTTGGGTAGGAGAAGGGGGACTGTGAGAGAGAAGAATGAAGATAGGGGAGCTCCTCAGAGAGGTCAGAGAAGGCTTCCTTGAGGAGACCTCTTCATCTGGGATGGGAAGAATGGCAAGGGCTTGGCTAGGTGAGCAGCACATGTGAAGTTCTCAAGTGAGAAGGACCTGGTAAATTTGAGAGGTGAAGCGCGTTGGGATCCAGGTGGACCTGTTAGTGGCATGCAGTCAGGCAGGGAAATCAGCAGGGGCCAGACTGCCCAGGCCATGGGGTTTTTTTCTAAGTGCAATGGAGAGCCACTGAAAGTTCTTAAACATGGGTTGCATGATCTGATTTTCATCCTTCAAAGTTGGTTCTGATTCCTTGTTGTGAAGGGATGGGTGAGGGATGGAGAGGCTGTGGGAGCCCTGTTAGAGGGTGACTGAGGAGGAAGTGATAATGGAATGGAGAGAAGCGGTCTGATCAGAGACACCTTCTGGTGTGGCATCATTGATCTGCAGGACCTGCCGCTGTCTTTTCATTTTTGAAGGGGAATGACTCATGCAGCCTCTGGCCTTGATGCTGTGCCCTCTGAAGGCAGCCATCCTTGCTCACCAGATAGTCAAAGTGTCCCCACGTGCTGCCCCCACCCCCTCCCCAGCTGGTTCCTGTGCTTTTCCCTCTCTGCCTGGTTTCTTCCTCTGTTCTACTCTTGGTGGTTGATTTATGGATATTTCCCCCTAGTTTCCTGGTCTCCAGGAGCAGTGGTTGGGAGGGGAGGGTGCTGCAAAAACAATTCTGGTCCCTTCCCCGCCTCCTCCTATTGCCCCTTTAAAGGAAGCTGCAGGATTAGCTGAGATTTTAAGAAGAATCCTGCCTTTTCACTGCTTTATGGCTTTGTTTTTATTCCTTTCAGAGCTCTAGGACAGCAAGGCAGGAAAAAAGAACACACACACTTATGCAGGAACAGCTGCAAGTAGCCTTGAATTGCTTTTTTGCTTTCCCTCCCTTCATTCACCAACAAGTAGAGGAACTGGAGGTGGCACAAAGACTCTTCAACAACCGTGTTGTCTACATGATGAGTGGCACTTAGTTTGACCCAGGTCCTGTTCTGAAGTCCTTACTCCATTAACCCATTGAGTCTTCACAGCAACTCTATGAGAAGAGTACGATTATCATCCCCATTTCGCAGATGAGAAGACAAAGGTTTTACAGGACTTAAACTGCTTGCCCTAAGATCATGGGGGATCAGAGCCCATTGGGGTCAGGGAGGGCCAGGGTGGGGCCCTTGGCCGGTAAGGCTGCCTGCTCAGCCAGCCTGCCCTACAGCTGCCAGCTGGAGATGTAACCTTGGAGGGGCTGTGGAGGCTCCTCCCTTCAGAGTGTGCCTTTTTCTCCCTCCCCCCACCGCCACCAAGGCCAACCAGAGCTGCCAGCAGGAAAATCATCAGGAGCCCCACACAGAAAATTTATTCTTCAGGAGCACCCTATAAAGTGGCTAATGGATTCAATGAGGCATAAAGCAGGAGTGAAGGGGGCAGGGGGGATAAAAGGGAAAGATGTGTGAAAGGGAAGAGAACAGGCTCAGGAAAGGAACTGGGCAGTGCTGTCTCTAGGCCCTCAAGTGGTCTTTGTTGGAGTCTGAAGCAAGCAGGGAACGGCGTTGGTGGCGAGGCTCTCCCGGGCCGGCTGATGTCTGCATTCAGAGAGGAAACTAGAGCGTTCATGAGATGCATGCAGAGAGCCCAGGCGGCGCGGAGAGATCCCCAGAACCCGAGGACACCCAAAACCGCAGCCGCCCAGGGGCCTTTGTGATGAGTTGGGCGCACTTCTCACACAACTGTGTTTCAGGGAGAGCTGTAGATTGTCACATTAAGTCAAAAGAGTTTAGCATCTTGATTCAGCCCTTTCTTTGGCCTTGAATGACAGCGCTTCACCTTTAGCGGGAACCCTGGCAGCGAGGAAGGTTGGAAAGGAGGGAAGCTTTGCGACTCAGTAATACCGTCTTTATTAAAGCACAAAGGCCCCCCAAAGTCAGAGTGGTTGCTGGGTGGGAGGGGTTCTTCAGGGCTGGCCGCCTCCTGAGAAAGCCTGTCGGAGCACTGAGAGGGGGAGGCACTGTTAACTCTTAGGGAACACCTCGGGTACCTGGCACTGTGCAGAGCCCACCCACGCGCCTGGGTCTCCCTCAGACCAGGGAGCCCACCCTCCTGTGTGGCAGGCACAGAAGAGTCAAAGTGGCTTTGCCTTCAGCTCCAGACCTAGAGCACTGCTGTTGGAAAACTAAGCCAGAAATGAGTGAGATATTTATTTTGTGCCTACGGAATGAGCACTATGCTGGGTGCTAGGGGAGAGTTAGAAGACTTGTTAGCTGTGTATTTTGCCCTTAAGAATTGTGCCAAGAAGATGAAGGCAGAGATAGCAGTGAGGAAGGAAGGTAAGAGCCAGCATTTGACATCGAGTCCTGCCATACCACTTGCTGGCTGTGTGATTTACTGTAGGCTACCCTGACCTTCTCTGGGTGTTCACGTCACTTTATCTCTCTGGGCTTCATTTTCCCCTTCTGTCAAGGTTAGCATGACAAGTACAGTGACAGGTGGAGGGCTGTGGTAGTGTCACTAGTAAGAGAATGATTTAGCTGGGGGTGGGGGCTGGCAGCCAGAGCCCACTGGAGGGGGAAGAAGGCATCGGGTCAGCATGTCCAGGACACCCTGGGCAAGGGTTAATGTGGTGTATGGGCCAGCTCTGACAGATGGGTATAGATTCGTGTTTGAATGACTGGTGACTGTAGCTTAGCTACCTTGTACAATACAGAGCCTTCCCATCACCTTTGTCCAGGTGTGTCCGACCTCACAGCTGGATAATGGCAGTCATTCACCCTGCCATGCTTCCTTCCCAGGCTGCTTGTCTACCACTGCCAGATGTGGCTTCCTTACTATGGCTCTCATTGCATGACTTCCCGTCAGATCTCTTCAGTAGCTCCCCATCACCTATAGCACCTACACCAAATTTTAAAAACTGCCCGGGCAATATCATAACAGCTATTTCAAAGCAAAAAATAGTCTCCCCAAATTGTTCATATATTGCCCTCTGATTCTTAAACATGTATAACCATAGTTTGTACCTTGTTTGATCATAACATGATAGAATTCACTATTTTGCCGTTTTCATTTAACAGTCCATGACACAGCGTTTCCATCCACTTTACCAGAAAATGATCTTTAAATTCCATTGCGTAACTATCCCATGACACCATAAACTCTTCTATGACTGATGGACCCTTAGGATGTTTAGTTTTTTCATGTCATTGAAAATGCTAAAGGAAATATTTTATGTATAGAGTTTTCCTTCCCGGTGGGAGATCATTTTGTTAGGAAGCTTACAAGGTGTGAAACCTCTGCCAGAATCTCCTGCTTATCTGCCCGGAAAATCTTGGTCTGCTTCCTGCCTCCCCCAGCAAGACTGGGACCCTACCATTTCTCTTCTCCACCTGAATGCCTTCTCCCATCTTTCCCCTGACATTCTTCTCATGGTTGAAGGCCCAGCTCAAATCCTGTCTTGGCATTTGAGAAATGTTAGGATTGAATGGAAGAGATTTAAGTCTCCGTTCCTCACCCCAAACAATGGTTCTCTCGGACCTGTCTCCCTGTCCCTCTCCCTGTTACGGCAGTTCCTCCCTGTGTTCACTGGCAGGTGACTGGCAGCACGTGGCCATATTCCAGCCCTTGCTTCCCCATCCACTGTTATTTGGCCCACCCTGCTGCCTTGCTCCTTGAGGAAGCCTTCGCTGGCCCCTCCTGCCCTCACCCTCCTTGGTCTTCTCTTAACTCTCCATGGCTTTTGCAGGTGGCAGCATCCAGCTGACCTGGGTTTGGCTCTCCTTGTCTCATGACTGCTGTGCTCGTGGACCCCAGGGAGAGTTCTTACTCTGAGAGGCAAATATTTATTAAGCATGTCCTGTGTACCATGTCCAGTGCTGGGACTGCAGATATTCACTCTAAACAAGTTTAGAGGCTAGAGTGGAGGGAGACAAGTAAACAGGCAGTTGCAAAACATCTCTGTGCCTGGGAGAAACTTGGCCCAGAGAGGCAGGGACATCCAGCTGGCCATGAGGTATGGATGGTTATTAATTACCCAAGGACAGAGGAGGAAAGGGATTCCAGGAGAAAGGAACCATGTACAATGGCCGAAAGCTAGCCACATCCTTTCCCTGCATCTGTTCCTTTTTCCTTCCCTCTTTCTTCCTCCTCATATGCGTAGAGTGAGCATCCATTGCATGTCAAGGGCTGTTTCACCTTTCTTTGTCCCTAGGGTGAGCCACATGGTGCTGGGATCGGGTCCTTTGTTGGTGAATTCAGTCAACAAGTGTGTGGTGCCTGTCATCTGCTAGGGCCTGTTTGATTGATTGGGGCAAAAGTTCCAAAGTACTTCCTGGCAGTCATACAACCAAGCCCCATCCCCCGCCCCTTGCCCATGGCCAAGGAAACAGCAGAGGAAAAACCTGTCTAACGGGAAAGAAGTGAAAAATGAGTCAAGGTCAATAGGAAATATGTATGATCCCATGGGCAGGTGTAGGTACAAGACCCTTTCCTGGGAAAGAGAAAAAAATGGGGGTGATGGCAGGTCTAGGAGGGTGCAGGCAGATGGGAAGGGGGTCAACAGAGTGAAGGAGTCAGACAGACTCAGGTTCAAAGCTTCAGTCCTCCCCAGTGAGCTAAGGAAACATCATTTTCAGAGTGCCTACATGTGCCCAACATTGCGCTCGGCACTCTACATTCATTATTTAATTTAACCTTCACAGCAGACTGTCAGGTGAGTTTAGCAAACCCACTTGATAAATGAAGATACTGAGGTCCAGAGAGGTAAATGATGTGTATAGGGTCACATAGCTAGTGGAGGAGTCAGGATTTGAACTCAGATCTGCTAAGGTGGATCGCTAAACCGGTGTTTCCCCCCCTAGGGCATGCGGAGCCCTCAATTAGTATTGGCTCCTTCCTTGCCTGGGTGAACATTCACTCACCCGCTATTCCGAGTGTTCACTTTGTGCTCGGCACCATCTGTAGGCAACAGGGAAGCAGAAGAGAACAGAGTTGGGCGGACATGAGTTTGAATCACAGCTCTGCCTCCGGTGTGACCCTGGCCTTGGGCCTTTGTTTGCCTCTGAGCTGTTTCCTCAGGGACATGAGCACCCATCTCACTGGGCCGCTGCAAGGCTTAAGTGGGGTGATGCTTGTAAATACCTACATGCTGCTTTTCGTATTGTAGACGTGCTGATCACTGTTGCTTTACTTCATTGCTCGTCATTTTTATAAACCCATTCTTCCACTTAATAGATTTCTCAAGCTAGTGGGGCAGGAGACTGGATTCACTCACCTGAAGAAAATGGACATGATTTGGAAATATAGATAAACTGTCAAATAATAGCATAGTCAGTACTGGTGTGGAGTTTGGATAGGGATGCTACTGTGTCCCAGAGTGGTCCGGAAAGGCCTCCTGGAGGCGGTGGGAGGTGAACTTCACTTTGAAGGACAGCCAAGTGGAGGGGCTGAGCTGAGCCTCCCAGTGGAGGAGACGTAAGAAAGGGAAGGTCAAAGGTGGCTATGGAGGCTGGGAAGCAATGTGCTGGGCCAGAATTCAAGTTAAGGGGAGCACGTATGCCAGAATGAGGTCCTATGGAAAGTGGGGTGCCATGGAGGGTTCTTGAACAGGGATGTATTTTGGTAAAGTAGAGGGGGACTGACAGGCCTCACACTGTGCTCTATGCTGCAGCAGCAGCTGTCTTCCTTCCCATTTGACAACTCCCCTGTGTAATGAACTAGAACCCCCAGTGAGAACATTGGAGCAGAGGATAATTCACTCTGCAGAAGCCAGGCACAGTCTTTATTCTGAATCCCAAGTATGTTGTGTCACAATTAGGATTGACCCAGTATGCTGACCATAATAGTATCAACACCAGGAACGAAGTGCTCACTCCATGCCAGCCCTGCCACTGGGTCCTTCACAGGCCCCCAGGGCTGCTTAAGCCCCTTACAGACCCAACACCCCTTGCTGATGATGAGGATTTGAACACTGCATTTACCACCCTGAAATGCAGTTTGTAAATAATCTAGCTGCACAGGTAAATTCAAGAAAATATATAATACCCAACTATATTTTAGAGGAAAAGCAAAAATGGAAGCAGCTTATACTAAAATAAAATGTTTCACTATGTAAATACTCAGGCACACTACAGACGTTATGGGGTAGTCAGGTGCTGGCCCCCACCTGAAACGAATCATTTGGAAGTAAGACAAGAAAGCCAAGGTTCCACTGAATAATGTCAATACCTTTCTTCTATGGTTTATATCTTGAAATAGAGCTAACCACATATGTAATTATAGACTCAGCACAAGTGCAAAGGCTGCAAATGTGGACTGATAGAGGGTGTTGCATTGGCCACTCAGATTCCACTCTCATTCCATTGCTGTTGGTGATATGATTTTCTGAAATAACGAACAGAATTTGATAAAGTACTGAATAAAAGGAAGTACAGGCTTTCCTAAATTTACATGGTAATTGCATTTCTGGAAAACTCAGCTTAAATTAAGATGAGGTAAAATGTACTTTGAGGTTATATGTAAAACAGAGTTGGATTCTAGTCTTTATAATTATAATCAGCTCCTTGCACCCCCCTCCCCCACATAAATATCTGATGAAATATTTGAAAGTCATAAGAAACAGGGCAGTTTTTGTTGTGTGGGAATTGTCTAATCCATTTCATTGCAGGATTACTAGTTTTCCTAGCCCTTGATCATTAAGGTCATACCTGTCTTTGTAATGACCTGAAATGGCCCCACGTCTCCAGGTTGTCCCTTAGAAGACAGGGCTGCTTTTGTGGCATCCACAAATTCACATTCTATCTAACCTTCGCAACAACCTGCTGAAATAGATAATTTCATTTCCATTTTATGGCTCTGCACATGAGGCTTAGAGAAGTACCGTGACCTGCCCAAGGTCACAGAGCTGGGTCTGGAGCCCACTCTATTTTTCTGCTTCACGGTAGCACTTAATACTGCATTAGTGTTTTTTAGGACCATGTGCCTTAAGATTAACTCACCATTCATTTATTAAACATCTCTTGGGTTCCAGGTACCCTGATAAGTCCTGGAGACACAGGAGGCAAATATCCAGGATGTGGTCCCTGTGCAACATGTGGGGTGGCAGAAAGAGAGAGAGAGAGATTGAGAGACAGCATGTGGCTCAGAAAAGGCATAGAAAGAAGTTTAGTGTGGCCAGAGCAGGCAATCCTTGAGAAGAAACAGAGAGAGAGGCTGGATTGGTGGTCAGGGGCCAACTTACAAAGGGCTTGTAGATAGCTTTGTCATAATTGAGAGCAATGGCGAGTCACCAAAGGGCTTAAAACAGAGGAGTGATAGGAGCAGGCTTTTCTTAGAGAAAGGTCGCTATGATTGTGGTGTGAGGAATGGGTCGCTGGAAGCCAAGGATGATTCCATGTAGTGGTAGTTAAGTAGGCAGCCTTGAGATAGGGGAGAAGGGGACAGGCTTGAGAAATAAGCAAGTGCGAATCAGCCCCCATGACTGGATATAGAGGGTGAAAGAGAGAAGTCCTAGATGAGGCCCAGGTTCCTAGCTTGAGCACTTGGTGGTGCTGCTGGATGAGATGGGGCAATGAGGTTGGAGTAGGAGGTTTGGCTGGAGTTGAGGGAGGTATGGTCTCTCTGGGGACCCATTACGTTTGTGATGCCTGTGAGACTACAAGTGGAGATGTTTGGGTGACAGATGGGGATGTCTAGAGCTCAGGAGAGAGGGATATGGAGTAGAATCTTGAGCATGTATGTTAGGATTTCTTTACCTAGGGCTCATGGATGCTTCAAGGGGCTTCTGACCCCCTTAGAATTATAAATTATGGGATCATGTAGATATGTACACTCTTCTAAGGTGAGGGTCCATACCTATCACCTGATTTTCGGAGGGGCCTGTGTCCCCCAAAAGATGAGAATCCTCTGATAGGCCATATTTCATCTAGATTACACCATTATCTTATATACCAGAAGGTTCATAATGCTTCCAATTAAGAAGGACATTTACCAGAAGCAAAAATACTTCTGGTTAATCTGCTCTACATTGCCCTAATGTTGTTCCTGTGTGACATGTGAGGGAACCAAGCCGGATTTTTGTTGCTTTGAAGTCTCCTTATCTCTTCCCAAGGCATTGGCAGATTCTTCTGTCTGCTGGTATATCTTTTAAATTATAACAGCAGTCAGTTTGCATGTACTGTAGTAACACCTTCCTTTCTTAAATCCATGAAGTACTTGGTTGTTTCTTTGCAAGAAAATATGGAATCAGGATCATTTCTCCAATGACATGTATTTGCTTTAGTGTCAGCTGTCACCCCCATCTGTTTCTATGCCTTTCTGCAGAACCATAGTGTAATCTTTTAAAAGGACATTCTAAACATTAAAAAGCAATTGGTTTGAATTCATTTAATTTAAAATATTTTAACCAGCAAAGCTCATAACGCAACTGAAGTGATGGTAACATCTTATGACCTAGATCCCTTAGATTCAAGGAGCAGTAACTGCATTGTGACTGCCCCCTGGGGGACATTCTGATTTCAGAGATAATAAGGTGCACATTTCTAAAAACATGCATTGTAGAATTGAGGGAATTGGTGCTCTGGGCACAGGTGGGACACCCAGGGAGAGAATGAGAGAGGAGGACAGGGGTAAAGATGGGAGTTGGGGAGCATAGAGGAGGAAGCTGGGTTTTCTGGGAAGGAAAAGCCAAGATGGTGAGGCCTAGAAGGAAGGAGGAGAGGGAGAGCCTACCAGAACTAGCCAGGCCTTGAGAGAGCAGCATGGGTGCAGCGAAGAGGCTGCAGGACAGTGGAGCCCAACTTTGCATTTCTCCCTTTCAAAGGCTTTATTCATGAAGCAGGGGTGAGAGAGAGAGCTGAAATCAAAGATAACACAATGGAGTTGTGGCTTGTATGACACCATTATCCAAGAAGGGGACATAGAAGAGCAGAGTTGGGGGAGAAAGTAATGGTTTTGGTTTTGAATATGTGGAATTGTAGGTCTTGGTAAGAAATCCAAGTGGATATACACATAAGGGAGTTGAAAATATAGGTCTTAAACAAGAGATACTGCTGGGCTGATAGGAGAGATTGAAGATCATCAGCACATCAGTGGCTCCTAAAACTGCAGGAGTGCATAAGAAAAACCAGGAGAGTGGATAGAGAGAGAATGGGCGTGGGATGAGGCCAGACTTCTTGGAAACAGCTAGAAATCTGCAGAGAGCAAGCCACCACTGCAAGAGCCAGAGGACAAGAGGACAGGGCTCGCTCGTGATCTATCTCTGTGTCCTCTGTGCCTCACACAGTATCTGGAACATAAAGATGCTAATCAGAGTTGGCTGATTGATTGGTTGATTTGTTGATGGAAAGAAAGAGTGAAGAAAAACAAACCCATGAAAGATACTAAAAAAATCATGAGAAAGGGAAGCAGAAAACTAAAAGCATCAAATAAGGGAAAGTCTTAAAGCTGGAAACTGGCAGAAGGGGAAGTGATAAGAAACTATTAGGTTTGACTTAATGGGGAGGGGGGGTGGCTGGTATCCTCTGAGATGACTACCAAGAGGAGATATGGAGGTGAGATGGTGAATCTCCATCAACTGAGGCAAGAGCAGGAGGGCAAGCATAGATTTTTCTTTCAAGAAATGAAATTGTTTTGGAAGGAGTGTGTTGTGTGGGTGGCCTGGGAGGGATCCATGTTGCTCAGGATGCCTAAGGAAGGGCCCAGAAGAGCCCCAAGTGTTTGGCCTGTGGATGGATGGGAGGCAGTCTGTCTTAGAGATCAGGCGATGTTTGCAGGATCCAGGTAGCTCCTTGCTCTTTCTGGCTGCAGATGCAGTCCCTGAGCATCAGTTGACTCTCCTCTCCATACATCCGTTGCCATGAGTGCATTGAAGACTAGAGTAAGAGGACATGGAATTGTACTTCTCGCCTGACAGCCTCCCTGCACTGGTAAATCCCTGCCTGGCATTTAATGGTGTTCTTTAATGGTGCCCTTGGTCACCATAGCAACACCAGCCTTCTAGTCCAAGAGAGATGGATGGAGTTTAAATCATTATTAGGCAAGGTACCGAGTATGTTTTCCAGGCAGTAAATAATAGCTCCTAAAGCCAGTGTAAGCTTGGCTGGGTACTGAATGGAATATTTATGTTGTTTGGGCTTGTTTGAGGATTTGTTTTCATTTTTGTGGTCTTTATGGTGGAGCTATGTAAAAATCAATAGCACTGACTCTCTAGCTAATCTTAATTCACCATGAAATAGGCTTAAGTAGTTGACTCCCCACCTAGTGATTTCTAGATATCCTGCGGACAAGGATTTGAATTGGGCTCAACTAACTGAATGAGTGTGGTTGTTATTTAAGTATCTTGTACTTTGGGCCCAGCTTCCCTGCCACCATGCAGAGCTTGTTTCTTTCCCTGGAGGTGATGTTCCCAGGCTGAAGTACCCTGTGTGTTCCATGTCCTGACCCTTCTTGCTCTAAGGAATTTATTTGTACAGTACATTCTAGATCAGGACTGTTTGGAGCAAGATGGACAGCCTGTGCCCCTTCAAAGCCCAGCTCCAGGAGGACCTCTCTAGACATACCTGATCACTCTGTGTCCCTGAGCTCCCACTGCTGCCATCCACTGCATGGTCCATCACTTAAGTGACTGTCTCTAGAGCTGGCTCATATACCCTTGTAGGCAGGAGCCCAGCTCATTCATTAGCAAGCTCTGACACCAGTGCAGGGCCTGGCCCACAGTGGGCTCAATAAATAGCTGGGGAATTGGATTAAACAAAAAGTTCTTTACTTTTAGATGGAGAGGCTCAAGTGAGAGCAGGGATGGTTTACACCAAAGGCCCATTGCAGACACATGGGATTATAGCCTGTTTTGTTCCAGTTGTTCTCACTGGGTTACTGAGGTCTGAATGTGTCCATTCATCAATTATTTATAGCCTATGTAGGCCTTTGTGAGATGCATTCAGAGCCTGCACAGAGGAGTAAGGCCCTTACCCTCCAATAGGTCCCAACCTAGAGGGAGAGGCAGGTATATGAGAAGGTGGAATGAAAAAGGGATCATGTAAAAAGAGGAAGGGAAGCTGGTTTCTAAGGGCTGATGTGTCAAGTCGCTGGGCCTGGCACTCTGTAAACATTGGCTCATTTAATTCTCACACTTACCACGAGAGGTGAGAACTGTTATCTGTAGTCCACACATTTAAGAACCCAAGGCTCAAAAGGACTGAGTTAATTTGCTATATAGTTATTTCCATTGTACAGAAGAAAATGTCAAGACCTAGAAAGACAGTAACTTGCCAGAAGTTAGTCACATACATGGAAAGTGTCAGAGGCTGGATTTGATTTTGGTTTTTCTTAAGTCAAGGCCCCTGTCCATATCTGCATGCCATATTGTTCAGTGTGCTGTAGGCTATAGGAGGAGCATTTCATCTGGCCTGGATGGCCTAGTGCTGAGTCCTGGAAGACATGGTATTAGAACTGGTCTTGAAGGTTGGCAAGATTTTGGTAAGTAGAGAAGGGACAAAGGACTTTCCAGGTGAAGGGAATGATAAAAGCAAAGGCTTGCATGCAGGGTTTGTTTAGGGAACACAGGAAGATGTGGTGTGAAATGAAGCTGGTTGGGTTATGAGGACACTTGAATTCCTGATGGGGCTGTGTTGTTGTTGAGTGCAGGTTTTGGAAATGGATGGATCTGAGCTTGAATCCTGCCCTTTTTTTGAGCTGTGCAACCATGGGCCAAATACTCAACTTCTGGGTGCCTCAGTTTCAATTCTGTGAAATGAAAATGATAATAGCTTCTATCTTGTGCAGCTGGATAAGACAAGAATAAAGCATATAGACCCAACAATAAATGTTAGTCCCATTCTTATCAGGTGTGTCCTTTTCTTCCATTTCTCCTGAAATGAGCACTTTTCCTCCTTTGCCCTCTGCTTCCAACCATGATGTTCATAATTACTAAACAATAAAGTTGTGGAATCTCAGGGTTGGAACAGGCCATGGGTGTAGATGATCTTTATGGTCCAACCATTAGCAAGAAGAAAGAGTGACACCGTTCTCTGGGCTGCAAAGATGTTTGGTTTCTTGCCCACAATTCCCCAGCACCTGAAGATGCCTCGTTGACCTAATCCCTCTCTTGTGACCTATCAGGGCTGGGGGTGTCATTATGGGGTAGGTATCTGAGAATTCTCAGCAATTTTCCCTCCATAAGCCGCACTTGAGCCCCCACCAACTGCCTACCCTTCAACAGAGAACCCCCTCAAGCTCCTTTGTTGCTGGGTTCGTGGAGCCTCACAAAGGTTGGTAAAGCTCACTGTCCTTGGCTTCTCCCTAAAGTCTATCCTCCCTGCTTACAGGGCAGGGTTTACCACTGTCATGTATGTGTCTGTGATGACACAGCTGGGGCCCATCCTTCCCTTCAATTCAACTTCTGAAAAGTCCCTTCTACCTTTTAAAATTGGAATTTGGTCTTACCTTGTTTCATTCTTGTATAATTTCTTCCACTTCATCTAAATACTATCTGTACCCTAGCCCTTCCGCTGTCACAACTGTAGGATGGAATTGGGACTTCAGGGGGTTCCTGTTCATAATTGCTACTTGGACTTACTCCTGTTGCTATCTGACCTTCATTCCAGAGCCTGGCTGCCGCAGCTCCTCAGGATCACTGTGTACATGTCCCTTCTGTCCTGATGTTTTTCTTATCTCTCGGTCCTATTCACCCAGATTTTCCCAGCAAGTGAATTACTTACATCTATCTACCAGCCTTCCACTGCCACCACATTGCCAGCCACTCTCATTAGTGAGAGGACCCCATAAAGAGTTTCGGGAGCCAATCCTCTGTCCACCATCACAGCTGAAGCAGGGCTTACTCCAGCCTTTCTGTTTGCATTCTTGAACCCCAAGGTATGTTGCTGTCTGCTGGCCAGCTCACTCTCTGGTCTGAAGGGACACTGCTTACTGACCCAGTGATGGGCGACAAAGGCAGTCACAGTCCTTCCAGTTATTGAGCAGTGTCTGTGTCAGGTACTTTGCATGGCAATCTCTAACTCTCACATTCACCTTTGAAATAGGCATTACTCTTACTTCACATGGGAGGAATACAGAGGCTCCGGAAGGCCTCAGGGACCTTCTAACCCATGTACTTGATGGTGGGGTCCACACCAAATTGACTACCACCCTATCAGGCTCATTCTACACTGTGAAACAGAAGGTTGACTCTGTGGCTTACCAAGAAATGGTGATCTCTGGCTGGTCTATTCTAAATGCTTTTAATTTTACTGCTTAGGCCTTTCTGTAGACTTCCTAACTGTATCTGTTGCCATTCTTGGTTGACTCAGGTGCAGAGGATGGTTGCTCTCAAGAGTCCACCTTCAGGATTTTCAGAATCTTCTCATGTTTGAGTAGAAAGGAATAGTGTGGATCATCTCGGCTAGTGCCTTCATTTAACAAAAGATACAGACTTAGAGTGGAAACAGGAACTACCCAAGATCACAGAGGCAGTTGTTGGTTAGATATTTAGCTTACATGTTTGCCTTCTTAGAATGGAGACCTAAAAGAACAGTAGCAGAAACAAGATGATTTATTTCTCTCTCCCATAATAGTCCAGGCATAATCTGCCTGCCTTACCTTGGGTGTCACCCTTATTTTCATGGTCTAAGATGGCTCACTACTTGGTCTTCATTCCAGCCCATCGGAAGGATACAGCCCTTTCCTTTAAGGCCACTATCTGGAATTTGTATGTGATTAGCCAGAATATAGTCACACAACCACACCTAGCTGTAAGGGAAGCTGAGAAATATTGTCTTTATTCTAGGAGACCATGGGTCCAGTTGAAGATTAGGGGTTTTATTACTGTAAAAGGGAGGAGAGCAGGTCTTGGGGGGAGAGCTCATGGTCTCTGTTGCTGTGATAGAATGGGGAATGAAACCTGGTCATGCCACCTGGCTTTGCTGCCACCCAACTGTAATCCTGTCCTTTATCACCTTCCCTCTCTTCCTTCTCAACCCAGCTCAGAGATGATGCCATGAGACATAGGTCCCAAGGTGGGCAGGTGTTTTAGTATATTCTTTTAGGCTCTACACATGGGCTAACTCTCATAGCTAATGACAAACTACTTGTCATTACACAAAAATTAGAACTTTAACTCCCCATGGAATTATGGCGGCACTGCTGACATACTATTACCTCCTTGACTAGTGAATATCTTCACAATTTTCTTGTAAAAAGAAAAAGTATGACTCTGACCACCTATTGGAATTTGGTTGCTTAAAACAGAAATTTTTCCTTTATTTACTATTTCTGTTAGAAATCTAAAGATGAGAGAAATGGTGAAGAGGCAAGATGGGGACACATCTTCCTTCTTCAGATTCACATTTCCCTAGCATCTTGTTCCCAGAGGTCAATAATATCTTAGTGAAGGTTATGCCAGACTATTTGGTGCTACAATGTTCTTACCTGGGAATTCAGGTAGTGCTCTCTCAAAAACCAAAGCAGGGAAAATCTGTTGGTATTCAAAAGAATGATTTTCTAAGGATTAGATGTTCAGTACCATGCTTTCCAACCATATGAGATGTGCAGATGTCTTCCAGACACAGGCAAGCCTGGTGGGAGGCAAGTCTGGGAGGATTGGGCTAATAGTGTTTTTGAGGTTGGGGTTGGTGGACAATGATGAATTACTGCCAAAAGTCAGGCAATATGAACCCTTGAGGTTAAGAACAGACAGAGAAGAAAGCAGGAGTTGAAACAGGAAGGTTTGCAGCAGAAAGCACAGCATATGTGGAGAGAGCAGACTTTGGAACACTTACAGCTCTGTGACCTGGAGCAAGCCACTTCAATCTCTGATTCTCAGGTTTTTTTCTTTGTCTGAAAAATGGGAATAGAACCTAGTTAGGTGGTACAAAGATCAGTTAGAGAAACTTAGGTGCTCAGTTAACAGCAGCATCTTCCAAGTCTCTGGGTACCTGGCTCACCAAAGGCTCAGCCCAAATCAGTGTCAGGACCCTGGATAGCTCCATGAGTCCTGGTCTTTACTTTTTAAACAGCTTTATTTAGGTATAACTGATATAAAAAAATTGTACATATTTAATCCATGCAGTTTGATAAGTTTGAACATATGCATACACCCCCAAAATCATCACCACAATCAAGGTAATAAACATTCATCACCTCCAAAAAGTTCCCTTATGTTCCCCCACCAACTATATTTTTTATGGTAAGAACACTTAACATGTTATGTGTCTTCTTAACAAATTTTTAAAAATTTATTTTAAAATTATAGTGGACATACAATATTTTGTTAGTTTCAGGTGTACAACATAATGATTAGACATTTATATACCTTGCAAAGGGATCCCCACTATAAGTCTAATACCCATCTGACACCATACATAGTTGTTATGATATTATTGACTATATTCTCTATGCTGTACTTTACATCCTCATGACTTATTTGTAACTGGTTGTCAGATATGGAAGCAACCTAGGTGTCCATCGATAGATGAATGGATAAAGAAGATGTGAGGTACACACACACACATATACACGCAATGGAATATTACGTAGCCATAAAAAAGGACGAACCTTGCCATCTGCAACAACATTGGTGGACCTGGAGGATATTATGCTCAGTGAAATAAGTCAAATAGAGAAAGATAAACACTTTATGATTTCATTTACATGTGGAATCTAAGAAACAAAACAAGTGAACAAATAAAACAGAAACAAACACATAGATACAGAGAACAAACTGATGGTTGCTAGATGGGAGGAGCTGGCGGGATGGGTGGAAAAGAGTGAAGGGGATTAAGAAGTCCTGATCTTTTGAAAAGGGTTGTGGTCGACAATGGGCTGTCCTAGAAAACACCGTGGTTGCTGGGAAGGATCTCAGGGATCCATCTAGTCTTTCCCACCAATATGGGGAATGTCCTTTCAACTGACCGTTCACAAGATGATTTAGTGTATCCAGCCTTAAAAACATCGAATTATGTAATTAAACACTATTCCCTTTTTAATGTCTCTTAAAGCAAAAGGGTACAGTAGGGTGCTGGCTTACTGTTTAACGCCTCACTGACACTTGCTACTCTTGCTGCTGAACAAAGAGAACAGTGCAGAATCAGAACCTTTGGCTAAAATTTAATCACATTTTATTTTTACTGCATTTATTTTTGTACTTGCCTTCTATTTATACTAAGAGATAATGTGTGTGTTTTTGTTTATGGTGTTCCCAGTTTTATTACATATATTTATTTAATGTAAAAATATATTGATTTATAAAAAATATTAAGTAAATAATACAAAAGTGATTCATGTAAATCCCTCCCCCCTTCTCCCAACAAAGGAATTGGGAAAATGATACAAGAGGGACTAAGGTTTGGATTAGCTTTCTCCTGCCTCTTTGTAAATGGTAAAATGCCAGCCTAGAGAGGGTATGGAACTTGCCAGAGCTGCCTCACATTGGATCTTCTGACCCTGTGGTCCTGGGTTCTTGTCCCCACACCACCCTGCTTTCCAGTTGCCTTTTGAATAACACTCAGCTTTCCAGTTGACCCCCTTATCCTGGAAAACTTAGGGAGGGGCAGCCTTTATGTAACTTTTGTGGCATTCCCAACGACCTGACCATCTCCATGCCATGAAATAAATAGCTGTGTTCTAGACGCAGGGGGGAAAACACCCCACAATTCCTGTATTGGAATGCAAATGAGCAATTAGAGTCAATTAAAACAGGATACAGTATAATTACTACCAATTGTGCTAACCTTTATATTCAGAAGGACTTGACCTGCTAAAAGGAAATTAAAGGGGTGTGCTTAGGGTAGGAGCCTCATTTCTGGGGTCTGAGAGGTCTGACCGATGAAACCCTCTTTCCCCTACGCCCACCTGGGTTTGAGCCACCACTGGCAGCGGCCAGGAACAGCCAGGCTTCAGGGTACCTTGTCAGTGACCTTATTGTGCCCATCACCAAACACTGCATAATTTAGCATAATGCCTGTGCCCTGCTTGGCTCTTCCAGACAAATCCTGGGGAGTCAGACATCTCTAAAGGGATACTGAGCTTTGCTGAACTTCCTTGCCTTCTGTATCTGAACTGGCCTTTCATTTATTTTTATTTTTTTTCATTTAAATCCTCATCTCTTGTGATTTCCTTACAAGCACCCCTCTTAAAATCTAATTCAATTTTCTGAATCTCGTATGTAGATCCAGCATTTCATATGGACGGAGCACAAAATGTTCTGACGACCTGCATTGTAACCTCAGGATTCCAGGCCTCAGCCTGCTTATTTATCCTTCCAACAAAGACCTATTCAGCACCTTTTATATACTATTTGCTGTCCTGGATAAAGCAGGCAAAAGTAAAAGACAAGAACTCCCTTTCCTTGTGGCACTTACATGTTAGAAATCTTAATCTTACAAGGCAATAAAACAGCTGATGGAAAACAGCTCTAGTGCTGGGAGGATGCTGAAATGATTGGGGACTAATGTGGGATATGGGTCAGGGACGATGTGGCATTTCAGTCTCTCAACAACATTTAGGTAGATGGCATGGTTTATAGGTTGAGAGGATGAGACTGAGATACTGCAAATTGACTGCTGTGGGCCTCTGCTGCCTGACATATACGGTAGATAGGTCAATGATGTGACAACTGGAATGCATGGTCCCTGACTTTGAGGGGTCCTTGTGAGGATTCAGACATACCCAGGACTAACACTGTGGGTGGCCCAGGAGCTGAGGCTGAACATTATGGACAAAGGAAGGCATGAAAAGGCAAGGAGGCCTGACGGAACCTGGCATGCTCCCCAACTGGAGGAGCCTGGCACAGTGGAGAACAGAGTGGGTGGGGAAGGGTGGTGACTGGTCAAGCCACACAGCAAGTCACAGCAGAGCCAGGATTGGAACCCAGGGTCGTCTGACTCCAAGCCCAGTCCCTTGCACTGTATCCTACAACCTTGAATGTGGGGCCGGCGGGGCGGGGGGCACTCAGAGGAGCAGGAAGACACATGACAGATTCATGTTTGAATCCTGGGCCACAGTATGGACAGTGTAGGGCTGTTGCGTGATGGAGAAGAAAGGTGATGAAGGGCTCTGATGATGTGGATGAAGAGCAGGTGTAATTTCACAATATAGTTGGAGGTCAGGTTGGCAGCATTTGATCACTGGTTGAATGTGGAAGAACCTGAGGAAAGAGCTGAGGCTGTCTCCAGCTTGAGCACCTGGAGGACAGCCTGGAGGTTCCTGTATGCTCCAGGGGACAAGATTCTCTGCTCTCTTCCACATCCTTGGCTAGTTCTGCCTCTTCCCTGCCTGACTTGCCCTCTCCTGTTTCAACTTATCCTTGGAGACCCAGCTCCAACCAGCTGTCAGTCAGAAGGATGAACCCCTTCAATGTAGACCCTTCCAGCCTGTCTCTCTAGTCTCCTATTCCACTTTCACGCTGCTGCTGCATGTGTCATGCTCCACATATTCAGCAGTTCTTGGAGCACAATACGTGCATCTTACCATTCTGAGGGCAGGGACAAAGGACCTGCAGGAGACTGAATGCATACATGAAAAATGGGTGAGATCAAGGGTAGCCAAGAGTGGATTTCTTCCCAACTGATTATGGGGGCTGCCTGGAGTCCTGTGTGGAGGGTCTGAGGCTGCATTCAGGCTTAGCTGCAAAGAGTGTTATGATCAATTAGTGATGCCTGTGGTGAACACAGGAGGGATGTGGCAGGGTGCATGTGACTTATATGCAGTCTCTCAATGGCAAGATCTGTATAGTTTGGACAATCTACAGCTGTTCTCAGGAAAAATCAGAGAGGATGCCCAAGGGTCTGGTATGGCTGGGGATAGAAACAGGTCAGAGGGGCCTTTAGGAGAGCTGGGACCAGCAACAGATACAGGCTGTTCTTAGCACTGCATTTTCTTTTTTTCTTTATTGTTGAAAGTATTACAAATGTTCCCCTTTTTCTCCACCCTGCTCCTGCCCCCTCCCCAGGCCTTCACCACACTGTCCTCTGTCCATGGGTTATGCATATCTCAGCATTGCATTCCCAACTTTTATACCCCTCTCCACTTGTGCACATTACATAATGATGCCCCTAAACCACCTTTTGTACCCTGACTCGAGGCGCTCAAACCTTGGCTTACAAAGGAATTTTTCTAGCTAACGCCTGCCAGCCAGTGGTTCCATTTTGGCAGCCTAACTCTTTGTCTGCACTGTGGTCTTTGGGCAATTCATCTGCATATTTTATTTCCCTTATGGTTTTATAAAAGGAGTATAAATTAAGGCATGGATGCCAGTGGAGGAAGTGTAGTCCTCCAAATGTAATGTAGAAGCAGAGCATCCATTTAGAACTCTAAACAATGGAATTGCTTCAAAATCAGCAACAGTGATTTAATAAATCAAGCCACTATGGCCATTGAGGAGCAGTCTGCTATATATGTTGCCAGGGCATGGAGCCGGGTCCATTTGGTCAGGTTATAAGTGACCCTTTAATGACACCCCAGTGGCCCAGTCTACTCAGAATAGACTGGTCAGGTAATCAACACGTTTAGTGACATCAAGGTGGTCCCAGAGATGAAAGACAAATTTCTACCATGTTCTACATGGTAAAGTTCTTTTCCTTAAATTTGTGAGCATTGGGAGTTAAGATAGCTAAGCTCCAGAGATGATATTAATCAAGTCCTGGGTGGTCTGGATAATTAATCTTTTGCCATACAACAGACATGAACGTGGAAATTATTCAGTGGAAGCAATAGATTTTTAGCTGACTTTTTATAGACGTAAGCTGGTTAACTGGGTGTGGGAAGAAAATTAAGGATTTGCATGAAATGCTGAAGATCTATGATAGACTGTCCTGACAAAGCTAAGGGAAAGGGAGATTTTATATCATGTTAGCTCTCTGGGCAGAAACCATCAACCCTATGGACTCCTGGCTTCTAATTATTATTATTATTATCAATTGTTGGTCTCTCATTTATTATATATTTGACTTAACATTCACTTTTTCTGGATTACATTGTATATGATGACAAGAGATTGTTTGTACTGATTACATGACATGCCGATTGATCTGATGGTTGATATGGAAACGAATGCTGAAATTGGTGGGGCAGAGCTCTGAGTGGGCTGAGGGTGGTGCTGTCATTGTAGGTTCGGGACAGTGTTTGGAGGAAATAATCTAGCCTACAGCCTCTATCAGCAGGACCCAATGATACCACCCCCTGCTGGCTTTTATTTCCTATTTTTGAGGACTGGCTTTAAGTCACTGTTTTGTCACTTAGCAATTGAATGACTTGTGTTTGGATTTATATAAAGTATAGTATCTTACAGTTTAGTTCGTTGTGTAAATGCAAAAAAATAGAAGTGGGTTGTTTTATAGTCTTTCTGTCCCTTCAATCCCTCTGATGTTATGTGCAATACTGTATTTAATGTTTGTTTCAGTTTTTCTAGGGTGTTAATTTATATAAAAATAAAATAAATAATTTTTAAAACCCAAGAGGAAATGCTGTATAAATGTAGCCATTTCTGTTGTTACAGGTAAAGCACCTGGAATGTAATAGGATTTTACTCTCTTCCTTCTGTCCCGGTTTCCCATGTCCTAACTCCTAGTCATCTATAAGCAAACACCTGGATCACCTCCATGGAGACACCCCCCCGACTGCCCCTATACTGTAGTTAGCTATTCTCTTCTCTGTGCTCCACCATCCTTTGCACTCCCCTGATTACATAATGTATTAATTATCTGCCTACCTGAAGGTCTGCCTTTCTACCAGTGGGGAAGCCTCTTGACGCAGAAACTTCCATCCTGTGACTCATTCTGAGAGTCTGTCTCAGTCTTTGGTACATAGGAGTATTATTGGTATGTGAGTGAGTAGGTGGACCAGTGAGTAAGTGAATAAATGAATAAATGAATGAACAGCACGAAGGGCTGAACCACTCGTAAAAGAGAGCATAGCTTAGAAAGGGGTGAGAGGCTACACTCGCACTTCAGGAATTAAGATCATAGGTCTCAGAGCACAAGTTTTTTATCGGGAGAATCAGAGTACCTGCACAATCCCAACACTTGTATGCATGTCTGTGTCCATGCACATTTAGGGGGAGGAGGGAGGGTCCATAGCTGTCATCCGAGTCTCAGAAGTGTCTGTGGCTCCCAAATGTTGAAAAATTGCTGATCTAAACATATATAGCAGGCAGGTCTCACTGAGAGGAAGGAACCAAATGATTGGAGGAGAGAATGTGACAAAGGAGAAAAAAAAAATCAGAATTGGAGGGAACCCTGAGTCCTGCAGGGACCTAGGTACGGGGCATGGCCCCCAGGACAGTACCTGCAATGGTCTGTGAAGGTATTGCCTTGTCCTTCTAAGCACCTCTTTGTGAGGAAGCTCAGGGAAGATTTTCTTTCTTTCACTGTCTTGATTCCTAACACTGACTCTATGGGCTGAGGGAGCCCCTCAGGTTCATTGGCCTCAGTTACCTGCCTCCAAGCGGACCAAACTGAAATGATTCCAAGCAACCACTGGGTCTTTCCTGCCCCCAAAAGCTCCCCTCTCCATCTTCTCTTTCCCATCCCATCCCATCCCATCCCATCCCATCCCATCCCATCCCATCCCATCCCATCCCATCCCATCCCATCCCATCCCATCCCATCCCATCCCATCCCATCCCATCCCATCCCATCCCATCCCATCCCATCCCATCCCATCCCATCCCATCCCATCCCATCCCATCCCATCCCATCCCATCCCATCCCATCCCATCCCATCCCATCCCATCCCATCCCATCCCATCCCATCCCATCCCATCCCATCCCATCCCATCCCATCCCATCCCATCCCATCCCATCCCATCCCATCCCATCCCATCCCATCCCATCCCATCCCATCCCATCCCATCCCATCCCATCCCATCCCATCCCATCCCATCCCATCCCATCCCATCCCATCCCATCCCATCCCATCCCATCCCATCCCATCCCATCCCATCCCATCCCATCCCATCCCATCCCATCCCATCCCATCCCATCCCATCCCATCCCATCCCATCCCATCCCATCCCATCCCATCCCATCCCATCCCATCCCATCCCATCCCATCCCATCCCATCCCATCCCATCCCATCCCATCCCATCCCATCCCATCCCATCCCATCCCATCCCATCCCATCCCATCCCATCCCATCCCATCCCATCCCATCCCATCCCATCCCATCCCATCCCATCCCATCCCATCCCATCCCATCCCATCCCATCCCATCCCATCCCATCCCATCCCATCCCATCCCATCCCATCCCATCCCATCCCATCCCATCCCATCCCATCCCATCCCATCCCATCCCATCCCATCCCATCCCATCCCATCCCATCCCATCCCATCCCATCCCATCCCATCCCATGAAAACTTGAATTTCATTAAGAACAATGTTTTTCAAAAATGTGGATCTTGGGCCCTTGGGTGAATTATGATGTGAATTTAGAGGGTCATAACAAGCTTTTTAAAAAATGAAATAGAGTATGATATATAAATGAAATAGAGTATGAGAGAAATATTGAGTGTATCACATGTAAGAGTGAGTATAGTTTTATGAAACTTCCCATTTCAGCTCATTATGTATAGGGTTGTGATATGTATACTTCTTTCTGTGGGTTGTGGTCAAAAATGTTTGAAAAGCAGTGATATCATTCACCATTGTAGGCACCCAACAGATTCTCACTAAAAGACCCAGCCCTTGAGGGGATGGTGGCGGGAAAGGAGGAGAGAGACTAAGCTGTGTTAGGGTTCACTTCTTACTGCTGTGCAGGGAAGCCCTTTGCTCTCCTGAGATGTTAGGGGCCTGCCACATTTCCCACCACTGTCACGCTGTCTTGATTCTTGTCTCTCTTTTCTTGGGCAGGTTGTATATGTCACTGCGACATTCCCCTATGTTATGCTTCTGATTCTCCTGATCCGAGGGGTCACGTTGCCTGGGGCCTCCGAAGGCATCAAGTTCTACCTGTACCCTGACCTCTCCAGGCTCTCCGACCCACAGGTAAGAGTCGTTTGCTCGATGCACAGCTGCCCACCACCACTGGGAAGCTTTCTGCAGGCCCCTGATGCCAGCCACAGAGGTTCAACAGCTGGTTGAGCAGTTGGAAGCCTGTAGACCCCTTCTCAGAATTATAAATGTCAATGCATAGATTAAATATATAGGAAATCAAATATAGTGAAATACAACCACCAAAGCATTAAAAAAGACAAATTTGTGACATGGTAATAATAGATGTGCTTCTTTATCAATACATTAAATAGCAAGATCCAGCAAGAGGTCTGATCATTTCTGTGATTTCAAAGCAGCAGTGAGAGTAAGTGATATCTGGAGATATCTATACCATTATAGGAAAATATCTGGGATTTCTATTGCTTACAGTACTGTGGTTTGTTGCCTGCAGTAACAGTTGAGGACAATATTAAATTTCAGTTAGAGGTTACTGAAAATACAAACATACTTTTCCCCCCAGCCAAAAATCACAGATCTCAATAGCCATGCATCTCCAGTGAGAGAAACTGAGTTTTTGTTGGTGATTGATTTTCTTTATGGGCGTCCTGTTAGTTGTTTTGGTAAAGTATTGACTATTCTTAAAAGTGGGTAGTAAATGCCTTTGCCTAAGCTTCTATAAGTGGGTACATGGTGCTTTGCCTGGGGTGTGTTAGACAAGAGATAAAAACAGAGCATCTTTTGGCCCAGGAGTTCTCAACCTCAGCTACTTGTTAGAAGCTCCTGGGAAGCTTTTGAAAATCCCAATTTTCAGAGCACAACCCAGACTAATTAAATTAAACTCTCTGGGGCTGGGCCTCAGGTCATCAGTATCTTTTAGAGGTCTCCAGGTAATTCCAATGTGTGACTAACATGCTCAAAGACATTTGAGTGAGTGAGCAGGCACCCATTTTTCTATTTAAAAAAACCATAGATCATGCAGTAGAATGTGGAATCTGCATTCAGTAGAACATGAGGCTTGCAAGAAATTTCAAGATTGGAGTCTGTGGCTTCAAGCCACCCCATTAGGAGAACTTGGGTGGAAATGTTCATGGAGTGCTAGTTAGTACAACTCAGATGTCCCTCATCACGGTGCATTAAGGTGCACAGTGGAGTGGCAATGTGTGCTCACTTCTGTCTGTCTGTTGTGCTGCAAGGGGCCCCAGGCTCGGCATAGCACCAGGCACCAGGCACCTGACGGCAGCATCCTGAATTGCAAGTAGAATTCCTAGGAAGAAGGAAATTAGCTCCTGACTGTTGGCCTTGCCCAGTCCAAAATCTGATGGCACAGGCTTAGTTGGAGAAGCAGTTTTGGAAAACGCCTTTCAAAAATCATGGTCTGTGTACTTTTGTTAGATCTACAAATTCTGCCTTAATCCAGGACAGATTTCCTGTTTTTTCCTCTGCACACAGGCTTCCTTATCCTGGTCCTCAAGGTCAGTCAGGGTCCTGAGTATCACCCAGTTTCCATACCTGGATGATTATTGGAACACCAGGAAATGTTAATATGCAGATTCCAGGCCCCACCTCAGTTTTGGTGTCTGAGGTGGCACCTGGGCATCATTATTATTAAGAAGCTTCAGAGGGGATTCTAGTAATCATAAAAGTTAGGGAAAACCCCATCAGCACCTTTGACCTTGGAGCCCTACACATATGCACATGTGCACACACAAACACATACCATCCACACCTAGAACAAAGGTGAGGCCAGGAGTTCACCATTCAGAGTGTCTGCCCGTAATCATCCCAGTTTCTTACTAACATCTCCTTCCTTTTGGGCCTTAGGTCCCAGGCCAGCCCTTGTCTGCAGTGCCCCTCCCCACATGTACACACACACATTCGGTGACTCACCAGAAGAGCTCACAGGACTCAGAAACTGTTACAGTCTCAGATGTGTTTTATTTCCATCATCAGTGAGAGAAAAACACACATCAGGCGGAGCCTGGGAGAATTCACCCGCAGGCTTCCCATGTTCTCCTGTTGGGAGGGGCGGCACAGAACTTGCTTATAACTTCCAGCATCAAAATGCAGCAGCATGTGGGCAGTATTTCTGCCCACAGAAGCCTGCTTGGGACTCAGAGTCCAGGTTTTTAATGGAGGTGTTTATTAACTGCATAGGTACTTTCTGCTGCACGATCAAGCACAGTCCTCAGAATTTCAGACCCTCAGAAGCAAAGCAGGTGTTTGCCATAAATCACATTGTTGTAAAAATAGTCCAGGCAGGCTGGTACAGCAGAATTTAGTGCCCCAGGCAGACAAAACAAGCAAATCACTTGTTTTTTAGTATATTTTAGGGAACATTTTAGCCAAGTTCCCAGACACTAGTCAAGAGACAATCCTGCAAGCAGGCCCGACTGTAGAGCAACATCAGGCGTGCTATGATAACTCTTTCCTGCACACCTGCAAAACCTAGAATATTTGCTGTTTGGCCTTTTCTAGAAAGAGTTTGCTGATCCCTGAGCTGAAGAGCCCTCAGACGCCTGTGAGGGGATAATTGATGGGCTCCAACTCCCACCTGACCCCCCCTCCACACACACTGTCATCGTTGCGCTCTGCCTCTGCTGCCACCAGTCTGGTCCAAGTCACCACCATCTCCCACTTGACAACTACAACAGTCTCTTAATCGGTCTTCTAGAAATGGCTCTAGATCCCTTTAGGCCATTCCCCAATAAGCAGCAGAGTGATTTTTTAAAATATTAATCTGATGAGCACCTCTTTGCTTTTAAATCCTTTCTGGGGTTCCCTGTGGTCTTTGGAATAAGATCTAGATTGGGTGCCTCCAAGGTCCCTGATGAGCTTCCTTCTTGCTACATCTCCTGTTACTGTCCCCAGCTTTCAGTTCATTCCAGATATTGGCCTCCTTTCTGCCTCAGGACCTTTGCACATGCTGTTTCTCTGTTGGGAACCCTTCTTCTTGCTTCCTCAGACTGTCCCTTCCTACCTTGTCTGAATAATTAGTACCCACTTATCCTTTAGGAATCAGTTTAAACATCACTTTGTCAGGCACATCTTTCCCAATTGCCAACCACGCACCCACAGTATTCTGTACTTATTTTCTAAAGCACTTGCCATGTTTGCAATGAAATATTTATGTAATAGTATATATATGTATTATATGTATGATTTATTTGTTTAATGTCCATTCATGTGCTCTACAGATATTTCCTGAGTACCTACTCTGTATTAATCTAGCCCGGCCGGGCGTGGCTCAGCGGTTGAGCATCGACCTGGGATCCAGGCGATCGGGGTTCGATTCCTGGTCAGGGCACATGCCCGTGTTGCGGGCTAGGCAGCCGATCAATGACTCTCTCATTGTTGATGTTTCTATCTCTCTCTCTCCCCTCCTTTCCTCTCTCTCAAATCAATAAAGATAAGTTAAAAAAAAAAAAAAAAGATTAGTCTAGGAATTGGGCATATAGCAGTAGACAGTGGACAAAGCAGTGATCCCTGTCCCATGGGGTTTATATTCTAGTTGGGAAAGGAAACAAACAAAATTGAGTAGTAAAGCATGCAATCCATGAAATGGTAACTGAGACCATGGAGACAAAACATGGCATCAAAGACAGTGCTGCGGGGGGAGGGGGGACTACAGTTTCCAACAGGACGGTCAGGAAGGCCTCTCTGAGAAGGCACCTTAGAAGCAGGGTCTGTATCTGCTTTGCTCACCACTGTGTCCCAGTCCCTGGCTAGCTTAGCGCCTGGTACACAGTAAGGACACAGTAAATGTTTGCTGAATGAATATAAGAACCAGAGCTATTTTGATTTTTGAAGAAAGGTTCTGTTTCTTTACAAAGTGTCTAAAAACCTTTAACTCACCAGGTCTGTGAGCTGTATTACTTTTTGATTCTCTATCAGTGGTGGCCAGGAAATGTGTGTGTATATATGTGCCCAAAAGCAACAGTGATAGTAATTGTCTGGGGCAGAGATAAGGAGAATGACCCAAAGAAAATGGAAGACAAGACTCCATGTAGCTGATATTTTTCTGGAAGCTGTGTTGCAGGAAGGGCCAAGCATGGCTGGAAAGGAAGGCGAGAGCAGCCCTGAGCCTGTTCTCAATCTGCTCTCAATCTGAAAGGCTGGTGGCAGGGTGTATAGTCGTGTTGAGTCTGAGAAAGGCTCTTGATGGCTCCTTAAACTCTGGAAGCTGGTGCATCGTGCAAGGTTTGTCTCAGTGTGCTAAGGGAAGGCAGCCTATGACCAGGGCAGTAGAATCGCAGTACCGCAGCTAGAATGTCTACTTGACAGACAGAGATGCAGGTCAGAGAGGCTGACCCACTTGCTTGTGGTCACACAGCAATTTAGCAATCCTATTATAGCTTGGGGCTCCTGAGTTCTGCGTGGGAGAACTCCTAAATGAAGGGAGGTGAGGTATTAAGAAAACAACAGATCCACACTACCCAGTTCCAATAGTTCCCATTTGTGCATACCCCAGACGATGCAAAGCAGGAGGGCACAGGTTTCAATTCCTGCCCTCCCATTACTGGTGGTGTGGCTTCAAGAAAGGCACCTCACCTCTTTGGGGTCGAGTTCCTGCTTTCCTAGAATGAGGATGACAGGTTGTACCTGCGTATCGCATCAGATGGCTATGAAGTTCAAATATGAGGACCCAATTGATGAAGGAACTTTTTTTTCATTTTATAATTATATATTATTTTTAAGTGCATTAGAAAAAATCACATCAAAACCATGATGTCATAGTTATTGTTGGGGATGCAACCAGGGCTGAAAAAACATCCTGGGTTAGTGTTAGGATTTTAGGTAGTCACATGGTCCCCCTTGAGACAACTGGAGCGTTGTTTTCAAAGTTAGAGAAAGTAGACCAGGAGAGCTGTCAGCTGGAAATATTTTATCAGGAGGTCAGTCAGTAAAAGGCTTGGTTTTGTGTATCTTGATAGTGTTCTCTTTTACCAAGTCCAGACTTTTCTTTCTGAATAGTCATCTTGACTTAGTTTCCTGTTTACACCTCAGATTGCACCAGGAAGGAAAGTTCCCAGAAAGTGTCACTAGGCCTGGTTGGTTAGTTGGTCTGGGAGTGTGAACACCCTAATTCTTGGGAATGATCTAGAAGTTGCAGTGTTCAGGCCTCCTCCGATGGTTAGGGGGGATTAAAGGGTTGATCCTGGAGCCACTGTGGGTGGAGAGATGGGAAGATGTTTGGGGAAGGTGAGCCCCAGGGAGGTCAGAGGGCTGGTCTGAGGGTGACTCTAGGACACATTCAGATCTCCTGCCTCTGAGTCCCATTGGTCCCCTGAGCTGATCCATCCAGGCCCTGGGTGTTGGGAGGAAATGAGCACACAGTGTGTAGAATGAATAAGACCCCCTCCTTCTCTAGGCGACCCACAGTTGGGTGGGATCAGAGCTTCTCATCCTTCCTTTTGGACTGCCTGCGTGGGTCAGCAGCGGAAGGAGAGGCAATGAGCGACGGGAGGAAGACAGTCCCCAGGATGCCTTCCTGCCTCATAGGCCGCTCTTCTCCCAGCACATCAACCAGAGTGATAGGGATCTCGGAGCAGCTGTGTAGCCTCTCCTAGATCCAGAAACTCCATTCCAGTTCTGCCCCCAGCTCCCCTTCCCTACCTCTTACAGGGGCTCAGACAGGCCTATTTGCTGGTTATTTACATTTCTAAAGGGACACAGGGTGCCTGACTGGTGCAAAGTTCCTGGGGCCTTAGACAAAGGAGCATTGGCTTTGAGGGGCCCTCCTTGCCCCTCTGGGCCTGTGTGGCAGGGATTCTACCTGTAGGCTGCTTGAGTGTTGAGAGGGAGAGTGGGCTAATTCCTAGTGTCCTCCCCTCCCCCCTCCTACTTTTTCCTCAGCCAGTGAGGCTGGAGAACCTCAGAAAGCTTGTAAAGAGAGCTCAGCTGCGGGGGTCCTGGGAGTGAGGAGAATACCTTGCTCACAGTGTAACTGTGAGGTCAAGAGAGAGAGCCGTGAAAAGTGGGTTAAGGTCTAAAGGGCTGTGTAGTGAGGGCTTCCTGACCACCTTGTTTGAGGTCGCACCCCCTTAATCCCACCCTCGGCTCTGGTTTTCTCAGTGACACTCCCAACAACTCACACACCCCATTTTGTAGCAGTTCCTTTACTGGCTGGATTGCAGGCTTCTTGAGGGCAGAAAATTGACTTGTTACGTTCAGTTAGATCTCCAGCCCCTCCCAACAGTAAGGGCTCGACACATAGTCTTTGAATGAATGAAAGAAGAACAGTTTCTGGCAGAGCCTGTGTGACTTTATGGTGATGTAGCATATACTGCAGTTGTCAGTTTGCAATCCAGAGAGAAGGGTTTTCTGTGCCGTGGAATCTGGTGTTGAGGGAAGATTTGAGTCACTCTAGTGCCACTGACCAGCTGGGTGGCCTTCAGCCTGTCCCTTTATCTCTCACTTGACCTCTGGGATAGAATGTCTACCGCACTGGGTAGCTATAAGCAAGTGTGCATGTGAATGAGAAAGCTCTTCTAGTCATTTTTGACGCCAGCCCAGAGCCTAGCACCCAGTAGGGCCCCAGGAACACTGGGGGTTTTCCCTCATTTTTCCTCCATGTCACTGGTGCTGGGCAGGACGAGTCAGGGCCCCCCACAGCTCAAGGGTAGGCTTTGAACTCAGAACCGAGTGCCTTTATTGTGGATCCAGTAAATTAAGTTTCTCGTCAAGAACTTGAAGTGACACAGCAGCTCGCCTTCTTTGTCCCCTGGCAATTTGCATTCCGTGGTCTGTTATAACTTTCTAAACATCTATTTGTCTTCACTGTCAGCCCTGTGTTCTCTCTGAAGTGTGAAGTGCTTCCACTCAATTTTTTTTCCCCTCAAATTTTTATTTTCTGTCTTTTCAGTCTTTGGGGAATGGAGGGGCTCTTGCAGGAAATCACATTTTCCCTGCCCCAGATTCCTGCCACTCACACTCATCATTGTGTTTGGAGTGTGTGTTTTCAGGGCAAGAACAGAAAGGCCTGTCAGGGATCCAACTTGTGGGGTCTGCTTTCCCAGGGCGTGCACACATTCCCTAAGTCCGCCTCCTCCATGGAGGGAACTGGAGCCTGCAGCTGAGATGTCCAGATCCTAGGGATGGGGTAAAAAATGCCCAGACAGTGAGAGCACCTCAGAGCACCTGATCTCTCCAACCTCCCCACCCCACTAAAACACAAACCAGGAAAAACAAGACCCTGGTTTATTATTATTATTATTTTTTAATCTTTATTGTTGAAAGTATTACAGATGCCCCCCCCCCCATTGACCCCTTCCTCCCCACTCTAGCTCCCTCCCCAGGCCTTCACAGCCCTATTATCTGTGTTCATGGTTTATGCATATAAGTACTTTCCTTAAAGACCCTGGTTTAAAACCCTACCTGATGAACCTCGTGGATGTGACTGTGGAATTGCTGCCACCTGGTGGCAGTGTACTCTGATTCCAAGCAAGAACCCAAGGAGAAATGGGCCTCGTGGCTCTTGGAATTTCAAATTAAAATGTACAAAATTGACATTAACTTAGAGACATTGGATATGTTTTTGAAAATATTGCAAACCTCACTGACATAGGGACCACCCACCCCCTGGGACTGAAAAATCCCCCAGGGTTTCCTTTCAGTATATTTGATTCTGGGTTAGGGTCACTGCTCCAGTCAGTACCAGGCACTGGGGGTGCACAATCAGATCACATATGGTTCTTGTCTTCAAGGAGATGACAGTCTCTCAGGAGAGACATACATTTAAGTCAGTGATAATGGTGGTGAAGGGTGGTGGTAGGGTTGAAAGTCATCTGACACAGGTGTGCTCCTTTCAGTCATCAGGTAAACTCATGAGTTAGAGATACATTACTGATCTAACCTCATGTGCACTTAAAGAGAGGTAATAAATGCTGCTTTTTTTCTTGACTGCTTGAAATTCCTTAAAAGTTGCCTGTCTGTGAAATCAGAATTCCTGCACACACCACTGAGATTCTGTGCATCGCTGGGGTGCCTCTTAAACCCTTTCAGCTGCAGGCTTACTCAGGGTGAAATTCTCAGCGGCTTCAGCAGCACCTTCCTAATCTGCAGTCTCAGTGGTTGAAGAGCTGCTTGAATAGAGCAGTGATACTAATTATTGTTTCTGATGGCTGACTCTATGTCAGGTCCTGTGCTTGATGAACTCATAATTTAATTTATCTGATTTACTCAACCAGCAGGTAATTTTCAGTTGAAAATTACCATGTTCTAGACCCAGTGGCTAAGTGCTGTATGATTATTCTCATGACCAGTAAGATAAGTCTGTAAAGTTCTGTCTCATAGATGCTGAGAATTTAAAAGCCTATGTCCCAAAGGTTTTATAGGTAAGAGGACTGAAGCTCCAAGAGGTTAAAGCACTTGCCTCATGGTTACACAGGTAGCCCTTGAACCAGGTGAGTCTGACTCGGCCATGTAATGAATGCAGTGCTGAAACTCTGTCGTATCTGATTTTTCTGGGTTTGTCCTGGCTCTGCCCAGCCCTGGGCTGGAAATCCTGGCTGTGGAGTTTTTGAGCATCCCAGACCTACATAAATGCTTCAGAAGAATCCTATAATCTCAGCATTGGGTGGGTGTAGTACCCATCCAGTGTAGGTATCACCTCTGTGGTAATCTTGTCAGCAGTCAGTGGGCCCCTTGTATGACAGGGAAGCCCTTCACCTCCACTTTGGGACACTTCTCTACTCTCCTGATTACCAGTGTTGAGACATTCATTCATTCTTTCATTTGTTCATTCTATCATGACTTATCTGCTCTAATTTGTGCGTCCCCCACTTTGAGAATATTCACCAAGGTTGAACACTAATTTAAATGGAGCCTAAACAACTGAGGCACAAGGCAGCCTACTCTGGGTTAATAGAGAAGCCTCCAAGGTGGGCTTCTGACTCACCACTACTCCCTTCCTCACATAGAAGACTGAGGGAACTTGGAAAAAGGAATCCCTGATTATGCAAATGCCTGCTGCTGTTCTTTGAATGTATTTTCCCTTTAATGCTGTGAATATATTTATAATCGCCACTTTAAAATCTTTGCTAAGCCTAACATTTTCTTTAGAGTATGGATCGTATTTTCTTGTTTTTTGCATGTCTGGTGGTTTTTGGTTGTATACTGTGGGTTGTAATTAAGTATTGTAGATACTGTGTTGTAGATGCTCTGGGTTCTGTTATCTTCCTCTAAAGAGTGTTGGTTTTTATTTTAATAAGTAGTTCAATCACTGCATGATCACCTTAAACTTATGTAGGTTCAACTATATGTTATCTAGGTGGAGATCCCAATCTGTTTGTCAAAGCTTCTCTAACTTAATAGGATTCAGTAGGACTTAATAGGATTCTGTGCTCTGTTATCCCTGTAAATCTTGACAGGGCTTGCCTTTAGGCTTTATTGGGATGGGTCTGGAGTAGTTCTTACTCTAGAGTAATGGTTCTCACCAGGAAAATTTTGCCTTCCAGGAGACATTTGACATTGTCTAGAAACAGTTTTGTCACAACTTGGGCTACTGGCATCTAGTGAGTAGATGCTAGGGATGCTGTTCAACATCCTACAATACATAGGACAGTCGCCGCAACAAAGAATCATTCAGCCCAAAGTATCCATAGTGCCATGGTACCCTTGGCCATAGTTCCTGCTCCTAAGAGGAGGTTTTTCTGTGTCTTAGCCAGGTACCAAGGGTGAATACTTGGTGTTGACTAGATCTGTCTTCTATGGCAGGGAGCCCCAGTTCCCTGGCAGTGCTTTTTTTCAGTCAAAAATGGTGGGTATCAGCCACTCGTGGGTAGTGTCCGGCCTCTAGTGTCTCTGTTGCACTCTCAACTCTGTAACAGCTCTATCTGGAAAGTCTTGGGTGGTTTCACCCTGGGTGTTTATAACCCAGCCATCAGCCAGAGCCTTGGGAGGGACTGCCGGTGGGTATCTGAGGCCCCTGCTCTACACAGCTCCCCCTTTGTGGTGCCCTACACTGTAGATTCCAGCTCTTTCAGCTGCCCTACACTTCAGTTTTGCTTCCTCAGCTTGGTGAGACTGTGTGTTCTTCTTGGACTCTAGCTCTTTTTCCCTAGGAGGAGGGCTGGTCAAGCTCCCATTGGAGGGCTCCATATCTCAGGGATAGCAGTCTTGCCCTGCATCTTATCCACTGCCTGGAAACAGCTGCCTCCTGTATTTTGTCTGCTTTGATAGTTGCTTATGGCAGGAAGGTCATTCCTTTACCATCCACTCAGTCAGTTGTAACCCGAAGCAGAAGTCTGCCTTTCCTGCTTACAACACTCCCATCCCCCAATCCCCAGTAGCTTCCACTTGCATGAGGATTTAAATCCAGACTGTTCACCATGGCCAAGGCCAGGGAGCCCTGCATAGCCTGGTCCAATCTCCCAATCAGCCCTGGACATCCAAGGCTCTTTCCTGCCACAGTCCTGTCTACCTGGATCACTGTTCCCTTAGGTATTTTCATGGTCAGGTAATCTCTGACCAGCTGAGCTCAAACATCCCCAATAAACCCCATGACTGTAAGCCCCATTTTACTTTATTCATGGGGCTGATGGCTATCTAAAGCAATCTGTTTTCATTTGTTGACATGCTCTCTGTTAGTTTCCCCCAGTTAGAATGTCAACTCTATATAAGCAAATAACTTGTCCACTGTCTTGTCCACTGTGGACTCCCTAGTACCTGGCACAGAGCCTGGCACATGTTAGGCTCCCAGTCAATACTAGATGGGTGTCTGGGTAGATGGGTAGATGGGTGGGTGAATGGATGGGTGTGTGTGGATGCCATATGATTGTTTAGATAAAGGACTGCAAACAGAGGAGAGCAAAATTATTTCCAGTTGTGCATCCCAAAGAAGACATTATGAAACAGGTAGCCTTTCATTTGGTCTTTGAAGGATGAGGAAGGGAAGGCTATTTGGAGATAAGCGCAGACCAGAGAGTACATACGAGAATAGTGTGCCTATAGAACAGGTTTTGTAACAGAGAATCATACATAAGAAAGAAGGGTGAGACCGCAGACTAAAAAGAAGGGTGAGACCGCAGACTAAGCCCCCTTCATTGGGAACCTTGGGTGCCAAGCCCAAAGAGTTTAAGACTTCATTCAGTGGTAAGTAGGGAGCTGTCGAATCTTTCTGGGCATGAGATTCACTGCCATGAACAAAGCTGTAACTTCAGAAGATTATTCAGACAAAGGCCCAACAGAGCTTTGCAGAAGAGTTTTAGAGTCCGAGTAACATTAAATCCCTGCCTCTCCTTCACCTACTATGTGACTTCGAGCAGGTTACTCGCCCTCTCTGAGCCTCAGTTTCCTCTTGTAAACTTCTAGAGGGCAGAATCCAACCTTTTACTCATCTCCTGTTCCTTCATAGATGTGATAAGGTTAGATGAAACAGCACTTGTAAATTTCTCCAGCTGCAGAGAAAGAGCGAGAAAATAGTTTGGAAGTGAAGAAGTGGAAGCATATCAAATGACATTTATCTAAAAGTGTAAAGCAAGAAAGGAGTCTCTGTCTGACAAGAATGGGAAGGGTTTGCAGTGTCATAGGGGATGTAAGAAGCAGCCCTCCAGCTGTGATGTCACAGGTTTATGGGTGAATGTGACTGAGTTAATGCCATTGTGTGAGTTTGTCTAATTACTCACAAGCCCAAAGAGGCACTACAGAGAAAAGAGACGAGAGGCCAGCAAACATTCAAGATGCACCTACTGTGTGCCAGGCCTGACTGTAAGGTGGGAGTATGAGGAATGAATCGGGCCATGTTTTGCCCTTGAGGATTTTGCAGTCTTGTAGGGGAGAGAGGTCACCAAGGGTAGCAGCAGGGGGTGGTGAGAACCATGGAGAATGGTGATCCCAGCTGCACCAGCAGGGCAGAGGATCAATTGTAAGCCTGTCTCCAGGTATTCTTAGGCCCCTTTTGTTTTATTTTGTTTGTTTTGTTTTCTAAAGAATTCTAACCATATGTTGATTCATCCAGGAAGCACTATTGAGCACTTACTATTTTCCAGGCATTGTGCTAGGTCTTTGCTTTTTAAATGAATGGGTAGAAATGTACAAAGTATCCACCCTTGCCAGATATTTGCTGGGCTCTGTGGGAGTGAGGTGGAGGGGGTGGATGAGTGGCGTGTTCTAGGACAGGAGTCTTTAATTGGGGGAGGGTCATCCCCAAAGTTGGACATAAAATTGTATGCATTAATTAACAAACTTAAAAGCAGTTTTACCTTTACAGAAAAATTAAGCAGAAAATAGAGTTCCCATATACCTCCCCACTCCTACCCCCCAGCTTTCCCTATTATTAACATCTTACATTAGTGTGGTACATTTGTTACACCAGTTGATACATTATTATTAACTAAACAAGTCTGTAGTTTACATTAGTGTTCTTCACTCTGTGTTGTTCATTCTGTGGGTTTTTACAAATATATAATGTCCCATATCCGTCATTACAGTATCATACAAATAGTTTCACTGCTTTAAAAACCCTAGTTCTCTACCTATCCATCCCTCTTCCTCCTTCCCCAAACCACTGACAACCACTGATCTTTTTGTAGCCCTTTCAGATTGGCTTCTTTCACTTAGTAATATGCATTTAAGGTTCCCACATGTCTTTTATCACTGAATGATATCAGTTGTCTGGATGTACCAGTTTGTTTACCCATTCACCTATTGATAGACACCTTGGGTACTTCTACATTTGGCAGTTGTAAATAAAGCTGCTATAAACATCTGTGTGCATATGTTAGCATATTTTTGTTAAAAAGAGTTCATCCACCCCAACAACCAAGATCCCTGGTGAGCTTCCACCAGAGCTGTAGCTATAGTGTGGTAGTTACCATTAGATTGCTTGGATTAGAGTCCTGGTTCATTTGTTTACTAACAGTGTAACCTCAAGCAAATTACTTAGCCTTTCTGTGCCTTGATGTCCTCATCTGTAAAAAGGGTTGTTGTGAGGATTAAATGAGATAATGCTCATTAATTGTGTGCATAGCTTTGTGTCTAGTGCATAGGAAATGCTCAATTAATGTTAGCTGTTATTTTCTTTAAGAGATGAATACGCCCTTTTATTTTATTTTCTTGACCAAAACTTCAGGCATTTTTGTGGCATTCCATAGCATAAACTGATTTAATCCATCCTGTTCTCACAGAAAGCCTACTGAGAACAGATAGGGCCAAAAGAGCAGATACAGATTTGAATGTAAGCTATTATTATGCTGGCTGTCACTGTGCATATAGGCGGAGCTGACTGACATTTCAAGACAACCATCTAAACCTTTATGACTCCAAGTGTGATTCCCAGACCACCGCCAGCAGCAGCTTTATTTAGGAGCTTGTTAGAAATGCAGACTCTCAGGCCCCATCCCAAACCTGCTCCATCAGAGCTTGCATCTGGGCAACATCCCCCACTGGTTTGTGTAACATGGAAGTTTGAGGAGCACTGGTCTGAGAGCCTTCAGGGCTGGCTGAGACCTGTTAGACACACCAATGAGGGTTGTGGTCAGAGGAGACAGAGGTGCTGGGCCAAGTAATGTGAGCAAGAAGGATTTGCTGGGCCTTGGCCAGGTGGCTCAGTTGGTTGGAGCATCATCCCATATACCAAAAGTTTGCTGGTTGGATTCCTAGTCAGGGCACATACCTAAGTTGCAGATTTGATCCCCTTTTCTGGCTCCTAGCTTTTTAGAGTAAGTCCACTCAGCTTTTGATCGTGCCCAGGGGCTATAATCTTAGCTCTGTACTCTGGAATGGATTTAAATCTCAGCCTCTCAGGCTAATGTCTGCTTGGATATCCCCATAGGTCACTGGGACTATTCCTCCTCCTCATCTTTCATCTTTGGCCTCTCTCACTTCTGGCATCTGGGAGAATTTTTTCTTCCTTTCAAAGCAGACTATGAATTTAAAATGATTCATAATTATATTTTTCATGAAAATGTGTAACCCTCAGTATTTGCTTCTCTTCATCTGCTAGTCGTGAATATGCCATACTGAATGTTCAAGCAGTACATTAATATTAAGGAAAATAGCCCTTAGTCATTGATGCTTAATTTAACAGCTCAATTTTATTCATAAAGTCATGTTTGTGGTGATTATTTCATATTTCATGCTATCTACGAATATATTTTCTGACAGTAAGTTTGCCTCTAACACATGGAGTAAAATCATATGTATCAAGGTATTTGACAAAAAGCTCTACAGTGCCCATTTATACTTGCTCTTTTTAACAAGCTTGAGAGTTAAGGCTCACTCTTTTCTTTTGTGAATAAGTAGCTGAGTCCCAGAGAGAGGACATGACTTACACATGGCCACAGCTAGTGGAGAAATGGAAGAGAAGGCAGGACTTCCAGTTGAAACATCTCATCTTTCCACCCCTTGGTGCCTGTTCTCTCATCTGAGAAATCAAGAGGTTAGATTAGACATGGAATCAGGTCCTGACTCACTAGCATGTGACCTTGGGCACATCACTTCATCTCTCTGGGCTTCCACCTTTAACAAGCTCTATCCTTTCTGCCTCAAGTGACTGTCAAGAGTATCAAACAGGCTGACATGTACAACAGAGCTCTGAGAAGCACAAGGGCTACAGAGAGGCACATGCAGTTCTGATCATTAAGATGTTGTGACTGCCTCCTGCAACTCCTTGGTGAGGAAGAAGTGTGTGCTTTGCAAATGCAGTGTGTTCTGATGATTTCTTTTATTTTTTTCCTTTTTATTGAATTTATTGGGATGACATTGGTTGTTCTGATCATTTCTGAGCCAGCACTGATTGGAGCAAGAAGAGCCAAGGATTTCTTCTGTCTATGAGCAGCAAGATGATGGGGGCTTTGATACATCTTAGTTGCAGGGATTGTGACATTTGATGTTCTCTGTGAAAACTCACTGGTGTGTGAACCTCGTGTTCTACTTCCCTCACTTCTCATATGCAGGCCAAGTGCTGGAAAGCCCTGCAGGGCAAGTGCTGAGTCCTGCATAATATTCACAAAAAGGTCAAACATAGCTCTGTCTCCTTGATTAGAACCCTTGGAGATGTTTCAAATGTTAGAGGCAAGTGGACACAGCTCAACCTCCAGTGAATAAACGCCTAGGTCCTGCACTTCCCACCCTCCCTTGCCCCCAGGAGACAGGGTTGCACAGTGGGAAACTCTCAGGTTCAGAATCAGGGGACCCAGCTTGAACAGACATTGTGCCTCCTTGTGCCCAAGTTCCTTCAGCCATAAAATTAGGGCATCAAGTAAAGTCACTGAGTTTCAATCTTTTCACTATCAACAGCCCTTTAAGTTTCTTTTCCCCCCTTTTTACCCATTGCTCATGGGCTGTTTTATGCTGACAGGAAGTTCCTATTAGCCTTTGTACGTGTCTGATTAATAAAAAGTGGCAGAGCCCAGGAATTAATTCTTTAAAATATCCTTTGTGCAAACGAGGCCCAGAAAGAGATGAGACGATTTATCTGTAGTCATCTGAATGTGTTTATATTATAAATTATCTGAAAGGGGGAAGTCACATATTTCCAGGGTTGCAGATAATAGTATATTAAGATTCCTCAAGGCCGTGAGAGTAAGTGAGGGAAAGGGTCAGATGAATATCTCCCTAAGCAAGTATATGGTTAACATCCTTAGGGAGATAATCTGAACTACACTTGAGCATCGCCCAAGACACAGACAACATCCTTTTCAACCATACCTCTCCCGTGGTGGCTTGCATTGCCCAGTGCGTAGTAGGTGCCCACTAAATGCTTGTTGTAGAATGTGGTCATCTCAGATTCCCCCCACTGATGTGATCACAAAGCATACATCTTCCCACTGATGTGTCCCAGGAAGCATTGCCCTCCCCTTTCTGCAGATGTGATTCATCTCAGTGAGCCTGCCAGCTCCCGCTGCTGGGATGGGAGCTTCCTCTCTGCTGTCTCGTTGATTCTGCCTGCACAGGAGACACCCACATAGTCACCACCTAGATTCTGCTGTTGACATTTTGCTGTGTCTGCTTCATCACAGACCTTTTCAAAAAAGCCTTCTATCCACCCATCCTTTTTATTTCCTTGATACATTTCAAAGTACGTTGCAGATATCGGCACACTTCACCCCCTAAACACCTCAACATTCATGCTTTGATTTATTTTTTAAATTATCATTCTTAGTTTTGTTGCTCAAACCCATGACCAAGGAAGTCACTGAGGGAGGTGTGAGGAGTGAGGACAGCCCCTCTTTCTTGGCAGCTTTGCCCAGAGCCAATGCCACAGTCCCGGAACATCGTTTGAGAGGGAGTGTTGTGGCAGCCTGTCACATGTCCCATTAGTCCACCTGGGAGGTTAGCCATCCTCCTGTTTCCTCCCTCCTCCAAGACCTTGCTGTGGTCAGGAAGACGGCTTCAGGCTTACAGGTGGGAGGCCTGCCATGCTGCTGTCCTCAGGCACTCACCCTTTCCCCCAGACCTACTCTGCCCTCTGCCCTGGGAGCTCTGGACTCGGTATGTCATTAGTCAGACTCCCAAGGTTCTGGTATCATTTAAAGCTGTCACCTCTTTGTTCAGATGAGCAGAGGAGAGGCAGTGTGGATCAGGTGGCCATGTGACCATGAACGTAGGCAAGGATGCTGAGAGGTGGAAGGAGAAGAGTGTGTGAGTGGACTTGGGCAGGTCACTGAACATTAGGCACCAAATCCATTTGAACATTGGCTTGTGAGGAGCAGACACATGTGCCACTGTGGTCACCCTGGTCATTCTCCTCTTGTCTGAGATGGTGGCAGTCTCCTAGAAATATTAAAGGGAGGGCTGTGGGATCAGACAGACCTGGGTTTGGGTCTTCCACTTATTGGCTGGCTGCTGGAGGGCCACTCCTATAGCCTCTTGGGCCTCAGCATTCTCATTTGTCAGGTGGCAATAATATACCTCACTCAGGCCATTGCCCTGAGGATGAAATGAGATAAGCACTCAGCCTTGTAAACCCCCAGCAAAGGGAGTGAGGTCCATCAGGGTTTGAGGGCCAGGCTTTCTGCCACTGAGATGATATAAGAGAATCCACTGCTTTCTCTGTTTAGGAGCAAAGGGCATCTTTGCATCCCCAGGCGATGCTCATATGGGCAGCTTACACAGCTTCTCTAAGGCCCACGCAGAGGTGGTGGGTTTCCCCTCAATCCTCACCCTTAATTCTGCCCAGAGGCGATTGGTCCCAGGGAGATGGAGAAGCCCTGAGTGAGGCCTGCAGAGCCCAGCTCCCTGGGCCTGGGAGAGGAGGTATGAGCTCGTGAGTAGTCCAGGCTCCTGCCTCTCATGGGAGTACTCACATGAGGGTGGTCAAGAGGCTGAGGCTCTGGAACCTGTCTTGAATAGCTGAGTTTTTTTACTGCTTCCCTTCTTGGGACATGCCTACTCAACCCCCAGATCCTTCAAAGATGCATTCTCAAGCCCAAAGTTATGACCCCTGTCTGGCGACTCAGCCCCTCCGACCAGACGCAGCATTTACTGAGCCAGATGCCAGCGTGTGCTCTACGTGCATCCTTTTATCTCCAGAACAACGCCTGTAGCTTGGAGCTGATATCTCCACTATACCCATGAAGAAACTAAGGCTCACAAAGAAGTGGCCTCCCCGAGGTTGCCCAGCAGAGCTTCACTCGGCCACATCTGTCTGATTCTGTGGTCTGGGGAAGGTGCTTGTCTGACTTTGTTTTTCTTCCTATGCTTGCTGGATTGCAAGCTCCTGACCAGGGAATGGAGTCAGTTATATTCTTCATGCCTGGCAGACATATGATGCTCAGAAAATGTTGAGGGAAATGAACTCACTGTTAAGTTTTTAGCAGCGGGAAACCTCACAGAATTTCTCCCCTAACTTCCAATGCAATGCAGGAGTTTCCTCACTCCATCCCTGATTGCTTGGTTACCTCTAGCAACAGGGAGCTCATCCCAATACCAGAGCTCTGAGCCAGGAAAGAAGCTCTTCCGCTACTGACTATGACTGTCCCTACTTCCTAGCCACCATGGATCCCCTCTAGGAAGCTCCTGAGGCAGGAATTTGAGTGTTTTCCCCTTCACTGTTAGAATTCTGTTTCACATGGAATTGAGTAGCTCTTCCTAGCTCTGGCTACCACAGGCATTTTCCCACTCAAACTCTGAGCAACTTCCACCCAAAGATACAGTGATGAGTGAAATACAAGCTCTGTGAATCCTTGGGTCCAGGAAGGTGTATTCCATCCCCTCTCTCAGTCCTTTGCTTAGAAGCATTCCTGCTGGGCAACTTCATGTAGACCTTTCTTTCCCCTACCTTTAGGCCTTTGCTGATACCATTTGCACCACGAGAATATTCTTCCACTTCCTTCCAGCCTTCCAGGCTAGGACAAGTGCCAAAAATCCATTGAAAACATCTGTCTCAATGAGTGTAGTGTCATTCATCTTTTTCCTTTATAAAGACTCTCTGCCCCTGGCATTTGACTCTAAGTTTGTCCATAGTGTGGGGCAGGAGCTTCAACTCCATGGTGTCTCAGAGGCTTTTAAGACTATAAAGTTGAAACACACCAAGGAAAATGAGCCTCAGCTGACCCCAAAATACATCCTTGCTATATAAGCCTAGGATGCCAAGGCTAGATCACCATTTTTCTCAGGTTTCAGCTCACTTATCAACTCTGACTGGTGATGGATTTCTTCCACCATAGCTGGATTGAGGGCAAAAGAGCGCTATGATTGATTAGCAGTATCCGCCATGGGAAGGATGGGATTGATTAGAAATGTCTGCCACAAGAAGGAATGGTAATAAGATTGATTAGCTATGTCTGCCATGGACAAGAATAGAGGTGGGATGTATGTGCCATATATTTGTCATCTCCATTGCAATCTAGTTTCCTTATTTTACAGATTAGAAAACTGAGGTCAGGGAAAAAGAAAACTTTAGGGAGAGCACACAGGAATTTTCAGGGCAACCTGGAATTGGAACCAGGTGTCTGGACCCTCAGCCTAGCATGTTCTCTGCTTTTCCTGGCAGCTAGGACTCTGCATGAGCCTTGACTGCTTCCTTCCTATGTCCTGGCGACTCTTAAGCATCCGTGGACTTTCAATAAATGTTTTTGAGTGCTTACTATGTCCCAGGCTGTGTGCAAAGTGCTAGGGCTGCATCAGTGAAAAAAACAGCTGAAACTCCCTGCTCTCATGGAGTATCTTTCTATTCTAGTTGGAGGAGCTAAACAATAAACAATGAATATAATAATGTGATTAAATGTACCTACTTCTCTGTCTCTGGGCAGATGCAGAGGCAGCTGCCTTCACCAATCATGGCTATTTTCTTTTTCGTTTTCCTCCCAAGGAGTCCTTCCTACAGACTGGAGTATACGTCGTGGCTTGTGGGGCATCCTGGTGTGCTCCTTCTTTTCCTGGCTCTCTGCCTTGAGCCAGTTTCCTGGTTTTTAGAGGAGAGAAGTGGTTATGGTGGGAGATGATGGGGCTTCAACTCGGCTGCTTGTTCAGCTGACACAGGAGAATATGCTAGCTTGGGGCTTGGTTGGGAGCAAATGTCTATTTTGGCCGAGAAGACCCTGGCCTTGTGCTCCCAGGTGATGGGGTTTGGGTTCTGAAGCCCCACCACTACTGCCAGTTCAGTCTCCTCCTGTCTCAGTGGTTCTCAACCAGGGCTAAGTAGGGCCACTGCCCAGGGCTCACTTAGAAATGTGTGGGGTGTCACTCTGGCTTCCACAGTAACTAGACCTCCTCTAGCATTTAGAGAGTGGGAGCCAGGGATGCTAAACCCCCTACAATGAATAGGACAATCCTGCCTAATGAATTGCCCTGTCCAAAATGCCAATAGTATACCCTTAGAGAAACACTGTCAGGGGAAGACCTTGTCCTAACACGTAGCCCCCTCAGGCTGTGTAGACAGTCCTGAGCAAAGCTCAGAACTGAGAGTGTGCCGTCTTTGGGCCTTGCCCACGCTTTCCATCGCTCTGACCTCCTCTGTTTAGTCCTTTGATAAAATGGGTCTCGATTGTCTCATGCAATGGATTAAGAGGTAGGCGTGCACAGCCCCCAGGATTAAGCCACATAAGGCATGGAGGTCATTACCATTGGCTCAGCGCCAGCAACAGCCTGTGCACTCCCTCTGTGCTCTGTGACTGGGACATGGCTGTCTAGCCTCTGGGCAGAGACCCAGCCACAGTGACCCTGCTCCCTGCTCCACACAAAGGGGCCACCAGGGTCAGCCTACACACCCAGGCTCCTCTCGCAGAACTGAACAGCTCCTCACCGCCTGCAGTGCAACCCTTCAGCCCAGTGACACTTTACTGGCAGGGCCTCTGGCAGGGCCCTAGTCAGCCCCCAGGGCTGGCTGCCCAGGGAATCGCTTGGCACTGGAGCCAGAGACTGTAGAACATATTTCCAGTGGGGCTTCCAGGCCAAGAGCTTCTGCCCCTTCCCACCACTGTTCTGCTCACCCTGCCGCCTGCCCAGCGCATTAGCATTTAAATATATCCAGAGTCCTCTCCCCCCAAGCCTGCTCCCCACTTTGAGTCCACCAGGAGCATTTGAATCCTCCTCTCGGCAACTCCCTTCCCTCATAATGGCCATACTGTATTCATCAGCTTCTGTATGTGGCATTAGCCAAAAGAAGGAGAGAGAGCGCCTAGCAACCCGGAGGGGCTGAGGAGGAGGTGGGAAGGAAGTGATTTCATGTAATTATTCACTTCTACAAAAGCCGCTGTCAGGTACACACTGGAAACACAGCTGTTGTATTATTCTCCTAACCTACTTTTAATCTTTTGAATCTTTACCAATATAAAAGGCTAAAAGAAAGAGCTCAGTTCAGCCCTTTTCTGCCAGGCCATATAAGTTACATTCTTGCCTTGGTCGAAGGCTCTGCTTACAAAAGTTGTGTTGTGTGTATTTTTGTGTGTCTCTGTGTGGCTATTTGAAAAGAAAATGTTAAAGGAAAACACTGTGGGGCATAAGCCCCCAGAGGGCCACCAAGCCCTGTCCTGGCTACTTGGATCCAGCCTCATACACTGGTGGGTCTGGAGGTTTTCACCATCTTCTTGGCTGGGCACTGGGAAGCAAGAAGCCTGGGAGCAGTGAGATGCTGGCTCCTTCTGCCCCTCACTGCTGTGCCCATGCTCGCTGCCCTAAGGGCAGGTGAATCTGCTTTAGTGATGGGCACTGCTGTGTTTGGTGCTGCTCAGAAAAATTGTAAGTTCACCTGGTGGGGAGGGGGCTGGGATGGTGGAAAAGATATAGGAGCTTGTTTTCATAGATTTGAGAAGCACTAACCACTCAAAGAAATCAGATTAAGGGGATTATACCAGGTACCCCACTGCATACCTTATATTCACTGTATCTTACTTTGATGGACAAGGAATTGAGGCTCAGAGAGGTAAAGTAACGTGCCCAAGGTTACACAGCAGGTAAGTGGAAAAGCAGGGCTCCAACCCAGGTCTGTCTGGCCCTTTCCATTAAGCCCCAGCAAGGCTTGGAACCAGGCACCTGACAAAAGCCATCTCATTTCATTTAGTCCCCTCTGCATGGTGCTTCAGTGCCTCTCCCTAGGGCAGGCCAGATTCCGGAGGGTCATTCTAGAAGTTCATGTGTCCCTTAGTCCAAGGGGACTCCTCACACAGTGGCCAGTGTGTACATCTCTCCAGAGCTGAGTGGACAAGTGACTTCGCCTCTCTGGGAGTTAGCTTTTTCACCTATAAAAGGGGAGTAACAATAACACCCTTTGCATCTAATCCCTGTAAAGTGCTTAGGATGGCCCTGGTGTGTCATAGGTGCTGACAGAGGTGAGCTTGTGTCATCGTGATTATTATAAGCAGCACCATCATCACACATCTCCTTTGTTGGCAGGATGGGTTAACGCTGCACGTGTCAGAGACCTCAGAGTGTCAGTGCAGCAAACACCATCAACACCAGGTGCAGAGATGGAAATACCAGGTCCTCCTGCTGGCAACGGCTTTGATGATGAGCGGAGGCACTGCTATTCTGCTCTGATGGGTGGCTCTGTTTGTAGACCTGAAAGCACATGTCTGGGGAGCTGCTTTCTGTAGCCTGTGCTGCCTTAGATACCATAGGAAATCACTCTTAAGTCCCTTTTAGCTCCCCTGGCAACAGCTGCACCTTCATGGAGCAGGTGGGCCCTGGTCCCTGCTGCCCTGCACCTCATCTCTCACAGCCCCCTGCTCATTCCTCTGCACCAGATGTACTCTAGCTTATCTGCCTCGTGTGTGGTCCATTTTTACTGCTAGAATGGCAGCTCCCTGAGGACAGGAGCTCCTGGAACTGTGCCTGGCACATGGTGGACACTCAGCGCACGTTTATTGTGGGAAGAAAGGGGGAGAGGCTTTTTCTTTCTTGTAGATGTTTGAAGACCAGCATATCCTAGGGAGGAATCAGTGTTGACTGAGCACCTACTGTTTACTAGAGCTCGTGGCTGGATTTCTGAGCACTTTAACATTCTCTAAGAACCAGGCACTGGGCCAAATCTGTTTCACACACATCATCTAATTTAATCTGTGGGTGTGAGAAAGAGAGGGAGGTGCTAACCACATATGTACAATGACCTCACCCCAGCCTCCCCAGTCAGATAAGTTGCTTCTCTCAAGGTGAGAAAAAGACATGAAGCTTTTCCCCCCAGACTTTTGTGGGGAGAGGGGGAGAGTGTTTCTGCCCATACTCATAGCGGTCTCTAACCTGAGCATAATGATGCCTGTCTCAAGGCATCCTGTGGGCCACAGGACAGAAGAAGGTGCCTTGTAAACTGTAAAGTGGTGTCCGTGTGCACTGGGGCAGCGTAGAGTGAGCATCTGTCATGACAAATGTAGCTTCTGCGTATGAGGAGGGAAGAACTTGTCCATCCGTCCTTCCTTCCTTACCTCTGCCAGCTGGTATCACTGAGGACCTACTCCGTGCTGCCCTGTGCTGGGCCCTGGGGGTCTAGCTATAGAGGCGGCGTATGTCCCTATCCATTGCTTTCTGCTCCTGCTGTGCACCAGGGCTCGCTGGAACCATTTGCCCAAAAGAGGTGAGGTTACGCCAGAGCTGGGGAGTGGGACCACCTCTCTTCTGAAGGGGCTCCACTCCCCTGTTCCCATGCAAATCTGTCCTCCAAACCTCTGAATGTGGACTGCCCCCAGCCGTGCTGCCAGAACGCCCCCCATTCATTGCTGAAGAACATGGGGAGTGATCTGTTCCTCAGCTACTGACCCAGCTTCCTTAGGGTTTGTTTTGTGGAGACTATTTTCCTTCAAATTGTATTGAGAAATAGGAAGTCCTTTCTCCGCTGAGCTGCCCCTTTGTAGCGTCCCGGGACATGCTGGTCAATGGGGCTCAGTTGCCTGGTCTTCCTTTCATTGAGGTGGGGTTGCCTTTGTCCTGTTTGACTTGACAGCCACAGAGCTGTTTAAATCCCAGCTGAGAGTCCGGGCCTGCTCGGCATACCAGGAGGCCTCAGTGCTTCTCTGTAAAACCTGGAGCCAGAATGCCTTGGGTTCAAACCTCACTCTCTCCCTTATTAGCTGTTTGACCTTGTATGGGTCCATTTTCTCTTGGATAAAAATGGAGATGATAATACTTAGCTAGTAACATGGTTCTGTAAATTGTGAGATTCTGTACATGAAAGCCTCAAGTACACAGTAGGTTTTCAACAAATGTTACCTCAAGTTTCCCAGTCTTAAGGCATTACCAGACTGGTAGAAGGGTTCATGAATGTTTTTTTAGCCTGTTAAATTAGCCTCTCATTTTTACTGTTGTCAAATCATTCCAATGGCAACTATGATATGGATCCAACTTTTGTTAGATCTCTGGGTGTTTGTAGAATTCCTAGTTGAAGGAAAAAAGTAGCCTTAGATGAAATAGACTTGGGATAGTGCCTATAGCAGAGATGATGCTATTTGTTCACCAGCCATTTATTGTTTTTCTTCCTGGGTAAATGGGAAGACTACATATCCCAGACTCCCTTGCATTTCGGTTGGGGCTGTGTGACTTAGTTTCAGTTAATGGTTTGTGGACAGAAGTGATATAAGCACCTCCCAGGCCTGGCTCTTAAAAACTTCCAAAGCAGATCTCCAGCTCTCTGTTCCTCTGCCTTAGAGGCTGTGTTGACATGAGGTATCATAAGGTAGGAAGCCTTGTGTCATTAAGTCTCTGGGCAGAAGAGAGCCCCTTCACAATCTGCATCTGGCTTTGCGCAGACAAGAAATAAACTTCTGTTATGCTAAGCCATTGAGATTTAGGGGCTTATTATTTAATCCAGCATAACCTATCAGTAATTATCTTAACAAATACAGTAGCTTCCTGATGAATTAATTCATTCTTTCCCAGACTGAGGGAGAAAGCGGACAATCAGGGCCCTGTTGCATTTTCTCAACAACAGGCATATGTTTAAAAGCATAGACACACATGGGCTATGCCAGTCTTTTAAGGAGTCTAATGATATAGACTCCCTGTGAAGACATATCATGCTTCTTCGTGAGACTTTTTCAAGGAATTCTAATCCTGAAAAGTTTTGGGATCTGCATGCCCAATGAGCATACATCTCAGCAGAAAAGTTGATACCAACATGGGTTTTCCAAATGTGAAAAACAGAAAATAACAGTGAAGAAAGTTTTGGATCTGGAATTAGGGAGGTCTCAAGTTATAGCTAAAACTTTGATGACTTCCAAATTTGTCTCTCTAGCCCGGAACTAGATATTTAGTCTTAGACTTTCCATCTGTCTCCTACACATCTTATTTAGATGTCTCAAACTTGCCTTGCCCAGATTATACTTACCCATTTTCCCACCTTACACCTCCAACCTCCCTTTTAAAAATGGGCTCATCCTCTAATATTGCACCCCATCCACCAAATTGCTCAATTCTGGGTATTCTGCCACCTTCATTCAAGACTAGTCTTCTTTAATCTGCCCTCTTGAGAATCAGGGAGACAAGATGGCAACAGGGGGGAAAAAAGGTTTTAAAAATTTTTCCTAGAATCTCTTCACCCCAACAGAGAAACTAGGATTGTAAAACAAAAACACACACCAATGGACAGCATCACTAGGTGACTCCATGGACCACAAAATGTGAACAGGTGGGGGCTAAACACCAACAGCAATAATATGTGCCCGATATCAACCCTGTGGGATGAGATGAAGATGAAGATGAAGGCAAAGGGAATTCAGAAGAATGAGATCCAAGAAACCCCGAAATCTCTAACGTGTACTCACCCCTAGGAGGAGAGGACTCTGGGAGTAGAAGCTTGGTGGAGCTATCTGAGGATGCCAGCCAAAACTAGGAGGGATATATGCAGGCTCCAAGCCATAGGTGAGTGTTGGAGGACTGTGGGAAGTTTGGGCAGAGGTCTGGGCCCTGGGACTCTAGGGACTGACCAGCTGAGGCTCCATGGCCAGAGAGAAGCACACATTGAGGAGAAACTCCTGGAAGCAGAGTCTAAATTGAGCAGGACAGAGGCATAGAGGAAACAAAAAGAGAAATCTTGGATAAGAGTGGAGGGAGGGAATAGAGAACAATAATTTCAGGAAGTACTATCTGCATGGTCATATTACCAAAAAATCTTTAAAAATATGACCATGGGTAAATTTATTTAACCTCACAGTTCCAGGATTACCCTTATTTCTCTACAGAAAACCCCCTTCTAAGAGTATAGAAAGATGCATCTCACCTACACATGAGCAACAGAAAAAGATTGTGGTCAAATCCCATACAAAGCTACTATAAGAAAAAGAATTATGAGCAGAAGAGCATTCCTACAGATAATAAATGTATTCCACAAGGACAGGCCCATAAAACATCTAAACACTGAAACAATATTTCCAAAACAGCTAAAAGAAATTATACCAACAGATGCTTTGAAACAATAGTAATAAGTAAAATCATTAGACAAAAAGATTTGAAAAGATGGCTTATGAAAGGAAAAAATATTTCAGGAGAAATAACTAAATAGAAGGGGAAAAAAGGGTGAATAAACACCATGGATAATATCATAAGAAAAATAGGGGATGGAAAGGTAGAAACTAAAGTCAGAAATGCAGAAAGAGATTTTTTTTTAAAAGATGCAAGGAAAAGGGATAGGTATAGAAGGTAGGCAAAGAAAGTCCAACATACAAACAAGTCCTTAAAGAAGAAATCCAAAGCAAGGGAAGAGAACAGATACTAAAAACAGAACCCCCTCCCCAAGATATGAGAGAAGATTTGACTTTGCATCTTGGAGAAGTACGCCACACACCTGGGAAAACCAGCCCAGAATAGTCAACATGCTCTAATAAAATTATTGGACTTTAAAGAGAAAGGAAAAACCCTATTGGTCATTCAGATAAAAAGAGTAGGTGCTTTATAAAGGCATCAGACTTTTCTACAGCAGCACTCTGTGCCAGGAGACAACTAAGAAACTTAAGATTCCCAGAAAAAGAACCAAGGATTTTATATATAGTCAAGTATGAAAGCCACAGGTCAATTAAGAATGTACAAGAACCAGGGAAATAATATTTCCCTTGAGCCTTTATAGAGGAAAGTACTAGAAAGCAGGATACAGGCAACCCAACTGACTAGAGAAGTATAAACATAAAGGCCAGGGCTGAGCATTAAATGTATAACCACCTTAGAACTCACACTAATTAATCACTGTAAGGGAGATAATATTTAATGTTTGTATGTTCTGTTAATGCAAATACAATACAATATTAAAAATTAGGAGAGAACGCAATGTGTATATGAAAAGTAGAACAAATTCACAGATTGCCTTAAATGTTCATTGGAAACAAATAGGTTTTTGTTTTTTTCAAATTAGATGCTAAAGGAAAGGGAAGGGAGAGAAATAGAGACTACTGGCTAATTTCAATATTTCTCCTGGTAGGAAACCAAAAGTCATTGCCCAGAAAGAGAAATACTAAGGGTATTGTATGAAGGTGCTGATGTAATGGTCACCTTCAGAATAACAATGACATGCTTTTTCCTTCAGAGGCAGAGGAGCTAGAGGGGGAAAAATCATTCAAGAACACATTCCCCTTTCCCATGAACCTCTAGATCCAACATGACCCCTCTCATTGCTTCTCCAGTCTTTGAAGGTATATCTCCTCCAGACAGCCTTCTCTGACTGCCCTAGCATGTGCTAATCTTCCCCCTCAGCTCCCTCTTCTAGGTACCAGGTACCTTGTTCTCTGAATGTTTTTATCTTATCTCGCCTGCAGACAGAGATGGAGTGCTATATATAATGGTACAGTGCCTTTTTCAGAGTCTGGCACAGGGTTCTGCACAGAGAGCACTTAATAAATGGTGGTTCATCAGTAATTCAGGATTGGTTGAAAGATCTGGGCTTATAGTATTTGGGCTTTTCTAAGAGCTTAATGTTGCTATTTGTCAGAATTCTTTCCATTTGTAGTGACAGCAATCCCATTCAAACTGGCTTAAGAAAAAGAGGCCTCTGAAGTAGAAATGTTCTAGGGTAGGTCATATTTCAGGTATGGCTGGACCCAGTTGACTCAAGTCACATCACCAACATCAGTCTTTCTTTGCTCTCGACTCTGCTTCCCTCAGCGTTGGCTTTATTCTCAGTCAGGCTCTTCTCTTCCCTCGTGTTTAAGGATGTATCCCATTTGCAGTCGCTCCACTAAAAGTCCCAGAATTGAGTTTCATTGGCTTGGTTTGTGTCATGTGCTCATCCCTGGCCCAATCATTGTGGCCAAGAGAAGTGCTTTGGTTGGCCAAGCATGGCTCATGTGGCCACCCCTGAAGCTATCTCTGAGCGGGGAAGAGGTAGTTTCCCAAAGGAAAATTGGGGTGCTGTTACCTGAAAAGGGGAGATGAATGCTGTGTGGGCAAAAATAACAGACATCTGTTGTAGTGTTGACGTGTTCAGTGAGCAAACTACAAGAAAAATTCCCTGCAAGTGAAAAATCGTGGTTTGGCGGCTCGTCTTTGAGACATGTGGATAGAAAACTCTCTTTGGTGTTTCCAAACTCAGAGTTTATTTACCGTGTTGGCAGGGGGTGGAGGGGGACCACTGGCCGTGGGGCCCAGTTTCGATGGAGAAACCAGCTTTCCCACACAGCTGGGGGCTTCTCTCACTGGCCTGGGAGGAGGCATCAAAAACAAGCTTGAGACTCCGGCGCCCTGAGCATCCCTGCCAGCATCTCCTGTGATCTGTTTCATTTCCTGAGTCAGCAGCTGTACTGTGTTTTGCTTTTCCATGTGTTTTACTGTCCTTTGAAATTTGAAGAAAGCACCAGTGCCCCCTGAACCTTGGAACTCTCCCTTTTCCAGGCAAAATACATGTATTTTCTCTCTCTTGGGGATTTGATATCCAACACAGGTAATTTGGGTAAAGGGAATCCCCTGAGGTTGGCAAATGGGGAAACAGAGCAGGAAGACTTAAAAACATATCCATTTCTCTCCTAAATCTTTAAAACTTTTTTATTCCTATCAACATTGAAGCATCCTCAAGTTTCTACCATTTAAAATAAATCCTTCCTAAATTTCACTAACACTTCAACTACCACCTTACCTTCCATCTCCTCTTCAAGGCAAAATTTCTTGAGAAAGTTCTTTTATATTCCCACTTTTATTTCCTCTTCATATTTCAACCCAGTCTGATCTGCTGGCACCCCCATTCCCCCTAATATACAAACTTCATAAAAGAGCTCTCCCCGAGTTCCTCATTTAGCTCCAAGACACTAAACCCAATGACCCTATGCTAGCAGTTAAAAAGTATTCATTTCTTAGGTTGGGAGGCAATGTTATGATCTTCAGTTTTAATAGAAATTTGTTGAATGATTTTTTAAAAATCAAGCAGCCCGGCCAGGCATGGCTCAGCAGTTAAGCGTCGACCTAGGATCCAGGCGATCAGGGTTCAATTCCCGGTCAGGGCACATGCCCAGGTTGCGGGCTGCAGCCGATCAATGACTCTCTCATCATTGATGTTTCTCTCTGTCTCTCTCCCTCTCCTTTCCTCTCTCTGAAATCAATAAAGATATATTTTAAAAAATAAAAAAATAAAAAATAAAAATCAAGCAAACCCAGGGAAGAGTGACCTGTACCATGTAATCAGATCCCCAAGAAAGAGGAAATAGAAATATTTTGCCTGGAAAAGGGAGAGTTTTAGGGTTCAGGAGGCACTGGTACTTTCTTCAGATCTTTAAAGTGCTACCACATGAAAGAGATGGGTGTGGTCTGGGTGGCTCCAGGACTAGGAACACAGGAAGGGAGATTTCCTCTCATTTTAAGAATGTTCTAATGGTTAGAATGCATGAAAGAAGAAAGGGGGCTGCATTAGAAGATAGTGAACTGCCTGCCACTGACAGTCATCAAGTAGAAATTGTTCTATCAGAAGTATGCAGAAGAGAGTCCTGTGTTGGGTGGAAGGTTGCACCTGAAGACTTCTGAAATTCTGGCATTGGTTAAGCATGCTCCTCTAAAGGCTGGTCTCCTGGAACTTGTATCTGCCACTCCCAGCTGTGTGGTCATAAGCAAGTTACTCAACCTCTCTCTTCATCAGTTTTCTCATCTGTAAATGGGGGCAGGGGCTAATAAAAGCACCCCTTGAGTAGAGTTGCTGTGAATATTCAAGTGCAGTAATGCCTGCAGGACTCAGCACCAGTGCCTGGCATGTTGTGTTTAATAAATATTTGCTAGTAATTGTATTTAGTGCAAAGCCCTGTTTTCTAGATGGCACTCGATTCTGAAGCATCATTCTCATGGCTGCATTTGGGTTTTTAATTGTGGGTTTTCCTTGGTAATTTCTAAGAATTCAAAAAGAGTCCAGGAGAAAGTGTTAGAAAAGCCACTGTAATTCCTGTCGTGCGTGTCATGCTGTCCACAGCAGTTTTTGTCGGAGAGAAACTTAGAGGATGAGAAAGTAGTTTCCATATGTACCACATAAGAAACCTAAAACACATGCATTTTGAAAGGTTATAAAGATTTGGTTGGCCTTCCCTTCTCCTGCTGTTCCTTCCATGCCACCTCTTATGCTCAGGTCAGCTATACCAATGGGAAACCCTGAACAGAATCCTTAACAGTTTTCTCATGGCAGTCTTAACACAAAGGAGGAAAATCATTCATTTTGGTTTAAACATGCTCCAGGTCCCAGGAGCCTACACTCCATATTGCATGAATCCTGTCAACACTCCTGAAAACGAAGTTCACTCTCTGCTTTGTTAAGGAGACTAAGCCTCAGAGAGGTTAAGTAACTTTTCCATGGTTACACAGCTGGAGGAGGGACCTAAACATCCAAGTTCTTAATATTCAGTGAACTATTATCCATAACCTCTGAAAAATTCTGAAATTAATTAAGGAGATTCATATTTAATCAAGTGGTCCCCAGGCATAGAGCTTCTAAAAAAACACATTCCTAAGAAGGCTAAGAAGTTTGCTTTCCCCTTTGTCTAGTCTCATTGGAGGGTGGGTGCAGATGGGGATTTCAGAGAACAGGGCACCTGCACTGACTTCTCTCTGTGCCAACTTCTTTGTGCCTTTCTGCAGGTCTGGGTAGATGCTGGAACGCAGATCTTTTTCTCCTATGCCATCTGCCTGGGTTGTCTGACTGCTCTGGGAAGTTATAACAATTATAACAACAACTGCTACAGGTGAGCATTTCCCGGGGCCCTGTCAGCTTTGCACCAAACCCTCAGGGCTCTCCACTCTGCCTAGCTAGCTCATGTTTGTCTAACCACCTTGCAGAGCCAGACAGATGGGCTGTTTCCCAGTCTCTTCCTGCCCCAGGGTCAAAGAGTAGCCATAGAGGAGCTAGGAAAATAACAATATGATCAGAGTGCATTCCAGGCTGGAAGCAAATCCACTCTGGAATCATACCCAGGCCTCCATCTTGCCCTTTTACCCAGGGTAGATAAGTGACTTGCCGAGGTCACATAGCTAATAAATGGCAAAGTTGGGATGTGAACCCAGGTCTTCTGACACCAAGGGCCTTGTTCTTCTGCCTTCTGTTCATAAACCTGCTTCCTGCCTCTCCTTATTTGACAGTAGGATCCTTTCCTACCCACCTGGAATGGCCAGTGTCCTGCTTGCCCCTCAGCCTTGTGAGCCTCTCTCCCTCGCCTTCTGCAGCTGGCCACACTCAGCACCAGGAGGGGGCTCATGGGGAGGTGAACTGAGACTGCCTGGCCTCCCAGGCCAGCAGTCTGAGTTCTGCTGCAAGGCTGAGACTCACAGAGGGCCAGGGACTTGCTAAGGCCACCCAGTAGTGCATTATGGAACAGAAATTTGCATCCTGGTCTTTAAGTCTAGGCCGTGGTCTGTTTGCTGAGGTTTCTGCACCCCTGAACTTAGTGCCTGGTCACAGTAGGTAAATATTCCAGGATGACTGGACAGCACATCTCTTCCTTAGAGTCCAGAAGCTCCTTACTCAGCTATAAACTCATGGAAAAATGGCAATGAAGCCATCTCTGATCATAGGTTAGTTGAGAAAAGAAGGGTTTTTCAGCAAATGATTCTGAGACAGGATAATCAAGGTAGATACTCATACTTTGTCTCATACAGGCACCATAATAAGTGGCAGATTGATTAAAGAGTTAAATAGTTTTTAAAAGGAAACAATTCTAAAACTAGGAATAAAATTCCAGTGTGTCTGATTCCCCCCCACACACACCAAGCAATTCTCGGACACCAGCTGGGTCTCCTTCAAGTCAACTCAATTTTGACACCATCTACCCAGAGCTAACATCAAATTCTACAGGTTAAGGGCTGAGTCTTACAAGACTGCCCCTCCCCCCTTCAGACACCAATTGGAAGTCCAGGTTGTCATCTGTGTTTCTGACTGACTGGCAACAGATTGGAGGTTCTAAGGATCCCCTGGGTTCAATTAATTTGTTAGAATGGCTCACAGAATTCAGAGGAAAATTCTACTCACTAGATTACTGGGTTCTTATAAAAGGATATAACTCGGAAACAGTCAGAAGGAAGAGATACATAGGGCAGGGTATGGGGGAGGGAGGTGGAGCTGCCATGCCCTCTCTGAGTGCCACTCTCCCTGAATCTCGGCCTGTTCATCAACTGGAAGCTCTCTGAATCCCCTCCTGGTGGTGGTGGTGGTGGTGGTGGTGGTGGTGGTGGTGGTGGTGGTGGTGTGTGTGTGTGTGTCTCTTCATTACATAGCCATGATTGGTCCTCTCTCCCCTCCCTGGTAGTCAGGGGAAGGCATCCTCTCTCAAAGCTTTATCAACCCATTTGTTAAGTCAGCCATGTGCATTATGTGTCTACTAATTGTGAGGCACTGGGATTGGTACCTTGGGAGATACAGACAGCAATGCCACAGCCCAAGTCTATAGTTTATAACTTGGGGAAACTGAAGCACTGAGGAAGTGAAAGGTCTAACATGCAGAAAAGAAAAGCTTTCGTGGAATCCAATACACAACTAGGCAGCAAGTTGTGTTGTTCCTGTGGACCTTTGGGAAGACAGGTAATTAGGTCTGGCTGGACAGAAACATGCTAGAGAGATAGAACTCAGACCAGGTTGTCCATAAGATCCTTTCTACCTTCATGGTGTTTCTGGGGAGGTGGGTCTGGGGGATGAGAGGTAAAGCACTTTGTCAGCCACAATACAAAGTAATATAACCATGGACAGGAAGAGAAAGGATGTGGCACAGCAGGCCTCAAGTCCAGGTGGAGTGTGACCCCCTTAGGAAACTGGAGAGGGATGCTGTCTGCATGCAGCTATCAGCACATTAGCACCCAGTGTTCAGCACAGACCCTCTGTGCTGGGCACTGCGGAGATCACTTGGTCACTGTCCCTCACCTCCAGCTAGGCTGTCAGCTCACGAGGACATGGGCTGGATCTTCTTGTTTGCCACTGTCCCTCAAGCATATCATAGCGCTGGCTGACATGTAAGGAAGCATGGAAGGGTCACATCGTTATACAGATGAGGAAACTGGGGCCCAAGGGTAAGTCACTTGCTTGTGTTCACATTGCCAATGTGGCTTTGAACCTGGGTCTTTCTGGTTCTTGTACCCTGACTCCTCCCTACCAGGAATGCCTAGTTATTTCACAGCTATAGCAGTTGGCATGGATTTGGCCAAGACTACCTTGTTGTCAGGCTGTCTCGGGGCAGTGGCAACTTTCTTCCCCACCGAGCAGGTGGGTGACTATGCTGGTCGCTGATGATCCCTTCTGCTTCCCCATCCAACAGCAGGTTTCTCCTCCTCTCATCAGCTGAAGAAACTCAGTCCCCTAGGTGACATTGCCAAATCCAAAGGCTGGCTTTATTTCCTTTTCCAAATTGTTCCACAAGCAGGTCTTCTCAACTCAGAGGGAGTAAATTAGTACCCTCTCTTCTGGCAGCATAATGGCTTCTGGAGGTCTTCAAAGCTGGCTCAGCTGCTGCCAGCTTCACATAGCTTGTTACATAAGCTTTTCACCTAGAGGGTGCCCCGTGGGGGAGGAATTAGAGTGATGGGGACAGAGCAAACCAGGCGGGGAAAATTCCCACTTCAGAACGCAGGCAGCTAAGCTCCTTCCCCTGAAGGTGTGGGAGTTCTGAGGGTGGGGGTGGGGGGGACAGGACTGAAAGGGACCTCAGGTCCGCTCAGAGCCTAAATGTGGTGTGAGGAAACCTCTCTAGGGGCCTCTGGGGCAAGATGGGGACTTTGAGATAAGGGACATTTATTTTTCAGCAACCATGTGATGCCCAGAGATAATTGTCCAGTCAAAATTGGGAAGTATTGATTCTTAGGGAGCATCCTTTTTGTGTAACTGCTAGAAAAAGCGTGGACTTTGGTGTCTGAGATAAATGAATGCACATCTCCATTTCACCACCCAATGACTGTGAAGTCTGAGTGTATGCTGCTCCTCCCTGAGCCTCCAGAGTCCATGACACAGTGCTCAAAAAACCCTAGCACAGGACTGGACACATTGCAGATCCCAATTAGACTGAATTCCAGAATGTGTAAGATATGGAGAAAATGCTTTCCTCACCACTACTGCCTGGTTTCCCACTATTGGATAAGTTAGGGTCAGGAAACAGGCATGAGGAGCAGATTTATTCCAATCCTAGGAATAACTCTGCCCTTACTCTGGGGTGAGCTGAATTTCCTTTTGGGAGGTGGTACATCAGGCTTGCAGATAAAGTCCTCAGGTCTGCAAGCCCATCCTGTGTCCACACTGCCGGAAGAGTTCTTTAAAGGAACCTGTATCAGTCACTCTCTGCCACAATAATGCTGTGTAATAAACAGCCCCGGGACTCAGTGGCTTACCACAACAAGCATTTGTTTTTATTGCTCCCAAGTCTGCTGATCAGCTGGGGAAGCTCTCCTTTGGGCTGTGGACTGAGTGGGTTTGGCTCCAGGATCCAGGCCAGGCTCAAGTCTGGCCTATGTGGGTACATTCTGGGTTCAGAATGCAGGGACAGCAGCTTCCCTATAGAAGTTCTTCTCATGGCAAATCACAGAAGGAATAAAGGACAAATCAGATCGCACAAGTGTATCTGATGCCTCTGTATTGCACCTGCTAATATCCATTAGTCAGTGGGGCAGGGAGATATACTCCACCCCAAGCAAGAATGTAGGTGGAACGATTTGCTGGAAAATTATTGAATCTAATACAAGGCCCAAGAGTCAATAGGTTCAGTCTACCCAAGCACCTTGTCTTATAGCTAGTGAGATCAGAACCAGAGAAAAGATATTGCAGGGAGAAATGGAATCCTGAGCCCCAGTCTAATGCTCTCTTCACTATGCCCTTAATTCTCAGAGTCATTGCAGGACAACAGGGTGTTATAGTCACTGACATTAGTGTACCCTTTGGTTGTATTACAAAAAGTATGGTGTCGGGTGAAGAGGTGAGAGTTTTACTCTGTTCTTGAGTCTAGTGACATTGGAAGAGGGGCTGAACAAGCTGGAGTGTATTACAGATCAGGAGCAGGATGAGGAACTGGTAAGGGAACTGGGATGTGTAACTGAGAGAACAAAAACTCAGGGGAATATAGGGCTGCTATCTTCAGAACTTCTAAGCCTGAAGGAGCTCCAGGTTATTTGGGAGGGTAGAACTAAAACTTACTAGGGAAGGCTGATTTTGGTCAAACACGACATGAGAAGTTCTTACCCTGTAAGCAGCAGGAGCCTTTGGGCAAGGGAAAAGCCTCCTGGAAGGAGATGACAAGCTCCTGATTGCTAGGGGTGAGCAGAGGCAACTGGCTACCTCCGCCGCAGGGACACTCCAGGCTAGTCTGCCTCAGGCAGGGGGTTGAACAGGCCACTTGGGAGCTGCTCCCTTTAAAGTGGAGCATCTCACATGTTGTAAGACTAACTCCCAAGTACACAATCTGCACTGGCTGAGATCCTGAGAGGGTGATTCCCTAATTTGGCCTCATGAGGATGTGGAACCTGAGGTGGGAGGGGCTGGGACTTGAGGGATCTATCTTTTTCACCTTGGCAAAGTCATTTGTAGTGTGATTTCTCCTGGGTCAGGGCTCTTTGTTGGCACTTCTTTGTGGTGAGCCTCTCCCAAAGTCGGGACAGTTACTCCAATAAATCTCTCTGTGAAAGGCCCGGCCTGGAAGGGCTGCTTCCTAGCAGCAGCAGAGCAGGGACTGAGCAGCGAGGTCTGTGGGGTGCAGCCCTGGTAAAAACTTGGCCAGAAGGGATGTCTTCTTCCGAGGCTGTGTCCATGGTACTCCCCTGGCTGAGAAGCAGCCTTTTCTCAGAGGCTTCTCCTGCCTTCCTTTTTTGAGCTTTTAGTAATCAATCTTCTCCTACTTTCCCTTGTTTTTTCTCCTGCCAGGGATTTGGAGGAGCGTTGGTTTGTCTCCAAGTTATGTATTTTCCCACTTGCCAGCCTCCCTCCCTCTCCAATCCCTCTCCATGCTTCTGGTCTGTGACCTACCTATCTTCTAGAAGAGTAGCAGAAGCTGTGTGACCATGGGCCATCCACCTAACCTCTCTGAACCATAAGGGCTTCACCGGGCAAATGGTGCTGTCCATGCCCTCAGTGCCCTGCCTGCCACACAGTCATGGTGCTCAGACAGAATGTTCCAGCCTGCACTGCCCACTCTGACCTGAGCCCCTCTCACTGCTTCCCTGTAGGGACTGCATCATGCTCTGTTGCCTGAACAGCGGCACCAGCTTTGTGGCCGGCTTTGCCATCTTCTCGGTCCTGGGCTTCATGGCGTATGAGCAGGGGGTGCCTATTGCTGAAGTGGCAGAGTCAGGTAAGTGCTGAAGGTTGGGGAGGCTTCAGGTGATGGTTACAATGAAAATATCATTCTCTTCAGTTCAGTCTCCTGGGTCATATCTCAGGAGGTGGCCTCACCATCTCTCCTCAAACCAGGATTCTGGGAATTACCTGGGAGAGAAACGTTGACACCTCCTCAATTCAGAATCCAAGGCATCCCCAAGTTGTGTAGATTCTGCCTCCTCAATGCTGCTCCATTTCATCTACTTTTCCTCAGCTCCACTGTCTCCCCACCAGCTCAGACCACCATCACCACTCCCCTGCATGACTGTAGGAACCTTTCACTGGCCTTCCTGTTCCACTCTGACTTCTCTGTTCCATGGCTACTCTTCAGAGTAATTTTTCTTGACTCCTCAAAGTGCTGAACTCTTAGCATGGCCTTAAGTTCCTACATTGCCCAGTTCCTGTGGCCTCACCATCCACTCCATTCCCCCTGCTCACTGTGTCCCACTTCTGTGACATAGCTCACTTCCTCCTACCCCAGAGCCTTTGCACATGCTGTTTCCACTCCTTGAAGAGCCTCTCTCTCCCTTTCCCTTTTCTAGATGCAGATTCATCATGAGTGTGACACTCTTAAGTATAGATGGATGTGTTTGCATCAAACACACTATAGGCAGGTGTATTGTTGCTGAGATGATTCTGCAAAATGGTAAATAATTCTGCCCTTGATTTACATGATCTTTGAATAATGAGAAAATTTAATGTATATGAAAAAGTACAAAATAGTTTCTGTTTCCATGACAGATATAGATTCCAATCTCAGATAACTCTAAAATGGTTTTTCATCTACAAGAATGTCTGGTGGGACATTTGTCCAGAGCAGCATGCAGAACCTAGCCTCTCTGGCCTTCACCTACTTAGTGCCAGTCATGCCCAATTCATTGTGACAACTCCAAGAACCCCTGGGACCACACTGCCTCTGTCGAGAACCCAGGTCTGGAGTGTGGCTGTTTGAGTCTGGTGTGCATACCAAGCTGGGCAGGGTGCTGGGTGTGGACATCAGAGCAGGAAGCTGATTGCTGAGCTCTGCTCCATGATGTATGTCAGAAATAGAGACAGTCCCTGCTGAAATCGGCTCCAAGCTAGACCAGGTAATATTAATATGATCAAAGTTCTCAGTCATCGAGTGCCCGCTCTGGGCAGGAACTGTCCCTTGTGTTCCTTGGCTCAGCCCCTTGAGGTCGCACTTCTGCTACCCCCATTTTACAGATGGGGAAGCTAAGTTTCAGAGAGGTGAGGTCACTTACCCCAGGTTACCCAGGCCAGAAGAGAGAGTGCTGGGATTTAATCCAGGCCACCTGGCTCCAGAGCTCATGCTCTGACCATGACATCCTACTGCCCACTGTGGGTAGGTCACCTGGTACTTCACAAAACATCCACACTCCTTTCTCACATTAAACCATGGGGCAGCCCCATGAGGAGGGAACATTATCCTCTGTAAAATGAACATCCTAATTCCTGTTGAGTGAGCTAGGATCTCAAAAGCACTACCATAACTCTTTTTGTCATTACAGTTGACCCTTGAACATCAAGTGTTTGAACTGCTCAGGTCCACTTATATGTGGATTTATTTTCAATAAATATAGTCGGCCCTCTGTATCGCCGGGTTTCACATCAATGGATTTAGCCAACTACAGATTGAATACAGTAGTTTTTTAAAATTTATTTTTCAATTACAATTGATGTACATTATTAATTTCATGTGTGCAACCTAGTGATTAGACATTTATATAACTTATGAAGTGATCATTCCAATAAATCTGGTACCCATCTGACACCATATGTAGTTATCATGATATTATTGACTATATTTCTTGTGTTGCACTTTACATTCTGGTGACTGCTTTAATAACTGGTGATTTGTACATCTTAATCCCTTTACCTTTTTCACACTGTCTCCCCCTCCTCAACCTGCCTCCCATCTGACAACCATCAGTTTGTTCTCTGTATCTATGAGTTTCCTTCTGCTTATTTCCCTTAGCATAATACTCTCTAGGTCCATCCATGTTGTCACAAATGACCATATACCTTTTTAAGTGCTCTCCATATTTTGCATCATCTCACTGACTTCTCAAGACCACCTCATTAGGTAGAATTTGGTTACCTCTATTTTTCAGCTGAGATATAACTCAGTAAAGAACAAGGATTTGAAGCCAGGCATCTGGCTGCAGAGCCTGTGCCCTTGACCACTGTGCTACAGGACTAGAACACTAGGTATCTCTCCCCTTACATTAATAAAGCTTAACTGAGGAGATGTAAACCAAGCCTTCTATTTGGAGCAGCCAAAAGAAGTGAATGTGAACTAGGAAAGAAACCCAAAGGAAGAGGCAGCCTGGGTGGAACAGCATTTGTCCAGGCCTGGACTCCTAACTACCTATATTGGAATCATCAGTGCCCTATCCCTGCCTTACCACAGACTGACCACATAGGAATCTCTGGGTTGGACTGAGAACCTGCATTTTAATAAGAACCCCTCTCTCCCTGGTGATAATAGTAGAGACAGGTCTGTGAAGAGGAAGGTCTGTGTGTCAGACCAACCTGGGTTTGAACCCTAACCCTTCCACACCCTGGCTTACCTCTCTATGCCTCTGCCAGCTCATCTGCAAAGTAGGCATCATAATAGTACCAACCACATGGGGTGGCTGGGAGATTTAAGTGATTTGAGTGAGAATTAGGCACAGTACCTGGCACCTGATGGATTAAAATAACAATTGAATGAGGGCTTGAACTCCACCCAGCGCCTTTCTCTCCTTGCTCTCCAGGCCCTGGCCTGGCCTTTATCGCTTACCCCAAGGCTGTCACCATGATGCCTCTCTCCCCACTGTGGGCCACCTTGTTCTTCATGATGCTCATCTTCCTGGGCCTGGACAGCCAGGTAAGGTGCTGAAGGGAGGGGGCAGCCCAGGCTGGGAGGGCAGGGAGTCTATGGGGCCTAGCCGCCCCCTCCTGGTCCTGGTTATCAGGGCCCTGCGTACACCCCCAACCCTGCTTTCCTACCAGCATACCCCCCACCCCCAGGTGGTCTCCATCATCACCCCCAAACAGCTGCTGCTTGGGTCCCTCCAAGTCTTCCCAAACACTGCTTTCCTTACTTGGAATTCCCAACTCCCAGTTCAGGTTTTTAAAACACTGCTAAATACTTCCATTCTGGTAAATACTTCTTCCCAACAGCACCACCTGGCAAGGCAGAAGAAATTCTTAGAACATGGGCTATAGTTTGTGATACCCAACTAGCATGTGTCCCTGTCCCAACCAAATCACTGAGGACACAGAGACATGGAAAAGCACCTTCTTTCTTCCTCTGCCTCTGTATTGAGGCTACCATGACCTCACCCAGGCAGCCACATGGGTCCTCAGTACCACCCCCAGCTCCCCATCCCCCCACATCTCGCCTGCCTGCCTCTGTTCTCAGTTCCTATAGGGCTGTCTCGGACCCACCCTCTGCTTGGCAGCCTGCCTTCCTCAGTGAAGGGCCTGTTAGAGCTAGCAATGTATCCTTTATCTTACACAAATGCACCACTTACATTCTCTCATGCTTTAACACGCCCCGCAGCCTGCCCTTCCAGTCCTCTCCCTGGTTTTTCAGCCAGAATCCTGTGGCCTTCAGTTTCTCTTCACTCCTAGAAACCTCCCCTTTGCCCTGCTGTCCCATCGCAGCTGGTTCCCCTGAGAGCCCCAGAGAATGTCCTCCAGCCAAAGCTGCGGCTGGGTTATCAGACTGGGGACTATTGGTGAGGTGCTGCCCATCACTCATGACCTTGTATGAGTCACTTAGCACAGGCCCTGTGGCTGGTATGTCTGTCAACCCAGCCAAGCCCAATTTCTTCCCCTGGATGGTTTCTCAGAAACTGCTAAGCCAAGCTGCTGAAGCACCAGGTGTTTCTGCTGATAATCTTCCCTCCATTGTTGTTCGTAATCTTCCCTTCCATTGTTGTGGTGAAGGCCTCCGAAGGTCTCAGCTTGTGTGTGTTAATGACAGGCCTGCCTGGGCACAGGGAAGTGGGGGGTGAGGCCTGGGGCCCGGACTCTGTGAGTCCCTGGGCTGAGCTGGGCCAGCAGTTGGGCTGAGATAACTGTGTTTGCCAGGGAGGCCCGGGGTTTTGGAATGGAGGGCAGATGGCTGCTCTGCTCACCCCCACAAATGCTGTACTTGCTTTGTGCCCGGGCTATGTCCTTAGCTCTTTGTCACAATAACCACACAGGCTGGGGGCTCCTCTTGTTACCCTCATTTTGCAGATGAAGAAACTGAGGCTCAGAGATGCCAAGTGACTAACAGGAACATGTACCCAGGTCTGTGTGCTTCTTAGTGCACATGCTCTGATGTCTCTCTAGATTCGATCCTGGACCAGCACAGCCAGCCTTACCGTAGAGGCGAGGCAGCTTGGAGGCTAGGAGCCTGGGCTATGGAGTCAGGGCTGGGTTTGAGTCCAAGCCCCACAACTCTTGCCAGCTGTGTGACTCTAGGCTGCTGCCCCTCTATGTGCTACAGTCCCTTTGCATCATGAGGATGCAAATACCTTTCCTGAGGAGGTAGAATGCATCATAAAGGATTTGAGAACAAGAAATGGCTCTGCTCGCCTCCCCACCCCCCACCCCGACCCAGAGACTCCTATGGTGGCAACATAGGGGCTGGGTACTGGTTTAGCCCTGATGGCCTCCATGCAGCAGAGCAAAGGCCACCAAAAGCGAAGGATAGAGGACTGTCACAGTCCTGTAGAATGAGTAAATCAAGTTCCACTCGCACACTGAGACTGATCAGAGCCTGCTGCCCACAGGGCGCTCAGCTCTTAGGACTCCTGTCTTGCTTCCCAAGCAGGGGCTGGGTCTCATTTAAGTCACTGGCCCCAGAACAGGGCCCACAGCATATAGGCCCTTGACAGGCAGCATGGGGGAGAAAGAGTACTAGCTTTAGAATCAAGAGACCCCAGTTCAGATCCTCACTCTGCCACTTCCTTGCTGAGTGACCTTGGGTAGGTTACTTACCCTCTCTGAGCTTCAGCATCCTCATCTGTTACATGGGCATGCTGGAGTCCTGTAAGTGCTAGGATTGTTGCTGTTATTCCAGGGCCCTCTGTCCCTGTGAGTGAGTGTGGGCATGAAGGTAAGATAAGCCCAGTGGTGAGGAAGCCCAGTGTTTAGGCCTGCTGTGCTCGCCACAGCCAGGGCCACTAAAATGTCCTTTTTCTTGGGCTTTACACCGTTGTATCTACCCTGTCCAGTTTGTGTGTGTAGAAAGCCTTGTGACCGCCGTGGTGGACATGTACCCCAAGGTCTTCCGGAGGGGCTATCGGCGGGAGCTACTTATCCTGGCCCTGTCAATCGTCTCCTATTTTCTGGGCCTCGTGATGTTAACAGAGGTGAGTGATGTGGACAGGGTAAGCAACACGAACAGTGTAGCACAAGGGTGAAGTACCTGGGCTTTGGGTAGGCAGGTCCAAAGTCATATTTCAGTCTGAAACGGACTAGCTGTGTGACCCTGGCCAGGTCTAGTACCTTCTCTGTGACTCAGTTCTTTCATCTTCCCAATGGGGTGTTGTAAGAACCACATGAAAGTTCTCATTAAGCCTCAGCACAATGTGTTGCATGTGTAAATGCTCAGCTAAAGGTCACTGCTGTCGTTACCAGAGGGGAAGAAAGCTCACAGGGGAATGTTGGGATTATCTGGTGTTCTGGATGCGCAGGCCACCCCTAACAGCCACTTGGGGTGAAGGGGACAGTGTCAGCTATGGAGACCTCAGCTATTTACTATTGTTTGGATAAAGTTCAAAGGCTTTTCTGAGCATCACTGAGAAGAGACACACGTGGTGATATTTGGCACCTTCAGGCACTGTGTTCTGCTTCAGCCCTCCTGTGTACCCCTCTTCTTGTCTCTGAAGGGCCTGTGAGGAGGGGTTCATCATGACCTTAAAATTAAGACTGTTTTATAAAATCAAGTTTCTCTCCCCCTCCTGCAGCCATCTTGTCTAATAAATACTTTCTCAAGTTCCTTGGGAAAGGTACCTTTTTCTCTAAACTCAAAAAATTAATTTAAAAAGAAAGAAAGAAAAAAAAGAACTGTTGCTTAGAGACAAGAAGAGGTTTATAAGAAACATGGGAAGAAATGAGGGAACTCAGAGTCAGTCAAAGCAGCTGCTGTGATACTGAGGTCAGCCCATTGGATCTCCTAATCTTCTACATTTCAGCCAAATGCCGCTGCCTCCTGGAAGCCTCCTCTGCTTTCCTCCCTCATAGCACTTTGTTCCAAGCTTAGCCCAGCCTCCCTACTACTGTTACAATGACCCATCTGTTCACCTGTCTCCTCCACCAGACCCTGAGGTCTACAGAGACCTTGATTGGCTCTGTGTCCTCAAGGCCTGGCTGGGGTGGGGACTTGCTGTGAGGTGGCTGGTGTTATTACCATTCCTAGTCATTGTCACATTAATGGGAGTGATAATCAGTGTTTGAGCAAATGAATGGTGTGGCACTTCTCCTTTCTGTCTCACTTCTCCCCAGGCGGGGAATCCGGGGCTGCTGTGAACAGGGCCTCATTAAGTGCCGATTAATTACGAAAAGTAGAGTCTTTTGTCACACACAAATTGGGGGGTTAACCTGATGTGTTAAAGAGGCTGATGATGAGACTGCAAGAGCAGGCATTGGCATGGGCAGCACTGGCTTGAAGCAGGCAGGTGGAAGGTCCTTGTGGGCCTCTGGCCCTGGGTACCACCAGCTCTCAGAGCCTTCATACCCACCCTCCACCTGAGGCCTCAGGTCTGCCCAAGGGTGCCTTGCAGCCCCCAGGGCCCAGCAGGGAGCCAACACTTGGCTGCCAGAGACCATGACTTCATATGCCAACCTTCTGCCTCCATGGAGGGATATCTGTGCAATTGCACAGGGGAAGTTCAAATTGCCAAATGGGCCGTGTCGGCCTCGGCCTTCACAGTAATTGCTGGCAGGATCTTCTCCCTCATTTATAGGCATTTAAAGCTCAGCTCTAGGGAAAAAATAGGCCACAAATTTTTATGTTGCACTGAGGCAGTATAGTGGGTGGTTAAGGGCATGGCCACCTGGGTCCAATCCTCAGCCCATGGCTGGCTAGCTGGATGACCTTCAGCAAGTATGCTTACTGCTCTGTTCCTCAGTTTCCCCATATGAACATTGGGGATAGCAATAGTGCCTGCCTTGTAGGTCAGCTGAGTGTGCACCTCCTGGGTTTCCCACTGAACTTAATCATTTGTATATTATAAAACTGGCTCACGTCATTCCTATATCCTATAAAAATTGACCGCACATCTACTATGTGCCAAGTCCTGGGCCAAAATGGGGACAGAGCAGTAGACAAGCCAGTTAGAGTTCCTTTTCCATGGTCTCTCACTCTACACAATTCAGTTTGCATGTATAGGGGACCTGCTGTGAGCCAGGCTCTGTAATCAGGGTCATAAAGAGTACAGGCATGTGGGTCTTCTCAGCAGGAGTTCAGCACTAACCAAGCAGCTGAAAGAGAAATACTTTTTTAAATTCTAAGTTCGTTAAAACAGGCTATGGAGGCCCAAAGAAATAATGAGGCTATCGGGGTGGGCTTCTTAGAGGAAGTAGCATTTGAGCTGGGCTTTGAAGGGACTTACAAGTGAAAGGGAACAACATGTGTAAGGGCACAGAGGTGAGACTGTTCCTCAGTCTGTCCAGGAGGGAGCATGTTGAGGGTGGCTGGTAGTAAGGAGTGATGAGGCCAAGTGAGGAGGGCGGTCCTGAATGGCAGGCTTAAGGAAGCCAACAGGTAATATTAAACTCTGGGTGACGTGGTTTTATTTGCATATTAGAAAGGTCCCTGTGAAAGCTGATATGCAGAAGGACAAGAGGGTGAGGCTGGGGTCGAGGCAGGGAAGCCAGAAGGGAGGCTGTTAGAGCCATCAGGGAGAGGTACTGAGGCTGCCCAGCCTCTAGTCTCTGGTTTCCTGTGTTGTTTCTGTCACTGAAGAGCAAAGAAGAAAGACCATTTGATCCCAGCAATTCCCAGAGGCTGGTGTCTTAGGGGTGCCCAGGTGCAGAGGGTGCAATGTTCTAGGGATTAGGGGGAAGCAATCTGCCCTGGTGGAAGTCACTCTAGGCACAGGGAAGAGCAGAGGGCCCTCTCCAAGGCCAGCTGGCTGACCCTGCTCCCCCATGTGTCTGTCCATTTCTCTGTCCATGTGTCTGTCCTCCCACCCTGCAGGGTGGCATGTACATCTTCCAGCTCTTTGACTCCTATGCCGCCAGTGGGATGTGCCTTCTCTTTGTGGCCATCTTTGAGTGTGTCTGCATTGGCTGGGTGTATGGTGAGTAGAGGCCAAGCCCACCCGCACTGTAGTGGCCCGAATTGGTGCCCAGGACACAGGTACCCGGGGCAGGGGTGGGCTCAGGTTCTCTGTGGCCTGTCTCCATCAATGTCAACCTCATCCTCCTTCCTCTCAGAGACTCCATGGCCCTTCCCACTTGTCAGGATGCCTTCCTGCTTTTATGCTCCCACAGCACAGAGAGGGGTTTCAGGCTTAGGGACAATCCTTTTGCCCCTGAGACTTAGTTTTTCCATCTGAAAAATGGGGTCATCATCATTATGTTCCAAGTAGGAAATAATGTAGGCAAAGCAGGGAGCATAGTGCCTGGCCTTCAGTCAATACCTGCCTTATGGTCCTCCTGTTCTTGGCAGGAGTTGAGTCTGATGATGATAGATATTCCCACTGTGAACTTGGCTCAGAAATACATGCCCCTGAAGGCCACTCTGCTCATTAGCAGCCCAGCCAGACCCTGGCCTTCGTGGCCCTGAACCCCACGTCCATGCACGTCCACACCGGTGCCTCACCCTGCTTCTCCAGAGACCACTTTCCAGCTTTCTCCCACAAACTCCTCACCATTTCCTGGGTCTCACTGCCCAAGGTCTACAGGGGCCCTCCCAGTATCAGACCAGAATCCCTCCTGTAGTTCATCCCAAAACCTCATTTAGGTGTGACATCTTGGTAGTTTTGAGCAGTGATGAATAAGGCCCCTGACACAATTTGTCTGCGTCCGGCTGGGGAAAGCAAACACTCCTAGCCTTCCCTCTGAGTCTTGTACACAGTTCTCAGGCGTGCACCTGTCTGTTTATTCTGGACAGGAAGCAACCGCTTCTATGATAACATCGAAGACATGATTGGCTACCGGCCATTGTCACTCATTAAATGGTGCTGGAAGGTCGTGACCCCCGGGATCTGTGCGGTAAGCACCCATCCACCCACCCACTTTTCCACTTCAGAGCCCCAGACCTGGCTGAGCTAGAACTGAGGAGGTGTTGTCGCCTGTGTGACCCTCTCTGCACTCAGAAAGTCCTAAGCACATGATACCTGGGTTGGAGTCCTGGGGACAATGTCTGAGCTTGTCAAGGGAGGGGCCTCCTGGGGATCCAAGGTCTGCCACCAGCTTGCTTGACTATAAGCAAGTCACCCCCCTTCTCAGAACCTCAGGCTCTATACTTGCAAACTGGGTGGCTGTGACCTGCCTTTGTGGGGGCTAAGGATCACTTGAGAGACATTTGGCTTTGTTGTTAACTGCAAAAGCAGCACAACTGAGGGTAAAGTTGGGCTCATACTCTACCCTCTGACCAGACCTTGGAGTCAGAGGCCTTAGTGACCTGATGATTAATAAAAGAACAACCCATTGCTCTTCACCCAGTTCTTGGCACTGGAAGTATCTCAAAGCATCTTCACAAACCGTTGTAGTTCTGAAAGTGAGCTTTAAACCAGTCCCAAGAAGTAGCTAGGAAAAATAAGAACTCCTGATTGGGTGGAGGCTGGGGATGAGGCTCCTGGGGGGGTGAGGTCCTGGAATCTGTGGGGGTCCATTCCCTGTGTGTCTGATGCTGATGAGAAGAGCCTCAAATTCTCTGTGGACCAGGGCAGAACCTTGCCTCTCTGAGGCTGTCACATCAGGTAGATCATCTCCACTCCTGGCCTCATGCACGCTGGCCCCAGGGACCTCTCCCCATCTCTCCACAGGGCATCTTCATCTTTTTTCTGGTCAAGTACAAGCCTCTCAAATATAATAACATCTACACCTACCCCGCCTGGGGCTATGGCATAGGCTGGCTTATGGCCCTGTCTTCCATGCTCTGCATCCCCCTTTGGATCTTCATCAAGATGTGGAAGACAGAGGGGACACTGCTTGAGGTGAGATGGGGTTATAGGGGTCGGCAAGGGTGGCCCTGAGAGGCCCAAGGGGCAGGGTGGGGCTTGGCTCTGTCTTGGACAGGCTGGTAAGCAGGTTTGAGTCTGTGGGCACCTCTCTGGGTCTCAGGTTCCTCATCTGGGCAATGAGTGCGATGAGAACAGGCCCCTGTGTGTCTCTCAGGGAAGCCATGGCCAGATCCTCCACGACAGGTGTTCATCATGACCACTATGTAGAGGTGTGTCTGTGAGGCCTCGGTTTTGGGCCTGCTTCTCTGAGCTCAGCCTCAGTTTCCTCATCTGTAAAATGGGAATAGCAGCAGTCCCTAACTTACAGAGGTTGTCATAAGGACCCAATTCCCAGGACAAAGGAAGAGGATCTGACATTTGGGGACTGACACCTATCCCATGTCATCACCCTGCTGTTTCCTCTACATACTGTATATCTGTTAGTCCTCAGAGCAGACCAGGGCGCTGCCATCATTTTCTGCATTTAAATCGGTAGAGAAACTGAAGCTCAGAGAAATTGGCACTCAACCAAAAATGAGTGTCTCACAGCCAAAAATTAGCAAACCAAAGTTTTTTATTGAGATGTAATTGACATACATTATATTAGTTTCCAGTGTACAAGATAATGGTTCAGTATTTATATATATTGTGAAATGATCACCACAATAAGTCTCATTAACATACATCACTACGCATAGTTACAGCATTTTTTCTTGTGATGAGAACTTTTAAGGTCTATTCTCATCAACTTTTTAATACACAGTGCAGTATTAGTTAACTATAGTCACCATGCTGTTCATCATATCCCCAGGACTTACCTATTTATTTGATAACTGGAAGTTTGTATCTTTTGACCCACTTCACCCATTTTGCCCACCCACTAATCTGTCTTCTATATTTGTGAACTCAGTTAAACTGTTTGTTTGTTTGTTTTGTCTTTTAGATTCCACATATAAGCGAAATCATATAGTATTTGTCTTGCTCTGTCTGACTTATCTTAGTGTAATGCCCTCAAGGTCCATCCATGTTACAAATGGCAAGATTTCCTTTTTTATGGCTGAATAATATTCCTCTGTTTGTGTGTGTATGAGAGAGAGAGAATGAGAGGGAGAAAAGGAGAGAGAGATGTTTTCTTTCTTCATTCATCCATTTATGTACACTTAGCTTACTTAGGTTACTTCCATGTTTTAGCTTTTGTAAATAATGCTGTGATGAACATGGAGTGTATATATCTTTCTGAGCTAATGTTTTTCTTCATATAAATACCCAGAAGTGGAATTGCTGGATCATATAGTAGTTCTACTTCTAATTTTTCTGGAAACTCCATACTGTTTTCCATAGTGGAAGCCAAAAATTCTAAAACAATTGTATTGAAGTATGTTTATGATAAAATTCACCCATTTGGGGTGTGCAATTCAATTTTTTTTTTAGTAACTTTCAACATAGTGCATTTATCACCATGAATCAGTTTTAGAATGTTTTCATCCCCTTCTTAAGATCCTTCATGCCCCTTCACAATTAACCCTGTTCCCACCCCCAGACAACCACAAATCTTTCTATCTCCATGGATTTGCCTGTTCTGGATGCTTCCTCTCAATGAAATGGTACAGTGTGTGGTCTCTGGGTGGCAGATTGAATTATAACACAAGCCATCTTATTTCCAGAGCACTTGCTCTCTATTTACTCTCCTTTCCCACCTGCTGGTGGATCAGATGGTTTGAGTCAGTTTCTCGCTCATTTAGCAAACTGTTTGCAGCGTGCCAGACACTATTCTAAGCCATTTATAAACACTGAGCCATTTAATCCTCATAGCAATCCTGTGAGGTCTGGCTCTTATTGTCCCCATGTCACAGATGAGAAAGCTGAAGCACAGAGAAGTGAAGCAACTTACCCAAGGGCACAGAGCCTCTAAGTGGTGAAATAGAAACTCTGAAGCCTGTGCTCTCATCCTCTGAGCTTTATGGGCTCATTCCTCTGCTTGACTAGCCGCACTTCATTGCAGGGCCCTGTCTCTCCCCCAGTGCCACACCCCAGGGATCTGAGGGGTTGACCTTGGTCTCCTAGGACAAGGTCAGAAGGAGATGGGAGTATATGTGTATGTGCGCACAGACACCCAAATGAAATTGCTTGTTCAGAATCGGCTTCGCTTAGCCTGCTTGCTCACCAAGGGGCCTGGGCTCCAGAAAAAACTATGCATTTAACCAGAAGGTGCAAGGTTGCTTGTGCTCCCAGAGCAAGTCAGGCTCCTTGGCACCTGCAGGGAATGTAGGTCAAGGGCAGTTGGGTAATCCTGATTTGGGATCAAACATGTCCAGAGGAGAGTGGTCCTGCAGCCCTAACGCCTTGGCCACTGCAGGCCCCTGCCCAGCCTTACAGAGGTCTTTTGGTATTCAGAAATGCCAGTGTCTCCTGGAGAGTCCTCGGAGATTCTCTCAGGCCTGGCCTGGAGGGGAGGGGAGGGGAGGGGAGGGGAGGGAGGGAGGGAGGGAGGGAGGGAGGGAGGGAGGGAGGGAGGGAGGAAGGAGAGGTTACTTTGCTGAGCTCCCTCTGTCTTCCTAAGCTCACATATCTGCATGCACAGAGGGCAGGGCTTATTAAAAACTGAAGTCTTTGGAGGTAGTCAGACCTGGTTTCCAGCCCTTCCTTACTGGGAGAACTTGTATCAGTTAATTTACCTCCCTCCATTTCCAGAAGGTTCTGCCAACTGACAGGAAGAATCTGGAAGGAAAAATGGGGTCAATGGTCCTTACCTCAGAGAATGGCTGTGAGGATATGTATTCTGTGCTAATCTATGGGTAAATCAACTATCCTGAGCCTTTGAATAATCCTAGAAAGCAGATACCAGTGTTTGACACATGAGGAAACTGAGGCACAGAGAGGTTACATTTTTTGGCCCAGTTAAATTGTAGATCTGGGGTTCAAACCCGGGCACCTGGCTCCCAAACCCATGCTTTTAACCCCTGTCCTGTGTCAAGAACCTGGTGCCGTGCCTGGCACACAGGAGGCGTTCAGCACAGATGAGTCTGCCTGTTAATCCCACTTGGGCAACATAGGTTCAGCCCCTTAGGCATGGCAGGATCTGAAAGAGAAAACAGAACCTTGATCATGAGAAATCAGTCACCCAAAACTTCTTCCCAGCTGCTCTCAGACAGCTCTTCTCTCCAACCACCTAGAAATTCCGGAAGTTGGTGATCCCCAGTGCTGATCTGAAAATGAGGGGCAAGCTTGGGGCAGGCCCACGGACGGTGATGGTTAATGACTGTGACACCAAACTCAAGGGCGATGGGACCATTGCAGCCATCACAGAAAAGGAGACGCACTTCTGAGTGTCCACCCACCACCTCGGATGCCTCTGCTTCCTTCTCCTTCCCGTGTGTATAAATGAATACCTGAAAAACGTACTTCACCTAATGATAGAGGCTTGCTCCTTTTGCACAGGACTTATTAACAAGTTAATTTTAAGGTGGCCATGTACACTCTGGTTTAAAGTCACATTCCCCTCCTCGCTCGCCCCCAATCATCATGTAAGTAACATTTTGAAGAGTTAATACTGTACAGGGACTAGCAGAATCTTCTTGTGCTAGGACGGTTTTAACCAGTGTTTTCTAGAAGAAATGTATCATATCGTCAAATTTTTATACTCAGGCTGTGAACAGGTGGGGTAGGAGTGATTCCTGTCCTCCTCTGTCAGCCTTTTAATCAGTCAGTCCATGTCCCCTGTTTGTCCCTGACCTTTGCTGCTCTCCCTCCTCCACATCCCCAGGGGTGGGGGGCTTTTCCTTCAAACCCTTCCTTTCCCATCCCCAACCTCTTAGCAGTGAAGTGGGTTTGCAGACAGCAAGGCTATGTCAGAGAAGAAAAAGTTCCACCGGACTCAGGACTCCGGGGTTGCAGGCACACATCCACCCTGAGCCTACTAGGTGACCTTGGGCACTCCCTTGCACTCCCTGGGCCTCAGTTCCCCTGTCTCCTAAATGGGAGGGTGGGATCAGGTGATCCGGAGGCCTTTCTGGGCCTGGCGGCATCTCTTGGAGATTCTCATTGCATGCCTCGCTGGCTTGCAGACCTGCCGTTCATCTTGGGCTCTTCTGAAGACTCTCAGGCAGTCTCCTTGCACCCACCCTCCACCTGCTTATTTTAAATCAGGTTTATCATGGGAACAATGTGGTGGTGATGTGTGTTTTCCCCAAAACTTGAGTTTGTTTTCATCCATGAGCGGTCCGTTCTCTGGAGATCAGCCAGGTCCTGGCCCCATGTCAGGCCCTCCTGCTCCGTCTGCTCTAGCCCTCAGCTCTGCCCCATCCTCCCCGGAGCTGGCTCGAGTTGCCTGGGGGCTGGTTTTGGGACTTAGGAAGCAGCCTCTATTGTGCTTGCGGTTGTTTGTCCTGCCACTGTCCCCGCCAGGATCAGTACTGCAGGATCTTCCACCGGCCTCCTAGGACAAGGAGCTACAGAGGGCCTGGGGCCTGGTGTCATCCTCTGGCCCCGTCTTCATGCCCCTACCATGTCTTCTCCTCTGGAGGTCCCAGGCAGGCCCTCCTCTCTTCCCCCAGTCCTGATACCCCTCGGATTCCTCCACATCCCTGTCACCAGCAGAACCTTGGAGCCTTCATGGAAGCTTCTTCCCTACCCTTTTTGGGGGGGAGCCATTCCACCTGCTTCCCTCCCAGGGAAACTGGGCTCCCTATCCGTCCTCGGTGCAGGCCTGGGGTCGGGGGAGGCAGGCTCACTGCAGGCCTCTCTGGCTGGTCTCTCTTTTTTCTTTAACTGCATTTGACATGAAGCCTCTGCCTTGGGTTCTGAGTTGTTCGGGAACAGGGAAGATGCATTCTTGATTCCTTATGTCCCTAATTTCATTTGGTGGAAATGCAAGCTTTGTCCAAACTAGGGCTCAAGTTTCCTGTAATGAACCTGTGTTTGATTCGCCCCAAAGTTACCAAACTCCCAGCTTCTGTGCTCTGGGCGCCCCGCTCTGAGCCTGAGTTTGCTGGGAGAGATGTCTAGCACCGCCCAGGCAGGCGGGACTCCTGGTTCTGGTCCCCCTTTTGCCCACACAGCCCAGGCCTGCCCTGCCTCTCCCTGAGCTCTTAGATCTGGTCGACCCAGGAAACCGACCCAGGAAAATCAGGGCTCAGCTGAGCCACCTGCTCGCGTCCCTTGTAGTCTGCTCTTCTCCCAACACGTTCTGGGGAGGGCATCTCCCCGCTGCTGCTGCTGCTGCTGCTGCTGCTGGTTCTCCCCCCACAGGCTCTCACCGATGCACAGCCCCCGGCCTCTCCTGGCACGCACTGCATTGTACATACCTGCAGCACTTAACCTTTCACTCACTTAACATCACTAACGGGGCAGGGTGGAGGGAGGGCCTTTGTTCTTCGTTCTTTGTTTTTTGTAATTTCCTACTAGTGTTTGGGTAACTTTGGGGTGGGTGGGGAGGGAAATGTGGGGGCCGGGGAAACATCATTGTGAAGACTTTTTTGATATTCATTAGAAACAATACATCCTTTCTGAGATATTTACAGTATTATTAAAAATGATAAAGGTTGTACTGTTTTGCATAATGAACATTTTTATTGGGTACTCAAAGGGCACACAATTGTCTGCTTACTCATTTTTAAAAATTAAAGGAATGAATGAACTATAAGCAAAGTGGTATTCATTTCTTCCTGTTTCTTGTTACCACGATATTTCTGCAAAAGCATCTTGACTCCTTGTTTGGAGGTTGCAGTCTCAACTGGGGATTACAAGTTAGAAACACTCTGGTGTTTCAGGAGCTCACACTTCCTTTCATGGGTGCTAAGTGCTTTACAAGTTATCTATTTAATCCTCACAACAACCCCATAAAGTAGGCACTTCCCCTACTTTGTTTATATATTACTTGCCCCACGTTACAGATATGGGAAAGGCACAGAGAAGTCAAGCCACTTGCCCAGAGTCACATAGCTAGTAAACAGCAGGACCAGAAAGAGAAGTCAGGTCTGTCTGACCTCAAAATCCAGTCTCTTAATCACTGTGCCTTACTGTGTCTTGTGCTGCAAATCCCCAAAGTAGGTGATAGCCACTTCACAATAGCAACAACCACAGCTGACACAGAGCTCATGCACCAGTCCTCATAGGCAGACCTGCATGTCGGGGGCGGGGTGCAATGGAGAGAAAGAGATGGGGATTTGGAGCATGCAGCCCAGTTTTGGCTCTAGGCTCTGCCCCTGCCAGCCTGTTTACTCATCTCTGAGGATCCTGTGAGCTCCGAGGGTGAGGGATAAAACTCTGGGTTCACACTGGCTATTATTATCCTGAATAAATTGTGCCTAAGCTCTAAATCTTTGATATTCTCAGACTTAGACAAAATCTCTAAATTTGTGTCTGAGGTTTCCAAAGAGTGGCTCGATACCACAGAGCGTGTCTTATCCGGACAGTTCATGATACAGTAAGATCACCTGCACACAGTGTGTTCATTCTTGTCTAGTCTACTCTTTGGCTTAAAATCCCTGATCTTGTGATCCACCTGAACCTGTCTTGGCTTCTCACCCTCTCTGAGGTGGTAACATATGCTCACAGGGGAAGCATCCCACAAAGTTCGAGAATTCAGAAATCTTTGTGATTCTCCAGAGGGTCCCTGAATACTTCATAACTTCATAGAGCCACAGGGACTGGTGCAGTCACCTGTCTCCTGACACCATTCCCTCCTTGTGTCTGAAAGTGTATTGTGGTAAGCGGCTGTCAGCAGCAAGACTTGAAGAGGCTGGGTCATGGAAATGTGGGGTCTCCCTGTTCCCAGGATATCTCATCTGCAGACTCTTAAGCTTACCGAGTTGGTAGCATGAAGCATTAATTTACCCAGTAAACCCTGCAGGCTGCAGTGTGTACTAGAGACCCCTGTTGGCAAAGCCTGACTGCGGCTTAGCTCTATTAGGTACTGCAAATAACCAGAGGAGAGGAGAGCTCTAGAAATGAAGTCAAAGGTTACTTTAGACCTAAGAAATTCTTTCTCTGCAATGGGGGAGAGGCTCAAGCACCAAAGAACTGGCACTTTCTCCTGAGAGCTGCAAATCTTGGAAAATAGGGTCAAGTATTCAGCTAGGATTTGGGATATTGAGACAAATGGAAAGGCCCCTTTCCTTCAGTGTTCCTGCTCTTCTTAGTCAAGAGGACAGATGTCCACACTCCTCTGGATGGGGGTAAGTGCATGGGGAGAAGCTGTTCTGCCTTCCTGTTCCCAGCTCTCTCCAGTTTGAGCTCTGCAGTGTGGCACTTTGCAAGTCTGCCCACTTCTCTGGGCCTCAGTTTAGCTATAGGTAGAATGGTAAGGAAATGAGAGGGAACATGGCTGGTTCAGGATTCCCCCTAGAAGTCCTCTGCACCCCTGCTGCATACTCAGCCCCATGCTCCATCTCGGGCTGTTAAAAATCAAGCCCTTTGCCTGGGCACCTCATTACCCATAAGGGAGCAAAGTCAGCCTTTGTTCCCGACTCCTGGCCGCCTCTGCCTCTCTCTTGAATAAGGTCCACTTTATGGGGCATACTTGGAGAAGTAATGCATGCAGTGCTCTCAGAGCTTCCAGGCTAGGTGAAGTGTCAGAACCACCCCCATAAGAAACTACAGGGCAGAATGTACCAGGAACCAAGAACTCAGGGGGTGCCAGGGGTAGCAATAAGAACTGCTTCTTGAACACCTACTGTGTTCCAGGTGTCATGCCTGCATTACCTCATAAGAGCCTCACAACAAATATAAAGGTAAGTGTTATTAATCTTATTTTTCATATAAAGGAACTAAGGTTTAGAGACTAAATAAACTGCCCAAAGAGATATCATATATATATTCTAGAAGGTGGAGGAGCTGGGTAGGACCTGGTTTGCTGGGTCTAAATAGAGCTCACATACCCAACCACCTAACCAAGGATGTGGGACTTGAGCTGCACCTTGAGGGATAGGGAGAGTTCACCAGGAAGGGAAGAGAACTTGAGATGAGGGAACAGCCCAAGCAAAAGTAGAGGCAGAAAAATATCTTTGGAGGAAGAAGGTGGAAATCAAAGTCCTCCCCATCCCTGGTTAACCCCTTGTGCAACTTTACCTGCTATGAGGCTGGGTGGCCCCTCCCCAATCACTTGAACAGAGCAAGGGGATTAGGTAATGCCATGCTCATCGGGGATGGCACCTGGTGCAGGTCTTGGCACAAAGGAGGTGCTCCATGGGGCCGCAGCTCCAATGAACAAGTGCCTAGCTTGCCCGAGAGTGGAGAGCCAGGGGAAAGGTAATAAATAAGCATTGAAGACTTATTCAGTATTGGATATCAGGCTGGGCCCTTTCATGTGTTACCTTGCCCTCCATCACCCTGTGGGTTCACGTGGTGTTCACATTCTACGAATGAGAAAACAGGCTGAGAGAAGCAGAGTCTGCTTCCCAGGGCCCCAGAGCTGGCTGGTGGCTGAGCTGGGGTATCAGCACCAGGAGTGTCTGGTTCTAAGGCCCATGCCCTTCCCACAGTGCCACCAGAGGCATCAGCATTGTTGGATCACTCAGGGCCATGGAGCAGTGGGTGGTGGTGGAGGCCATGTAGGGAAAGCCTTCAGGAGCCTTGAAACACCTTCGTTGACACTAGAGAACCTTGGAGGCCTTCATAGTTCCCTAGAGGTGATATCTGCCACTAGAGTGCACTAAGATGGACAAGGGGATGTTTGGGGCCAATGAGAGGCACTGAGGGTGGAAAGGACTTTTGGGACCCCTAGAGCTCTGAGAGGTGAAAAGGTCTTGATCTCATAAAATTATGTGGAGCCTCAGTGGGTGATGCGGTCCTTGGGAGTTGTGATGAGTTGAGCTCACTAGAGGGTGGGTATGAGTGTTGTAGGGGATCATTCGGAAAAATGAAGGGTCATCGGGGAGCACTTCAGAGTCAGAGGGCCATTGAGAGTTATAAAACCCAGCCAGCATGGCTCAGCGGTTGAGCATCGACCTATGATCCAGGAGGTAACGGTTTGATTCTAGGTCAGGGCACATGCCGGGGTGACGGACTCAGTCCCCAGAAGGGGGCTTGCAGGAGGCATCCGATGTTTCTCACTCAACATTGATGTTTCTATATATCCATCTCCCTTCCTCTTCCTGAAATCAATAAAAACATTTTTCAAAAAGAGTTATAAAAAGTATTAGGGCCTTGGTCATTATTGGGGGCATTGGAGCCATCCAGAGTTCTAGGGGGTCCTTGGGTCACCTTGGGGAAGTGTGACTGAAGAGCACCCTGCAGAATGCAGTCTTGAGCAAAGAGAAGGAGGTAAGGAGGGTGCTTGGAAATGCTTTCAGAGGTGGGGGCACAGACAATGGAACTGACATGAATGTGAATGAAGAGGGGGGTGCCCAGCCAGAATTGCAAACCATGAGACACAGCGGGCGAGTTGGGCCAGGGCCAAGGACTTCATGACCTTCACCCATTGAGAGTGGAGCAGGCTTGGCTCTTTTGAAGACCACCCACCTGCATGTGTCAGACCAATTCTAGCCAACACTTGGCTTTTCTTATTCTCCCAGGAATTATCTCAGCCTTCCTTTTGAGTCTCTTTCCAAATCCAGCCGTTTCTGGAGTGCAAAGGGTTTTGTAGCCTGGTCTGAGCTGGAGTTTGGGCCCCCTCAGAGAAGGATGACTTAGGAGAAGCCCAGCAGAGGGGCTGGGCCTGATCTGTGGGAGCCCCTGGTCAGATGGTGGACGGAGGGGTCAGAGGAAACAGTAGAGCAAAGGCAAGTGTCATTTATTGATCACCTAAAGTATCACTTGTTGAGTACCTATCATGCACCTGGGATAGGGTCAAGTAATAACCTCAAAACAACCCCTGTAGCTGTGATTTGTTCCTATTTTGCAAATGTGGAAACAGACCTGGAGAGGTAGGTGCAGGAATTTGCCCAACGTCACAGACTGAGCTGGAATTCAAAGCCCGGTCTATCACACCCAGAGTCCTTGGTTTTTTCCATCTATACCAGGCAGGTTGGATCGGATCTCTAGCAGGGAAGAATGAGCCCCCACCCCCACCCCTCCCTTTATCACTACCTTCCTACCCAGTCAGACAGGCTCTGGTGGCAGCAAGTCAGCCACGAGGTGGCGCTGTTGCTAAACCCAAGCCTCCGCCCCTTGGTCCCTGCTGGGACCAGAGAGGTCAGAACTGGAGCTAACAAGGGAGGTTGAAACTAGAGGGTCCAGAAGCCCCACTCTGGGTGCCCAGGTGAGGGACAAAGAGGCGACCCTTGACAAAAAGACACAATGCATTCTTCTCACCCATTCCCATCCCTAGCTCCTGTTTACAGCTCTACCCCAACAGCCAGACACACCTTCATTCAGTTCTCACCTTCCCCCTCACTTTTATATTCCCAAAAATAAATCAATAAAGGTACTTTTAAAATCCTCTCCTTACCACCGAGAGGTTGGTTATTGACTATGTGGTCTTAAGCAAGTGACATCTGCTCTTCAGTTTCCTCATCTGTGCAGATGGCCAGAATAAGCCCCTTCTGGCAGGGACTTTGAGGGGATTAAATGAGGCAATGCTGTGCCTAAGCATCCGGTGCATAGAATGTGGTTTTTATTACATGTCACTCTTCTCAGAACAAGAGGCATAGGGCCCCAGCCAGTGTCAGGAGACCTGTGTCCTAGTTCTGAATTTTCTCTATGCCTTGGACAAAATAACTTTGCCTCCCTGGACCTGTTTCCTCATCTGTAAATGGGGCTAATCACAGGAACTCTCTTTTGGTTATTCTGGGGGTTAAATGAGATAGTGGCAATATGGTATTTGTTTTATAGAGCTCCAAATTAACAGGAAAGGTGATTATTAAACTATTCTTACAAAAAATATCCAGGAGGTGTGGTTAGACGAATATGCACAGGGCAGCCTCTCAGGGTCTGACCAGGCATGTGGGACAGGCTGTGGGTTTTTCTCTGACCATGTACCAGCAATGACACAGACCCCATCAGCCAGACCCTGCCTTGGTACCTGCCCTGCCTCCCTCCAGTCTCTACCTTCCACCATCTGCCTTGGAGTCCTGCCCTCAATCCATTTGGACACAAAAATCTAGAACAAAGAAGAGAAGGCCAAATGCTGAGATGTAGATGGTGATTATCTCGGAGTGGTAAGGTTTGGGCTGATTTCTATTTTTTTCCCTTTTTTGTATACCATCTAATTTTTCTTTACAAAAGAACATCTATTGCTTTTATATCCCAAAAAATAAAATCAATAAAGCTATTTTTAAAATCCTCTCCTTACCACTGAGGGGTGGTTGCAAATGAAGGCTTGCAGGGAATGAAAAATGATTCTCATATGGTTGGAAGGAATGGCTGGAGGCAGAAGGGAAGGAGGTGCTGCCGCTTCAAACATCCCCGCAGCGCCCTGGCTCCAGCCTCCCCTGGGGGATCTGGGCACCCCAGGAGCTGAGCTCAGGATGAGGGCATGGCAAATGGAGCAGGACCCCTCATCTGGGCCGTGTCATTCTCCGCAGCATTAATGGGTGTTCCAGCAGCTTCGAGTTTGTCGCAGGGAGCTTGCCGCAGCTGTTTGAGGAGGGAAGGAAGCAAACATGCAAAGCAGGCACACTTTGTGGAGGGCTGAGTCTCTGCTGATGACTGCCACCCATTTATCTCACCAAGCCCCGTCCCCACACATGCCCATCGAGGGAGCTGGGATTATTAGTCCAACTTACAGATGCCTAAACTAAGGTCTGTGCTTGTATATCTGACTGCCTTCTGGATATAATTTTTTGGGTGTCTGTTGGGGCATCTCCAACTCCTACTCCCACCAGTCTGTTCTTCTTTATTGCAATAAATGACACCATCATCCAACCACTTCTTCGTTCAGCAAACACTGATGGAGCACTCATTATGACCCTGCCCTCACGGAGGGGAATGAGACAGTACACATTTTAAAAAGTAAAAATATATAACAGAAGATAATAAGTAATCTGGCTTAAAAATAAAGCCGGCAGAGGTATAGAGAGGACCAGGGAGTATCGGGTGGGGTTGAACTTTTAAACAGGATGGGCAGGGAAGGCCTCACTGAGAAGACGAGGGAGGGAGCCTGTGCCTGCCTGGAGAAGAGCATTCCAGGCAGAGGAAACAGCATGTGCAAAGGCCCTGGGGTGAAAGATTATCTGCAGTGGTGCCAGAACAGGAGTCCAGGATGATGGAAACAAAGTGAGCAAGGGGAGAGTGTAGAAGGTGAGGTAAAAGACATGATGGGCAGATCACGAAGGGCCTGGTAGGAGTTGGGGAGGGGACTGGTGTAAGTGTGAGATGAGGGACCACAGGAGGGTTTTGAGCAGAAGAGGGACATAACCCAATTTCTGTTGTAGTAAGACCCCTCTGGCTGCTGTGGGAGGGTTGGGTGGAAGCAGGGAGACCAGTGAGGAGGCTGCTGAAATCCAGGCAAGAGAAGATGGGGCTGGACAAGAGAGAGAGAAGGGGAGAAATGATCAGGTTCTGGACATATTTGGAAGGTAGACTGACAGGATTTACTGGTGAATCAGAGGTGGGGTATGAGTGGAGTCAAGGATGACTGGGGTGTGAGGCCAGCTGATCCAGTGAGAAGTTCTCACTCTATCAATCAGTGAGTCTCCTAGGTTCTTCCTCCAGGAAACCTCTCAAATCCACCCACTTTTCTCCATCTCAGCCACTGGCCTGGACCATCTGCTATCACCTGGACCTCTACTGTGGCTCTGCCTGGGCTGTCTGCCCCCCTCTCCTCCAGCGGGTTCCCCTCTTGTGTTTAGGCATTTCACACCTGTTAGTGCTCCTGGATGGGTGGACCTGAGCCAGAGAACTTCCCACCTCACTCCCCGACTGCTCCCAAGGAGCTTGCCTTCTGCCTGAGAGTTTCCACTCCAAAAGGAAATCAGGGGACACTGGTACCAACAGAAGAGGAATTGATACTGGGTCACTGAAAACGCAGTCTGTCACTCAGCCATACCACCTGCCAGGACCAGCTTTGTCATAACCAAGCATCATTCAGAGGAGAAGAGGGTGGAAGCCCCAGGGTTGTCAGGAAAGGCTTCCCGAAGGCAGTTGGCCTTTGAAGAAGCTTGGAGCTTAGTGATTTCAAGTAGGGGCTCTGGCATTTCACAGATGTGGATTTGAATGCTGACTCCACCACTTACACTACCTGGGTGACCTTGAGAAAGTCCCTTCACCTTTTTGAGCCTCCATTTGTGTCATCTGCAAATTGAGACCAATAATCTTCAGGCCTTGAGATATTTGCAAGACCTGGGAGTCCCATTAGGGTATTGGCTTAATCTAGGATAATGTCTCCTAAGGTCCCATAAAAGGACTAGGCACAAGCTTTGGAGTCAGAGAGACTAGATTCTCATCAGAGCTCAGTCACTTAACCAGCCCAGTGACCTAGGTCAGAGCCCCCATCTCTCTGAGCCTCCATCCCCTCCCCTGCAAAATGGAGCCCACTTCTCACAAAAGAAGCAGCTGGTCTTAGGTGCCCAGCACATAGTAGGTGCCCAGCCAAGGTGCTAAAGAGTTTGGACTTCACCTGGAGGCAGCTGGACCCACTGTCTGAATGCCCCCCTTCCTGGCCTGGGGCAGCTGCAGTCCCAACGGCGCGTTTTTATCTCCAAGCCGCAGTGGGCTCCGCAGAGCTCGCAGTCCCTGGGAGGACAAAGAGCTGTTGTTCCCATGGATCTAAAATTGCCTCCCTCTGATTGCCGCTATACAAGCCCAGGCGGCTGCGCGCTTCCCCCATCCAGTTGGGTCTATTTCAAGAACACGCTGATTAGCACTGATTGCGCCTTGATTATGGCGAGCCCATCACCCAGCCTCCTCCCCAGGCTCCACGGGGAGTACATGCTCCCACTCCAACCACAGCTCCCACTGGCACCCCGGGGCCAGCAGACCCGCGCGCGTACGGCACACTGGGGCAGGGGTCCTCATTCTGCCTCTCCCGCCAGTGGGATCTGGGCAGGTCACCTCCCCTCTCCCAGCCTCTATTTCCTCCAAAGCAAAATTCTTCTGTGCTCAAGAAGGCACCCAAGAAAACAGTGCCTGGTGTAGTGTGGCTGTAGGCATTGTGATAGGTCATGATGGGGAAGGGCATGGTTTGGGCCAGCGGAAGCAACTCTTCAAAACATCCCATCACACACACGCGTTGCATGTGCACACATATGCACACACACAAACGTGTATACATAGACACACACAGACTCATAGAGGTGGCTCCTGCCTCTGCTTGTACTTGAGGCTGACCTTGGTGGAGTGGGATTGAAATTTTATCCTCAGAGCTCCCCAGTTGCCTTGGGCACATTATCACGTGCAAATACCACGGCCATCTTTTGAGGCACGTATTTTGTGCCCATGCGCAGGTGAGGACCCTGAGGCTAATGCAGGTGGTGTGACTTGCCCAGCATCAACCAACAGCCATCCTCGACAGTCATCTATCAGTCTGAGGAAGGGGAATGGTTGCCTGGAAACTGCTGGAGCTCATCTGAGTGTCCGGCTGTCAGTGTGAAGTTTGGAGCCAGCAACCTTCTCTCCCCTCAACGTCTTTCTTTCCCATTCCCCAGACTCAGACCCCACCCCCCAGCTCTGCCTCACGATGGCTGCTGGGAAGGGTGAAGTCCCTTCTAGGGCAAAGCCTGTGCTTCCCACCACCCTGTAGCCTGCGCGGGGTTCTTCACCGGCTTGAAGGGAAACCACGCATGGGAATAGTGGATCAGCCATCTAATGCAGTTATTTCTACTCTGCTAGTCCTGTGTGATCTCAGGAAAGGTATTCCCCCACCCAGAGCCTGTTTCTTCCTCTGTAAAATGGGGGCTGACCCAGGGTGCCCCAAACACCAGGCCATTGTCCATGGTGGATGGGCTGATTACTGGAATAACCTGAAAAAACATTTTAAAAATAAAGATCTGGACCCCAACCTTAGAGATCTAAAATCAATAGGCCTGGGGTGGGCCTAGGAATTAGTGTTTTAAGACACTGTCCAGGTGAGGGTCGGTGGTTTTGTCTGACATCAGTCAGTTCTGCCCCCAGACTCCATCACACCACCAACCCAACCCTGTCCATTCACAAGATCTATCTGCCCTCTCGAATGGGCCTCCAATTCACCCAGTTCTCTGCACCCCCCTGCTCCCTGCCTCCAGTCCAAGCTCTGACCATTGTGTGCCTGGACCAGCGCAGACCTTCCTCCCTGGACGCCCTGCTGCCACTCTCGCCCCCTTTGGCCCATTTTCTGTTTTTCCCTGCAGATGAGTGCACTTAATCAAGTTGTGTCCAGAACAAATTCTTCAGCGGTGTGATTTTTCACTCATCTCTCTCTCTCTCTTTTTTTTTTTTTTGCCTCCCAAAGACCCCACCTCCTAATACCATCACGCAGGTCTGCCTCTGCTTTGTTTATTCATTGTGTTTTTTGCTTTTTTTAGATTCCACATATGTTAGATGATACAGTTTATGTCTTTCTCTGTCTGACTTATTTCACTTACACAATACCCTCTGGATCCATCCATGTTGTCACAAACAGCAAGATTTCATTCTTTTTATGGCTGAGTAATATTCCATTACATATATATACCACATCTTCTTCACACATTCATCTACCAGTGGACATCTAGTTTGCTTCCATATCTAGGTTATTGCTAGTAATGCTGAAATGAACATTGGGTGCATATATCTTTTCAAATGAGTGCTTTTTATTTCTTCGCATAAATACCTAGAAGTGGAATTGCTGAATTGTATGGCAGCTCTATTTTTAATTTTTTGAGGAATCTCCATACTGTTTTCCAGAGTGACTACACCAATTTACAATCCCACCAACATCCTTGTCAGCACTCATTTGTTGATTTATTGATGGTAGTCATTCTGACAGTGTGAGGTGATATCTCATTGTGGTTTTGATTTGCATTTCCCTGATGATTAGTGATGTCGAGCATCTTTTCATATGTCTTTTGGCCATCTCTATGTCCTCTTGGAAAAAATGCCTACTCTGGTCCTCTGCCCATTTTTAAAATCAGATTGGGGTTTTTTTTCCATGTCACCTTGTATGAGTTCTTTATATATTTTGGATATTAACCCCTTATTGGATATATCATTTGCGAATATCTTCTCCCACTCAGTAGGATGTCTTTTCATTTTGTTGATGGTTTTTTCAATGATCCATTTTCTGCACAGCAGATTGAAGGATCTTGAAGTGCAAATATGAACACCACTACTCCTCCCCCTGTGCCACATCTTAAACCATCAATGGCTGCCCATTGTTCCAGGGATAAAGTCTAAACTTCACTCTGTGACTAATAAGACCCTGCATGGCCTGGCTCCTATCTCCTCTCCAGACTCATTTTATACCACCAATCTCCCTCCCTGAAGTCCCCTTTCAGATATCAGATATCTACCTACTATGTGCCTGCCCACCAGAGGGCCTTTGTATTACTGTTCTCTTTTCTTGGACACCTTTTCTCCCTTTTTCTTCCAGTTAATTCTTGTGCACTCATTACAAAGAGCTCAAACCTCACTTCCTGGAACTCTCCTAGGAGGGACTGAGCTGTCCTTAGGGTAGTAAGTTCTTCATGCAGAGAGGAATGCAAGAAGATTTTACATATCCACTTGAAAGGAGGTCGGGGAGGGGATGTCTGCTTTGGTCTAAGCCTTAGATCCTTCTTCCTACTGAGGAGAGCCTGTAGCTTCTAGGACAAGGGATCCCTGTCCTCCTGGGTAGGGAGTCAAGGAGCAGTGGAGACCTGGCCCTGGTCCCCAGAATCCCAGACGGCCTAAGCAAAGGCCTATTGGCAGCAGCAGGGACTTCAGAGCTGTGACAAAGAGACTGGAATTCTCATTAGACTTTCCATTTGGCCCCTGGTCTTGGGTAGCGTTGGGAAGTGGAACAACCCACCTGGACTCCTGGTTGGGGGACAGTGGCCACCCTGAAGGATTTCTGAGGAGCGTGCAGATCAGCTCTCTCCTCCCCTCTGCTGCTCCAACACCCTTCTCTCTCCAGCATCCCCCATCCCCTTTCCTGCCCTCTTCTTCTGTTTCTCTTCAGTGTCTCCACTCCCTCCCCCCGTCCTCCCCGCTCCTATCTTCCTCTCCTCTTTATTCCTTTCCACCCCCACTCTACAGGCTCCGTCTCCTCTGCACACTCCCGTTGCCGCCTCTTCCCTTCCCTTCTTTTCCCACCCCTTCCTGTCTGACACCTGGTTCCTGTTTGTCTCCCTCTCTGCAACACCAACCCCCTTCCCACTCCCATCTGCTTTCCAGACCCAGGACCTCTGTTCACCCCGCCCGAGGTCCTAGGGAGTGGGTAGGTGGCAGCCCAGACCGGGATGTTCAGCAAGTGGTCTAAGGAAATGACCTCCCTGTGGTCAGAACAGGCAGGAAATTGACCTGCAGCCCTGCGCTGTTACCCACAGATTTTAAAGCCCCCTAGACCACTGTTAGGGGCTGGGCTCCAATGTCACCATCCTGAGGAAGGAGAAGAGGAGGGAAACACATGCCCTCAGAAGTCCTCCCCTGATGTCCTTGCGTAGAGCAGAGTGGCTCGAGGGCAAAGAGGGAGCCAAGGCTGTGGTGGGAGGAGGGCACAGAGCAAAGCAGGATCTAAAGGCGGCCTTACCAGGTCAAGGTTCAAGGGCACAGGCTCTGGAGTCACAGAAGCCTAGCTTCAAATCCTGGCTCTGCCCCTTTCTGTCTGTGTGACCCTGAGTTAGTCACCTGACCTTCCTAGGCCTCAGTTTCCCATCTGTGAAGTGGAGACAAAGCTAGTTCCTGATAGTTTGTTGTGAGAATTTCATAAACTAATAATCTATGCAGAATGCTTAGCACCAGGCCTCCCACACATTGGGTTCTCGATATCTTTAATAGGTGGCTAGGGACTGACCTTGGTCCCAAGCTTGACATCTACACTGGAAGTAGGGGAGTTAACGTCTGAGCCAGTCTCTGAGTTTCTAGAAGAGCCCTCAGAAGAAGGACTCCCTTCAGACCCATAGTCTTCGTAATCCTCCCAATGCCCTGGCAGGTGGGGACGATTTACTCCAGTGTCACACACAGAGAAATGGATCTCAGGAAGGTGAAGCCATGTGCCTCAAGTCTACAAAATGTCTATCAAGGCCAGGGCTTGAGCTCAGCCCCTCAAGATCTCCCTCCATTACCTGGCACTGGGCTCTAGCTCTGGGGACCCTCATGGGGCTGGCTCAGGGTCTCCAAAGCCCATGCCTGGGATGTGGGAGATAAGCCGATATACTCCCAGATTCTGGGATTCTGGGATTCTGGGACCCCTCCAAGCCCCACCCACCCCCTGTTGCTAGGCAACAGCTGCTCATGGCTGAGGATCCCGGCAGAGGTTGAGCAGAGGGAGGCTGAGCAGCTGGTTTTGTCTTTCACAAAGAGTCTGGTGGGAGCTGTTCCCAGGCCAAGCCCAGAGAAAATCAGCCTCAGAGACTTGATCAAGGCCATTAGAGAGGACAGTTAACACATCCTGGCACCAAAATGTCAAAGCTGGCATGACCCTTAGAAAGTCAGCTCATAAAGAGCACGTGCACCATAACGGTCAATTCCTGAGCCAAGGCAGACATTGCTAATCAATGACCACACTCCTTCCCGCAGAGCCCAGCCTTAGCCTCATGATTCTCAGCACAGAGGTCAGGCAGTTCTAACAATGGATCAGAGCTGGCATGCAAGATAAACCTATTTGTTATCTCTCATCTGCTTCAATCCTCTCATTTTACAGATGGAGAAACTGAGGCAGGGTGAGATGCACATGGAGTCTGGGATTCAGATAACCTCAGGTCTTAGCTCTGTGCTTAGTGTGACTGTGGGCAAACCCCTTCACCTCTCTGAACCCCAGACTCTCTGTGTGTAGGAAGGGTTTGATGATAGCAAGCCCTCCCTACAAAATTAAATGGGGCAAAATGGGGCAGTGGGTGCAAGCACTCCCCAGGGTGCCAGGCACAGAGGTGACACTCGAGGAATTTTTGACCCCTTCCTTTCTTTCTTGTCTCCTCCAGTGCTTGGCAGTAGCAAGGCTGAAACTCTGGCACCCTCAGGACACACCTTCCTCAGCTCTCCAGCCACTCCATGCCTGGCGGCAGGTGTTTGCCTAACAAATGGATTTAAATGTGAGGGGATGAGGGTGGGGTCAGAATTAGAGCTCACCACGTCCTTGGTGTGGCTGGAGGAGGAGGGAAAAGATGGTCACCCATGGGCAGGTGTCAGGCTGAGGAGGGGGAATGGTTGCCTGGCAACTGCTGGGGCCCACCTGAGTGTCCGGCAGGCTGGGAGGTTTGGAGCCGGCAACTTTCTCTCCTCTCAACTTCTTTCTCTCCCATTCCCCAGACTCGGACCCCATCCCCAGCTCTGCCTCATGATGGCTGCTGGGAGAGGACCTTCCAAGGGCTCCCCTCTTCATACACCACACACATACACACATGCACACACACGTGCTGATTTCCCTGCAGAGCTGCTTACTTTCTCCCCTTGAAATGTTTCCATTGTCTTCTCGATCTTCTCATCTCAACCATGGCCTTCCCATTCTGGACCGAGCCAAGGAACATAGCAGGTTCTGTTGGCAGCAACCACGAGGGCCCCCGGGAGTGGGCCAAAGGGGCAGTCCTGTGGACTCTCAGTGGCTGGGAGGAGGTGAGCAGCCATGGGGACCAGCATCAGGATCCTCAGTGATCAACTCTACTGGAGCCCAGGGCTTGGTGGACTTGCCCCATCTGCAGAGAGGGGCCCAAGGCCTCACGGGGGAGGTAGAGGCTCCCTGACCCTGGCCTAGCGACCTTCTCTGCCTGCACTGGCTTTCACTGCTCCTAACTTGGATGAAGGACTGTCTCAGCCTTTGTGTGTCTGTTCTGATGGGCTTGGGCACTCTCACCAGAACCACTCTTTTCCAGATTTCTTTTTACATTTCGTTAAAGTCGTCTTTTCACTACGATTATGTCAATCTCTTTTGTCTTCCATTTGCAAAGAATCCAGAAGTGGCAGTCAGCCAGGACCAGGAGTGAAGACATCGGTTGAAGCACAGGTTGGAGATTGTTTGTTAACCATTCATTACCTCACTAACAAAATTTTACGGAGCACCTACTATGAGCCAGCTACCATGCTAGACACATGCTTCTTGCTGCGTGAAGCATATATACTAATAAATCCATCAGTAAATAAATAAAATGATGATAATGATGTGTGCTTGGAAGGGGCCAAGGGCCTGAGGCTGAATCTTAAGGCTGTGGTGGGTTGCTTCTGACATGGTGGTCAAGAAAGGCCACTCTGAAAGGGACTCAGTGGGAGAAAGAGCCAGCGAGGCACAGTGGAAAGAACATCATCACAGGAGAAAGGAAACAGCCAGTGTAAACCCCCAGGTGTGTGTGAAGGACAGAGGGAGGCCGAGCCACCGGAGGGTGGTGAGTGAGGAGAGACGGCAGGGTGGAGGTTAGACGGGTGGCAGGACTGGTGATGAGTCTAGGGTAGCCTGCAGGGAGCAGGGCCATGGGGGAGAAGCGTGAACAAGGATGAGCCAATTTCTGTTTTGAGCAAAGGGAGGCCGCTGCTGTGATTTGTTGAGGGCCTACTATGTGCCAAATCCAAATGCCTCATCATGCTGGTGTGGGGAGCCCATGACTGCCACCCCCCCAACCCCAGCCCTGAGACTGAGTCTTATGGCCAGATGGGGACTCAGATGGTGGCTCAGGGCATCAGCTACAGAAACTTCCCCTCCTTGCTGCTTTCACTTGACCGCAGCCCCCATTCCCTATATGTGGGCCCCAGGTAGAGACTCCAGTCTGAGGTGCACCTGTTGGGATTGAACCTGAAGAGCTTGCAAGAGGTCTGGCACTTAGAGAAAATTCCCTCATGGTCCAGGGAATTCCGCCACTTTGTTCCTGGGTCTCCCAATCTGAGGAATTCAACCCAGGCAAGGACAGATGGACACTGGTCTCCTGTCACTAAGACCTCCAGCTAGACCTTACCTTTCACATTCAGATTGGCTCCCTCCTTGAAATGGGGCTCCCAATTCCACTAGAAAATTCAGGTTTCTAGGACCCATTCCTGGTTTGCCAGTTCAGTATCTCCCAGGGAATTCTGGATTTTTTAATAAGTTTCTTTGTGACTGGGAACCATTTCTCTGGAATAAGGACCTGGTGAGCCTCAGTGTAGGACAGAGGGAAAATCTGGGACCCTGGAAGCAGAAAACCCCAGGCTTAAATCCTAGTAGACCTGCTATGTGACCCTGAGCAAGTGGCTGAACCTCTCTGAACCTCCCTTTCCCCATCTATAATGCGGAAATTGAATATAACTGTGGTCCCTCCTTCCACTGCAAGGATTCTTTACAAGGAATGTCAAGTTCCTGGCACATAGTGGCTGCGTAACCAGTGGCAGAGTTTTTCACAGCTGCCTTTGAGGTATGTCCTTCTTGTGAATGTTTAGATAGAAACTGCCCGCCTTTAGGGCTCCCCAAATGATTTCCCAGGGCCCGCTGAGTCGCCCTCTTGTTCCTGTTCAGATGGGCATGCTGAAATCTCTCAGGCAAGTCTCCTTGGTGCTGAGAGCACCAGACACGTGCTTTTCCCAGCAGAGGCAGAGGGAAGGATTGTCCCAGAGTCCCTGGCTCCCCTGGGGAGGAGGCCGGCCCACTCACCCAGTACTGCTGGGCAGGGGAGGAGGGGCCTGAGGAAGGCTTAGAGAGAGGAAATGAGCCCTAAAGTAGGTCAGCACTGCCCTGGACACTAACCCATTTCCACTCCCTCCTGCTCACAGACCCGCTGGCCCTGGGACTGTCATCCTGCATTCACTCCTCTCCTGCTGGCGACTTTGACCCGTTTTTATCTCTTGCCAGCATAGGGAGAGGGAGGTTTGAACAACTTGAGCACAGACCATGGGGTCTGCAGGGAAGGTCTTACGGTTCATGCTAAGTGTTCTAAGAGGGTTTGTTCCCATGTGTCAACTTTATTTGGAGTGAGGATTCCAGGGGTCTGGGTGGGGCACTATCAAGGTCAAAATAATACAGGCTTTAGAGTAGCCAGATGTGGGTTATAAAACCAACTCCTCCACTTCTGGGTTATGTGGTCTTGTGTAATTAGCTTTATTTTTTCTGAGCCTCTGTTTCTTCATCCATGAAACTGGCTGTTGCAAAGGTTAAATGAGATGATGCCTATAAAAATCCTTACTGGGGGCTTGTGGAGAGGAATGCTCCATGAACAGCAGCTGTGATTCCAGTGTAGCAGAGGCTACAAGGCCAGGCTTAGGGATAAGTCAGACTTGGGATGGAAACCTGGTTCCGCCTCAGCAGTTGTGTGATTTAGGACAAGTCTTTAACTTCTCTCAGCCTCTGTTTCTTCATCTGTAAAATGGAGACACTCACCTCCCAGGTCTGTGAGGATCACATGCAATGATGTTTGTAGCAGAGCCTGGTGCAGTGAAAGCTCTCAGCCAGTGATAGCTAATACTAACGATAGTCAGGAATCGGTGTGAAGCTCTCAACTACGTTTTCTGAGCACTTCCCTGCATGCACAGTTCTGGGGTCTAGCAGGGACTCAGAGGTAGAGCTTGCTGACAAATGAGCAATCCCAATGCTTAGCTCAATTCCTTTGCTCTCCAGAGGGGTCTGAGGAAGGGTGATGGATCCCAAGTGACCCAGGTAGGGAGGAAGCCAGGTGCCCCAGATTGCCATGCTGCCTCCCTCGATGACCCTTGACCCCTGCCCACCAGGAGTGGGCCTTGAGCCTCCAGGGAACAATGCATTCAGAAGCAGTCAGCGGGTACTTGTGCTTGGCCAGCTTCCTGGCTATCAGTGACCTCACAACTCTCCTGCCACAGCTGCTGGAAATCAAGCTGCAGAGGCCACTTGATCTGGGCAGCTATTTCTTGGCAGCTCTTGTGCCCATACTTCCAGGATGTGAGATAAAGCTCTGCTAAGACCAGGCCTTGGTGAGCAGCCAGAGGCAGAGCAAAGAGCCTGGAGGGGTCTGCAGACAGTCCTGCAGGCTGTGAGGGTCAGGGGAACCCCTTCCTTTCCTGCACCTGCGCTGGTGACATGCTCTGCCCAAAAGCCCTCTCAGGAAATGACCTCAGCCAGTTGTTGGCCACGTGCTAGGGAGGTAGAAATATTCCAGAATTCCTCCAGGAGGGTCAGGATTTGGAGTATCGTAGGAGAGTAATTAGAGACTCAGACTTGGGACCCAGGCTTGTATCCAATCTTTGCCATTTACTACTTGTGCCTCAGTTTTCTCATCTGTACAATGGAAACAACACCTAACAGGGTGGCTGGGAGATTTAAATGAGTTCATATATGTACAGTGATGAGAACAGGACTTGGCACATAGCAAAACCTTAGTAAGTGTTATCTGGTATTATTACCATAGTGAGCAATCCTGCCAGGGGCAGGGAGTACAGACAGGTGAATTATCAAGGAGTTATTTACAGAAAGCCTGTGTAGATGGCAGATGGGTTTTGGTGCCTGAAATGCATTTGACAACTCTGATTCCGAATCCCCTGCTCTTGACCCTTCTGATTTCAGCACAGCTGCCTGTGTAGGCTCTTTCTCACTCTGCTCAAGCACATGTTCGAGCCTTTGCCTAAATGTGGGGGTGCCCATGGAGTTTACTGGGGCTTCATGCATGTGCACCTAGAGAAGTACAATGGAGTTGGCACCCTGCTCCAGGAAACCCTTGACAAATAAAGGACCTGCATCCACCACTCACAAGCTTTGGAAAAGGACCTGATATCTTTGAGTGTTGGTATGCTCATCTGTAAAATGGAGCTAATGATTCCTACTTCTCAGGATTCTAGTGGATGTCAGAGGTGGGGGAAGAATGCATGCAAAGTGCTTTTAGTCGTACCTGGCATAGAGGAAGTGGTTGTAAATGAGGGTGTGATTACAAATAAGATCACACAGAAGGAGCTGAGACTATGGGTCCAGACTTCTCTCCCCTCTCCCTCATTCCTGCACCTTTGGTGGCACTGGTCAGCTCCTTGCCTTTGGCAACCTAAGGGGGAAGGCAGAATTCCTGGAGGCCTTATCCTTGCCCTTCCCCAAGTGCACTCACTGCTCAAAAGCAGAACCTTGGGGAAGGCAGTTAGGATCACACGAGCCCCCCTCCTCAGCCTCTCAGAGACAAAAATAAAATGTGTAACTGACAGAAGCATTATGGAACTGTCAAAGGTATATGAAATCCCTCCCGTGAATTATTAATAAGTCACGGGCCTAACTATTCAGTGACAGTATAAAAATGACAAAAATGTTTATCAAAGCACAAATAATTTTTTTAAAGAAAAAATGTGAACTGTGGGAATGGTTGCCAATGAGTTTCCAGAACCAAATGCCAAAGGTGTGTAATGTTTCAGGACCATGGAAAGCGACACCAGGCACTTCTGATCTGGAGAGCAGCAGCCTCAGCCCTCTGGATCTCCACTCCAGTGGCTTCCAGCTCCAGACTTTGCCGAAACCACAGTCAAAACTGGTGACCTCATCAGCTGCAGCCTCTTCTCCCTAGACTCCAGCTCTCTGTGGAAATCACTGAGTCCAGTGACCCCATCACTACTGGAGAGGCTGGGGGTGCACCCTGAATTGTATTACTCCGAACAATTCAGGTAACTAATCAGCACTATGATTCTGGCAGCTGTGATTGCTAATGGAGTTAGAAACTGTCAAACTGAAGGTAATAATTGTCTCTTTTTTTAAAAAGTAGTTAATTAGCATAATCAGGGCATAAATGGGCCAATATTCCTAACCCAATGTAGGAGATGAGTATGAATTATGGTGCCTTCAGTGTCTCAGGTAGAGATATCAACAGCAGCCAGGAGTTGGGGGTCACCAGCTCAGAAGGAAAAAAATAAGTGAGCAGAAAATGTGTGTGTATTCAGGGGCGTTGCTGTGTGAGTGTTCCCAAGAGATATTACTTTATGTAAAATGCACCCATTTTCAAGGCAGCAGTGCTCGTCTTGGTATTTTTCCAATTCACTCTCTGATGGGTATTTACTGAGCACCTGCTGGGAAGGCAGCTAGAATTCGTTCTTGGTCCCCCTCCCCAACAAAAAAAACTGAAGTTCATACTGCATGTTCCCCATCCCCCATCCCCCAAACCCTCAACCCCTTCCCACTCCCAAAGAAGTTTGATCTCTGTGTTTCAAGGTAAGGTGAGGGATCATTCTAAGTTATACATGTCTGGTAATTGTCCCTATGGGGCTCAGAATTGAAAAGAAATCATCTTTCTCATTTCTCAAATCATGGCAGGCAATGGCTGCCTGAGCTGTGCGCCCTGCCAATGGGTATGTACAGGGAGAGTAGGGACATGTATGAAATGATATCAGAAACACAAACAGACTCATATATCACCTCCCAAAGGCTTAGTGTTTTCCAAGACTATGTATACATGTATTTACCCCTCCCCACAACATTCTGGGGTAGTTACCATTATCGCCCCCAATTGAGAGATGAAGAAACTGAGGCACAAAATGGTTAAATAATTTGCCCAAAGTCACCCTGCTAGTGAGTTCCAGACTCAGGATTTGCCAGCAGACAGCCTAAATCCAGAGTTCATGCTCTTAGATCTCAATCGAATATAGGAGAGTTATGCTTGATGAAGTCAAACATCCATAACACAGGGCAGCAGGAGCAGAAGGGAAGCAAATTATACTCAGCACCTCGTATGTGGAAGGCACTGAGCTGGGTACTGAGGCCACCAAGGGAACCAATATCCAATCCCTACAACCAAGGAACCTTCAGGCTGAAGCCAAGAGGGACTGATGCATACAGCAGTGGGCTCTTGAACATCCACTTCAGGTGCTCTGGGTCCTCCACTTACCAGGTAGGTCTCCTTGGATAAAGGTCTGAGTTTGAGTTCCCCCAGAAGCTGCACATGAAACAAAGATTTAGGTTTAAATAGTTTATTTGGGAGATGAACCCAGGAGACATCAATAGTGAAGTGAGAAAGTGTACTAGTTATCTATTTCCATAACAAGTTACCCCAAAATTTAGCAGCATAAAACAACAAATGTCTACTAGTTAAAGTTTCTGAGGGTCAGGGGTCTGGAAGTGGTTTAGCTGGAGGTTCTGGCTCAGGGTCTCTCATGAGGTTTCAGTCAAACTGTCAGCCAGCTGCAGCCAGCTGAAGGATTGGCTGAGGTTGAAGGATTTACTCCAAAGCCCACTCTCGTGGTTGTTGGCAGCCTTTGCTTCCTCACTGGCTGCTGGCTGGGGCTTCAGTTCCTCACAACATGGGCCTCTCAATAGGGTTGCCCATGACATGGAAGCAGGCTTGCTCCTGGGCGGGGGGGGGGGGGGAGAGATCAAAACAGAAGTCACAGTCCTTTATAATCTAATCTCAGAAGTGACATACCTTCACTTTTGTCATATTTATTTCACATAGACAAATCCTGATACAGTGTGGGAGGGGTTACGAAGGTGTGGACACCAGGGGGAGGGGATCCCGAGGCCATCTGAGAGGCTGGCTGCTACAGAAAGTGAGATGGGGAGACAAAGGAAGCCAGTAGACGATGTGTCTCAAGCCAGATCCCACTGTGGACAACTAGAAATCAGCTGCATAGGGAGACTCTGGGAGACATTCTAGACTCTAACCATGCCTCAGAGGTATCCCAATGTACAGCTGAGGGTGATATGGTATTTATCCATTCAAAAATCACTCACCTTGGGTTGACAGGTGTTTCCATGGGCTTTAACGCCAGCATTTTCAGCTTGCCTTGTGCGCTAGGCAGGTTTGATGGATGATACCCTGACAAAATCTACTGCCCTAATATTCTTGGTCTATAAGTGAGGATGATGCCAGCACTTACATGACAGAGTAATTGTGTAGTGGCACATAGTAAGTGTTTGATAAAGCATTCGATGTGGCTAAGGTAGTCATTCTGATGGATGGTTACAAGGATGAAATAAGATGATGTCAGCACCATCCTAGTTAAATCTATTTTCCCTGACTCCCATTCCCGTACTCTTTCCAGTTCAGCACATCACTTCCCAAACTCCATACAGTAACACTTCAGGACTCCGTGCTCTAATATTTAGAGGATCCCAGAGACAGACTGGGAGTGAGAAGCTGACAAACAAAACAGAACCAGAGGCGTGGCTGCATGGAACACACTGACAGGCATGGGGGGGGGGCTGGATGAAAGGTGAAGAGATCAGCCAAAGAACAAATATGCATCGCCCTTGGACACACACAACGGTGTGCCCAGAGGGAGGGGTGGGGGGCTGGGTGGAGGTGGGCAAAGGGGGCGTGAGATATGGGACATCTTTAATAGTGTCAAAAATAAGAATAAAGTTAAAATAATAAAAACAGTTTTAAAAAGTAGTTGCTACCAACCTCAGCATCCAAGCGTCAAGAGGAACCCAGGGAACCCAGTGTAGTATCAGCACCTTGGACAGCCCCCAAATGTATGGTCCTAGCAGAACCCTGCTCGCCTGCTTTTATTCTCGTCAGCAACGCCCCTACAGTACATAGATGTCTTAAGACCACGCTGTATGCTAGTAAAGTGGTTTGTCTACTAGAAGGGGAAGGTCAGGGCTCAAAGTCCGGGTATAACTCTCTTGGAGAGGTGCCTTAGCATTCTGGGTCTCAGTTTCCTCATTTGTGACGCGGAACAAGGTTGGCTTCAATGGGCATGTGGCATGGCTTAAATTCACTCTGCCACTGTCTTGAAATTCTTAATAATAGAATCAGAATTTTCATTCTGCACTGAGTCTTAAAAATCACCTGGCCAGTCCTGTGTGGGAATGATAAACACAGCACCTCCTTCCACTGGACATATTCTGTTCCCTGTTCCAGATCCACTCTCCAGCCTTCTTCACTCCACTCTGTAGCCCAGAGGCCTGGCCCATAAGGACTACACCTTAGGCTCCCTTGTCTTCTGATGAACATTTGGTTCAGCCAATGGGAGGGCCCTGCAGGAGATGGGAGGGCAGGAGGAGGGTGGATGCTCAGGTTCAAGAGCACACTACCCATCCCCCAGTGGGGTGCTCTGCCCCTGGTTCCCTGCCTTCTGAGTCACTGCAGGTTGGCCACATTCCTCCATGAAGCCACAGCTCCTGTCTGGCAGCCGTCTCCTGGAGCTATGGCCACTCTCACCATGCTCCAACAACTTCTCCTTTCCTTGGTCCATGGGTTTGTACCCCCATCATCTGTGTAGAGTTTTGCCCCTTACATGTTCTTTATTGCAGTCTTCACGTGGCCCTGTAAGGTTGTGGAAACTGTCAGCTGCATTTTTATAGGTGAGGAAACTGAGGCATAGAGATTACATAACTTTCCCAAGATCTCACAGCTAGTAAGGGAACAAAATAAATGAAAATTCCTGCCCTGACATAGCTTAAATTCTCAGAGAAGTCAGACAATAAACAAAATAGATATGTAAAATATAGAGGGCTTTAAAAGACAGTGAGTGCTATGGAGAAAAATGAAGGAGGGCGGGGAATTGAGAATACAAAATGAAAGAGGTGAGCAAAGAAAAGTTCCCTGAGATGACAACATTTGAGGCAAGATTTGCAGGAGGTTAGGGCTGGAGGGGTCCATGTGAGGGAACCAAGTTCCAGGTAGAGTGAATGGTACATACAAACCCCTGAAGCAAGAGTTTGCCAAAGTGTGGAGAACAGAAAGAGCCAAGAGGCCAGTGTGGCTGAGATGAGGCGGTGGGCTTCCCAGGGGATTGGGATACAGGGCCAGGTCATTCAGGGTCTCACAGGCCTTTGCAGGGATTTTGATTTCCACTACAAGGGAGATTACTTCTGGTTTACACTTAACAAAATCCCTCTGGCTACCAGGTTGAAAAGAGAATGAAGTGATGTGTGAATGAGTGTGTGAGTGAATGAATGAGTGGCTGAATGAATGAGTGGCTGAATGAGCAGATGGATGAATAAGTGGATGAACGAACAAGTGAGTGAATTAATGAGTGTTCTTTTCACAGATTCATTTTAACCACTTACTTTATGGAGAGACTGGAGGCAAGAGAGGCTAAGGAGCAGCGGAAACCCACAGTGCACAGAGCCTGGAATTCGGGCCCAGCGGACAGGCAGCTGGGCCTGGCGGGAAGCTGATGGCCTTTGCTGTGTTCCCAGCTGTCCCTGCCATTCTTGTGTTCCTGCTGCCAGCACAACCTCGGGGAGCTGGTGCGATCACAAACATGAAAGTGAGCCCCATGCAGAGAAGACCATTACAAGCCTGGGGCAACTGTTTCCCCTCAGAGTGCATGTCACCAGCCCCAGGCCAGCCCTTCTCATCTTCCTCCAGCCCCTGGGCTGCCTCCCCCAGGCAGCAGGCTGAGGCCACAACACTCCTGCCCCTCCCACCCTACAAGAGAAATGGCACAGTTACTGAAATAATAATGCTCTGGTGCAGGCACCCCTGCTCTGAAGGGGGGAGCCCCACAGCTGCCTATGAAGCAAACCCCAGGGGTGCTGGACAAAATGTAGCCGGCAGATGCCTGATCCCCCCAATAGAGCATCAGCTCCTTTGAATCCAGCATTGAGTCCTCCCCCCCTTCCTCTCTCTCTCTCTCTCCATTATAAATTAGGAAGGTTGAAAGAGAAAGGAAGAGATGAAGCTCACAGGGAAGGAAAAGGAAGGAAAGAAGAGAAAGGAGGGACGGAAAGAAGGCCACCCCGTGAAGTGCCACATCCCCGTTTTGCAGATGTGAACGGGAAGGTAACTCGCCCCACCGTGAGTCAGGCGTGTGAGAAGCCAGGTCAAAGGAGCTTTTGCATCTCCATGTGTCGAGCATGAGAAAGTGCAGGAGCACAAATTTACCTGCCGGGGTGCCTTGTGCCCTGGGTGTGGACGGGTGTAGGCTGGTGTTTCTGAGTGTTAAGATGTGTAAGAAGTGTGCTACAGAGCCTCTGGGAGAATGGACAAGTGCATGTGTGCATGTGATGGAAAGAATGTAGGTCAAGGGGGTGTTAGCACAGAGGTGTGTGTGCGCGCATGAGTGTGTCAGCACGTGTGAGCATGCGTGTGCATGTGTGCACATGTCCAGGGACAGCACGGAGTCCGTCTATACCTTAGCCAAATGCCCCCCACACTCACACCCAAGCACACGCTCCTTTCCAGAGGGAAGAGGCTCTTGCAGATGGGAGGTAAGATGCTCAATTTCCCAGCTGATGATTTAGCAGTTTTATTCACCCCTCATTTGTGGCCATCTGTCACCTTCCTCACAGCGGCTGTCTCCACCTGGCCCGTGCACAGGGACTGTAAAGGAATAGTGGCAGGACTTGAAGGCAGAGATTCCATCCTCAGCTACCAACTCCAGAGCCTGGGTCCCCCTCCCAGTACCAGGACTGACTTTTTTGGAGCTGCCCTGGGGATAGGAGCCCAGTAGGGGACAGACCCAGCCCAGAGCTGTCCTAAAGCACAGAAGGGATTTAGGAGTCTCCAAAATGCCTTGGACTCCCCTAAACCTCCAGCCAACTTTCTCTGCTCCCATCTTGCCCCCTCCACCCCCATAAGGACCCCCAGCCAGAACGAGCCAGCCCCTCATAATGGCTGAGAGAGTCGCCAGTCCTCAGGGTGCTGGTCCTGAACAGGCTCTGTATGAAGTGCTTGACCTGCGCTGTCATTTAATCTTCACAAAGCCGGGGACACAGGTGTTACATTCTCCCTGTTTGGCAGATGAGGAAAGTGAGGCACAAAGAGCTGCCCAAGCTCACACAGCCCACTTGTAGCACAGTCAGATCTTGTGCTAAGGTCTCCCTGTACAGCATTTTTAAATGGGTGCAGGGCTGTTCTAGATCACCTCCTCCAGGGAGCCATCAGGGCTAACAGCCTAGAGGGGCCAAGCCTGGGGCTGTGGCAAGACAGCAGCCCTGGAGGTGAATGCTGGGGGTAGGGAGATGGAGCAGAGAGTGCAGGTCACCCCATGTTCTTCTCTGACAACCACCCCACCCCTTTCTGGGGAGAGAGTCTCCCCTTAGACAGGCCCCTCACCTTGGCCCTGTCCTCTGAATCTGACACGTCGTTGAAATGAGCCTTCCAAGCCCATGGCTGATGTTTCCATGTCCCTGCTCAACTGTTGCCCTGGTGGTCACCCTTGGGCTGAAGTCCAGCCTCCCTGGCATGCTGTAGCAGGCCCTGACCCTGGGCCTGGCCCACCTGTCCGGCCACGTCACCTGTGCTCCCCTCCTCCCTTGCTTTGAGTCCCTCACGCTCGCTCCTTCACCTCTGATCCTTTGTACACACTGTTCCCCCTACCAGGAACCCTTCCTTCTCCTTCCCACTTTCCAGGTTAAGTCCTGACCACCTGTCCCCAAGTCCATGTGGGTCTCTGTGCTACTGCGGGCCCCTTTCATTCTTCACAAGGCGCCTCTCACTCCCCCACTGAACTCTGAGTTCCCCGCAGTGTCCCCAGTCACTCGCATAACAAATCACCCATCTCCTGTACTCTAGGCCGGAGACCATTCAAGAGGCCAGTGAAATAAATCAAAAAAGGGGGCTTAGGTGGAGAGCGACTAGGGTTGGGCTGCAACTTTAAGATCAGTGATGGGAAGAGGCTTCCCAGAGGTGGTGACAGGTATGCTGAGGATGAAGAGAAATCAGCCACGCAAGGCTCTGAGGGTAGGGGACCCCTGTCTGGGGAAGCGGCATGCGCAAAGGCCCTGAGGTAAGAGTGGGCTTGGCACGTTTGGGTTGTACCCCTGTGGGTGGAGTTTAGAGAGCTGCGGGGGGGGGGGGGGGGGGGGGGGTTCAGAGAGGTAGGAAAGGTTTTCCTGAACATTTTTTCATTCTATCTTCGAACACTCCAGACCACCTCTTCTGAAGAGGCTTCTCTGACTGCGCATTCCTCCTGCCTCTGAGCTCTCCCTACCCCTGATGATCCAAATCACCTCTCAGCTCCCTTAAGATGGAGGAGTCTCCAAACCTGTCTTGTCTTATTCAGAGGATATAAAAAGCATTTTGCAACCAGGCCTTCCTCCGGTCCCTGGACCCACGGCCAGGAGATTATCTGTGGAATTTGGAGAGGGTCCCAAACAGCACAGTCCTCTGTGTCAGCTCCAGCTCCAGCTCCAGCTCCAGTTATCAGGGCCCTAAGCGAGGCAGGCTGGGCTTGCTGGGACGGGAAGCTGGGTTATTTATGGAATTCAATTTCCCCGGCTGCCTGCAACTCCCAGGAGCAGCACAGGGAGGCTGCAGAAAGAATTTTGCCTGGGCCTAGGGGAGGGATGAAACTGTCAAATGAATGAAATGCCCCCTGGAAGAGCCCACGGGCATTTCATGGCAGTGGCTGAGGGACAAAGAGAGACAGAACAAAGGACTCTAGGCTGAGAATCAGAAGATCTGGGTTCAAGAACTGATTGTGCCCCAATTTTAAGCAAGACTTTCTCTGGGCCCCAGTTTCCAACTGTAATAAGAGGTGAAGGAGATTGATCTAGGTCAGGAGTTGCTGACTGTTTTTTGTGAAAGTCTATATAGTAAATGTTTTAGGCTTTATGGGCCATATGGTCTGTGTCACAACTAATTCTGAAAAAAACAAAAAAAAAAAAACAAAAAAAAGTGGTAGGCTTAACTTCCCCATGGATTAGTTTGCTTACTTGTGGCCTAAGTGACCTTTCTGGTGTACCAGTCAGGAAACTTTAGGTTGCAAGCAATAGGATCCAATGCAAGCTGGCTTAAGCTTAACATTGTCTAAAAGAGGAAGGCTAATTGGGTCACATAAGAGAAAATTTCCAGGGAAACTTCAAGTATGGCTGGATCCAGAGGCTTAGATGATATCATTAGGATGCATTGTGCCTGAGTTTAACCCTACTATTTCTGGGCTACATTTGTCTCTATTTCAGTTTTGATTTTAGACAGGCACTCTTTTTATGGGGACAACATAGATATCAGCACCAAAAGTCCAAGGATTCATTCGGATTGGCCCAGCATTGGTCCTGCATGCTTCCCTGATCCAGTCACGGTGGTGGTAGTGATGAAGTTACCCATTTTGAACAGGCTCATCTCTTCCAAGACTTGAGGTGGCATCACTGTTTACTAGCTGCTTCCTTGAACAAATTATTGTCCCTCTGTGTCCTTAGCCTCGTCATCTGTAAATTGGGGATAATAATGGGTATGTTTTGACAAACAAGAGTCATGTTTTTAACTGTAAAATATTATACAGACACAAAGTATTGTTATGACATCTTGAGTCGCCCTAGGCTTTCCAAGCTTATGGGTTCAGATAGGCCCCTGATAATAGCTATAATTTACATTTCACTGCTTTACCACCAATATAATTTAATTAGCCCCCTCAAAAGAAATACTTAGGTAAAAAATTAACTAAATAAGTACAAAGTCTATGAGGAATACTACAAAACCTTGATGCATGAAATCAAAGAACTAAACAAATGGAGAGATATTCCACATTCACGGATAGGAAGACTCAGTGTGGTCAAGATGTCAGTTCTTCCGAACTTGACCTATCAATTCAATACATTCCAATCAAAATCCCAACAAGTTATTTTGTGGATATTGATTAACTGATTCTAAAGTTTATAAGGAGGGGCAAAGGATCCAGAAGAGCCAACACAATGTTGAAGAAGAGCAAAGCTGGAGGACCAACACCATCAAACTTCAAGAAAGCTACAGTAATCAAGACAATGCAGTATGGGAATAAGAATAGATGAATAGGTTGATGGAATAGAATAGAGAGCCCGGGAAGAGACCCATACAAATACAGTTAACTAATCTTTGACAAAAAAAGCAAAGGCAATGCAATGGAGAAAAGATAATCTTTTCAAAAAGTGGTGCTGAAACAACTGGACATCCATGTGCAAAAAAAGAAAAAAAAAAGTGAACGTTACGCTCTTCACAAAAATTTACACAAAATGGATCATAGACCTAAATGTGCCACTCAAAATGATAAAACTCTTAGACGATAACATAGGAGAAAATCTATATAATATTGGGTATGGTGATGACATTTTAGATAAAATCCAAAAAGCATGATCCAATATGTCCTTTGGTATAAATAAACTGTGGTACACGCAGACAATGAAATATTATTCAGCACTAGAAAGAAATGAAGTATTAAGCCATGAAAAGACATGGAGGAATCTTAAACGAATATTACTTAGTGAAAGAAGCCAATCTGAAAATGCTATATACTGTATGATTCTGACTATATCACAATTTGGAAAAGACGAAAAGATCAGCGGTTGCCAGGGACTTGCGGAGAAGGAAGGAAGGATAGGTGGAACACGGAGGGTTTCCAGGGCAGTGGGGCCATTCTGTTTGATACCCTGACGATGGACACAGGCCATTACGCATGTGTCCAAACCCACAGAATGTGCAACATCAAGAGCGAACTGCGATGCAAACCATGGACTTGGGGTGATAATGATGTCAGAGTAGGTTCATTAACTGGAACTAATGCACCGCTCTGGCTGTGGATGTTGGTCACTGGGGAGGTTGTGTATGTGTGGGGAAGCAGATAAATAGGAAATCTCTGTAGCGCCCTCCTACTTTTGTTGTGAATCTAACACTTCTCTTTAAAAAAAAAAAAAAAAAGGTCTTATAAAAAGAGTGGCAGGATGATAACTAGAGTACAATATTATTTTTAGAATATAAACAACACACACATGAAAAACACTATTTTACCCTTTCTAGGTATATATAGATATGGGCAAATAGGGGAAAAGTCTGGAAGGACATGCAGCAAACTGTTCCCGTAATATCTGGGAAGTGAGGAGGGGTAAACAAAGATTAAGTGGGATGATGAAAAGGAACTTCGGTCTTAAATGTTATAATAGTTTACAAGGAGTAAATACCAGAAATACTGGTGCAATTAAAAATATTTTTTAAAGATGAAAATGAAGGAGTATAAAGTAAGGATGGAAAGGAGAGGGGGGAGGGAGAAAAAGAAAGAGAAAGGGCCAGAGAGAAAGGGGGGGGGGAGACGGGCAGGGGGAAGCGGACTGTGCAGAGGCCCCTGAGGGCCCCTCCTCCCTCACTGCCAAGCTCTCCAGCCCCGTCACCCGGGCAGCCAAGCTGAAACCACAGGGCCCGCAAGGTTCTCTCCCACTAAGGGGTCCAGCCCTCTCCTGGCTCCTGCCTGCCCCTCGCCCCTCTGCCCTGCGAGCACTTCACTCCCCTTATCAGTGAGAACCAGCAAGGACCACATTGCTGGCCCTACTGATTGCAAATTGTTTCTGCAGGAACATTTGCAATGGGTTTTCCCTCTCCTACCTCTATTCTAGGAATGTCAATAGCTTCCGTTTGGCATAAAAATGCTGAATCCATTTTTCTCGTAAATAATTATATTGTGATCAGCTGCCGTTCCGTGGCGGATAAAGAAAGTGGAGCACACATTTGCTGCTTCTGAATTTCCTAAGATAGAGACGCATGGATGCCACGAGCTCTGAAGAAGCATCCAGTCTGTGCCAAGCTTTGAGTCCAAAAAATCCTTCAGCTTCTTAACACTTCTCCTGGGTGGCCGTGGCTGTGCCTATAAAACGGAGAAAGAAACTGTGACCTAGTGATGTCACCCAGCTATGAAGTCCTAGAATGAACCGGGGACTTCTGACTTAATGATCAGTGTTTGCACCCTACATCCTTCTTGGAAGGCAAAAATTCCAGAAAATGAATGAGGTTGGGTAGCCTCAGGGTAATGCTCCATGGATCAGCCCCATCGGGCATCAGCTACCTTGGCAGTGCCCACCCCTTGCCTCCTGGAGGAGACACAATGCATCACCCATAACTTTGGATCTGACCGTTCCTAGAAGCTCTGGCTGACCTCTCACTCCGAAACCTGCATCTCTGTGCCTGGAGACTTTCCCACCACACAGCTCTGGAAGGCTTCTCTGCCAAGTGCTCACTGGTCCAGCAGTTCCAGGAAATTAGCACCCTCGGAGCAGTCCTCAATCAATGGCTGGCATCAGCTGGCGTATGAATACCCCAGCTCCCTCTCCCTGGGGTGGAATAATTCTGAGGTATATGTGCTACACTGTTTCCTATGATGGACAACAAAGATAAGACCTCCCACATAGGTCTTGCGAGGATTAAGTGAGTTCATACACACAAAGGGCTGAATACAATGCCTGGCACGTGGTCTGGGTGGGCTGATTCCACCCCGCGGTCCATGGAGGTGGGGTGCAGGTAGCTCAGGCTTGACCAAAGAGAGCATCGAGTACCCCTGACCACAGAGACGGGGTCAGGAATGGGCCTGTGGTCCAAGTTAATGCAATGAGAGCCAACTACGGGAGTTTCCTGGACATCCGGGGAATAAGAGCATCTTTCCTGATGAGAGGATCGGGTGTCTGCCTGGAGCTGCCCAGCAGTGAAGCCGCTCTGAGGAAAGCAGACCTGGGAGGGTGGCAGGGGAGGGAATAGATCAGCTGCGCTCACATGACGAGTAGTTACGCCCTTGGCGCTTTGGCGGTGCAAGTGAACAAATTCTATTGGGTGTTTCAGGTGCTTTGAGCTCAGGTTCCATATTCTGCCATCTTTGCCACCCCCTCCCCAGTGAGGCCTGGAAATGAAAAACTTATGATTTAAAAAAAAAATACATAAAGGTGATTGTATAGAAAACAACATCAACAAGAATCACATCAAATAGTTAAACATTTCGATAGGGCAAGGAGCAGAGCTGTCAGACAGGGAACTAAGTAGTCTTGAACACTCCCTTTGGCACCTATGGATTGTGGAGCCAGAGCTCTGCACATGTCACCTTCAGCACCTCCTAGCCTGGGTGGGGAACTTAAATATGAGCCCATTTCAAAGGCTTCTTTCCTATCAAAAGAGAATGGTCTGGGTTCTTGCTAACAAGGACCCAGAGCTATTAAATGGGCTGCTGGCATATCTACCAAAGTGAAATACACACCCATGACCAGAAATCCCACTCAAGGGATTAGAAAGACAATTCCGTGAGTGAGTCTTGGCTCAAAAATGCATGGCATTTTGTCAGCGTATCTATGTGAAAGAAGACCCCCAAACAGAAATGTGTTCAAATGCGCACCAAAAGGCATCTATAAAACGTTCTCAGAAGCACTGTTTATAATAACTCCAAATGGGGAAAAACATAAATGTCTATTAACAGCAAAATACATAAATTATAGCATATCTGTACAGTAGAATACTATACAGGTCTAAAAAATAATGAACTATTGTTTCACCTAACAAAGTGGATGACTCCCAAGACATGATGAAAGAAGCCAGACACATATGAGTGAAAGAAGCCAGACAAACAAGAGTATGGCTGTAGTTGTGTGAAGTTTAAGAGCAGTTAAAACTGGGTAGGTACTTGAAATATCAGGTGGGATCACTCTGTAAAGTATAGGATTGTCTATCACTATGCTGTACACCTGAAACTAACACAAAATAATATTGAATGTAAACTTTATTTGAAAAATAAAATTTAAAAATATATAGAATTTAAAAAAAAGAGGCAAAACTAATGTCTGGTGCTAAAAGACAGAACAGTGATTACCTCTTGGGTGCTGTATTGACTGGGAATCTCTGGAAAGCTAAAAATGCTCTGCATCTTGCTCTGAGTGGTGGTTGCATGGGTGTGTGCACACGTAAACTCATTGAGCTGTACACACAGGGTCAGTACTCTCCTGCATTTTAATGTATGCATGTTATACTTTGATTTGAAAATCTGTATGCAGGCTGCTGGCTGGGCCAAAAGGTAAGGTGTGTTGGCTTCTGTGGGTCACTTCAGCACCATGAACAGGCAGGGAAGCGAGGTTGATAAGATCTGGCTGCTGGTAGCCTTGGTCACCCAGTTGTGGGCAAGGGTGGAGTCAGGGAGTCACCTAAGGGCTTGGCAACTGTGGACTGTTCCCCACTTCCTCCTTAGAAGAAGCCCCATCCCTCATAGATGTTTATCTCAAAAGTTGCACTCAAGGTGCCATCACTTTTTGTTTTAAATCTTTTTAATTTCAGAGAGAGGAAGGGAGAGGGAGACAGAGAGATAGAAACATCAATGATGAGAAAGTCATTGATCGGCTGCTTCCTCCTGCACATCCCCGACTGGGGATCAAGCCCGCAACCCGGGCACGTGCCCTGACGGGGAATCAAACCACGGCCGCCTGGATCCTAGGTTGATGCTCCACCGCTGAGCCACGCCCGGCCAGGCAAGGTGCCATCACTTTTAAAGCCATCAAAGGCCCTCAGCTAGGGCTGCTATTGCATGAACCACCACCATATCTGGGGACAGGGCACTTGGTACCCATCACCTCACCGAGACAACCAGTCCAAGAAGCAGGCACACAGTAGCGGCTGATCAACTTGCCTGAGGCCACACAGCTGATAAGGGATGATTTTTTTTTAGCCCTTTCTTATTTGACTGGAGTTCACGCTTGCATAGGCACCTCTTATCAATGCTCTATAGATAAGGCAAAAAAAAAAAAAAATCCTTGCAAAGGTGTGACAGTTTATATGTATTAAGAAAATGGTTAGAAGCCCCAGCTAAACTGCCTGTTTTCAAATCCCAGCTCCAGCACTTCTAGGTGGGCTCTTGGACAAGTTACCTAACCTCTCCGTGCCTGTAAAATGGGAATATTAATAGTATCTCCCTCCCAGGCTCATCAGAGGATTACTGTCAGTAAAGCACCTAGAACAGTCTCAGCAAGTATGCTCTCGACCTTATTAGCTATTGGTGTGCTACACAATAGCATTTACTGAGCTCTTTCCAAGGCTGCACATCCTTCCAGACTCTCTCATTCCGATTTCAAGATGCCACTGGAGGCTTCTGTCTCATTCCCATAGCACAGACCATGAAACAGGTTGAGAGAGATGAATGGCTTTTGTAAACAGAGGTCCCTCAGAGAGTAAGTGGCACAGCAAGAATCTGAACCAGGTCTTACTAGCTGTGTGACCTTGGATAAGCCATTTCACCCTCTGAGTCAGCTTACTCTGCAAAACAGAAATAACACCACCCATCCTATGAGGTCATTGGGAAGGTATTGCAATGGTTCATGTGAAGGGTCCCAGCACCAAGTAGAAGCCCAATAAATACTTAGGTAGTTACTTAGAATTTTAAAGGCATTATTTGCTGAAGCTGTGTAGCTCCTGGACAACTTTCCCAGGATGTGATTCAGTCTCCCACCCTGAAACCCATGTTTTTTCCACAGCACCTACTGCCTCTTTCTGCCTTTCTTCCAGGCCTCTGGTTTTTTCCAGTTATCTCTTGGGTTTCCAGAGTAGCCTCAGTGTCTTCAATGTCTCACACAGGGGAACCAGCCTCAGTTACTTGTCCACAGGTTACAGGTGACATTCAGATCCATCCTGGGGAATGACTGTGATGCTCACCAGCTGGGCCGGGCTTTTACTCTCAGGAGCCTGGCAGTGCCCAGAGGAGAACAAATAAGGGTTTTTAGAACTCTGAGTCCTCACACTCTGTCTGGGGGCAGACATGCGGGTTCCAGGACCTGATACTTGAGTGAGGCATGAACACATGGTTTTCACTTGTGCATTTCTCTATTAAACAGATATTTAGTGAATGCTGGCTGTGTGCCAGGCCCTGGGCTCCTTACCCATCTGACCTCACATAGGTTAGAGTCAAGGAGAAGAGACAGAGCATGAAGCCGAGAGTTAGATCAGTGTTTACGGTTCTAAGCAGAGTGAATACAAACAGGGGGAACTGGGCCAAGCCAGGAGGGCAAGAGGAGTCCTGCTGCCATTCAAGCCGACACCTGCAGAGTAATGAAGAATAAACCAGAAGAAGAAGGTAAGGGAGCAGTGTTCCTGACAGAGGGAACCGCATGTAAAGGCCCAGAGGCGGGAACATTTTGAGAGGCACTGAAAGTAACCTTGTGTGTCTGGATGCAGACAATGCACGTGGAAGAAATCCAAGAGTCCCAGGCTCTCTGCGCTGGGAAAGAATGTAAGGGTCAACAAGTACTGAGCACCTATTGTGTGCAGGGACAACGGTCCCTGCCCCCACCAAAGGAAGAGCAGCATCAAAAGGGGGGCAGGAACAAGATCTGTGTGGGGAATTGAAAGAGGAAGAAATAATATGCAATTGGGCAAAAATTGAGCAAGATTCTTGGAGGTGGTAACACTTGAGATTGCCTTAAACCCTTAATTAGAATCTTGTCAACTAGGGAGAGAAGGCAGAGCAATTCCTTGTGAAAGGCGGCAAAATAATAAAAGTATATTGAGCATTTATCATGCACCAGAGCGTTACCTGGCTTTCTGTAGCAACCGTGGCAGGCAGATGCTATTATTATTCCCATTTTATAGATGAGGAAACTGAGGCCAAGGAAGGTGAGGTCACTTGTTCAAGGCCTGTCTAGTTCCAAAGCCAGCCAGACATTCCCCACAACGCTGCATGCCCTGAAGAAATGTTTATTGGGCCCTCGACTCAGAGGCAGGCTAATTATCCACAGCTGCTTCCCGCCCACCTTTGGGGGGGGTTGCCTCTTGAACAGCAGTCTGGAGAAGTGATAAAGTATTGAACCCAGCACAGTATGACACACACAAATATTTCAACATTCAGCAACAAGGAGGCTGCCAGGGACCGGCCCCAGCATGACTTGGACAGGATAACAAAATGATCTTACGTCCTATTATCTCCTTCGAGGTTTATTGTGGTTTTTCAAGTGGCTACAAACATTAATGCAGCGGTGTTTTGCTAATGGGGGAATTTCTGGCATGGAGGGAATGCGGTTAAAGTAATAACCTCCCTTCAGTAAACAAACATGAAGCCCTGTTGCCCCACAGGGGATGTTTTCTTAGGTGGAAGGCAGGCTTCTCAGTCTTACTGTCATTTTGGAGAAGCTGGAAGATGGAATTCTATTGTCCATGGAGACTGAGTCTGCTCCCAGCAGCAGACATTGGCACGGCCTCCCCTGAGCCCTCATCCGGCAGCCTGGAGACTTGGGATGGCAGCCGGGAAGTGCAATCTCTTTAATTTACAGGGAGGAACCTGGGGCTCAGGGAGAGGGAAGGACTTGCCTGAGGTCCCACGTAGAGGGTCAGTGACAGATCTGGGCATACTGATCTTGCAGCGCCACCTGTGGCCTGCTGGGAGGCTGTCTTGGGTGGCAGGACAGCCCCAGGGGCAAGAATAATGAGCTTAATGGCCCAGAGCACTGGCTATGGCCGTGGCTGGGTCTGAGTTGGACCCCAGCTTTGCTTTTCTCCTACTGTGTGACTTTGGGCCAGGACTCTCTAAGCCTCTGATCCCCACGTGTCAGTGATTAGCACAAAGTAAGTGCTCCAAAATATAGCTAGTAGTCATCATCTTCCTGGCTCTGCCACCAAATAGATAAGTGCACTCAAACAAGTCACTTTCTTTCTCTGGGCCTCAGTTTACCCATTTCTAAAATAAAAGGATTCAATTAGGTAATACCTAAGGGCCATTTCCAGTCTAACATGCTGTAAGTCTATGACTCAATGAATTACCCCAAGGCAAGAAAAGGAGAGGACTATAACAATAATATTAACAATAACTGTTCAACCATTTACTGGGTGCCTACTGTGTGCTAAGAACTCTGCTTGGTGCCAGCCCTTCTCATGTTACACCTATAATACTGCAACAGCCCCTGCTGGTCTCCTGGCTTCTGGTTTTCTCCCCTTCAACCCACCTTGCATACCTGGCCAGTCTCAGCCCTCTTAAACCCTACTTCACTCTTCTGCTCCAGCACATTCAGTGGCTCTCCAGTGCCCCCCAAGGCCAAGTTTAATTCTTCAATGTGGAGATTAAACCCTCGGTACTCAGGCCCTGTCATCTCTAATGGAACTCCTACCAACTGTGTTATTTCTTTGTCTAGACCTCTCTGTGCCTCATGGTCAGAGTTGTTCCATAAACATTTGTTGAGTGCATAAACACATGGGTGAAATTAGGCTACTCAAACTTTTAGCCATTTGCAAATCAGCCACGGGAGTTTTGCAAAAGTATGTGCACTGTGTCTATTTTTATTTTCTTAAGTATTTTCCTTTTTTAGGTTAAATAAATGTATCTCAAAAGGAAGCTGTACATTATACAATAACTAAATCAGTGTAACTTGCAGGAAATAGGTCTCCATTAAAATAAACACAAGGACAAATGAGCAATGCATTCAATTCTGACCAGATATTGTTGTCTACCAAGGCTGGAGTCCTAAGGCTTGCCCCTCTAAGTGCTTCGAAGAGATGTTAAAGACAAAGCAGCACTAACCTGAGACTTGCTCATGGACAGAAACCACCAGGATGCTCGAGGCAGATGAATATGAGAGAGCTTTTGTGTGCCAAGTTACTCCATTACACTGAAAACTATCCTAGCTACCACAGGCGGTTGCCAGCCCACATTTTGGGAACCCTGCTTTACAGAACCCATCGCTCCAGCCCACGGGGAATGCCTGAGTTCTCCAGGACACTTTAACTTGGGCTTTTGGGAAGGACACAGAGGCCTTGCATGCGGCCGCCTCAACTTCATAGTTCCGTGCCTCTTCCCTGAAGCCCCACTGCAGTTCTAAGAACTGAACCGACATAAGCATTTGTTGTTTGAAACTATTTGCCTGGTAGAATAATGAGGTTCCCATGACTAGAGATGTGCAGACAGACACTGGACAGTCACGGGGCGTGGGGAGGGGGCAGGGAACAGAGAATGTTGCAGAGATCATTCCAGCATCAAACGGTCAGCCTAAGACATTGACCTGACAGCCGGAGTTTGCTTTCACATGCAGGCAAAACACATTTGGAGCAAAGAAAATAGAAGGGAATTAACTTCTGAGCAGGAATACAGAAAAAAAGAGACAAACTGCATATGAGGCTGTTCCAGAGGCCTGAAGGAGGGACGGAGCATGGAAATGGTTATTATTCCTTTAGCTAAGTAATGCTTCATACTTCTTAATCCAGTGCTGGGTTCGTCAGAACTATTTTTGGTTTTAAGCAACATAAAATGAATTCAGACTTGCGTAAGTGACAAAAAGAAACTTAGTAAGATCTAAATAACTGAACTGCCTTCGGGCATGGCTGCATCCAAGGGATCGATCAATATTCGTCAGGCACAGTCTACTCTCCGCCTCCCAGGGCTGCCTTCCTCTTTGTTGGCTTCATTCTCAGGTGGGGTCTGCTCAGGGTGTGACAAGGACAGCTGCTGGCAGCTCCAGGCTTAGGAGCCGTGGCAGAGATCAAGCTTCTGTTTGGCGATTTTAGCAAAAGTCCCAGGGAGAGCTCTCATGGACTCAGCACATGTCACATATCCGCCCCTCCTAGCCCCCACGAAGGTCATAGTAATGTGTTCTCGCTGTGCCTGGGTCACATGCCCACCTCTGGAAGGAGGGAACCCCCGCCCAACCATATGAATGTGAGTGGAGGAGGGGAAGTTCCCCAAATCAAAGTTGAGGTGCTATCACTTAAAGAAGTTGAGATGGATATCAGGCAAGCAAAAGCAGCCTCCACCTTTGTTAACTTCATATCCTTGCTCAAAGCTGTGCCCCACACCTCCATTCAGAGGGCTTCTGTTCATCCCTTGGACCACAAATGGTTCAAATGGTACTTCCTTGAAGACACCTCCCCTGACCATCCCAGACTGGACTGGGAGCCCCTGAAATGTGTGCTCCTGGAAGGTCTTGTCACTCTGGGCTTCTGTAGTTATTTGACAAAAGCCTGTCTCCCATGTTGGGTCCAGGACCACCTTGAGGTCTGTGGTCTGTCTGTCTTGTCCACTGCTGTGTCTCCAGAGCCTAGGACATTTCCTGGCAATTAGAAGGAGCTCCATAAATATCATGTGGAGGTCACAAGGGACCTGGTGACCAGTGAGGGGGAAGGAGTGGCTGGATCAAGGAAGATACAAAGATCCCATGCCTGTGGGAAGAGTGTGTGGAAAGAGTGTGTGGAAAGAGACAAGAGAAGGCAGGGTAACCTTGAGGGGCACAGCGTGTTGTGGGACCCCAGGATGGATGATCAGCTTGTGAGGCAAGGTGGGGGAGGGGAAGTCAATCAGCAAATGCCAGGCCTGGGGACAGAGGGGAGATGAAGGGTAGGTCCAGACTGGAGAGGAGGAATCTTTTCTGTGAGTCCTTGGGAGACCCAGAGAGAAATGCAGCCATGGCCTCCCTCCCATGCGAGTTTGTGAAAGGTGTGGTCAGGCCTTGGAAAGGGGAAGGGAGGGGGCCTCAGGCACTAGGCTGGATTGGCTGGGAGAGTCTTCTTGGGGACAACCGTCACACCTCAAGAGCTGGAAAGAGAAGGGTGTCTCCCAGTTCTGCTGGCCACCCTGGGTGTTCTTTCCAGGCAGTGTTTTCCTTTTCCGTCATCCGTTTATCCATCTGTCCATCCACACACATAGCCATTTGTGTCTCCAAGACCAACGCCTGGCAGCAGGCAGGGAGTCCTACCCTCCTGCCCCTCCCTGCCACAGGCACACACCCAGCCTGGTCCCAGAGGCTGTTAGCTCCAGGCCAGGAGCTGTGTCCCCCTTGTAACAGGCAGGGAAGGTTGTTGGGGGGGGCATATGAAGGGGGGCACAGCCAGGGGGCAGGACCTCACCCCACACCCACCCTGAGGGCCCTGTAACCTACAAAAAACGAGGGGAACAGAGAAAGAGCAACAAAAAGGACAGACCAACAGAAGCAGACCTGCAAGGTGGAGAGAGAAAGCCCAAGAGAGGAAGCCACGCTGAAAAAGACGGGGAGACTGGGACCAAGACAGGCTGAGGACCCCAAAGCCAAAGTAGGGAAGAGGGGAACAGACTGGGGGGGGGGGAGGAAAGAGTGCGAGGAGGAAGGGAGAGGGGAGCCAGCAAGACGGGAGAGAGGGGTTGGGAGCGGGAGTGGGCAGAGGAGAGAGAGGAGATGGGGGGGTAAGCTGGGAACTGCTGAGGGGAGATGGGGGAAAGGGGAGAGAGGGGGAGGCGAGAGAGGGGGAAGGGACGAGGGAGAGGGGGGAAGGAGAGAGAGGGGAAGGGGCGAGGGGGGGAAGGGAAGGAGAGAGAGGGGAAGGGGCGAGGGAGGGGGGAAGGGGCGAAGGAGGGGGAAAGGGGCGAGGGAGGGGGGGAAGGGGCGAAGGAGGGGGGAAGGGAAGGAGAGAGAGGGGAAGGGGCGAAGGAGGGGGGAAGGGAAGGAGAGAGAGGGGAAGGGGCGAGGGAGGGGGGGAAAGGGGCGAGGGAGGGGGGGAAGGGGCGAGGGAGGGGGGAAGGGAAGGAGAGAGAGGGGAAGGGGCGAGGGAGCGGGGGGAAGGGGCGAGGGAGAGGGCAGGGGCTGCTGGCGCAGATGCTGCGCGGAGGCCCGGGGAGCGCGGCCTCGCGGGCGGGCCGGGGCTGAGGGGCCGCGGGGAGGCGCGGGGGTAGGGGCCGCGTGGCGCGGGAGCTCCTCCCCGGGTGGGCGGGCTCCTGCGCGGCAGCCACGCCCTCCCGCGCTTCCCGCCCCTCGGTCCCGCGCTCCTCCGCCCCCCGCTTCCCCGCTTCCCTCCGCCCGCCCTCGAAAGACCCAGCGAGCGGCGAGGTTGCGGGCGAGCTGCAAGGAGCCCAGGAGCCACGGATCCGGGAGCGCAGCGCGGCCGGAGCGGGGAGCGGCCCGCGCCCGGAGCTCAGCGCAGTGGCCGAGCTGCCCGCGCAGCGCCCGCCGCGGGCAGCGCAGCCCCGGCCGCAGGTAGGAACGGACGGCCGGCGTCGGGGCGCGGGGCGCAGGGACCGGCGCGGCCGGGTCAGGACGGCGGGGCGCCCCGAGCCGCCGCCGCGGGCCGGGCGGAGTGGGCGGACACCCGGGATTCCAGCCTCCGAGCCTCGGGCCCCACGGAGCCGGGCGCCGCTCCGCCCGTCGACGCTCCTCCCGGCCATTCCCCGGGAGGCCCGAGGGCAGGGGGCTCGCGGGCGAGTCACCAGAATCGCGTGTCCTTTCCTTGTCGCGGGGCCCCTTGGACTCCCCGGCTGGCGCTGGACTCTGCTGGAGCCGTCGAAGCTTCGCGGCATCGAGTCCATTCCCTAGGGGACAGTGGGGGACCCGGGAGTGAATGCTCGGGGGACCGGGCGCCACTTTTCTGTCTCAGGGTCAGCTGCGTCGAGATAAAGCCGTGCCCCTCATTTACCTTCCAAGGGCGAAGGAGGCCAGCAACTTGGGGATGGGACACCTCCGTCCAACCCGGGGCAGCTCCAGCGCTCAAGAAATGTTGGCTAAAGAGCACACCCCAGCCCGGGCTGAGCGCACGCAAGCTCTGCTGCTCTCCCCACGCCTAACCCCTGGAAATGTGGGGAGCGGGAGCTCCACCCCAGGTTTAGAGGACTGTGTCCCTTTGCCACCGGGGGACTGCTCTGACCTTCTTGCCTTGTGTCCTGGCATTTGCTCCCCAGGGATGGGGAAAAGAGGCGACTGCTGCGGTAACCCCGAGGCAGAGACCATCAGGTCTCCATGTACACCCCACGTCCCCACGGGTGGCAACCACAGATGCCCTGTGATAGCTTGGGTTGATCTGCAGACAAGGAACTCAGACCTGGCAGTCCCCACCGAGGCTCTGAGCTAGTGTCCTCCCAAAATTGATGTGAACCCCAAGGAGAAAATTGGATTTTAAAATGCCAAATGATAACATCCCATTTCTTCCCAATGTGAAGCTGGAGCGTTGCCTCCCTCTCTCAGGAAGCTCATCCTCATCCCCACGAAGAACTGGGGGGAGGTGCTGAATAGGAGGGCTTCTGAGCTTCGGTGACACCCCCCCCCCCCCAAATCGGAGACTGTCAGGCTATGCAAGTAGACTTTGGAACTGACCTTCATTTTTCTGTGACACACAAGGTGGGTACTTGGTGAGAGAGCGGTTGTTGGGTGCTAGGTATTGCCTAGCTGCTCTCTTTGGAACTTTGGGGAAAATGTATTCATAATGGAGTCTGAAAAGGCTACCCTAACTCCCAAATTCCAGAACAAAGGAGGTCAGTGGGACTACAGGCTTCTTGCACCCTCTGCCTCTCTCTTTGGAGCAAGGAGTGGGAGGGACCTTTTCCCAGAGCAACCAGGGCAAAATGGCTGAGCCTCCCCTTAGCCTCAGAAATAAATTGTGAGGCAGGCAGCAAACAAAGAAAGCGCTCTCTCTCCAGCCAAGCACTGGCTCAATGGCCAGTCCTTGAAGGACAAACAGTGAGTTCAGCGGGACACACAGCTTGGCTTGTCTGGCAGAGCATCTGGGGAGTGAGGCGATCCCTAAGAACCACACAGGAGAGAGGCAGCCGCTTGGGAGAGAAAGCCGGAACCGTCTCTCCTAATGTGTGACTCTATGCCAGGGCTGGATGCTTGGTGAGAAGTAGGTCCCCGAGGAGTTCCGGCTGAGGCTGGGAGGGACTTCTGGAGGCCAAGGAGTAGGCAACTCAGAGGGTAATGATAAAGAGAAAACCAAGTCCATCAAAGCTGAAAGAAGCACAACAGTTCTATTGCTCCCTGGATTTTGCGAGCCTGGCAACCAGGAGCTCCAAGGCTATGAATTTGTTTACGCGTGGCCCAGCACACAGCTGGCACTCAATAAGTTGTGATGACAGCACTAGCACGGACCTACCTACAATATATTACAGTGTCATTGAGCCAGGAAGGCTGTAAAAGGTGGCTTCTGAGACCACAACCAGGCATGAGCCCTGGACAGGTTGGCTTTGAGCTGGGGTGCTGCCATTTTCTGGCCAGGTGACCTTGAGTAAGTTCTTGTTCCTGCTGGAAGGAAGAAATGGAGTGCTGAAAGCCTCTTATGTGCCCAGCTTATAATTTCTACAACAACCTGGTGCAGCAGTTACAGTTCTAATCCTCCACTGCTGAGATGAGAAAACTGCAGTTCAGAGGGGGAAATGACTTGCCCAAGGTCACACAGCTAGAAGGAGGTAGGACAGAATCCTGTGGTTCTGATTTCCCAACCTGAGCTTGCCTCACTGCTGAGTCTCTAGGCCTAGGTTTTTACCTCCATAAAGTGATGTGATGGGGTGATGGTTGGGATTTGATGATTGACAGTGAGGTCCCTTAGACCTGCCATCAGGCTGCTCCTGTACCTTCCTGGCATATGCTAAGAGCAACATTAAATAAAGCGTAAATGCCAAGTGGCTTCTCGCCATCACATAAAGATACTTCCTGTCAGTGGACATAGAGATTACCCAAACCGCCTGAACTTGGACACGTCTTTTTCCCTGTCTCTCGCCTGTGTATGCATCACAGGCCGAATGCCAACCCCTATCTACTAAGCCTTGCTTGCTACCTTCAGCCCCCTGCATCCAGAAATACATCCCCTTTGTCCTTGGGAGCAGGTGGGATGCCCAAGCCTGTTCCTGTCACCTGGCCCAAGGTGTGCCCAGCTCAGGCCTGTCTTTGCCTACGTCAGAATTGCCCCTTCAGTTCAACTGTGCAGTGGCCCCAGCTTCTCTGTACCCAGAGAATGGTGGGCAGAACACAGCCCTTGGCGCGATGAAAACAACCTTGAATTGACTCCAGTTGCTAGGAGCAGCAGGGCCCCCTCTCGGGAAGGAGATCATCAGATGTTTGTCCACTATCCTGTGGCATTCCTCTGCTCCAGCTCCTCAAATGGGCCCAGTGTCAGCAGTCCTTTTTGTCACCTTTCCCCCATTTTCTGAAGGTCACTGGGAGGTGGAGGGAAAGAAAGTGGCCTTTGAGAGGGGAAAAGGGTAGAAGGCCAGATGTGGACCCCAAAATAGGGTTTCCCAGGAAATGTGCCTCAGTGAGCATTGTGAACTGCCTGCATGTTTCCTCGGAGCTCACCTGGAGCCCTCAGGAGCCAGGGGAAGGGAACGTGGGAGTGAGTGGGAAGCCAGCTAACAGCGGAGATAAGGGTTGCCTGGCATAGACGGTAGGTGTGAATGCAAGCTGTGATATTTCAGCACATGCCTGGATTCAGTCATAAACAGAAAAAAAACACCTCACTCACTATTTTTCTAATAATATCATCGATAACAATAATAATGAATAGTTATTGCGAGTTGATGATCTGCCAGGGTATGTGCTGTGTACTTTACTATATTATTGCATTTAATTTTCACAAAACCGTATGAGGTAGTAGAATTGCTCTTGTACAGATGAAGAAACAGATAAGGAGAGAGGTTGGGGTGCTTGCCACAGGCTTGCTGGGCTTCTAAATGGCCTTGGAGCCCCAACTCAACCACAACGGAAAAGCCCCTGGTATTGTCAGTTAGCAAGGACCATGACTCCCCATTTGAGCTGCACAGTTAGAAAGCATTTCCCCATTCCTTTTCTGTCAGTGGAGCTTTTCCACAGCTCTGGGAGGCCCATGGCTTGACAGTCACTGTTTAATAACTGGGGAAGCTGAGGCCCAGAGTCCCTCAGCTGCTAAGTTGCAGAACTGGAATTCATACTCAGGTGTTCAGCCTATTACAACACATTTATAACCTAGACTTTAAATTCATTTAAAGCTTGCATTAAGGTTGTGCACCCAGCCATCTTTCCTTCATTCTTAGTTGTCTTCCAATTTGTCATCATGCTGCTCTGGAAGCTACCAAAAGTGGCCGACAAAGCCATCAGCTCCGTTTACCGTGATCTGACATGACACGAAAGTGGCATCCGATTTGATGCAAGCTGCCTGCAGCGAATGGCCTTCTATTTTTACATTTCTCACAAATTGGAAATTACAAGGAGGCCAGGTCTTGCAGAACGATTGGCTGTGGTGCTCTGAAAGCGCGGGGGGTGGGGGGGGTTGGCTAGGTGGAATGGGCCACATTAGGGGTCCAGGGGCCCTCTTGGGCTTGACTCTTGGCAAAAGGGGCCCCCAGCTTCCGAGGCTGAATAGGATCCTGGCACACAGGCCAGGCTGGAGGATGCTGCCTTGGACAATGACCTGCAGCTCTGCCCACCTGTCAACTGCATAGAGTCTGCAAGATCAGTGTCACATGCCAGCTCTTGAGATAACTGAGCCCTGGCCAGAGGGACATTCAAGGTCAGAGATGCCCAGAAAGACACTGACAGCAGGTTGCTTTCCTGGCCTTATTGCTTGGTAAGGAGGTTCTGTGCAGGGAGAGGGCAGCAGCCACAAGGAGGTGAGCAATGACATTTGCTATCAGTATTGCTGTTTGCTGGAACTTAGTGCTTATAACAATATTCCTGGACATCAGGACAGCACTTTACAGTTTGCAGGGGGAAAAAATGCTCTTGCAGCTGTTCTTTCTTTTGATCCTGTATGAAGTATTATAGGAGAAGAAAATACGGTCCTTGATATCCTGGAGAAGAACCTTCTCTCAAACAAAAATAGACATTTTTTGTAAAAGCTAGTTTTCTCTCAAAGCTCAAGTCAGAATGACCTTGACTCAAATAAGGCCTCTTTGCACACAACGTGAGTACATGCACACTTAACATTTATGTAGAATTTCACATCTTTTCCATTGAAGTATGCAATAACCCTGAGAGCTCCCAGAGAAAATAATAATATTACCATTATCTCCATTTTTTGGATGAAGTAACTGAAGCTCAGGAAGCCCTAAACACCTTTATCTCTGACCTCTGGGAAAAGCTGATAGGAATCACCTTTAACTAAGCCCAAATCCAAATTCACCAGGTAGCCCCTTGAGAAGGTGCCCAGATGAACCTGAATTTATAGGAGGCAGGGCACAGAGTGCACAGGGATGGAGGTTGCAGAATAGTGTGGGGAGGCACAGCCCTAAGGCTTAGGAGAAAAGAGTTAATGGCATCTTACCTGAGCTCTGGCCGGAAGCTAACGTGTCCTTAGTCACACTCAGAGTTTAGAGCCTGAAGTGTACTCATTTGGCCAGGGATCCCCCCAGCGGTGGCAGGATGTGGGGGGAAAGGAAGGGATGATTCTCTCAGACACGTGCAGGCATGCTTATCTAGATGGATTTGGTTGAAAATGAACGCTAGAGACCCCACAAGATTGTCTAGAAGGATCTAAGGGCCTTGATAACCAGGGAAGTATTCAGACATGAGCCTCAGAACATTTGGAACCCCCTGGAAGAATGGGCTGTGTGGTGCTGAGCCATGCCCAGACAAGAAGGTAGGGAAGGGAGAGAATATAGAATGGAAATCTCTTACCCTGGCAATGACCCTACCTTCCCCCTGCCCTTGAACTGCTATACATGCTGAAGATTGTGAAATATCACAAATTCTGGGTGCTTACTTCTGGGGTGCTTGGGGAGTCAGGGACACCCGAGGGTTTGGTGCATCCCCTGTCTGTGTGGCCAGCCTGGCCCCAACCACCAAGTATGGAGAGCCTCCTGGGCACCAGTCCTGGGCTGCCTGAGGCTGGTAAGAACAATGCTAGGGAATAGGTGCTACTGTACCCATTGGCAGGAGGACCGCCCGAAGGCTAAGGGAGGTGGAGCTGCCCAGCAGACTGAACAAAGGCCCCTGGCTTCCCATGCTCTGTCTCTGCTCCATCCTGCGGTCCAGCCTCGCTCACACCTGAACCGCTTTTCTCCCACGTCGATGTTTCCAGAGCTTGAAGTCAAGAACTCACCTATGATTAAAAAACAAGCGGGCTTGGGACTAGGGAAAAAGTAGTCTTGCTGGAGAGAATTCTGTGAAGAAGTTTTTAAATGCTTACATGTGTTCCATGCACAAGATGAGCAGGTTGGTTCATCGTGGTGACTCCAAATAATCAGATACATACAAGCCCCAGTTTTGAGTTCTGACTGTGACCCAGGCACTGAGTGGAGCACTTTATTTATTTATTTTAAATCTTCACCGAAGGACATGTTTCCGTTGATGGGGGGGGGAGGGAAGGAGAAACATCAATTTGCGGGAGAAATATCGATCGATCTCCTCCTGTATGCATCCCGACCGAGGATCGAACCTGAGACCTGGGTGTGTGCCCTGACCAGGAATCAAACCCAGCACCTTTTGGTGCAAAGGCCGATGCTCCAGTCATCTGAGCCACACCGGCCGGGGCCTGAGCGGAGCACTTTACAAGCAGTGTCCAGAATCCTCAGTAAGGAAACAGGCCCGCTGAGCTCATGTGGTTGTTTCACGTGTCAGAACTAGGACTCAGATCCGGGTCTGCAGGACCCCGAGGCCTGGGCTCGTAGACCCAAGAAAGATGTGGGAGAGCAGCCTCAAGCCTGCTGGGGACCGTGGGCAGGCTCTTCCCTTCTCTGGGTTTCACATTCGCAGTCCATAAAGCCAAGGGGTTTGGACTGGACAGGCTGATGGGCTGTTCCCGGAGTCCAGGCAGGGAAGGGAGGCTGCACATCCCACTTCCTCCTCCATTTCCCCCCTAATAGCCTCCCAAGACTAATGGCTGGGGAAGATAAGAGCCCTTTCTCAAATGGCAGTGAATGCCACTAATGACAGAGCAGATGTGACACTGTTAATTACACCACAGGTACTAAATGAGAATGCTAACCCCAGAGGAGTTAAATAGCACCATTGGGTACAATGGCTGTGCCTATAAGCAATGTCATCATCTTGGGTCAAGGCAAAACTACCCCCTCCCCAACCTTGGAGCCAGACAAGAGTCACAAAGCCTCGTTCACAACAGTCTTGTCCCCAGCACAGAGTCTGCAGCAGCTCCTTGGAGCTGGAGACACCAGTAGCTACTCTGGGAGATTTTCTTAGAGGCCTCTTGGGGGGATCTAGACAAGTTACCTTGAGGAGCAGATGTGGGCAAACAATTGAACCAAATAGAATTTTGAGCATCTACTGTGTGCTAGGCCGTACTGTGGATCATGGAGGTAAACCAGGTGTTTCTGTTTTGAAGAGCTGCTCACAGTCAAAGCCATAAATTTCCTAAGAGCAGGAATGCTGTCTCTGGGTCTCCAGTGTCCAGCATAGTGGAGGACACATAGTAGGTACTTACCATTTGCTTTTGATTGTGTGGCTCCTTAAGTGAGAGCCAGAGGCCACACAGGTGGGAGCCAAAGCGAGATCAGCCATGAGCTGAGTGGGGCAGAGGGACTGGGTAGGGAACTGGCTCTCTTCTCTAGGCACCACCAACCCAGACTTTCTGGATGGCTGGACTTTCTACTTACTGATTAGCCGTGGGCAACCCCTTTGCCCTTCCTAGGCCTCAGTTTGCACATCTGCAAACTGGGCAGAGTGAGGGCTGTGATGGCTGCAAGAAAAAACTTTGTTTCCTAACTAACCAGAGCCCTGAACATGATGGGTCACAGAGATTGCATAAATGTTACTTTTGTAACATCTTGGAGGCAAGTCAGCAGAAGGAGAGTGTGGTCACCAAAGGCAGCTTCTGGTTCTTTTTGTGGACTTGAAATGTCACTCAAACCTCCAGCCCCTCTCCAGTAGCTCTGGTACCATGCCTCCCACTTCCTGGACCTCAAAAGCTATTTCTCAGGTTTTTCTAGGCCAGAGAAAGCCACAAAATCCACCCATTTCAGACGCCTCTGCACTACAGATGGGTAAACTGAGGCCTAGAGAGAAGTCCTAGGCCAGCAGGTGCTACAACTGGAGCTTCTAACTCCTAACCCAGTGCTCTCCCCCCTGCCCCACGCCAGCCCAGCTCCACTGTTGAGAAATTATTAAATAGAGTTGGTGGAAGGACTCTGGTTGCCGTGGCAACGGAGCCTGTGTCCTCGGGAGATAATGGCGTTGTACAAGGCAGAGTGATGTGTGTTGAATGCTGATTCGGGAGCTGCTGGAGCGAGTGAGAAAGCAGAGGGGACTGTGTCTAGGGTTTGAGAGTCCCCATAAAGGATGCTCAGGACTAGCGGGGCTGGAGGCAGATGTGAGGAAATGTGCTTTGTCTAGTTCCATCCTTCCTATGACCTCTGCAGAAAGCAACGATCACCTTCACTTCTTCACGGAGGCACAAAGTGAGGGGAAGAGAGGGGAAGTGGCCCTTCCCCCAGGTCACACAAGCAGGCCAGAGGTGAAGCTTGGATTTAAACCCCAAACTATTGCTGGGGGTAGGGGGGGAAAGGCTAGAAAGGGACACTGAGGGGAGGGTGGTTGGTGGCATAAGGACCCAGAAGGGAGCCAGCTCTGAGCCCTGCAGTAAGAGCACCTGGACCTCTCTAAAGGCTATTAAGGAGAGCGCTTGTGGAGGTCTGATGGGCCAGGAGCGACAATTCCAGCACAAGAGGAATGGGGAAAGAGCATAGCAAGGTAGCTCCAAACCTCAGCTTTGGTGTCAAAGTCAAAGCCCTTCCTCCCACGTCCTAGCTGTGTGACCCTGGGCAAGTCACTTCACCTCTCTGAGCCTCAGTGTTCTTATCTGCAAAATGGAGATAATAACAGACCTACCTTATAGGATTGTTATGAGACCAACTAAGGTAAGGTAGATAGAGCATTAAACCTCGCTCTTGGGTGTAGCTCGGTTAGCAGTCATTGCTATTCACCAGAGAGGAGAGGCTAGGAGAAGGGTCCATCCTCTCTCAACCATGTATTGCTTCTAATTTGTGGGTTTGAGAGATGGCTAAAGCAAGTATAAGAATGATAAATAACAGGCTCTTCATTTCAGGCTGGTAAATATCAGAATGAACCGCCTCCATCACCAAAAATATGCACAAATATTTTGCATTTGGAAAACGTGATTGATGTACCTCCCTGCAAATGCACTGTCCCTAAAAGCCTACATGCAAACACACTAGGGGAAATTCTGTTTTCTCTGTGCCAGCTACCTGAATGACTCCACACTGCAAACCCTTTGGAAAATAAACACTCTCACCCACGCTCTTCATTTCTCTCCTCTGTGCAGCCAGCACAATATATTTACTTCCCCAACTGGGGATTGGAGAGCATGGGGTTAACACCCCGAGAAACCCCAAAGTTCATCATTTGCATGCTGGCAGAGATGTGACGAGAGCTGGCAGACAACCCCATTCCATTTTGGAAGCAGAAAGAGGGTGCTGGACTCAGGCATTTGGCCGTTTCAAAAGCAATGGTGAGAGCTGGGGTCCTGATGACTTGGAGGCAGCAACCATTTTGCTTGTTTCCGCAAACCTGTCCGAGCCGCCCGCCCCCGGGGACAGCGGCCTGCGCCTGGATTCCCAGAGAGGGGGGGCCGTGCGTCCACTACCCATCCTGGGACTGGGTGACAGGGTGTGAAACAAGGAGCCTGACACCTCAGGTTCCGACCCCTTCACCCTGTGCAGGCAGGAGAGGGGTCGGGGACAGATGAAGACAGTTGAATGTGCTAATTACAGGATAGGTACACTTGTCACTTTGGGAACCGTGTTTAATGAACAGTTTGCTCTGAGAATTTGATTTGGTCAGCATCTCCTAGTGGCTCCCACCATCCCCTTGCAATGATTGCTTATAGGTTAAGATAATCATGACATTCTACCCAGGACTTCTTCCCACAGCTATAAAAAACCACAACAAGTAATACTAGACCTAATCAGGTGACTTATTATAATATCTGCCAGGTCTCAAGCATTTACTATGTATCAGGCGCTGTACTAACCGACACATACTCTCCCATTTAATCCTCACAGCAGCCCTAAAAGTAGACATTATCACCTTTGTCTTAGATAGATAGGTTGGTGACTAACCTTCAGTCACACAGCACCTGGGCTAAGACTCAAAACCATGTTTTCTTTCCCTCAGGCCAGTGCCTTTAACCCCTGCTGTGTTCTGCCTGCCCCTAGCATGGTTCAGGACCAATAAATCTCTGAATACCCTTGAGTTTGTTTATGGTGCATGGAACTTAAGAATATTTGCTCAGTAAAAATCCCGTTTTCCCAAGTGGGTAGGTTATTCTTGCTACGTGGGATGTTTCATTTTACAAAGAAGGAGGGGTTCACACTATCAAGACTCTTTTTGAAAGCTAAGTAAATGAATCAAGAACAGATGCATTGGCTGAAGTGAGCATCCAGTCAAGTCTTTCCTAAAGAAAATCAGCTTTCACTTGTGGGAAATATTTGAGACCCTGGAATCTGACCCTTAATCGACTCTGAAAATACACACCTTCCTCATTCTTGCAAACTGTCCTAAAGCAGTTCTCTCAACATTTTTTAAAATCCAACTGAGCTTATATTAAGATAACAGCAGACTTGTTTCCCAAATATAAAATTATAATACTGAGTGTGCTGTTATAAATGTCACCACCCCTTCCAACAAGATTTTTGCATATCCCCTAGGGAAGGGGCAATACTAACCTGGTCCTTCTTCTGCCACTTAGAGAAAGAGCTCTCTGGAGTGACTAGATTGCACCATGTATATTAGGATTGCAAACTCAAAGGCCATTGAGGGCCAGGCAGGTCAAAAACTGAGTAAAGAGGTCAGGGGCAAGACGACAGTCATGGTGGAAAACATGTACCCACAAAACATACAGATTCAAATTTTAAAATTCTAGGCTGATGCCGTTCAACCAAACACATATGTGGGACCCAATAAGTGTGCGAGCCACTAGTTTGGGATCCCTGGTAGTTCTTATTGTGACTGTGATCTCGGGCCAGACAGTTTATCTTTGGGACTTCAGTGTGTTCATCTCTAGAATGGGGCTGATAGAGCCTGCAGAGTTGCCCAGAGGAGGAAATGGAGTCCAGGTATGGACACTTGATGAGGAGCCGTGGAGACGCCAAGGGGCACAGTCATTAAAATGCCATTCTGTGACACAGAGCAGCTCTCTGTTAGGGCTGTGTGTCTGCATGTGATTTATTACAGATCATCATTTAGTTTAGCCAGTCCCTGCATTATAATGTTTTTTCTTTTTCCCAAATCTGAAATCTTGAAGGGCATTTGTCCCATGCCCTTCAGAGCCTTTCAATTATATCTTGAACCAGAGAGAACGGTTATTTAACCCCCTGGCTTTCTTGCAAGTGTGTCTTAGAAGGCAGAGAGTGATGTCAAAGATTGCCAGGTGGTCATCACATCACTTTTATTTTCTGATCTGAATTAATCCTTTCTGGCCTGTTGAGCCAGGGGCCTTTGCAGAGGCATCCCCTGGAACAGAAATGCCCAAGAATTCTCCACACCAGCCAAAGGAAGGTGGGAAGAAAGAAGCAACCTGGAATAGGACTGCGAGGGGCCCAGAGGCTGGGAACCTTGGCTTATTCTGCTCTGGGTTCCCATTGTGCCTGGCTCAGGGTACATTCTCAATTAGTGCGTTGGGCCCTCCTTGGAAGGTTGAGACTTATGGGCTGGCCCGAGGAAAATCAGTTAAAACCAACTGAAGGAAGTCAGCAGGGGGCCCTGCGGCCTGGGTTTCAATCTCAGTTCCTCAACCACTTGCGGCCTTGGGCTCCTCCAACCACAGGTTCCTTATTGCTGAAAAGTAGGCGCTCTCCCACCTTGGGTTTTCCCAAGGTTCAGTGAGATCACGGAGTATCTGGGTTCCTCCTATGCCCTTTCCCCTGTCGCTCTGCTACTCTCTTCCTGTCGTCCTCTCTCCATTTTCTTCACTCTCCTGTTTCCCTCCTCCTTCCCTCCTCCTTCTCTCCCACCCCTCCAGCTCTCCTCCCCCGTCCCCACTCCTCCCTCCAGCTGCACCCACAGGAGCTGCAGCGGCTGCTCTGGTGCCAGCCCAGGAGCTGATATCTGGAGCTCTCCTCACAGGAAGCAATCAAGAGCCCTCTTGCCGAGTGTGCCCATCCCTTCAAAATCCCGTGACCTTGTGGTAGTACCTGGAACTGGCTGTGGTGGGAGCATTCACACCACAGAAATCAGCAGCCCCTGAAATCCGGCCTTTTGTTTGCTTTCGTGAGAGCTCCTTGTTAAGCAATCACCATCATAGCACTGCTCTGGATAGCGGTGCCTCCCTCTCCAAAACATTTCTTGAGGACTTGTAATAACAACGTCCCCTGTCACAAAGAGTTTAACTCAGGAGAACACGTTTGTGTCTAGCACTTTTTGAGCTGCTGGGGGAAGTAGAAGCAGTTGAAGACCCAGGTCCTATTCGTACAGAGGGGACAGTGTAGGTGGGGAGATAGGACAGAAGGATTAGCTATTAGTAAGGAGAGAAGCTGAGTTGTGTAGAGTGACCAAGCCTTCCCCATTGCCCCCACCATGGTCCCCGCTCATCCCTGTCCTCCCACCCCCTCCCACGGGCCCACACAGCTGCCAGGCTCTTGCCCAATCGCCATCCAATGAAATCTCCCCACCTAAAAGGCTCCAGTGGCCCCCAGGCTCCCCCAGTGTTCACAGTGGGGAAGGGCTGTTAGAAGCATGGGCTTTGGAATCAAGCTGCCACCTCCCGGACCTGGGACCCTGGGCAAATTGCTTTCCTTCTTGAGCCCCGTTTTCCACATCTGTGCAGTGGAGTTTTGTGAGAGTTAAATTTGATCATCCATGAATGCACCACACATAATAATCACTTAATGAACGACCTGTATGATCATTGCTCTATTACAGGATTTGTTCTATTACAACAGCTGCCCCCCTTTCCTGCATTCAGAGCCTCACCATCTCCCCAGCCGTGATCCCTAAATCACCCTAGATTCTAGCCAACCAGGCCAGGCACCTCACCATCTCAAAATACATTATGCATTTTGCCGTGTTTGCCCTGCCTGGAATGGACCAGAACAATTAGTCAAGGATTCCGGTCCTGCTTCAATAGCTGTGATTATAAAAATAATGTCTCTACTTCTATCCCCTTTCCACCCACTCAAATGCCATCCTCTCCCAGTTGCTTGCCTAAACCCAGGCCCCCTTGGCAGGGTGCCATCCCTCCTTCTCTGGGCTGCAGAAGAAATCATGTGGATGTTGGTTCCATGGCCCATCTCCCAGCTGTCCTGAGAGCTCAGGGGCAGCAGGACTCAGACTCCGACTGTAGCTTTATTCTCCCGCACCCAGCGTGGGACCTGGCTCCCTGGAGGTGCACAGTTGATTTGGATTAGATTAGATTGAAAACCGCCGAGACAAAGCGTGGTGCTCAGCCAGACATTGCAGACAATTAAGGGCCAGAACAGATGTTTGCAAACCACTGATTGTGTGAGAGCCAAGCAGGATGAGATGAGAGTGAGGATGGACGTTAGAAGACACACTAGAAGTCAGAATGCAACTCTTCTTGCACATGAAAGGAAATTGAGGCACAGAAAGGGAAAGGGACTGGCTCAAGATCACACAGCTAGTAAAGTGTGGATCAAGGAGTCAGACAGGGTCTGTGGACTCCAGAGTCTCAAGCTAACTGTGCTTCCTCTCCCATCAGCCCCTGGAAAGGCCCTCTCCCTGCAAATGGGTCCTAAGGCCAAGCCTCCTGGCTGCTGCAAGAATAGGCAGAGTTTGCAGTTGGAGCAGAGCTGAGGCCTCCCAGAGGGGTTTGCCACCCCTGGGGGCTGCCTGCCTCCGGGGAGACTCTAATTAGAGCCCCCAGCCCCAGGGGTCTGGTGAGAGCTGCTCAGCCTGGATCCCATGTGACCTCTCATTGGCTCCCAGTGTACCTGCATGATTTGCCCATTATAACCATGGGCCTTTCCTGGAGCCAGAGCTCAGAGCGTCTAGTGCCAGCAGCCTCTCTTGGGCTTCTTAAAAAGAGCAGCAGACCTTATCCTCATGCGGGTTTGTCTTGGAGGGAGTTCCCTGCTGGAAATGAGCCACTCTTACACACAACAGGTGGGGCTTGTGGGTTCCACAGGCACCCCACCAGAGAGCAGAATAGAGTGGGTAAGAGCATGGGCACAGGAGCCCAGCTGCCTGGGTTCAAGTCTAACCCTCCTGTGCCTTAGTTTATCCATAAGTAAAATGGGGTGCATGGGTGATAATAGCAAGTTAATATACATAAAACATAGTTAATTTACATAAAACATTTAGAAGCTCTGGCATGTTAGTAAGTGCCCAGCTCACTTCCTTCCTACGCTCTGAGCACTCCTTTTCTTTCCCTCTTTGTTAATGAAAAGTTGGGGATTTTGTTTTTGTTTTGTATTCAACCATAGAAAAGAAGAGAACCAAGACTCTTGGAGATCATTTAACCTTTAGATGGCTCTGTTAAGCTTTCATTGGATATAAAGCTGGGTTTTTTGTCGTTTGGTTGCTGGTGTGAGGTGTTCTTCAGCCTTCTCCTACATTCTGGTTTTGGAGGCACGCAGAAAACCAGACTGCCAGGCTCTCAGAGGCTGCAGGCAGGGGGGAAGGGTGGGAGCCCCCATTTTCTAGACTGTCATAAGGCTGTGAGGCCAGGTGAACTCATCTTCATGAAGTCACATTTCTTCCCATCCAGAACCCAGCAGACAGGCTCAGATAGGTCATCAGGCCACATCTAAAGGCTTCGGAGAATTTCACACAGGCCAGTGTCTGGGAGGCACCTGCTGGGTGAGCAGATACCACTTGACTGTGATTCAGAGGGCCTGGGTTAAATCCTGTGTGGCCTTGGGCAGCTCATTTGACCTCTCTGAGCCTCAGTACCATCATCTGCAAAACAGGAATAATCATCATTTTGATTTTGCTGTATTTAACCCTTGCTGGGCTGGGCACAGCGCTGGAAAATTCACATCCAGTCCTCGCACTGCGTGGTTACTATTGGCCCCGTTTCCTGATGAGGAAACAAACAATAGAGAAAATAAGTAACTTACTTGAAAGTCACACTGGGATGTTGTGAAGGGTAGGCATTCAATAAATGCTGTTGAGAAATGCATCCAGTCTGCATATTACCTCTCAAGTATGTTGAGGCAGCTGAGGGGTTTGTGTGCCAAGATGTGGAACTGCTTTCCTTCATCACTTGAGTAAGAGTGTGTAATGGGCCAAGATTTGGTGTGTTAAAGGTCGGTAAGGATCGTACCAATTGTGTGCTGTGTGACCTTGGGCCAGCCACCAGCCTTGTCTGGGCCTTTTTCTTCATCTGTGGACTGCTAGTGCAGACGAGGTGTACTGGTGTGGTGTGGAATGGCAGAAAGGGGACTGCATAGTCCTGGCCCAGCCCTACTAGCTGAGGATCCAAGGATGATAGCCTGCCACCTGGACCTGGAGCACCCTGGCAAAGATTGACCCTCACCACCAAACTGGGCTCAAGCCTCTGAGGTTTTAAGTTCTGTCCAGCTGCCCTTTCTCCCTCAGAGCACCTTCTCCAGGGAACTTTCCCTGACCTCAGGAGCATTGTGTGACAAGGGCTGCCCACAGCACCTGCCACCCACCTGCACAATTCCAACCTCTCTCAAACCTTCTGCACCTGGTCATCAGCCATTAATTGGTCCTCACTTTTGTACAATGTTTTCTCAATTACAAAGCACTTCCGAGGCCATTCATCTTTTTGAATGACACGCTAGGCTGCTATTTATTGAGCACTTCCTGTGTCCCAGGCCCTCTGCTTTCCCCGGCCTCTTTTCATGCATTATCTCCCTTCAGAGCTTCACAACAACCCTATGAAGTATACGGGTTCATGTTTACGGATGAAAAAACTGAGACTCAAGCAAGCTAAATATCTAGCCCCTGAATCAAGCTCCGTGAAATAATCAGGGTCATCCCTACCCTACAGCTTCTGCAGCTGCCATGTGCACCTGAATCACTGGGACCTGGTTAAAAGGCAGCTTCTGATGCCATGGTCTGGAGGGGGTCCCAAGATCCTGCATTTCTAACAGGCTCCTTAGTGATGCCAATGATGCCCCTTGGAGAACCACACTTTGAGTAGCAGGGCCCTGAATCGCTAAGCAATTTGAGACTCTTTACAATAGCCTCAGGCTGGCAAACCTCAATTTCCTTATTTGTCAGATGGGTGAATTTACTTTCAGCTTACAGAGATGGAATGAGGAGTGGATGTTACAGCGCCTTTGAAATGCCTGGCACACAATAGGTGCTCAATAAATGCTGGCTCTTCTCCCTTGATAGGAGCTGGCATGGGTCTGGGTGCACAACAGATGCTCAATAAAGCCTTGTCCAATTGATTAAGCCTAGCGTTTCCCCCTAAAGCAGAGAATAAACTGCATTATGTTTCCTCTTGGAATGAAGCCAAGCCCAATATTAATTTTTTTCCTCAACCGTAGTTTCAGAAGAAATAAAAGCGAGTAGAATGATTGCAGTCTGAAGCAAACCTCTGCAATTTCTGTAATTACAGAACAGAACTGGAGCAAAACAAAGCAGGAATGCGCACAGCATCATAGGAAGGAGTGGGGGCCCTGCTCTCGGGCCCACTGCTTTCCTGCCTCCCCAGCTCTGCAGGGCACCCTACTAGCTCCAAGTGGGTTCTGGGCCCAGTCCTGGCCCTGGACAATAGCAGCCCTGAGACTGTGGCCTTGGCCTTTTGGTCTCTGCCTAAGTCCCCACCCCACGCTGTCCCTCTGATGCAATGGGACAGAGGAGGATTGTCCAAGTGGCTGCAACATGCTCCCCTCCCCCCAGCCTGCCTTCTGGTCCAGGGCTGGGCTTTTGACAACCAATTCACCAGCAGAGGCCTGCAGGCCCCACCTCCAAAAGAGATCCCCAGTGCCATTCCTTACCACCTCTGCCAATAGCTGCCGCTGATCAGGTCACCAACATATCTTGCCTGGACTCTCAGCCTCTTAATGAACCTCCCTGCTCCCACCCTTGCCCCATTGCAGCCTCTTCTGGGCAGCCAGAGTGAGACACACAAGCAAACGTGACTGCTTAAACCCTCCAGTCCCTCCCATCTCATTTAGAATAAAATCTGAACCCCTTGCTATGGTCTTTGAGACCTTGTGTGATCTAGCCCCTACCCGCCTCTAACTAGCTCTGTTGCCTGCTGCATTGGACTGCAGCCACCTTGGCCTCCATGCTGTCTCTCAGACAAGCCAAGCTTATCCCTGCCTTGGGGCCTTTGCACTTGCTGTCCCTCTGTTTGAAATTCTGTATCCCAGAGAGTCAAATTTCTGGCTCCTAATTCAAACTTAAAAAAAAAAAATTGTTCTGGCCAAATAAAACAAGCCTGAGGGCGAATTTTGACCCATATTGCCACTTCTGATTTAGAGCTTCCGAACTCCACGTTTTCTTTTTCTTACAAGGCATCTTCTCATCCAGGTATTGGCAGAAGTATTCTGTCTCCGTGGTTTGGCCCATTTTTATTAGTTGCTTAGGACTTGGTCACAGAGAGCACATCAAGGAAGGATGGGGCGTCATGGGAACATTTTTACCACCTGCCTGTCTCAAGTCTCTTTCTTTAACTCCTTCCCAGAGTCCCATGAATGAGTCTTCTTCTATAATACTAATCTGATCCCATTACCACCTGTGTTCCATCCCTGCAATTGGTCCATAAGTTCCTTAGGCTGGCTTTCAAGACTCTTCACAAACTGACCTTCTAAGCTTCAAACCTCCTGACTTTTGTTCATGTATTTCCCTCCATTTGGGGTGCCCTTCCCTCCTTGAGCCTGATGAACACCTATTCAACCTTTAAAACCCAGCTCGAATGTTCCCTCATCTGGGATACCTTCTCTGGTTGAATTAACCCATTCCTCCTAGGCCTACAGTGTCCTGTTCACATACTCTTGCAATATTTATGATTATGGTTAGCTATAGGCAGAGATATTTCTCTTTCTAGGCTGTGACCTTGTCAAGGTCAAGGATCTTATTAATCCTTTCAACCTGTGTGTCCAGCTCAGTTCCATGTACACAATAGGCCTTCAGTAAGTATTTACAAAACTGAATCTTTCTGCTGGCTCGTTAGTTCACTGATTCAAACTCTGGTGACCAGGGTGTAGTTCAGAATACAAAATACTTGAAACAATTGTTCCATCACCGTTCCAGACATAGCACGTACTCAGTAAATACTTGTTGAATAAATGAAGGAGTGGCCCTGGCTGGTTTGGCTCAGTGGTTAGAGCATTGGCCTGCAGACCCAAGGGTCACAGGTTTGATCCCAGTCAAAGGCACATACCTCAGTTGCAGGCTTGATCCCCAGCCCTGGTCAAGGCGCCCCAGCCCTGGTCAAGGCGTGTGCGGAGGCAATCTATCGATGTGCCTCTCTCTCTCCTCCCCACCCTCCTCTCCACTCTCTAAAAAAAAATCAATGGAAAAAATATCCTTGAGTGAGAATTAAAAAAAAAAAATGAAGTGGTGAGTGAGTACAAAGGACTTGTCGCTTGTGGTCTCACATTAACCGTGCCCTGTTGAATATTGCTTTGGTGGAATTCAGTTAATGGTGGCGTATTAAGGACCTGGAGGACTGTGGAACTAGGTTCTTGTTCACCTGATTAGGAAGAACTGGAAGACTCTGGAAGGCTGCCTTGAAAAGGGCCCTACATTGTGAGCTGGTGAGAGGCATCCTTCCACCCGCCCTGCCAGCAGGTAGAGATGGGCTGCAGGCTGGCACTCGGGAGCAGGGAGACCGCGGCCTTACCGCCGCAGACCCACAGAGCTGCCCTCCGATGCCTGCAAAGCACAGGAGCCTGTTTCAGGAAAGGGGACGTAACAGTGGTAAAAGGTTAGTTCTGCCTCAGAGGTCATTAATTTTCTAGAAAGACAGCCAAGTTCCCTTGCTGTGAACTTGCACATGCCTGTGCTTTCTGCATGCTGTTTCACGAGGGGAGCGACGGGTCAACCCGCTGGTGTCAGGAATTAAAATTCCCAGGCGAGTGTGTCAGCAAGGCAGCTCCTAGAACGGCTTTCTGTGAGTGCTGGGTCCCAGGCCTCTTCACTAACAGGGTCCCTTTCTCCTTTCCCTCCCATCTACGAGACGTTTGGGGTGTTTTTTTCTTAACAGGCTTTATTTATTACAGAATAATTAGTTTTTATTATTTTAACCCAACACACAAATGCACCACTCCCAGCTTCTCACTGGCCCAAAGTGATCAGGTAGACCACTAGGAATTGGTATAAAAAAGAGCCAAAGCAAAGGACTTCACATTTTTATCAGCTAGAATTCCCCAACTAAAAGGATGATTTCTGCCTGGCTATTGAAAATGCTGAGAGATGCCGAAGGTCCCGAGTAATGAACCCTTAGTATATGTTAGCTACTGTCATCATCATCATCATCATCATCATCACTATCATAACCTCCAGGAAGCTATGAACCCCAGATTAAGACCACGACCCATACACAGATGGTAACCATCACGACGGTGGTAACGGCGGAGATTCCCGAGACCTCGCTGAGCCGGGCGCCCTTCCCACCGTGTGTGCACGCTCGCTCTTCATCTCCGCCACGGGCCTGAGAGAGTGTGGTGTTGTCCCCCCACTTTACAGCTGAGGATCAAAATGGGGAAGTAACGGGCCTGGCGCTAGCAGGTGTGAGAGGGAGCTGAGGTCATGCCAGAGGGTCTTCTCAGTCTGAATCCTCAAAGAAGCATCGATTTCACTAGTTCGTGGCTTTATGTCTTTGATCTTCACATATTACACATGTTCTGAAAGGAAAACTCCACATAAGCTTGCGTGGCTCTTCCTAGGGCAGTTAGAGGCATCTGGCTAAATCTGAATGCGCTTTTCTGTATTCTGGAGAGCGCATGCATGACTTCCTCACGGCGAGTTCAGAGCAGCCACATCTCTGATCCCTCCAGGCCTGGCAGGAGGAGGTGCTCCACTCCTGGAGAAGATACAGCATAACCTTCCTGGTGAACAGAACTCTCCTTCCCCACCCCCCAAATATACCCCCTCCCCCCGACCTTCCAACCTTCCTTTGTGTTTATATTGAATGGTTTCTTCGAAGGACATACATACTAAGTTCCACCCTGTGAAACATGTCCTGCTGTCTTGCCTGCTTGCAGGGGGTGACCCAGAGCTGCACCAGGCTCAAACTCTCTCTCCCCCCCCTCCTCCCTCCCTCCTTCCTCCCTCCCTCTCTCCCTCTCTCTGAGTGATGTCTGGTGATCCTGAGGCCCAGTGCACAGCACCAGTTTTAAGAACCAGGTATATTTGGGAGTTTGTTTTGAGTCTCCGTGATAATTGACAAGTAAATCCAAAGTGGAGGCCAGAGGTTGTTCCCACAGGCCATAGACATTCCTGAGAACTTAGACAAGTGGTAAGAGATAATGCACAGAGATTTGAGATTGTAGCAGAAATCCCCTAAGCCCAATGTACACAAAAATGGGGAATTTATTTTATGACTGTGGGATTGTTTTGTAAACTCCAAGAGCAGGAACCTAACCAGTCTTAAGAAGGCCTGGAACCACAAAGCAGAATGCCTTCAAGATTCTCTGTCCGTCTTTTGATCTCTGCCTTCTTTCCTCCTCAGCAGACCAACTCTCTCTGCTACTCTGAGTACAAGGTGGTCAGAAGAAGGCTGCCTCAGTGGTAACAAGTCACTTGAGAGACTGGCCTTTCTCAGTCCCTTGCCGAATTCCCAGGGAAGGAGTTTTTTTGGCTAGTCAGGGCCAGGCGGTCAGCCGTGGTCCAAGGTGATTGGATCATATGGCAGTTGGAGCACCTAAGGATAGATCACGGGGATAGTTAAGGGCATCATTGTTTTCAGAGTTAATGGCTGACCCCAGAAGGGGTCTACTTTACCCTCCGCCACCTTCCTGAGGCTGCTTTCTTCCCTGAATATCCCAAGACTCTATGGTAGACCACAGACTTCCCACCTCCTGCCATTCCTGACACCACAAGGCAGTCACCCTACCTGAGTCTAGGGTTCCTCCTGATGGAGCCAGGCCCAGTCCAGGACCTACATGGGCATCGAGACAAGCCTACATGGGTCATCCTTGAGAACAAGAAGCAGGGTTGACGGTAAAGTTTGGATTGTCCGAAGGTGGCCTGGTTCTCCGTGAACTCTAGGAAGAAACAATGGTGTTTGGTAATGGGGACTGCATGTGAGGGGCCGCAGGCGAGTGCACAGCAAGCTTGGGTCCCCCAGCAGGGCAGAGCTGAGGGGAGGAAGCCATCTGGGGCATGGGCCACACATGCTTTGGCTCCTTCATCTGAGAGTCCACAGATCAGTGCTTCACATGTTCCGGTTTGCGCTGAGGGTTCCATAAGTTTATTCTGAGTGATTTTATTAATTTTAAAAAATTCATAGAAATTTCAAAATATATTTTATTTATAAATTTTTGTAAAAATTTAAAAATAATTCTAGAAATCCAGGAAAGTGCAAAAAAAGAAAACAAAAACCACTTATAAACTAATCATTGGGGACATATTAGGGAAGATCCTTTAGGTTTTTTGTTTTTTAATGAACAGATCTGGGGGGAGGTAAAAATAGGAACATACATACATACTAAATATGTTTTGAAACCTACTTTTCTCATTCCACAAAACAAGGGGCTCCCTCTTATGTTATTACATGGCTTTCCACAACATTACTACAAGGTTGGGTGGAGAACAGATAAAAATACCAGCTGCATTCATTGGCTCTCAGTGGAACCCTGAGAAGCTGCAGCCCCTCTGTGATTTCTTTTTATTTCTGATAAAATTATGGAACATCTTTCTCACAGTGCCCTCATGCCCACTCTCACAGCTGTCCCAACAGCAGCAGGCCCCATTCCTGCATGCTCCCAGGACCTCATGGGCCAGCCATGGTGCATGAACTCGCTGAGTCACCCCAGCTGGGTGGCTCTAAGGGGCTCATATGCAGCACAGCCACAGGCTTCTTGCACTCTTGCTCTCTACCCAGGGCTGCCCATCAGTGCCACCTGCCAGTTCACAGCCTCTCCTCTCTTCTCCTTTGTAGGCTCTCGCCCAGGAGTTGGAGAGGGGGCTGCTCTGAAGCTGACCCGCCACAGAAAATCATCAGGTAATATCAAAAACCAAAATCATAATAATTTCCAAACCAGTCTGGGGAAAGGCACTCTTATAAGCCATGAAAGCTCAGTTATGCCACAATTCTGCAAGGCAGACAGTATGACTCCCATTTTATAGATGGGGAAACTGAGCGTAGAGCAATCAGGAGTAGTACTTAGGGCCATTCAGCTGGTAAAAGGCAGAATGGAGATTTGAACCCAGGACTGGACTGAGTCCAGTGTCACACACTGTCCTCAACTCTCTCTGGAACTAGAGATGAGAAGGTTGCCGTGTAGGTAGAATATCTGGGGATGGCCGAGGGGTCCTTCCTCACCTAAGGACTATGGCTGGGCTCCCGGCATAAGAATATCCTTTAGAGAATTTGTTAGAAGTATAGATTTGGGGCTCATCTTGGGTGGGAACTGGGAATGTGTCTTTACAGAGTTTCCCAAATGACTTGGGAACACAGCCAGGCTTGGGAACTGCTGATGAAATAGCAACAAGTTCTCATTATTTGCCAGGCACAGTGTGTCTCAATAAGTAAGTGGAGAAAAACAACCTGATGAGGGATGTACTATCATCATCCTCAGTTTAAAAGATAGGGAGAGGGGCCCAGAGAGGTTAAGAAGTTTACTCAAAGTCACACAGCTTGAAAGTGGTAAAGAGGGCTTTGGTCATGGTCAGTGTTTGTGCTCATGTAACACCTTCACCCACCACCTGCAGCCAGGACACCTCCCTATTCAGATCCGCCATCACTTACCCTACTATGGCTATTACGAAAATCTCCTAATTAAATCCAGGGAGGAAAATGAGGAGCACTTAATATTTCTCTCTAGAAGTTTGGTCACCTTGGACCTCAACACTAAGCATGACACATAACGGAGGGCACATGACACAGATGGCCAGAGTTAAAGCTAGTCCAGGAGACACAGGACACACCCTCACATGTCTTTGGAAACAAAAGGCACCTCCCTTCCTCTGGGAGCAGAGGCTGGTGGGAGGAAGAGGGCTTATAGGAGAGCTTTCTTGGGGCCCTCGTTCTTTTGTGAGTTATTTTGTGTTTGTTATTTTGGGGCAGCTCCATAATCTTGCCCCCCTTCATTGCTTGTCACCCCAGCTCTCTGTTCTAGGGTGACCTTGAGCCGCAAAACTGCTGTCCACGTGGACTGGGGCCGACATTGCACGTCCACCTGCCAGGACCCCTGTTTCCAAATTCCGAGACATGGCAACTAATGGCAGCAAGGTGGCTGATGGGCAGATCTCCACGGAGGTTAGCGAGGTCCCCGTGGCCAACGACAAGCCCAAAACCCTGGTGGTCAAAGTGCAGAAGAAGGCGGCGGACCTTCCGGACCGGGACACATGGAAGGGCCGTTTCGACTTCCTCATGTCCTGCGTGGGCTATGCCATCGGCCTGGGCAACGTCTGGAGGTTCCCCTATCTCTGCGGAAAAAACGGCGGCGGTAGGTGCCAGCCTGGCCACCTTCCAGCTGGGCCTGGGCCCCACAGAAGGTGTCCCACTTAGACATTTTCTGGGGCAACCTTAGGGGAGTGGGTCCCCTAAAGACTCCCAAAGGAGTATCTGGCCCCGCTTCCTGTTTCTTGACCTTTTACCAAAGGATTCTGAAAAGGTGATTGTCCTCTGTCAGTGACACCTAAAAGTTCACCTCTTCATTTGCAAAGCACAGGGCTTGTGTTGGGAGCAGAGAGCTTCCTGGGTCCTCACTTTGGCTGTAGATGCTGTTTTTGAGGCCGAGTGTAAGGAAATCATGGCAGAGACCCCAGAATGCCCTGCCGTGATGCTCTCTGACTGGGGTTTCTCCAAAGCTGGGGGGCCACAAGCATCTCTCTTCTTGACCCCACAGGGGCCTTCCTGATCCCCTACTTCCTGACGCTCATCTTTGCCGGGGTCCCTCTCTTCCTGCTGGAGTGCTCCCTAGGCCAGTACACATCCATCGGGGGCCTGGGGGTGTGGAAGCTGGCCCCCATGTTCAAGGGTAAGTGTGCAGAGTGGGGCCACAGGTCATGATGGTGATCCTGCCCACAGGACGGTGACAAAGCCAGGGCCTTCCCAATACGCTTGACCCCTGTGGACAGGGGGAGCTGCTCAGCCACGTCTGAGCAGAGTGGAGCCGTTACAAGGGGCCAGGTGACAGATGGCCACACTCGCCAGAACCTAGGGCAGTAGAGAGGAGGACCCAATCCAGAGGCCCCCACATGCACATCAGCCTGCCCTGCTCTGTGAGCTCGTTTCCAAGTTTCCCTGGCATGTGCCAGGTGCAACTTTCTTGGCTTCCTTGCTCAGTGCTGACAGACACTCAGGTGAACGTGTGGAGAATCACGCTTTCTGGCAAGTCCAGCCCCACCCCCACCTTCAGCCAGCCTGTGTGGGGGCCCCAGACGCAAGGCTTGGCTCCCTCACTTGCCAGATGTGTATGTCCTTAGCCAAGGTCCTGCCTCTCTCCTAGTTCGAGTGAGATTGTAGATGTGGGGAATGATAGCAGTTGACACGCCTGGGGAAACTGGTTATTAAATGAATATCACAATGAGTGTTTGCTCCCAGGCGTGGGCCTTGCCGCTGCTGTGCTGTCCTTCTGGCTGAACATCTACTACATTGTCATCATCTCCTGGGCTATCTACTACTTGTACAATTCCTTCACCACGGTGAGTGCCCCCCAACTGCTCCTTGAGAAGGAGCCAGACCCACAGTCCACCCTCCATCCACCAGGACCTCCGTTCTGCTGACAAGGCCACTCCTCCAGCAGCAGGGGGTGAGGGGTGGTTTTCAGCAGCCCTTGTCTCCCCACAATTGTAGCACCATACGCTGAGCCCCTGTTTCGGACCAGGCACTGAGCCAGGGCCTTTGTGGGCTGACGTCTAATCCTCATGACACTCCTCTAAGGTGGGCATTGTTAACCCGTTTTATATGGATCTAGGTTGAAACCCTGACCCTATTATAAACCAGCTGTGCAACTTTGGGAATGAGACAGCTTCATTTATAAAGTGAGGGTAAATGGGAAACCCACCTCCTAGGGTTGTGAGAATTAAGGAGTAAATATGTGCAAAGTGCTTAGATCTGTGCAAAGAACAAGCAGTGTAAATATTCACTGTTAACAGTGTGCACAGGCTCAAGTAGGTGAGGTCTCTTGCCCAAAGTCGCATAGCTGGGCAGTGGTCTGGGATGGACACAAAACCATATGGTGCAGCTTGGAAAGCTCATTTTCAGAGTGCAAAGGTCGAGGTTCAGATCTCAGCATGACACTTAGGAGCTGTGTGATCTTGAGCAAGTTGCTGCCCCTCTCTGATCTCTAAAATGGGGCTCATAGCATGATCTGCATTTGGAAGCGGTTGGAAAGTAGGGATGAGATAATGGCTGTGAGGAAGTTCAGGGGACCGTAAGGGTGGGCAGGGTGCACAAGGACCACTCACTGTTGCCAGCCCCACAGGGCTCAACAGGGTTTGCTGTGCCACTGTGTCTTTGTAGGCGCTGCCGTGGAAACAGTGTGACAACCCCTGGAACACAGACCGCTGCTTTTCCAACTACAGCATCGTGAACACCACCAACATGACCAGCGCTGTGGTAGAGTTCTGGGAGTGAGTGCAGGGTTACTCGTGGTGGGTGGCATATCAGCCAGGGCCAGCAGGCACAGAAGCACCCTCAAAAGGCTGATGGAAGAGTTAGGTGAAGGACTGTTTGTGGAGATGTGGGCAGGGCTAAGGGAGCCACAAGAAAGGGTGAAGCCCCTTCCTGCCCCAGAGAGAGCTGAACCTTGGAAGAGCCACTAGACATGCACTAGACCGTTAGTAGAGAAACCCAGCTGCAGACAAAGCCACAGGCAGCAGGGAGAATACATCCCCAACATCTCTCTCCTCCCACCCTTGGAGCTCCTGCTATTGGTCAAACCCAGAAGAAGCTAGAGGGCACAGGAGCCATAGCATTCAGCCTCCGGGGCAAAGAGCAGGCTGGAGAAGGGTGGCCAGTGGCCAGTGGAGGGGAATAACCATCACAGGCCGAGAAAAGCACTAGGAGAGGCCAGTAAAGTCCCGATTCATCCTGAAAACCAGCCCAGAATCACTTGGAATAAGTGTTCATAGTGAAAGCCATGTTGATTGTTTCATCATAGAAGATGCACATTGGGAGCATTAATTTTCCAAAATGAGGTCCATTGACCCAAATCTCTTTGACGTGAAGGAAGCATCTGTCCTGGGCAACTCGAAAGGGTATACTGGAAGGTTCCATTGCACCTTGGATAAGCTGCCAGGCGGAGCAGTTCTCAGGAGGTGTGAGAACACATGATGCCAGTCTCTCTGTACTGAAATGTCCTTAGCTAGGCTGTCTCCTTACAAATAAAAATCAGATTCTGCTCCTGCTGGTTCTGCTTTCAGGCATCACCCACATGCAGTTGTCTCTCACATGTCCAGGCTTTTCATTCAACCATTTATTCAATAAACGTTTCTAGAGCACCTACTATGTGCCAGTCTGGTTAAAGAAATGGCTAAGTAAACAGGCAGTGACAACACCAAGCGACCATTGTTAGGAGGGACACACGGAAGGCTGTGGGGACCCCAAGGAGGGACCTGGACCAGTCTAGGTGAGGAATGGCATCTAAGGATGAAAAGCAATGTCAGGAAGACAGGTGTTGGCAGAAGGAAGAATATGCATGAAACCTTGGAGGCAGGTGAGTGCAAGCAAGGCTGGAGTGAAGGGATGACAAGTAGTCCAGTCTTACGAGAGTTTGAGGGGACCGCGGTGAGAGCCAAGACTAGAGAAAAGCAGGGGCCAGCTCATCCAGGCTGGCAAGGTCCACCGGGCTTCATTCTGAAAACAATAAGGAGCTATTCACTGCAGAATTTTAAGCGGAAGAGTGACATGACCAGGCTTGCAAACAGAAGGATCCCGGGGTGCTGGAGTGGAGACGGAGAAAGTGAATGTAGGGGTGAGCAACAGTGGTGGCTGAATTAAGGCACTGGGAGGTCAGCGCTTTCTACCAGTTGGTATAATGGGCCCCACAGTCCCCACCCAGCTCTTAGATCTTGCTGATGACAGATGTCAGCACGATCACAGTGGAGGTTATTGCCCCTGTCCACATGCTGGCCTGCGCTGCCTGGGTCACTTCAGCCCCATATGACTTTCTCCTCCCTCCTGTTCCATCAGGCGCAACATGCATCAGATGACAGATGGGCTAGATAAGCCGGGTCAGATCCGCTGGCCTCTGGCCATCACCCTGGCCATTGCCTGGATTCTTGTGTATTTCTGTATTTGGAAGGGTGTTGGCTGGACTGGAAAGGTAAGAGGTGTTCACAGTGAGAACTGGAGGGGGGTGGGTCTACAAAGGGATCTCTGCTCTGGGCAAGCAGCCTGTACCTCTCAGGAACCCTATCCAACCTCAGTGTAAGCAGGTACCTTCATCTCTCTGTGCCTCAGTTTTCTTTCCTGTAAAATGGGAATAACATTACCTACCTCTGGGAAAGTGTGAGGATTAAAGGAAAGAATGCAAGTCAACCTCTTAACATGGTGCCAGGCTCACATTAAGTCTCTTGAGATTACCCCGGACCTGGCAGAGCCACTGCAAAACGGAGAGTGAATGTTGCTCATGGACCACTAAACACTGTCCCTGAGTATCTCTTCTGTTCCAAGCCTTGTTCTAGGAGTGGGCAGGCCCAGAGGTGAACACTCCACATCCCAGCCTCTGAGGAGCAACAGAGATGGAATGATTAATAGTTGAATACTCAGGCCTTATAGTCAAAGAGACCTGAGTTCAGATCCCAACTCAGCCATTGACTTGGCTGTGTGACCTTGGACAAGTCACTTCACCTCTCTGAAACTTAGTTTCTTCCTTTAAAAATGGGGCTAATACGTATGCTTATCTGTTGGTTTGTTATGCAAATCAAATGAGCCGATGATGATGATGATGATGATGATGATGATGATGGTAATGATGATTTTGTAAGGCACTCAGCAGCTAGCAAGGGAGTTATTTTTTTTTAATTATTGGCAAGGGAAAAGCCAGGCCACGTTGGGGTGTTCCAGCCTGGGGACATCAAGGGAGCTTGCTGATCAAACTGGGGGGAGGAAGACTGGCCTCATCCCTACTTCTTTCCCCCTTTAAGCCCCACCCCATGAGTCCAGGGACAGAAGATGGCCAAGCCTCACTGGTCTTGGCCTGAAGGACTCAGGGTAAGTATGTTGTCTGAGGTCTTAAAGCAAGTAAGGGAGAGAAGGGATTTCAACTGACTAAGGCTGGAGAGAGGGAGGTTCAGACTACCTAAGAAGCTGAATGAGCAAAACAGAACCTTAATGAATTCCACACTTGGGCATGGGCACAGCTGATGAAAAACTCCCTGCTTCAGTCTGGTGGGACCTTTGGACCCAACAGGTTCTCAGATTTAAGACTGGTGTCAAAGCAGCTCTGCTCTGTCCCTAGGCTACCCAGGGCGGAGGAGGGCACAGTTGTCTCCAGGTCCAGCTTTTGGAAGCAGAAGAGTGTAGGGCCTAAGGGCTTCAGAAGAGAGAGAGCTGAGTTTGAATCTCAGTCCCGTGGTGCCTACCTGTGTGCTCTTAGGCAAGTCAGTTAAGCCTTAGTCTCCTCATCTGTGAAGTGATCACGATAATAGTACCTTACAGAGTTATCACAAAGACTGAGTGGGGGATAATCTATGCAGAGTGTGTAGCATTTGCCTAGCACATAGTAGGCACTCAATTCATGACATCAATTATAATCATTTTGGAGTGGTATCTAGAGTTCTTGCTGCATTACACAACTGGCTACGTCTTGAAGAAAGAGAGTAGGGCCTCTCTCACTGCATCATTTGAGTGAGTCACCCAATCTATCAGTAAGCATTTACTGAACACCTACTGTGTACCTAGCTCCATGCTGAACATGGGAGACATATTGAAGTGCAAAACCTAGCAACAAATGTTAAGCATGTTGTATGTCCTCATGCAACCAACCTTTCTGCATAGCAGTGTTGATTGTACCCATTTTCCAGACAAGAAAAAAAATAGACTAAGGGTGGATAAGAAATTGACCCAATGTCACATAGCTTGTAGGTGACGCAGACAGTTCCGAATCCCCTTTTCCTAATTCCAAGTACAGTGATTTTGCTGTGGGATTGTGGCCACCTTTCCTAACCCTGAAGAATCTCAGAGTCAAGTCAGGGAGATGAAACTAACCCAGAGAACAATTTCTGCTGAGCTTGACTCTGAGCTACAAAGGTCATTGAACTTGAAAATTGTTCTTTCACACTAGTGAGCAAAGAAATGTAATTTTCGACAATGATCTGTCTTTTGATGATTGATTTGGCAAAAAATAATTTTTAAGGTGATTATACCCACTGCTGGCATCTTTGCAGGGAAGGTGCACTCTGTAATGCTGGGCAAAGTTCCATTTCTGGAAGGGAATTAGGCAACATGGATTAAAAGCCTTTGAGAAGCTTATTTCTTTTTTCACAGTAATTCTACTTCTAGAAATTTTTCCAAAGACTGGTATAATTTTTTCATTATAAGTTGTAGTAATTTTTCGTATAATTTGTCTACTTTTGCAGACAAAGTTTTGTATACAGGGGTGGCCAATGTAGCAGTATAGAGATTGATATTTAAAATTGGAAGTGACCTCAGTGGATGGTGGAACCTCCTGAGAGACTATTTTGTATAATTAAAAATCACATTGTTATGAGACAGTAAAACAATCTTTAGTAAACAAAACAAGAAATAAAGCTGTATGTACTGTGTTTTTTAACTTTAAACATGTTGAAAAGGCAAGTACTTAATTTGAGCCTTGTTTTGTAAGAAAATGTGATCAATATGTAAAGGAAAGTCTCAAAATAGGAACAATAAGATGTTAACATCAGTGCATTTATGTATTTGTCTTGCATCTGTCGAGTGTCCACTATATTCCATGGGCTGTTTAGACCCTGGAAAAACAGAAAAGTGAACAAGACAAGTCCTGTCATTCATGTAACTTACATTCTAGAGGCTGTTGAAAGGAACTTTGTGTGTTCGTATGTGATTTTTAAAATTTTTAAAATTTTCCTCTCACATGTTTTACTTTAATTTAAACAGAAATCAAAAAGTAGGAGGGGTAGGGGAAGGGAAAATTCATGCACTGAGCTGGTTGGTTCAGACTCCAAGGAAGGGCTGCAGAAAAGTGGCCAAGCAGAGCAGGTTAGGAATCCAGGAGGGCTTCCTGGAGGAAGAGAACTGGAACCAAGCCTAGTGTGACCACAGGTACAGATGGAGGTGAAGTGGGGAAGGAGGAGGCATGGGTGCATTGGAGGGGGCATGACCGTGTTTTACCTACTTTCCTCCCAGGTGGTCTACTTCTCAGCCACATATCCTTACATCATGCTGATCATCCTGTTCTTCCGAGGAGTGACACTGCCCGGGGCCAGGGAAGGCATCCTCTTCTACATCACACCCAACTTCCAAAAGCTGACGGACTCCGAGGTGAATGGCCCTCCTGGCCCCGGGTACTAGGGGGCAGCAGCTCGGTTAAGTGCACACCTGAGTCCTGAGCCACAGTGGACCAGCATTAGGATACGTTTTTTGCTGCTCTCTGACCCTCCTATGCAAACTAGGATTGTTGCCGCAGAGCTGGTTGGCACCTGGAAGGGGCCCTGGGGCACTGTGGCTTTATGATTATAATTTTGACTATTTTCTGTCATTATCCTTATAGGTGTGGCTGGATGCTGCTACTCAGATTTTCTTCTCCTATGGGCTGGGCCTAGGATCCTTGATTGCTCTTGGGAGCTACAACAATTTCCACAACAATGTCTACAGGTGCCAAAGCACAGGAGCACTTTCCTCCGGGGGCCATGCCCCTTCCAGGCTACCCCCAGGCCTTTCTCCACTGTCAGTTCCACTTGTTTTAGAGCCAATCCCTCTGGCCAGTCCTGGTTCTGCTCCTGCCCTGGGGGTGGGGGATGGACCCACCTGCCTTTCAGCCCTACTCCCAGGCACCCCCCCCTTCCCTTCGCTAGCCTCTCCCTATTAGCTCACCTTCTCGCCAGTCCCACCCTCCCTGACTGTGCCCTTCCCTCTCTGCAGGGACTCCATCATTGTCTGCTGCATCAATTCGTGCACCAGCATGTTCGCAGGATTTGTCATCTTCTCCATCGTGGGCTTCATGGCCCATGTCACCAAGAGGTCCATTGCTGATGTGGCGGCCTCAGGTCAGCACCGCACAGGACCGGGGCTCCTGGAGAGGGAGGGGTTAATCGCGCAGGCTTTCACTGTCATCATATCACCACCCCCTTGGCTCGCTGGCATAGAGGTCACTATGTGCCAGGCAGCACACGGAGCATTTATGTGGACTGTATCCCTGAACCTTTCTAACGCTGAGGCTACCTGCTTCAGGGAGCTAGAAAGGTGGTAGCACTTTGGAGTTGAGCCCAGACCTAGCTGATTGCAGAGCCTGGCCATGCTGGCGCTTCCAGCACATCCTGGACATCTGAGGGGAGAAGACTCACTTGCCCCAAGAGTATAAACTTTGGTCCAAGTCAGACACATTCAGCACCATGACACAAAGCACCCAAGTCCGTGCATTTGTTTCAGCTCCAAAAATGTTCTCACCAAGTGGGCTGTGCCCACTCTTCTCTCCACATAGTCGGGCACAGGGTCCAAGGAAAACCCAGGCAAGCCCTCCCTTCCCTGCTCAGCCAGGAAAGCAGCAAACATGAGGACCCACTGTGTGTACAGCAGAGGCCCAGGGGCTCAGGAAGGAAACCTATGCTCCTTCCCCATCATGGAGAACTAGGTTGGTCATGCAGAAGGAACGTTCTCTGCTGAGGTCCTAAACCTCCCCTGCCCGGGCAGCCCGCCACCTCATTTCTCTGGAACTCCCAGCCACCACCCCTCTTTCCAGAGCCAGACCTCAGGGAAGTTATAGTCTCTTTCCTTTTCCTGCCAACGTTTACCCTGATCTCTTGAATGTCACCCCACCCAGACACTCAAACACAACATGTCCCAAACTGACCTCCCCAAGCCGCCTTCTGCGTGCTCCCCATTGCAGCAAAGGGCTCTGCCACCCAGTGCACAGGACAGAGCCGCAGCATCACCTTGGGCCCTTGTGTCACCTTCACTAGCAAACCAGCCAATGCCAGGATCTGCCTGTTCTGCCTCCTAACTATTTCTCCATCTGGGCACCTCTCTGCCCCTGTACCGCCCCACTGCCGGCCGGCCCCTGGTCCCCTGGCCTCTGGACCCAACCCTACAGCCTCCCCCGCCACACACACTCATTCCTCATGTAGAGAGAAAGGCTGACAACCCTCACCCACAAGGTTTCTTAGAAGATGAAATAAAAAGAAACTTAGTGGGTGTGTACTGAATATGCTGTAGGTGCTTGGTACGTTTTATTTATTTTTTTATCCTTTCTCCTGCAGGCCCCGGCCTGGCGTTCCTGGCATACCCAGAGGCAGTGACCCAGCTGCCCATCTCTCCCCTCTGGGCCATTCTCTTCTTCTCGATGCTGCTGATGTTGGGCATTGACAGCCAGGTGAGGACGTTCTCCCTGACCCCTTGAGGCGCCCCTCACCCAGCCTTGCCCATCTGGGAGGAAGCAGAGAGAGGAGGTCACTGCCCTAGGCCCCCTGAGAAGATGGCCAAGAGTTTCAGACCCCTAGAATGTCCCACTGTGTTGAACTTCAGGGAACAGCTCAGCTACTTTCCCCATTTTTGAGATGGGAAAACTGATGCTCAGAGGGAAGGGACTCTCCTGAGTTCACAAAGGGAAGCAGGGGCAGATCAGGCCTGGATCCTGGGGCTCAACTGGCTCTGCTGTCTCGATGCTGCTGGGCTCTCGGGTCTCCGGCCAGAGTCAGACTTTGGGTGGGTCGGGGTTGGGGCCGGCCGCAGGTGGCTGACGCCCATTCCCCCTGAAGTTCTGCACCGTGGAGGGCTTCATCACGGCTCTGGTGGACGAGTACCCCAGACTCCTCCGCAACCGCAGGGAGCTCTTCATTGCTGCCGTCTGCGTCGTCTCCTACCTGATTGGCCTCTCTAACATCACCCAGGTAAGCGCAGCCAGCACCTGGCACACCTCTGGTCTGCCTGCCCAGAGCCACTCCCAGGCCCTCTTCACTCCAGCCTTGTCTTAACTCACCTTCCCCTTGTTCATTAACTATACCATCTCCATGCCAAGCTGGCACACACTGCAAGAGGGAAGATGGGGGTCCCTGCCCTTAAAGGGCCCCTGGGCTGATGGGAGATACAGACAATGAGCCAGAAATGATGGGCAGAGCTAGAGAATATAACCCCTAACCTGACCTGGGGCACCAGGTACTCTTCCTGGAGGAAGGAATGCAGGGTCTGAGTTTTAAAGAACTCATAAAAATTAATTGGAGCTCTGGCCGGGTGCTCAGTTGGTAGAGCATCATCCCGTGCACCAAAAGGTTGCCGGTTCAGTTCCCGGTCAGGGCACATACCTAGGTTTCGGGTTCTGTCCCTGGTCAGGGTTTATGTAAGAGGCAACCGATTGATGTTTCTCTCTCACATTGATGTCTCTCTCTCTCTCTCTCTCTCTCTACCCCCTTCCTCCCTTCCCCCCTCCCTCCCTTCCGCTCTCTAAAATCAATACAAACATATCCTGAGGATTAAAAAAGAAATTAACTGGAGCATCAAGGTGGAGTTAGTTGGGCATTTGAAGTTGACACTGTCCTTTCCTCTCATTCCTACTCTTTTTTTTTCCTATGGATATTAACAAGCAAGTTTCTCTGCGTTCAAGCCCTCCCAGCCTACTCAGAAGACAGAAACATAATTGATGAATTTTACGATAAATATAAATGACCCTAAAGCCATGAGCTCAGCCTTGTGGGTCTGATTTATGAGCCACAAAACCACCCCTGGATCTAAATACAGTTCAGACCTAGAATTATTGTTCATTCATTCCTTCATAGCTGATGAACACCTACTATGGGCCTGAGAGACAGTATCTGCTCTATTGGACAAGACTGACATACACATTAGATTGTTAAATGCCATGAAGAAAGAAGATAGTGGAACAGAGAATGACCAGCAGGGATGGGAAAGATGCTACCTTGACAGAGTAGTCAGGGACAGTCCCTCTGAGGTGAGAGGAAGAGCCAGCCAGGGGAAGATCTAGTTAAGGGGAAGAAATCACAGCAGGTGCAAAGGCCCTGAGGTGGGAATGGGCTTGGTGAACTTGAGGAACAAAAAGAAGGCCAGTGTAGGGGAAGAGGGAATGAGGGGCTAAGTAGGGGATGTAGAACCAGAGATCATGCAGGACCTTGAAGGCCAAGGCATCTGGATTTTATTTTATTATCTTATTTTATATCTTTCTACTTATTTATGTATTATGTTATTGTCTTATTTAAGCCATGGAAGACTTTAAGCAGGGGAAGGACATGATTGATGTAACGTTGTGGACAGATGGCTCCTCTTTCTGCCCTCCAGTATTACCAGAGTTGGGGCATTTCCCTCCACCCCCTGCACATTTTCTTCAGAATTGTCAGAAAAGCAACACCCACATCCTCTCAGGGTCTCAAGTGCTTCCTCAAATCTACCCGCAAGCCTTCATGCTGCAGTTTAGCCTAACCCCAGCATCATCACACTATAAAGCCCCGTTGACTGTGAATTGAATGCACTGGTCCCTCACAGAAGGGGTCTCACTCTCACCGCTTTTCCTCCTGCAGGGGGGCATTTACGTCTTCAAGCTTTTTGATTACTACTCTGCCAGTGGCATGAGCCTGCTGTTCCTCGTGTTCTTTGAATGTGTCTCCATTTCCTGGTTTTATGGTGAGCATCAACCCCTCCTCCATCCCTCACTCATTCATTCATTGATTCATTCCTTTCTTCAAGCATCATTCAACCAATACAGCTTGAACACCAGGCCCTTTCCATACATTCATGTATTTAGTTCTCACAGCAGCTCGATGATGCTAGCACAGGACATCCCCTATTTAGAAGACACCATAAGAAGGACAGTTAAACTCATTTAAAATGGAAACCAAAATTTCTTTGTAAATTTTGGGATAAAATGGTTTGTTTGAGATTTTATCTAGAAAAGGGAAACCAAAACTACAAAAAATTCTAAAGTTAAAAGTATGCACTATCTTACAACAAAGAATGAAGGGAATGTGATTTTATTTGTTGATTTTGTGGCCTAAGTGTCCAGACCCAACTGAGTGATAGTCAAAGGATATCCTTCCCTACTTTTCGATTATTACAGCAAGATGATGCGTTTGAGAGAAACGTTCTCCAGGGTCCCTCTTAGTACTTGATAATCATTATATTGTCTTTGCCACCTCACTCCCCTCCCCATTTTCCTTTCCCCAACTCTAACTGGTCTGGTGCTATCAGATCCCTCCTGGTCAGTGACTTTGCTTATAATGGGAGCAGTGTCCAGCATCACTCTCGTGAACTTCATGACATCTGTGGGTCTTTGCAGGATTTGCAGTTCTTCTTTGCAATCCATCACCAGTTGCTGATAGCATCGGGTCATCGGGGCTTTGCAGGAATGGCTGGGATAGATGTTGCCTGGGAGGGACACTAAGGGTGATGGGACACCTTTTGTAAGCATATCTGATTTTTGGTAGATATTTTCACATTAAGGTGGTTTGCTTTTCAACACAACCCACTTGCTGTGGAGACTTAGTTATTGAATACTAATGAGCACCCCTCAGAGCATTAACCCCATGTTACAGATGAGGAAACTGAGGCTCAGAGAGGTTAGGTAACTTGCATGTGGTCATACTATGAGAAAGTGACAGATTGAGTTTAGCCTCTAATACCCACAACTCATCCATCCTCCTGCTTTTGCTCCAAATGTCACAGGTGTCAACCGATTCTATGACAACATACAAGAGATGGTTGGCTCCAGGCCCTGCATCTGGTGGAAACTCTGCTGGTCCTTCTTCACCCCCATCATTGTGGCGGTAAGGACCACGCTTGACCAGCCCTGTTAGGATGAGCACAGACTAGGCCCTGGGGCAGCTCGGGTCTAGAGAGAAACTTCTGGAGGCAGAGGTAGATGGAAGAGACCCCAGACCCCTGTTTCCTAATAATACTAGTCCCTCCCATTTGTTAAGCGTCTACTTTGTGCCCTGCATGATGCCAGACATATTACATCATTCTCAGAAAACTCAGAAAAATAGACATTATTGGCTCACATCCAGTGCTCACCCAGCCAGCATCACCCAGTGTGTCTGTGCAGCATTCAAACCAGGTCGGCCCGATTCTGAAGCGCAAACTATTCATATGGGGAGGCCTCTCATTCTCAGCATCTCTCGTCCCCTTCTGCAGGGGGAAGCTGGGGCATGAGCAGGCCTGGGAGGGGGATGCCTCAGGTCCTTGGTGTGGGGGCTGGGCTGCTACAAGTGTTGTGTCCTGCACAAGGGCACCCAGCCAATGGCGAATGGGGACTGACATCCAACTCTGTCCTGCTTGCCAAGCTGGTTAACTTGGGAGAAAGGGGTGTTTTTTCTATTGGTCCTCTCAGAGGAACCACCTTTTTCAGTTGGTCCTTTCAGAGAGTGTGCCTTCTTTGTATTGGTTCTCCTGGGAGGGGTGCCCTTTTCTGTTGGTTGTCATGGAGAAGGCTCCTTTTGCTATTGGTCCTCCAAGAGGGGATACCTTCTTCTGTCATGCACAAGGGCTCCTTATGTACTGGAAGTGGCCTTTGGTGCAGGATTCCCAAGATGTTGGGTCCTGGTGAGGGTCATCCTCAGGGTAGGGGTGGAGGGCTGTGGACCTATTGGCTGCAGGATCTAAGAGGGGCCTTGATTATCCAGTATGCATGACTGACTGCCCCCCACTTCTCGCAGGGTGTGTTCATTTTCAGTGCTGTGCAGATGACTCCACTCACCATGGGAAGCTATGTTTTCCCCAAGTGGGGCCAGGGCGTAGGCTGGCTCATGGCTCTGTCTTCCATGGTCCTCATCCCTGGGTACATGGCCTACATGTTCCTCACCTTAAAGGGCTCCCTGAAGCAGGTAAGCCCCTTCTGCACCCTTTGCATCATTCGTCCCCTTCCCTCACTGTGCTGGGCACAGTGGAGCTCATGGACTAGCTGGGGGGACAAATAAACCAATAACCAATGACAATGGAGTGTTAGAGGTGCCATGATTGGGGTAAACCGGGGAGATGGGTGAGCCCTGCCTGAGTTGAGGAGGGTTAGGGAAGGCTTCCTGAAAGAAGGGATAGCTAAGTATGAGCCAGAGTTAAAAGTAGAAGCAGAAGAATGTTCCTAGAAGAGGTATAAACTGATCAGTGTGGCTAATGAGGTTGGTAACTTAAAGCCTAGTCAGATCATGGAGGGCTTTGAAGATCAGAACAAGAACCTTGGACTTTATCCTGAGGGTACTGGGGAGCCATCGAGGGTTCAGAGCAGATGAAGGGTGGAATCAGATGTATTGAGGGCTTACTCAGTACCACAGTTGTGAGCTTGATAAAGAGAAAACATGGTCTTATCCTCATGGACAGACAAAGCATGACCACCTAGCACATACTAGGTCCATGCCAGCTCTTTGTTAAGTTATATCATATTCTTGAGTGAAACAAGGCTGTGCTGGAGGTAGCCAGGTGCTAGAGGTGTTAACAGTGTAAGTGTAGGTTGAGGAGATTTCACTGAGAAATGGTGGAGCATCAGATTATGGAGGACCATGGCTGGGAAGGCCCAGATCAGTGGCTCTCAACCTTGTTTCCCACCAAGATGTACTTGCTAGACCCACTCAGAGCCAGAAGGAGGGGATCTCAGGTCTGCAGCATAGGGAAGGTGGGTGGTGGGCAGCCTCCTTGTATCACAGATGGAGAAACAGGCCAAATGAGGAAACCAGTTACCCATCTCCCCTACAGTAAGTTATTAGTAAGTAATAACTTACTTGGGCTTGCAGCCTTTTTTTCTGACTCCAAGTTTAGTGTTTTCATTTTCCATTATTCTCTCCTGATCCTCAAAAGGAAGTCAGGTCTGCATTTGTGGAAGAGAGCACAGCCTGTGCAAAAGCACAGTGATGGGAAAGGAAAAGGCATGTCTGAAGACAGGGTGTTATATGATGAGGCAGGACTGCAGGATGTGCGTGGAGAAGGTAGTGGGAAGTTCATCCACCAAGCGAATATGTATTGAACACCTACTATATGCCAGACACTATTGTCAGTACTGGGGACACAGCATGGAACAAAACAGGCAAAAATCACACCCTTTTGGAGCTTATATTCTAGTAGAGGAAGATCAACAAATAACAAAATAAAAATGCATTAGATGGGAGGAGTACGATGGAGTTCCTATAAAGTAGGAAGGTGTTTAGGGAATGTTGGGCGAGGCCTCACTGAGGAGAGAACACAGAGCCAAGACCTAAGGAAGTAGACATCAAGCTGTGTAACTAACTGAAAGGAAGGATGTACCGGGCAGAGGGTACAGCAAGTGCAAAGGCCCTGAGGCAGGTACATGTTTGGTGTGTATGGGGAGCAGTGAGGAGGCCAGCGTGGCTGGAGTGAAGTAAGCGAGGGGATGAGGGAAGGACATGGAGGTCTGAGATGATGGGGCAGATCACGTGGGGCCTTACAAGACTTTGGTGAAATGGGAGCCATTGTTGCATCCTGACGAGGGACGCAATCCCTAACATAACTCCTCCAGCTGCTATACTGAGAACAGAATGAAGGGGATGATGGTCAGTCAAGAATGGACATAGAGGGCCAGTGGGGAGTATCGCTGTAACCCAAGTGAGAGGAGGTGTGCATGGGAGCATCGGAGGGTATGGAGGATGTGGAGACGTGGCCAGAGTCTGGGTACAGACAAAATAGACTTGAAAAGAAGGTGGGGAGACAGAAAGGCCAGTCTCCTTCCATCTCAGCCCAAATTCTCCCCGGTGCCCACAGCGCATTCAGGTCATGATCCAGCCCAGCGAAGACATCGTTCGCCCAGAGAATGGTCCAGAACAGCCCCAGGCCAGCAGCTCAGGCAGCAAAGAGGCCTACATCTAGGGGTGCAGGGTGGCTCGCCGACTCGAAGCTCTCACCCCCAACCTGGCTGAGCATGACCACCACTTGATGTCTGAAGATACTCTCTATCTCAACCTACCTCGAGTGGCGAGTCCAGACACCATCACCACGCAGAGGGGAGGTGGGGGACAGTCTCACTCCTGGTGGGTCCTGCCTTGGGCAAAGATACTCGACGGCTCCAGCACCTGCGGGCTGATGACCTTTTTAATCTGGGGCCCATTAGCATCAAGCGGTGGGCATTTGTGACTTCCTGCCGCAGTAGATCATTTTTATCCCGCCAGCGAGTGTGACACGGGGAGGCTGCACCCTCCTGGCTTTTAGTCATTTTCCTGACTGTTCTCTTACTGCCGAAACCCATGACTGTTATCTTGGACTTTGCAGGAGTTCGTTTCCATCGGAACGCTGCTCTGTACACATGAAAAGGGCATTTTGTATAACAGGTTTCTAGGGAGAGCTCACTCAAGTAGCAGGGAGCCAGCAGAGCTCTTTCATTTTCTGGTTTTCTCCTTCCCGAGGCAGCTGGCTTTAAAACGAGCCCCAAGGACCGCATCAGCATTCCCAGACGAGCTTCTCAAGCAGTCTGCGTAGTGTCCCTTTTCCCCCGCAGGCTGAGCGAGATCTCTGCGGCGACGCTTTCCCGCAGCCTCACCAGGCCATTCTGGCTGCACCTGGCCCTGCTCATTGGAAAACCGCCACAAGCACAATTAATTTTTTAATCGCCATTCTGGGGACCTAAGATCCTGCTGGGGAAGTTCCCTAATCGAAGCCCCAGTTTCTCTTAGGAGGCCCAGCTTTACCAAGCACAGAACAGTTGCAGAGGAAATCAAGGTCAAGTCCTGCCCCTGAGTCAAAACGGATCCAGTTATCTTTTTAAAACTATCTCCCTCACTGCCACCCCCTTCGAAGCTGCTGCCTTCTCACCTTCTCTGAAATCCCTCAGCAGGAATCCCCTCACTGCCACTAAAATCTGCCCTGCCACTAACCGAGGAGCTAGTGTTAATCCAGACCCCCACCCCCGCCTCCAAAGTGCTTCCAAGAGTGAAACTGCTTCCCTGGGAAGTCGTGGTTGTTCTTTCAGGAATGGGCTCCGCGGTGGTGGTGGCAGATCGGCAAATCGGGTGAAGACAGTTCCTTGCAAGCCCCAGTAACTCAGTGTTTCTCATTTGCCAGGAAGATGGGTTCCCAAGTAGCAAATTGTCTGTTGTGCCCTGTAGCTCCTTAGCCAGTTAGCTCACAAACTGTGTTTTACAACTAATCCTTAATAACTATGGTAAATAACTGTGACTGTGGGTTTTTAAATCTCTTGTCATTCTCATCTGAAAGTGACCAGTGACCAGCATACCAGTTCTTGCAATAAGGTATTACCCTCAGAATATTAAGCACATTATTGTAGAGAAAACAAGAAGTACTTGTACACATATAAATGCACACACTCGTACATTCATCCTTACGCGTGGTATATAGGTCTTGTTTGATATTGTGTAGGAAATCTAAAACCTTTTCCCGAGATCATCTGTAAAATAGTCTCATAGCTAAGGCATCCCAAATGCCGACTGGTGAATCCAGGATCACACTGCATATGTGTTGTTAAACTACAGGGTTTAGACGGAAAGGAACCCCGCACTGTCTCACGGTCCCGCCCCTCCCCAGCCTGTGTGAATTCCTGCAGAATAAGGGCAGGAAGACTCTAAACTTTCTCTTTGTTCTTCAGTGTGATACTAAGACCAAGTCTTTTTAAGACAAATGCAGTGTATTTCATGTTTGTAAGCCAACCTAAGTGAGGTGTTTGGCCAGAAATCCCCTAACTGATTTCCATCCAAACCTACTTATATAGCACAATATTACGTGTCGTACAATTACTGTGAGAACTGTGAATATGTGTAACTTTTTTTAGTATTTGCCCTGGGTGGGGGGGAAGATATTGTATTATCATATATGCTTTTTTTTTTTTTTTTGCAATAAGGATTTATTCTCAGAACACCAAGTAAATCTATCTCTATATAAAAAAATATATGTAATATAAACATATTGAAACTATATACAGAGCCTGTTTTAAAAAAATTACAGTATTATTTAGTAAAATTATCTGTTCTATGGACCAAATGTAAAATATTTATAAATGAAGATGCATTTTAAATGTCTATAAATGGTGTCATAACTAGAGCATGTACGTTATGTACATTTCTAAGAATTTAGAGGAAAAATAATAAAGGTTCTATGATCTACAACATCAGATCTTCGATTCTTGGGGGTGGGAGCACAATGGCCTCTTTTATCAGATTAAATATACATACAATATTTCTTTTCCCTGACACAGAGAGAGAGACTCGTACTCACAATTCAGTGAGATAGAGCTGGACTTCCAAAAAGTCTTGGAATGTGTGGATGAAAATAACTCTGAGCACCCTGGCCAGCGTGGCTCAATAGTTGGGCATCATCTCATGCCCCAAAAGGTTGCTGGTTCAATTCCTGGTCAGGGCACACGCCCTGGTTGCAGGCTCCATCCCCAGTAGGGAGCTTGCAGGAGTCAGCCGATCAATGTTCCACCCTCACACTGATGTTTCTCTCTCTCTCCTCTCCCTTCCTCTCTCTCTAAAAGTCAATAAAAATGGTTTAAAAAAATAGATGAACAGTAAAATTTATACTAAAGAGTCAGAGTTCAAGTTTTCCTTTACTTAGGACAATATTAAATAGTAAACTAAAAAACACCATGACCAGTCAAGAGAGAAACCATGGAAGGAAGGAAAAGTCTGATTTCAGCACCTTTGACAGTACTTCTTTCCTGCGTTTAGAACAAGGGGCCCTTTTGAGCTCTAACCTGCAAATAAAGCAGTCAGCCAGGGGGTAAGTCTAGGGAAGGCTGTTACCTCTGCATAGCTCCCAGCTCTAGATATCTGCTGGACAATCTGGAGCCACTGGTCAGCAGGGCACTGGGCAGGGGAGAGCAAGGACAAGCTGGACCCCTCCCACACTGCACCTCTGGGAGCACACAGGTGTCTCGCTGCATCCAACCCTGAAGACCTTCAGAGAGCAATGGCTCCTGCTTTACTTCTGCCATCCAAACCTTGGGCAAATGTTGCTTTTGGCCAACTCTTCCAGAACCACACAGAGAAGGGGATTCCAGGAAGTGTAGTTTTAGCTTAACCAAGTGGATAGAACAATACACACACACACACACACACATCACAAACATAATAATAATAAAGATGATGATGGTGATTTTGCTAATCCACTTGAGAGTAAGTTGCTGACATTTGGACCCTGCTTCTCTTAAAACATGAGCATTATCTCCTCTAAGAAAAAGGACATCCCCCTACATAACCACAGTACATTATCAAATGCATAAAGTTTCACACTGTTACAATACAATTACCTAATCTACAGTCCATATCCAATTTCTCTAATTGTCTTGATAATTCCCTTTATAGCACTTTTTGTCTGATCCTGGATCAGACATTGCATAGAGTGATCGTGTCTCCTGGCAAACGTTTCTGAGCACCTCTTCTTGCCAGGCAGAGATGGCACAGTGAGACCCTCAAATTCACTCAGGTTTGATTTGGCAGAAAAAAAGCACTTACAGACCGGTATCAGGGAGGCCAGGGACATGTTCTGCCTCTGGCTCTTCATCTGGATAACCTCAAGCCTGGTTCCTTCCCTTCATTCAGGTCTCTGCTCAAATGTCATCTCCTCCCAGAGGCCTTCCCTGACCACCCTACCTAAAATAACACCCTTCCCTGTCTCTCTCTGTCCCCTAATTCTGCTTTATTTTTCTTTTCAAAAAGATTTCTATTGATTTTTTAGAGAGAGGAAGAGAAACATCAGTTTTGTTGTTCCACTTATTTATACATTCATTAGTTGCTTCTTATATATGCCCTGACTGGAGATTGAACCTGCAACTTTGGTGTATCTGGATGACACTCTAACAAACTGAGCTACCCAGCCAGGGCCTGCTTTATTTTTCTTATTTTTAGCGCTCATATGTTTATTAATTTGTCTGCCTCCCTCTAATACGAAGGAAGCTCTGGGAGGATAGAGACTTTTTCTGGTTCACTGCTATGTCCTAAATGCCCAGAACAGTGCCTGACACACAGTAGGAGCTCAATAAATGCATGCATACATGAATGAATGAATGAATGAATGAATGAATGAATGAATGAATGAATGAATGAATGAATATGAATAAGGAATGACAATATAACAGTCATCAAGGCTTTGGGGTCAGACGCCCTGAATGTGAGTTCTGGCTCTGCTGCTCACTCTCTATGCATCTCTGAACATGTTAGTTAAATTTCTTTATGTCTCAGTTTCCTCACAAAGCTGTGGTTAAAGTGAAATGAGCTAAAACAAGGAAAGCACAAAGCACAGTGCCTGGCCCGAAATGGGCACTCGAAAAATAGCAAGTGTTTTTATGGCCATGGTGCTTGAGATCTTCCCTTAGAAGGAACTTTTTAATCGAGTTTCACCCCCCTACCCAGAGCCCCATGTTTTGAAGGATTTTGTCTACCAAACTGTCACTTAATAATAAGCCCCCTTTTTTAATTAATCAGATGTGGCTGCTAATTAGAGTTCCTGATTAGCATGAGGTAACCAGGGTGACAGCACTGAGCTGATATCATTCCAGACATAAACAAAGCAATGTGGCATTTTGGGAACCCAGCTCACCCTGGCGGTGAGTAATTATGTGATTTCCTCTGGGCTCTGTGTCATGTGAAAAAAGAGGTTCCAGATGCCCTCTTGGTCTCTCCAGGGACCCTGACCGGTCCAGGGCCTCAGGTGGGGTCTGTATCTCCATCAGCTCATGAAATATTTGGTTGCAGACTTTGTATTTCTCCTTTTTAAAATCAAAGCCCTACAGATTGCTTTGAGGAGCAAACTGCCAGGCAGGGTGACCACAACCTTGGGTCACATTAATAGAAAAAGATCACAAAAATGGCTCACAGTCCTGAAGCTCCAATTGTGTGCACATCTCTTTTCTTCAGACGACCTCGCAGCAGTGGAGCTGTGGAGTCAATTTTGAGGCCTGTGCGTTTTTAAGGGCACTCACGCCGAGGCCTAAATTGTCTTCCAGGTAAATTATGTCCATTTTCACTTCCCCCCAGCATGCTGGTGGTGATAATTCCCCCACACCCTTTCCCAAACCAGGTCTTGTTCTTTTCAAAATCATTTCCAGTTTCACAGCCAAAGATATCTTAATAATCAAGTTTGTATTTGTTTGAATTTCACCGATGCTCTTCTTTCTTTCATGGTTTTCTGTCCTTTTGTACTTACTTTGTCTCTCCCCTCTCTGTCCTCACAAACTATCGCTTTCACGATCCTCTTGGAAACTCCCTTGGGTCACACCTCAGGCCCATCGAGCTGTTGTGGGGCCATTTAGAGAAGCTGCTCAGTAGTGTTGGCAGTAACAACAGTGACAATGATAATTAGCATTTATTTAGGCCCTACTAGATAAGAAGAGGGTGCCAGCCACCTCCCAAGTGTTTTCTCATTGCCCCTCCCAGCAGCCCATGAGGTGTAGATGATCCTCAGGTAAGTGCCCCAGCCTCTCCTTCTCAGGTCCCTTTCCACTTACATTGCTGTGCACACTGGCTCCCTCTTGTCTGTGCCATAGACATGGGCTTTGCTTTTTATAATGGAAAATACATAATAAACTATTTTTAAATAAGCATAAAGCCACATGAGCTTGCCAGCTTACAGGAGGACAATTTACTGACAAGATCATCTCATTATGATGCACATAGAAATAAGGGCTGTCCATATCTTGCTTTGGGGGAAAAGTTTTCTTGGACTAAAAAGGTCTCACGAGGACATGTGGGGAGCCCAACCATGGTGGGAAACTAATAATATCATCCAAGGAGAAACCAAGGTTCCTGCAACGTGTTCACTAGAGGTTTCACCTAATGTTTTTAAGGTAATTTCTTGGTGTTTTCTTTGAGGTTTGAGTCAGTTCAGGTCTGAAAAGAAGGAGACGCCAAGACAGAATTAAAAGTGAAATAGATTTGCTTGGGTGAATGCCTTTAAATGACACGGGAGAAAGGGCAGGAGCAGGCAGGGAGACACTCAGGCCACTGTGACACCGGGCACCTGTGCAAGGAGAGGGGGAAGGGAGGAGGCTGGGGTAGGAAGAGCCTCAGGCTGCAGGCAGCGCTGGGACAGTGTCAGCCAGACCAACAGATAGCCCCGTGCAACGACTGTCATTAGAGGAGTCCCACACAGGAAAAATGCCCTGACCCCAGTACCTCCACCATGCTCAACCCCTAACTGGGGCTGCTACGGATAGTATGGACTTGCTGAAACGCTGCAGTGGACTCTGAAGGCGCTGCCGCTGGAGGCCGCAGGCAGGCTGGCGCACTCCCCCCCCCCCCCCAAGCCGTTCCCCAAATCACAGGAATGCAGGGACAAGAAAAGGACACCACATTTCCTGTGCCTTCTACCTGCCTAGCACTTTCTCATGGAATGCTGTTTACTCCCCACCACCAATCTGCCCCAAAGTGGGGGTTCTTATTTCCGTTTATAGATGAGTATCCTGAGGCCCAGAGAGGGAAAGCAACTCCCCCAAGCTCACACAGCTATAAGTCATGGGATTGGACGCCACAGTGGTCTCCATGAGCAGACACACACATGGCACCAGGCAAAGGTCGAAGACCAGGCAGAGTGCAGGCCAGAGGGAGACCAGGAAAATCCCATGGTGTGGAAGTTGGGGGCTTCTGCCCCCTTTCTGCTGGAGCCTGGGGGATTGTCCCCACCTCTTCTGGGGACAATCTGTGTGTAAGGGCCTATGTAACCCAACGAGTCTATGGGGGTCTCAAGAGTAGAGATACAAGGACCGTGCCATGAAGCCCCAGCCCAAGGGCCCAGAACACAAAAGAACCTTAACCGTCCATTCAGAAGATGACTTTAAACCAGCAGTGCTCATGAGAACCTGAGAGGACACAGATAAAGACTGATCCCCAGGCTATACATCCACCAGCTGATCCAGAAAGTCTGGGCTGGGGCCCAGGATTTGTATCCTAAAAAGCAGCCCAACCCTTTCTCGTGGGGAAAGTTTGCTGCTGATCACATCAACAAACACTGTTTAAAACAATCTAGAAACCCAAATCGAGGCCTATGCTCTTGAAAAATGTCAAGGCCATAAAAGGCAAAGGTTGAAGAATGTTCAGGTTAAGGTGACATGACAACTGAATGCAACAGATAATCCTGGGCCAGAAAAAAATATTTTGCTTTTGTTGTGAAGGGCATTAGTGGGACCATAGGTGAAATATGAATGAGATATGTAGATTAGCTAATAATATTATATCAGTGTTAATTTCCTGATTTTGATCAATGCACTGTGGTTATGGAAGAGAATATCCTTGCTTTTAGGAAATGCATGTTGAAGTATTCAGGGGTAAAGGGACATCATGTCTACAAATTAGTCTTAAATAACTGAGGGGAAAAAATTAAGTGTGTGCGTGTGTGTGTGTGTGTGTGTGTAATGAGAAAGAGAATGATGAAGCAGGTAAATGTGAGGAAATAACACTTGAGAAACCTGAGTAAAGGGTGTACAGACTCTTTCTACTAATTCTGCAACTTCTAAGTCTGAAATGTTTTAAACGCACAATCTAAGAAGAACCTGGGTGTCACCTTCCTTTGACGAGACCTGTACAGAGTGGTGGGGATGGGGGTTCCTGAAGGGATGAAGGAGGCGAGGAGAGGGAAGCAGAGGGTTCTGTCTGGACCAGGACTGCTCCTCACTTACACACTCCTACCCCTGGGATAGCCCCTCTTCTGGAAAACAACTCCTTCAGGTCTCAGCTGAGAAGTTACCTCCTTGAAGCCTTTCAGGATCACCACTGTTCAGGCTGTGCTGGCTGCCCCCTGTGCTCCCAGCTCCCTGTCACAGCTCTTGTCCCTCTCACTGATCTATGAGCCCCTTGGGGCTGGAGCGCGGTGTGGATTGTGTCTCATTTGTCTTTGTATCCCCAGTTCCAGCATGATCTTAGCCACATGCTAATATTCAAAAGATATCTGCTTTTAGTTTCCTGTTCCTGAGACCCAGCATTTTACAACACCCACTAGCTAAGTCCTGCTCAACCTCTGTGTCATTAGTACTCATCAAGCTCTAAGGCAGATCTGATTACTCTCATCCTACGGGTGAAAAAAAAATGATTAGAGAGAAATGAGTGACTTGCTTTAAAAAACACTTACTGAATGAATGCATGAATAAATAAATGAATAAGGCAGAATGTGCAGAGTGCTCTGTGATCTTAAAGGGGCCAAAGGTGTGTGTTTTTGAGTTTGGAGGGGCACTGTTTGGAGACAGATCCCAGTTCAACCAAAGGAAGTACATTCTCGTATTCAGGAATGTCCAGCCACAGAACAAGCTGCCTTGGTAGGAAGTGAGTTCACCATCCCTGGAGGGGTGCAAGCAGAGGACCCCCACCTTGACAGAGATGAAAAGAAAACGAGAGGTGGCTGCACACTTGGGAGGGATTAATTCTATGATTCTATTGGCAGCAGATATTTTCTGAGCTGTTCCAGTGGGAGAAGGGACTCAGGACACTGGCTATCTGAAGATAAGCATTTGTTCTCTTTTCCTTGCCCTTGCCTAACCCCCACCCCAAGAATAACATTTTTCTAACTGCCAAGTCCTAGCCCATTAAAACATTATTTTAAAAAATTGGCCCTTGTACTTAGAATATTTTTAAGCTGAAGCTTTGCAACAGAACAATGGCCTCATTAGACTTTATTTAAATCTAGGAAGCGACACTGGCTATCTGGGACTCATAGTGGTCACGTGAGGCCTGCAGCTGGCCCCATCTGGGTCTTGAGAGCCAACTGGAACTTTCAAAATCGCATCTTCTCAGCCTCAGCCAGAACCCAGCTTCCACCCTACCCAGCTTTCCCACCCCAGACCCCCACCAGCCCTTGATGTGGGACCTTCCCCTGGGGGTTCACATTTGCAGATATAGCTCAACTCTGGCCTCTCCTCTTCCCCTCCCCCACCCAGGCTACCACCATGGCTCATCTGGTGGCTGCAGTGGCCTCCTAGCCAGTTGCTGGCTTCCACTCTTGACCTTCTAACCCATTCTCCACGCACAGCTGGAGGAGTGCTCTTTCTAAAGCTGAAGTCAGGTCATAAAACCCACCAGCGGAAAACCAACCCTCCAACAGCCTCCTGCTGCTCTGAGAATCAAGTTCAGACTCCTCACTGTGCCCTGCAAGGTCCTATCTGTCCTGGTCTCCCACCTTCAGCCACATCCAGCTGCCCCTTGTTCGCTACACACTCACTGGCCTGTTCTCATCTCTGGCTTTGTTCGTGCCAACCCTCTGGCAAGTGGGCCCTGTCCCCCCTGAGCTCTGCTTTGTAAATTCCTGCTCACACTTCAAGAGCCCTTTGGGGCGTCCTCTGCCTTAGAGCCCTTCCCTGAGCCAGGCCCCTCCCACGCTCGGGGGCCTCCGGGCCTGCCTGCTGTGCGCAGTGCACTGTGTGGTCTCTTCCCGCTTTCATTCCCCAGCTAGACTGTCGGTCCCATGAGGACAGGGACTGTCCTGCTCACCACCATTTCCCTGGCATTGAACACATGCGGGTCACACTGTAAAGGCTCAACAACCATGTGCTGATTGAAATGGGTGGATGCACGAAACAGTAAGAACACCAGAAGACAGATTAAACAGTATCCCTGGCAGAAACAAACCAACAAATATAAGCAAATAAATATAAGTACGATAAATGATTAAATGGATGAATACATAAATGTAAGTAAATAAGAGCCAGAACATTTCCTCCAAAATGTTGAAAGCAATGTCTCTCAACCCTGGCTACATGTTGGAACTACCTGTGGAGCTTTTAAAATATCCTGTAGGCCCAGCTCAGATCAACTAACTTTGAGTCTTTAGTGGGGAGACTGAGGCTTCAGATTTTTTAAAGTGACTGTAATATGCAGCCAGGATTGAACGGTTCTCAAAGTGCGGTCTCTGGACCAGCATCATCGGCTTCACCTGGAAACATCAGTGTTTCTCAAACTGGAGCACAGTCATCACCTGATTCCAGAGCCTGCGATGGGTCTTGGTCATCTGCGTGTCCGTCAAGGTCCCAGATGCTGCTGTTTGGGGTGGCATTTGGGGGCGCAGGGCTCTAGAAGCGTTCTTTCTCTCTAGTCCTTTGCTGAGAAAGGAGAAGGGTGGGAGGGGAGACAGATAACACCTGCAGAAAACTCCATAAGGAAGGGACAGAAATTGCTCTGCCCATTTCTCCTTTTTCTTTACTTTCCCATTTATATACATGAGGAACCTGAGGCCTGAGGGGGATCAGTAATTTGCCCAAAGCCCAGGATCAACCCCTTTTGAAAACTGATTTAATGGAATGTTTATTGAGCACTGGCTGTGCCAGGCACTGCTGTGAACTACAGGGCGGGTATCTTAACTCAGCCCTACCCCTTCCAAGTTGGCACCAGCTCCCCAAGGTTGGAACCCTGGGATGGAAGGCCCCTGGTGAGGGCTCAGCTCCTCACCGGGACTGGAGGAAGGCAAGGGCTGGGCCAGACACCTGCTTCCCTCATACACTGATGGAAGAAGAAACAGATCTATCCCCTGCTTTCTGAGCCCCAGGGCCAGCCAAGGCCCAAGGGGAACATAACCAGGAGCAAGTGAGGCGAGGCAGCCAACCGGAGGCTCCTGGCTCGCAGCCACCTAGGATGCTCCCTTCCTTGGAGGACGCTCGGCTTCCACAACACCCATTTCCTGTCTGTCGAGGTGTCTTTGGAGACACTGAAAGACGCAGGTGGCTGTGAACCAACAGCCATTTTTCCCTTCTCTCTCAGTACGAAACCCTGATATTGTTCAGATACCAGGCAGCCTTGGGGTACGTCCAGCTGGCTAACTCCAGTTTCTCTTTTAAGTTTTGGCTTTGGTTCCCACCCTCCAGGAAGACTTCCTGGACTGTCAGTGCCATTCTTTGGAATCTGAGACCCATCAGGCAAGAAGAGAGGCAGTAAACCCTCACACATTCCAGCCTCTCCGAGACGCAAATCCTCATTCAGTTCTCACAACAACCTTCGAAGGCAGGCACGACAGGCCTTCCAGCCCCACCTGACAGATTAAGACACTGAGGATCAGCGAGAACATGAGACCTACACAAAATCACAAAATGTTATTTCCGTCTGAGAACAGGCCCCAGATTATACCTGTGGAATTTGGCAACAATAGCAGCAAAGGCAGTAATACTTGCTGAGTTTTACTTGGCATTTATAAAGAAGAGCTCTAAAAGTTTTATATGTATTAACTCGTATAATCTTCAGAACAGCCCTATGCAATAAGAATTATTATTACCCCCACTTTATAGATAAGGACCCAGACGTGCAAAGAAAAGAGAAACCTACTCTCACAGCTACCAAATACTCATCCCCAAATACTGATCTTTTCTCCTAGTATCTAAAGTAACTAGAGAGATCTTTCTCACCCATTAAGCCTGCAGGACTTTTAAAATTCACACATAGCAATATCAGCAAGGACGCAGGGAAACGAACATATTCATAGAGGTAGGACGGATCCCTAAATTGATTTTTAAAAAACTTTCTGGACATAATTTGGTGATAAAATATAGTAAGAAGATTTTTTTGACTCACCAAGTTCACCTCTAGGAATCTCTTTCTCAGAAAATACTAAGAAATGCTGGCCAACACTTGTATTTAAAAATTGCCATGGGGCTATGATGCGTAACAACAGTAGCAAAACAAAGGCATTCACCTAGAAGTTCAGCAATGGGCTTGTGGGATGGACGGTGGCAATCTCAGCCCGTGCAGCATGACCCAGCCATTAAAGGTGATGTCATAAAAGAAAAGTACATGTCATCTTTCTAAAAATATCCAAAATTCAATGATGAGTAAAAATAAATAGGGTTCAAAATTATAAATACACAGTATCATTAATATTGTGTTATGTTGTGTAGTATTTTATTGTGTTGTGCTTTGTTCTATTGTATTGTGTTCTATTGTGTTGTGTTGTGATGTATTGTGTTGTGTTGTATTGTGTTGTGTTGTGTTGCATGTTGTGTTGTGTTGTATTTTATTATTATATACCTGGAAGGAAATCTCCCCAAGAACGAACTGTGCCACAGTATTGGCTGCATTGATTGCAGAGGGCCAGGCAGGATACCCAGTGGTCTTACTCCTCCTCAGGGCAGCCCCCGAGGCAGCCATGACTGCGTGGTTCCGATTCAGATGAAACCACCGAGGCACAAGACGTTAAATTCCTCACCAAGGCCAGGCCAGTGCGCCTCCAGAGCCCATACCCAGGCCCACACCTGCCACTCCCTACTTCTTTATACACAGTCTCTTGGTATACTTTTATGGATAGACAGTTAAAATTTTTCATATGCTTTTAAAACTGTTGTCCAAGCTTTTTACAATGAACATCTATCACTTACATAACCAAGGGGGAAAGGCAATAAAATCATTTGTTTACGCAAAGTGCCCAGAAAGTTCCAGGAGGCTGTATACACCCAAGTGTTAGCAATGATTATTTCCAGCTGGCAGGACTGGAGCATTCTGGGCCCTTCCTTTTGCTCTATTTTATCATTTTTCTATGGAAAGTAAGCACATGAGTTATTTAGAATCCTGTAAGTTTGGCATCTGGGGTTTCCACGGGGTCCAAAGTGGCTGGAGGGGCCTGTTCTAACGGGTGAGACCCCCTGCCGGCCTTCTGCCCACCGGCCTAGAACACGGCTGCTCCCTCCCCCAGGAAAAGCATGGAGCCAACACCAGCTTGTGTCTCTCCTGTTCCCTCCCAAGAGAGCCGTGTCCTTGCTCATCTGGAACTTTCAATTAATCAGGCACCAGGCCCCAGCTCAGAGGCTGAGCAAATGTTCCGAGGAGGAAAAGAAAAACCAGCCCAACAATTCCGGGAGGACTGTTCCTTTTAATTAAAGTGAGGATCAGGGCAGCTCTAAAACCCTCTCTGATGAAACGTAAGGTTGGCCAGGGAGGCATCCTTGAGAGAGAAGGGCCAGGTAGGGCAGGGCAGGCAGGGGTGATGCCAGAGGGAGCAGGGTGGGGGTGAGGAAGGAGCCGCCCTCCTGCTTCTGCATTCCTGGTTAGGCTCCTGTAGGCCCGGGGCCTCCTAATTGCATTGAGGAAGGGTGCTGGTCTCAAATGGGTCTAGTTACTAGGACCTCTTAGAGGGCCCACCCCCAGAGATGGGGTTATTACGATACTATTGGAGTGTAGGAAAGGCAAGGGTAAGTATGTAAACGAGTAAATGGATGGACGGATAGATGGACGATGGATGAGTAAGTGGACAAGTAGCTGAGTGGAGAGAGGAAATGGTGTATTATTAGTAGGCGCGTAGTCGGAAAATAGATTAATAGGTAAATAGTGGATGAGCGGGTGAATGCACGGCTAGATGAATGACTGGAAGGCTAGTGGGCAAGTAGACAGGCAGGTGGAAGCATGCTGGTCCTTCCTCTAGCACAGGGGGAGAAAAGCTCCAATTTGGGCTTCTTTGGAAAGCTACTCTGCCTACCCTCAGCCCTTATCTTTATTTATTTATTTATTTATTTATTTATTTATTTTATTATTATTATTATTAAATATATCTTTATTGATTTCAGAGAGAGGAAAGGAGAGGGAGAGAGAGATAGAAACACCAGTGATGAGAGAGTCATTGGAGATGGAGCCCTCACCCCGGGAAAGTGCCCTGACCGGGAATTGAACCTCGATCTCCTGGATCCTAGGTCGACTCTCAACTGCTGAGCCACACCTGGCCGGGCCCCAGTGCTTATCTTTAATGGTCACAACAATAGTAACGGATTCGTAAATCAAAATTTTTTAAAAATTGAGATGAAATTCACATAACATAGAAGTAAACCTTTTAAAGTAAGTAGTTCAGTGGCGTTTAGTACATTCATAATGTTGCACAGCTATGATATCACCTCTCTCTAGTTCCAAAACACACCTCTCTCTAGTTTCGAAACACTTCATCACCCAAAATAAAACCCTGTCAAGCAGTTTTTCCCCATCGTCCCCTCCCCAAGCTCCTGGCAGCCACTAACCTACTTTCCATCCAAAAAAAAAAAAAAAAGTACCTTTTTTGGACATTTCATATAAATAGAATCATAGTATGTGACCTTTTGTGTCTGACTTCTTAAATGAGAATTCTTGTGGGCAACAAAAATTATCTTCTGAGGTCAGGGAGGAATCTGTAACACTGGAATATAACAACTCTGCGTGGCTGCTCCTGCTTGGGAGTCAGAAGAGCTCGTGGAAGCAGCTGGGCCTGAGCAGCAGGCTGGAGAAAGACCCACATCCATGGTATGTAAAGTGGACCTGGAGACTTGTTGACCTCTCGGGGCTTGCCAAGCACCTGGCTTAGAGTCTGGCAGTAGTAAGAGCTTAATAAGCGGTAGTGAGAACTTATAAACTGAAATGACTGTTAGTGACTGGCATGATTCCCCTCACCTCTTGGCTCTGCACCTCTCTCGCCTCTGTTAATAATGAACACCAGTAAATGCCAGCAGACTCGGAGTGCTTGTTGTGTTCCAGAGGCTTCAGCGCTCCTTTTCACTTACTCTTCCCTATAGTCCTGCCCAAGGTTTATCAGGAGACCCATTTTACAGATGCTGAAGTAGAGGGTCAGAGAGGTGAAAAGACTCACCCAACAATACACAGCAGAAAAGTGGCTGAGCTGGGCCTGAGCCCACATGTGGTCCAGCACAAACCCCTGCTCTTTCCCCTACAGCATGCTCCCCTTCCCCCCTTGTTGGGGCCTTACTGCCTGCACAGGATTCAAACCCTGAAGGACTGAGGCCCCTGTGTCCCGTTTCTAGGAACTTTCTTCTTAATCACTTCCTTTTTTTATGTTTTTATTGATTTTGGAGAGAGCAGAAAGGAGGAGAGAGAGAAACATCAATCTATCAGTTGCCTCCTGTATGCACCCCCACCGGGGATTGAAGCCACAACCCAGGCTTGTGCCCTGACCAGGAATCGAACAAGCGACCCTTCAGTGCATGGGACGATGCCCAACCAACTGGGCCACACTGGCCAGGGCTTCCTGCTGCCCCTAGAGCCCCAGACAGGCTCCCTCTTCCCCAGCATCTCGCCCTGCTCCCCTTGGCTGGCTCAGACCAAGGCCACTCCGTGGCATTAGGCTGCCACCTGGTATCTGTGAGGGATACAGCAGCCACTGAGGGAAATACAGACAGGAGTCCGAGAATTCCCTGCCCAAGGTGGGAGCACCGCCTCGCCTCAGAGTCCCGAGAGGAGCGTGCAGGACACTGGGCCCACTTTATTTGGGCTCTTCCTCCAGCTTTACCTGCATTGATCTCGTTCAATCTGCACTTCAGCGCTGCAAGAACTACTCCCTACGCATGTAGTAGGGGCTCAAGAAATACATGTGACAAAAAGATCAATACTGTATGATTCCACTTATATGAGGTCCCTAGAGTAGTCACATTATAGAGACAGAAAGTAGGATGGTGGTTTCCAGGGCCTGGACAGAGGGAATGGATGGGAAATTAGCGTTTAATAGGCAGGGAGTTTCAGTTGGAAAAGACGAGAAGGTTCTGGAGATGGATGGTGGTGATGTTCGCTTAACAATGTGGATGTTCTTAACATATTAGAACTGCACACTTGGTAAAAATGGTAAATTTTATGCTATGTATCTTTTATCACAATAAAAGAAGAAATATGTGAGTGAATCAACTAAGAAATGAGCAAATGATTAAATGCATATGATTAAAGAAATGCATAGCCATGATGATAATAATAGTTATTGCATACTCAGTATGTGTCAGGCATTGTGCAAAGTGTGTTGGAACTCAAATGTTTTTATTAAACCCTATGTGTGCCCAGCACTGCCGAAGTCTTTGGGGATATAGCATGAGCAAAGCCCCTACTGCGATGGCGCTGACATTTTGTGGGAAAGATAGTAAAGAAGGAATATTAAAGTGTCAGATGATGATATATAAAGTGTCAGATGAAGAAAAATTGAGGCAAAGTAAAAGAATGAAGAATGGCTTGGAGGGAGATGGGGGAGCTCTTTCAGACGGGTATAATCTGGGAAGGCCTCTCAGAGGAGGTGGTATTTGGGTTGTACTGGCTTGATCCTCACCACACCCCTGAGGTAGGCTCTAAGATTATCTCCATTTTACAGATGAGTCACCTGAGACTCACAGGGGCTGCCCAGGGTTGCACAGCTAGGAAGTGGTCCAGCCAGGAATGAAATCAGGCCTGTTGGACCCCATCCCTGAAGCTCTTAAGCAGGCTGTGAATAAGTGGGGGAATGATGGAGTCTCTCAGCTCACGCCCTGTAGGTAGACCCTTCAACTCTTTGAGGGCCTCAAGGCTAAATCCTAGAGTGTGAGCCTGACAGCTTCCTCCCAGCCACCAGGCAGCGCCAAGAAACGCAGGCTTGGTGTGTCCAGCAGGTGGTGCTGCTGCCCACCCCAGCCACCCCAGCAGCGCAAGCCCAGAGCCCTAGCCCCTCACAGATCAGCTGGGGCCAGGCTTCAAAGAGGCACCTGGGCAGTAGGACCAGCCTGAAGTTCAAGTAGCCTGCTGGGCACTTCAGAAAAAGATGAAAAGCCTCCGCATTATTGCAATCACCCTGCCTATGAGACAAAGGCAGGCCAGCTTTAGAACTGCAGGCCTGAAAGCGTGTGTGCAACCTCAGGCCAGATGCCGAGTCGCTGCACTCTCCTCTTCAGATGGGACTAACAATTTCTTCCTCACAGGTTGTGGGGAAGATTCGAGGAGCTCAAGCATTTACTCATTCAAATGAATTTTCCATCAACCTCCTATGTGCCAAGCCTGTGGATTCAGCAGGAATCAAAGCCTATAAAAATCCCTTCCCTTGCCTGGCAGGTGTGCCTCAGTGGTTGAGCTTCAACCTATAAACCAAGAGGTCACGTTTCGATTCCCAGTCAGGGCACATGCCCGGGTTGCAGGCTTGATCTCTGAGCGGGGGCATGCAGGAGGCAGCCAATCAATGACTCTCTCTCATCATTGATGTTTCTATTTCTCTCTCCCTTCCTCTCTCTGAAATAAATGATAATAATAATAATAATAATAATAAATCCCTGCCCTTGGGGAGACCCTATTCCAGTGGGGAGATGGAGAGTGAACAAGAGAAATAAGGCAAAGATGATAAGAGAAAATAAAAACCCACAGAGAAGGCAGCTGGGAAGTCTGTAGTCAGGGCATTAAACATTTAGATAAAGTTAGGTGCCAAGGAACACCTTGGTGAAAAAGTGATGTCTCTCTGTATAAAAATATTTGTTATAGGAACTGGCTCGTGCTATTATGGAGGCTGAGAAGTCCTCCATTCTGCTGTCTGCAATCTGTAGGCTCAGGAGACCGGGTAGTGTACTTGTAGTCTGAGTCCAAAGGCCTGAGAGCCAAGAGACGGTGCAAGTCCCAGTCCAAGGGTAGGAGAAGAACCCTGTCTCAGCTCAAGCAGTTGGGCAAAGAGAGAGAATTCTCCCTCCCTCTCCCTTTTTGTTCTTTTCAAACCCTTAACAGATTAGATGATGCCTACCTGCCTTGGGAAGGGCAATCTTCTTTATTCCATCTGCAGATCCAAATGCAATCTCTTCCAGAAACATCTTCACAGACACACCCAGAAATAATGTTTAGTAAAACATTCAGGCACCTCATGGTCCAGTCAAGTTGATACAAAGAAGTAGCCATTGAAAGGGGGAGGGGAAGTATGATTTCCCAGGGACTCAGATTAAGGGAAATGGAATTAACAGTGGGCACCACACTGCTATTAGTATGATTTCCACAACGAGCCTCTATTACTGGCTTAATTTTTATTTAATTATTAAGTTATTAAAGCTGCCCCTCCCATTGGGAGGGCTGGGTAACTACCTCCACTCCCTTGGCGAGGAGCTGTGCTGAACTCAGATGGGGACCCTTACAAAGAGGCAAATCGAGGGCTCCTATTTTAGTAAGTAACTTCGCCACCCATCCAGCTTTTCACATCAGGATCCCAGGCCTCATTGTGAACGCTTCCCAATGCCCACTCCCATGTCCAGTCTTCACGTCCTATTTCTTTAACCTCCTAGAACTCTTCTCAACTGTACCTTTATTCCTCAACCCCAGCCACAGACCACTACCTAGCTCCAGTTACTACTTTCACTCACCACATAATAACCAGTCTCCCACTGGTTCCTCCTTACCCCAGTCTTGCTGGTGTGGTCTCTCTGAATGTTCCCTCTGATCATGTCACTTCCCTGCTTTCTCTACAGTGGCTCCACACAATGTCATAAAACTCAAGCACTTTCTCTGGCCATCAAAGCCCTTTGGGATCCAGCCTTCTCTTACTCTCCAGCCTCCCCTCCCACCATTTCTAGCCCCACAGGCCCACTGGCCATCCAGCTCCTCTCTCTGCTGTTTCATTCCTCTGTGCTTCCACACATACTGTTCCCTCTCCCTGCAATGCTTTCCCTTATTCTTCAGTGGAGAAACTCCTGCTCATGGTTCAAAACCTGGCTCAAATGTCACCTTCTGTGTGAAGCTTCTCGATTTCACCCTGGCAGAGGGACTGAGCTCTGTGGAACCTTCAGCTCATCCCCACTCTAGCACCAGCATGCAGTATTGGCATTTGTTTTCATGCCCCCTCACTCCCACCAGAAAATACATTTCATATTGAAATCCAATGCCCAGACTCACGCACAATAGATGCAAAAGTTTCCCAAACACTGACTTCCGTGGTGCTTCCTGCTCTGCACACTAATATTTTCTATTAGAGTCTCTTCTGTTTCATTTTCTAAAACATGCTAGGAAACCCCTTAAATTCATTTTGCTACAGTTGGAAAAACACTGCCCTGGAACCTCTTGCAGGGTTGCAGGGATTGGGTCCTTAATTATCTTCCCTCTCCCAGAGCTTAAGACATTAATAAATGTGTGTTTAAATAAATAAGAAAATAAATGAGGAAATGGTTATTTAAGTGAGTGGAAGAATGAGTAATTAAATGAGTGAGCAAATAAACCGATGAGTGAATAAGTGAATGAATGAGTAGATGAATGAACGAAATGACTGGTTATGTTGTGGGGACCAGCAGCATAAGCCAGTGGGCTGCCCCAGGTCCTTCACTAAGGGTGCAGGGTTCCTCCAGGTGTGGTTCCTGGGAAGCATATTAAAAATGCGGGTGCCAGATACCCACCTGAGACCTACTGAATCAGGCTTTCTGGGGTGAGACACAGAAGTCTGCATTTTTGAAAGCTGCCTGGGTGACTTTGAGGTTGGCTAAGTTTGAAGACACTGCTCCAAACCGAGCTGCCGTTGGAGGGGGCAAGGCAAAAGGAGAGCAGGCGCAACAAAGGCCGATCAGTCTCCTGACTCCTTCCCTGGCCCACTTAGGAAGGTAAGGGGCTTCCGGTGGGCCTGCTCCTCCGCTACGACCCCCCACGCTGGGCCCAGCAGTGAGGAGGTGACAGAACCCCACCCTGCACTGCTGACATTTGAGCAGGAGGCAGTGGTTGTTGCCATGGCAGCATATGAAGAGATGCAGAGCCACCTCCAGTTTCAGCATCTGGAGAGGGTCAAGCCTTGGAACACGGAGTGGGAAGGGAAATCACTCCCCCAGCATCTTCGTAACTAACAAAGCCCTTTCACAAGCATTACCTCCAGGGACCTGGGAAGTGGTGCCCTCATTTTACAGATCAGAAAACGGGCTGGAGTCATTTGCCAAGCCAGTCGGTGGCAGAGCTGGTAACTGAATCCAGCCTTCCTGATTTCAAAGCCTGTGCTCATGTTCCTGTAATGGTTGCCTGTCTTGGGGGAGTGACAGGCAAAGACACAGAGACTCTAGCATCCAGCTGGCATTGAGGTTTAGGGGGCACATGCATTGATTTGGCACTATCCTCAGCCCACTACGCTTGGCATCCATCTAGGAAAGCTCAGACTTGCCCAGACACATGAGCAGAGAAGCTTCCAGAATGTGCTCATGCATGCATAAATGTAACACATGTATACCATACACACTCAAAGAAGGTGTCCACACACAGCAGCCTGACATGCGCACACACCTATGCCTGAACACACACTACATACAGATACACAGACACCAGCAGACACATAAGCAGGCACACACCTCCATATACATAAAACCAGACATAGAATTGATTGCTCTGGTGGTCCTGAGGCATCTCTCCATATATTCGCTTCTTTGACATGGGACTTTGCAATTCCTCTCTAAAGGGGGTCTATTTTCCTACCCATTGAATCTGGGCTTGGCCATGGGACTTGCTCTGGCCAATGGGATGTTAGCAGACACGACACAAGTAGAGCCTTGAAGAAGCGCTTGTGTGGTTCTGCTTCTCTCTCTTGATCCTTGCCTTTACTGTAAAAACACGCCTACAATGTTAGAGGATGAGACACGTGGTATAGAATCAGGTCACACCACTTGTCCCAGCAGAAGCCATCCTAGATCAGACAACCCATGGTGACCCATCACAATGGGAGACTAACTAAAACCAGAACTGCCTGGCAGAATCCAGTTCATTCATGAGCCAAATAAATATTTATGGTTGTGTCCCACTGAAGTTTTGTGGTTATTTGTTACACAGCATTACTGTACCAATAGATAACTGATATGCATATACAACAAAGGGGAATTTATTATTATGTGCATTGCTTGGCCTTTTAAAGACCCTGGGAGGAGATCTTGGCAATGTGTTCATTTGATCATATGGTTTTGTAGAATTTTCAAAAATAATATTATTTTTTAAATAACAGTTTCAAAGATAACTCGCATACCATAAGACTCACTCAAAGTGTACAATTCAGTGTTTTTTTTTTAGCGTATTCACGGAGTTGTACAACCATCACCACCATTTTATCTCAAAACTTTTATATCACCCCCAAAAGAAATCCCATAACCACCAGCTGTTACTCTCCATTCCACCCCCTCCAACCTCTGGCAACCACTAATCTCTTTTCTTTCTCCATGCATTTGCCTATTCTGTATATTTCATATAAGTGGAATCCTAAAATATGCGGCCTTTTGTGCGTCTGGCTTCTTTCAGTCAGCCTAATGTTTTCAAGGTTCATCCATTTGTAGTACATATCAGTACTTCATTCTTTTTATGACCTAATAATATTCCATTGTATGGATTTGCCACATTTTCTTTATCCATTCATCAGTTGACAGGCGTTCAGGGGAAAGTAATACACCCTAAGGACAACTGGCTGAGACTGCCAGCTCCCGCTTCCCTTGTTCACACTCACCCTCGTGACAGGTGGCATTTGGGGGAAGCTGAGCTGGGATACATTTAGTTGGGACCAGTGAGGTATACGCAGGTGGCTCATTGTCTCTTCCACCATCAGGTTTTTCATTCACAACGTTGGATAGCGACGGCTTCCAGGTATAGGGCTACCTGTTGACAACTCTTCCTGCATCATGACGTGAAGAAGGGAGGCCTGAGGTTGTGCTGAAATCGCTCAGTGTGTGTTCTGGTGCCTCGGATGCCAGAAATATGTAGGTAATAGAAGAGAAACAAGATTAGAATTGTACCGAGCCAGGAATTAGTTTGGGACATGGAAATGGTAAATTCTTTTAATCATCAGATGTGTAGCACTGGATTCAGTTCTCACGGATGCCTCGTCAAAACTTTTTTTTCCATTTGGGTATATACTTGATAATGCAGCACATGCCCAATAATGCAACATATATCATTTCAAGTACAACAAGTACATATATTTGTACTCTTTTGTGATAGGAAACATACAAAATAGAGTTGATCAGAATTCCTGTGTCTGTAGGGCCCAAACCCAAAGTCATGCTCAGCAGCAAAGGTGTGCTTGAAGTCACGTGCTTTATGCATCCTAACTCTTAATAAAAATAAATTTCAATTAACTATGCCAGATGAAAGACTGGCTTAGCTTTCTTTTCTCTCTGTAGAAAATCTTCTCAAAATCATGCACACATGAAGAGACTATCAAAAAATATAGAGAGCCAAATAAGAAGTAGGAAATGCATTTCAGATGCCGTCAGGGAGTTAATGAGTATATATGTGATTTTTTCTAGCTTTTGTGATGTTTCTGGTATTTGTCTTTGTTTTTTAAAAATTGGTAACATTGTGATCTTTTAAAATTCTAAATACATAGTTGCATGTGTACTTAAATTTGCATTGATCATTTTTAAACTTTTGTCTTAAAGAGGGTTGGTCTCCCAAACTGTATAAACTTTATCCCCCCCCCAAAAAACCACATGATCCATCCCGGATACACACCAGTGCACAGGACCCTGTATATGGGTGCACATGTGTGCACATCTGCATATCCACACACCTGCATGCACCCAGAGCAGGTGCTCTCTTCCAGGTCGGAGGGAAGGGGGATTGAAGCTCTGTCCTTGGGATGCAAATGATCCCTAAGTCACAAATCTGATCCCACCCTTCAGAAACCCAGGACCACTCAGAGATAATTCCCAGCACTGGCGCATCTTTGACAAGCAGCGCAATTGCTTCTGCTTTCAGTGTGCTCTGCCTGCTCTGGCAATCAGCTAATTGGCACAGCTCTACCGAGGCACTCAGGCACCTTCACACTTGATTCAGTCTCTCTCTCAAGGCTTAACACCAACCTGGGAGAAGCATTAAGATGAAGGGGGCAAAGGAAAACTCAGGGAGAGGCAGGCTGGCGTCTTTGTGAGACAAGCAGAAGCATGCAGGTGCTCCTCGGCTCCACTCCCCTCAGGCCCTGTCTTTCTCCTTTCCTGTGCTTCACTCATGCACTCATTCTATATTTCCTGAGTGCCAACACTGTACTAGTCACAGAGGGTACAGCTTTTTTCTAGCAGGGGAGACAGAATTAACATGAGCACGGTCATTGACACATGGAAAACAGCCAAAAAAAATTGTTAATGAACAAATGAATGATCAGTTGAATAATAGGGTGTTTAGAGATGAAGCCTGGTTTCACCAGCAGCAAACAAACATATTTTCTTAAAGATAAACTTTGGGATGAGCAGCCACAACCTCTCGACAAAGGGAGGTCCAACTGGGAGACAGGACTGCCTTTGCCATAACGAAAGGCATTAACAGATAATCCCATTTTAAAATGGACAGAGAATCTGAATAGACATTTTCCAAAGAAGACACACAGATGGCCAACAGGTACATGAAAAGATGCTCAACATCACCAATCAGCAGGGAAATGCAAAGGGAAACCATAATGAGATATCATCTCACACCTCTTAGAATGACTGTCATAAAAAAGACAAGAAATAAAAAAAGTGTTGTCGAGGAGGGTGTGGAGAAAGGGAGCCTTTGTGCGCTGCTGGAGGGAATGTAAATTGGTGCAGCCGCTGTGGAAAGCAGTATGGAGGTGCCTCAAAAATTAAAAATAGGACTACCATATGATCCAGCAACTTTACTTCTGGGTATTTATCCTAAAGACATGAAAGCCCTGCACACCCATGTTCATAGCAGCATTATTTGCAATAGCCAAGACATGGAAGCAACCTTAAGTGTCCACTGATGGATGAATGGATAAAGAAAAAATATATATATTTGTATATATATTTTAATGGAATATTATCCAGCTGTAAAAAAATCACAGAAATCTTTCCATTTGCAACTATATGGATGGACCTTGAAAGCATTATGCTAAGTGAAATAACTCATACAGAGAAAGACAAATACTATATGATATCACTTATATGTGGACTATAAAAACAAACAAATAACAACAACAAAAATGAACTCATAGATACAGAGAATAGATTGTTGGTTGCCAGAGGGGGGCGATGGAGGGTGGGAGAAATGGGTGAAGGGGGTCAAAAGGTATAAACTTCCAGTTATAAAATAAATAAGTCCTGAGGATAAAATTATATCATGGGGACTATAGTTCATAATACTGTGTTGTATATTTGAAAGTTGCTATGATCTTAACATTCTTATCACAAGAAAAAATAATTTGTAACTATTATGGTGGCAATTGTTAACAAGAGTTATTGTGGTGGTCATTTCACAATATATAGAAGTATTAAATCAGTATGTTGTACACCTGAAACTAATAAAATGTTGTATGTCAACTATATCTCAAAACAAATAAACAAGCAAAAAAAAAAAAAAACGGCATTGGAAAATGACCAGCCTCGACCACAGGGAGCCTGAAACAGCCTCGCCCAAGATGCTGCCCCCAGAGCAGGAGCCCACTTCAAGGGCCTGGGGCATCAGTTGCATAATCTGGAATTCAGTCCTGGAGTGCCAGCTGGCACTCTCTCTGGGAAGGTTCCCTGGCTCCAGCAGCCACTAGGACAAGAGCTTCGTTTAGCCTTAGTGTTGATCAACACTAGAGGCTTTGCTGATTAGCACAATGACTGTTAAAAACAAATATATTTTCAGAGGTGAAATCAGTGGCTTGTTAGCCAGCCTAATGATGCTTGAGACAGGCACTTGTAGACAAACTTGATGGGATTCAGAATATGTAGCTTGGCTAAGACATTTTAGAGACGCTTCCTCCCCTGGTATGAATAAGATGAAAGAGCCCAGTGAGCCTCCAGCCTGGCATCCAGGCCGGTCCTGTGGATCTGCATCTGGCCATCTGTGTGGGTGATTCTGGTTGCCTGACATGGACTCTAACGGTCGCAGAATGTGGCTCTGGAATATTCTTATGTCTGCCAAGAATTTACTGAATTTTAAAACATGTTGCATGAACTATTTGGGGCCTGCTTTTTTATAATAGTTGCTTAAGAAATGCATTGTGGGAGCAGAATTCTGCCTACTACTTGCTTTCATTATAACCTGGTAGCAAGACTGTGGGGAAGCAGTAAACCCTCACTCAATCTTAATTTCTAACCACTGCCATCATTCACCAAAAAGAACCTTGACTGTGCTTTTCTGATGGGCTTAGATCTTTTTGCAGTAATATCCTGAGGAGTTGGTGAGACTGGAACCAGTGTCCTAACTCCCAGGCCATTGCGCTGCCCCTGTCAGTTGGAGGGGCCAAGATGCAGCTCTGCCATCTCCCTGAAGGCATTTGTCCAGCCCCACACCCGGCGTCTGGCCAGAAGCCTTTCGCCTAGCAATGAGACGCTGGGGGAAAGCAGGGCAAGGGTGGGAAATGCCTCGGGCTTCCTGAATCCAGTAGAGAGAGCTGTGCTTGAGATTCACCTTCTTTGGGTTCTGTGGCGACCAAAGGGCTACCCATCCATGGATGGGAAGATGTACTGTTTCAGAATATACCTCCACTCCAGGACCTAGAGGGGCCAGCAGAAATGCTGGGGACCTGGGCCATGGTAGGTGAGCCACCCCTCTGACAGACTGGTGAATTTGGAGCTGCCCCTCTACCTGGCATACTCCCCCAAGCCCCTCCAAGCTGCATGGAAAATACTCCCTCTTCCCTTTGGGGGGACACTGCCAGGAGGCCCTCTGCCCCCTCCTCAGGTGGTCTCAGAAGCCAGCAAAGCTGCCCAGAGGAATGACCTTGATAACACATCTTTACATTGGCTTTCCTCCGGCCACATCTCATCTCCCTTCTTCTGTCTTGCTGCTCCCCAAGGTACCCTCCCAAACAAACCCCTTGCACCCAAATCCATGCCTCAGACTCTGATCTTGGGGGACTCAGGTTGAGGCCCTCCTTATGGAGGCCTTCCCTGACTGGATCACCCCTATACACTCTGGCCACTCCCTGCATTTCCCGTTTGTAGCTATCACTGTGTGATTAAGAAACTCTCGTGCAGTTATCTATTCATGTCTCTCTTCCAGCTAGACTATAAACTCCATGGGCCAACATTGAGTTTGTCCTGTTAACCACTTTATGCTCAAAGCACATAGTAGGTGCTCAATAAAGGTTTGTTGAAGATAGACAGGAAGTAGAGTGATCACAGTTGCCATCACATACTAGTTCTGCCACATTGATGAAGCCACCCAGAGTTTCCCTGAATGGGAACTAGGCCTCGGGGGGGGGGGGGGGGAGAAGTCCTGGGTGCTGAAGGAGACCTTGAGCCCTTTGAACATTGTAATGAGCTGAGCAGAAGGAAATGATGGCTGTGATGTCCAAAGAAGTTCCAGGACCTTCTCCTACCTGCCTATGAGAGTTCGGAGGAGAAGGAATTAACATATTTTGAGCATCCACTATGTGCCAAGCATTTGGTCGACATCGTGAGATGTACATGCACTAACCTGTGTCCTACAGAGAGCTGGGAAGGGGAGGCTTGGCACTGCTCATGCTGGAAAGTCTACTATTTGGACAGTAAGCCACATGCCAGGCCCATCTTTATCTTGATCAACAATAGTAGACGATACCACTAACTGTGTACATTGCAAGATGCCCTCATAAAGGACCAATGTTATCCCTATTTCACAGATTGGGAAACCTACAATCAGAATGAAGTCACTTGCCCAAGGGAATGCAATTTAAAATGAACGAGACATTCGAGCCCAGCTCCAGCTGACATCAAAGCCCAGGTGCCTCGCCTTTCCCTGGAGTGGGCCTCCTTGGCCTTGTTTTGATAGCCAAAGGAAAGCGAAGGAGCCAAGAATCCTGATTGTTTCCTGGAACACAGGGCTGTGCCTTCACCTTGTGTCCGCTGGCAGAATGCAGGCGTGGATGCACAGGACAGTAAACAAGCACCAACATTCCATTAATCATTAGCCGCAGGGAGTCCTCTTAATGTCCCGAGCCAAACTGCTATTCACTACCATGACAACTCAGACACGGGGACAAGCCAGGAAACCCTAGTCTGCGGGAGGCTGATCCTGGGCCAAAGGATGGACTGGGTGTTGGGCCCCCGGGTGTCATCTCATCCCCAGGGAAATCCAGCAAGGTCGGCATAATCACCCCCATTTCCAGACAAGGAAAGTGAGGTTCAGTGAGGGGAGTGACTTGCCCAGTTGCATGCAGCTGGTCTCAGGATTCAACACTCAGTCTGAACCCAAAGCCCGCATTCTTTCCAATGACCACATTGTCCCCTTCTAGAAAGAATGATTTTAAAAATAGAAAAGAGGAAGCATAGTAGTATAGAATTCAATTATATTATTATAACTGATTAAAGCTCAATTATATCCCTGTGATTGGTAGACAGGGAGATTAAGGAATAGTGAATCCTTAACCATTGTCCGCTTGCTCAGATGATGTCTGTGTCCTACCGTTCAGGAGCCTTTGGTCGGCTTCGATCGTTTTATTTTTTCACATCTGTTCCCTTGTTGGTGCTACTCAACCACTCTGAGGTGCGTTCTAGTCATATCCCCATTTTACAAGTTTCCCAAGTTGTGCAGCTGGCAGGTGGTAGAGAGAGGATTCAAAGCAGCCTGAAGCCCACATTCTTTTATCCACTGCGCTTATCTTGGCTCTGGGTTAAGAGCTTTGCAATCGCTACTTCACTTAATCCTCAGGATAATCTTGCAATATAGGGGAAATTATCTAATCCCATTTACAGTTAAAGCAGAAGAAATTTAGAGAGAGGACACTTACTTAAGTCACACAGCAAACGGCACCTGAACCCCAGGAAAGTCCCAGAGTCATTCATACTCCTTGCTTCCCATGGAAGATAACAGCCATGTTCTCCCATCATCACGAGTGCTGGGCCGTCTTCTTGTCCTGGAGCTGGATGGATGTGAATTGTGGAGATGCCCATGGGATGTGAATTGTGGAGATGCCCATGGGATAAATGTGAATTGTGGAGATGCCCATGGGTTGGATGTGAATTGTGACAGTCCTGGCTTGCCCTGGACCTAGGAAGGGGGTGGAGGTGGGGCCAGGAACTTAGCAGCTCAATTAGTTGATGTGGCCTGTAGACTTCTCACCCATCAATTAGAGAAAGGGCAAAGAAACTCGACTTGACCCATCATTTTTCTCCCACTGTCATCTCATTGGATCTTCATGACTTCCCAATAGAAATGACTCTCCCATTTTGCAGATGAAGAAAGTGAGGCTCAGAGAGGGAAAATGCCTCACCCAAAGCCTGACAGCTAATTGAGCAGGGATCCCAACCTAGGGTGTCCAGCAAACCCAGCTCCTCCCACTGCTCCAGATACCCCAAAACTTGAGGTTCCATTCATGAGGGGCCTGAAAAAGTAAAGAAAACCTCAGAGTTACCTACTTGGAAACTTTCTTCTCCTTATTTCTTGCGGCTTAGCTCTCCCCAGGCTCAGTGCCTAGCTGAGGCTTCACACCAAGGGTTTCTCTGCCTAGCCCTCCAGACCACACAGACCTTGCCTTTTCCTGGCCTCCTTTTCTAAGATAGGACCCCAGGGAGAGCAAAGCAGGTAAACAGGCCAGCTTCCAGAGGCCTGACAGGCTTACAGCTCTTGCCAAGGAAAACATCCAACTTTATAGGGAGAAAGTGGTCTCCCACACACGCCAGACCAAATTCCCACTTCCCTGCCACTTACGTGCCGAAAAGGATATATCCTTTTAGGAAGTGAAGGATTAATTTTTTCACATTTGTTTAAGAAGTACGCTGAGCTCGGCCGGTGTTGCTCAGTGGCTGAGTATCGACTCATGGACCAGGAAGGCACATGCCCTGGTTGCAGGCTCGATCCCCAGCAGGGAGCATGCAGGAGGCAGTTGACCAATGACTTTCTCTCATCACTGATGTTCTATCTCTCTCTCTCCCTCTCCTTTCCTTTCTCTGAAATAAATAAAAGCTTTTTTTTAAAAACAAACATAAAAAGGTATGATGATATATGGAGAGGAATTAAAAAGAGCCTCAACTGGCCAGAGAAGTAGAAGACTTGGTTTGGATCTCAGTTCTGCCCTGACAAAGCTGTGGGACCTTGGGCTAGTTACTTTCCTTCTCTGGGCCTTATGTACAAAATAAGAAAGTTGAGAGAGATGATCTCTCAGTTTCCTTCCATTCAGCCCTGGCATTCTGTTCATTGAAATTCAGCATGATCTATGTCTGTTCGGCTTAAAATAAGTTGGCCTTTGTCCATCAACTGGAGACTGGATAAACGAATTGAGGTATAGTCATATAATGGATTACTATTCAGCAGTAAAAAAGAATCGCTACAGATAAGTGCAACAACATGGATATATCTCAAAAACATTATATTGAGTGAAAGAAACTAGAAGCAAAAGACTACGGGCCAGATGACCACATTATACAGAGTTTAAAAACAGACAAAACTTCCCTGTGGTGACAATGTCAGATTGTGTTGGCTTTGGAGGGTGGGGGTGGTTATTGACTGCAGAGGAGCACAGGGGACTTTTTGAGGAAACAGAAGTGTTCTATACTTTGAGCTGGGTGGGGGGCTACACCGGTATAAACAGAGCTAAAATGCATCAAAGTGTACATCTAAGATTTATGCATCTTGCTGTACTTTCGTTATAACTTAATAAAATACTATTAATATATAATTATATAAATCCTAATATATATAAACATTTATAGACATAAAAATAATCGTGTGTGTGTATGTTTTGCTTTTAGAACTATACACAGTAAATACCACTAGCAGCGGGGCTGGGGGTAGGGTGCAGGGAAGAAGAGGTCAACGGGGGAAAGAGGACTTTCAGCAATAAAGATAAATTAAAAATTTAAAAAACACACACCAGAAGTGTCCTAATGCCAAGTTTTCATAAAACAATCGACAAAGTATGCCCTTGGGTGTGATCCTGCTCTAAGAAAGAAAAATGACCTGATCTTTCTTGATAAGAACTGTTCTTGGTGTGACCAAGCATTGGAAAATGCCACTTTGTCCAAGACCATGAGAGACAAGAAAGCTTCGGCTCGAGGAAGTCTGTTGAAGGCTCAGGGGAGCCAAATCAGTGGCACGTGGTGTGGAAACATGCAGGAACGTGGGCGTGGGAGCTATTTTCCAGATGTGGCGAAATCATCACCAAGCCCTGCCCTTCTCGGCGCGGCCAAATCCTTTAAGGGAAGCCGATGCGCCTGATGTCAGGCCCTACCCAGCTTCAGCCTTGGGGCGCCTCTGGGGGCCGTCCGACCATCGCTCCCAGACCAAGCCCCTTCCTGGGTTCACTGTCAGTTCTCACCTGAGAAACCACAGCAGCTGCCTCAGCAGCATCCCAGCGGCCGCTTTTGCCCCATTGTAAAAGCCTGGGTCAGGTTGCCATATTAATATATAATTAATATATAATTGTATTATAAAATACTATGGACTGGGCAGCTGAAACAACAGAATGTATTTTCCTTACAGTTCTACTGGTTGGAAGTTCAAGATCAAGTTGTCAGCAGGGTTAATTTCTTTTGAGGCATTTTTCTTCGGCTTGTAGGTGGCCGCCTTCTCTCTGTGTCTCTCTCCCCATGATGTTTCCTCTGTATATGTCTGTGTCCTAATTTCCCCTTCTTGTAAGGACACCAGGCATCTTGGATAAGGGCTCCCTCATATGACCTTATTTTAACTTCATTACTACTTTAAAGGCCCTGTCATCAAATGCAGTCGCATTCTGAGGTGCTAAGGTTAAAACTTCAACATATAAATTTTGGGAGGAGTTAATTCAGCCCACAACACCCCTCAAGGACGCTTTCTGCCCAGTCACTAAAAGGAACCTTCCAAAACACAAACATGATTGCACTGCTTCCAGCTCAGAAGTACTCCATGTCTCCTACCATCACCACCACATCCTCAGGGTATGTTTCAAATTTCTTCCTCTGACTCAAGGCCCCACTGTGGCCTGGCCCCTTGCTTACTGGGCCAACCTCATCTCTCACCGCTCTCCCCTCATTCTCCACGCCCACGACTGCCTCTTGGCTGCTAATCTCCTGCCCCAGGGCCTTTGCACAAGTGGGTCCCTCTGTTTAATGTGCTTGTGGCAAAGTCACTTACTGAGGAACTCATTTCTGACTCTCACTCCTGCAGAGGACTAAGAAAGATGACAAACTATTTATCAATTCCTCCTCTCTTCCCCAAATCCCCTTATGATTCTGAGTGTGGCTTCTGATACCTGTAAGGAGCTTTTGCGTTTCAGAGCTTCAAACAGAACTTTCCAGACCCATGGAAAAATCCTCCTGCTCCAGACTTCAGGGAGGTAGGGGGTCCATGGAGGGAGTCTGGGGTGGAGGCAGGGATCTGACTGGGGAAGAAGGGGCTGGTGTTCTGGCCACAATGGCCAGAAGAATATGCCTAAGGAACCAACAATAAAGGTAGAGCAAGATCCCTACTGTACAGGACAAGGCCTGACAAGCTAGCCCAATAATCGCCCCCCCCCACCCCCCCGCCCCCGAGTTCCCACAGAAAGAACAAACCAGTCACACTCCGGCCAAGCATAACCCCATTACTCATTGTAAGACATTGTGTTTAAATCGTTCCTTTTGTGTTGCTAAAGGTCCCCCCTTGTTTTCTGTACCAAAAGCTGACAGCCTGACAAATCATTGGAAATCCCTTTACTGCAGTGCCTTTGTGGTTACTGAGCATAAAGTAAGAGAAGAACTGAAGGTCAGCGCTGCAGTTCGGCTCTTACATGGGTGAGATGCTGCAACTGTAGCCGCTGGCCAGCTAATAAAGGCTCCAAAATTCAAACACAAACTCTGGTGGTCGTCTGTCGAGGGTCCCCCCCAGAACACTGGGAGGGAAATGGAAGGTTTCTCAGGGTTGCTGCTTTTGCAAGGAGGGAAGGGAAGCAGAGTCCCTGTAGTTGCAGATTGCATGAGGAGGCAGGAGAGACGGCCCTGAGAGCCTGAGTGAAGCCCTGAGCGTTTCCAGTGTCGGGCATAAGTCTGACTGGTGGTAAGGAGAAACTTTTGGAGTTAACAGGTTGATGGAGCGCAGAGAAGCAGGCCAAGCAGCTGCCTTGAGGAGCAGAAGGAGAAATGGCCACCATAGCTTCTATGTAAGGTTATAGTGAACGGACTGGGGACAGGCCCCATCCATTTTCCCACTTGTTCCAGAAAGCCCCCATCCTTGATTCCCGTTTGAACCTAAAAGGAGTAGCCCACAAAAACATGCCTGAGACGGGAGTGCTTGCCAATTTGGTGAGTGTGGATAGAGGGGCTTCCTTGAGTGATTAAGACAAATAAGATAATGTGACTTCTTGTATGCCCACATGTTGTGGAGCAAATTATTGCCTAGCTGTAATGGCCAATTTTATATGTCAACTTGGCTGGACCACAGTTCCCAGATATTTGGTCAAACATCATTCTGGATATCCTTGTGAAAGTGATTTGGGTTTTTTTGTCTTTGGTTTTAGTTTTTTTATGAGATTCACATTAAATTGGTGGACTTTGAGTAAAGCAGATTGCCCTCTATAATAGGGGTGGGCCTCATCCAATCAGTTGAAGACTTTAATAGAATAGACTGACTTGCCCTGAGTAAGAAGGAATTCTGCCAGCAGACAGCCTTTGGACTCAAACTGTGACTCTTCTCTGGGCCTTCAGCCTGCCGGCCTATTGTGCAGATTTTGAATTTCTCAAGCCTCCACAATCATGTGAGCCAATTCCTTAAAATCTCTCTCTCTCTCTCTCGGTTCTGTTTCTCTGGAGAACCCTGGTAATATACCACCATACACTTTTTAGGTTGCTCCAGGCCACACTGCTCATATTCTGGTTAATTCTGCTCATCTTTTCAGGTTTCTGCTTAGATGGCACTTCCTACAGGAAGTCTTCCCAGACCACTATCAATCCCACCTCCAAATTGGATTAGGTGCCTCCTCTGTATTTCCATAGCAACCTGTTGTAGCACTCATCAAACTGAGCTTTAATTTTCCTATTCAGAGCTTTTCAAACTGAGTATTAATTACCTGTGTCCTCAAGTAGATTATGAGCAGAAACCAAGTTTGTTTTACTAACAGGGCCTGATACATAGTTGCTGAATGATGGAAGAATAGAACAGAACAGAACAGAACAGAATAGAAAATAAAATAAAATAGAATGTGTGTATTTTTGAGTGAGTTTCTGTCACTGTATTAACAAATTACCACAACTCACTGGCTAAAAACAACACATTAATTATCTTACATTTATGGAAGTTAGGATGCAAGACATTGACAGGGCTGTGTTCCTTTCTAGAGAATCTGGGAGAATCCATTTTTTTTCTTTCCCTTTTTATCCTTGCTCAAGAATATGTTTATTGATTAGAGAGAGAGAGAGAGAGAGAGAAACATCAATAGGTTGCTTCCTGTACATACCCCTACTGTGAATTGAACTCACAATCTTTTGGTGTAAACGACGACTCTCTCCAACCAACTGAGCCACGAGGCCAGGGCCGAATCCATTTTCTTACATTTTCCAGCTTCCAGAGACTGCCCACATTCTTTGGTTCAAGGCCTCCCTCCTCAATCATCTTCTAACCCAGCAGTTCCAACTCTGACCCAATTCTCAGGTTCTTTTAAGAACCTGTGTGATTAGGTTGGACCCATCCAGGTAATCTAGCAGAATCTCTTCATTTCAAAATTCTTAATTTACCCTGGCTGGGAGGCTCAGTTGTTTGGAGCATTGTTCTATACACCAAAAAGTTGTGGGTTTGATTCCAGGTCAGGGCACGTGCCTAGGTTTCGGGTTCGATCCTGGTGGGAGCGTGTATGGGAGGCAGTCGATTAATGTTTCTCTCTCACATCAATATCTCTCTCTGTCTCTCTCTCTCTCAAAATCAGTGGGGGCATATCCTTGGGTGAGAATTAAAATGTTTTAAAAAACCAAACAATCAAAATTCTTAATTTAGTCACACAAGCCAAAGTTCTTCATAGCTTCCAGAGATTAGAATGTGCCCATCTGGGGAGGTCGTTGGTCTTCCTAGCACAATGCCTCACTGCTGTTTTAACAGAACTGTCCAGATTTCCCTTCCAGGGTCTCCACCTCTGCAGATGGGACAGGACACAGTTTAATGCCTCCATCTGGCAGATGAGAAAACAGAGGTCCTGGGAGAGAGGGGCATTTATTGAGTGCCTACTGTATGCCAGGCACTGTGCTAAGATCCTCACATGGCTTGTCTCCCTTGGTTGTCCAAACAGAGAGAGATGTCTTATTGTTGTACATACAATACAACTGAAGGGCTCTTCAACTGCCAGGGGCAGAAAGCCCAACACAAATTGGCTTTGCCATAAAACAGAGATTAAAAGCCCTGAGGAAGATCTTCAAGCCCAGCTGGGTCCAGACGTTGAAAGGATGCTATCAGGAACCTTTTTCTCTCCACCTCGCTTTGTGTTGGCTTCTTTCTCAATCAAGTTCTCCGATCATGGAGGCAAAATGGCCATGAACAGCTCCAAGTAGAAACCCGAATCTCTCTGATGTTCCATGGCAAGGGAGTTTCTGTTTCTCAACATTTCCAGCAGAAGTCTTGGAATCAAATTTCATTGAGCCTTTAGGGGTCCCACATCTGTATCTGACAATCAGGGAGGACATAAGGATGAAATCTGCTTGTAGGCCAGGGTGAAATACTTACCCAACTTGAAGGCCAACCTTTCCCAAGCACAGGGCCTGGGTGTGCAGGGGCCATTCCCCAAGAAAAGCAGGTGCTATTACCAGAAGTGACAATATAAAGGAGGGAAAACCCTACTATTTGGGGGGGAAAATGCTCTTTGTCATTATCATACCCATTTTACAGGAGTGAAAACTGAGGCTCAAAATAGTCCAGTAAAATGCCCTAGGTCACATAGTGGGTAAGGTAGCCATGCTAGGACTCGAACCCATATCCCCTCCCTCTGCGTGCAGCAGCCCCAGAATTCAGGACAGGACCCCTCCACCCTTGGGCCTTTCTCACACACTTTCTCTGAAGGCCCAGACTCTATCTTCTGCTCTTAGCTACCTCCCTGGGCCTGTAGGTCAGGCTGGGACCCTGCCCTGACATTTATGACCAAGAAGTCCCTCCTCACCTGTGGGGGACCTTTTTTACTAAAGGGAGGAATCAAACACTCAGGCACTGGCCGCCAGCCCCTTCGAAGTCCTCATCTGAGATGGCAGATTCCACATGGGACTCCTCACCATCCTATCAGGATTCCAAACAAAAGACACAGCTTCCTGGCAAAGGCCCTGCTTCAGCCAAACCATCTTTCCAAGGAAAGAGTAGCTGGCCGGATGAAGAGACAAAGAGGGTGCTCGTAAAAGAGATGAGTCTTCGCAGGTGTAAGAAGCAGTGGAGAGGAAATAATTGAGCCTTTGTCTGGCAGTTCCTGGAATTGCGGCTGGAAACTGACAGGACAACGAACGGTCCCTTCCCAGAGAGGCAAGTGATTAGAGTAAATGAGCAGGATGAGCCAGGCCTTCCAGTGTGGGTGTTGCTCCTCCGGGGATCATGGGACCAGAAATACAACATCGGTCCAGAAGAGGAAACAGGCAAAGAGTAATTTTCCAAGGGCCTGCTATGTGTTGATCACATCTAGCGATGAGGCTCTTAATCCTTCCAATCGTCATTCTGAGCAGGCACATTAATTTATCCATTTTTTTACAGAGGGGAAGCTGAGGCTCAGAGAGGTAAGGCAACTTGCTCAAGAGCACACAGCCAACCAATGGCAAAGCTGGATTCAAACCCAGGTCTGTCTAACTCCAAAGGCATGGTGTACAGTAGGTTATTAGAGGAAATGTGGACATCTCAGTACATTTCCAGCTCACTGTCTCTGGAAAGCCTCATCAGAAGCATAGTCCTGGGTTGGATGGACCCAGTGATGCCCAATGGTCAGTTCTCAAGTTGTCAGAAGCACATAATAGAGAAACATCAGGGGAAGGAGTGGGGACAGGTGACTGGAGGTTCACCTGCCTCAGGTAGTTGTGTATGAACATCTTCCAGGTGCATGGAAGGAAAGGAGAATGATGTGGCGAGCTGGTAAGACCAGCTGGTATGCAGACACTTGCCCAAGTTCGTAAAGGGCCCCACCACTACCCCAGCCACTTTCCTCAGAAAGCCAAAACTTTCCTACGATCGGGGCTCCAGCTCCCCTGTCAGCTACTGGCTGTTAAGTATTATTGATACTGCTCTGGCTTGGAGCATAGACTTTGGATTCTCTCCCTGTCTCGGTGCCTAAAAATGTTGAATCTGCAATAGGCAGGGCACATGCATTTTTGTTTCTAAGTAACCTTTCTCATGCAGCTAAGAAATAGTTATTTTTTCACTGCCTATTGTATGAACTCACAAAAGCCCCGGGTAATGGGTCTTTTACCCCTATAGTAGTGACTGTTGGGGCCTCAACCAGGTCTCCATAACCAGGCCAGTGTGACCACTCTCCAGCTCTGTCAGAGTTGGTTGCTAAGAGTTCTCAGCCACCTCTTCCCCAGAGAATCGCCCTCTGAACCTCACCAGTTGGTTACATCTCTCCAAGAGCAGCCTGCAGTCATTGCTGGCATGGAATGCAAAAGGCTGCCTCCCATCTCATCTGGGCAGGTAACAACTTTGTGGTGTGGTCATTCCCACAGACCACAGTGGATCAAGGCTTGACCTTACCCCAGTCACTACCACCTCGGCTCCTCTCCCTTCCCCTTCCTGATCCCCTCGCCCCTTACAGGTTCTTCCTAAGCACACTCCCTCAATAAATCACATGCACCCAAAACCCCAGGACACTTCCACCCCATTTTACAGAACAGGAAACTGAAGCTTAAATGGGATGCTCCCCAGCTTGATCTGTCCCCAAAGTTCAAGCCCTTTATGTTTTATTCTGCCTGGAAAGAATGGATAGAAGACAGGTCAGAAGCAGAAATCCCAGGTCCCCATGGGGCTGGGTAGCTTTTCCTCCCCCAGCTGCAGCCCTGGCCTCCTCGGGCAGAGGTGACTGCTGTGGCCTCCTCCCCCGCACTGAGTCATCAGCCATGCAGAGCAGTGAAAATCCTAGAGTGCAGCTGGGCAGACAGCGGACACTTGAAATGAGATTTCTCAGAAGCCTCAGTACCACTCTACTCAGGAAAGCAGGGGGTCTGGGAGGAGGCTCTTTCTTACTCTTGGACCCCCCAGGGCTGGAGATGGGGAGGTCCAGGGACTGCTATGCCTCCCGTTGAGCCTCCCCTAAGGTACAAACTCTCCAAGGTGTTTCAGGAAGGATGGAGCAGGTGGCAAAAACCAGATGCTAGGAGCTAAGCTGACTCAGCCACTAAAGCTGCACAGCAGGGTAATGGAGAGAGACAATGTCCTGAACACAAGTCAAAGGCAGAGCCAGACACCCCTGATCAAACACCTCCCATGTCCCTGGGGTCCCAGAACATCAAGAGCAAACTCTTTAGCTCCAAATTCCCTCCAGTCACCACTTCTGCCTCTCACCTTTTTCATTTCTTTTAATTGAAGTAAAATTCACCTGCACTGAAACACACAGGTCTCGGGTATACCAACAAATGGATTTTGATTAATGTATAAACCTGTGTAATCAGCAGTTCTCAGCATATAGAGCCTCTCCATCAGCCCAGAAGATCTCATCTTCTCTTCCAACTAACCCCCACAGGCCATCCCTGTCCTGGTTTCTATCAGCGTGATAGATGTACTTGTTCTTAAATGTCATATAAATGGAATCACACAGAATGTACTTTTTGGGATCTGGCTTCTTTTACTCAACAGTCTGTGAAACTCGTTCACGTTGGGCAGGTCTTTTCAGTTACCGAGTGGTGTTCCGTTGTCTGAAGGTGCCACGGTTCGTTTCGCATTCTCCTGTTGCTGACAGTTGGGCTGTTTTCACTTTTGGGTCATTATGAGCAAAGCTGCTATGAACATTCTTGGATAAATGTTTCTGTGGATGAATGTTTTCATTTCTTGTGGATTAAAAACAGGGAGTGAAACCGGTGGGTCACGGGGTAAGTGCTGTTTAATTTTATAAGAGCTAACAAACTGTTCTTCAAAGCGGGTGGACCATTTTACACTCCCACTGGCAGTGTTTGACATTTTGGGCTGCTTTATATCTTCACAGGCATTCGGCTTTTCAGTGCTTTTGACTTCAGAAATGCCATTTCTCTGATGACTTATAAAGCCGGGCACCTTTTCATGTGTTCGTTGGCCATTGGTATATATCATTTTGTGAAACATTTGTGGGAATCTTTTGCTCATTTCTTTAAAAACTTTTTTATTATTTATTTTTATTTTTTGTTAACTATTTTCACATTTATAAATAGGAGGGAAATATGCAAATCATCCTTTCTTAGAGACAGTTTTCTTTCTTTCCAATTTAGAGGCTTTTAATTTTTTTCTTGCTCAATTTTCCTGGCTGGAACCTATAGAACAATATTGAATAGAAGAGATGAGAGCAGACACCCTTGTCTTGTTCATGATCTTAGGGGGAGAGCTTTCAATTTTTCTTCCTTTCTTTTTTTCTTTTTTAAAAATGTTTTTATTGATTTCAGAGAGAGGAAAGGAGGGGGAAAGAGAGAGAGAGAGAAACATCAATGATGACAGAGTCATTGATCAGCTGCTTCCTGCACGCTCCCTGCTAGGGATTGAGCCCACAACCCCAGGCATGTGCCCTGACAGGGAATCGAACCGAGATCTCCTGGATCATAGCTCGATGCTCAACTGCTGAGCCACACGAGCCAGGCGCTTTCAGTTTTTCACCAATAAGCATCTATTGTAGAAGAAATAGAAATTAACTCATTTGTGCTGCTGAGATGCACATAGCGCAGTTCCAAGTTGGGGTTCTCCTTATCATGTAGTGAAGGTATCTTGCTAGGGGATGTCCAGTTCGTGGAAGATGGAACCTCTCAGAAGAATTTCTGGCAGTGAGAGTGGAAGTCATGCTGCATCCTTGGTTGGTATTATGACATCTTAAATCTCTATGGAGAACACTGGATTTCACACTATCCATGCGTTTCTTCCCTAGCTCACTGAATGAATGTAAAAAACACCCCAGATCCAGGTAGGGGCCTCAGTGGTCTGAAAGTAATTTTAGTCCTGTTTGCAGTGATTGCCTTAGGATGGGCATGTGAGTCAATCTGGGCAAGAGATGTGAGAGCATGTCTACTGGCGACTTTGGGGAAAATTTTCCTCCTTCTTAAGAGAAACCAGTAAGCCCCTGGCTGGTTTTCCCAGTGGTTAGAGCGATGGCCTGCAGACTGAAGGGTCGTGGGTACCGGGGCTCGTGCTGGAGGCAACTAATCGATGTGTCTCTTTCAAAGCCTATCTATGTGTCTCTCTCACATCAATATTTCTCTCTCTCTCTCCCTCTCTCTCTGCCCTTCTCTCTCCCTTACACTCTTTCTAGAAATCAGTGAAAAAATGTCCTTGGGTAAGGATTAAAAGAAAAAAAGAGAGAGAGAGAGGCCAGTAGGAAGATGAGCTCTCTTTTCTGCCTTGGGACATTGCTTTGTCCAAGTGTGATACCTGGAGTCACTTGAGATATCTTACTACCAGTCCGAAGAAGATCTGACACTGAGGACTACAGAGCAGAGAGATTTCTAAAATCTAGGTTTTTGACACCGAAGCAATCAATCCTGAAGGCTCCTTCGACCTCTCAACTCTGAGTTTCAAGAGTCAATCAACTTTCTTGTTGCTTAAATTAGTGGAAGTTATATTTCTGTTGTCTGTAGCTAAAAGCCTCCTGATATAGATGCTTTGTATGTATCTTATTTTATTAAACTATAACATTTAAAGTGTATGTGATTTCAGAATATTCACAAGGCTGTACACTACCTCCACTATTTAATTCCAGAACATTTTCTTTCATCATCCAAAAGGAAACCTGTACCCACTAGTAGTCACTCCCAATTCCCCTCTCCCCACAGCATTTGGTAACTATTAACCTACCTTCTGACTCTATACAATATGTGGCCTTTTGCATCTGGCATGATGTTTTCAAGGTTCATTTATGTGGAGCATGTATCAGTACTTCATCCATTTTTATGGCTGAATAATATTTCCATTGTATGTATATACCACATTTTGTTTATCCCTTTGGGTGGACATTTGGGTTGTTTTTACTCTTTGAAATTAATATTCATATATTCACAAGAATATCCATGCTATGAGTATTTACTTAAAAGTGTTTGTAAGAACATATGTTTTGGGTTCCCTTGGGCCTATCCATAGGGGGGAAATGGTTGGGTCAGGTGGTAACTCGATGTTTGACTTTCAGAGGAACTGCCAACCTGTTTTCTATAGCAGCCGCACCTTTTTACATTCCCACCAGCAGTGTGTAAGGGTCCAGGTTCTCCACACCCTTGCCAGCACACGTTATTACTGTTTGCTTTTTTCTTTTATTGTAGTCATCCTAGTAAATGTGAAGTGGTGTCTCACTGTGGTTTTGACTTGCATTTCCTAAAAGCCGAGCATCGTTTCACGTGCTCATTGGTCATTCGCATACCTTCTCTGGAGAACTGTCTATTCAAATCCTTTGTCCATTGTCCATTTTCAAATGGGATTATTTGCCTTTTTATTTGCCTTTTTATTGTTGAGTTCTAAGAGTTCTTTGTGTATTCTGAATACTAGATCCTTATCAGATATATGATTTGCAAATATTTTTCCCCATTCTGTGGACTGTCTTTTCACTTCCTTGAGGGTGTCCTCTGAAGCACACAAGTGTTTCATTTTGATGAAGACCAACTTATTTATCCAGTTACTGAGAGAGTTGTTAAATTGCCAAACAGGATGGTAGATTTGTCTTTTCTTCTTTTAAGCTATGAGGTTTGTTTCATTTACCATGGAATTTGGTTATTATGTACACACAGATTTAGAATAAAGGAAATCTCTTATCTTAATGAAAGTCTTTCTTTATCTCTGATAGTGCTCCTTGTCTTAAAGTCTGCTTCGTCTGATATTTATACGATAACATCAGCTTTCTTTAGCTTACTAAACAGTAAGTGGGGGCTATTCTTCTCTTTGGACTTTCACCTACATATCTGTATCTTTTTATTTCCAGTACACTACTTGTAACAGCATATAAAATTGGGTCTTGCCTTCCTATGTAGTCTGACAATCTCACCTTTTAACTGGGGTGTTTCTTCCACCTGCGCAGAATAATTATTGATACAGTTGGGATTTATTCAGTTGGGATTGAGTCTACCAAGTTACTATTTATTTGTCCCTTCTGTTTTTTATCCCCTTATTTCTCCTTCTATTCCTTCTTTGGGATTAAACAAATATTTTAATGGATTCCATTGTAGTTTAGCTATTGTCTTCTTTGCTATACTTCTCTGTATCGGTTTTTAGTGAGATTCTAACATGCATCCTTAATTTACCATGGCCTGCTAGCTCCTCCAGTGCTGCTCATTTCTCAAAGTCCTCCACTGGTTTCTTATCATACTAAGTAAAGTCTGAAATCCTTGATGCCCAGTAAGGTCCTACGTGAACAGGCCTCATCCCCCACACCCTCCCCCTTACTCGCTCTGTTCCAGCCACACGGGCCTTCTTGCTGTTTCTGGAGCATGCCAGGCACTCGTCCGTCTTGGGCCTTCGCACTGGCTGTTGCCTCCGCCTGGGGAACTCTTGCCCAGGTGCCTCCATAGCTCAACCCATCACTTCCTTTAGGACTTCATCTAGATCGCCCTTCTCTCTGAGCCCGCCTCTAGAAATGATCCAAATTTCAACACCCCTCCCTGACCATTCCTATTTCCTTCCCTGTCTTTTTAATTTTTGTTCTCTTCATCACATCTTGCAAGCATACAGTGCCCTGGAATAGTCTTGTTCTTCCTTGAATTTCTATTATCTCCTCACTAGCCAGACCTGAAAACAATCCCAATACAGTGTGTGATCGCTGTTCAGACCTGGTTTATAACCTGGGCACACCATGCTGTGGTTGTTCATATGTCTGTCTCCTTTATGACAAGGAGACAAGGGCTGAGTGGGCCAGGACTGAGCTATAGGCAGTGCCAACGATAGGGTCTGACACAACCAAGGCCCCTGTCACTAGACTGGGTCTGCCAGGATAATCTAGGACAATAGCCCTATTTTAGGATCTGTAAGTTTAATTACACTTGCAAGTCCCTTTGCCATGTAACATAACATATTCATGGGTTCTTGGGTTTGGGTCATGGACATCTTTAGGGAGCTGTTCTGTTACCTTTCCTTTGTTCATTCATTCAACAAGCATCTATTAGCTTTGTAGCAGACACCATTGATGCCTTCAACACATGCCCAGCCCCGCTTCCCACTGCCAGCATTTGCATCACCTGGCCAGAGGCTTTCTCTGGCTTCCAGAAATACTTTGCAGAGCCCACAGAAGAGGAGAGAAGTGCCAGGGAGTTCACACTCCACCAGGGAGCAAACCCTCAACTTATGGCTGATGGGAGTTTATAGATAAATACCTCACCTCCGTCACCTTTCAGATTGGATAACTCTGAGGCCTGTGTCTACACTGGCTTCCAGAAGGCTTCGTCTCCAGTTGCCCGTGGTAACTTGAGTAATAAAGCACACTTTCGTGGCCATCTTTCTTTCCTGCCTTACTCCCCAAGCCCTGCCTCAGATCTTCCCCAAACAAACTACTTCTGCTGTTGTCCTTGTCTCGGGGTCTGCTTCTGTGGTAATCAAGACAAGCGCTTGTTATGTGACTGGCACTATTCAAGTTCCTGTTTTTATCTCCATTTTACAGATAAGGAAACTGAGGCACGATGAAGATAAGTAATTTGCCCACACAGCTAACATCTGACAGTCAGGATTCAAACCTGGTCAGTCTGGTTGCAGGGTCCCTACTAGTATAAACTAGACCATACCAGTTTTTATTCTTAGCCATAAATTAGGAGCAATATTTTTTATCTCATAAAGTCACTGTGAGGGTTACATGAGACAGTGTTTGTAAAGGCTTATTTGGTATATGGCACACAGTGAGCACTCAATAAATGAGAATTTAAAGCAATACTAATAACAATACCACTACTGATAATGGTGATAATAATTGCTCAAACCCAACTCTAAGGTCAAGGATTGGGTTGGTGGCTTGCCAGTTTAAGATGAACCAGTCACTCTGCAGGCAGACCCATTGTCTGAGAGGGAATTAACAGCCTAGGTAAGTGCAGAGGAAGGTGGTTGATGTTGTTATAGCAACATATGAGCCTTTTTGCCTCCTCACAGCTCAGTGGGCCACCTCAAAGGAGCTCCTCAAAGGAAGCCAGCAGGAAGCAAAGAGAGGCAGACCAAGGGAAGCCCCACCTCCCTGGCCCATCCTGGCCCAGCAGCAATGACTTCCATGATCTGGGCTGAAACTGGAAGAGAGCCAGGCAGGCTGCTTCTTCACTGGGCTGGGGGTACAAAGGTATTCAGAGACCAGGCAGAGGAGCAGTTTGAAAAGCATGGGAAGCCACAGCCCTCAGACCCTTAACTCTGAGTAACCAAAGGCAGTAAGCTCTGTGGACCAAGGAATTCAAGTCCCTTACCCTGGGTGGAGTGAGTGCTCTGGAAGCACTAGTTCAAGAACAGAACCTGGCAACTCCACAAGACTGGCCTGGCCCTTGTGGAACTCAACATAAGAGCTAAGTATAACCATCCAGATAAAGAAACCAGATCACTTCTCTTCCCCCTCTCCTCTCTGCCTAGTATGGTACTAACTCATATCTATACATTGTTTTCCTCCATGAATTGTGGGATCTCACCCATCTATCTATGCATCCACCCATCCATCCATCCATCCAATCTCCATCCACTTATTCATCTTTCCATTGATCTCCCCATCCATCTTCATCCATCCATCCATCTATCCATCCATCCATTCATCTATCTATCCATCCATCAATCTACTTATCCATCCATGTATATATTGAGCTCTACTGTACACCAAAGACTGCTCTAGGCATGTGGGATTCAGCTGTAAATACGAGAATTATAATCCCAGCCCTCTTGAAGCTCATGGTCTTATAGAAGAGACAAACAGGCAAGCACAGAGAGGGAAACACATAATGTAGGTGGTAGTCCAGAGGTTTCAAACTGATGGCATCAAACTGATGAGTATATTTATGGAATTCATCCCACAGATATATTTTATTTGACCTTCAGAACATTTAAAAATAAGACCATTTTACATAAAATTCCAAATTTTCAGGTTCTCATGAAAAATCATGTGATCTGACAATTCTGAGCTTCCATTCTTACATGGTGACAATCACTAGAACTTAATAACAGAACCCCTCAAATTCTCCACAGTCCCCACTGGTTCATATTGTCCTATACCTCATCTGGCCCCTCCGGGTATTTCAATCAGCCTGCCTAGGAATAGAGTCAAGAAGACTCAATATAGCAAAGACAACCTGAACCTCAAAGGTCTTTCCTCTGCATAGCTAATAAGGCTGAGCTGAGGTAGAAAGCACAAGCTCTTGCTCTGGAGATGTAATGGATGGTGATAAGTGAGCTGAGGAGAGGCAGGAGTGAAGTGTTCAGGGAGCACTATCCTAAGTACAGGCTCTAAGGACCCTCGGGCTGAAAGCACCAGGTAGGGGTTCCTCAGGAATATGAATTGCTCAGCCAAGTCTCCAAGCTTTGCCTGACTCAGGGCCTTCTCTGAGCTTGCTGAGCCCCCAGGATGGTTCTGGGCTCTCTGGGTTTGTCTTATCAGGATTTGGAATTTGTTGCCAAAGTTCTGTGCTTTGGCTAGGGTTCTTAGGATACAAGCAATAGAAATGGACTCAGGTGAATTTGAGTCAAAGGGAATTTAATGGATTTATATCAAGGGCTCAGACCTAGTGAGGCAGGAACCAAAGCAATGTCAGACGGCTGAAATGCTGGGACCTCAAGAATGGGACTGTAGGAAGGGCAGTCTGGTCAGTATGCCACCACTTGTTGAGTAAAATCCAAACATTTTCATCTCTCTGTCCCTCTGTTTGGATTTCAAATTACAAAGAGGTATGATCAATGGGCTAGTTGAGGTGTTAAGAACCAATCCTTCAGTTAAAAGGAGGGTCCCTGCCGGGCCAGTATGGCTCAGTTGGTTGAACTTCATCCCATGCACTAGGAGGTTGCCGGTTCGATTCCCAGTCAGGGCACATGCCCGGACTGCGGGCTCAACCCCCAGTATGGGTCTTGCAGGAGGCAGCAGATCAATGTTTCTCTCATCGATCTTTCTCTCTCTTTCTCTTCTTCCTTTGTCTTTCTGAAACCAATAAAACATAGTTTAAAAGAAAAAAAGGAGGGCGCCTGACTTTATTCTCATTTACAGCAGCCAAAGGCTGGTGCTAAGTCCTCAAAAAGAAAATTGTCAGGGATTTAAGTTAAGCCCCTTTGTGCCTCACTTTGTAGATTTGACTTGAAACATTAAAATATTTTACACAATTATGAAACGAAATTAAAGTTTTTTCAAAATTACAAAAGTAAAAGATACAATTAAACAAATAAACCTAAAAAAAAAAAAGTTCGTGGTGTAATCACACAGCAAAGAATTATTTCTTAAAAACAAAGTGATTTGATTGTCCATCCCTGATGGGATATAAGGGTCTTAGCACAAAAATAACCACAGAAAAAGGGGAAAACTATACTAAGAGCTTGCCATGTGTCATGTCCGTGTGAGATGTTATGAAATACTGATGAAGTAGGCAGACATTTCTGCCCTCCTAGAATCTGTTGTTTTGTGGCCTCCACTATTCATTTCCTCTCCCTTTCCAGTATCATCTCAATTTAATAATAATAAAAAAAATTTACTGTGAAAAATTTCAAACATATACAAAAGTAGACAAAATAATATAATAAAACCCATGCATTCTTCACCCAGCATCACCCATTACCAATTTTCCTTCATTTTACTCTGAAGAAAATTCCAGACTTCATATTATTTCAATGTGCCATCATAAATATTTTAGTATGTCTCTCTAAAAGATAATGACACTTTAAAAATAAATCAATAACCACAATACCATTATCACACCTAGAACAAATAGCTCTTTAATAGCATCAAATGTCCAGTGTTCAGATTTTCAATTATTTCATAAACACTGTAAAATGTTTTATAGATTATTTCAACCAGAATCAAACAAGGGTCACATATTGTGACTGGATATCTCTGAAGACTATTAATTTATGGGTTTCCTTTCCATGATTTCCCCCATACAATGTTGTTTTGTTTTTGTTTTGTTTTGTTTTCTATAGAGTTTTGCAGAAAAATCAGAGTTTCTGGATTTTGCTAATTACATCAGTGCAGTGTTGTTTCAGATGCTCCTCTGTCCTCTGAATTTCCTGGAAACTGGCAGTTGATCTAGAGCTATGCTGTCCTGGACAGTAGCCGCCAGCCACATGTGGCTACTGGGTACTTGAAATGCATCTCATCCAAACTGAGATGTGCTGTACATGTGAAACACACTGGAGTTCAAAGACTAAGTATGAAAAAAGAATGGAAAATATTTCATTGATCATTTTTATGTTGATTATGTATTGAAGTAATACTATTTTAGATATATTGGATTAAGTAAAATACATTAGTAAAATTAATTTCACCTGTTTCTTTTACCTTTTTTCAGTGAGCTTTCTAGAAACTTTAAAATTACGTGTGTAACATGTGTGACTTGCATGTGTGTGCATTTCATTGGCAAGTGGTAGGCAAGGGCCACAATCAAATTGAGGCACTATTTTCTGGCCATGTCAGGGAGATGTTCTGCTCTTCCATCAGGAGGCTAGCCTCCCTTGTGGTGATGTTTGCAGCCACTGATACTCGAAGGCTGGATCAACTAATCTATTGGGGGCTGCAAAATTATATTCTCATGCTATTCTTTCATCTTTATTTATTAGCTGCCATTCTATAAAGAAAGCCTTTTTGGTTATCTTAGGGAAATTAAGTCAGTTCCTCAGAGAGGTCTTCCTGGATGTCCCTGAATAAGGTGATTCATGGTAGTCCCATTCATATTTGTCTCCTTCATGGCCCTTTTCACCATTTGCCATTACCAATTTATTTGCTCACTTGACTGTTGGTTGGTGGTGGCCTCCTCTACAGTGTAATCAACAGGAGGGGAGAGACTGGCTCTGGTTAGTCACCCATGAAGTCCCAATGTCTTAGCCTAAGGAGGCACTAGGGAAGTATTTGTTGAATGAATGGAGGGATTCTGAAATGGACAAGGCCCCAAACCATAACATAGGAATCCTGGCTCTGCTGCATGCTGAGGGTCATCCTAACCTCTGTGGGCCTCAGTTTCCTCAAATGGGGCGAGCAGGTGGGCAGTCTGGTCGCTGAAGCATGGTTTCAGCTCTGAGGTGCTCTCCCTCTCTCCCCAAGATTGGCCTCCCACCAGCTCATGCTTCCAGAGGCCTCTCTTCCACCAGGGCTCAGCTGGGGCCAGGTGGCAGATGATTAAACAGACACCCCACAGCTAAGAAATCCAAAAGCTAATTAACCCCAGCCCAGCAGACTCAAAAGAAGCCAGTCTAGCCTCTGCCCTGATGGCGGGTGGCATTAATACCTAATGATTCATTTTCATCGCTGTCCTTCCCCAAGTTCCTCCTGTTTCTCAAAACACTTTCAATCAAGCAAAGAGCTTCCTTAGAGAGCCTCTGAGCCCCACTCCCTGGGGAAAGAGGCCATGAAGCAGAAAGCCACCCCACCAGGAGCTAACAAGTGAGCTGGCCAGACAGGCTTTAACACTTGGAGAGGAGGGAACCATGGGAGCAGGGCGGGGAGAGGGAATTGGCTGCACCTGCCTCTCAAAGTTGTCAGAAAAATTCAGGGAAATAATGGATGTGACAGTTCCTCACACTGCCTGGTGGATTCTAAAGGCTCCTAACTAGTGAACAAGGTTAACTCAGTTAACAGGACTATCCCCAAATGGCCTGTTGGGAAACTAAGGCTCAGGATCAGGACTGACTTGACCAAGATTATACAGCTAGTGTGTGGCAGAGCCAGAAAGCCACCCCACACTGCTTTAGTGATACACTCAGAAATATCTATGAGGCACCTGCTGCGTGCTGGACAGTAGGATGGTGGTTGCCAGGGGCTGGGGAGGGGGGACGGGGAGTTTGTGTTTAATGGGTGCAGAGTTCTAGTTTGGGAAGATGGAAAGAGTTCTGGAGATGGATGGAGGTGATGGTTGCTCAACCATGTAAATGTACTTAATGCCACTGAACTGTACATTTAAAAATGGTTAAAGTGTTAAGTTTTACATATATTTACAACAACTTAAAAAAAAAGATTTGGGGAAAGCAGGTCCGCTGATGTCTCCAAAAAGGTAAAAGAGTAAGTTATAATTAGATGTCACCAAATTCACTTATTTTCTGTCCAGAATGACATAATAAAAGGCAGAGGGAAAGCCAGTGACGGACTGTCTAGGTGCCCTGCCTTTCCATTGCAGTGCCATCAAAAGAATCCCAGGCCAGCTCTTTCAGACAATAGTGATATCCGCGACATGAGGGTCCCTAAGACAGTGAGAAGTCAACCATAAAATAACCAACCAACACCTGTGGTGAAGCCTTTAGGAGGGGCTAGTAACATATAATAGGGGCCCGAGCAACTGGTCAACTCCTACACATCCTTCAGATCCCAACTCCAATGTCCTTTTCTCAGGAAATCTTCCTTGATTTCTTGGACTAGACCATATTTCTCTGTTTCGGGATTACCATAAATCCCAATTTGCCCAAGATAGTCCCAGTTTATGCCAGTTGCATAATTAATAGCAAACTTTCACTCTCAAAAGTGTCCAGGTTTAGAGAAATGTTGTGTCTTATTCATGTTATATCCATAAGGTCTAAAACTGTTAAATCCACAGAGCTTTATGTTTAATGCAAGATCAATAAATATTGGTTGAATGAATGGATATTTCCATTATTTTGTGTCTATGGTGGCCATGGAGCTGAATTTATGACAAAATCCATGGTCCCCCTTTCAAATTCCCTCCTGGGTAGACTGACAGCTTCCAGCTGCTGTCCCAGGCTGCTCCCAGGGGGAGGGGGTGTCAGAGCTGGGCCTTTCCTCCCAAAGGGAACTTTTCAAGAGCCAGTCTTTGCTCTGGGGTTCCCCATTAGCCCAGCCAAGGCTTTCTCAACACTGCACGGTAGTGTGAGGCTCCTTCCACCCCAGCCTCTTCCTCCCGTCTCTCCTTCCACAGGTGTCAGACCTGCACTGTGGTCTGAGGCTCTCCTGTCTACTTCTGCTCTCTCCCCCCTCTATTCCTCACAAGGAGCTCCCCCAATAAGCCCCTTGCATGTCTATTGAATTGGGATCTGCTTCTCAGAGGACCTGAACAGGACCATCACAATAGGATCATGAGGTGGGAACAGGAGTCCAATTCTCTCATTCCCACCGACACCACCCCCACCCCCGAAGGAGGCAAGCCCCTGCTCAGCCTGCTCTTCCATTACTCAGTCGGCAGCTGGGTAATTCAATCTCTGGCCAGTTCTCTTGTACTTTCAGAGATGTTTCCCCACCATGTCTCCACTGATTCTTGCCCAGTTAGCTAAGGAAACTCTCTTTCATTCCCTCTCCCTCTTCCCACCCATCTTTCCCTCTGGGTCTCCCCCTTTGAGAGTTTCTTTCCAACCCTTACTCTTTTAATGCACCCTCCAAAACTTAGCCTTACGAATATGCGTTTTGCCTGTAACATAAGCTAAATAAAAAACAAGTAAGAGTAAGATAAAAAGAAACATACAACTTATGAAGCCCTTGAAAGGGTCCAGACATTGTCAGCATCTTCACAAATGTCTCCCCTCCTCTAATTAAATCTGCTTTTCTCCAGCTGCAATATTCAAGATCAATTAAATAGATAAGGGGCATTGATTAAACTGCTCTAGCCCCAGTGGTACACAAGCTTGGCTGCATATTAGAATCCCGGGGAAACTTCTTAAGAAAAACAATGCCCAGGCCCCACCACTGAACAATTAAAATGCTGACACCCAGGCTATACCCTAAGAGATTCAGACTTCATTGTTTAGAAGGGGAGTCTGGGTGTCAGCTTCCCAGGGGATTAGAGGGTACAGATGGGGTTAAGAACCCCTGATACAAGATGTTTCCCACATGCTTTAGTTAATTGTCAGGAGAGACCAGTGGGACAGGGGAATGACTAGGAGAACACCCAGGGGTCCCAAAATCAAGTGAAGAAGGGAGCCAACAACTGTGCCAAGCCACATAAAGATAAGGCCTGAAAACTGACCATGGATTTTGCCATGAAGAGACCATTGGTGACCTTGACAAAATGGGCATCTGTGGAGCAGTGGGAGTGAATGTCTGCTTAGAATGGATTTAAGAAAAATGGGGGGTAGAAACTGGAAAGATTGAGGATGAACAGTTCTTTTTGGGAGTTTTGCTGGAAAGGGGAGTGTGGAGGCTTATTGCTTGGTGACCCCTAATGACCTTGTCTCCTAGTATTCAAGACTTTGGGTAGTCCCTTCCCTTGGATCTAGGCTATTCCTGTGGCCACCTTTAACCTAGAATGCGGCAGAAGACACGCTGTGCCAGTTCCAGGCCTAAACCATAGAAGGCCCAGTAGCTTTGGCACTTTGGGAACCCAGCCACCATGCTGTAAGAAGCCCAAGCCACACAGGCCATGTGGAAGAGAGAATGGAGGCCCTCTGCTCAACAGCCCAGCCAAGCTCCAGACAACAGCCAGCACCAATCATCAACCCTTAATCCAGTGGAGCCCCCAGAAGGCTACAGCCCCAACTGATATCACATGAAACAGAAAAACTACCCAGCAGAGCCCTGTCAACCCACTGAATTGGAGAGATATAAAATGATTGTTATTTAAAAGCCAGTCGATTTTGGGGATGGATTGTTGCACAGCACCAACTATCTAAAACAGAGAAACATGAAATAAAAGCTACAGAGTCAAGAAATTTGTTGTTGTTTTATTTACTGATTTTTAGAGAGAAGAGAGGAAGAGGGAGAGAGAGAGAACATCGATTTGTTGTTCCACTTATTTATGCTTTCGTTTTTGCATTCATGATTGTTTCTTACCTACGCCCTGATCAGGAATCGAACCCGCAACTTTGGTGTATCAGAACTGCACTCTAACCAACTGAGCTTCAGGGCCAGGGCCGTTGTTTTAAAGATGGAGGAAATCACAGCATGTTTTTATGGTGATGAGAATGATCCAGAAGAGGTTAAAAATTATGATGTGAAAAAAGAGAGAGGATTGCTGGAGAGACATCCATGAGCAGATGAAGGGGGATGGGGCCCATGCACAGTACAGATACACAAGCATGGTCAGCTCACCTGGCAACTGGGAGGAGGCTCAATATGTGGGTGGAGGTGCTGGTGGGAGGGTCAGTGCCTCTGGCAGAGAGTGAGGACAGGGAAGGGGGCGTGAAGGGTTTGGGAGAGTGGAGGAGTGAAACAGTCGTCCAGCAGAGCTGGAGCACCAATGAACAGAAGGTTAGAGCTTAATTGCCAGGCAGAGCTGAGGGCTGTCTTGACAGTCAAGGTCATGAATTTTAAAGTGAGCAGAGTCGGGCTGGTTATCAGTTTTTCTGCAGCCACGTTCAGCTGCAGCTGCGTGGGGGCCGAGGCAGATTGGCTGAGAGTGGAACATGACCGATTCGTGGCTGTGCCAAGTGAGCGAGGAAAGCATAAGTAGTAAGTGAAGAAATAAAGATCTAAGGAAATGTCACTAAGATTAAAAGCTCAAGACCGGGGCAATGTTAGAAAACAGACCATAGAAGGGGAGGGAGAGAAAGGGAAAGAGAGAGAGACTGGAGAAAAGTAAGGAGGAAATATGAGCATGTTTGAGATTGATGTTATTAGGCAGTCGCATTTAAGTGTAGATGAGTTTCAGATGCTGTACCAACCACAGGTTTTGGTGGGAAGGGCTGGCAGGGTGCCAGGAGGGTGCCAGGAGCCTGACACAGACGTGGAGGTGACAGCCGAAGCACCCGGACCACCCCTCTCCCTCTGACCGCGCCCTGCCCCAGGACAAACTGGCTCTTTTTAATTTGGTTTCAGTTGTATTCACCTGAGGGTGGAGCTTTCTGTCCCTTCCCCCACTCCTCCCTTGCTCCCCCAAACCTGCCCTTCCCAGGTTGTTACAAAGCTGCTCTCAGGAACTTGGCCCCAGGAGACTTCTCTCCCAGAACATCCTTAACAGCAAAGTCCAGAGGTTGAGAAGTGTTCCAGCAGCTTGGCAGCAGGAAAGCCAGCTTCTGGCTTCAGGCTGGGAGATTAGGGCAGGCCAGTCACACCCAGCAGTCCTCCTGCCAGAGTCACCCGTAGGGCTTCTGGGAAGAAAGCCAGACCTCGTCAGGAGATGGGCCCCCTGGCTCTCCTGCACCTTTCTGTGTGTCAGCCACTGCCCTGCTTCCCAAGAGAATCACCTGTTCAAAAATCCAGATGGCAGGGCTCCTACCCCAAGCTGGCAGTAGGATCTAGAAATCCTTATTTTCAACAAATTCCTCCGGTGAGTTCCTAAGACAGAGTCAAGGTTAGAAACTACAGATTCTTCTCTGGGCCTCGGTTTTCCTACCTGTTATAAAAGTTAACACACAAGTCTACATGTGCTCCCAAGCACAGATTTGCTTTGAGCCCATGACAGCCTATTGGTATCATTATTCCCATTTTTGAAACCAGAAGAATGAGGTTTGTAGAGGCAAAGGGATGAAAGAGTGAGCCGCAGGATCTCTAACAGAATTCGTGGTGCTTGGATTTGAGGAATTCAAGAGGATCCCAGGGGATCAACAGAATCTGCCTCCCAATGCTTGGGGCTGACTTAGGCTCTAACACGCCCAGGAGACTCTCAGATGACTCGGATGAGTAACGGGCAGCCTGCGTGTCCAAAGCGTGTCATTGCACATGCATGAGTGACGTTCCCTCCCCTCACTGGCATCCTTCCCCCTTCCCCACACAAGCTCCCAGCTCCTCCCTGATCAGTTGCTGCCCAACCTCTGACCTATTTTGGAAATCTTCCCTGCCATCTCTTTACTGTGCCCTATTTCAGAGTAAATGCTTTCTGCACAGTGTAGGGGAAGGTAAGTTGGGAAATTGGGAGAAACTTCTTTCTGGCTGAGTCACTTTAAGAGGGAGGGTGGAGAGAGCAGTCTGTAGCCATTAAGACTTTCCGCTAGGGGAGCCCCAAGAAAAGTTACTCTGCTCATGTGCAGATGGAGGGGAGACTGGACTAGAAGAAGCAAACCAAGAGGTCTGCAGACAGCAATGAAGCTATAAAAACCATTCAGATAACCACAGGCTAGGCGGGGGTGTGGGGACGAGAGAATGATGGGCTGTGGTGGCTGACCTGATGGTGGTGTGAGAGCGGAAGAGCTAAGGCGATGCCTGAGGTTAGGGCTTGAGAGTCTGGGCGATGGTAGGCACTGTTCATGGAGATGGGACACAAAGGGGAGGGACCGTGTGATCTTCAGATTTACGCTCCAAGTACCTGGCACGTGGTGGACCCACGGTGAGGGAACTGAGGTGCTAACATGTCCTCTTGGGTGAGACTTCTGAGAGTTTTTGTTTTCATGGTGGGAGAGTGTCCAGTGCTCTGGCACCAGGGTTAAGGTCCCTCCTAATCCCAAAGGTGCCCTGGTATGAATTAGGAAAAGGTGACCCCCAGAGAGTGGGAGGAAATATTTAGAAATCACATTATCTGATATGGGTATAGTATCTAGAATATATAAAGAATTTTTTCAAGTCAGCAGTGAGAAGCAAACAACCCAACTAAAAATTTGGCAAAGGATATGAATAGACATTTCTCCAAAGAAGATACAAATGGCCACAGAGCACAATGTAAGATGCTCGACATCATTAGTCATTAGGGAAATGCAAATCAAAACCACAGTGAGATATCATTTCTCACCCATTAAGATGGCTATATAAGAGGGGGGGAAAGCAGACAATGTAGGCAAGGTTGTGGAGTCTTTGGAACCCTCAAACATTGCTGATGGGAATATAAAATGGTACAGCTTCTCTGGAAAGCAGTTCAATAGTTCCTCAAAAAGTTAAAAATAGAATTACCATATGACCCTGAAATTCCCAGGTACGTATCTAAGAGGAAAAAACACATCTGTTCACATGAAAACTTGTACAAGAACGTTCATAGCAGCATTATTCATAACAGCCAAAAGGAGGTAACAACCCAGGTGTCCACCAACTAATGAATGAATACACAAAATGTGGAATATCCATACAATGGAATATTATACAGCCATAAAGAGGAGTGAAGTACTGATATAAATGCTACAACAAAGATTAGCCTTGAAAACATTATGCTAAGTGAAAGAAGACAGTACATTAGACAACATATTATAGTGTTGATTCCATTTATACAAAAGTGCAGAATAAGAAAATCTATGGAGACAGAAAGTAGACTAGTGGTTGCCAAGCAATGGAGGAGGAGGGGAATTGGGAAATATGGAGTTGTTTTTTTGGGGGGGTGATGGAAATGTTCTAGAAATGGATAGTGGTGAAGGCTGCACAAAATTGTGAATATACTAAAACCACCCAAGAAGCAAAATAAGACCTTCATCCTGCTTTAGCCTTGGTGGTTGACTTTGGCCCCAGCTCCAAGATCTTTCAGTCTGAACACCCTCCAGCTGCAGTTCCACCACACACTCAAATTCCTTAAGCCAAGCCTCTTCCACACACCCAGACTCGCTCATTCTTTCCACCCCAGCTACACAAACTTTTTACCTTCTCACATCTCCAGGAGCATCCTGGGGACTCACCATGCCCCCTCAGACTCTCCCATGCCCCACCCTCTCCACCAAGCCACCTCCCCATTTCTAAACCCTGCTCCTGGCTCACCTCTTCCCAGAATGTCCCTTAGAGAAATCCCACTGACTTTCCATCAACCCTTTGTGCCTTTAAAAACACCCAATTGCCAGGTTTTAACCTAGGCTTTGCCACTTAAAGCCTGTGTTTCTGTGAGAATCTTATAACTTCTCTGGGCCTCAGTGCCTCCATCTGTAAAATGTACATTGCCATGTGTCTCAGTCACTCAGGCTGCCACAAAATGCCACAGACTGGGCTGCTTAAACAACAGATATTTATGTTCTCACAGTTCAGGAGGCAGGAAGTCTGAGATCAGGGTGCCAGCACAGTCGGGTTCTAGTGAGAACTCTTCCTGGTTTGCAGGCAGCAGCCTTCTTGCTATGTCCTCACGAGGCCCCTTCTCTAATCCCATCATGAGGCCCCACCCGCATGATCTCACTTAACTGTAATTAACTCCCAAAGGCCCCATTTCCAAATATCATCTTATTGAAGATGGGGCAGAGAGGAAGACATAAACACTCAGTCCGTAACACTATGCCTACCTGCCAGGTGGGACTCCATGAGATTATGGATGTATAAACCTGTGGAAGTGCAAAGCCCCAGACCCTTATGAAGGGTTACTATTTCTCATCATTCCTATATAGCCGTGTGTTTTTCTGCAGAAAAATGCCACACACCATTCGTAAGCATGTGACCTCCCCTAGGCAGGTGTCCAAGGGCAGGGGATGTGGCTGCTGCTTTGTTTTCTCAACCAATGATGCCCAACTACCAGAGCCAGAATCCAAATTGCCTCTCTCCCTCCTGGGATCCTGGAACCATACTTTGGCTTGAGTCATGGATATTTGAGTATCTGACTCTCAGGCCTGACTATAAAGTCCTTAAGTTCAGGGGTTCTGCAGGGAGAGGCTTCATTGCTTTAAACCTCAGTTTTCTTGTCTGTGAAATGGGGAGGATGAGAGTACCCATCTCATAGCATTATTGAGAGGGCTAAGTGAAAAAAAAAACAACATATGGTAAGCTCTCAATGAATGCTGGTGATGAAGATGAAGATGATGTATTAGTTATCTATTGCTGCGTAATAAGACACTTCATGATTTAAAACATCTATAATCATTTTTTCTCTCTCACAATATTAATAGATGAAGAATTTTTTCAAATACTTTTGGCACTCACTCAGTGTGTTTGCATGCTGTTCTCTGTGCCTGGAATACCCTTAACCTTCTTCTTTGTTTGATCTTCAGCTAAGTCCTGTGAAGTTCAGCTGAGTGATCACTTCCCCCAGGAAGCCTTCCTTGGGAGTCCCTCCATTCCCACCCCCACCCCACACACAGTGTTATTAATAACTCTCCTGGGCTCTCAACGAGTGTTGTGTGCTTACCTCTTCATATCACCAAGGGTACTACATTATTTTGAAAATGTTAGCCTCTGTGTTTTTTAAGAAAAATAATGTTTTAAAAAATTGAGATATAATTTACATATAGAAAAATGCAAAAATATTAAAAATGTTACCTATCTATCTACCCATATTATCATCCCAAAGATCAAAGTACAGAACATTTCCAGCACCCTTTTCCAAAGCCCCTTCACAGTCGATAGCAGTCTCCCTCTTCCCCCCCCCCCCCCCAGAAGGAACTACTCCTAAGGTCATAGATTAGTTCTGCCAGTTATTGAACATTATATAAACTAAATTATATAATATTTAATCTTTCTGTTTGGTTTCTTCCATTCAAAATAATGATTTTGACTTTCTTCTGTGTTGTTGTGGGCAGCAATATTAATAGTTCATCTACTTTTATTGCTGTACATTATCCCATAGTATGAACTTACAATTTGTTTATTCAAACTCCTGTTGTTGGATATTTGATTTGCTGCCGGTTTGGACTATTATGAATAAAACTGTTATGATTTATGTATAGTTTTTTGTGGAAATATGTTTTCATTTCTCTTAGAGCTACACTGAGGAATAGAATTTCTGGATCATAGGGTAGATCTATGTTTATTCAAGTTGCCAAGTAATGTTCCAAAGTGCCTATACCATGTTGCATTCCCACCAGGCGTGTATGAGAGTTCCAGTGGCTCCACGTCCTGGCCAACACTTGATGTTGTCAGTCTTAATTTCAGCCATTCTGATGGGGGCATGGAGGGAGCTCACTGGGTTGTTTTTCATTCTTGCTAATTTCTGTCACCCAGAAGCCTTATACTTCTGCTTCTCCCCACTCTTATCTTAGGCTATCGTCTCAAGGTTATTGTCTTTTCAAAAAAAGAGAAACCAGAATATTTTCCTGGCTTTTGAATTTCAAAAGTCTAGGGTCTCAGGGGCAACAGGAAAAGATTCTTGTGTATCGATGACATGATTGATATGGGAAAATGTGGGAGATTTAGGAGGAAGGCTCTGCCTCCTTGAAACTAGACAAAGTTTCCAAACAATGATGAGGGAGAGAGCTGGAGCAGCAGCAAAGGGGGAGAGAGACGGTGCAAGTCTCTGAGGAAAGGGACACTTGAACCTGATCCTTCTCTGGGCATGGCCCTGAGCTTGAATAGAGACTCCAGAATCCCCAGATAAACTCAAGAAAATAAAAGGTAGGAAGGACCTGTGCTCTTCTCCTGGGTGGACTCCTAAGCAGACTTCTCCTAGTCATTTCTTTCTAAAGGAGAACTGGCTATGTGTGGCTGGGCAGAACCTCAGATGTCTAACAGAGTTTTCTATGTCCCAGGGGCCATGGGAGCTGAGTAATGGCTTCTGTGCACTCCGGAGGGCATGAGAGCAGCTGAGAGATGGAGTGAGATCTAGGGCCAAGGAGCAATTTAGAAAGTGACCCTTCCTCAGGTAGGAACAAAGATGTCCCAGCAGATGTCAGCGTGGATATATGACGATGCACCCCAGGTGCTCCCCACAATATCCCTAAATTGAGATACCATCCCCCAGAGAAATAGGAAAAACAGCTTACTGGAGATTAAGGTATACCACCAGAAATGGGAGATCATAGCAGGGACTTAGCTCACTTAACAAAAAATAAAGTTACCTTTCTTCTCCCCTGAGTTCATAGACTGAAATTGGGCCACTGTTGTACTTTTCACACTGTATCATGTTTGTTCCTTACATTTTCCTTTCCTCTCCTTAAGACTATGGGTAACTGGAAGTCAAAAATAAGTTCTGATTTGTCTTGGAATCAAAGACCTCTTGGCCCAGGGCCTGGCACAGACTATGGGCTTGGTAAAGATTTGTCAAATATTGATTGCAAGCTCCTTGAGGGAAGGGAGAGGAAAATAGCTACAGGGTTCAGCAGCTGGTCTATGGAAAGCCCTGTGCTGTGTTATATATACATTAGCCACCCTATGAGGTCAGACTATGATTATCACATTTCACAGATAAACAGAACAGCCAACATTTACTGAGCACTCACTATGTGCCAGGCATCACTCTAAGCATGTTTCATATATTAACTCATGTAATCCTCACTACAACCCAATGTGGTTAATACTATTATTACCTCATTTTACAGATGAGGAAATTGAGGCATGGAACAATGAAGTGAATTGTTAAAGATTGTGATGGGATTTGAATCCAGCCTGCTTGATTCCAACACCCATGTGCCCATCTCCAGCCCACGCCGATGCCAATGTCCAGCCCTATGCCATGCTTCCTGCATGGTCCACTCTGCCTGAAACCTTCCTTCTTAATTCCTGCCCCATCTCGCTAATGAATTCTTCACACTTTTCACATCTCCTGACTTCCTTGCTGCTCAAGAGTAAAAATATTCATTTCTCCCTTCCTTTACTCCTTTGTTCCATTGCACTTTATTTTTAGGATTTGTGTAAGTTAGGATTGGGTTTATCTGCATGTAAGAGAAAATCCAAAATAATAGTGGCATAAGCAAGATAGAACTTTATTTTTTTCTTATATAAAATAAGAATAGAGGTAGATGCCCCAAGGCTGATATATCAGCTCCGTGGTGTCAGTAACTGAGGCTATTTTATCTGCTCCATCATTCTGCTATGGGGCTCCCTTCTCAAGGAAATATTACAGGTCAAAATGGCTACTAAAGCTCCAGCCATTGCATCTACATTCCAAGGAGCAGAAAAAAAGAAAGAAGAGTTTTCTTGTTCCCTTTTTTAAAAACTTTCAAGAAATCCCCACATTTCTCCTTACATCTCATTGGCTAAAACTTAGTCAAATGACCTCCCTTGCTGCAAGGGAGGCTGGGAAATACAATCTTTTAGTTGGATATTGGGGGAATCATTAGAAGGGGTAAACCATAGTCCCTGCCACATCATTATTTTAGCATTTGTCACATTATACCTGGGATGGTTTATTTGGAAATTTTGGTCCCCAGCTAGTATATTTTAAGGACAAATTCTTGGCAGCTTCATCTTCATATCCCAAAGTCTAGCACATGTTGGAGATACTTGAGAGGGAGGAATAAGTTATTAGTTGTTACATTTCTTTGGATGCCCTGGGGCCCGTAGCATGGTTCTCTGCCCACACCAAGCCTCTGATAATTGTAAGTAAAATGAATTATGCCCTGGTCAGTGTGGCTCAGTTGGTTGGAGCATCCTCCCATGCACTGAGGGGTCTTGGATTCAATTCCAGTCAAGGTACATACCGAGGTTGCGGGTTTGATCTTGGTCGGGGAGCGTAAGGGAGGCAACTGATCAGTTTCTTTCTCATGTCAATGCTTCTCTCTCCCTCCCCTTCCTCTCTCTCTAATATCAATAAAAAGTTAAAATGTTCTTGACCTTAGTTTTCCCATTTAAAAAAAAATGGGTATAAATGACCTCAAAAGTTAATTTCAGTTTGAACATTCTCAGAGTCCATTGTATAACATTTGAAAAATATAGCTAAATATTAAAAAATGAAAACCTAGCCAGAGTTAGGTGCTGTGCATAGCTTTCAGTCTTTCTCTATTTCTTCTGCATAAACACATTTATATGTTTTACATATAAATAGAACCCCATTGTATGTACATTTTATAGTCAACCATTTTTACATAATGACATATGAAGGGACTTCTGCTTCTGCCTATAACAAACTAGCTTGTAGAGAACAAACCTCTCAATAAACAACTAGAAAATCTGGATAAAATCGTTAGAAAGAAAATAAAAATCTCTTAGAAGGCATCAAAGAACTTATCCAGGAAGCCAGAGCATAAAGGATCACAATCCCAGAGTGAAAAGAAACACATGGAGGTGGGCCCAGCGGTCTACGTGCTTTCCCTACAAATTCCTCACTAGACAGAACTACATGGAGAGATTGAGAGGCTAAAAAGATAGCAGATGCTAAGAAACAGAGAAGTTAAGCATAACTTTCTGCAATCTTACAGGGCTGGAGAGACAAAAATAATTTATGCTGAACACATTTCTCGGCCATTACATGTTCTCCTGGAAAATATATGAATATTCATTAAAGCTCACAGACCTTTTCCATAAATAGAGTTTTGGCCTTGGGAAGAACTCCAGAGATAATATAACCAAACACTTCATTTGATGGATGTGGTAACTGAGGCCCAGAACTGCTGAGTAACATGCTTAGGGCCACACAGCAAATGCATACACCCGTCTGGTGCAACTTCTTGCACTGCACTGCCTTGCTGCTGTTGCTGCTGCTCCTAGCCTTAACCTCCCCATTTCTCTCCACACCCCCTAGCTAGAAGCGGGGAGTGGGGGGGGGGGGGAGGGAGAGGTCAAATTCATCTCACTTCTGGTTGTAATTTCTGAATAAATAAAAGTGCTTTTCTAAAAGGAATCCAAACACAAATCCATTTATAACAATTATTAGGTATTTTTCCCAATTACAAATACCAATTTACTAAGGAAATGTTAGAAAATACAGATAAGTGAAAAACAAAAGCACCCACAAATTTTCCTCTCCTTCCCACCAATCCCTGAGACAGGTATTTTAAGCTTTTTTATATACACAAATAGGTACATATTTTTACAAAATGAGTTTATGCATACTTTGTCTTTTATGACTTGCCCTTTTAACTAGCTAGTTTTCACACAAGTCCATATTCTCTAGTATGATCTTAACAGCTGTATAAATGTCCATTCTATTGATGTGCCATAATTTAATTAACCAACCCCCTATAGCTAGACATTAGGGTTATTTTCAATCTCTCATTATGATACACAATCCTGCAGTGAACATCTTTATATCTTGTTGATATGATTATTTCCTCAAGAAAAACTCTTAGAGTATGGAATAATGGACTAAACATTTTAAGAATTCTCAACATCTGGTTCCAAATTGCTTTCCAGGAAAGCTGTATCAATTTACACTTCCGCCAGCAGTGTACACACCAAACCTATATGCTTTACTTAAGGAGGGGTGGAAGGAGCAGGTCTTGTCATTCCAGTTTGACATCTGCCATTCCTGCTCACCTTCCTTTACATAGGTAGGCTTTACAGCATGCCAGACTAACTAAATTTAGAGTGGAGAAGTCAGACTAGCTGCCCAAGGCCAGAAACTTTGGAACTGATTCAGAGCCAAGTTGAAAGGGTCAATTTCAATAATTCTAAATAACATGCTTGCTACTTGGCCCACTTTGGCCCTGAAGGATACACATCTGCTCTCACAAACTGAGCAGGAAATAAAACAAAGGAGAGGCCATCTTGCTTACTTTAGGCAGCTATATGAAAAATGACCACTTGGATCTTAGCACCCAGACTGCAAAGTCCCCAGAGGAAATAGCTGAATTCATAATGTGATGGGTGGGGAGCTGGATTGGGCACTCCACCCAAATCTACCTGTCCAGAGCTTGTTGCACAGTTTGGGAACCCATTATAAGTGGCATTTATTCTCAGCGTGTCTTAAGTGCTTTGTGATTTTCCAGTTTTCCCTGTACAAATGCAAAGACAATTTCCATGGTTAGTAGGAAATCTGAAATTTCTCGGCTAAGACTAGGATTTGTTTCAGAGGTTCTATGACTGGTCAGCTGGGTTCTGTGGCTGGTTAGCTGGGTCACTGTGGAAAAGTCCTTTCCCCTCTCTGGATCTTAGTTTGCCCATGTGAACAAGGAAGCAGTTGGTCTGGATTTGGTGAGCCATGAATCCTGTTTCTTATGGGACAGGGAAGAAGGAAGGGGTCTTGGTGCCCACCAGAGCCAAGCGCTTTGCATTACAAATGTATTTAATTCTAACAACAGCTCCATAAGAAAGTGGGTATTTGTGTCTCTCCAGCACCAGTGCCCCATTATTCTGCTAATAGTCCTCTGATTTTCTTTTAGGGAACCATCCCTCACCCACTCCTAGTCTTTGTGACTTAGGAGGGGCCAACTCTAATCATAGGCATGTGACTCAGGCTTGGCCAATCTGAGCAACTGTGATGGATTCAGAGCTGATCATGTGACCCAAACCAGGCTAATGAGAGTCAACCCTGAGATTTTTGCTGGAGGTGTTCGGAAGGAAGTGATCTCTTTGTCTTGAGGTTGCTTACCTGGCCATTTCTGCCTTCCTGGGAAAAGATCCATCCTGCTAATAAAAATGACACAAAGGAAAACAGTCAAGAGATAGAGGGAGACAAATTCATGACAACTTCCTCTGAACTTCTGGCATGGACTATATCTGAATCCAAAACCACCTCCTACATTTTCAGTTCAGAACCCTTTTTGGCTGAAGCTGGTTATAACTGGGTTGATATTACCTGCAACCAAAAGAATAACCACTAGAATCCTGGATATGACACAGGCATTATTATTCTCATTTTACAGATGAAGAAATTGAGCCTCAGAGAAGCAAAGTAAACAGAGAGCTAACAAGTGGCAGAGCAGGTTTTTTTTAAAAAAACAACAAACATATTTTTGTTGATTTCAGAGAGAGGAAGGAAGAGGGAGAGATAGAAACATCAATGATGAGAGCGTCATTGATCGGCTGCCTCCTGCATGGCCCCCACAGGGGATTGAGCCTACAATCCGGGCATGTGCCCTGCCTGGGAATTGAACCACAATCTCCTGGATCATAGGTTGATGCTCAATCACTGAGCCACACCTGGCCAGGCAGAGCAGATATATATATATTTTTAATATATCTTTATTGATTTCAGAGAGAGGAAAGGAGAGGGAGAGAGAGAGTTAGAAACATCAATGATGAGAGAGTCATAGATTGAGCCCACAACCTGGGCATGTGCCCTGACCGGGAATCGAACCCTGATTGCCTGGATCCTAGGTCGATGCTCAACCGCTGAGCCACACCTGGCCGGGCCAGAGCTGATATTTTTAATCTACCTCTTTTTAATCTGTACCTCTAATTTCTACAAAGGAGCTCAAGAGGTTCCCTTTTCTAGTTTTTTTCCACAAAGCACAGAAATAGGAACAGGCTTGTTGAGTCAGACTGATTCAGGTTCCAGACCTGGTTCATCTGCTTCCTAACTATCTGATCTTGGAATGACTTATTAACTGTATACTCTGAACAAGTCTCTTCATCAGTTTGTGCCTCAGTTTCCTCATCTGAAAAATGGGACCATAATAGTATCTCCCCCATGGAACTATTGTGAGGAGTAGATGTATTAGATTGTGTAACGTTCTTAGAACACAGCTGGGTACATGGTAAGTATGACATAAGGGCTCATTGTTGTTTTTCATCTGCTGCCTGTATATCGTTAATAAATTGGCTGTCCCCTCTCCTCCCCACACACCCAGGAAGGGCCTGAGTTATCTCATGCTATATGTTCCAAATGCCACAACAAAACCTACATACCCTGGTCACCAGGGGCTTCGAATAATATCTGACATGCTGTTTCTAAAATGCTGACTTTTCTGAAAGTGCTGATCACTGTGGGCTTAGCAGGCCTAAAAACAGCCCAGGAAGTGAAACTTTGGAGAGGAATTCCAAATAATCACGCCTTTGCTGACTTGCAGAAAGAAGAAAGAGGGGTTGGAAGTGAGCACACCCATTTCCAAGGGTTCCACCCCACCTTGGTTATGTCAGCCCCACAGCTGTAGAGAGCAGAAATGCATTTGCCTTAGAGTGTATAACAGTTGCTACCCAGTGTTAACTGAGTTCCAAAAGGTGCATTAGTCTGGTAAAGTGTAAAATATGGAGCCCTGGAGAACCACCAGGGAATGGGAGGGGGTTACTATGGACTCAGAGTGAGTCCTGGTTGTGGGCTTATGTTAAGGTACAGGGAGGTGGTCAGAGGAATAAATTGGGGCTCCTTTACCACTCTGATTCATTCATAAATGTCAGAGCTGGTACCCAGAACAGTAACATGGCCTGTCAGTTATCTTGAACCCAATGTTTCCTGTCTCTGGGCATCACCATCAGCCCTTTAATCCCCACCTTGCAGACAGGCTTAGTGGTCAATGAGCTACCATTAATGGAGCACTTGCTAAGTCCCTTACATAAATGATTTCATGGAACTTTCTAGGAGCCTCATTGACATGAAGGTTAGAGCACAATAATGATGACCTTGGGCCTTGTAGCCAAGCTGCATAGGGTAGATTCTCAGTTTCCCTATATACTAGCTGTGTGATCTTGAGCAAGTTACTTAACCTCTCTGTAGCCCAGTTTTCTCCTTTATAAAATAGGGATACTAATAGTTCCTACTTGTTCTGGCTGTTGTGAGGATTAAACACGGAAGCATCTGTAGCACTGAGAAGAATGCATGGCACAATGGCAGCTGTTTTTATTAACCCTCATTTTATAGATATGGGCCCTGTGAAGCTGGGCCTGGAACTAGCTCTATGTGATCCACCGAGTGGAATTGCCCTCTACTCAGAGGAGTTTAAAACACCCCCCGGAGACCCCTAACCCACACCCTAGCACCCCTCCACCCCAGTTCCCTCCTTCTCAAACACCCTCCTCTCCCTCTGAACTTGGGTGTCCCTTTTGAAGTGTTTAGGTAAGATCTAAGTAACTGTTTGAGGTGTTCGAATGGAGTTTTTTCTGGCACTGAGGAGAGAGAGAAACTGCCTCTCTCCCCAGCTTGGGAAAGGAAGGCAGTGGGTATGACCTCTCAGTCCCCCAGAGTCAGAGGGCACAGGGGCTGTAGGGCCTGCAGAAGAGCTAGCTGCATCCCACCCTCCTGGTGGCAACCTCACCACCCCACCTTCTGCTCAGTCTGGCATAGGATGCTAATTGAAACATGTCATGTTTTGAAACCTGAACTCATCTGGAGGGGCTAAGGAGGAACATATGAGGGGTGTGGCTTTCTAGACCTTTGGGGGGGTGGTCTCCAGTTCCCCTTGAAACCTCTGAGGGTAGGTCCCTGTCTGTCTGTCTTATCCTTTCTCTGTCTGCCTGGCTTTGGCCGTCTTTTTCTGTTTTGGCCTCTCCAGCAGGGATAAGGGGAGATGAGGCATCGCTATGTGTTTGTTGGTCAGTCGGTCTGTGGTTGACTTTGCCCAACATCATCTCATCTCTCTTTCTATCTCTGCTTCTTTATCTTGACTTATCTATATTTCTGCCTGTCTGCCCTCAGTCCTCACCAAGGTTCTCACCTTTCTTTCACCTCTCCCTGCAAACCCAAGGACCCGCCCCACCGCGCAGAGCCCCGACACTGGGGGGCCAGGAGGGAGCAGCTCCGACCCTGGGGGGCGGAGGGGGCGGTGGAATAAGGTGTCCGAGCCCGACGCGCCCCCTGGCGCCCCCTCCCGGCGCGGGGGCGGCCCTGGGAGCGCCGAGCGGGAGGTGGAGGCGCTGCAGGCCCTCGGGGCCTGGGTCTCCGCCTCGCTCCCTCCCTCTCCGGCGGGCCCCCTCCCGCGCGGCTCCTCCCCGGCACCCCGCCTCTCCGCTCCGCTCCCTCCGCCCCCCGCTGCAGTCCCCGCCGCCGCCGCCGAGCACGGAGCAGCCAGGCCGCCGCGCGGCTAAACTTTCCCCGGAACCGGCCCGGTGAGTCGGGGCCGCAGGCGAGCCGGGCGCGCGCCGGGGCGGGAGCGGGGCCGCAGCGGCAGGGCCAGGCTTTGCGCTGGCCGGGCTTGAGCCTGGGCATCCCCGGGGAGCCTGGCAGCGAACCCCGGAGCAGGCCGGCGTGGGTGGGCGCTCCTGGGCGACCTCGGGACGTGGGTGGCTCGCGTAGGGTCCCGTAGCGCGGCTCGCGCCGTGGCGCCCTCCCGGGTGCTGAGTTTCGGCCCCGGCGCCCCTGGGCGCAGACACCTGTGGCTTCCCCGGGGAGGGCCGGGGCGCGCGCCCCGCGCGGCTGCCGCCGGGCTCCGGAGCGCACTGGGCGAGTCTCCAGCTCTCCCAGGGCTGCCCGGGCTCGGCTCGGAGTTGGAGGCTGCCGGCAGTCCCAGCCCATCCGCTGAGTGCGTTGCCTGTGCCAGGCGCTGGGCATCCGTGATCTCTTTTGATTCTTCCTGTCATTTGATGGGACCTTAGGTCCCTTCTGCTTGTGGCCGGGTATTATCATACCCGTTTTACAGAGGAGGAAACAGGCTCAGAGAGGGAAAGTGGTGCCCAGGAGCACCAGCGAGTCAACGAGGGAGCAAGGGTTTTGAGTTCGAGTCGCCTGACCCGAACTACTACTCCGCCCGCAGGCGAGCCCCAGGGTCCGCGTGCCCAGGGCTCGGGGGTGGGAAGAGTGAAGACCACCGCCCATGCCTCCTGCAGCCCGGCTGCAAGCCCAGCACGGCGGAGCGGATTTACCGCGCTGAGCACCCTTTGGGAAAACAGGAGGCTGTCTCTGCCAGAGGGTGGATTCTGGTGGTAGGAGCGCATGGGGGCTGCTGCTCCTGCAGGGCAAGGGTGAGAGGGTAGTAAATTCCCCATTTTTCGGGAAGGATCCAAGGAGGGCAGGAGCAGGAGCTGAAGCTCAGAAGTTCTTCGCGGAAGCCACTCTCCCTTTCTGGGCCATTAGCCCCTTTGTCCCCCACCCCACCCCACCCCACCCCACGAAGAAGCCCCCTCCCGAATCGTTGAGACTCGGAGGTGTCCGCTCCGTCCCGGAGCTGGCGGTGCAGAGGTGCTCCGGGCAGGGTCGCTGTCCTCCGGCAGGGGGCTCCCACTTCAGACCTGGAGCCAGCGAAAGGAGACAACGCAGGGAGTGGGGCTGTGTGAGCAATATCCCCTGGCGGGAATGTGCTTGGGAAACTCTCCGTGATGAAGGGTAGGCCCCTGTGACTGGAGCACAGATGGAATGCATCTCCAGAGCATGAAGGAGTGGGGAGCTGAGGGTCTGATAGGGAGAGGCTTGAATGCCCCAATCTTGGTTTTTATCTTGAAGGCATCCAGGAATCAGAAGAGCCTGGGAGAGGGAGAGTGGGTAGAATGATCAGAGTATCATTAAATCCCTATGAGTTTTCACCGCAGCCTTGCAAGGTGGGCACTATTATTCCTAGCCTCATTGAAGAGACAGTCTGTGAGGCTCAGAGAAGTAACTTGCATGGTCCATATCAGAGTTAGGATTTGAACATGGGTCTTACCTTACTCCTTCCAGATTATCAGTGAAACTCGGGCTGCAGATGGGACCTCAGATCCCTCCTGCTTGTGGCTGTCAGCACCAAAGGTGATGACCAGAGACATGCCAGGCAACATGGTCCCTAATGCCCCTGCACCAGCTCTCCTTTCTCTCTGATAGGTGTCCTGCAAGAGGCCTACTGCTGAGTGGGTGACCACTCACAGGAATCTCTAATAACCCCATGTAAATACCCTGACATCTTCAGGTCTTGCTAGACCGTCACAAGCAAGCAGAAGGCTGCCTGACACTGCCAGCTGTCTTGATATATTTTCTTGGTGGAGAAAGAGTCTGTACCATTTGGTGAAGGGAAGCTGTACCATTTTCAAGTGTGACAGAGAATCCTTCCAAGGTGGGAGATGGCCCAGCACTGACCATGATTTCAGAGTTGGGTGGAGGCTGGAGCTGCCTGACAATGACCCTGTAGCCCAGAGGAGTTTGAGTAATCCGGGGCTGGGAGTGGTACCTCTTGGCCCTCAGCAGAGTGTCCGAGGTAGGAAGAACTTACTCTCCTTGGACGCTCTCAGAATTCCGTGTTTGTACTTTCATTTTTACAATCAAAGAGTGGCTGATGGGACATGGTCTGGCTTTCTGTAACAAAGAGGAGGCATACCAAAGAGATAAAAAGTGTGGATTCTGGAGCTGGCTCAAATTCCAGTGCTCTCACTGAGGAGCTCCATGGCATTGGGCAAGTTGCTATACCTTTCTGTTCCTCAGTTCACCATTTTTAGAATAGGAGTGTTCATAGCACCTTCCTCACTGGGTTGGTAAGAGAATTGTGTTCATGAACATAAAAAAGTGCCATTTAAATATTAGTTTTCATTAGTGTTACTATCAAGGTCAAACAGGCTAGCTTTTATCCTGGCTCTGCCACCTGCAAGCTGCCTCATCTCTGCAAGCCTCTTTCCTTCTTGTCTGTAAAGTGGGAATATGTCTCGTGTTAGATATAAATGTGTGTCCCAGAAGTCTTAATGCCGTCTCAAGCTTTAAATAGCCTAAAACCCAAAGTCTCAGTGCAGACTTATTTAAATTTCCGGCGCTCTACTAGGTACTCAGCAAATTCTGGGCATTAGCACAGTTATGACTATTATGGCAACCTCACTCCTTCATGCTGTAGCTTAAACTTTATCCTCTGGCTTGGTTCTGAGCAGTATGGATTTGAGGCAGTTTTCTGGCTTGTGTGGGTAGGGAAAAGGCTCTTCCTGTCTTTCAGCCCAAGTTCTCTCTTTGTGGTCATTTCTCAGGTCCCTAAGGGACAAATGTGGTTGTGGGATGTCAGATGGTAGGTTTGAAGTTCATTTCATAAAGTCTAGCTACAGGTGCCATGTCCTCACCAAGGCAAAGGTTTCAACAGAACTCACCACCCTAGCTGCCTTTCAGATTGTCCTACTGACTAAGGATGTTTTGTATACCTTTCTGGTAAAGTGAACACATCCAGAATTCTGAAATTTTTCCCCTTAAAGACAGAATGGTGGAGTAAAAAAGGTTCAGGGTTAGAACCCCAACCTTGGCCCTTTGAGCTGAGTGAACGTCAGTTTCCTCATTAGCAAAATGGCCATTAATCATATTTTCCAGTGTCTGTTTCTCAGCATGGAAAAGCAGAGAAAAGAAGGGAAAAAGCAGATGGTATAAATGGCAATGACTTACATGCAATTGTAAGTACTTCTCATTAGCATTCAGGCTGGACATTAGCGGTAATTGCTCCTGATCCAAGACGTTTTATCTGAAAAATGTACCTGGCAGAGGATCATTCAAGCCCCAGTCGCCTGCTGCCCTCCCTTTCACAGTGATGCCGGGCATTTCTGAATTGTGGGATGTAATTATAATAAAGCTCCTGTATCTTATTTATAAGTGACTCATTTCTGCCATTAATGGTAGCAGAGGACTCAGGCGCACACTCATTGGGAACAATGCCACTGATGCTGTGGGAAGAGAGGCCAGGATGCCTCTCCTCTTCCCTGCATTCATTTTCCCGGCTGTAATTCTCCAGTGATAATGCACGAGAATCACATGGACCGGCGTTGAAGCTGACAGCTCACTATTCGTGCAGCAGCTTGGATGGCAAGACCCGTTGAAACTTGGTGCTGCCAGCAGAATGGATGTTAGAAGTCATTATATTCACAACAGAGAGGGTGGAGCAGAGGAACTTGAGGAAGGCAACTCCAAGGAGTGCTTAAGAGCATGGACTCTGTGTCCAGCAGACCTGAGTTTGAATCTTGGTTCTGCCGGCTTGTTGGTTGAGGTATGATTTTTGGCTAGCTTCTTCACTAGACTTGCAGCTCTAATAGAGCAGGGACCATGTCTGTCTTATTCACCAGGGTATACACAGCTCCTAGCACATAGAAAGGGCTCATGGATGCCCAATAAATGAATGACTATATGAATGACAAGTTGCTTGATTGGGCCTCAGCTTTGTCCTATGCAAAATGGGGCTAGCATAGCACCTGCCTTGTAGGTTGTCATGAGGACTGAATGAGGAAATGTTATGCACAGAATAAGCACTCAGCTCTGCCCTTGGTGACAAACTGATGAGCAGAAACAAGGACATAGCTGGTTTAATCTGGGAGAGAAAACTTTTCCCCTACCCTCAAACCAACAAGGGGCAATAATGCTAGTTAACAAGAATCCTCGCATTTATACAGCACTCTACAAAGGGCTTTCATATCCATTGACTCCTAACAACTAGACAGAATGGATATTCCTGTTTTACAGGTCAGGAAACTGACTTTCGGGGTGGTGGTGATGGAATGCCCAGAGTCCCACATTTTAGAAGAAACAGGGGGTGGGAAATAAGCCCAGGCTGCTGTAATCTGCTAGCTGTTATTGCTGAGCTCTCTATTGCTCCACAGAGGGTGTAAGGTATAATGTTTAGTCTTCCATGAACATGGTATCTCTATTATTTAGAATATCTTTAACTTCTCATGGTAGTTTCCTAATTTTCTGTTGGTGGTCTTGCACATCTGTTACCTATCTATCATCTATCTATATCTATTTATAATATGTTTTTATTTCAGAGAGAGGAAGGGTAAAGGAGGGAGAGATAGAAACATCAATGACAAGAGAGTCATTGATTGGCTGCCTCCTGCACGGCCCCCATGGGGGATTGAGCCCCGCAACCTGGGCATGTGCCCTGACTGGAAATCGAATCGAACCATGACCTCCTGGTACATAGATAGATGCTCAACCACTGAGCCATGCTGGCCAGGAGCACATCTTTTTTTTAGATATATTGCTAGTTATCTGATATTTTACATGCTATTTTAAATAAAATTTTTTAACTTAATGCTCTATTGGTTACTTTTTGGAAAAATATGTCTCCATTTTGCATAGTGATTTTGTATCCAGAAATCATGCTAAACTCTCTTACTAATTCAAAACAGGTATTTATAGATTCTTTTGGATACACTATGTATACAATTATAGGAGGTAAAAATACCAGTTTTGTTTCTTTCTTTTGATTCCTTTTGTTCCTATTTTTTCTCCCCCCCTCCCCTTGCGTTACTTCCCTGGATAATACCTTAGTACAAGAATGAATTAAAGAGGCAATAGTGGCCATCTCGCCTTTTGCAGCTCTTAGGGAGCTGTGTACATTTGATAACCAGGTATAATGTTTAGTCCAGGGTTTTGGTAGGTAATCTTTACCACATTAAAGAAGTTCCTTTCTATTTCCAATTCACTGAGTGTTTCTTTTCTTTTTAGTCATAAATTGAAGTAGAGTTTTTAACAGATGTTTTCCATGCATCTGCTCAGATGGTCATATGATTTTTCTTTGTCAATCTGTTAACATGGTGAACTACATTGATTTCTGTTTTTCTGGAATGAACTCAACTTGCATCATCCTATAGCATCTCTGTTGCCGATTATTTCTGCTCATGTTTTTGTTTAGAATTTTAACATCATGAGTTTATGAGTGAGATTCATTGGCAATTTTCCGTTCTGATGCTTGCTTGTCAGACTTCGGTATCAAGGTTATGCTGGCCTCACAGAACAAAGTGGGCAGAATTCCCACTTCTTTGGTTCTCCAGAAAAGATTGTGCAAGCTGGGTGTTGTTCTTGTTGAGTGTTTGGTGGACCTCACCAGTGAGGCCCCCAGTGGGTGGAAGCTAAAGTAGTGTTTGGGAAGGGCAGCAGGTTTCAGTTCAGTCTAAGGAGAAACTTTCCAACTGCGAGAGGCAAGCAAGGCTGCCTCAGGCAGGAGTAGACAGAAACTGTGACACCGGCTGTCCTGAGTGCTTCAGGGAGAGCAGAGCGACCCTCGGGCACTGGGTAGGGTTCTTCCAACCAAGGATCATGGATGAAGGGAGCTCAGCCCAGGGTGAAAGTCTGATTCCTGCCAGTTCTACTTGAGTCTCCTGCTTCTAAAATTGCTGCAGCTGCAGACAGTGTACTCACTGTGAATTATTATTGCTCTGGTACTCACAGATGGAGGGATCTGACTCCATGGACTGTTCTTCCAGTTGGTATCAGTTTGCCTGGAATCCCCAGATTATAACCTGGGGCTACACCCCTCCTGCTGATTCCCCGTGTCCCCTCAGGGTTGCTAGATTTGGGGAAGTTTCTCAGTGGAATCTTCACTCAATCCTCTTATACTTAAAAGTACCAGGCCCTGTGCTAATTTGCATCCTCTCTCTTAGTCCTGATAACAACACTATGAGGTAGTCACTCTTACCCCCATTATTCAGATTAGGAAAACAAGGTTTCTTCTAGTTGTCATGTTTTAATGCTTTCATATTTCACACTGAATCATCCCTCTCTAACCTGTTTGAGTTTGGGTATAAGAAAAAGGTCTAACTTAATTTTTCTAATTCACATAGTTAACCACCTGTCTCCATCCTATTTACTGACTCTTCCTTCCTTTCCTCACCTATGCCACGTGTTTCATCAGACACTAACTTACTCCCCATCTCCTGAGGCAGAGCTGCGGCATTGTACAACTCCGAGGACGACCGTTCACATGGTTTTGTTTCTTGGGCCTTGAGATATGCAATTTGGAAACCCTGTCATTAGGAGCAGGTCTCTTTCCAGGCTGTCTGTTCTGGTGTTGAACTTTCTGCTGATTCTAGCAGACAACCATCAGACAGGGTAGTGGCAGGAAACAGGGCAAACGCCAACTGGGCACAGCACAGGTGGAGGGAAGGAGTGGGGATCTGTGCCATGCTGCTTTGATGATGGTCTGCATAATGTATGTTTTCATAGCTGGCAAAGGCATCTGCTTCCCCCCTTTTTTTTAGTTTTTTCTTTCCAACTTTCTAGGCAATTTTCACTTGGTTTATTCTTTCGGGAGAATTTCATTTATTTACTAGCTGGCTTGTTTCTGTTCCTGGAGAGAATCATCATTCAGTAAACCCACCTGCTGTCCCTCTGCCTGAGCCCATGTGAATCACAGTTTCATCTCCAGCCTATACATGTGGTTTGGAGCATCTGTCGATGGGATCTTTTGTTGATCCTGGGCCCACAATCAACGGCTCATTTTTTTCCCTCTGTCTGTGGCCTCTGGCTGCCTGTATGACAGATCCAGCCTGATGGGCCTAACATGGGCCTCTGGTGGATCCCATTTTCAGCCTCCTTAGAGAATGATGATCTAACTCTTCAAAGTACCTCCCACAGGCTCCCCAGAGAAAATCTGAGGGAAACCGTAAATTCTGCATTTAAATCAGACTACCATAATCTCCTGAAAACAAGTTCTTGCAAGGCAGAAAGAGACAGAGAGACAAAATGTAATTGTAGATATAAATTCAATTATATAAATGAAACCCACAAATTCAGTTTACGGGTACGAGCACAGTTTCCAGGGCCAGATGACGTAGATTCCGATCTGGCTCCAACACTCTCCAGTGTGTGTCCCAGGCAAGTCATCCAACCTGACTTTGCCTTGATTCTTTCAACTTTAAAGTGGGATTAGTGACTGCATTAAGAGACGGGATTGTTACGAGTATTAAATGAGTCATGAAGTTCCAGAGCATTAACATTTGAAAAGCATTTACAGCAGAGTCTGGCCACTCATAAGTGTTTATTAAATAAACCAGTAATTTTCAACCAGTGTGCCACAAGAATTTTTAGAACATGTGATACCTATTTAGTCAGGGGCACTGACCTCTTTTCCCTTAGATTGTCAAATAGAAAGATGACAACAGCCAACATAGAAGTGAATCAATGAATCAAAATTATACCTATTTTTGCCCTGGCCAGTGTTCTCAATGGTTGGAGCATTGTCCCATGCACCAAAGGGTTGTGGGTTCATTTATGGTCAAAGCACATACCCAGGTTGCGGGTTCGGTCCCTGGCATGTGTGTGAGACAACCAGTTGATGTTTCTCTCTCTGTCCCTCTCCCTTCTTCTCTCTCTAGAATCAATGAAAAACATATCCTTGAGTAAGGATTAAAATAAAAAATTATACCAATTTTTTTTGTCTGATCAGCAAAAAACATATTTTTTGGTGTGCCGCAGAATTTTAGCAATTAGTTTATGTGTGCCATGAGATGACAAAGGTTGAAAATTGCTGAAATAAACCAATTAATAAACAAAGATATTATATGGATTTCTTTTCTCCCAAGATATTGGGAGTCATTTTGTCATGTTCCAAAACAAATTCCATTGGGTTTTTAGAATTCGAAATTGTAGTAATTTTACATATCAATTTCTGACCTGCCTCGTGTGATTAGTGTTTTCTTTGTAAAGATGTTTTCTCTCAAATTTGACTGGAAGCTTCTTCAGGGCAGCTACACGCCACATTGCTGAAGCTGTCCGCAGGAAGATTCTTTTTAAAAGTGCTAGAACCGAAAAAGAGGAACAAGACGGTGCAGGTAACCGCTGCACCCACCGCCTCCCGCAACCACATCAAAATTACAACTAAAGTACAGAACCACCGTCGCTCAGAGCCTCCTGAAACCTGGCTGCACAGAAGCCCCACAACCAGGGAGCTGAAGAAGCACCGAGACCAGAGGAGGGGCGGAGACGCGGGCGGGTTGGGGCTGAATCACGGAGACGCGGCCGCGGCCCACCTTCTGTCCTCGGGTTAAACTCAGGAGGGAATCTCGGTGGCGGAGGTTTCCCGGAGCAGTGAGGGGTCCCAGCCCCACATCAGGCCCCCAGCCCAGGGCTCCAGGGCCAGGAAGAGACGTCCCCACAACTTCGGGCTGTGAAACCAGCGGGGACTGTCCCTGAGGGTACGGAGGTGGCAGGAGCCCCAGGCTTTCCTCTTAAAGGGCCCGCGCACGGACTCACTCGGACGCTCCCTCTGAGGCCAGCACCGGGCGGCAGCCGGAAAGGACCTGGGACACTCGGGGAGGAACTAACCTGCCTGAGATCCGGGCGAGAGGCGGAGGGGCGGCTTCCTCCCAGGCAGGAGGGCTGGCAGAGGCCACTGCTGCTTTGGGGAGTCCTTCCCCCACAGGCGCCATATTTGAATCGCCAGCACCCGACTCACACCTTTGGCCCCGCCCCATGATTCCCGGAGGCCCCGCCCCTCCCCACCTGCAGCTCATCCAGGCCATTTCCAGGGGCTTTTCTGTGCAAGTGGCCTCTCAAGCCTCATGCTTAGGACTTTCCTAAAATCTCTCAAACAAGCAGCAGCGGGCCCCATACAGCTTGATAAGCGGCCCCAGGCCTGGCACTAGCGGCAGCCTGCACTGGCTCATAGCTTGGCCTCTCCTGGACATCGCCAAGCCCAGCACAAGTAGCAGCCAGCTATGGTTTGCTGTGTAGCTCATGCTGGGTGGCCCTGGGCAAGGCACTGGCAGAGGCTGACTTTGCACCTCCTGGGAGGCCCCAGAGACAGTGCACCTGGTGGTGAGACTCGACCATGCTGGATTACAGCCCTACCACATCCACGAGTGACACTCAAGGGGTGCACTTGGTGAACACCAAAGCTCCACTGAAGTAAATCCTGATCTATAAGGGTGTCTCCAGCACAGCAGCTCTTTGGCTGTAGTTGCAGCTGGTCCTCACAGCCGATTGGCCGTGGGTCAGTTCCTCCCAGTGACACCAACAGCAGCCAAGGCTCAACTACAACAGGACAGTGCACACAGCCCACACAGGGGAGCACCTAGAAGGCCCAGCTCAGGTGACTGGGGAGGCTGAGCCACTGGACCCTAGAGGACACCTACTACACAAAGCCACTCTACAAATTCCAGGAGACACAGCAGCTCTACCCAATACCTAGAAACAAACACCTGGAAGCAGCCAAAATGGGGAGGCAAAGAAACATGTCACAAAGGAAAGAAGAGAAGAAATCTCCAGAAAAGGAATGAAATGAAATAGAACCAAACAGGCTACTAGATACCGAGTTCAGAGTAACAGTTATAAGGATGCTCAAGGATATTAATAAGACTATTAAGAAAACAAGTGAGACCGTCGATGACATAATAAAGTACCACTCTGAAATGAAGGCTACACGAACTGAAATAAAGAATAATTTACAAGGAATCAACAGTAGAATAGAGGACACTGAGAATCAAATCAACAATTTGTAACATGAAGAAGCAAAAAACACCCAACTAGAAAAGCAAAAAGAACAAAGAATCCAGAAATATGAAGATAGCATAAGGAGTCTCTGGAACAACTTCAAGAGGCCCAACATTCGTATTATTGAAGTACAAGAAGGAGAGGAAAGACAGCAAGAAATTGAAAACCAATTTGAAAAAATAATGATAGAAAACTTCCCCTACCTAAGGAAAGAAATAGACATACAAGTCCAGGAAGCACAGAGGGTCCCAAACAAGAGGAACCCAAAGAGGCCCACAGCAAGACACATCATAATTAAAATGCCAAAGGTTAAAGACAAAGAGAGAATCTTAAAAACAGCAAAAGAAAAACAGTGAGTTACCTACGAGGGAGCACCCATACGACTGTCAGCTGACTTCTCAACAGAAACCTTGCAGGCCAGAAGGGAGTGGCAAGAAATATTCAAAGTGATGAAAAACATGGAACTACAGCCAAGATTACTCTATCCAGCAAAGCTATCATTTAGAATTGAAGGTCAGATAAAGAGCTTCTCAGACAAGGAAAAGCTAAAGGAGTTCATCACCACCAGACAAGCACTACAGGAAAAGTTGAAGGGTCTTCTTTAAGAAGAAGCCAATGAACAAAAGAATCTGACAAACTAAATAGATCCAGAGACATTGACGCATGCGACAGATGATCTTATTTCAGAGGGAAGAGGGAAGGGGGGTGGAGGGTGGGAAGAGATTAATCAAAGAAGTTATATGCATATATGCATAACCCATGGACACAGACAATAACAGGGTGAAGGCCTGGGGAGGGGGTGGGGGCAAGGTGGAGGGGATCAATTTGGGGGGAAAATGGGACACCTGTAATACTCTCAACAATAAAGATTAAAAAAAAGTGCTAGAATCTAGAGGCAGGTGGGTTTGGTGGCAATAGTTAGGGTTTCAGAGGCTGGACCTGGACTCACATCCTAATGCCATCAATAGTTACCTTTGTTACCTCAGAGGAAGCATTTTAACCTCCCTGGCCTCAGTTTCCTCATCTGTAAAAGGGGAAGAAGAAGAAGAATACTCAGCTCACAGCATTATTGAGCACCTCTTCCCCAAGATCTTGCAATGACTAACGCCTTCTCATTACTGAGGACTCAGATGTCCCCTCCTTGGAGAGGCCTTAGCTGACCACCCCATTTTTACCCCTGCACCAATGCAGTCACTCTTCACTGATTTTCTTCATAGCCCCCACCAGATTGCCAGCTCCAGAAGTGTAGGGAAATCATCCGCCTGGTTTACCACTAAACCTGCAATTAGCACCTGACACCTAGTAGGTGTGCAATAAAAATGCATTGGATGAAGGAAGTAAGATCACAGTGAGATCCTTAAAGATGAGGGCATGTCTGGATCATGCACATGGTGGTGAAGACCACCAAGATGGTGAATGTTCCTGGCACATTTTAGCATTCACACACCTGAAAATGCTACTAGGCATTTTGGATGTAGTAAGAAACACTGGGCAAAGATGAGCTCTTCTCACAATTGTATCTGGAGCTCAATAAACATTTGTCAGTCATCTATTGATTGATTCTCACAGCATCCAATACCGGGCTTGACTGAGGCCCTGAGAAGCTCCATTAGTGAGTCAGGAATACAAGACAGGGTTTTCTCCCACTGCTCAGTCCTGTTGGGGGGTCTGATAGGTCGATAAATAGCACTTCTTTGCCTGGTCTGAGTTCTGGACCAACCGAGAATTAAGACAAAAAGCAGGGCAGCTGGAGAACAAATGTTACTGTTACTACATCGACATTGGAACGTGCGGGTTGACTAATGCTGAAAGCCAGAACGTTGGATATCCCTGCCTGGCGCAGCGCAGGCGGTGTTGGGGGTCCTGCAGAGGGGCCCCTTCTCCTTCCCAGTAGATAGGGAACAGCCCCAGATGCATGCCCCCTGCAACCAGGCTGGCTTTTAAGAGAAGCAGAAAAAAGCCTGAGTTTACTTACCTATTGCATCTCTCAAACTCACTTATAAATATGTGGCACCATGCACAGACCTACGGGAGGAACAAATGAGGAGAGGGAGAGAAGCCGGGGTATGAAGGTAGTAAAACTCCCATTACGTGGAAGGAAACATGAGGAAGAAAATAAGGCAAAAAGCCCTGTGGGGTGTGAGCTCAAGAGAGTCGGGGAGATCCAGAGGCCTCTAATGCCTGCTTGTTACCTGTACCTTTCTGACCCCTCCCATCCGGCTGAAGAGGAGAGGAATTCTCACCTATTGAGAAAGCACTCCTGGCCTGGGCTTTCCATTCATTATGTTGCCTGGTCTTCTCTACAGCCCTGTGAAATAAGTAATTACTATGTCCTTTTTATAGATGAGAAAACAGAGGCTAGAGATATTGACCAACTTATGCTAGAGTGAAACTGGGGAGACCCGTAAGGAGACTATTCCAGCTGTCCAGATGAGACAGGATGGTTTCTTGGACCAGGAGGTGGTGGTGATGGAGAGAAACGGACAGATTGAGACTTTTTTGGAGTAGATGCATTAGGATTGACAGGTGGTAGAGTGTGAAGAGGTTGGTTGGGGCATTACTAGAAGACAGTGTTAAAGCAGTGCTATTGGGTAACTTTTGTGTGTGGGGGGGGTTGTTTTGTTGCACTTTGAGTAGAGTAGATATGACCCTTCTAGGCAACAATTATTCAGAAAATTAAGAATTCCACGGGCACCACATCTGCACATCTCAGGGGAACTGAAACTGATGATCACTCACTCAATTGGAAGTGCTAGCTGGAGCATGCTTAGAGAGAATTAAAACACACAGGGCTAAGGTAGGGGGCTAAAGAGAAAAGAATGCTTGGTCTGTAAGGCTTGTAAGAAAGGGGATCTGGAGACACCCCGTCCCCCATTTCCTTCTTCCGTTAGAGGTGGCAGCTGCTACACCCCACTGTCGGTCATGTTCCTACTGCCCAGCCGCCTTCTGCACCCTCCCTATCCCACCTTGAGCATAAACCTCTTCCTCCCTAGAACCCCAAACATAGTTTTCTGCCCCCAGGTAGCCCCCTGCTGTCCCCAGAGGCTCTTTCCCAGGGATGAATCTGATCATGTCATTTCCCTCCTCAAAAGCCATTGACATCTGCAGCCATTAACTAGAATGAAACCTGAGTTGCACCACCTGGAAAGATGTCCATGAAAAATGTATTAAGTGAAAAGAGGAAATGTCAGATACGGACAGCATAAGATGGCCATCAGGTGTAGTGGTCAAAAGCATGGGCTCTGGGCCCACCCTGAGTTTGAACCGCAGCTCCTAACCTCTGTGGACACCACCACTAGCTTCAGGCAGACCGTTCTCTTTCTGAAGCTTATCACATCAAATCTAGACTCATCCAGGGCTTTGTTCATAGGCTCTTTGCACGCTGGCCCTGGATGCCTTTCATCCCTTCCCTTCTCCCCCCCGGTCCCCCCAGACTATCCACTTGTCCTACCCACACTGGACATCTCACCCTTCCCCAGACATGCCTAATGCTTCCTGAGCACCACGTCTTTGCTGCCAACATACCCTGTTGCTCCTCTGCCCACTCAGCCCCTAAGTGCTCATTGATTTGTACTCTTAAAACAAGAAAGTTTTACTCTGGGGTGTGTGTGTGTGTGTGTGTGTGTGTGTGTGTATTAGAATATACATAAGAAAATGAGTGAATCTTATGGTATGTAAGTTGCATCTCAATATAGCTGTTTAAAAAAACAAAGGAGAGTGTCCTGGGGATGCCTGTTCCAAGGTCTCCCTTCTGTGGTGCCTCTTCCAGGAAGGCTTCCTCGTTAGCATGTTGTTTGGGATTGCAGGGACTAGAGACATGTCTACTTTAGCCTCGGTTAATGGAGTTTGTTGTCTGGATATATAGGAATGTAAGAAAGACAGAAAACAGTGTCTCCACCATACTGCAGGCCTCATGGAGAACTGAATAATCATTTAAATCCACTGGAGACACATTAGCCTGTCCTCCCTGCAGCAGTGACCTCTGCTTCCCTCTCTACTCCTGGGACGAGGGCCCTCAGCTCCTTATTCTCTGTTTTAGCTGTTCCTGCTCATACCAACTAACTCTTCCTATTCTGTGCTCTACTTTTCAGTCATTTAATAAACTTATTGAGCACCTACTGTGTGCCAGGTCTCCTCTAGGCACTTGGGATATTCTTTAGAACAAAGCAGACACCTGCCCAGGTGGAGCCTATATTCTACCTCCTGGTTTCTGCTGTCTATAACATCTGTTGTCCCATGGCTTCTGGTTGCTCATAACATCTGTTGTCCCCTGGTTTCTGCTGACCCATGACATCCATTGTGCCATGAACTCTGGTTGCTCATGACATCTGTTGTCTTGTGGCTTCTGCTGGCCCATGACATCCGTTGTCCCGTGATATCCGTGGCCTCCTGATTTCTGTAGCTGCATGTTTTTTTATCTCTGTCCTAATCCCTACCAACTACTGCTTCTCTATTCAACCTACCAAGAGGGATCCTTCTTATTTCAGTTATCCAGTATCCCGGTGTCCAGAAATTTTGCCCCAGGCTACCCCATAGATAACCCGTGAATGACTGTCAAGGACTGACCTGGGTGCAGAGATACAGGATGAAAATGGAAGGTCTTGCCTTCCTAGAGTTTATGCTCCAGTGGAAGGTGAGGCAAGAAATAAATCAATAAATGAAATTAAAATGGAGTGTTGGAGAACAGTAAGTGATAAGCCAGGTAGGAGAATGGAAGGGTCTTTTTACACAGAGTGGGAGGGGCAGCACTGGAGCCAATGAGGAATGAAACATGCTTGTATCTGAGGGAAAAGCATTCTGGACAGAGGGAACAGTGAGACCCTGGGCTGGAGGCGGTTTGGAATATTCTAGAAAGAGAGACGAAGCCTGAGTGGCGGGCGCACAGTTTAGGGATGGAGTCAGAGAAATCATGGGGCTAGCAGTATAGAGCTTTATTGGCCATTGTGGGGACCTGGCTTTTGTTCAGAACACATTGGAGCCATGGAGGGTTTCAAGCTTCCAATGACACAGTCCAACCTGTGATGAAAAGCATGGCCCTGGCTGCTGTGTGGGTGATACACCAAAGGAAGGGGAGAGTAGTGGCAGAGCGATATCATAAAGGGCCAATGCTGTCATTCAAGTAGAGGGTGGTGGTGGCCTAGACCAGGGTGGTGGCCTCCAGGTATGACGTGGAGGGGATGAAAAGTGGTCAACTTTCAGCCCTGGCCGGGTGGCTCCTAGGTTGCAGGTTTGATCCCCGATCTGGGCGCATGCGGGAGGCAACGGATTCATGTTTCTTTCTCACCTCTCTCTCTCCTTTCCTCTCTCTCTCAAATCCACAAACATATCCTCAGGTGAGGATTAAAATTTTTTTAATTTTAAAAGATAAAGTGATCAGCTTTCAGATCTATTTTGAAGGTAGAACTGAGCTTCATGGATGTCTCTCTGATGCACTTTCCCCCAGTCTCGCAGGTAGATACAAGCTCTCCCTCCTCGCTTCTTCTGAGATTCTTACCCTGGGTGCTACTGGTGGGTTCCCTGATCTATAATGAGGATAATAACTGTCATTGTGAGCATGCAGGGCCATAGCGGAGCTCCTGGAGCAAAGTGGATGCCCAGCAAGTGAGAGCTATTATTTTGAGGAACACTGGGGGTGCGGGCAACATGCGAAGAACAGCTCTGGGTCAGACTTCTCCCCGGGGACTTGGGCAGCCCTGGCTCTGCTTCATCCAGGAACCCTGGGACTGGGGTCTTACCAGAAGGAAACAGAAGAGCAGACCCTTTTACTATACTCCAACCAGGAGCCTGGGGCTTTTCCAAGCTTATTGTAATACTCACAACCCTCAGAGCAATGGGACACACCTAATCCATTCTGCAGAGTGTCAGAGAGGTAAAGGGATTCACCCAAGAGCCACGGCAAGTGGCAAAACTTGGGTCTGAGAAGTTGAACCCTGGCCAAGAGGCAAGGTGGTGTAGTGGTTAAAGACCTAGTCTCGAGGCCCGTGGAAAACAAGTGTGAATCCTGGCTCTGCCAGGTACTGACTGTATGACCCGGGGCATGTCCCTTCCCCTCTCTGTTCCTCAGTCTCCTAATCTGTAAAGTGGGTTCTTTACCTGGTGGCATGATGAGGAAGGGAGATTATGAATGTGAAATATTGGACAAGACCCACACAGAGCAGGCACTCAGCAGGTGAGAGGGCTCCCTTTCCTTACCCCAGGCCTGTGTCTGTGTGGCTCCTGCCTGGCATCTCTGCCAGCATTTTGAAGTAGATGCTTCATTGCCAGATGCTGTCATGGAAACCAAGAGATGGGGCAATAGGAGAGACCCAGAGGACGTGTGGGGAGGGGATTTCATTCCCTTACTCACCCTGGGCCCACCTCAATCAGCTCCTTATAGCAGTGATGGCTCAGAGGAACAAAGTGGGGACGGGAAGCCTGGTGGTGGTGGAGGAGACAAAGGCTGGCTGAGCTCAAATAGATGCTTTGTTCCTGCGGGAATGCAGGATACAGAGCACTATTTGTGGGGCCCCCAAAGCTTGAGGGGGCTGGAGCCAGGATGTGACTCATTTTGGAATCCCTCGTCTACCCGTCATTCTTTCTGTACTCTTCAAGAGACAATACATTGCCTTTCCCTTTGAAACAACCTTCCCTCCCCACCTGACTAGTCAAAGGGGATGACCCTTCTGGCTGTTTCTCAGAATCAATGTCAAAATGAGTTGCTCCCTGTCTTGCAGACAAGAACAGCTCCATTTGGGGACCTGGTCCCCTATCTAGGTGTTCTTCAGTAATTGGATTCCTTTTGACACCTCATTCCTACAAAAGGGTCCCTTCCCCCTTCTGTACACTCCAGCCCCCAGGACTCCATCCTACAACTCCTACTGCCTTCCATTCCCCCACCGTGTCAACACTGCTAGGCTCCCCTCCACTATTTAGAATGTAGGCTTCAAGTTTTGCAGCTTTTGGTTTGGACTCATGCAGGGCTGTGTTAGAATCCCCACTTGCTCTGCCACTTATACACTGTGTGACTGGTTGGTGGCCCCTGTGAGTCCCAGTTTTCTTATCTGTTCAGTGCAGACTGGCCTCACAGGATTCAATGAGTTAACCCAGGTAAAGCACCTGCAAACTGCATTACTACGATCACTTCCCGCCTTTCTTAAAGTTCAGGAACAAAAAAGGAAGCAGAAACACAACACGCACACACACACACACACTTTGTTTATTTCTCTTGAGATGGAAAGAATCTGCTAAACTCTTTCTTTGGAGGAGATGTTGCCAGCTGCATATCAGTTTGTCAAACATTAATCATGCATCTACTATGTAGGCACTGGGCAGACACAGGCAGACAAGGTTTTGAACTTGGCAGATAAGGCAGACCTGGATCCAGGCAGTGTCCATACAATAAGGTCTAGATGTTCACAGGGTTAAGTGTGTGCAAAAGCTGGCTTTAGGGTTCGGGAGGGGACAGTTATCTCAGCCTGAGAGTGTGACAGCTGAGGTTTGAAAGGTGAGTGGGACTTAATTCAGCAAAACAAGGTGAGATGGGCTTTCCAGACGGAGCAAAATACCAGCCAAAATAGTGTGGTATGTGAGGAAACTGTAAGGAGCTAGGATTTGCCAGAGCATAAAGTAAAGCTTAAGGTCAGGGGGTGGTGGGAGATGGACACAACTAAGACAAGCAGTCTCCCTATCTTGGTCTAACCTGGCATCTTTTCATCACAATGAGTGAAAGTTTCAGGGTTACCAGGAGACCAAGAGGCATGGAAAGGTTTAAACTGCCCATCTATTGCCTGGAACTTCACTCTTCGTGGGGTTGTTCTAGGACCAGGAGCACCGATGTCACTTGGGAGCTTGATGGAAATGCAGAATCTCAGGCCCCACCCCAAACCTGCAAAATCAGAATCTGCATTTTAATAAAGAGACATGTGCACAATACAGATCGAGGTGTATCCAGTGCCAAAAAGTATTCAGACATCACCCACTCTGCTTCCAGCTCTGGCAAAGGGGGACTTTTTGCTATTTAAGCAGTCTAGCACCCCTGAGTAGGCATACGTCATTAGTCTTAGAGGAGGACTGGGTGGTAATTGCCCCAACTCTGGGATAGCTCTAAAAGGGGAGATGCCTAAGTCCCTTATTACCTCCCTGGGACTTCTTGCCTTATCTGAAGCAGGATCATGTGGGATATCTTCTCTGTTCTTTGTTATAAAAAGTCTTCAAATGAAAGATATTTGGGCAAGGGATTTGGCAGGTGCTACATGATTCCTTCTTTGTGATGGTTTTTCTTCAAGGACAGAACAGACAGACCTTGTGTGTGTCACTTGTTTAACAGCCTCCGTTTATCATCTGCATATTCTCTTGACCGCAGAGTTTCTCCCACTTCCAAGAGCCGTGGAGGTTAGGCCAAGCGAATTGGACTTCTGCCAAGCCCATTTGGGGGCCATTGAAGAATTCTAAGGAGGGGAGTGGCAAGTTGAATGTTGCTTGTTGAAAGACCACTCTGCTGGCAATGAGGAAGTGGCAGGAGGGTCTGGGGACATCAGCACAGAGACTGACGTCGGGGCCCAAGTGAGAAAGGTAAGGCCTGGGTCTGGCCTTGTTTTGGTCACACTGCGTCAGCCCTCAGAGGACCCATACTTCCTCCTGCTAATTGGGCAGTGGCTTAAAGACTTGGTGTTCATAACCTGTCTAGTCTGCTGGAGACTCAAGCAGCAGCTAAATTTGAAGCAACAACTTAGAACTGGCTGAGAATAAAATATGGGACCCTCTGTGGGTCATATGTAACCAATGAGATTATCTATTTAGATCTGGGCAGTTTAGGAGATGTCAGCTGGAGTCTTGGCCTCTCCTGGAAATCCCTCCTAATTCTCACACAGAACTCAGGACCTCCGGGCCCAGCTAAGAAGGGGAAGGAAGAGACACTGTGGCCCAGAAGTCCTTTTGCTGCTTTTGGTTAATCCATGAGAAACAAACTAGAGTAGTTAGTATTTCCCAGAGTCGCTCTATGGAATTCTAGATGAAAGAAAGTTCCATGGTTGAGTAGATTTAGAAATGCTCTGTATCATATTTACAATACCCAGGAAAATGTAGAGACTTTGGGTGAGACACAACCTAGCTTTGAATCTCAGCTTCATTATTTTCTGTGTGATCTTGTACAATAAACTGCACTTCTTGGGTTCATTCCGTCTCCTTGTCTGCAAAGTGGGAGTAATGGCTGCACTGATGACTTAAAGTCATCAGGATCCATGAGATAATGCATAGCACATGTCTTGCAATAAGGAGACACTAAATAAAGGGTAGCTGTTAAATTATTATTTTTTAATGTTATTAAATTATTAGCTCTAAAAATTTATTATATATATAATAAAATTTATTATATATATTATATATTATATAATATATATAATATAATATAATATATAATATATATTATATATATATATATAATCTTAGTATTTTACCTATAAAGGCTCTGAGAAGTCTTGCAGTAAAGCCTGCTTGACTTTATTAACGCAGTGTTTCTGAAACTTACGTGATCTTGGAGTCTCCTTTCTCATATAACATACAGGACTTTACTAAGGAATTCATGCTGTGTGGGATGCTGGGAAATACTGATTTTTGTATTTTGGGAATAGTCTGGGGAAGCCAATGTCTCTGAGCCTGGATCCAGGTCAAACATGGGCCCTTCTGGGTATAAAAAGTTAGGTTTTATTCTCTTTCTCCTCTATTTCTTCTTCCCCAAGATGGTCACGCACCAGAATTATAGCACTAGAAGCAGGAGTTGAGGCTTGAGAGGCCAGCCCAAGCCTTGGGAAGCTCCTGCTCATCCTTCGATACCAGATTCCAGTGTTCACTTTTCTCATACTTCCCAGCTTGCCAGGCAGAATGAGTTGGCCATTGCAACATGAGAAGGCCCGTGTTCCCTAGTCTAAACCTGACACTCCACACGTACACTGAACCCCACATTGAGCCATAGTTACTTGTCACATGACTGTCTCCTCCCAGCCAGACTGTGAACTTCTTAAGGAAAGGCATCCTCTGTGTGTCATCTCAGTGCTCTAAGACAGCACTTGATCAAGACCAGATTTTATTCATCATGTTCGAGGGATTCCTAATGACTCAGCCAGAGAGAAGAGGAGTGGAAAACATAGCTCTGGGTTTCTCAGGCTGGGAGTGGCCATGGCAGCTCGGACAACTCCGCTGCTTTCCATTGCCTTGGGGAGAAGAGTCAGTTTTCTCTGATTGCCAAATACATGATCCAAGACCTTTCTGGGGTCTCTGAGTGCAGAAGCCAAGGAAGCAGGAGATGAAAACCGCGATTTCAGCTGCAAAAGGGCAGAGAGAACCACAAAGGAATGACAGTAACAAAAGCCAGCTCTCAGTGCCCACTCCAGATTTCATATGCCATGAACTGTAAAATTGGTGGCTTATTGAGAGCTAACTGAGGGCCTTGTGGATGATTTGCCTTGGAAGGAGGCAGCTGTCCCCAGTGCTCTGATGATTGGAGGTGAGCCTAGGGCAGAGGGGCCCGGCTAATTCTGGACAGCTCAGAGGCCAGAGCTGGAACCCAAGAGGTGGCTCTTGGCTCTTCGCTATAGCTTAGGGACTCAGCCCAAGCATACCAGGACCCCAGAAGTGGTGGGGAAAGTGGGGAAGAAGCTCAAAGCCGGGAGGAGACTGGAAGAGCTGTTGGGCACTGGATGTCCCAGGACAACATCTAGTAGAGAGTGAGGCCTGGATCCAACAGGGTCCCAATGGGAGAGTCTAAGTTTCATGGTTCATGTGGATCAGGACCCCTCTCCCCATCGGTGCCTGGAGATCCAGGATGCTGAGCCAAGCTGGAGGAGGGTTTTGGAGTTGGGATGCTAATACTTCGTCCCATCTCAGGGTCCCAGCTGGGAAGAATTCTTTGGATAATTAATAATAATAATGATAACAGCAGCTTCTATTATTACCAAGCACTTAACTTGTGCCTTTTATAGTCAACCTCATATAACACTCACTATAACCCTTTAAGGTGAGTATTTTAGCTCCATTTTGCAGATGAGGAAGGTAAGGATCAGTAAGAAGCTACAAATTCCCCCAGGTTATATAACTAGTAAGCAACAGAGCTGGGGTTCAAATTTAAACCTTTCTGGATCCCAAAGCCTGGCTCCCATCCTTAAGCTACACTATTTGTCATCCCAAGGGAAATTAGATAGATCCCAGTTGTAAGGACTAGGCCAGCAGGTCTGAATCCTTCAGACCCCAATTCTCCCTTTTAAAACAAATAGTTGGTGACCCTCTTTACCACCCTGAAATGCAGTTCATACATAGATCATATAATGTACCTACAGGTACTAAAAATAGTATTAATCATAATAATACATTAATCATATGGCAAAGGAGAAAGAAAAGGAAAACCATTTATAATAAAATATTAATACATGTTTCACTGCATAACTGCTTGGGCATGCCCACACTCGCAGATTTTCTGAAGCAGGCAGATGCCTGCAGCCACATCAGGCAAAAGCACAACTGCAATGCAGATGGATATAGGTGTGTCAAATTGGCAAGTCAAACCCAGCTAAGTGATTCACCGTGGTAAAGCTCCAACCAAAACAAGATATAGGCATACCTCATTTTACTGTGTTCCACTTTATTGCACATCACAGATATTGCATTATTTACAAATTGAAAGCAAGACCATCCACCAGCAAAAATGTTATGACTCTCTTTATTTAGATGGTCTGGGATCAAACTAACAATATCTCTGAGGTATGCCTGTATCACCTTCCTTCAATGTACACTATCAGAACAATCTTAGACAATTCAGAGCAGATTAAAACTGTGTGTTGAGTTTTTGTGTTTACGTGTAAGTATAATTAGGAATCTGGATTTAGATAATTATAAACAGGATTTCCCACCTACATACAGTTCAGGGAGCATTTGAAAGGTGGGCAGGACAAAGGACAGTGCTCGTTCTGAGGACTTCACTGCCCACTGCCCACTAAGTGCTAGTTGTGTCCTCCAAATCATTGTGATAACTCAAAATGTCCCATCCATTTCCAGATGCTCTGTCCACTTCCAGATGCCCCAAAGAAGGTAGTACCTCACCACCACAACCACTATCCCCATTGAAAACCATTCTTTTAGGCTATATAGTGGGGTGGAGTGGGGTCTGAGGTTTTGAGAAGCACATGGGCACCCACAGTTCTCACCCCTCCAACACACACAATGAATTCCAGGCCTCTGGCTACAGTTCCAGGTGCCAACTACTGGTGAGCCTGAAGGTGCCCAGTGTCTCAGGTTGGCTCAGGGACTGGCCAGGCTAATAAGCCTGTAGCCAAGTAGGAAAGGTGGGAAAGAAATGAATGAATATCAAGTGTTTACTTTCAGTTGGGCCCAGGTTATACTGTTAATGAGTGGTGAAGGAGGATTCAAACAGGACTGACTCCAAAGAAGATGATTTGTACCATAGTTTTTAAAATTAAGGTTGTCATTTGGGGTCTTAATGGAATGGGAGTCTCAAGATAGACAGTGTTATCCGAGTACAACCCCAGTCCTACTGCTCATCAGCCAAGTAATTTTGAAATGGCACTTCCCTCAATCTTTTCTGGTGAAATTCTCATCTCAAAAAAGCCCAACTCAAATGTCACCTTATTTATGAGTTATCCCCAGCTTCTCCAGGACAAGGGAGTATTCCCTCCTCTGGGCTCTAAGCTCCTATTCATAACTCTTACCATGACATTTGTCACCCTGGGTTGTGATTCTTGTATCTGTGTCCCCTGCTGGATGATGAGCTTCTTGAGGACAGAGACTTTGTCTGATTCATTTATGATCCCCCCAGCCCCAGCGTCCAACACAGTGCCAGCCAGGTGCGTCACAGGCATGCGTAAGTGCAGAATGAATGACTGACTTAGTTGAGTCAATGCCCATTGTTTGCTAAGTTGCTCTCAGAGCAGACCCTTCCAGCTGGGTGACTAAGTGGAGCAAGTGACAATCACTTGAGATTTATCGGCTGTTTGTGGCTTCTCTTTAAGCACAGCAGCTTCTCAGCGACACAGAGACAGGAGGCAGTGTGTTCCTGCCACAATCCAGCCCCGCTTTGAAGAGGTTTATTCAAAAGAGTTCCCACCACGAGGTTTCTATCAAACACATCTGCATCCCGCAGTCATCTCAGCCTCTGCATTCTGTTATCTGGGTCTGTCCACCCCCAAACTAGAGCTTTCAGCAGCAGAGGAGAGGTGGTTGGGTTGCATTTAGATCCAGGCCATGGAGGGATTGTTCCTTTCTGTCTCCCTTCGGATCCAGGTTTGTGCTTCTCTCCAGCCTCTGGCTGCTGGGCACCATCCTCCTTTTGGGTCCAGCTTGTCATCCTCGCCCCTGTGGTCCATTCCCCAGCCCCGCCTATGGGAGCATCCCTTTTGAAGAGTGTGAGGAGGCCATGGGCTTTGGGGAATACCTGGTTTCAAATCCCAGGTCCCTTATTTCCTAGGTAGGTGCCTAGAGCAGGCAGTGCTGGTGTTCTGCTCAGATCTCCTTTACAGTTTCCATGCGACCCGCCTCCAACCTCGCTGTGCTTTTGCCCCCAAAGGCATGTACTGCGACCCTTCTCTGGAGGCTGCTGCTGGGCTAGGAGCCATTTTGTCCACACATGCAGAGATCCAGAAATGCCCAAGAATTGACACCTCCCACCTCCATCCCCTTGGCCCTTGACTAAACACTGTTGGGTGCTAGAGTATGAAAGCCCATCGCCCTTGCCTTAGCTGGGCCAACTTGCCCTTCAGAGCTCCCTTGCAGGATCAGGCTGGATTCTGCCTGAGATCCCAGGCTTGCTCGGCTCCTTCCCCACCCACCCCCTTCTGCTTTCTCTTCAGACCCCTACCTGATTCTTGCTCATGAATCCTTGTCTCTGGGTCAGCTTCTGGGCAACCTGAATCAAGTCAGCAACTTCTGCAGGTCACTTCACATTTCTGAACCTCAGTATTCTCATCTGTTAATTGGGGTTCGTAGCACATAGTACCTAGGGTTGTTGGCAAGATGAAGTAAGCTAAATGGGTGGGCCACAGCATAAGCCAGAGAACAGATGAATTTGATTTGGTTGACTTGCTCAAATTTCACATAAAATATTGTATTCCCTGATTCTCTTGAGAGAGAAAAAAGAGAGACAGAGAGATTTGTCAATACTAAGCCCAAGTTCCCACTTGGCAAGCTTGGCCAGAGCTGAGAGGCAACTGTCCCGTCTGATTGCAGCATGCATGCAGCAGGTCTCCACGATGCCCCTTGCCGGACCTGCTCCACTGCTTGGAAGTCAGGGTCACAGCTTGATCATCTCCACACTCCCAGCCATTCTTTCGGGCTGTGCTGCATGCTCGTTGAATGACTTCACAGGGAGTAAAGGGATGACCATAGAAAAGCGGTGTGTTTGCCAAGGTCACCCAGTGACATGCTGGCAGAGCCAGGGCCAGAACACATCCGTGGGCCCAGAGGGAAGCATGGTGACAGGCAATTCCTTCCTGTAGCAAAAATATCTTTCCTGACCCCCCCCCCTTCTCTGGCCAGGATAAGGGGGGTAGTAGCAGCAGCTCTCAGGAAAATTCCCTTGGATAGATGTCATGACCCACAATAGTTTCTGTGAATGCTGAGCAAGAAGTGCCAGGGATTTGAAAGAAGGTAAAAGTATAGCAAGAGCATTGGTCTACCCTTGACTTGTCTTGGTTCCAGGAAAAGCCATATTGTCTTCCTGCGTTATTTCCATAGCCAAGAGCCACTCACCTACCCCGGTTGACTCGAGGGTCCAGGGGAGGGTCTCAGGAAGAGATGGAAGTATTGTAAGAGACACAAACCTCTTGCTGTCTTACCTTTAGCTGTCCTGCCCCTTCTTTTTCTTCTTCTTCCACATGTGAACTCGTGGCCTAAACATGACCTGGGGTTTTCCCTTAAGTCAAAGGGCATTTGCAGTCTTCCTTGAAACAAACATTGTCTGCAAAACTTCTGAAATAGTTACTTCAACCATAAAATGTAGTAGGATAATAACACACAGCTGACGAAAGTGATTTTAAAAAAAGAGAGCCATTTTGGCAAGAAAATGATTACATCATCAGGGAAGACTTCTTTTGGATTTGTGTCTTAGTTTCTCTAAAAAGCCTGGCATGCTGCTAAACACTGTGAGGGGATTGAACATGAGCAAAATTTGGCTCCCTATTGCAGAAAGAGTAATGCTCATCTAATATTCCATGTGCTCCCTACATTTCCCAGCCCTTTGCAAGTAGTCAGAGCCAGTAACTAGTTCAAATTAATCAAGTCCAGAGCCCTTAATTGGCCATTTGAGACCTCCAGCACTCTCTTCCGCTATAGTGTTAATCAACAGTGTTTCAGACGATGAAGCCTTTTTATCCTGGTTCCCTGAATGACTATGTGAAACAGAATCCCCTGCTGACATGCACTAGCCATTTAGCACGGCGAAAAATTAACCTTTGCTTTGTTATACCTCTGAGATTTGAGGGGTAATTTGTTCCTACAGCATAATCTAGTCTATGCTGACTAATACAGTCCCTAACCTCAGTAACGACAGCTCTCATTTATTTTTTATTATTATTATTTTTAAAAAAATATCTTTATTGATTTCAGAGAGAGGAAGGGAGAGGGAGAGAGAGAGAGATAGAAACATCAATGATGAGAGAGTCGTCACTGATCAGCTGCCTCCTGCACGCCCCCGACTGGGGATCGAGCCCGCAACCCAGTCATGTGCCCTGACCGGGAATGGAACTGAGATCTCTTGGATCCTAGGTCGATGCTCAACCGCTGAGCTACGCCCAGCCGGCTCCCATTTATTGAATGCTTACTATGTACCCACACACTTTACTTGTTTTATCCCATTTAATCCTAAGAGACAGCCCTATGAGAAAGCTATTGTTATCTCCCTTTTCCAGACAAGAAGCAGAAGTTCAGAGAGCCTTGCCCCTTATCACACAACTAATAAGTTGCAGAATCAAGATTCACCCTCTGGTCTGTCTGAGTGTTTGCTGCTGTTTTTCTCCTAAACTAGTTTCAAGTTCAAGGGAGCTTAGACATGAAAATGTATTCTGCAAGGTGACGGTTGGAGGCTGGGGAGATCAGACAAAGGGGAATTCCTCCGTTTAGCATGAGAAGGAAATCCAGGCTCAAGATCCCAAATTAGAATGCTGGTATTAGAGAGACAGAAATGCCACTTTAAATGTTGTTTTGGTTATGGCCACTACTTGACTTTGCATGTGTAGACACATCACTGCTATTTGCTCCCACCAGCAAGAAGAATCCCTAATGTAATCTGTTTGCTGTTTCACATATATTTTAGCTCAGAAACAAGGTCAAAGTCATAAAACATTAGAATGAGAAGAGACCTCCTCTGCGATGCCTTCTTTTTAGGGTTGAAGGGGGTGAAGCCCAGAAACGGGAAGTCCCCTACACACTGTGTTCCCGGCAGCCCTTTCAGCTGTGTCGCAAACACATAACCCAAGTATTTGCAGAAGTCTGCAGAGAAAATGCGTGTCTGATTTTCCTTTCTTCTGTAAGATCCTAAATGCTCCCTGAAGCCAGGAGTAGCATCAGACTTATGCACTCAACCCTGTCCCTTCATGTATATGTTTAGCAGAAGCTAAGTATTTTCACATCAGTTGTCTCTTCTGACCTTCACAGAAACCCTCTGAGTGAGAACAGGTCTTGTCCCTATTGTACAGGTGCCAGAAAGTTCTCAGTGAGGTGGAGTAGTTTTTCAGCGTCACACGTCTTATATGTAGCTGCAACCCAGGTTTCCTTACTCTTAAACGTGTCATCCTTCCGTATCCAGGAGACACCCTCAAGCTTATATCGTAGACCAGCCCATTGATTCAGTACATGGCTCTGCATTCATAATCCAGCTATTCAATCCTTCTGTGACTCAGTTTCTTCATCTGTAAAGCTGGGAGGATAATAGTACCTGGCTCAAGAAGAATTAAGTGAACTAATGCATGCAAAGCTCTTTAGCATAGTCCTTGGGACAGTTAATGCTTAATTGATATCAGCCAGTACTCTAATGAGATACTTGGCATCAGTGGACATAATAGTTTGGCAGTTCTCAAGGGAGCCCTTTGATCCATGGCAGTGACAATTTATTGTTTTGCTGAGATAGATGTTAACCACGGAATGATATTATAATAATTTTAAAACACACACACATACTTCTTTGGGAAAGATGGTCACTAAGGGAGTGAAAATAGTGAAAATTCAGGTAATTGGAGGAGAGACGGGTGGGAAGCATGTGCCTCTAGAATGACTGTGTGATAGAGAGAAAGCCAGGAGCCTTCTGGTGTGGTATGGGGGAGCCATTGGGGCACCATTATGGGTGTTAGTAGAAGGATGTCATCCAGATGGCGTTTAGCCAGGGGCCTAGGAACACCCAGCCCTGCTTTGCAGCTCCCAAGAGGCAATATAAGTGCCCAGAGGACACTGAGCAGAGTGTCACTCTGCAGCTGCGGCCCCAGAAACCCACCTGGACCCCGAGTGAGCATGACCAAACCAGACCTGAAGGTCCCCTTCCCTGATCCACACTTGGGCCTGGACTCTTACCACTCCAGTAATGAGGAGAGCCCTGGCCGTCACATGCAGCCCCAAGGCCAAGCCACCCCATGCTGCTCACCTCAGGCCTCCTGTGGACAGGGTAGTGGGCCAGCCACGTGGAAGGAAGAGCTGATCTTGAAGTTTGTTGGTTTGGTTCTGTGTTGTTCAAGCACAGATGCAAATAGATGGGCAGCATACATGTGTGCGTTGGGATAAAACGGGCCATACCTCAATCTGGGGTCTCTATGAGGCATTTGTATGAAGGACATTTGTTTTTTCTGGAGGTGAGAATAAATGATTTATTGTTAGGGGTGGGACAGTGCAGTTAGAGAATCTGGGAACTGAAGGCAAACAGACCTATGTTCAAGTACCAACTTTGGCACTTTCTAGTTGTATGCATTTGGACAAGTGTCTTCGTTTCTCTGTGCCTCAGTTTTTTCAGCTGTTAGACAGGAATGATAATTCCTGCCCTCTTATTGTAAGGATTAGAGACGATGTAGGCACTTGCTAAATGGTGGCTGTCGCATTGGGGCTCCTAATTGGTGCCAGACTCTATGCCATGAGCCCGCCCACTTTCATCTCAACAGTTCTACAGATTCTACTACTTTTGTCTTACTTGTAAACCAACTGTACTATTATTTATTTAGTAAATTTCTAAACTTACTTTTTAATTTAAGCTTCATCCTGAGAAATAATAGCCATGAAATTATGGCTTGATGTGCTTTCCCCCCCTAATATGTCTTAAAGTATATGCATAACCATTAAAATAAATTTTCATGTTGAGACACAAAAAAAGAAGACTTGCTGTGTTTGCCAGCATTTATATGCATCCCTCAAGACATCCTGCCAAGGAAGCCAACCCCCTTTTAGAGACAAAGGAATGAGTTTCTCCATCAAGAGCACGCATGCAACCAGACCCTTTGAGAGGTCAGTTTGACATTCCTTCAAGACATTTTCTTTTTAAGAGAAATCTTTCAGAAACTAAATTCTGTTCTAATCTGTAACCAAAACCAGCAAAACACTGTTGCAAGTGGTTCCTTGGAACATGCAGCTTTCTGCAAAGTTGTTTTCATTTTGAAAAGATTCATATTCTTCTCAGTCTCTTGTAAATCAAACCCAAACCTCCAACATGAGGGGAACCATAAACAACTTTGAATGGGGCTGGCTGGACAGTGCCGACCTTCAGAGCCAATTCGTGTTTCCAGCTGGGACCATATTTAGACATTTCTGTCATATGATCCCTTGAAACCGCCCCCGCCCCAATTCCCACCCCCACCCCGAAACCTCCCACTCCTGGGTTGGCTAGAAATGGCCTCCATCTCAGTGTAGTGGGTGGCAATGACCTAGTGTGGTCCTGCCAAAGCTCAGAAATCTATGTGCATTTGTTGGGACCAAGCAACTATCCAATGGAGTTGGATTAAATTATGGGGAATCTGAAGATCCATCTCAGGGCACTGCTGCTTGCCCTTGAAAGCTTCAGTTCAGGTGCGCTGCTGAATTCTCTAGGATTCCTTGGGTTGCAAGGAACTCCTATAAGGATACAGAGGCATCCCAAGGAAACCAAGGCAGGACAGCAGAGGAGCCTCAAGGAGGGCTGGAACCAGGACTTGAAATGCAGCAGAGCACCCCCACTGCCACCCCACCCCCACCCCCACAAACCCTCCCTCGCTCAGCTACTTCTGTGTGCCTGGTTCACTCTGTCCTTAGCAGACTGCCTGGCCCTGCTTCCAGCATCCTTTGAGCAGAAAGTGGCCATCCACAGCTTCAGCTTTGTGCCACCTGCAGAGAGACAAAATGCAAATCTTAGGATATTCCTTCCTCACCTTAAAACTCTTCAGCGGCCCCTCGCACTTTTCGCATGGGGGCAGAACTCTTCAGGAGGCCCTGCCTGGCCTGGCTGCTCCTGGAGCACTCCCGCCCCACCTCCACCACCAACCTCCTTCACTAGGTCACGCTCCCTCCCTTTTACACCCTCGTCACATTTGTCACAGATGTAGGTTTACATTTATCCGTATTATGATTCTTTGATTTTTACTTGTTGCTAACCTGAATATAAAAGGCCTTTCAAAGTGAGAGGCAGCAGACATTTATTTGAGATCCCTAAGAATAGCTATTCAGGAAGCACTGAGTCAGGTAGGAGCCCAAATAGTGGTCTAATTAGGAGACAAAGGCAGTGGGTAGTTACCAGTAAGGGAAGGGGGGCAGTTACATCAATAGAAGGAAGGCATTTCTACTGGTGCTGAGAACATAATATAGTGATGTTAATTCTAAATAAAGTTTTAATTTTTAGTCCGGTGAATTTTATGTCATCAGTCTGATAGTCATAATATATGCTTCCTTGTTACCTTTGCAAACTTCTTTGGGGCACACAGTTGCTTTAGTCCCAGTCTAAAGGTTATTTTGCCCGGTTTTAACATTCCCAAGGTTTGAGGCTTAAGACATTCCTCTGGCATGACAGCTCTGGCTCCATTTTATAGTGGCTTCATTTGTTTTATTTATTTGGCATTGTCTACCCCCATTCAATGGCTCACTCCATCAGGATGAAGAATTGTCTGTTTAATCTCCTAGCACATAGTAGGTGCTCCTCAGTAACGGCAACATTAATACTTGAGCTTTAATCGAGTCATCTCTCAGAGCCTTTCAGAGCACCCGTGCTTCAAACACATGTCATACATTTGAGATGCTGCCCTTTAAGAAACTGTATATGATGCTGTCATAGGGAATTATATTCCAAATAATAAATAGCCATTCAGCTACTCAGACGGCCTCACCTGGGAGCCTGTTAAAAATGCAGAATCTCAGACCCCACCACTATTCATTTGGAATCTGTATATTAGCAAGTGACTCATGTGCCTGTTAAAGTTTGAGAAGCACTGGGTTAGGATACCCTTTTATGTGCCTATAACATCTCTTGATTTCTCTCTATTTATAACTTTCTTTAGTGTTGGACTTCTAGACTGTGAGCTTCCTGAAGGCTGGGACCTGGCTGTTTTGCAAACTCATTAACCTTGGTGCCTGGTACATGGCCTAGCATTGACAGGCAAAGATGTGTTTTTCCCCCTCTAAATTATTTCCTAGAAAAGGGTCCATACAAAATCTTTCATATTATAAGAATCTCTGTAAATTACTTTGTTTTGAACCAAAAATAATGTCTGCAAAAGTACATTAGTTTGAAAATAACCTCAATGCTCAATGGATTCCATTAAAAAAATAGGTAAAGAAATGCAACCCAATTCAGTCATCATTTCTTGAAAGTGTGACTTCACAGTTGTAATCACTGGATATTATTGGACATGTGCCTTTTGAAGATCATCTTTAAAAATATACAGTATGTGGTTACGTTGGGAGAGGGGGGTCATGACATACATCCCAGAATTAACTTAGAGAAACGAACAGCTCATCAAAGGCTTCCTTCCTGTCTGCACAACTGTTTCTAACGCTACAGTGTTAGCTCTTAGGAACTGAGGAGGGAAGATCACATTTGGCAAGCTGTGACTGGAATGTCCCCACCCTGCCTTGTACTAGCTGGTGATTGCAAGAGAGTCTTTCAACTCTGGTCTTATTTCTTCGCCTGGAAAAAAGAGGATGCTGCCGTTGACTCTGCATGTGTTTTGGATTCATTTATTCCACTGTCTAGCTGAAGCCTTCATTATCCAGCTCTCTGCTGGGCTCTCACCTACTCTCCCCGGTACCCTTAGCCATAACTGCCTGTAGCCTCTGCCATCTGTAGCACAGGGGTACACGGAGACCCTGGGCCTTGCCTTCTGCAAAGCTGTGAGGTCCTAAGAGCTGCAGTTGGTCCTCTGCATCTTCATGCTTCTTCTTGCACACCCCTCCGCCTCAAACGCCCACCATGCTTGCTCGTTGCCCCCCCCCAACAAGGTCCCACCTAGACCAACTTCCATTTCCCACCCTCACTTTCCAATCCCCATGCTCCAAACATTCTCTCCCTCTGATTTAATTCCAATTTTATCAGGGCCCAGCTGCCAGGATTTTATTTGATAAAGGAACCAGGTGCCAAAGACTGAGAGATCCATCTTCTATTTTAATAATCGCTGTTGTGTATTGGACATTTGGTTTGGCCTGGCTTCTGGGTTGCATGTGCAGGTGGATGGTGGTGCCATTCTCTAAGATAGAGAAGAGGAGGGTGGGGACTTCCTGTAATTATGACCCCCATCCCTGCGCCCACCCCTAACAGTTGCGGGGCCCAAGGCAGAAAAGAGTACAAATGATCTGGGGGTGCATGCGGGAGGCAACCAGTCAATGTGTGTCTCTCTCCCCTCTTCCCCCCTCCCACTCTCTCTGAAAATGCAATGGAAAAAATACCCTCAGGTGAAGATTAACAACAAAAAATATATATTCTTGCCAAGAGACTTTGGCCACCTGAATGAAGGCAGTGACGTGAGAACAAAAGGAGAGGGTTGATGTGTAAGAAATTTCCAAGGCAGAAACCGGATGGTGAGGAAAGAGAATTACTAAGGATAACTTTGTGCTTTATAGGTGTGTGGCTCATAAAGCGGGGAACCCAGTCAAGGACATAGGTGCCCTAGAAGGAGGCTTGGAAATGACACATTGAGTGTACCTCCAAGGGGTATTGTCCAGGAGGTGTTTGGATATGTGGGCATGGACTTGGCAGATCCGGGCAGATTTTGGAGTTACCCTATCAAAATTTGAGGCAGGGACAGAAGGCCAGAGTTGCTGTCTACACCAGAAATGATGGTGGCCTGGCCCAGAAGTGGTGGCAGAATGATTTAGGAAAATGGAATTGAGGAGCATTTAAGAGATAGAGTGGGCAGCACTTAAAGATGGTTGGAATGTGGAAGGTGAGATAGAAGTAAAATTCAAAATTGCCTCCCAGTTTTCTAGATGCCACAGCATCTGCAAGGAGGACAGTGCAATCCCTGGAACAAGAAGACATTTGTGGGGAAAGATGATGACTTTGTTTTCATTCTCCCCAAAGCAAACTTTGGCCATGTCTGAGAATGGTCTCATGAGGCTGGTTGAGCACTGCTCCTGGAGGGTTAACTCTCCAACACGTCCAGCCTGCCCTGCATGGCAGGTAGAGAGACCCCGTGGGAGTAGCCAGCTGTCTGAGAGTAGACCAAGGAGTTATGGGCTGAACACCAAACATGTGTGCTACAGGTGATGAGACAGCTCTGATAGGCTGAGTCCCAGGAATCTGAGACTTCCAGCTGGAGATGCCCCCAAACAGATGGTGGTGACATTGTAGTAGCCATCAAAGAGTCCTGGGCACTGTACCCTGGAAGGGTGAGTCCCTTCATGTTTGTTTAGGGCCCTTGGGTATCCATGGTCTGGTTGGACCTGGCAGATGGAATCATCTCCAGACCCTGGGTCTGGCTGCAGAGCCAGTACTTTAGGGCTCAGTTCAAATAGTCATCGACTATTTCTATACCTCTGCCCTCCCTTCTTTCATATCGAGAGCACCACTTGTCAAGAGTTCCAAGAAATGGGGATCATTAAGCAAAGAAAAGATGGAGGAGTGGGAGCAAACAGGCCCATCAGAGGACAAAGCACAGAATGAAAAACAAGAGAGCAGGGGGCGGTGGGGAGCGCCACCTTCATCGCCGTCGTGATGCTAAGTGAGCTCCCAGGCAGCCCGAGCTTGTGCAGGGAGAAGCTGGGCAGAAAGAGCGCTGGTGCCTGTGTCCCTTGTCCGCGCTGCAGGTGTTGAATGGGTTTGCCTTCCAGTGCTGCCAGGCGGTTTTAGCAAGTCCATCAGTGGACTGGGCTGGAGGAAGGCATCCGAGGCCCACTCCCTGCCTTCCCGCCCTGCCTGAGCTGAGGTAGGGGAAACGGGAGATACGCTCTTCCTCAGAGGGACCCTCAGTGCAGAAGGGGAGGCAAATGTGCATGTAAACCAATCACCTCCCTCGAGAGGCACTGACAGAGGCAAGCCCTGGTGACACCAGGAGAGGGACTTGTGTTGCCTGGGAAGGCAGGGGAAGGTGCTCACCAGGTGCTCAGAGGAAGGTCTCATGTAGGCAAAGAGCACCCCCGGGGTGTGACAGGGCACTGGTAATTATGGAATGGGGCGTAGTTGCGCAGTTAGAGCACAGCAGGAGATGAGACTGGGATGGTGGGATGGGAAGAAGGACAGGATAGAGAAAGGCTTGTGGAGAGGAGCCCAGAGGAGGCGGCCAAGTGCAGGATACTTTGGGGTCTGCATAAAAGCGGGGAACAGGGCAGATCTCTACAGAAGTTCATGAGGACCTAATGTCACACATGGGCTGCCAAGAAACAGGCTGAGAAATCAGCACAACCTCAGACTCTGTGAGAAAAAGGCCATCTGTAAATTTAAGGTGTCACCAAGGCTGACACTGCCCCCTGAGAGGGAGCTACCAGGCAGAGTGCTCCCCTATCCCAGCCTTGACAAGCGCCTGCTGAGCTGCCCACAAAAAGCATGCCTAGCTTGGAAAAAAAGAAAAAAAGCCGAGACCTTTCCCCTTTGTGTGGTCCCATGGTGGCTTTTAACTCAGGCCCTTGTACCTGACCCTCAGAGGCTAACATTAACATTTCAGAAAGTTAAAGGAAATGGTTTACCTGCCGCCCAGGCTCCGGTGGGCTTCCATCTTTGCTGGAATTGCATCTGCACGGTGTCTCCAGGTGGCTCCCTCACACTGGGCAGGCACTGGCTGACAGAACAGGATGGCTTTGAGTAATTCGAAGCTGGGAAAGTGGATTCTTCCCTGAAAAAATGTGGCTCTGTGGTGGATGAAGTTGTTTCGTGGCAGGAACTTCCTTTGTTTGGGAACCAGTTAACTAGGTAATGTCAAAGGTTCCCTCCTGCTTTTAGCACCCTGACCCTCTGTGGTGTCAGCCTCTGGGCTCCCCACCCCCTATTCCTCCATCCCCTAGCCGAGCTGTTCTTCCAGGGAGCTTTACTCCTGCTTCTGACTCCTTAACCAAAAGGAGTTGGGGAAAGGAGAGTCGGTCCATCGAGGAACTGTTGTGTGCCAAAGATTATTTAATCATTTCACAGCACCATAGGGTGGGATTATGATTCCTGTTGGACAGATGTATTCACTGAGGCTCAGCCAGATGTGCACATCCATCCATTAAACAAACATGAATTAAAGAGCTACTTTGTGATAAACCTTGAGCCCGGAGGTGGAGATACAACAGAGAACAAAATGGAAGTGTTACCTACACTCATAGAACTTACTATCTGGTAGGGCAGAGAGAGACATTTATAGGTAAATGGTGTTAGGAGAGTTTAGTCTGGGCTAGGGAAGGCTTCCTGGAGGAGGTGATATTTGAGCCGAGCTTGGAAGCATGAGTACAGGTATTAACTAGGCAGAAACAAGGGCAAGGTGTTCCAAGCGGAGGAGACAGCACTTGCAAAGCCCTTGAGACAGGAAGGAGCTTCGGACTTTCCAGGGACTCAGAGGTCTGTGTGACTAGAGCATGGAGTGCGAGATGATATAAGAGGACCTCCCTGAATCACTGAGGGTAGGGAGGATCAGCTCCATACCACCTCCTGGGCCTTGAGCTCCTAAAGAAAGGGCATAGAGAAAGAGAACAAACCACATACCAGGCTCTGTACCAGGCACTGTCACTACCTGTGATCTCATTTGATCCCTGCAACCACCCAATGGTAACTGTTTTCACCATCCCATTTTACACATGAAAAAACTGCAGCTCAGAGGGCACTAACTGCAGGTCACATCGCTGGTCAGAGGCGGATCCAGGCTTCCCACCCACACCTGATCCCAAAGCCCTGGCCCCCCTCGTCTCCTCATCTCAGGCGCCTGGACACCCCAGCCACCATCCCTCGGCCAGTGCCTCGAGCCCCCTTTTCCAGGTGCAAGATTCCCTGCAGGGAGAACCCCGCCAGCCTCTCCTCAGCCCCACATTTTTGGCTTCTAGCCTGTCTCTGCGGCATTCTTGCTTGGAATCCAAAAGAGAAATTTGGGGTCTGGTAATTGTATTCCATTAAGCCTAATTAAGATGCAAATTTGTACAGTTAATGAAGAAGGCAATTTGGAGGCAGATTCACCAGTGTCATGGGACTCTCATCAGTACCTCTCTCCTCAGTGGGTAGGTCTGAGGATGTGGGAAACGTATGTGCTGCTTGCTACCCACCCAGCTGCATCTGGCTGGTCCCCAGGGATCAATTCTTCCCACCCCAGGTAGAACATACTGTGCAGAAACTACTCAGATCGCATGATCCCTGATGCGAGGATCACCCAATCCTGGGCCCCTGCCACTTTCCTCCCCTCCAGGTTTCTTGACCTTCACCAGCAGGCTCTGCATTACCCTGGCCTCTTGATATGGGCCAGAGAGCCTGAAGTATTTCTCTGGAACCAGTCTTCCTAGGTTCAAATCCTAGCCCTACCGGTCACCAACTGTGTAGCTTTGGGCAAGTTTCTTAACCTCTCTGGGCCTCAGCTTCCTCCTCTGTGAAATGGGATCCTAATAGCATCACCTGATAAGGCTGCTGAGGGGATAAAATGAGACAATGCACCTAGAACACTCGGAAAGCATCTGGTGCATGAATGTCAGACATTTTCATTAGCTCTGCTAGTCTCCCACATGCCACATGGGTAAGAGTTCTGCCCCCCAAACTCCACGTTCTCAGATTTCTTATTGCTGCTGTCAGAGGCCTGCTGTCTTAGAGTTGGACTTTCCCCAGGTCCTGGATGCCCTGTCCCTGTGGTTGGTCTGGCTATGTAGATGGAATGAATATACCTAACAGCTGGCTTTCTACATGGATCACCACCTGTTGGTTGTCTGTTTTCCCATCTATGGATTCCAAAATTGGTGCTGGCCTGGACTTACTTCTAGCACCTGGCTCCACTTCCTCCCACCCCCTCGCCCCTCTTCCAGTTTTGACCAGATTTACTGATAAATAAATTACTGATAAACCAGTATCATTATTACTGTAGCTAATATTTGTGGCATGTTCACTGTGTTAAACTCTTCGCTTATAATTATATTTTATCCTTACAACAGTTTACAACAAGATGCAGAAAGTGAGTCTCCGAGCGGTAGAATGACTTGCCCAGGGTCACACGGCTCATACAGGGTGGAAGTGGAATTCAAACCATGTCTCTTGCTCCTAACCTCATTTGCAAGCTTTCTAGTCAAACTGCTCTACAATTCCCAAGTGTCTGGTGTGTGCCAGGCCCTTTGCCCATCTCCTGGGGCAGAGACCATGTCTTTGCCCTTGAGAGGAACACACACTTGTAGGAAAGGACAGCCAGGGGAACAGGCAATGCAGAGCAGGGCAGAAGGGCTGCAATGAAGGGAACCCAGGAGAGTGGGATATGTGGGACCGTGAGAAGGACCTTTGTCTTCCACAGGACAAGTCAGGAAAGGAAGAGATCAAAGAACAGGGAGCACTTGACCTGAGAGTTGAAATATGGATGGAAGTCTCTGGACGTTTGCTGTGGGAAGGGCATTCTTAGAGGAGGAACAGCAGGTGCAGCGGCATGGAGGTGTGAGATACCTGATGTACTGAAGTTTAAGGGCCAGGGGTTGGTGGTGGTCAGAGAACAGCGGTGGGAAAGGGAGACAGTAAAGGTAGGTAGAGGCCTTGACAATCATGTACGTCTTCCCATGTCAATAGAGAAAGCCACATCATATTAAAAGCTGCATATTATTTCAGTATTCTTCTATGCTAATATTTAAGCAATTCTATAATGACTAGTGTTTATATTGTTTCTAGTTTTCCAAATAGTATAAAGAACACTATGGCGAACATCTTTTTGTACTCTGTGGGATGAAAGATTCTTAGAAGTAGAATTGCTGAACCAAAGGATATGTACATTTTAAAGATTTTGAATAAAAATCACTAAACTGCCCTCCTGAAAGAGAGCCCCAATTTATATCACTCCATTTATGAGATGCCAACTTCTCTCACCCTCATCTGTCTTGTTTTGCTCTTCTAGATGCTAAAATAAAAAGACTCAATTAGGAAATACTTATTAACAGAGATTTGGAAATAATTGTTTTGTGATGGTCATTTTAAATTGCTAAGAGATTGTTTTTTTAAGTCTCCAAAGACCTGTGAATCCAATGAGTACAATAGAGTTAGAGATGGCTCCAGAGACTCTCAGAGCATAGCACCATTAGTTCATTCAGCAAATATTGATTGAGTACCTATTTTGTGCCCAGCATCAAAATTCAGCAGTGAACAAGACAATATGCCAGCTCCTGAAGAACCTATTTACAAGGGAGATTGAGATAAAAGAGAGTAGCAGGCAAATAAATCTGCCCCATAATTCAAATAGTGCTGGGTGCTATGAAGATAAATACAGGAAAGCAGACTTAGAGGAAAAATAAAGCAGACTAAGGACTAGAAATACCAAGAGAGAGGGCTTGGGAGGAGAATTATTTAGACTGAATGGACAAGGAGGGTTGCCTCTGAGCTGAGATCTGAATGAAGCAGAACACACCAAGGGAAGATGTGCTTTAACAATTTTGGTGCCCAAATCAAGCAGCTAACGGGGCCTTCAGACCAACATTGTAAGTAATGAGGAGGGGGGTCCAGCTCCCTAGTCCGGTGAATTATAATCCTAGACGCTGAGCTCTTTTGTTTCCAACTGCTGGGGGAACACTTAGTATCAGCATGTAAATTTGACAAATTGAGAAATGAAACAGTATTTCATAATTACTATTAGGCCTTTTTGTTACCTTTTACTATCAGAACCTTAGGCAAGGCCTGGCATCCTCTCCTGGCAGCTATTATCCCTGGGCAGCTGCAAACCCCAGAGCGTGGGCCCTCCTGGGTATGACCCAGAGAGCAAACTCTGGGCAGTGCTGGTAGTTCAAGTCCGGATGATAAACGTGAAGGTTCACATGCAGGTTGGCAAGGACGGGATTTTAAGATTCTCCTGTGCTCTGATTTGCCCAGGAGATGTCCCAGCCTGCCAGGAGCCAGAATGTGCTTCTCATGGTTTGGGAAAGGATTGGGGGGCACTTCATCCGGTGAGCCTAGATGCAGAAAGATTGGACTCCATGGTTTGGGGCAGTTTTTCTCAGACCACCAACATCGCAATTATCTGGGACTCTATTGAAAATGCAGCTTCCAGGGCTCAACTCAGACCTCCTGAGCCCAATTTTCTGAAATCTGCATTTAAAAGAAGCTCCTCTATGGTCCCCAGAGTTGGGGAATTGACTGGATGGTGGGGTACCGACCAGAAGAATATTTGTAGTCATGATTGTCCTGGGACCATCAGCGCACGCTCTCCCCGTCATGCTGTCAGGTGGCATTTCCAAATCAGGTTGGTGGGAGCTGGCCTCATCCCCAGTTTTGTATTTTTGCCTCTGAGAGAACTGTGACAGGAATAAAGGCAGGAATTTCAGAAGTTGGTGTCGGTTGTGCTGTGAGACAGTGTGCATGAGAAAGCTCTACTGTACTTCAAATGAGAAGGAAAAAAGAAAAAGCTTTATATCTATATTCTGGAGGCAAATGTGTCACTTTCAATGGATTCTTTTCCAGCCTGGACACAATTTTCATTTCTCTCTGGTGAGTCATTGCAAAAGTCGCCTTTTGTACGCTGCCTCTTGTAAGCAAAGGACATTTCATGGAAGGACTGAGACCTCCCCAGGGACAGGACTGGGAAGTTTACTCTTTGCCAAGTTCACTAAGAGGACCCACTGAGACTGTCACAGAACCCCACCCAGTCTTGTGCTGTGGGGACCACAGAGACTCCTAACAACCAAGGAGATGGTCATGCTCCTTACCCTTTAATAATTAGCCATCCTTGTTAGCTCAGATCTTACCCTCTCTTGGGTTGTTTTCAGACTGTCTGGCTGCTATCCTGCTGGGTTTAATGAGAAAATGTCCCCAAGTATTTTTTGACATTCTCTCATGTATCCATCAGTATAACATAGTAATTAAGAGCATGGGTTCTGGAAGCCATCCAGTGTGGCTCCTCATCTCAGGCAAAGTCAAAGCCAAAGGCTCTATCACATCTGCAAGGCCTTGTGTTACCTAATCCCTGTCACTTCTCTAACTGCATTTCTCTCTCAGTCAGCTGCAGCCTCACTAACCTTCTTGCTATTCATCAAACATGTCAAGGATGTGTCCACCCCAGGGCCTTTGCACAGGCTGCTCCATCCTCCTGTGATGCTCTTTCCCCCAGATCTTGACTCATTCCCTCACTTATTTTACGTCTCCACTCAAATGTCACCATATCCCCTTTATAAAATAGCACACCCATTCCAGCCGTCACTAATCCCCGGGTTTTTTTCCTCAAAGCATTTATTACCACCTAACATAGTATTTATATACTTGTATTTTTTTATGATTTGTTTTTCTGCACTAGAATGATAGCTCCTTGTGGATGGGAACTTTGTCTGACTTAGTTACTGCTAACTTCTCAACTTCTAGAATATGTCTGGTATATTATAAGCACTTAATGAATAATTGATTGATTGATTGATTGGATTGACTGATTGATTGAATGCTCTGTGTGACCTTGAGCTCCTAAGCATCTTTAAGCCTCAGTTTCCAAATGGACATAGTTCAAATGGACATAGTTTAAATGGACATAGTTATAGAGGTTTGCATGTTAAATGAAACAATACATGTAAGTCCTTTGCATGGTGACCAACACACTCAAAGTTCTCCATAAATGATGACTGACCTTCATCTATTATTATACCAACAAAGCAAGACGGAATGTGGTAAAGGAATGAAAGAGGTTTACAAAAAGCTGTCATGTTGAAAGATGGCAGAGATGGCAGAGATGCTGCCCAGGTGGTTGGAATCAGGAAAGGCTTCTCAGCGGGGGTGGCATTTGAGCTGGGCCTCTGGGTTGGGCAGGATCTCAGCAGGTCAGTCTTGAGTTTGTAGAATCTCAGCAGGTCAGTCTTGAGTTTGTACAGGAAAAAGGAACCGGGTAAATAAAGAAGCAGAAGGGAGAAAGTTCAGGAACTGGTCAAGTGTGCTTCCCAAACCCCAGGGACTTCAATAACAGGGGGAAGGGAACACAGAATAAGAAGATGGAAGCATTTTTTTTGCTTCCTGGAAGAAAAGAAAGCAGCCAATGATTTCCAACAAGTTGTGCAACAATAGAACAAAAAGAAAGTCTGATTTACACCCCAGCTCCCTTCTTGGGGCAGAGTGCTTTGCAGTTGGTAAAGCAATTCCTGAGCATCATTTTGCTGGCTTGTCATAACCCTTCTTGAAGTAGGCAGAATTTATTAGGTGTTTATCATTCCAGTCTGGCAGTCACCTGCAAGTAACTCTGAGTGGGGTATCATGTCCAAAGACACCCATTGGCAGTGGTGGGATTTCTGGGTGCTATGGCATCCTGCTGTCTTGAAGACTGGGAAGAAATTCACAGCATAGGTGTAAGGGGAAACCAAGAAGGGTGGTATGAGGGAGAAAGACTGAATGGTTAACTTCAGAAAGCAGAAGGACATGCATTTGTCATTCATTCGGTAATTCATTCATTCATTCACTCCGTGAACACTGAGCACTTATTCTGTACAAGCCAGAATATTCAGGCCAAGGGCCCAATGGCCAGAACTTTAGCCACATTATATGTTTAATTTTCTGCATGATTAAAAAAAACGTTCTGTCACTTAAGGGAGGTGGGGGAGGCAGCCTGGGTTTCATCTCAAATATCAGCTTCAGTGGATTTATTGTGGCTACCCAGAAAGGGTTTCTGTGGACTCATCAGGAAGGAATCCAATAATTCATTTTCAGTGTCTTCCTTGGGCCAGAATACATGTCTAGGGATTCACATCTGCGTAATAAAACAATTTATTAGCTATTAAATTGGTTAAAGTGATTCCTTAAAACTCAGGATAGTGATTACTTGCAGGTCATGTGAGAGGGATGGCACACACTCACAGGGCTTCTGGGGTTGGGGGCAAAGTTCTCTTTCTTGACCTGAGTGGTGTTTGCCGTATAATAATCCATTAATTTATACACTAGATTTGCATGGTTTTCTGTGTTTATGCTTTGTTGAACAAAAACACACACTCACTTTTAAAAAGATAGGAGGAGGTGTTGGGGACAGAGAGAGGAGTCAGACAGACCTAGATAAAAACCCAAGTTCTGCCTACTGTTAGCTCTGTGACCTTTGGTAAGTTACTTAACCTCTCTAAGCCTCAGTTTTCTCATCTGGAAAAGAAATCATAATAGTACTTAGCTCATAGTGTTGCATAAGACAGTGCATGAAATTGCCTAGCACCACACCTGATCCCAAGTAAGTGCTATAAACGTTAGTTGTTGTTGATCCTGGAAAGACATGGACCCAGATATAAGAAGCCCTGAGTGCCATTGTCACCTCTAACCCTGACTTGCTGTGTGATCTCGGTAAAGTCTCTTCTCTGTGGACTGATCCCTCCTAATTTTCCTGATAATTTTGTATGGTAACTGAGATCAGTCGGCTACTCCCTGGGACCTGTGGCGCTCAGGGCTGAGCCTCCCCATGCTGTTTCCTCCAACTACATGCAGAGCCTCTACTCACCCCAGGAAGCAGCAAGTGAGAAGCGTGGAATTTCCCAGCTTCCTGTGTGAGCCAGCGGGTAAAAATGTGCCCCAGACAGACAGCCGCGACAGTAATTGCTTTCTGTCATCCTGTGCCAGGAAAATAACCCTGTTTGTACCTTTCTAGTCTTGGGCTGTCTCTCTTGTTTGCCCTCTACCTTTAGCAGGTGGTGTGAACTTAACAGACAAGTGGAGGGTAAGTACAGCAACCTCAGGGAAGGAAGGATTACCTGCCCAGCGAAGTTTCACTTTTTATGAAAAGTGGGCTTTCGTTCAGAATCCCGCTTCCCCAGGAGCATGAAAGAGACAGCTGGCCAATCCCTGGCTCCTTCATGGAGCAGACCAGCAGAAATCAGGTCAGACAGAGCACTGAAGCCCCTGCTCCCTGAAATATCTGAACATGGGAATAAGAGTTCATAAGAAAACTTAACTTCATGTATAATAATCAGCCAGTGCATGGGCACCTACTAGAAGACACTTCCATTCAACCTATCCCAAATTCCCAGGAAGGTTTCCTCTAAAGACCCCTTTCAATTGACAAATCCTTTCATGTCAGATCCCCTCAGAATGCTGGGAGGAGCTGCTCAGTTCTTATTTATTTGTTTGTTTATTTTTTTAATAATTGTGGTAAAATATACATAACATAAAAATTTACTACTTTCGCCATTTTTAAAGTGTACAGTTCAGTGGCATTAAGTACATTCACACTGCTGTGCCATGGTCACCACCACCCACCTCCAGGGCTTTTCCATCTTCCCAAACTGAAACTCTCTGCCCATTAAATACTACTCCCCATCCCTCCCCCCACCCAGCCCCTGGCAGCCATCATTCTACTTTCTGTCTGTAGGAGTCTGACTACTCTAGGGACCTCATGTAAGTGGAATTATATAGTATTTGTCCTTTCGTGACAGGTTCATTTCACTAAGCATAATGTCCTCAAGGTGCATCAATGTTGAAGCGTGTAACAGGGCTTTCTTCTTTTTTATTGCTGAATAGTATTCCATTGTGTGGATGCCACACTTTTTTTATGCATTCATCCATTGACGGGCACCTGGGTTGCTTCTGCCTCTTGGCTATTGCAAGTAGTGCTGCAGTGAGCATGGGTGTATTAGTTTCTCTTTAGAGTTGCCCAGTAATCCTTTATTCCAATTCCTATGAAGTTGCTCTGATTATACAGGGTATACTAATGGGTGCAAATAGTCAGCTAGGTCTTCTCTTTAACACCTATATCCTGGGCTCAGGAACTGGGGAAATAGCAGAGAAGCAGGAGGCAGGGGACAGGGTGGGTGTGAGGGGCAGCCAGGACTGGGCCAGGACACGGAACCCCAACATGCTGTATATTCACAGCTGTAGTTCCCCAGATTGGGAAAGTTCTCTCGGCAACTTTTATGAAAGCTATGATTATTTTCCATTTCCTAGCCTCCGTGCTTGTTTTCATAAGAAGCTAAGTGGTTCCCATGTGATTATAAATCCCAGGTGTTGTGTGGGATTTTAGCTAAAATACTGAAATCTAAGGCTCTTTGCCTGTATCACTCATCCGTTTGTTCAACTTCCTCCGAGTTCATTGCACTATTTAAATTGTTTATAATGAGTGCAGGTTTTAGTGAGTTCTAGAAAGCAGAAAGAGGAAAAAAATGGTGGAGAAAAGTAGGATTGAAACAGAAAGGAAAAAGACGGCAGGCTGACAGGGAGGGACAGTGGTCCCAGTCGCTGGCTGCTGACGTGTGTCCAGCAGAGCAAGCAGTCCCTTATATCCAGACACCCCATCCAGAGACCCCTACGTCCCCCTTCCAGTTAAGGCCCTCACTCCACATTCAAGCACGTTAGACACTCAGTAATAGTTGTCCAAATGTGTAAGAAAGGATTTTCCCTTTTCTGAGTCACTCTCTTAAAATGCAGATGTTCCTTAAAGAGCAATGTGAATTTTCAAGCTATGAGGGCTTTTAGGATTCATCAACCTAATTGTTATCAAACTCTGCTCGGAAGGCGCTTTGGGGGAGCCTGGGGCAAAGAGGGAGGGGAAGAGCCAAGCAAATGATGCTCTGAGCCCCCCGTTCCTCTGCTCCAGCCAGAGCAGCCTGCTTTTACCTGTTTGGTATACATTTGTACATGAACCAGCAGTTGCATTGCCAAGAAAGAAGGCAGGGCATTTGGAAGCCTCTGATCTAATGCAACCCCTATTTTGACAGAGGAGGCCCAGAGAAGTTGAGAGAAGGGTTCAAAGTTACATAGCAAATTCATTCAGTAGATCCATACTGAGCACCTACTATGGGCCAGGCACACAGTGAACAAAGATGACTGCTCTAATCCCTTGCCATGAAGAGTGGAACTCTTCTCTCTAGGATGAATCCCCTCCAGTCTTGGGGGGACACACGGGGAGATGTCAGTGGGGAAGGGAACAGCCTTCCCCTAACCAACAATATGTTCCAGCCAGGTGATCCTCACACCCCACCTGTGGGTGATGCCATCTCTCAGTGCAAGCAAAGGGGAACAGTCATATGTTCTCTTTAGTATATTGTTCCCCTAACATATCTCTTTTCATCCTTGCTGAAGCCCTGTGGTATGTGTATTGTTACCAAAAAAAATATATATATATATTCAATGACTTTTGTTAAAGATGATAAGGCAGACTTTATGCAGGACCATCGTTATAGGTATTGGGACCACTGCAATGGGATTGTACAGTGAGAGAGAGAGATGGGACTCAACTCTGAACACAGCGTGGGCCAGTAGGAATTTATAGCCAAAGAACAAACAGGGTGAAGTCCATGGATGGAAAAGAACTCGGAGGAAACTTCAGGGGTGAGGGGATTTCTGGCTTAACAGACCTAACACGATTCTTACTGAAGACAATCCAGGTGATCAGATATCACCGGGGGATGGTGGAGCAGGAGGAGCCTGATAAGATATCGAGAGAGATCGTGCATCAAGGGTGGGAGATTCTGATTAGACATCGGTATAGTTTTGCTCTGCTTTCAAGTCTGAATGTCTTTATTTCATTTTTATGCCTAATTGCTGGGCTGCTTTTAGCTCCTTTTCATTTTTGACTAGGTGAGAGCCAGCCCAGGCTTAAGTCAGAGAGAGGGAGGGCTGGCCAAGTAAGGAAGAACATAGCCAGGTGAGTACCAGGGTAAGCTCCTGAGCTCTGATATGACACCTGTTCCCAGGCATCCTCACCAGATGAGCAGAGAAGCAAATCACAGGTAAATGCTTTTCTGCAGCGCTCATAGCTGGAGCATATTTCTGGAGCATCCAGTAACTGTTTATTGGGCCCCTCCCTGGTTCCTGGTGTCAAGTGTAAGAACTCTTTGCCTAGCCTTAGACCCTGGAGTTTTCTCTAATGTATTTTTCTAAAACTTTTATGGTTTTACATGTAAGTCTATTGACCATTTTTGTGTTACTTTTTAGAGGTTTTGGTTAAGGTTCAGTTTTTGTCCTATGGATGTCCAACTGCTCCTGGACCATTTGTTGAAAAGGCCCTCTCCTCAATTTAATTGATTTCGTGCCTTGGTCAAAAATCTCTTGGGCACATTTGTGTGGGTCTATTTCTTGGTTCTGTATCCTGTTCCATCGGTCTGTGTCTACCCCTTCACCAATACCACACTCTTGATTCCTGTAGCTATATAAGCCTTGAAATTAGGTAGCCTGAGTTCTCTCATTTTATTCTTCTTTCTCAAAATCATTTTAGCTATTCTAGTTTTTTTGTGTTTTCATATAAATTTTAGAATAGTCTTGTCCATATCTACAAGAGATCTTGCTGAGATTTGGATAGGACTTGCATCAAATCTGTACATCAACTTAGAGAGAACTGACATTTTTCTATGCTGAGTCTCCTAATCCGTGAACATCATGTAGCTCTCCATTTATTTAGATCTTTTATTTCTCTCATCAGCATTTTGTTGTTTTCAGCATGCCAAGCCTGTACAAGTTATTCGTAGGAATGTGTTGATTTCCCTTCATTCCTTAAGGGTATTTTCAATGAATGTGAGATTCTGGGTTGACAGTTCTTTTCTTTCAGCATATGAAAAATAGTGTGTTGCTTCCTTCTCATCGCTACGTTTTCTGATGAGAAATCTGTTGTCATTATCATCATGGGAAGGTATTGTTTTTCTCCGGCTGCTTTCAAGATTTTTTTTCTTTGTCTTTAGTTTTCAGAAGTTTAATTATTATGTGTCTTGGGGTGGGTTTGGGGGAGCTGTTTTAGGTTCACTCGGCTTCTTGATTCTGTAGATTTATGTCTTTTCCAAATTTAGGAAGTTTTCAGCCCTTATTTCTTCAAGTACCTTTATATTCCCACTCTTTTTCTTCTCAAGATATTACATGAATGCTAGATCTTTTGTTATAGTCTCACAGGTCCCTGGGCCTCTGTTCATTTTGTTTGTTTCAATCTATTTTCCCTCTGATGTTCAGATTGGGTGATCTCTATTGTTCTGTCTAATTTCTATTGTTCTGTCTTCCAGTTCACTGATTCTTTACTCTGTTTCCTCCATCCTGTTGTCAGGCCCAACCACTGAGTTTTTATTTCAGTTATAAGATTTTTCAGTTCTAAAATTTCCAATTTGTTCTTCTCTTCATCTTCTGTTCCTTTGCTGAGACTTTCTATGTTTTCATTTGTTTCAAGTGTGTTCGCGTTTGTACATTGATGCGTTTTTATGATGATTGCTTTAAAATATTTGTCAGATAATCCTAACGTCTCTGTCATCTTGGCATTGGTATCTATTGATTGCTTTTTTAAAATTCCATATGAAATCTTCCCATTTTTGACATAGCAAGTAAGTTTTTACTGAAATGCAGACATTTTCAGGATGTTACAGGACACTGGGTCATATTTAAGCCTTCTGTTTTATCTGGCTTGATGTGACAGTGCTGTGGCGGGGGCAGCAGAGGCAGTGGAGAGAGTATGCACGGCCTCATTACTTCAGGGTGGGAGGAGAAGTCCAGGTTTCCTGCTCGGCTTCTGTGATGTTGGGGGCCGTACTTGCTCCTCACTAGGCTTCCAGGAATAAATCCCTGGCTGTAAGCTGTGCCTCCTTACCGCTCCCCACGTGGCCTCCACTGATGCTGTGGAGGACGGGAGGCAGTGGTTGTCTTCACGCGATGGGGATGAAAGTCCCAGCTCCCTGCCAGGGACGCCATCCCTGGTCTGTTGGGTGACCTTGTTGCAGCCTGATAAGGGTGTATCTTGGCTCCTCACTTAGCCTTTGCCGGCTAGGATTGGAATGGGGCTCCAGTGTTTTCTGTGGTGTTTGGCTGCAGTAGAGCATTTATTTCCTGGAAGTTTTCTTTTTGCTAGGCTGCCCCTTTCCTGTCCTTTGTCTAGACACAACAGGCTTTGTGTGTGGGGGGGGGGAGGAATCTTTTATTTTTGTCTGTGCTTATGGGCACAGAGTTTCTGAATAGCCACCTTCTCCAGCTGAGGGTCTCAGATACATGTGGCCGCACAAAAACCCAGGGAGCTGATAGTCATTGTGTCATTTTTGGGGGGTCCCAGAGTTCCCAGCTGGGTTGCCTTTGCCTCTCCACCTTTCAGAGTCATCTTATGTTTGTTTTAAATAGGCCCAGGGTTTTTACTTGTACTTAGCAAAAGAATAGGGAAAAGCACCTTTACTTCCCCTTCTCTGAAGCAGATGTCTCAGTATGTTTTAAAAGCTCTCCAGGCAGCCAAAGTTGAGAACCACCAGTATAGACTGTAAACTCCATGAGGGCAAGGATTGTGTCTATCTTTTACTGATGATAACATCTTTAAATAAAGATCTTTTGGATGGATGGATAGATAGATAGATAGATAGATAGATAGATAGATAGATAGATAGATAGATAGATAGGAGGGGCAATAAGATGGGTGGATGGGAGCGTGGATGGATGGATAGATGAATGAATGAAGCAATGAATGAATGTCAGAATGGAACTGGCAGCCAGACTGGTTCACGCTCACCTGTGTCCCTGTACGTACATACTCCAGTGTAGACACAAGTCTGGCTTCAGAACCATCAAGAGGGCTTGACCAGCAGGTGGCGCTGAGGAGCCCCAGGAGTGCCGCTTAGGTGGCAGCTGCACTGACACTGAGTCACTTGAGTGAAGGAGACAGAGACCTTAAAGAAACTCCTCACTACCTTGGAGCTCTCTCTTGAAAACATCACATCTGCCTCTCCTTTCTCTCTGCCAGCTCTTTTATTTACTTCAAATATCACAAATAACTTTTTCTCTCAGGAAGAGAACAGCCTGGATGACTTTGGTCTTTGAAAGTGCCTTCCTCAAGGCTTAATCTCCAGGGACTTGGAACACAAAAGAAAGCATTATTCATCATGTCCTGAAATAATATGTGTGTGTGTGTGCTGGGCCTGGTGTTGTGTTTACTGTGTCCTTGTCTAATGTTAGCGCAGATATTCATATTTCCAATTCCATGAAATCTTTTTTTAGCATTTATTGACGTCCCTCTCTTTTTTACCATAGTGAGAAGAAGGGTGAGTGAAAGGCAAGAGGTGGGGATCTGAAGCTCATTCAAAGGTCTTAGAAAGTGGTGTCACTTGGGCCTTTAAGTGAAACTTGATCTTCAGTCACTCTTAGATCTTAGTGCCGGGCACCCAGGCCTATAAACTCTAGAAGCCCCTGTTTCTACATCTTTAAAATGGGCGCAAAAGTGATTCTTTAATTGTGAGGTCACCAGCACTGTGAAGATTAAATGAGTCAACCCGGAAAACCTCCCAGCCCAATGCTGGTATGCAGAAAGTCTTTGAGATATTACTTTTCTTTCTATTCATTGCTTTTTAAGGCCAGATGGTAAGAGATAACAGAGCTGGGCTTTATATACTTGTCTTGCTTGCCATTTAGTGATAATTATCCTTCAGCTTCCTTTTCCTGTGCCTAATTTTTTTTTCCTAATCTTTAAAATCCCAGCCTGTCACACCATGGATGGGGGTTAGGAAGAGCAGATAATCAAACATATTCAACCTCCCAATACTTAAACCAAATTAAAGAATGAGCCATCCTAGAGGTACAGGAGAAGAGAGCTGATGTAACTGAGCTATTTCCATAATTCCACTCCTGATGATTAAGTCAGAAGTCATTGTGTCACCTTTACAAGAAATCACGAGGTACACGTAATCAAAAACTTAGTACCAGCTAAAGTTGTCCTTCTGCTAAGCCATTAGTTTGCTTTCATTTAAATGACACTAGAATCTTTCATTTAGTTCTATTTCCTTCTTTTCTCTGCCTTTTGGGAAACTCAGAGTCAAATTTGTGCCTCCTCAGGAGTGGTTCTTTAGCACCCACCCTTAGTTTCATCCATATTGTCTAATACTTCTTTATTTCCTTAAAAAACAAACAAAACTAGAGCCTGGTAGGCATTTTGGGGAGCAACTGATATACATAAACAGATTTTAAAAACAGAGATATGGAAATCCAGCCAGCTTCTTTCTTGGGCCACTGAATTTTTTTATACAACTTTATAAAGGTATAATTTACACACCATAAAATTAACCCATTTTAAGTGAATCATACAATTCAATTGTTATTAAATTTACAGAGTTGTACAGTGGTCATCAGAATCCAATTTTAGACCATTGCCATCAGTCTCAAGAGATCCCTTCTAGTTCCCAACTCTTACCCCAGGCAACCACTAATCTACTTTTTGTCTTAGTGGATTTGCCTATTCTGGACATTTCTCATAAATGGAATCATACAGTGCATTGCCTTTTATGTCTGGCTTCTTTCACTTAGCATGATGTTTTTGGAGTGCATCCATGTTGTAGCATATATCAGTATTTTGTTCCTTTTTATTGATAGTCTTTCATCACATGGGTATACTGTATTTTGAATATCCACTTACTAACTGATGAACATTTGTGTTGTTTCCACTTTTTAGCTTGGTATGAATAATGCTATGAACATTTACATACAAATTTTTTGTGAAGATATGTTTCAGTTCTCTTGAGTATATATGTACATATGAAATCACTGGGTCATATGCTAACTATGTTTAACTGTTTGAGGAACTGCCAGGCTTTTCCACAGTGGCTGTACCATTTTACAGTCCCACCAGCAGTGTATGAGGGCTCTAATTTCTCCACATCCTCTTTAGCACTTGTTGTCCGTCTTTTTAAATTACAGCCATCCTAGTGGGTATGAAGTGGTATCTCATTGTGGTTTTGATTTGCATTTCCCTGGTAAGTAATTATGTTGAGCATCTTTTAATGAGCTTATGAGCCATTCCTGTATCTTCTTTGGTGAAATGTCTATTCAAATCCAGTGTCCATTTTTTAATTGGGTTATTTGTCTTCTTTCTATTGAGTTGGAATAGTTCTTTATACATTCAGGACATCTCAGATATGTCAGCTATATAATAAATATTTTCAGCCATTCTCTAACTTTCCCCTTTTTTAGTGGTGCCTTTTGAAGCACAAACATTTTTATTTTGATGAAGTCCAGTTTAGCAACTTTTTTTCTTTACTTATCGTGACTTTGGTATTTTATTTAAGAAATTTTTACCCAACTAAAGGTCACAAAGCTTTTTTCCTATGATTTCTTCTAAGAGTTTAAGAGGTTTAGCTGTTACATTTAGGATCGTCATCAATTTAGAGTTAATTTTTATGTATGGTGTGAGGTAAAGGTCTAAACTCATCTTTGTACACATAGATATCACTTCTTCCGGCACACGATCATTGCGTGGGTCAGCTGCCTTCCTCCATCCCTCCCACCACTTCAGCATGCCTGGAGATGAGCAACACCCCTGCTCCATGGCAGCCTCAGACCCCACTTCCCCGCCATGTCAGTTCACAAGACCAACAGACTGTCTTGACTGCACACAGTCCCAATTCCATTTTTCTAGAAGAAGAAAACAATGGACCGATTGGCCCATTTTGGGTCAAATGACAACCTCTGGTCCAATTGCACATGCCCTAGGGGTCAGGGTTGTGTAGTATAACTTTGGCTGCCACGCTCACCCCTGGATGGATGATAGTTCTCAGAGAAGGACTCTTGTTGTAAGCTGAGCAGATACCCCCAAAGGTGTCTACTCCTGAGTCAGTTCAGCATTCTGGATCTCTGGTAAACTAGCTTGACTTTTCCAGCTCTGGGCTCACAGGTCATGGCCCCAAAATTTGTTTTTTCTTGACCTGTGTTCAAGTGTTCATGGAAACAAATGAAACAATTGAATAATTTACAACATTTAAAAACTATAAGATTTCATCTGAAAATCCAGCTCTTATCTTTCATTTTTAAAATAGGCAGATCTGGGCTTGTAGCACTTGGTGGCATCTGAGTGGCACCTGGACTCTTCAGAGATTATACTCTCCAGTCCCCACCACTCCCTCTTGTTCCACAGACAGTCCCCCTGTAGTAATTTTTATTCCTGAAACCATAGACATTTAAAGGTGTGCCTCCACGCATCGAAAAGCTCATGGGGCCACTGCCTGCCCACAAAGTCATATGCCTCTTGCATCTTATCCAGAGGATAACTCTTAACCCAGCACTGCCTAGATTCTAAGTCTAAATCCTGCAGCACTGGACTCGAAAGGGGATTTTGACATTTACAGTCTGCTCTCTGCACCACAGCCAGTGGCGCTGATAATCCTGCATGTTTTATGGAAATTATGCTCTGACCAGACTTCATGAGAATATGCAGTATTTGGGGCACCTTCATGCATGATGCCTTTTTCTCAGAATTAGAAAAAGAAATTAATATTCTGACTTACTCGACTACAATACCAAATATGGCAGAAAGTAGAGCAGTTTGGAATGGGAAGTGGTGGATGAGGCAGGTTAGAATATATTAAGAAAGGAATCCCAAACTCTCACTTTTTACCAAGAAAATAAAAGATGTGCTAAGAATGTGGAAGGCATTTCATTTTAGAAGATCTTTCCCAATAGAATAAACCTTTTTTTTTCTTTATTGATTTCAGAAAGAAGAGAGAGAGAAAGAGAGAGAGGGAGGGATAGAAACATCAATGATGAGAGAGTCATTGATCGGCTGCCTCCTGCACACCCCTGACTGGGAATCCAACCGAGATCTCCTGGATCCTAGGTCGATGCTCAACCACTGAGCCATGCCCAGCCAGGCTAAACCTTTTTTTTTTTTTTTTTTTAATGAGTTCAGTTAGTTCTTATTTTCCCTATTATAAAACCAAGATGTTCTCATAGTTGAAATCTTGGGAAATACCAAAGATAATAAACATCCACTACCCAGAGGAAACCAGTATTAACATAAGAGGGACTCACCCTTGCTCTCACTCTGTTAGTTAATAGAATTGGCATCATCCTGCACAAACAATGTCTTCTATAAATTTAATCTCCTTATAAGCATTTTCCCATATCATACTGGGGCTCCACAGATGTGATTATCAATGGCTGCATGTTCTGTAGCTATCCCATAATATATTTCATTCCCAAATATCAGATTATTTCCTATCATAAACAATGTTGCAATGAGCATCTTTATGCATAACCCCTTATTCATGCTTTGGATTACCATGAACGGATTTTCTAATAATCAAATTTCCAGGAAAAAATAAGAAAGTTAGCAGAAAGGTATCAATATTCATCAATAGGATAAATCTTATCTCAAGTTTTTTGTTGGTTTAAACATCATTGTGAAAAATATGCCCACACCTTCTGCACTTAGGTCCTTCTCCCTGTGTCTTCTTTATCCATTTGGGTCTCATTTCCTCAGAATTCAACCACAAAACCTCTCTTGAGTATCGATCGCGTGCCAGCCTGGTGCCAGCACAGGAGAATGGCAATAGGTGAAAAGGTGTGGTCCCTGCCATCAAGGAGGGGGCATCCCCTTGATCGTCATGGGTGTCACAAATCAGAAACAGAAGTAATGGACACGCTGCATGCCCTAGAGTTGCACCCTTTTTAGTCAGGGAGAACCAGCTGAAGAAGGAATGATTAGATAAGTGACATAAAGAGCACTGTTAGAAGTGCTGTGGGTACACACAGAGAGGAGCACTAAGAGCTTCAAGGCAAAAGGATGCTCCAGGCAAGGAGCCCAGCACAAGCAAAGGCACACAGTGTAGAAGAGCTTCCTTACACCTTGGCCCCAGCATGTCTTTCCAGACTCATCATTCTACACTCCAGTCACTTATGACAATTCTCTCCTAATTCATTGAACTCAGCTCTATACTTTTATTCTTTCATTTACTCAGCCTTAAATTCCTCTTCCTTCTTCCTGGTGAACTTCTACTCATCCATCAAAGCCCAGCTCTCACATCACCCCTTTTCTGATGTCCTTCTTGACATCAACACTCTGCCTTGGGAGAAGCTGTGTCTTCCTCCTCTGTCCTGCCACCTGCTTTCATCTTACCTGAGTCATCACACTTGTCCCAGTTGAATTCTCGAATTTTTAATTTAATTTTTTAAAATATGTTTTTATTCATTTCAGAGGGAGGAAGGGAGAGGGAGAGAGAGATAGAAACATCAATGATGTATCATTGATTGGCTGCCTCATGCCCGCCACTACTGGGGATCGAGCCCACAACCTTGGCATGTGCCCTGACTGGGAATCAAACCCTGACCTCCTGGTTCACAGGTCAGCATTCAACCACTGAGCCATGCTGGCCAGGCTAATTTAATTTTTGATGCTGTTTATCTTATGTCTTTCTTTTCAAGCTAATTGACAAAGTTCTTAAAAGCAGAGCAGTGTATCAGTTAGGATGATTCTGTTGGCTGTGTGTGATAGAAAATCCAAGCTAACCCAGTAGTAGAGAGTCCTGGCTGGTAAGGCAGCCCCATTATCATCAGAGACCTCAACTTTTTCCAAATTATAACTGTACCTTTCTCATTTTGTGGCTCTTTCTCATGGCTGCTTAAAGTCTATTCATCCTGTCAACATTCCAGCCACCTGGAAGAAAGAAGGGCCAAAGAAAAGAACAAATCCTCCCTTTAAGGCTGCCTTCAGAAAGTTGCAAACTACATTTTTATTTTCATTTCTTTGGAACTTAGTCATATGGTAATCTCCAGCTGCAAAGGAGCCTGGGAAATGTAGTCTCTATTGCAGACAGCCATGTACTCAGCTAAAAGCAGAAGTCTATTCCTAAGCAGAGGAGAACTGATATTAGAAGACTGTTAGCAGTTTCTGCCATAGTGAAAAACAGGGAAAGATCAAGGATAATTCCCCTGAACCAGACTGAGCCGGCTGTGGGATCCCTGTGTCACTCACCAAGAAATGGAAGAAAATACAACAGCTACTATTAATTAATTGAGCACTTCCTGTACGTCAGGCACTAAGTGCTTACTTTATCCCCATTTTAGAGGTGAGGAAAACTGAGTCTTGGTGAAGTCTGGACCAGCTCATTGGGGCAGAGAGAGGATTAGAGCAGAGGTTTAGTGGTTTATAAAGCACCTGCGTTCTTAATTGCTGCCCTGTTCTACCACTCAAATGAGTTCCGAGCCATCTGAGGACCAGCAGTGCTGAACTGGGAGGGGAAGTGGAGGGGATGAAGCCACGGGGGAGCATCTCTCCAAACCCTCCAGTTCCTCTTGCCTGCCCTTTCTGGCTATCAGCAGAGATCCTTGCCCAACAGTCTCTTTTATCTAAACCCAACGCCTGCAAGTTTTACTTTGGAAAATAATTACCTGTAGGAAAGTGGGAGTATTTTGGAATCAGACCCAGGCCACTTCTTCTTGCATACCTCCCATGATGGGAAGCATAGTATCTCTCAAGGCAATTCACTGCATTGTTAGATAACATTTACTTTTAGAAAGTCTTCCTTACCTTGAGCTGAGAGCCGTGTTCTTTAGTAGTTCAGGGTGCATATTCTTCAGTTAGCTCAGCGGTTCTAAACAAAGGATCATTTTGCCCCCCAGTGGATATCTGGCAATGTCTAGAGGTATTTTTGGTTGTCATGACTGGAAATGGGAGAGAGGTGCTACTGACATCTAGTGAGTAGAAGCCAGGGATGCTGCTAAACATCCAGCCAATGCACATGACAGCCCCCCACAACAAAGAATTATGAGTTCAAATGTAGAATGAGGGCGGAGAAACTCTGAGTTAGATAGACCTAGGTTTGAGTCTTGGCTTCGCCAACTGCTTCCTGGCTGTATGGCCGCTCTGAGCCTGAGCTGACTGCCCCACCCCACTATCTCCAGTGATCCTCAACAGTCCAGGGAAAGAGGTCATAATATTTTCCTATAATACAGCTGAGGAAATTGGGGACCTGACTGTTTTCTCAGGTTCCCCACAACCCATCAAGTGGCAGAGCCTGGGTGAGAAGGTGAGAGCGTTCTCTCTCCATCACTTGCTTCACTATGGACACAATGCAATAAAGAACCTACAGGCTCCTCCTACCTTTCTTCTCAAAATGCCCTGTCCAGTGTGCCTCCTCTAGCTCCTATTCTGTCTCCTCAGAGCACATCTTCTCACCAGCCAGCACCACCTCTGAAGGCTTGGTCTTGACCCTAGAGAGGGTACCTCAGAACCCAGTGGTGTCTGGACAGACTGAGAGGAGTGTGGCCTCTTGGTGGCATGAGGTGAAATGAGGATCTGTGTCCCCAAGTACCTCCATCCTGTGCCAGAGTGCCATAACATTAGTTATCTCACTGAGTAGGGTCTGTTCAGAGATTAGGTGAGAGGAGGAGAGTCTAGGAAGGACTTAATGAGCCTATGTATGACCTGGGCAGCCACACAGGCCCTGGGCACAGGATCCCAGAGTTTGGTTTAAAGTTCTGCTGTCTCCATCTTGAAATTCTTAATAATATTTTAATTTTTAATTGGCACTGGGCCCACAGATTATTCAGCCAGTCATGATGTGGCCACTCCTGCTGTCCTCTTGGCTGCCCGCCCTGTAGGGCCCATTTTTTCAGGCTCAGTGCTGGAGTCACATGTTCCCTCAAGCTTCCCCCTCCTCTTCTGACCCCCCCACCCCCAGCCGTCAGCGTTGCTCAGGGAGGGGTAGCCTCCAAGTGCCATGTGTATGCAGCGTGGGTACTGCAGTTGCCTTTCCAGGGACCCTCCTTCGGAATCCCGTGGTTTAAGACCAAAGTGGATTTGCTCGTTCCTGAAACAGATCACTGAGCTGCAAGGGAGTGTTCACCAGTAACAGTCTGTTGAATGAATAAGTTCTAAGCTGAGATATTTCGGACCATCCTGCTTCTCACTCACTAGGGCTGCCTTGGGAATGCAAAGCTCTGGCAGTGTTTTAGGAAACCGCTTCCTGCTTTCTTCCAATCAAAACAATAACAAATAAAATCCGTGAGAGGATGCCGCCTTAGCCTTCCTAAGGTGACTGTGGGCAATTCCAAGGAGTTTCAGTTTGGTCAGGGCTGAAGGTGAAGCTCCAATTTATTGACTGAGTATTGGATGGAGAAGTACAGAAAGATACAGACTGAAGCTGTAGATTTGGGAGTTGTCCACACAGAGGTGATGGCTGGGGTGAACCGGGGTGAGTGCATAAGGCCTGTGAGGCTGACAGCATGGAGTGAGAGGGGCAGAGGGCAGGACTGGGCCACAGGAGGAGAAGAACAAGTTCTTGAAAAAGTCAGAGGAAGCACACTCAGAGAAGTCTGAGGGTTGCTCTGCCTGGCTGTTCAGAGCTTGAGAAGAACGTGGAAAAATACCTAAAGCAAGACTCTAAAAAGGAGACCTGGAAAAGCCTTTAGTGATCACCTACCCTACCTTTCACATTTGACCAATGAGAAAACACAGGCTGAGACATCACTCAGAAAATTAGTGGCAGAGCTGGGGCAAAATCAGTGCCACCCAGTGGTGCTTTTCCAGTAAACTAACTCAACAGGTTCCTTCCTCAAGGACCAAATGCCTTGGGGTCATGATATTTATCTTAAAAAATATGAATTTGGCCTTATACTCAGGAATTTATCTGGCTTTGCCTTAATGTAAAACTAGTTTTTTCCCCTAAATTATTCAAAAAGATTTATGATCTCTGTGTTTCTCAGTTTTCTTTAAACTCATGTCACTTTTTGATGAATATAAAAAATCTGGAAGTTTTAATACCTACTTTTACTTCCCACCCCAACTGGTGATCACCAATAACAGGATACAATCTGTTCTCAGTATAGACCCGCTAGCAATGTATAGTTTTATGTCATAAAAATGTTTTTCAAATATAAAAGTAAAATAATAATAAATATGCTTTCTCAAGTAACAACCCTCTCCCCATTTGAGAACCATTTGTCTAAGGAAATGGGCTCAACTTATTTCCTGCTTTGTGTACCCTTGGAGCCTCTTCCATATCAGTTAGGGGTGCTTTTAGTTGTCAGTAAAAACTCCCGCAATAGTTTCTTAAGCAAAGAAGATATTTCATTATTTCCCATAATAACCAGTGTGAAGGAAGAAGATTCCAGGTTCTGTTCAGCATCTCAACTATAATAGGACTCTCTGGGTTGTCATCTCAGCGTTTTTCTTAGCATTTCCCCGATGGCCCCAAGATGACCTCCATAGCCCCAAGCATCACTTCCTGTGAGGAAGAAAGCAGCAAAGTGGGAAACAATGTTTTTCCTTGTTTTGCTCATTTTCCGGAGAGGAAGCACTTTCCAGAATCCCACCTTTGCCAAGAGACTTTCCCGTTTACTTCCTTGGCCACAGTTGTGTCTCATGCCCACCCCTAGACCAGCCACTGGCAATGAGGAACTAGAGCACCGTATTCAGCTTAAACCAATCATGATGCAGCCCACCTTTCCAGAACACGTGCAACGTGGGACTTATACAAACTTCACCTTGTTTTTGTCCAACTCCCTCACTAGAATGCAAGCATCTTGAGGGCATAGATTTTTGTTTTGTTCACTGATATATTTCCAACACCCAGAACAATGGCAGAAATTCAGTAAATAGTCATTAAATGAAAGAAGGAATGAATGACAAGAAAGAAGGGGGTATAAGCTGTAGGTAACCAGCAATGTCCACTGCCCCTGATCACATACAACCCCAGTCTGATCAATGTGATGGTACTAAGTGACCGTTGATCACCAAGACCTAACCTTAATCCTTCTGTCTTTCTTCCCAGGGAGTGAGCCATAGCTGGAGGTTGCTCTTTTGTCAATGACCTTTCCCAACTCTTCCATCATCTTAGAAGATAAGATGTGTGAAAGGAACAGGACCACCATGCCCATCTCCCAGCTAATGCCCCTGGTGGTAGTCCTGAGCACCATCTCCTTGGTCACAGTGATGCTCAACTTGCTGGTCCTGTGTGCTGTGCGCAGCGAGCGGAAGCTGCACACCGTGGGGAACCTGTACATCGTTAGCCTCTCGGTGGCGGACCTGATTGTGGGAGCTGTTGTCATGCCCATGAACATCCTCTACCTCTTCATGACCAAGTGGTCCCTGGGCTGGCCTCTCTGCCTCTTTTGGCTTTCCATGGACTACGTGGCCAGCACAGCATCTATTTTCAGTGTCTTCATCTTGTGCATTGATCGCTACCGTTCTGTCCAGCAGCCCCTCAGATACCTGAAGTACCGCACCAAGACCCGAGCGTTGGCCATCATCGTGGGAGCCTGGTTTCTCTCCTTCCTCTGGATTATTCCTATTCTGGGCTGGCATCACTTCATGCCGCAGATCTCAGGGCAACAGAGGGACAAATGTGAGACAGACTTCTACAATGTCCTCTGGTTCAAGATCATGACCGCCATCATCAACTTCTACCTGCCTACCTTGCTCATGCTCTGGTTCTACGCCAAAATCTACAAGGCTGTCCGGCAGCACTGTCAGCACCGGGACCTCATCAACAGATCCCTCCCTTCCTTTTCTGAAATTAAGCTGAAGCCAGAGAGCCCCAAGATGGGGGCCAAGAAACCAGGGAAGAAGTCTCTCTGGGAGGTTCTGAAAAAGAAACAGAAAGTTGCTGGTGATGGACCGGTCTTGAAGCCACCATCCCAAGACCCAAAGGAGATGAAATCTCCAGGTGTCTGCAGCCAAGAGGATGATGAAGAAGTGGACAAACTTCATTGCCTCCCACTTAATACTGTGCAAACACAGACTGAGGCGGAAGGAAGTGGCACAGGCTACATAACCACTGACCAGAGCCAGAGCCAAAGCCAGCTTGAGATAGATGCGCAGAGCATGACTATGCATGGGGCCAGTGAGATATCAGAGGATCAGACCCTAGGCGATAGCCAGTCCTTCACTCCAACAGACTCGGACACCCCCACAGAGTCAGCATTGGGGAAAGGCAAACCGAGAAGTGAGTCCAGCACAGGCCTCGATTACATCAAGTTCACTTGGAAGAGGCTCCGCTCGCATTCAAGACAGTATATATCTGGGTTGCACATGTACCGAGAGCGGAAGGCCGCCAAACAACTGGGTTTTATCATGGCAGCCTTCATCCTTTGCTGGATCCCATACTTCATCTTCTTCATGGTCGTTGCCTTCTGCGAGAGCTGTTGCAACGAACATGTGCACATGTTCACTATCTGGCTGGGCTACATCAACTCCACACTGAACCCCCTCATCTACCCTTTGTGCAATGAGAACTTCAAGAAAACATTCAAGAAAATTCTGCACATTCGCTCCTAAGGGAGGCTGCAGGGAGATGCGACAAAGTGATATTTAGGTTGTCCCTGAAGAAAATGGAGGGGGAAGGCCTGTGCGTTGCCAGGTTCCTGGGCTTTCTGGAGTCAAAACAATAGTCCTTGGGGCTGGGTCATTTGGAAAGTTCTTAGGCACCATCGAAAGAACTGCAAATAGTGGTCAGCAGAGAATGTACTCTGAGTACAAGAGAGAATATTTCCAAGAGAATCGAATCTGGATGAGCACTCCTACTCTCACTGTAATTCAAGCTTCCAGACTTGAATTAATTGGCAGTTGAAGGGACTCATGGGTAGAGTTCCACTGGAGAGTTAGAACTCCAGCTCCTTTCTGGAATGGAGCTATATGACTGTGCAGAGACCTTACACATGCAGAGATACTGTCCCTTTCCAAGGGTCACCTTGAGAGGCATAACAGCTATTCTACTGTGACTGCCACTTCTCAGAATACCTCTCTTCTGAGCCTCTTTTACAGCTGTCTTCAGAACCAGTGTCTGAACCGCCCTGGAAATTCTGCCTTATTATTTCTCCCTCACACATGGCTCAGAGTTGATAGGAAATTGGGCAGCTTGCACACCCATCGTTTTCAACCCCACATTCCTTTTAGCTATTAAAAAAAATGATGATAAAAGCTGCCCTAAAAAGAAAAAGAAATTTTTTAATGGTTTCACATTAAACATTTTTAAAAAGGGAATGGGAGAAGAAAGCTGTATTTCTTGAGTACTATGCCAGGTTTATCTCATTTAAGCCCCATCACACCCTACAACAGGAGGGTGGTGTGAGGAGAGACACAAACTGAGGTGCAACATGGTGAAATAAGCTGCCCAAGATCACATAGCTAGTTATGTGAGAGAACTAGAATGAAAACCCTGTGGGGTTCCCGTTCATCGTAACACATTTTCTCCCAAAAGCAAATATTTGTCCTATGAGTACAAGCGCGCACACACACACACATGCACACACACAAAATTCTTGAGAGTGGTAGCAATTCTCAAAAGAATATGTTGTGAGCAGGAACAGCTGATGTAGAATATGCCTGTGGCCATTGAAGGTGATACTTTGAAGGGACAGTGTGCTACTTATCTGTGAGTTCTGCTGTGTTTGTCCAAACATGGTCATGTTCTTTTACAGTCACATCTCTCAAGTAAAACTAGTAAAGGCATGGAAACATACAATTTTACTTGGTGTTCATGTTGTAATCTGTTGGTGACTTATATTTTAAAACTTGATGCTAAACTGTAATATGTGTAGCAAATGGGGTGTCCATGTAAGCTGGCATTTTGTGTCTTGTGTTCCTGTTTGCATGATCTGCTAAAATCAGAGATTTTTTACCTACTTAAAATATGATATTTAAAAGTATACTGTTATCATTTTGACTTACCCAGGTCTACTATTCTGAGTCTCTTGGATGGAGATGTACTGAAATTACTGTCAAATGTTACAAGAGCTCATATAGGGTTTCTCTTTGGTTTCTGATCACATTTGTAAATGGCGTTAGAAAAGGACCTACTTTTCAAAACTAGCTTCACACTCACTCTGCTTTGCATCCCCAAAAGCTCTTCTTGCTCAAAACTGTGGGAGCTAAAGAGACTTTTATCCTGGTTTTAGAAGCTGCAGCTGGTCTGTTTCCAGGTCAGCAGACATTTCTCAGAAGGCCAGTGAAAGCATTCTTCCCTAGGATCCCTCAGGACCAAGGAACACCTAAAAAGACCATTCTACGCAGACAAATGGCTAAGTGCTCATTATTTATGTTGATGAACAGTTAAGGCAACTAGTGAAGAGAAGTGGTTATGAGCTCTGACTTTGGGTCAGAGTAACCTGGATTTGAGTTTGACAAGAACAAGAAACGATCAACATAAATTGTCAGAGCATAAAGAACAAGGTCCATGCATTATCATATACAGTGTTTATGATGCTTGTAGTTTGGTTGGTACACAGAGGGAACTCATATGTCGTTTTCAAACATACATGAGTATATGCTATGTGCCGGGCTTCATGCTTTACCACCATTATCTAACTTAACCTTGATAGCAGTCTCGTGAAGGAGATTTCCATGTTTTCACAAATAGGCAAACTGGATCACAGAGAGGTTAAGGACCAGCTGTAAGATCTGATTCTGAAATGTTCTTCCTTTCCACTGTATCAGCCTGCTATTCCCACTCCTGTCTGAATGATTGGATTAATTTTTGAATTTATGAGGGACTAAATTCATATGAGATAACTCAGCCCCAGCCCATTCAGCAAAGAATCAGTGACCGATGGCTTGCACAAAATCCAGTTGAAACCAGGCTTTCTGCCCTAAATACCTTCTAGGAGAGGGCTGTTATAGAGACCTTGATTATAGATAAGAATCTGAAGATTCAGAAGCTCCTATGGATTTCTTTTTATGGGCTTAAAGCTGATGAGCTTAAAGCCAACTCCTCATATGGCTAGTTTGCCAAATTTATCAAACATTGGCTTCTTTTTAACTATTTACAAGGTTTACAACAATGCATATTGGATGAGGCTTTTAAGAACACTTTTCTACCATTGTGAAGATATAGTAACTGATTCTCAATTTCCTTCATGGCCATGTATTGAAGAAGGTTCCGTATGCTCTGCCCCTAGCTCACTGCTACTGCAGCAACAGACTGAGTTGGAGAGAGGGGAGAAATAGAGGTGAGGAGACTAAGGGTGAGAAGAGGGGGAAATGAGGGGTAGAAATTAGAGGAGTGGGGGAGACAGAGGATCAGAGAAGACACACCAAGGGGAAGAGATGAGGGACACCAAGGGACAGAAGAGGAAGAAAGGGCGAGATACAAGTGCGGAAGGACAGAGAAGGGGAGAGATTAAGGAGCAAATGGAGGAGATTAAGAGGCAGACAGATGGAGACAGGGGAAGACAAAGGGAGAAACAGGAATGGAAGGGGAGACAGAAAATAAAAGGTGGAGTGGGGGACAGAAAGAGCGTAAACTAGGTAGCAGAGTATTAATACACCCAGGAAAAAGCTACATTCAAAAACATATTCTTCATTAATGTATTCATAAGTTAAATTTATTCAGAGAAAGAATGAACCATCTTTAGCTTTTGATAAATAGAAAATGCCTTCAAATGCTTCTCTGAGACACATGAAAACCAGTTAACTACCACATCACGTAAATCTTTAAAAGCTTGTGAAGCCATTCCATCCAATAGAAATTGATATAAACCATAGAAGTTGGTCGTTTGGTTCCTTGGTTTACAGAAAATTGTTGGTCTTTCTTTTGAAGTTGGGCCTTCCAGGAGGTAGATTTAATAGTCTTAACACACGGTAAAAAGATCCTGGGGCTCTGCTGGCTGTGATGCACTCTAAGTGCTGTAAAGAAAGAATGCTAAGATCTAACTTGCCAACATGTCATTCCCCAATTTCTTGGGCTTTCAAAGACAAGGTTGTGTGCCATATGGTTCCCATTGTGGGGACTGTGTGTACTCCTCAACTGAGCTGGAAGATAAGCATGAAAGCAGATTGACCTGAGTCACTTGAATAAGCATCACAGTCTTGTTGACCTGCTATGTCTGAGAACATTCTCTTGCATCTTTCTTGATGTTCCACCATCTTGGTGCCTCCCCATCCTGGGCAGCAAGGCAGGTCTTCTGTTCTGAACCTCACCCTAATAAGGAGGCCACATTTGTGACTTGAGTGACCATCTATTTTGTATGTCCAGACATCATCTGTTAATTTAACAAGTACTTCTTGAACACTTCTTGGGCCAGGCATTAGGAGACAATGGAGAACAAAGCAGACATGATTTCAACCATATGAAGTTACTTTAGGGTTGCAAGCGACAGAAATCAGGTTTCTGAATGGCTACTGAGGTGTTTTGTGGAATCCAGTAAGGTTTTAGATGACCTTGCCTCCGGAAGGGCTTGAGCCAAGTCAGCCACAGGAACCACAATAGTAGAACTTCCCTCTAGAATACTGCCGTTGATCTATTTTATTTATTCCTGTTCCTACATCTGTGAGCATCAGTTCAAAAGCACAAAGCTCGAGTAAAGAATCGTCCTATGTCCACCTCAGCTGCAATCAGCTCTGAAGGGAGGTGGGGTGGGGTGGGAGCAGGTGGGACATGGGGTACAAACATGGCTGGAGGACCAGCAGTTCCTAGAGGAGCAGGAAATATTGTGAGTTGGGAAGAAACCCCAAAAGGTATTAATTACAAGGATCTTGAAGTCCAGCAGGGGAAACAAGCTTATAAAGAACTAACTTCAACCTATCCTCATATATGCTTAATAGAGTGAAGCCTAGAGATGGTGGGTGTCAGGCACATAGGAGGTCACATCCCTACTGTTGTTTTTTTAAATCAAATTTATTACATTAAATATATCAGTAAAATGCACCCATTTTAAATGTAGGGTTCAATGAATTTTGACAAATGTGTACACCCACACCATCTCCAGCTCAATCAAGATAGATAAAACATTTCTAAAAAGTTGCTCATGCCCCTTTGCAGACAATGCCTCCCCTTTATGCCCCAGGCAACCACTGACTTGACTTCTATCACTATAGATTAGTTTTGCTGATTCTAGAGCTTTACATAAGTAGAATCATATAATATGTTCTCTTTTTCCATCAACATTTTGTCTAAGATTCACCCACAATTCAACTGGAGTTTGAAGACAGAAAAAGGGTTAGACAAGCAGAAGAAGTGTGAGGGGATTGCAGATGGAGAGAGAAATGAGCAGGATGTGATTAAAACATCAGAATTAGTGTAGTGTGACCCAAGCATGCAGTCTGAGGGGGCAGTGGCAGGGGAGGAACCTGATATAGTGGGGACAGTTGACAATGTTGAATTTTACTTGAGCCCCGTGCTCTTAAAAACCAGCAATGGTTAAGAAATCCTCCCTCACCCCAACACACACACATACTCTTGTGCTTCTGAACTGGTTTACTGAAAGAAACATCAATTCTCATGACTTAGATGGGACTTATGGGTGCCTCCTTGTTTACTGTGGCAAGGTCAGACACAGTCTTGAATTCCTATTTTTTGTCTCCACTGATTAAAGAAAAATGCCTAATAACCAACTTTAGTTAAGCTCTCATTCCCCAGGCTCCCTAATGTTGACTCACCCACATGCTGAAGCAGCATACAACCCCTCCCGAGAAAAGGGGGGGCTCAAGGTAAAACAGTCTGATTTACTACTAGATCAGACCACCCTTTCTTCCCACTTTCCCACACCCAGTTTCTTCTAGTCTTCTTCACTCTTCTTCCTCACTGAAGAAACTCTTTTCGCCTAACCCTTGAGACATTTGCAGATCTTTTGGTCAGAGCGATTTCCTATTGCAATATTTCCCTCCCCTGTTGCAATAGCCTCTCCCCTCTCCTCCCCCATGCTGTGTAAGAATCCTTTTGAATAAAGTACCTCCTTACTAAGTCAAACAGGCTTCGATTAGAATCCTGGCCCGAAAGTTCTTTAACTTCAGCAAGCCCTTAACTTTTCCTGGCCTCCATCCTTTCCTATGTAAAATGGGGGTAATATAACACCTACTTTGCTGGACCTTTGTGGCAATTAGAGATGTGGAAACCTGCAAACATGGCAGATAATCAATAAATAGTAGTCATTACTCTTGTTATTATGAGTCTATAGAGCTACATCAGAGTCACTTTGTGAATGGCCTGATAGATTAGGTTTATACTCACTACTGTATTTTCAACACCTCTGCACTGCTTGGCACATAGTACACGCTCAATAAATAACTTAGGTGCAAAACTATCCCATTGGAAGCGCAGTGCTTTGAGAATAGGGCCTCGGTGAGAATGCGCAGATTGGTCACTGTCGAATTTCATTGGCCTTTACCTATCACAATTCTCATCTTCTGTCTCTCCACGCCTCTCTCCGAATGGTCCCTGGAATACATTTGATGCTGCCTCTCCCCGAAAATGGAAATGCTAATAATTCCTGTCCTCTGAAAAAAAGAGAGAAGGTGGAGCGCTTTTACAAAAGCCTAGGGGCATAAACTCCTTCCCGCCTCGGAGAAGGCGCAGCCCCCCAGGACCTGCTCGCCCCAGGGGGCCTCGCCCACCGCCTGAGGCTCCGCCTCCCCCGCCTCGCAAGTTCCTCCCACTCAGCCCGGTGCTAGGGGCTCGCTTCCCACGCGGGCCCGCGGCTCCGTGTACGCATGCTCACCACTAACCCCGGGCAGGCGGGGGCGGGGTCACGTTGCGTCATCGGGGCGCGCTCTGCGGACGACGCTGCGGTTGCCGGAAGTTGAGCGGCGGTAAGTGAGCCGCGCTGGTGTGGGAGCGGTGGGGTCCTTCGGGGTAGGTTTTGGAGGCCTGGCGGGACGGGGCGAGCTCGGCTGTGAAGGCGAAGGTCTCAGAGAGTCTCGGGATCCTCCATCCCCCGGGGAGTGACTGACTCTCGCCCTCGTCCTCCTGCAGTGACGTCCCCTCAGATTGCCTCAGCCGGGGTCTTCTGACTCGGGTGGCCCTAATTTCCTAAGCCAGTCCCTTGAGTCCTCCGACAGGGCGAGCTCAGCATGTCCGGCGGTGGAGCGCGGCAGCTAGGACGCCAGGCTGCTCGTCCTGGCTTTGCCCGGATTTGCTGTGTGACTGGCACGTCATCCCCCTTCCTGAGCCTTCTTCCCTCATCTGTAAAATGGGAGTGATAATAACCCGATCTGTGAAGCGTGGACGTTAAGTTGGGCTTCTCTGAGCTAAGGTTCTTGATTCCTCGGTTTGGTCCGAGGGTTGTAAACTTTAATGCTTAGTCGGGTAAGGTAAATGTAGATGTAAGAAAATTTCTGTATCATAGAGTCAACTTTTATTTTTACTGAATTGAGTTATATGAGCACAATACTAACATATATGATGATGGAGAAGTGAAACCAAATCTCCAGTGTGTGTGTGTGTGTGTGTGTGTGCGCGTGCGTGCGCGCGCTGGGGTCAGTCTCTTGTTTTTTAAACCCTTGGTGACTAATACATTTTTTTAAAAATTGGCAACTAATTAAAAATCTTTTAAACTGCAACTGAAACCAGGCATATCTGTGGCTTCTAGTTTGGGACCTTTGAGTCCCAGATTCCCTTGTCCATTGAATACTTGGATTTCTTCTGTGACACTGCCACTGGTTAAAATTCTTAAGTGACAGAAGCTTACTACTTCTTGCTACTCCTATTTGGACTTCCTCCAGCTCTGACTCTTAAAAAGTCATAAATTGAGCTGAAAGTGGTTACCCAGTAATTTCAGCTCATTGTCCCTCCTTCAGGCTCTTAAGGCTCTCACTTCCACTTTATTGCCCACACATCTTTGAAAGCTGCTAGTTTGTCTTCCTCTTCCCACCTTTTCATCTTCAGGCTAAGCTCATATAATTTCTTCTTATATTAGAGAGAGGAAGGTGGCGGAGAGAGGGAGAGACACATGGATTTGTTCCACCTATTTATGCATTCATTGATTGCTTCTTGTATGTGCCCTGGCCTGGGATTGAACCCGCAGCCTTGGTGTATTGGGATGATGCTCTAACCAACTGAGCTATTCGGCTAGGACTCATTTTTTTACCCACAGTAAACTCCACAACAACTGAGAATATTGTTATGTGTCAATCAGGCATTATTGTAAGCATTGGTGATGTAGCAGTAAAATAAAAACAAAAGCCCTGTTTCATGGAGCCTTCTTTTTGATCATGGTGGCCGCAGTTGAGGTGATAGTCAATAATACAGTACTTCTAATGGGTCATAGGTGTTTCGGATCCTGATAAACACTTTTTAAAAAAAGAAACAAGAGGCTCACAGGCTGTGTTTCACCTGTAGCCCTTTGCTTTTTTTTTTTTTCTTTCAATATATCTTTATTGATTTCAGGGAGAGGGAGAGAGAGAGATAGAAACATCAATGATGAGAAAGTCATTGATTGGCCGCCTCCTGCACGCCCCCGACTGGGGATTGAGCCCGCAACCTGGGCATGTGCCCTGACCGGGAATCGAACTGTGATCTCCGGTATCCTAGGTCGATTCTCAACCGCTGAGCCACACCTGGCCGGGCTAGCCCTTTGCTTTTGATGCTTCTACTTTCTGGAACATCTCTCCTTCCCCCTCCATTTTTCTTGGCCGACTCCTCCCTGCCCCTCATGTGACATAATTTTGAAACCCTTTAAGAAATTGAGCATAGGGTTCTCATTTGACCACAGGGTCCTTTTTTTGCTCCCAGCCAGCCTCTCATAATAGAGAATAACCGTAAGTATTTATGGAGCTTCTGCTATGCTTGGCACTGCTCTGCAAGCTGAAAATACCAAAATGAGTAAGAGACACATCCCTGTCCTCTAGGAATTAACTTTTTGTAATTCAAGGAGCTGGACAACAGCACTATTATATGAAGCTGTTGTAGAGGTTTGCTGGAGGAGGATTTAGGGTGCTCAGGTCAGGGTAAGACATCAGAGAAGGCTTCTGTGAGGAGGTGTTGCTTTACCCAAGTCCTAACGGATGAGCAGGACTGGACAGGTGGAGAGAGATGAGAGGTGGGAAGGTAGTGCAGACACTGGGAGTAGTGTGAGCTAAGGGCTGTGGGTGACAGTGCATGACCTGCAGGTAGTTCACCCAAATTGGAGTATGGAGTTGTAGGGTAAGACGTGACTGAAAATGTAAGCAGGAGACATCATATAGGGCCTTGTGGACAATAGCATATTAAGAACACAGACTTTGGAATCTAAAATACTTGTGTACCAGTACTAGCATTGCCACTGAATTAGTTTTGTGACCTTGAGCAAGTCACTCTCTTTTAAAGCTTTAGTTTTCTCATCTATAAAAAGAAATATAAGCCCTCCCAGGGTTGCTGTGAGAATTAAATGAAGTATTTGTTATCCACTTGGCTCTGGTAGATGGTAAACAATAAACTATAGCAGTTAATATTGCCATGCTGAGAAGTTTGGACTTTATTTTGAAAGTGTGATGGTGGAGAAGGATTTTAAACAGGGTGTGACATGCTCTCATCTATTTTAAATTACCCAGGCAGCATTCTGGTGATTACATTGAACAGGGTTCGACCAGTAGGGAGACCAGTTGGGGCACTGTTACCTGGTCTAGATGACGAGAAGGAGGCTAGATCGAGGCAGTGACTGTGGAGGGGGAGGGGAGAGTGTGGATTTGAAGGATGAAGTGGGATTTGCTGGACTGGTAACTGATTGAGTGACCCCATACAGGGGAAAGGAATCAAGATATTGGGGTGGGAGAGAATGACTCCTCTGCATGGTAATAAGTAATAACAGAATTCTTTGATTAACGTTCCCTGAGATTATTCCTGACCTCCTCTCAGATTGCCTCTGCCCTCCAGTTTTACCCATGAAAGAATGAAGTTCACAAATGCCTTCCTTCTCTCCTCTTTTTCCCAATCCTTACTTCCACTTTTCTCAGTGTAAGTAAGGCCCAATTGTGATTCAAGGGAGAAAAACTGGTGCATCAGACTGCATTGTTATCCGATTGTGGTGTTTTTTGGACTAAGATTTATAACCCTATATTCACCTCTATGAAATTTTTTTTTTAATCGTCACCCAAGGATATTTTTTCCATTGCTTTTCAGCGAGAGTGGAAGGGGGAGAGAGACAGACAGACACATCGAATGGTTGCTTCCCGCAGACGCCCCAACCAGGCCTGGGATCGAGTCTGCAACTGAGGTACGCGCCCTTGACTAGAATAGAACCCACGACCCTTCAGTCCCCGGGGTGATGCTCTACCTATGGAGCCAGACTGGCTAGGGCCACCTATATGAAATTTTTAATCTTGTTAAAATAGGCCTGTCATTCTGGGCAGTCAGTGTCTTTTTTATTCTGAATTTTTGTTATCCATCGTATTGCCTTTTCTTCCCTGCTTCACGTCACATGTAGAGTTGATAAGCAAGCATTGTTATCCAAGTTACTGATAAAATGTAATGACAGTACCTTATTGAATCGATTTGTTTGTGTCTGTTTCACTGCTGTAAGAGGTTTAGCACACATGAAATACTTTGTAAATACTGATGAGTATTCATTAACATAGAAAAATAAAGTACAGTAGTCCCTCCTTATCCATGGGAGAACACGTTTCTAGACCCCCAATGGATGCCTGTAACCATGAATAATACCGAACCCTATAAATATTTTGTTTTTTCCTATACATACATACATGTGATAAAGTTTTATTTATAAATGAGGCATAGTAAGAGATTAACACTAACTAATAAAATAGAATAATTATAACAGTATACTGTAAGTTATGTTAATGTGGTCTCTGTCAAAATATCTTATTGTACTGTACTCACCCTTCTTCTTGTGATGATGTGAGACGATAAAATGCCTGGTAAAGTGAATGATGCAGGCATGGGGAGGTAGGCTACTATTAGGCTACTATTGACCCAGAAGGAGAATCATCTGCTTTGGGTAATCCTGGACCGTTGAGCCATGACGATGTTGATGGTCGGATGTCAAGGCAGATGATGCCAAGAGCTGAGAATCCTTGATAATCGAAGGGTTTTTTTGTTCGTTTGTGTTTTTACTAACAGGGGTGGCATATACAGTGTGGATATGCTGGACAAAGGGATGATTAACAACCATGGCAAGACAGAGCTGGACAGTGCAAGATTTTATCACACTACTCAGAACGATATGCAATTTAAAACTTATGAATTATTCTGAAACTTATTAATATTTTTGGACTGTGGTTGACCTTGGGTAACTGAAACTGTGGAAAGTGCAACCATGGATAAGGGGGGAACTACTGTAAAAATAGATTGGGCAGGACCAAAGACTGAGCCAAAGACTTATCACTATTAGCTCCTTTCTTATTAACATCAGTTCATTCCTTAACCAGCATTCTTTGAATAAGATTATTTCACCAGTTCTTAATTCCTCTAATTATTATTTTTCCTCTAATTATGATTCCTCTAATTAGTATTTAATTCCTACATCTTCACCTTGTCTACTAGGGTATCTGGAACAGTCTTGTCAGAGACATTTCTGAGGTCCACATATCCTATATCCTGTGTGTATGGTTCTGTGATCAAGGCAGAAATGAGTTACTTCATAATGCTTGTTTCTTAAATAAACCATAGTGGCCTCTTGTGATTACTCAGGTCTGCTGCATACAGTTGTGCAGGTTATGTACTGCGCAAGAGGTCGCATCTGAGGGGGTTCTGTTTAGATCATAGGCATCATGGGTGTATTTTTATAACAGTTTTTTGGCAGACAAGGGTAAATGTCTTGAGCTAACCTGTTCAATATATTACAACAATTTTCTAAGAAAAGGAAATAAAATGTTTTGAAGGGGTACAATTTTCTAATTGTACAAAGGTACCATGTGGACTAGAATGTCTCATGACATCTTTCCTAGGAGCAAAATATCTGTTCAGTGGGATACAGAATCCATCTTTATTCTCATTTTTGGAAATCAATTATTTTGAAAATCTGAAATCAGGTATTGGTTTGTCCCAGCTTTTTAGCACTTCTCCCATTTTCCAGGACTCCTTAAAGGTCCCCAGAAATGAAAACCACAGAAACTGTTATTCAGAAGCAAGCCTTCATTATTCAGCCAGCTTTTAGAAACAACAGATTTTAGTGGTTGGTTGACATAAGGGCTCCCCAGCTATTCAGGTGAATCCAGGTGGTTATCCCTCATGTACAGAAAGGACCAACATGATTGGTGGAGGTAATAAATAAACACTCAAAAGTAGGCATACTGTTCTCCATTATCCTTGTGTTGTCTCTCTCCTCTTTTCCAGGTTTCTCCTCAGCTTTCGCTCTCACTTCCTTGTATGCATGTCACACCCCACAATGCTGGTATCTAGTGCGTCCATTCTCAAAAAAACAGGCTGGATGAGAGCAGATTATATGTGAAGGTTCAAGTTATTACAACAGAAGGAAAACAAAATAAAAAAAAAAACGACTGCCTGAAGTAACCAGTGAGAATTCAGGTTATGGTTTGAAGACTAGAGGTGACTGATTGGCCTTAGGAAGAAAAAAGTGTCGATTCTGTAAGAGTAGATGGCTCACGTGGAGGTGAGGTGACAACTTGTTTGTAATAGCAGTTATCCTGCCTGTGTAGGTAACCAGCTGTTACCACCAAACAGCAGTCACAAAAAAGCCATTTTGTCTTGTAGATACATCAGTTTGGCTCAGGGGCACCTTGACTCTAATGCAATTTTTAAAAGGAATTGAGGCTTCTGTACCCAGCTGGTTCCCCTATAGGAGTCCTGAGTTTTCGTCTTCCCTTAAAGCCTAATCTTTCTTCTAAGTCTGGAACTTCCCCCCTTCCTTTTGGAAGCAGTCTTGCTAATTACTTCCAAAACTCGTGAAGTTGCAGAAGCATCATTAGCCGACAGAACGTGCATTGGCTCCATATGCCAAAGGGGCCCTCTCCCCACTTCTGGCCATCTCCACCTCCTTTTTACCCATCGGCAGCTAAGAACATACTTTGTTTGTATCAGTAGGACTTGGTCACGTGGTTTGGTGCTTATTTTAATGACTGCCAGAGCTCACAGCCCCACAGCTGGGAAAATGAGAACAGAAGCCTGCTCTATGTGCTCCATTTTGGCTCAGAGAAGCTACTTCAGGGCCAAATTGCAGTTAAGCTGGCACTTCTGCTAAGTGAATGGCCCCACGTGGCCCCAGAGAAATTGAACACAGAGTGCTCCTAACCCCTTAGAACTTGTCCCCTGGACTACCCCTTCTTGTCCTATAGCAGGAGAACATCTGTTTCATTTTAATTAAACCTCCGCTGTGACTACCGTGAAGGGAGGTGAGACATCAGTGAGGTGTGTTCTGAGGCAGAGAAGGTTTTCATAGTGAGTGTGAGGAAGGGCATCCACATTAGTCAGGCATTGTGGGTGGAGGTGGAATGGGGGAGTGACAAGAAAAACTAAGAACAACTACCATTTTTTACTGCTGGCTATATGCCAGGCACTGTAACAGGCACATCACACAAGTTCTCATTTAGCCCTCCCAACAACCTCCTGGGTTGGGTGTAATTATCCTTATTTTGTAGATGAGGAAATCGAGGCACAGGGGATGAAGTTACCTGCTCGAGGCTACTCAGCCAGTGAGAGGTGGAGACAGAACTCAAAATTGGGTTTGTCTGACTGAAAACCAAGCTCCCAACTACCTTAGCTTTTAGCATCCTTTCTCTAAACCATTCACAAATCCTCTGGCCTCCCCAAGCAAATGAACAACCCCAATAACACACATGAAAAATTACAGTGAGAGATTTTTTAGTATAGTCAGGCTGCTGGTCTGTTTTTCTACCCTCCCTTGAAGGGTCTAGTTTTCCTAAAGACAGGTTTGTTTGTTTGTTTATCTCTCTGATTGCTGTTTATTTTCTACCAATTTTACTTCTTCATTTCAAAAATCCTACACTGGTGTAATATTTTCTGTGTCCAGTCCTGTTGGTCCCCCATGGAGGGAGACAGTTTGGCAGACTCACTCCAGGAAGCACTTCTCCAATTAATTTTATAAGCAGCAAAGCCAAAATACTTGCATCTTCAGCATCATTAATAACAAAATGCTAGAAAAATATATGGACATGTTATTTCATTTAGACTCCTTGTTTAGAGCAATGAATTTATTTTCACCAAAGCTAGGTTTAAATAGGTTGTCTGTTAACTGTTGGATGAATACGGAAGGTTCTTTGTAGGATCAGTATAGCTTGAATATAGGGTTTTCTGTTCTTTTTTGATCAGGTATAACATACATATAGTGAAGTGCACTCTTTGTAAATATATAGCTCATGGATTTTTACATATGTTTGTGTCACATAACCAGGGTATATAGAATATTTTCAGCTTCCCAGGAGGCTTCCTCATGCCCCTTCCTAGTCAATAGCTCCACTTCACCCTGTAATTATTATTCTCACTTCTGTCACTTTGATTGGTTTTGTCCATTGAACATACCACACACTGGGTGTGTGCAGGCTCTAAAATTGTCTTAGTGTTTTACTTTGGAACAGTTACAGAAACCTTACAAGAATAAGACAAGGACCTTCCATATGCCCTTCTCCCAGAGGCTCCATTCAGATTTCAACCCCATAACATTCTTTATAGTAGTAGACAGTCAATCCAGCATTCAGGCATGGCCCCCAGTCATCATGTCTTTCTAATCTTCCACTCTGGAATAGTTCTTTAGCCTTCCTTTGATTTTTAAGACCTTGGCACTTTTAAAGATTATAAGCCAGCCAGTCCCGATCATTTTATAGAATGATTTTCAGTTTGAGTTTATCTGATATTTCCTGCCAATTAGACCCAGGTCATGTATTTTCAGCTGAATACCATATATATGTTCTTTTCAGTGCATTGTGTTGGTAGCACACAATGTCCATTTGCCCAATTGCTGCTGGTGTTAACTTTGATCCCTTCGTTAAGGTGGTGTCTGCTAGATTTTGTCACTGAAGAGTCACTTTGTCTTTCTTTTGTAATGAATACTTTTTTTTTTTTTTTTGAGAAATACTTTGAGACTGTGATTGTAGGCTTTTAATATACCCACTTTCAGGAAGAAATATTTATTCTATATTACTTTTGTATTTGGTTGAGTAAGTTTTCACTTAAATTGATTTGTACATGCATATTTCCTGTTCTCTAAGATCTTAGTCCTTAAAAAACAACGAATGATTGGTTTAGAGACCTTCCAAGTCACGTGGCATACCTCCACATGTTCTCGACTTCTTACTCGTCTCCATGCTCCATGGTAATAAGCCTGGAGTCTCTTCTCCCAATCAGAAGCCCGAGTTATTTCTCTTGTTTCTCTTGGGTTTCTTAAATTCATCTTAGCAACATTTGAGAGCCAATCTGCAGGGGACTAAGGTAGATTGAGAGGAATATGAGCTAGAATCTGTATTTGTAGACTTTACAATCAGGCGGACAGAATGGAGAAAGACAGGTAAGCAAAGAGTTGACTACCACTACTAAGTGTAGAGGTAGCTTAGGGAAAGATGTGATTAACCAGCTGATGGGAGGAGCATGAGAGGAGTCAAGAGATTGAGGGGCAGCACTGGGAAGGCTTTCTATAGCAGATAACCTCTGATCTGGATTTTGAAAAGTCCCAGGCAGTCATGGGGCTAGGGTGCCTTTTAGACAGAGGAGGACTGTTCAGGGTTGTGGAGGCAGGACAGCCAGCAAGCATGTTAGAGGAGCACCAAGCAGCTCAATGTTTCTTCAGCATCAAGTCAGAGGTGGGGAGTGGCAGGGCCACCAGGGTGGCACTAGAGAAGTTAGCAGGCAGGCACAGAGGTCCAAGATAAAGTAATGAAGGTGTGTAACATGCCTGTCTAGGATGTGAGATGCCGCTGATGCAGTCTTCCCCACATGTTATGAGCTTCAATAAATGTCAAATGAGCTTCATCTTGGCTTAATGATGCTGACGTATGTGTGAGAGTGTTCTGTGTAGACTGCATTTACCAGTTCATAAAGACGTATCTGCAGCATTACAAGGTACATATTGTAGGACAGCAAATGTAGCCTTGGCATCTGGTCTTGCAATCTGCTTCCCCCTCAGCAATCTTGCCGATCTCTGCTACCCCCTAAAAAGATTTTGCCCAAAATATCAGTCTTTCTAAGAACAAAATACATTATTGTCACCTTCAAAAAATCAAAAATAACAGGTTTGGAAGATCATTTAGTCCATGGGTCAGCAAACTACAGCTTGAAGGTCAGATTCTGCCTGGGGCCACTGTATGTGTGTGTATGGGCACGCAGGCGTGCAACTGTGAGCTAAGAATGTCTTTTTACGTTCTTCAAGAGTTGTAAAAAAGAAGGAAGAAAATATGACAGAAACTGTTTTGGCCCGCAGTGCCTAACATATTTACTATCTGGCCCTTTTCAAGAAAAGCCTGCCAACCCCTGGTCTCTTGCCTGACTGCCTGATACAGTAATCCTTTGTGCACTGTTATTTGGCAAATAATCATCTAATATACGCCTGAACACTTTCACTAATGGAAAATTTATTTTCTCTCTAGTCAATCTGTTTCCTATTTGGACAATTCAGGCTATTAGTAATTTTTAAACTCTGCTGAAACTTGTCTCACTATAGCATCCATCCTCTGGCCCTTTTGTGGGGAAGAGAGCTATTATTTCATTTCAGCATTTACTGAGCTAATATATTCTAGGCACTGTGCTAAGTGCTGAAAAAAGATGAATAAGACACGTTTATTTCATCAAGTATATCCCAAGTGTTATTTCTTGGCACTAAAGCAGTTGGGTTGGCAGTCTTCTTTCTCTCATTCTCTGTCTTTGTGGCATTGGGTTAGAACTTTTGTCTTGAATGATTTTACTTATTTCTGAATTGTTATCCCACATACACAAAATTCAGAAGGGCAAAAGGGTCATGCAGTGAAACTAAGCCTCTCCACACCCCTATCTCCTGACCCCTTAGCTTCTTTCTTAGGAAGTAGCCACTAACATACATTTCCTGTGGGGGTTTGACATTAAAGAACAGCATGAACACAAGGTTTTTAAATCCATTTGGACAGAAACTTTTAAGTCCAATGGCACTATTTTTTTTTAATCTCCTATTTGTAAGTTTCTGAAAATGACTTAGTTTTATGTTTATAAAAGCTTGAAATTTTCACCAAGTTTGAGTGGTAGACACAGCTCCAGAGGGTCAGTTTTGCTTAACCACCCACCTGCTTTTTCAGTTTAATCTTGCCTGGATGTTTTGGTTACTGCTGGCTTTCTTATACTGCTGGGATTCTTGTTCATTACAGTATTGAATCCTCATCAAAGCCTTTCCTCATTCATTTGAAGTAACACAATCCCATCTTGTGTAACTCCTGGGTTTCACATCCTGAATATGATAGAAACAGTTTGAAATAAAGTTGAGTCATACTTAGAATGACGCCTCTGTCAGTTTCTTCCCTTGAATATGTCTGTATGTAATGTTGAAGGTTGATAAAACTAATCTTTTAGCTTCCTAAGCTAAGCAGAGGCCAGAAGTCTCACCTGCACTGTCTAGGGTTATATAGGCAAACCTTAATTTTTAGGAAACAGGTAATGTTTAGACCTAGGTTAGTTACACATAAATGACTGTATCAAGGACTCACTTCCCACTCCCTCCAGAATTCCCTCTGATCATTATTTCTTTAATATTCCCTTCCAATTAGGGAAGATAGCAATGTGACCTAGATGTATATGTTCCTAAGTGATACATTTATATTTGAGTATCCTATTTAGATGTTTCCAGCAGATTCCTAATCACATGTTGCTGCTATTGCTTAAGAACTTCCCGTTTAACAGTTCAGCAGCTGAACACTAACGGTATCCTTTTGTGAAATAGGCTCTTGGATTCTGTTTGGAATTTCTCAAAGACCAAATAAGCCAGAAAGGATGTGCCTCTTATGCAAATTACTTTCTTAGTGTGCCTGTCCTTTATCTTTTAAGTGGTCATCCTGACTCACTTTTCCCCAGCTGCAGAAGTGCTGTGTGGGATAGAGTTTACTCGTTTGTCTCTGGCACTGGTAAAATTCCATCTTGACCTCAGAAGGTCATCTAAACAATGATGAGAACAGGTTGCTGTTGACCTTTAAGAGTAAACTGTGAATGACTAAAGTGTGTAGGGGCCCAATGACCCATCACACAGGATTTCAGATGAAATCCATTTGTACCACTGTCTGCTACTGTGTTGAGTTCTTTCTATATTGGGTCATTGCTCTGGCCACTGTCTTTTTCTTTTGACTCGATTATAGAGGAAGTTAGTATGTAAATGTTTTTCAAATAATTGGTTAATTTTTAGCATATGTGGAGTTGATGTGCAATATAAAGATTCTGAAAGGGAGGGGGTGTTTCTTCCTTCAGGGAAGTATAGTGTTGAAATTCAGGGCTTTGAAGCTACTAGACCTGGGTTATAAACTCAGCTCTTCCACTTCCTTTGTGACTGGGCAAGTTACTTAACCTCTCACTTCTTCCCAATTTCTTTTCTATAAAGTAGCTTACTACAACAACTCTGAGGTTGTCATAGATAATATGTGAAATGTTTAGTGTAGTGCTTGGCATAGAGTAAGCATTCAGATAGAACGGTTATTATTACTGCTGCTGTTACAATGGTCCTTCCTTAACCACGGTTTCACAGTTTCAATTACCTGTAGTCAACCTCTGTCTGAAAATATTAAATAGAAAATTCCAGATATAAACAATTCATAAGTTTTAAATTGCACACCATTCTGAGTAGCATGAAATCTCGTGTCATCCCACCTGGGACATGAATCATCCTTTTGTCCAGTGTATCTACACTGTATATGCTGCCTGCCCATTAGCCACTTAGTAGCCATCGCGGTTATCAGATCGACTATCTCGGTATCACAGGGCTTGTGTTTAAGTGACCCTTATTCATACTTAACAGTGGCCCAAAGCTCAAGAGTAGTGATGCTGGCAATTCAGATATGCCAAAGAGAAGCCATAAAGTGCTTCCTTTAAGTGAAAAGGTATGAATATATAGGAAAAAAAACAGTATATATATATAGGGTTCAGTACTATCTGCAGTTTCAGGCATCCACTGGACATCTTGGAACACATCCCCTGAAGATAAGGGGAAGACTGTATTTTAAACGTTTTTGAAAGGGTATGATCAAAAAAGGAAGTATGATTCATGGTGATAAATGCTCTAATGGAAGTTTTCATTTGGAAAAGGGAACTACTGATACCTCCTGACTGGGCATTAATGAAAGCTTCATAAAGGATCTTACGAGATGAGAAGGAATTTTCCTGATAGACGGGGAGAGATTTCCTAGGGGTATCAGCAAAGGCATAAGGTCAGGAAACTGGCAGACTAAGGCAGGGATGACACCTAACTCTGTGTCTTAAATCCAGTAAGGGTTGGTTTGGTTGGTTAACAAGGGAGCCACCAGCGCAGATCAGTTCTGTTGGCAACTTCTTGTTTAGGGAAAATAGGGACTGAAGTCAGTGACCTGTGAACACATTCCTGCTGGAGTGGAGGTGAGATGGCGGGCCTGATGTGTGGCAGTGGGAATGGAGAGAAGGAAAGCTGACCTGGACAGGAAGCATGAAGTTGCGTGAAGAGTATGGGCATTGGAGTAACGTTGGAATTTGAATCCTGGTCCCCCCACTTAACTAACTATACAAATTTATGTAAATTTCTTTCTTCTCTCTTAATCTCAATTCTTCCTCTGTAACACTGGAACTTCACTTCCTAGGGCAGTTGGGAGAAGTGTCTGTTCTGCTTGCTGCTGCGGTTTCTGTTCCTGGCCCATATACAGTAAATTTACCTTCATTTTTTTCCAGAGGACTGTTTAAGGTTCAGCCTCTAGCAATTAGTGGTTTATTGGATGTGAGAGAGAAAAATTGAAGATGACTTTGAGGTTTCTACCTTGAATATACAGAAGTGCTAAGTAAACTAGGACATACAGGAAAAGGGGCAGAATTTTGGGAAAAGGTATGGTATGTTCAGTTTCAGATTTGTCGAGTTTGAGATGTCTGAGAAATCCAAGTCCTGGCTTCCAAAGACACTTAAATATATGATAGGAGGTTAGCACTAGAAATACAGTCTTGGGATTCATTGGCATATAGATGGATATTGATATAGAAAATAATTTTGCTTTTGGGAGAGCTTTTAGATTAAGGACAGGGCTGAGCATGGAAACTTTCAAAAACCAACAATAGAAAGTAAATACCAGTTGCATGGTAGAGGAGAAAGGAGAAGGGAGCAATTGGAAGCCCAGAAGCCAATCAGGAGGTTGTTAGGGTGTTCTAATCCAGTGTTTCTCAAAGTGTGGACCCCAGGTCACTTGCACAAGGGTCTGTTTCTCCACTGGGCACCGAAGCCACAGTGCACAGGATCCACAATTTTTCAGGGGCCTATGATGATAGGAGAGACCTGAAAAAGGGTGAATATTCTGAGAGTGCAAAATTATAAAAGTCCTTTCAAACAATTAAAAGCCAGAAAATATTTAATATGGGGTGAAGGTGCACTTAAATCTGTCTGACATGATTTAGAGGTGGGATCTCCAAAAGTTAGGAGTGTCAGTGGCTTAAAGGCATCAAGATAGCATCAAACTTTAATCAGAATAAACTGTGGCACTTGTCATTTCTGACTCCTGGCCACCCTCCCTCTCCTTACTCCCCTCCAGCAGGTAGAGCCCAGATAGCGTCATTTTTAAATAAGCTTTCAAGGTGTGAAAAGTTTGAAAGACCTTGGTCAGGCATTGTCTGGTGCACGATGTTGCAAACCCATACTAAGGCAGGAGAGAGTTTTAAGGACAGTGATGCACCCTCCTTTGTGATCAACCAAGCTTATTGATTATGTAGGAAAATATTTAATTATTATAGTTCCCACTTCTTGTTTTCTGTTTGTTTTTCTGAGTTTGTTAAGTCCCCACTGTGAAATTTTTATTAATTCTAAATTGGATTTCTGTTGCCAAATCGTATTTTTAAATGTGACAAACACATTAAGCTTGCTGAAAAACCACCACCCATTAAGAATCCAGTAGCAAACTTAACCAACCTCTGGAACAAGCCAAGACACAGTTGGCTGCTTCCCCATGCTGATCCTACCCTTGCAGCATGTTTTGTTTTTAACAATCTACCCTCAAATTCCACTTTAGAAAGCCACCACTGAGCTCCTTTTAAAAATTAAAATCCAATGGCATTGACCAGGCCTTCTTTTCTTTTTTCCTTTTTTCTTTTTACTTTTAATATTCTTTGGCACCATTTGTCATTACTCTCTTCAAATTTTTTTTTTAAAGTAGTGCACGGATATGGTTTAATCTTTTTCTTGGTAATGTTTGATTTTTTTTTAAATTTATTTTTTATTGTTGACAGTATTACAAATGTCCCCCTTTCCCCCCCCCCCCACTCCACCAAAGCCCTGCCCCACCCCAGGCCTTCATTACACTATTGTCTGTGTTCATGGACTAAGCATATATGCATAGAAGTTCTTTGGTTAACCTCTTCCCCTCCCTCTGATCCCTCTCCCCTCTGAGATCTGTCAGTCTGTTCCATGCATCCATGTCCCTAGACCTATTTTGTTCATCAGTTTATTTTGTTCATTAGATTCCACATATACATGAGATCACATGATATTTGTCTTTCACTGACTGGCTTATTTTGCTTAGCATAATAATCTCCAGATCCATCCATACTGTCACAAAGGGTAAGAGTTCTTTCTTTTTTACAGCTACATAGTATTCCATTGTGTAAATGTACCACAGCTTTTTTATCCACTCATCTACTGATGGGCACTTGGGCTGTTTCCAGATCTTAGCTATTGTAAATAATGCTGCAGTAAACATATATGGCCTTTATTATCTTGAGGTATGATCCCTCTGTTCCCACTTTGCTGAGAGTTTTTATCAAAAATGGGTGCTGGATTTTGTCAAATGCTTTTTCTGCATCAATTGATATGATCATGTGATTTTTATCCTTTGTTTTGTTTATGTGATGTAACACATTTATTGATTTGCGAATATTGTACCAACCTTTCATCCCTGGAATAAATCTCACTTGATCATGGTATATGATCTTTTTAATGTATTGCTGGATCTGATTTGCTAATATTTTGTTGAGGATTTTAGCATCTATGTTGATTAGGGATATGGACCTGTAATTTTCTTCTCTGCAGTGTGTTTATCTGGTTTTGGAATTAGGATAATGCTGGCCTTGTAAAAAGAGCTTGGAAGTCTTCCTTTCTCTTGAAGTTTTTGGAATAGTTTGAGGAGGACAGGTGTTCTTTGAATGATTGGTAAAACTTTCCTGTGAAGCCATCTGGGAATTTTTTGGTTACTGCTTCATTTCATTAGCTGTTATTGGTCTATTGAGGTTTTCTGATTCTTCCTGGTTGAGTTTTGGAAGAGTGTATGTTTCTAGGAATTTGTCTGTTTCACCCAGGTTGTCCAGTTTGTTGGCATATAGTTGTTTATAGTATTTTTTTACAATCCTTTATATTTCTGTGATACAGTTGTTTTTTCTCTTCTTTCATTTGTGATTTTATTTATTTCATTCCTCTTTGTTTCTTGATGAATCTGGCTAAAGATTCATCAGTCTTGTTTATCTTTTCAGAGAACCAGCTATTGGTTTTGTTGATTATTTCTATTGTATTTTTTAGCCTCTATGTCATTTATTTCCACGCTGATCTTTATTATTTCCTTCTTTATTGATTTCAGAGAGAGGAAAGGAGAGGGAGAGAGAGAGATAGAAACATCAATGATGAGAGAGTCATTGATCGAGCCCACAACCGGGGCATGTGCCGTGACTGGGAATCGAACCCCAATCGCCTGGATCCTAGGTCGACGCTCAACCGCTGAGCCACGCCCGGCCAGGCTGGACTTTTCTTGTTTTTCTCTTTATAGTTCCTTTAGTTAAATTGGGGTTAGATAGGGTTAGATTGCTTATTTGAGATTTTTCTTGTATCTTGAGGTAGGCTTCTCATGCTCTGACCTTCCCTCTCAGGACTGCTTTCACTGTGTCCCATACATTTTGGGTATTGTGTGTTCATTTTTATTTGTTTTTAGGAAGCTTTTCATTCCTTTGTCTCATTGGTAACCCACTCATTGTTTAAGAACATGCTATTTAGCCTCCATTTGTTTCCCCATTTTTGTTGTTTCTTTGTGTTTGTTTCTGTGTATTGGATAAGACTGCTGTGCCTCCCAGTCTTGGTGGGGTGGCCTTCTTGTGGGACCCAATGGTGTAGTCTCCTTGATCTTCTGAGCTGGGTGGTCTAGGACTGTCTCTTGTGTGGGTTATGTGTGCCCTCCTATTGTATTTGGGTGTTGATTGCTGTTGTCTTGTTTGTGAATGGGCTCAGACCTCAGGCTTGCTTACTGTGAGGTTAAACCCTGACCCCATCATACCAACTGTTAATCGGGTGCTGACAGAAGAAATCAAGACCAAACTGAAAACAACACAGAAAATAAAATACCCAAACAACAAAAATAACAAAGACAACCACCACACACACACACACACACACACACACCAAAAAGAATACTAAAAGGCACAAGACCAAAATAATTAGAGGAGGAAAAAAAAAAAGAAACAAAAAAAGAGAATATGAAAGAAAAGAAGGAAGAAAAATGAAATAGAATAAGAATAAAAAGGAAAAAATAATGAAATAATAACTTAAAATTTTAAGTAATAATAATGAATAAAACAAAATACAAACTAAGAAAAGAACTGAAAAAAATTAGAGATAAAAATTTTAAAAATAAAATAAAAAGGAAAATAGAATAAAAGGAAAAGAGGGAAATAAAAAATATGCAAGCATAAAGAGAAGGAAGAAAAACGAAAACATTTGGATCTGCTATTTGTGGAGCTTGCTGGGTTTTGCTCCGATGTTGTTGAATCTGGCCCCTTCGTATGTCAATCTGGCCTCCAGAGAGGTTTTCTGGAGCAATCCAGTGTATGTCACTGTCCCTGCCTGCTCCTGGGCAATCTGACTGAAGCATGGCAGGGTGGAGCCTAAGTACTCTTGCATGTGGGGCCCCCATGGCCCAGAGGCTGGGTGTGCCTGGGTCACACCTTGAATGTCCCTGTTTTGAGCAGCTCTCCCTTTCCCCACAGAAGTGGGTTCTGCAGGGATATCGCGGTTCTGGCCAGGATGGTTTAAAGACTCATGTTGGGGGTGGTACCCATAGCTTGTGGGACGGGATAGGCACTTCCTCTCCTTTCAGTGTCTCAGCTCTGCCTAATTTGCTGCCACCCTCTTGCTGCAGGAGGGGTTTTTAAAAAATTTTTAAATCAGCCCCCTTGGCACTCCAGTCTTTTAGCATGGCATCTCCCACAGGGTGAGGCCTCTGCCCAGACACCCACCAGGCCAAAAGTCTGAGTCCCCTGTGCCACCAGGTTGCAGATTTCCAGCCCAGAGCCCTTACCCTTTGCCTTGCATGGCAGCGGGATGGGGCAGAACCAGCCTTCCCCAGCGCTCAAGTTGGGGAGGACTGATCCTCTTCCCTGGGGCACACTGTCCAGCCCTATCCTGCTCTCCACCAAAAGTACTTTCGATCTGCTGCCCTAAGTACCACCTCATGGCCCCTCCTGCAGGCACAGTCTCTTCAAACTTTTTCATTGCTTTGGATCAGTGGATACAAATACTATCCTGATGTATCAATTAGTGCTTTGCACTGTCCTGTATGTGTCTTTTGTGTTGCTGGTTTACCTGCTAACTGGGCATTCTCTAGGACAGTGATTTTCAACAAGTTTCCCATGAGAATTTTTAAAACCTGCAGTATCTGACTATTTAGTCAGGGGCACTGACCTATTTTCCCTTAGATTGTCAAATTTAAAAAAATGACAACAACCAACACAACAGTAGCTGTCCGGTGTGAATGAATAAAAAATATACCTATTTTTTTTGTTAGATCGGCAAAAATTATATTTTTGGTGTGCCGCAGAATTTTAGTAATTCATTTATGTGTGCCATGAGATAAAAAAGGTTGAAAATCACTGCTCTAGAACTCTGTTGGGCTGTGACTTTTCTTTCTCTGAATAACTTCTAAGAACTGATCATTCTCACCTGTTATTGCTGTTATCTCAGTGTAAATGCCTTTATAATCTCTGAGTCCACCCTCTTGGGCACACCCCTTTCCTTGGACCAGCTTCACTTTACTCTGCTGCTGTCCTTGTTGAAAATGCCTTTAATTTGTTATTACCTGTCTGCCTCTCAAGTGTCTTCTCTGTGGAGCTGCCACTCTCCTAGCCAGTCATGGCTTGACACCCCAGGCAGGGACTTTTTCCTCTTGCATTCCTTGAATCCATCAAGATACCAAGTGTGTTCACCTTTTCTCTGAAAATGTCTCCAAAGAGGGTCTCATTGTCATTCTGGCTTCCTTTGCTCTAATCCAAGTCTTCATAAATTCTTAGGCTCTTAACTGCTTTTCCCTATCTGGCTCCTTCAAAGCCATTTTGCTACTATCCAATTCTATCATATCCAATTCCTGTTCCAAACTGCCACTTGCTTCTCACTCCAGAATTCTTCACCCTTACTTTTTTTTTTTTTAATCTTCACCCAAGGATATGTTTTCATTGATTTTTAGAGAGAGAGGAAGGGCGGAGGGTGGGGGGTGGGGGGCAAGAAACATTGATGTGAGAAATATTGATTGGTTTGTGTGCCCTGGGGATCAAACCTGCAACCTAGGTATGTGCCCTGACTGGGATTCAAACCCACAACCTTTCAGTGTATGGGACAGCCCTCCAATCAACTGAGCCACCTGGCCAGGGCCAGCCTCACCTTCGAAGGCTTCTCCATCCTTGTTCACTGTGTAACCCACTTAGCTTTGTGTGTGCATTGCTGTTGCACAGTACCAACCCTCCACTAAGAAAGCTTCCCTGTTTCTACCACAGCGGTTCCCTATTCTAATTCCTTTAGCCCTCTGCCCATCTTCCCCCTTCATGCCCATCCTTTTCAACACCTTCACAGAAGCTTTCTCCCTGCTCTGTTCCACACTACGCCTTGATTTTTAGCACTTTTATGTAATACTAACTTTGCATTTTCCATATTGATACTATCAGTCCAAAGCTCCTTATCTCTAATTCTAAAATCCCACATGGTTGGAAAAGTGAAAGCTATCTAATGACCTTGGCACAAAACTTGGGCAAAACAGCTCTGAGTGGATGTGAACTCTTTTTTATTTATTTATCCCATCTGGTGTGACTGTTTATACATTCTGCTACAGAAATATGAATTTCATTACAGGGCAGTTGGACAGGGTGGAAAATAAAGGGAACTTATCAACCCTCACTTTTTGGAACTGCCAAGTTTCTCTAGTATTATGCTTCTCAGACTGGGGTACCTGTACCTATGAGAGTGTGCAGGGAACATAGGGAGTTACAGTAGATACCTGCTTGATTGCCAGGAGGGTCAATTTTGATGATCTCAGGGAAAATAGGAAATATTAAAGAAAATGTAGTAAGGTACAAAATTTTCATGCATTTAAAAGATCAAAGATGAGATTTCAGAGAAATGCAGGTACTATGGTCAGGTGGTAAGAAACTTCTTCATTCTCCTCACCTGGGGGGCTCAAGCACTGTTATTCAGAAAACCCTAACAGTTTGCATTGTTGTGTTTCTCACTGTCTGGCCTCTGGGTTTTGTACTTCTAAACTTCTCTAGGACCACACAGGATGGCAAAAACTGTTGATACTATGACTGTGTGGAAGAAAGAATAACACTAGTTCATCAGTCAGGCTGACTTTAACAAGAAAGGAAGATGTATAAAAGTAAAGGCCAAGAAAGATTACTTAGAAAAATCAGTTGTGTCTTAAGGAGGCTAAACTTGACAACACAGGCGAATTACTCAGGTTGATTTCCAAAGTTGTGTCTTTAGGTACCCCAAATACCTTTTATACTTTTTGTTTGGTTGATTTGTCCCCCCGCCCCCAGTTTTATCGAGAAATAATTGACATACATTCCTGTATAAGTTTAAGGCACACAGTATGAAGACATGATTATCACAGTAGGTTCTGCTAACTTCCAGCTTCATATATAGGTAACAATAAAGAAAAGGAAGAAAAAAGGAAAAGCATTTTCCTTGTGATGAAAAGTCTTAGGATTGAACTCTCTTAACAACTGTGTGTCATACAGCATTGTTAGCTATAGTCATCATGTTATACATCCCTAGTATTTATTTATCTTATAACTGTAGTTAATGCCTTTTGACCACCTTCCTCCAGTTGCCCCTCCCCCCATCCTCTACTTCTAGTAACAAATCTGGTCTCTTTTTCTGTGAGCTTGATTATTTTTTATTTTTTATTTAGAATCCACATATAAGTGAGATCATACAATATTTGTCTTTCTCTGTCTGACTTATTTCACTTAGCGTAATGCCATGTTATTGCAAATGATAGTATTTCCTTTTTTTAATGTCTGAATAATATTCCATTATATATGTATATTACAGATTGTTTATCTGCCCACCCATCAATGAACACTTAGTTTGTTTCCATGTTTTGGGTATTTTAAATACTGTTGCCATGAGCATGGGGGTGCAGCTATCTTTTCTACTTAGTGTTTTCATTTTCTTTGGATATATTCCTGAAATGGAATTGCTGGATCAAATGGTAGTTCTATTTTTAATTTTTGAGGATCCCCTTTTCCATAGCCTCTACCAATTTACAGTCCCACCAACAATGCAAAAGGGTTTCCTTTTCTCCACATTCACACCAGCATTTGTTCTTTCTTGTATTTGCTGATGATCAATCTAATAGGCTCGAAGTGATATCTCATTGCAGTTTTAATCTGCATTGTCCTAATGACTAGTGATGTTGAACATTTTTCCATATACTTATTGGCCTTTCATATATCTTCTTTGGAGAAATGTCTTTTTAGGGCCTTTGCCCATTTGTTCTTTTGCTATTGAATTGTATAAGTTCTTTATATATTTTGGGTATTAACCCCTTTTCAGATATGTGTTTTGCAAATATTCGTTCCCATTCTGTATGTTGTCTTTTCACTTTGTTGATGGTTTATTTTGCTGTGCAGAAGTTTGATGTAGTTTCACTCATTTTTTAATTTTTTATTTTTGCCTGTGCTTTAGGTTTCATGTCCAAAATATTACAAAGACCTGTGTCAAGGATCTTTATTCTTATGTTTTCTTCTATGAGTTTTATGGTTTCAGATCTTACATTTAAGCCTTTAATCCATTTTGAGTTTTTGTGAGTGGTATAAGATATGTGTCCATTTTTATTTTACATGTATGACTATCCAATTATCCCAGCACCATTTATTGAAAAAACTGTCTTTTCTCCATTGAGTATTCTTGGCTCCCTTGTCAAATAGTAATTGACTGTATGTGCTGGGGTTTATTTCTGGGCTCTCAGTTCTGTTCCATTGGTCTATTTGTCTATTTTTATGCCAGTACCATACTGTTTTGATGACTTTGGCTTTCTAATATAGCTTGAAATCAGGAAGTGTGGTACCTTCTACTTTGTTCTTCTTTTTTAAGATTTTTTTTTTTTCTTTTTGGCTATTTGGGGTCTTCTTTGCTTCCATATAAACTTTAGGAGAATTTTTTCTATCTCTGTAAAAAATGCCATTGATAGGGATTGTATTGATTCTATAGATGCCTTTTGATAGTATTGATGTTTTAACAATATCAGTTCTTCCAATTCATGAACACAGGATACCTTTCCGTTTGTGTCTTCTTTGATTTCTTTCATTAATGTCTTGTAGTTTTCAGTAGAGATCTTTCACCTCCTTAGTTAAATTCATCCTAAGTATTTTATTGTTTTTGATGCTAATGTAAATGTGATTGATTTCTTTGTATCTTTTTCAGAAGATTTATTGTTAGCATATAGAAACACTACTGATTGTTGCATGTTAATTTTGTATTATGCAACTTTACTAAAGTCATTGATTAGATCTGTTTTTATTTTTTAGGATTTTCTGTATATAAAATTGTGATATCTGCAGATAGAGACAGTTTTACTTCCTTTTTGTTTGTCTTAATTAAGCATTACTGCAAATGTTTATATTTACCATGTTTTGTGCTATATTGTTGTGTTCTATTTTGCTTTTTTAGTAGGCAACAAATAATGGCGGCAGCTACAGGGGATCCTGGACTCTTCAAATTGCAGTTTGCCCCTTTTAACAGTGCCTTGGATGTTGGATTTTGGCATGAGTTGACCCAGAAGAAGTTGAATGAGTATCGGCTAGATGAAGCTCCCAAGGACATTAAGGGTTATTACTACAATGGTAGGCAATATTAAACTTCATCTTCCGTTATCTTCTGTTATCTTCTCTGCCCTCTAGTATTGGGTCAGCTTTCCTTTAACAAGGGACATCCTTTCTTTTACAATAATAGCCTACCAGTTTCTATTTTACTTCCTGACTTTTGACCCAAGTTTATTTTTACTTCTTTTTCCCTGTTGTGGGGAAAAGAAAGGGAGAAGTAATATTAATTCTTTGGATTGCTAGGAGAAAAGATTGGAAATATTTTTTTCCAGTGACTTTTTTTTCTATATTATTGGCAAATTTCTCAAATTCACAAAAGCTCTGTCATTGTATGCTAAGTCTGACTTGTTTAGTTTGGATAACCAGGAATTGGGTGGGGCACTTTGGGCTCAACAAAAAGAACAAAATTATTCACAAATGTTTTCATTATGAATGCTGCTATTAATGACTTATGATTGAAAATGTGATACTGCTTCTGTGCAGGTGATTCTGCCGGGCTTCCAGCTCGCTTAACATTGGAGTTCAGTGCTTTTGACATGTGAGTATTTTTTACTTAAAAATCTATAGTGCAGGAACACTGTTTGCTTTTTTCAAGGAATGAGCATTCTTAACCTTCCTCATAGGTGAACCACAATGAAACTAGAGGAGCTCCCAGTGAGCAGAGCCAGTTCCTCATGATTCTCTTTACTTCTCATAACACAGAGACAAGTGCTAGATGCTTACAACTGATTTATTTTTTCAGCGGGTATTTATCAGATCCTATTTGGTGCCACGTACCACCTAGTTTGATTGAGGCTTAGATAACATTCCTCCTGGTTTTGATTGTAGTTAGTCTTTTCTGTTTTTTTATTGTACCTCTTGACATTCCTTTAGTTGCTTATCCATGGGTATCAATGAATGTTTATTAGGTTATTTCTGTATAGAAGCTACTGTGCAAGGCATTATAAAGTTCAACACATTTTATTCCTTTATCTCAAATTATAAAATTAGATTCCATAACATAGATGCAAAACAATGTTAGTCTTTATATCTTTAAAATGTTAAGTGTTGGTCCATAATAAATTCCTGTGATTACTTATCAAAACAAATTAAATCCTAGTAATCTCTGCCCTGTTTTGGTAAAGACTCACTTAATTTTGTAGCAACTGCAAGATAATGAGAAAAATACGGACAGTATGCAAGCAATAAATTATCTGAATGAAGATGGTAAAGTAGGGAATATCAGCCGTGTAGTTTCAGTATAATCTGGAGAGTCTAACATTCATCATAGCCTCACTCCTATCTTTATTCTGATACTAGACTGAAGGTTATTTTTTAAAAGATATTAATAGTTTTGTTCTTTGGAACAATTATAGAAAAAAGCAGTTCACAGAAGTTAGGCTTGGTCTTATTACAAAATTCAAGCATCTTAAATTTTAGTGATCCAGACATTTTAGTTGAAAGAAGGAAAAATATCTGTGTTCCTGCAGCTATGACTTTCACATAAATTGCTTGGTTTTTCTCATCATACTTGTTTATTTAGCTACTGAATACTCACAGGATGTGAGGCTCCCTGGTAGGCACTGGGAAAGATCAGCAAGAATAAGATGTGGGCCCTAGTGTTGGGGAAATAGCCCTGGATTTGAAGTTCGAAGACTTTGTATCTATCTACAGCTGATTAACCAAGTTACCTAGAATAAGTCCTTTTAGTTTTTTAGCTTCAGTTTCCTCATCTTTAACTCTCAGCTTCTAATGTTCCTTCTAGTTCTAAAAGCCTGTGATTTTCTGAGTCCCTCTTTCCTAGGATGGTTGGTACTATGGTCTGAATATTTGTGTACCCCCAAATTCATATGTTGAAAACCCAAAGCCCAAGGTTATAGTTTTTAGTGGTGGGGCCTTTGAGAGGTGATTAGATCATGAGGGCAAAGCTCTCACAAATGAGATTAGTGCCCTTATAAAAGTGGCCCCAGAGAGCTAGCTTACTGCTTCAGCCATGTGAAGACAGAAAAAAGTGGGCAGTCTGTGACCAGAAGAGCACCTTCACCAGAACCCAACCATGCTGATACTTTGATTTTGGGCTTCCAGCCTCCAGAACTATGAGAATATATTTCTATTGTTTATAAGCCAGCCATTCTATAGTATTTTGTTATAGCAGCCTGAACAGACTAAGATAGTTAGGAAGTTTAATGAATGCACTTAGAGCTCCTCAGAAGAAATGAGTTTTTTATATCCAAATTATTTTTTTTTATTATTGCACTTTCTTTATTTTTATTACTGCACTTCTGCATGGGTTTGTAGGAAAATCTTTATGAATTTATTCATCAAACACTGAATGCTGCTTATGTGCAAAATGTGTAGGTGTTAGGAAAACAAAGACTTATGAAACATGGAGCTCTGGAAGGGCCCTGGATTGAACTAGAAGACAAATATTTGCATTATAGTGTGCTTTGTGCTGTAATAAATATGGAGAGGTAATAGTTATTTCAGAAATACTTATTGTTTCCTCTGTGTCTTGATAATAAAATGTGCTAGGCACTGGGTGTACAGAGAGGAGTAAGATACAGTTGAAGAGCTAACAGTCCTAGTTGTCACTTACAGATGCCATCAGTATCTCAGCTTTGCATAGCAGCAGATAAATCCCTTTTACTCTGAGTCCCTGGAAGCTTTGTGGATCTCTGCCAGAAGGTAGCAACACAGGATCCTGTTCTCTACATTGTATTAGGTGAATGATCAGTCAGGCACCAACTGTCTTGCATTGGAGGGTGCTATTTTGGGGTAGAGTGTACTACTGCACTAGACTCCAGAATGTAATGGCTCAAACACAGAGAAAGTTCTTTTCTTGCCTACTTCATAGTCCTGGGTGGTGGTCCAGTCTTCTTTCCTCTTATGGCTTCATCATTCTAGGGGGCTTGTGTTTGTGTGCTGCTTAAGACGGAATTGTATCTTTCAGGTTATAATAGATAGAAAGGGAAAAAGAGCCAGGGTGAAAACAGGTGGAAGAAACCTACCCAGTCTCTTAAAGGTCCTAGCCAGGCAGGGACGTGCACCACTCCACTTGGATTCTGCTGGGGAGAGCACAATGCCTCAAATATCTTGCAAGGAAGCTTGGGAAATGTGGTGTCCAGCTACCAGCATCTTGTATGTATTCTGTTTCTGTTTAAGAAGAGGAGAATAGATTTTGGTGGACAATTTCTGTATAAACATGAAACTAGTTTTTTAAAAAAGTTTTTCTTTCCCTGGGCCTCTTTCCCTTGGTTTTTAGGCATAAGAACTATTTTTCTTCTCTAAGCCTCAAGTTGGACTCAATTAGAGAAAAAGAGGGCCCTCAAAAACCTAAACAGTAGCTAAGGAAGTAAGACTCATGCACAAAATTACCTGTTTCTTATTCTCTGCTATCTCACTAGTACCTAACACAGATCCTGACATGTACTAGTTGCTCAAAAAATTGTTGTATTTAGTTACAAGCAGTCTAATTGCATGGCTGTCAAAATGAGATAGGGTGTGGCTGATGGAAGGATACCAGTGGACTCTGTTAGAGGATGTTATCATCAGAAACTCAGATTATCATGGCAAGCGGGAAATAATGCAGCATGCTCCCAGACTGAGTATGACTTCCCAGGTTCCCAGAGTTCCCAGTGGCCATGCAAAGCTGTGGAGTAAGATTCCTGCAGGTGTGAAAAGCGACCTCTGCCCTTCTGGAGGATTCATTCTGTCCTGGCCACCGCCACTGCCTGCCTGTTCCAGAGGCTTTGGCTCATGCCTGGTTTGGCCAAGTGTAAGTAACAGGTGCAAAACAATCTCAGTACTTTCCTGAGTAATCACTGGGAGACTGAGTGAAGTAAAGGCATAGTTTTCAGCGATAACAGATCTGGGCTCAGGCCTCTATGAGATCCATTCTTTACCAGGTTAATGTACACATCATTGTAATGTACACATAATGTACACATTCACTGTTGGCTGTAGGGAAGATTTCTGATTCTGATTTTTTAAACAGCTTTACTGAGGTAAAATTTATATACCATAAAAGTCACCCTTTAAAATGTACAATTCAGTGGTTTTTAGTATATTCACAAGGTTGTGCAAACCACCACCATGGTTTAATTCCAGAACATTTTCATCACCCTCCAGAAGAAACCCTGTACCCATTAGTAGTCACTCGTCATTCCTCCCTTCCCCCAACCCTAGGCAACCACAATCTACTTTCTGTCTCTATGGATTTGCCTATTCTGGACATTTCATGTAAGTGGAACTGTAGAAAACTAAACTAATAAGTGTTCAGGACTAGAATTTGAACTAAATTATCTTGTTTCCAAGTCTAAGGCTCTTTCTAGGTCTCATCTGAGCCACGTCTTTGTGGAACAAGTGGAACTTGAACCTTGAGAAACTGGTAGAATGGTTTTCCCTCCCATTATCACTTTCTAAATTTGTTTCCCTGGACACTTCCCCTGCTGGAACTTTAATCATGAAAAATGCTTCTCCTTTGAAACTTCCTCTTGTCCTCAGTAATTGCATGAGCACTGATGATCTAGGAATGTAGCTGACCTGGCAGTTGCTTGAATTCTCATGATGTGGTTTCTTCCACTCTCAGAGCAAGGCTTTGGCATGGCTTTCACACACCCAGGACTTTTGGACATTTAGGAAGGAGGGTACATTCCTCCTCTTCTGCTTGTATCCAAATTAGATCTTAACCTCCTTCCTTCTGTTTCAGCAGCAATTTCATAAAGTTGCCTGATGTAGAAGGTCTAGTTTATCAACTGCTCCACTTCCTTCTTCTTTCCTCTAGTCTTAATCTCACTTCTTCTGGATATCATTTTCTCATCAAGACTATCTTTGATGGCCTCATTTCACCTGGATGAAAAATATTCTTATGTTGGAGTAGAGTGGTGACAAACAACCTGTGATTGCTGATTTGTCAGCTCTCAAAGGAAGGCTCTGGCCATTGAAAGTTGCTCACCCCTAGGACTTGGCATTTGAGCCTTATAGACTGCATTTGGCAGAATCTTTGTCACTCGTTGCACCCCTTCACACCTGTTCTAGGCTTAGATCTCTTCTTGCAGCCCACCCCCACCCCAATTTTACACAGACTTTAAATGAAGAGACACTGGGTCTTTTAAACACAGCTACCATCAGTGCAATAAATAACAGTGCATTTTTTCACAGTGGTTCTTAAGTGACAGCAATATTAGGCTGCTGAGATGGTATTTTCTTTTAGCATCTATAACTACTGAGCACAAGTTAATCATTTTATAGAAGAGACCAGATTTCTCCACATCTGAGTTTGTGTTCAGAATCAACTCATCTTTCCCTCTCCTGACTTTGATTATTCTGAAGACTGTGAGGTCTTCCAGGGCATTGTACAGTACCCGTGTGGCATGATGAATTGTCAGGTAGCTTGGTGTAACACATTTTGTCTGTGTGGCTCTACCAAGGGGTATATACAGCTCTGTGCAGAGCCTGTTTGGGCTGGGCTTGGTTGTGGGACAGTCAGAAGAGGGGGACGTGTTCCCTGCCCTCAAGGAGCTTACTGTCCTCCAGTTGGGCGGATATAGTCATACTGTCTTGGAAACACTCTAAAATATTATGCTCAGTTTTATGTGTGAACTATTACCAAAGACAATGGGAGATGGCTTCCTGGGAGAGGAAGGTTCGGAACAGGGCCCGGGGAGGGCTTGAGTGAGGAGTGGGGAGCATAGCACTTCAGAGTTAACTAGTTCTGACTTTAGATTCCAGCTCTACCTGTTCTTATATGACCTTAGGCAAGTAACTTAAACCTTGAAATAGGAGAACAAGCTGTTATGAGAATTCAAACCTTGTATAGTTCTTGGCACAAGCTTAATAAATAATGTTTCCTTTTCAGGTTAAAGATGGGAAAGAATAACAAATAGAGAAAGAACTTATATTTGGGGGCAATGGAAGAACAGTATGCTAAGAGATTAGGGTAAGGGGAATATAGAGGCTTTTGGGAGGTGCAATGCCTGTTTTTATTTTTTAAGCAATAATATTCATTTTTTTCCAAAGAAATGTACAGTCAGTCTGTTTGCCCCTCCAGAGCACTGTCCTCTGTCTCTCACTGTTGTGCTGGTTTGTTTGTCACTCCCTGGCTCTCTGGGTCCCAGCTGTGCCTGCTTAACCTTGTTTCTGTTATATCCAGGAGTGCTCCCACCCCAGCCCATTGCTGCCCGGCTGTTGGAACACTGTATAACACCAACACACTCGAGGCTTTCAAGGCTGCAGATAAGAAGCTACTTTTGGAACAAGCAGCAAATGAGGTTAGCTGGGAAAACATGATGTAGTCGTTGTATTTTCTGTGGTCCTCAAGGCATGGTGTTTCTGATCAGGTGCAGGGATCTGTCATAGAAACTAGTATATAGTTGGTCCTCAAAGATAGTTGGCTTCTGCGTTGGTGAGAAGGTCAGGGATAAGACACTGAGACTCTCACCTGGGTTTAGGCCAGAATACAGGGCAGTGTGTGAAAAGCTTTGCTGCTGATCTCCAATTATAACATTTTGAAACAACTTGACCCTCTGTCTGAGAGTTCTGTTTCTATGTCCGAATGCATTTGGATTCTCTGTTCTTTGTGCCCCTGGATGAGACTTTCTAGTCTAAGCACTGTAGTGCTGTCAGAGGTGGTTGTATAGCCTCTTCAGTATCCTCAGGGCTAAATCTAAACCACTCCAGCTGATTTACCAGGCCCCTCATGGCCTGGTCTCTGTGGCCTTTCTGTCCTATCACTCTTGCCCTCACCTTTTTTGACCCACAGTAAATCACTTCTCATTCCTTCCTTCACCTGCTTTTGTTCTCTCCTCTTTCCTCAGGACATGATGTTCTCTCTACCTGGAATGTTTTACTTCTTCATATCTGAGTCTATGTGAGGAATTAAAATGGGGGGACAATTTATTCCCATCCCCTCTAACCCACTTAATCGAGTGGTCTTTACGCTAGTCTTAAAAAACAAAAACAAAAAAGATTCTTTCCCTGACCAGGGAGGCTTAGTTTGGTTGAGTGCTGTTCTGTGAACTGAAAAGTCACTGGTTTGATTCTCAGTCAGGGTATATACCCAGGTTGCGGGTTCGATCACTGGTCAGGGTGTGTGCAGGAGGCAATTGATGTTTCTCTCTCTCTCCCTCTCTGAAAAATCAATAAAAATATATTTTAAAACAGACCAAAAAATGACTCTCACTTATGTGGGTGCCATGGTTAGAGAAGGAAGTTTCCTGCCTTTGGTCTTGAAGAAGGTGCCCCTTATGTCCCTCACAATGGATGCAGCTTGTGACTCAAGTGATGATGGTTGTTCTTCTTGGCCTGCAGCTTGACTGTTCCTGGGCTCTTTGTTTTGGCTGAACATTTATCTTCTTTTTTTTTTTTTTTTAATTCTCATTAGAGGATATTTTTTCCATTGATTTTCAGAGAGAGTAGAAGGAGAGAGAGAGAGAGAGAGAGAGAAAGAACATCAATGTGAGAGAGACACATCGTTGCCTCCCACATGTGCCCTAACTGGGGCCAGGGATTGAGCTTGCAACCGAGATGCATGCCCTTGGCTGGAATCGAACCCAGGACCTTCATCCTGTGGGCTGACGCTCTATGCACTGAGCCAAACCAGATAGGGCTTGGCTGCACATTTAAAAGGCCATCTCCAAAGTTGGGTCAGACCTTAATCCATCATGGAAAAAACAGGTTGCCCCCTACAAGAGTCCTCACTCTTTGCCTGGAGCTCAGACTTTCCCACAGTTCCCCTCACTTGGCTTATCAGAAACTAGGGTCTGCTCTTCAGCAGAGCAGCACCACAGTATTTCAATAGCAGGAACTTCTCTTTGCTTATTTCACTCTTCCATCCAAATGGTTCTTAAGACCCATTTGTTTGTCTTGCATAGTGACATAACATTTAGCAACTAATCTTAGCTACTAAAACGTCTTGTGACCAGCAGCTGCTGACCAGTACCAGCTTCTGCTTCTAGTCACAGCACTTGCTGAGTATTCATGAATTTGAAGTTCATTCTCTTTCCTTCCTATCTCGGGGTGAGATAATCCCAAATAAGACTTTAAGAAATCTCCTCTGCATAGTTCAAATCACTGCCTTCCAGAGCCCTCGTTGGCTCTTTTCCCTCCCACCTCCCAGCCCAGTTTGGTGTTCCTCCCAGGAATTCTACATCCTTCTGTGATAGCACATCCTACCTTATTGTGTACTTGGACATTTATGCCTGAATCTCTCACTAGACTGTAAGCTTCTTGAGGGTAGGGACTGTGTTTTTTATTTTTATAACCCCCGTGTGCCTGCTATATACTAGGAAACAAGTAAATATTTGTTGAAGGAGATAATGAAAGGCATGAAAATGGCCTAGTTGCCTCCTCTGATGCTGAAACCCACTGAGAGGAGGCCTCTGGGTTCTCTCACTTTCCTCAGCCTGTTATGTGAGTGTGGCTGGTGGAGAGGGGTGGGAAATGGGAAGAGTGAGGTAATGACCCACTTCATTGTCTGGGATAAGTGTTGCTGGGCCTGTAGGAAAGAAGAGTTTGGGGCTGTACAGCTCTGTGCTTCTCTTAAGAGTGAGAGACTCAGAGATGCCTGATATCCTACCTTGACACTTTTTTTTCCCTTCTGGCAGATATGGGAATCCATAAAATCAGGCACTGCTCTTGAAAACCCTGTTCTCCTCAACAAATTCCTCCTCTTGACATTTGCAGTAAGTAAATGGACTCTGGGTCACACTTAGATTGTTCAAATGCCCTGGCCAAACCCATTGTGCCAATAGAACAGTCTGCTGTCTTCTCCCTGAAGCTTTTACCTTGTGTCATTCAAGTCACGGCTATTAAATGTTCATTTGGCTAGTGGCCCAATATTGCTGGCCCTTATTACCAGTGCAAAATTAATTAATTCTTACTGATCATACTGGTATACTCATACTACTGGTAATATTTGTATGGTTTATATAGTGCAGTCATCAGACTCTTGTCATTCAGGACACCATAGAGTCAGATTCAGGAAGTAGTGGTTTGTTGTTGCTAACGTTTTTGTTAAATACAGTCCTGCAGAGCTCAGTGCTGGGTCCATTGACATAAAGAAAAGGTGATATCTTAGGAAACCCGGTCATCCCCAAGCAGCTGTAGACTAGAGGAGATGACACTACATTGCTTGTCCACACAATTGTGTTTTTTTAAGAAGGAAAAATGTTTTACATAAATGAGACCTAATTAAAATGAACATTGAGGACAGCCTTGAAGAGGAAAAGAAATCACACTAGGGTAACACCTGCTGCCTAGGGCAGTAAGGGAAACAACCTGGTCTTGGTGATGGGGAAAGTGATATGGGTAGAATGTAGAGATACTAGCTACACACACACACACATATGTGTATATGTACATATATATGCACAGGCATACCTTGGAAATATTGCAGGTTTGGTTTCAGACTACTACAATGAAGCAAGTATTGCAATAAAGCAAGTCATAATCTTTTGCTGGTAGAGGGTCTTGCCTTCAATTTGTAAAATGCAACATCTGTGAAGCATAATAAAGCAAAGTTCAATAAAACACTGTATGTTTTATATGTGTGTCTCTATAATCTACATATAAAACTAATTTTTCTTCTGTAATAAAGCACAATTACATAATATTCTGTCAAGTGTATATTCTATAGATTCTTGTACAGCTAGGTTGTTTCTAATAATTACTTAAAAAAATTGCTGCAGCAAATAATACTGGCCGTACTGATATTTTCCCCTGTGCTCATTTTATTTCTTTAGAATAAATTCTTTGGAGGGGGCATATAAACTTAAGTGTGTTACTTCACCACAGCTTTGGGCATTAACCCTCTTTCCCACATTTTTCTTTCTTTCTTTTTTTTCTCCAAGTTATAGGTCTTGCTTTTCTTTCTCCCCAACAAGTTAATCCTCATTTCCTCTGAATGCTGCCTCTGATTTACTGAAAGAATGATCCGAATCAAACTGGAGGCCATTCCAAAGGGTGGCTATCTGAAAGGAGCACATTTTCTAACCAGTTATACCGCTTTATGTGTAACAGGAGGGGGATAGAAAAAATTTTAAATTCTTTATGGGATTACTAGGTGCAATTTGGCATTGATAATTCATCTGCAAAATTGAGTAATTTTGTAGGTTTACTACTAGAATAGATGTAAATAGTGCTAGTTAAAGATTTCTAGTTTTGTTACTTTAACATAAATACATTTTCTATACCAAGAATTCTAGTTAGTGGAATCTAACTGACAATTTGCACTTAAAGAGAAAAAATAACATTCACTCATACTTAAAGTTTCAAGGCATTTCCCAGAGTCCTTATGTGTGTTAGCCTATTGCCCTTTTATTGAGCATTCTTAGTCTGCCTTTAAAAATATTAAAAGTCTCTATCTTTTAAAATCTTCAGGCACAAAGGGCTTTATGTTTAATTTAATGGAGGCCTTTTGTGTTCTGAAAAGAATCCTAAGAAATTCAAGTCTTTGGACTTTTGAGTATGACCTCATAAAGCTTCTTAGAAATTGTGAATCCTTCATCTTGAATTGTTTAACATTTTACTAAAGATCACTTATGATAAATCATTTAAGTACAAAAAGAGAGAATAATCTCTGGAGGTGTGTTTTGTTTTTTTTCCCTGCTGTTTTTAGGACTTGAAGGAACAGACACTTCATTAATTTCAGTTTTGCAGTTTCGCTATTGTCGAAAGAGAATTTATTCCTAGTTGATCAGTTAGTGGCAGAATTAAAGAGTGCAGAAACCGTGATTACTAGACTTTCTCATCTAGACACACATTTATATATAAGTTTATGTTTTAAAAAGTCATCTAATATGATTTGATTTATATGAAAAGTCCAGAAAAGTCAAACCTGTAGAGACAAAATAGATTAGTGATTTCCAGGGGATGGGGAGAGCAGGGAATGGGGATTTTCTGCTAACGTAGTGATTTTCAATTTTTTTCATCTCACGGCACACATAAACTAATTACTAAAATTCTGTAGCACACTGAAAAATATATTTTTTGCTGACACGACAAAAAAAACAGGTAGAATTTTAATTAATTTAAACAGCGTACAGCTATTGTGTTGGCTGTTGTCATTTTTTTAATTTGACAGTGTTAAGGAAAATAGGTCTGTGCCCCTGACTAAATAGTCAGATATTGCATGTTTTAAAAATTTTTGTGGCACACTGGTTGAAAATCGTTGTGGTAAGGGTTTTTTTTATTGTAGGGGGTGATGAAAATGTTCTTGTTAATATACTAAATATTCCAATTATATACTTTGACGTCATGAATTTTATGGTGTGTGAATTATATCTCAATAAAAAAAGCTATAGGGCAGTTATCCACTTTTTATTTGTAGCACGATTCAAGAAGAAATATTAATTAGCCAACTAAAGTGCATTGTGATCAGTGGTAACAGACCAGCCGGTAAGCTGTCAAATAGCAGCGTAACTATGGGATCCTACACATGAGTGATTCAGGCCACAAATGCTGCAAGAATTCAGAGGCAAGAGCATTCAACCTGAGTGGAAACCGTACCTAGGACAGCTTCACAATCCTTTCTCCTGCATCTCTTTGCCCTTGTGGAAGAACAACCTCTCTCTCTCTCTCTCTCTCTCTCTCTCTCTCTCTCTCTCTCTCTCTCTCTCTCTCACACACACACACACACAGTCACACGTGTGCCCATGCACACACGCGCACCAAGACATGCACTCTCTTCTATCTTTGAAGCTCTGTAGTTCTTAGAACCTCTTCTGTGACATATACACTACTAACTTAATCTCTGCTTCCTGCAGAAAGTGAGCTCAAGGGCTGGAACTGGGTTTTATTTATCTTCTTATTGTTATTGTCTAATATTTTGTCCTGTACATAACAAGTGCTTCATAGTTGTTGACTTGAATTTCACCAATAAGACATTTCTGAAAGCAACATTATCTCAGCACATATAGGTTATGAATAGCACAGCTTCTTTAATAACATGATTAAATCATTTGATTATAAAGAGAATGGTAACTGTGTTTGCAGGTCATGCCTCCCAGATGGAACATTGAATGTTTTGGTTTCATGAACAAAAGCTTAAATTTTGGAAGCAGAGTTCTGATCCCCTCTCTGCCACTTAGTATCTTTGTTTTGTTCAAGTTCTTCACCCTTCTGTAAGCTTTAGTTTTCTGTCTATAAAATGGGATGATAATAGTTATCTCCCTGGGTGGTTTTGTGTATTAAACAATGATGACAATCGTGTCAGTTACTTACTGAGCACTTTCTGTTAGCAAGTGGCCAAAAAAGTATATTATGTTTATCATGAGATAGCAATGTGTGGTGTGTGGGAGTGAAATTCAGTATCTATCATGAGTTCTATTGGAGATGAGAATTTCTGACAAGCTGGTCATATCTTGTGTGCATCAGTTTTTCTGTCTTACGTGGTTATGGGAAATTACATTAATAGATGCTTTCAATTTAGTCATAGGTTCTATTCTGATATCCTGTTATATTTTTTCTTCTAGGATCTGAAGAAGTACCACTTCTACTACTGGTTTTGCTCTCCCGCTCTCTGCCTTCCTGAGAGTATACCCCTCATTCAGGCACCAGTGGGCTTGGATCAAAGGTTTTCACCAAAACAGGTATCAACAAATAAAGCAAAATGCAGGTACAATTGGGTTTAACGTGCAAGCTCAGTTTATCTAGTACATTCTAAAGACAAATAGGCACTTGTCTGAATGAAGAGGTAGTCACTGTGAAATCTTCCAAAGATGGTACTAGCAGACTTATTTCCAAAATGTTTGTAAAATCATTTTGAAGAATAGTGAGCAATAATTTTCCAGGTTTTCTATGACATTTGGTAAAATTCTAAGCCAGTGGGGAGGAATTATAGGAACATTTTAAAAAGACTGTAAGAATTTTCTAAAATGTGGTCTTCACTTCAGTGGGGGGAATCATAAGGCAATATAACTTTGGGATGAGGGTCTTTGAAACCAAATAGAAGACATTCTCCTTCCCTCATACCAAGTTGCAGAACTTCTGCATCAGGAATGGTACATGCAGAGCTAGTTTTTGCAGTTTAAGAAAGATAATAAGGTCATTAGAGACGGTCCCGGGAAGAGCAATGAAAATAATCAGGCTGATAGAACACAGACCCTAAACCAAAGAATTCTGACTGTTACTGAAGCAAAAATTGAGTGGCAAGATTATTTGAATTCATGAAGCACATTACTCGCTAAAACCCTGAATTCTGAAGCCAGGGAGCGCTTACTGATTAAAAAATAATGTTTGTTTACTAAGAAAAATCAAAGGTTGTGGTTTTGTGGAACTAATTTCCCAAGGAGAAATATAAGTTGGGGGAAAGGATTATGCATGGGGATTGACTGCTGATGGGTGTGAGGTTTCTTTTAGAAGGGACAAAAGTGTCCTCAAATCATTTTGGTTACAATTGCATAATCCTGTGAACATGCTAAAAACAGCATTTAATTGTGTACTGTAAATGGGTCAATTGTTTGGTAAGTGAATGTGTCTCAATAAAGTTGTTAAAGATTATGGAAAGGTTCATGGTAAAATTCAGCAATGGTAGAGTCATGCTTGGTTATCCTAGAAGAGGAATAATGTTTGGATACCTCTCTCAATCTTTGTGGTTTACATCTTAGAGAACCACCATGCTGTACCATAAAATGTCGCTTTGTGCCCCTAAGACACACCATCATACATGTGAAAAATGTTATGTAAAAGTGAAGTGACATTTATGGTCATTTGCTGCAAAAGAGTAATGGGTGTGATCAGTCATTTCTAGTCCTCTGGCTTGAAATTACTTTTTATTTTATGTTAATTTTTAGCTCAGAACCAGATATGTGATTCCTGGAAAATAACTCAATGTTTCCTATTTTCAGATTCAATCCCTTGAGTACGCATATGATGATCTTTGTCAAGCTGAAGGTGTTCCAGCGCTACCTTACTTCTTAATCAAGTATAATGAGAACACGGTGCTGGTTTCCTTGCTTAAACACTACAGTGATTTCTTCCAAGATCAAAGGACAAAGGTCAGAGAAACTCTGAGTATCATTTTATTATCTAGTAAAAAAAAAACAACACCCGACATTCACGTTAGGATAGACCACTGCAAAATTCACACTCATTGATTTCTTTAGCCCTCCAATGAATGTTTCAGAACATTTCATTGTCTTCACCCTCTTCCACCCTGCAGTTCCCAGATCAGCTCCTGCTCTAGATTTTTCTAGCTCTGTTGCACCTCAGAGTAATTTTTGATTCCTTGCTTCCCATTAGTGATGAAGTTATTTCAGTTTTCCTTCCCAATATATTTTGTATCTATGTTTTAATTTATTCCCAGAGCTACCACTAAAGCTCAGGCCCTGATTATCTCACTCCTGGACAGGAAGAGTCTTCTTACTTCCATCTTGCACAGCGCTACTGAAAAAGGGCCTTCCTCAAACTGCTCACATTCTCTATATCTTCATTGATCAAGGGTTAATGGCGTCTTCCTTCTGACTCCAAGCTAACTTTCCTGCCTTGTATTTCACCACCTTCTTCTTAAACCATTGCTGCAAATAAGCTTGTCTGTATTTTATCAGACAACCCCCCTGCAATCAACTATATCTAGAACCTTTTCTATATCTCTCTTTATCCTCATGTTATATCATCTTCCTGAAACATATTCTATCTGTGAAAATCCTAAGAAACTCTTTTTATTGAAATTCTACCTCCACTGTGAAGCCTTCTCATGGTGGGGCCATGTGTAACCTAAGCTTTTCTGATCTCATGGCACTTATTCCCTGATCCTCATTTTCTACACAGCTCCATTCTACAAATTACTTTTTGTTAGTCTGTAAGCTCATAGAGGGCAGGGACTATGTCTACATTGTGTCTAGCATCTTAGGCACTCAATAAAATTTTGAATGAATGAAAGAATAATGTAAGTGTCCTTTACAGGTGATGAATATATAGTAAGCTATCTTAACCATACAAGAGATTGTAAATTAAAAATTAAAAATTGATTAGTATTATGAATTTGAAATCAACTGTGTAATTTTAATAGCCATGTAGGTCACTCAGAACTGAGAGGAGAGAGACCTCTAACTGATGGTCTGATTATTCCTTAGCCTGAATTTACGATACCTTTTTTTAAAATATACTCTTTTTCAGAGGAAGCCCTTTTTAAATTGATGACTGAGGATTGAAGTTTTATTAAAATTCTTTTCTTTCCCCCCAGGCAGTTTCACAGAACTGTAGCTAAATTAGTAGCAATGAGACCAACCATTAATAATTTAAAGTCTAGTCTAAAGTGAGGTCCTGTTGTGATAGCAGGCAGGATTAAATGGCCTGTGTTTGAAGGCAACTGTAATTCAGGACGTGTGTGCTAAATAATACGTCCTCCCCCAAAGTGCACCTCTACCAAAATAATAACTGTTTGCAGAGCATTTTACTGTTTAAAAGGGGCTTTAACACAATTGACCTTGCAATAACTTTGTGAAATAGGTGTTATTAGTGTCTGCATTATCTATTTAATGAAAATGAGACTCAGAGTCAGATGGCCAAGTGGTCTGATTCCAATCTCCTGTGCTTTCTTCCAGTCCATTCTCTCATTATTTGGGCAGAGATTGGCCTTTGGAATCAAATAGATCTGGATTTGGCACCCAACATTGCCATTTAGTAGCTTGGTGACTTTGGGGAATTTGCATGATCTTTCTTTAGTTTAGTCTACCTGTTGAACAGTGGTAATACTACCTCCTATAGGCTTTGTAAAGGTCAGACAAGATAATGTAAATAAAATGCCCAGCAGGTGCTTAGTATGCATCCACTTCCTTTCTCCCTCAACAGCAACATCTTTTCAAGGACTGAACAAATCTCTGGAGTCTCCTTTGAAGTTCTCTGGGCAAGTTTACCAGTGTCCTGACCCTGAGACCAACCACCTGCCAAGTTCAGGCGTAGAGGTCTTCACTGGGTTAGGGTCACATCTCAGGAAAGCCTAGAATTGCTCAGCACGTGTGTTCTCACAGAACCTGAGGTTTTCTAGGGAGATGAGACGTGACTTGTGGAAAGTTAACGAGAAATTCAGCTAGCAGAAGAGAAGTGCCAATGAAATTATATGGATGATACTTTGGTTGTTTATCTGTGCCCTGTCTGGTTCTAGAAAGGTTCACCAGAAACTGTGCAGATGGGTGGCCTTATAGGAATTTCACGGCCTCCTAGGCGACCTCCCCATCTGTGGTCCTGAATGTCTTATCCATCCCTCACAGTGCTGCCCAAATGCATTTTCTAACATGTAAATTTGATCATATCAATTTTCTACTTAAAACTGTTCTATGGTTCCTGTTGACTTCAGGATAAAGTAAAACAAATTAGGTTGGCATTTGGGGCCTCTTCAAACCAGTTCCTGCCTATCTAGCTTCATCTCCCAATATTCCCTCAGGATGCATCCTATGTTCTGGCTATAACTATGCTTTCCAAATGCCCCATGCTTCCCCCAACCTCTACCTTCAGACATGCCTTTCTCTCTGTCTCCCTTCCTTCACCTGTTTAGGATCTCACTCGCTTTCTGGTTCATCACTGTTTGATAGCCTTCATCTATGTTCAGGTAGCAGCCTTTCTCCTAGCACTGACTGAGCTCTCATGTCATTGTTGGTTTATCTGCCTGCCCCCTCTCCCTGACCAGCCTGTGGACAACTTTAGCACAGAAATCACATTTGACCCCACACTGAGTCCTCAACATTTAGTGGAATGCCAAACACTTCATGGGCACCTGATGTGTGAATGTTGAGAGGAGGAGAGACCATTTTGGACTGGTCTAGCCACAGTCCAGTTCTACTGGGAAAGTAGATCTCTGTATAATCTAAACATCACTTCATTTGAAGTCATTCCTGCTTTAATTGTTATTAATCTAGTTCACTGTTTTACATAAAGTTCTCTTTAGTGTTTCTGATTCATGAAGTGTCCTTGAAGGCTTTTGCCCTGACCTTCAAAAAATAGGCATTCTTTTCAGTGTGAACTCCTGCAGTTGTGCTCTGGCTTCGTGTTTTACTCTTTTATCTGCCTCCTCCACTTACGAGCACTTTGAAACCCCTGGGGAAGTCACTGTTTCTCTGAGAGCCTTGGTGTCCTCACATGTAAGATGGAGAAATGTTGGCATCCCTCCAAGTTTCTCACTTTTCAGTCTGTTTTCTTTTCTGGGGGATCTCTTTGTGCTCGCGATGCCTGTAACCACTTCCTCCATTATGCCCCCTCTGGACCCCAGACCATGTTATCCAACTGCCTGCTTTCTCCAGCCCCTCAAATTGAATATCTTCAAGCTGAACTCATGATCTTCACCTCAGATCTGGTCTCCTTCTGGGCATCAATGTCTTGTAGTGATACCACCTCCCATCTAGTCACGAGAGCCAGAAATCGGGACAGCCTACCCCTGAAGAGGGCACACTGCCCACTTAGCCAGCAGCAGCTGCAGCTACTGTGTCCTAAGTTCTGACTATGTGCCCACCACAGAGCTGGTTCCTTCAACACCCTGCAAAGTCAATAGGATTGTTCCCATTTTATAGATGAGGAGAAGGGAAACGAGGCTAGGAAATGGAAGCCTCTTCACGTGTGAATGACCTTACCTTCTACAGTCAGAATGCTTCCCGTAATGGAAAAAGAAGCAGTCACTTTTCTCTCACTAGCTCACAGCATGTTGTGATCGAGTAGGAAGGCCAGATTTTGGGTCCCAACTGCAACTTCATGAGCTAAGGTCTCTGAGTCTCAGTTCCCTCCTCATGTCCAAGTGTACAAGTAATAATACCCTCTTCCTCATAGATGGTTGTGAGAATTAAGAGATGATAGATATAAACAGGCTTTCTTAAGTTTTATTCACATGTTACAGTTGTTCCCACTGTATTTTCTAAGAATAAGTTTGTCAGTTTTCATTTTCAAAGGAAAATTCTTTCTTTGAATTAACTTCAGTCTCTAGCTACTCTATAAGAATGGAATATTGAGACCCTCAGTCATGCTGCCAACTTTTGCCTTTACCAAAGAAAGGCAAACTTCCTTGCCTTTTTGGATTTCAAAAATATCTGAAGAAATTAGGAGTAGTCCACCTGCAGGAGAAGCCCTCCTGAGATTTGCAGAGATATTAATTCAGAAGTCCCTAGATGATCCAGGAAGGTTTTTACCAGTTCAGTGCTTTCTTTAAATTAAAAATCAGTAGCAAATGCATCTTTGATTGGTTTTCTCTCATTTCTTGGCTGACTTATGGTTGTTAAGATGATTGCTTAAGGCCAAACTTTGACTGTTACTGATAGTTAAAAATACCTGTTAAATTATGACTCAATGATCATATTTATGTGTGTCTTTAGATGTATATACACATATGGTTAACTAAAACAAAAGTTTAACAAAATAATACTTTACTAGGTGCTTATTTTCTACCCTATTCTGTTTTATCTTTTTGAAAAATGCTAGTTGTGACCCACTAAATGATTTAGGACTCACAAATAGCTTATCACCTGTGTTTTGGACAATGCTGTGTACCTATTTTTAGGATACTAGCAGATAAGTGAACTGTACTAGGCATGGTTCCATTCATTATTTTTATTTATACTTGTGTCTTTCTATTTTTGAAGTATTACAAAGCTCCTCAACTATTTAAGTTTTTGGATTTTTTTAAAGTAAGCGTTTTATATATTTCCTTCTGATTTTTTTCTGCCTATTTTTTAACAACTAAGATTCTGTTTTATTGTAGCAGTTTAGCTTAATAGTATTATACTCCTCAGTTCCCTCCTCATATCAACATCCTTTTAAATAGATATATTTGGTAATGTATTTTACCAAATTATTCACATTTAGATTTCTCATAATTATTTACTATTAGGAGCTTCTTTGTGCATGAAATTCCTCCCCTCCTTCCTATTTTAAATTATTTCCTTAGATTTCTAGATGTGGAATTACTGGGTTGAAGAGTTTGAACATCTTAAGGCTTGTAATCAGTGATGTGCTGGTGAATGTTTGACAATTGGCTTTTGGGTTAGGGGGACCCTGATTTTGTAGTGTTTGCTTATTTTCATGGTGTCGGTAATCCCATCACAGCCAATTTCAAGCCACCATTTCGAAGTCACATGCAGAGATGGGAAGAGAGAAAGGCGTAATTGGCTCTCCCAAGCCTGTTTGAGCCAGCTCTAGCACACCACTGCTTATAATAACTGTTGCCCCAAACTTCCAGTTTCTCTCCTACCAACAGTGTACGCTTACCAGCATTGAGTGTTACATACATTTTACGCATTTGGTCAGTTGAAAACAAGCATTGTTTAAGTTTTTATTTCCCTCAATAAAATGTTGATTCCACTTATCAGTCATGGTCACACCGTATTGCTACAACAAATAGTTCTTGTGATTGCGTTAAAAACAGCCCATATAGCTATTCCATTGCCAATCTTTTTGGACAGCTTGTTTGAGTCTTTTATTCTCTTCAGAGCAGTTATTGAAGATTGGATGTTTGGGAAATATTTTGTAATTTCAAAAACATTAGGCTTTAATTCTAGGGCTTTAGAGCAATAGCATTGGTATACTTTTAACGGACTCTTAGCGATTTTTTCATTTTGGCAGTTGTCTGTGACATCACCGGGCATTAGCGCTATGAATGATTTTCTTATACTTTTAAAATATGTAATTTCCTTTGCGCATTTCCTGTTATATCAAATGTTTGGGTAATAGCCATTGGTCAGATACACATGTTTTATGGGATCAGTGTGGAAATTTCTCAAGACATTCAAGTTGACAGTTTTCACCCCCTTTTCTTTCTCATGTACTTTTCCAGCAAATTGCTGGGTAGACCATAGCCAGATCATGACTGGACCACTTCAGTGAGTTGTATGCTCTCAGCCAAGTAGAAATAAATATTTATTTTATAAACCTTTTAAGCAAAGTATTTTTCCAATTATATTTTGCTTCTTTCTGCTGATTTGTATTATAAAAGGATGTGATTTGTCCAAGTTTATGCAATGAATTTGCGGCAAAGCCAGTTCTAGAACCCAGAACTCCTAGTCAATGATGATTTTTGGTTGCCATTTAAAAAAATTTTTATTGATTACCTAAAGAGTTAAGCTGGCTTCCTAGCATTGTGCTGACTAATTTCTGTAATGACTGAGCTTCCTGATTTAGTTGCTAAAGCACTTACAGGTTTTGGAGCCACTTTAGAAAAATCAAAGGAATATTAAATTATGTTCAGCCTAGTGTCAAATGGATTCTGTCATTTTTCTGTCCAGATGCTTGCCTCATGTGAGTAGGAGAGTTACTTCAAAGCATTTTCACGCTGACCTCCCTTTATGGGTAAGTGATAGATTTCTCTTTAGCAGTTCATTCCTGCTCTGTAGCTCATCTTAGGTCATGTTGCTCTAAGAACTTATTCCTGGTCTTTTCGGCTCAAAAAAAGATTTCTTTTTTTCTTACTACCTTCATACCTCATTGCCTTTGTATTTAGTGTCAGAAATATGCTCATTCTTTGAAATTAGGCATCCACTTGTAGTATATAACATTCTAATTTATATAATTTAAGTACCACTTAGTCCCAACTCTACATTTGCAGTTGATAAAACCTAGACCCAGAGAATATATGATAAACTAGAACTTATCCACTTCTTCTCTCTACCAGTTAGGAAAAGATAACTTTGATACATACTGAAGATAGATAGCTATATAATGGTGATGGATTGAACTGAACAGATAGGTGAGTGAAGGTACTACAATAGAGTTTATTTATATTGCATTATAGTCACCATCTGTTGAGTGCTTGCCTGTGTCTGTGCTCAAGTGCAGGTAAGAATTATCGTATGGATGAGAAAACTAAGGCATAGAGAGGTTAAGTAAATTGCCAAGGGTTGCACAAGAGTAACTCTGAACGTTTGATGAGAGCCCAGGTTTATGGAGTCACATATGAAAACTGAAACTCAAAGTCTCTATACAAATGGCATTTTTTGGATTGATGTTGTCTAGGTTCTTCCTAAATAAGTTGAATAGCCGTAAAATTGAACCTTAATATAATCTGTGTTGTTTTATAACCTATGTAGGATTTTTGTCTCTTTAATGTTCTTTGAAGTTCTATAATTCTGGAGCTAAAAGGAATCCTTTGAGATAAAATGATTCAACCCCTTCATTTTACAGGTGAGGAAAGAATTTCCCCAAGGTCTTAAAATCAATTAGCTATAGGGTTAGGACATATACTGCTCCAACCAGTAGTTTTGTGTATGTGTAGTTTTTGTTTTTACTGTATCAGGCCATTTCTTTTCTAACTCATTTCAAATGTTAGACAAGTAGAATGTTAATTTCTCCCTTCTCTCCCTTTTTCTTGCTGGGTAACAGAGTTGTAAATGCCTCTGATGAATTTTTTTTTTTTTTTTGATTGAAGTTGAAGCGATGATTGCTTTTGTAGTTTATCCAGCAGATAACATGTGTCACTACTGAATCATGGGGAAGACAATAGTACCTACTTCATAGAGTTGTAGTGAGGATTAGGTGAGATGGTACTGAACATGAAACCCTGCACATGGGTATTGCTTCTAACATTATTAGTGACTCCGAATCTCCAGTGGTGAGACTAGCCATCTGTTTGTATAAAATGCCTGAGTGATTCAAATAAAATTGAGTCTTGGAGGAGTTGACTAATTTTCCCTAGGCCACTCATTGAGTAAGGGGCAGTACTCAGAATAGTCTCTGCAAGTTCTATTTTTTAAAGCTTCCTAGATCCTGAGGTTTTACCTCTCCATGGAAAAGGAAATCTCAAATAAAGGTATCCTATATTTTCCGAAAGGATGGCCATACCTATGAATCTGTTTATATTGAATTAAATATGAATCTACTTGCATTTAATACATGAAAATGCATCTAGGCAAAATGTGTCAGTCTTGGGAATAAGAAAATTTACAGCGCAGAAGGCAGCAAATGTATTCGAAAGAATGCCTTTGAAATAATGCAGTAATTATCTGATAAGACAATAATAGTAAGACATTTTCAGAGATTTATTGAGCACAGGTGAAGACTACTTAATTGTCCTTTAATAGAAAACAGAAAAAAGTTGTGCTACATCAGTACAGTGGAATGCCATTCAGCTACTGATGATAGTGGTTGTAGAATGACACTTATTAATATGGAAGAGAGTTCACAATAGAATAATAGATATAAAACAATATTTATAGCATGATTTCCACTTTTGTTTAAAAGTTGTAATAATAAAAATATATTTATGTAAAGAATAAAGTTAAGGGAAGTTACACACCAAGGTGTTAATAGTGTTTCTCTCTGGATCGTGTTGTTATGGCCTCCCTCCCTCCCTCCCCCCCCTCCCTTCCCTCATTGTCTCTCTTTCTGTCTTTGTTTTATCTGAATATTGGTTAAGCTCCTTCTTTGTGGCTGACACTGTACTCAGCACTTTGGTAAATAAATGGAAGTGTTTGGGCTATTCCCGTTCTTACAGAACTAACTGGATCTAGACTAATTACAAGTTTGTCTGCCATGTTTCTATTTAACGCACCGGTATACCTATAAAGGACACCTGGGGTTAACTTACGGTTCTCTGCCAGCCATCTTTCCTTCCTCCTTCCTTTCATCCATCATCCATCCATCATTTAGAAATCCATCATCCATCTATCCATCTGTTTTCATCATTCAACAAGCATTCACTAAGTATCTGCTATGTATCTATGAACTGATCATGGGGAGATGAAAAAGATACTTCTCTTTTTTAGATGTTCATCATCTTGTTTTTAAAAAAAATATTTTTATTGATTTTTAGAGAGAGAGGAAGGGAGAGGGAGAGAAACATCGACCCCTACCTCCGACACGCTCCCCCCTCTCCCAGGGATCAAGCCCACAACCCAGGCATGTGCCCTGACAGGGAATTGAACCGGCAATCATTCAGTGCATGGGATGACACTCAACCAACAGAGCCACACAGGGCAGTTTTTTTTTTTAAATAAACTTTTTATTTTGGAATAATTTTAGATTTACAGAAAAGTTGCAAAGATAGTGCAGAGAGTTCCCATATTCCTTCACTCTGATTTTAGTTTTTTATAGGTTTTCTTTTTGTTTGTTTTTTATGATTAGACTGGGATTATGGGTTTTTAGAAAGAATACCACTGAGGTAAAGTGCCCTTTTCATCACATCATATCTGGGAGTATCTGATATCCATGTAGCGTCCCTGGCGATGTTGAACTTGATCACTTGGTTAAAGTAGAATTTGCCAGGTTTCTCCACTGCATAGTTACTATTTTTTCTTTAGATGTGATTCACTAACTCCAGCCACTCTCAATGATTAAGCTCTACTCCTGGAGGGGGCAGTATGTATCTACATATATTGTTTGGAAATCTTCTGTAAGGAAGACTTGTTCCTTTACCTTTATATACTTATCTATCCCATCATTTATATCAGAATGGACTCATAGATATTTACTTTATACTATGGATTATAATCCCATACTATATTATTTATTTTGTTGCCCATATTGGTTCAACCTTGGCCATTGAGATAGCTCTTTCTATTGGCTCTGGTGATCTCTTGACATCTCCCATCCTTTTGTTTATTGAGCACTTCCTTACTTTCTGATATACAAGGTGCTCCAGGTTCCTCTTGTATTTTTCCAGCCTCAGCCCTGGAATTAGCCATGTATCCAAGGAGCTGTGATTCCTTTTGTTGGATAATGGTACTTAGAAATTGAGACCTAGGTGTTTAGTGTTCATTGTCTTTTGAGAGAAAGAAGACAGAAAAAGTGAAAAATGTTGTGTATAATGTTCAAAATGCTGTGGAAGCAGAGGGAACAGAGGCACTACTTTAGCCAAGGGGAGACAGCACTGAAGAAATGGCATTTGAAGTTGAGTCAAGTTTTCCAGACAGAGGTCAGAGTTTTGGGAGTTGGAATGGGAAGAGATGGGAGGAAACATGTCAGCAATCAAGGGCATCTGGCTTTTTAATTTGACCTGGCTTTAGATTTATAATGGTAGTGGCCCTGAGATTTCCTCATATAAAAATTAGTAATTTTCACAGATTATGTCTCTTTAAGAGAGGATTTTCTCTATGTGAGCCCTGACAGTTGACAGTCTTCCCTCCTTCTCTCCTTCCCTGTCTTCCCTCAGTCTTTCTTCCTTTTACATGTATCTAGTTCCTGCTCTCTGCCAGGCCCGTGCAAGGTACAGGGGTACAGAGAAGACTGACAGCTTCTGCCATCAGGGAGTTCTGTAGTCTACACTTATATCATTTTTGCTTTCTTCCCTTCCCTTTAGCCCCTCACTGAGCGTCTAATTGTTAATGCTTTTGCAGAACCGCATAAAAAGTGAAGAGGAAGTGTTAGCAATGTCTGTATTGTGAATCTGACACGATACTTGATTCACTCAGAAAGTCTTTTCTGTTCACAGATAACAGTTGGTGTATACGATCCCTGTAACTTAGCCCAATACCCTGGATGGCCTTTGAGGAATTTTTTGGTCCTAGCAGCCCACAGATGGTACGGTATTTATCTGTGTGTCTGTCTGTCTATATGTTTTTGACAATGTGTCTGCCTATATTTGCATTTTTTTCATTTCTGGCACACAAACCAGATTATAAGTCAATAAATTAGTTGTGAACCGATTTCCATCAGTGGTGAGCCCCTAAGCAGGGCTGTTATGGAGCTGCAGACTGTGACCATAGTGTACTAAAGATATTTTAGAATATGGCAGGGCAAGTAGCCAGAGGTCCTGACCCTGAAATTCTTCAGCCCTCCTTTCAGCTGTCTGGTTGCTTTCAAATAAGATTATCCTGTTGCTCTAGCCTCCTTTTGTCCTAACCCTAAAATAGCTTAAACAAAGGGTATCTATTGGGCCGATATACATTTGAAAAGATGCTCAACATAATTGATCATCAAGGAAAAAAAATGAGATCTTACTCATTAATAGAGATAATAAGATACAATAATGAGATACTGCTACATACCCACCAGCACGACTTAATAAATGACAATAGCAAGTGTTGTTGAAGTTGTGGAGCAATTGGAACTCTCAGACACTGCTGGAAAGCTGGCAATATCTATCAAAGTTAGAAATATCTGTAGCTCAACAATTTCACTCTCAGGTATATGTCGCATATAAATGCTAACTCAGATACAAGCAAAACACATACCAAGAATGTTTATAGCCAGGAGGCTCAGTTGGTTGGAGCATCATCCCATACACTAAAAGGCTGTGGGTTCAATTCCTGGTCAGGGCACATCCCTAGGTTGCAGGTTCGATCCCCAGTTGGGGTGCATATGGGAAGCAACCAGTTAATGTTTCTCTCTCACATTGATGTTTCTCTCTCTCTCCAACCCCTTTTTCTCTCTCTAAAAATCAATTAAAAATATATCTTTGGGTAAGGATTTAAAAAAAAGAATGTTTATAGTAGTAGTATTCTTAATAACCCAAAACTGGAAATAACCCAGATGTCATTCAACAATGAAATGGAATGGAATAAATTGTGGTTTATTCATTGCAATGGAATGCTATTTTATGAATTTGAGTGGACTACCAATACATGTATCAGTATAGATGAGTTTAAAAAACAATGTTGCTCAACAATTTCACTCTCAGGTATATATCGCATATAAATGCTTGAGTGAAATAAGCTGGATATAAAAGAATATATACTCTATGATTCCATCTATGTGACGGTCAAAATATGCAAAAGCCATGTATGGACTTTATTAGAGTAGTAGTTATTTTTGAAGGGGTGGTTAATAACTGGGAGAAGCCATGAGACAAGCTCCTTTATATTTAAAATTTGTGTACTTCGCTTTGTGGTTGCTTTACTTAAGTGAAAGTTTACTTAAAAAAAAAAAATGAAGATAGCCCAGCCTCCATGGCTCAGCGGTTGAGTATCTACCTATGATCCGGGAGATCACAGTTTGATTCCCGATCAAGGCACATGCCTGTGTTGCACGCTCAGTCCCCAGTAGGGGGCGTGCAGGAGGCAGCCCATTAATGACTCCACTGATGTTTCTCTCTCTCTCCCTCTTCCTCTCTCTGAAGTCAGTAGACTTTTTTCTTTTTTTAAATTATAAAAAAGTGAAGATAGCTAGCTAAGTTATAGATTGTCCCCAGAGGGAGAATGGTTATACTTACTTATCCAGGTGGTCAGTCTATATAGTGCAAATGGGCTTCCAGCTACTGAGGTGTGGTTTCGTAGGATGTAAGCTCAGATGGAGAGAAGGGTGACCAGAAGAACCCATGGATGCCCCAGCCGTTCTTTTTAGTGTCTTGTGAGTTTTTTTCGCTTACATTTAAGAGTCATTATTTATGATTGTTATATAAAATTCACCTAGAAAGAAATCATAACCTATTCAGCCTTCAGCCTGTAAGCACTGAGCCAAATGAAGACTACGTGGATGTGTTCAGAATCTCTCAAAGGTTAAGGCCATCCCCCAAGAGTGTCAGGGAAGCATAATTACAATGAGCTGAATTCTCTCCACCTGGGTTTGCTGAAGTTCTTATGTGAGCTCTTTCTTTTCCTTCCTTAAAAACAACAATGACAACTGGGACCTGACACAAGGAGGAGGAGTTTCCAGTCTGTTGAAGTCCTCTGCTTCCGGGACCGCACCATGCAGGGGGTTAGAGACATCACCCACAGCATCATCTTTGAAGTAAAGCTTCCAGAAATGGCATTTAGCCCAGGTAATTTGCTGGTCTCTGAGAAAGCATATAATTATTATTTATCAGAAACCTAATCAGGTTTAACTTTCCTTTCATCCTTTCACATTGGCAGCAGAAGGGAGGGAAAAGTACAATTTCTACCTCTTTGTCAATGCAATCACCTCCCTTGAACAGAGGGCAGCTCTGCTAGTCTGACAGGAACAAAGGCAAAGATTGTCCCCAGGAAATGTCCTCCTTAAGGATGTTTATTCCCCTAGTTTTGTTTTTATTTTTGCTTAAGACACAGTCTTTATTCCTGACCCTTCTTAAAGGAAAAATGAAGTATTAACGCACTGACTTATTTATTTGTTACAAACTTAAAGTTGTATGTGACTTTATTCTCCATACAGTAAACGAGCGAGTAAAAGTGCCAGTTCTTTTTCCACATTTAATATTTTTCATTTAGTCCTGTGTGGTAGACTTAAGCTATTATCCCCCTTTCATAAATTAGGAAACTTAGGCTCACAGACATTTTATACAGATGTGTGTATGTACATATATATGCTTATGTTTATATGCATGTTTCAGAGACTGAACACATACTGAAGTCTGAGTAAAATTAAGGTAATACTAGTACCCACCACATGGAGTATTTCTTATGAGGAATCTGTCCAGTGTAAAGGACAGAACACAATATCTGACATGGTATAGGTGCTTCATAAATGCTGATTTAACTTCCTATCACACTAAGCCCAGCACTCTTCAAAATGATCCCTCAGATTTCTGTGATTTACATGCTTTCCAGAGTATTTTCACATACATGGTTTAATTTGCTCCTCACAATGTCCCACACTGTTTCAAGGCATTACTTTCTTTAATCCACAAGTATGTGCCTTAAAGTGTGTGAGTGTTGGGGGTGGGAGGACGGGTGTTGAAATTTCTTCTGAGATGGCATTTCTAGAGTGCAGAAGTCAAAAGGATCCAGGATTGGCTCTGATGATATTTTATCAGTGATTCTTTGCTGTAGCACTGATAAATGTCTTGGTAGACTTCTCAGAGAGATTGACAGAGAAGTGCTAGGTCAGGCAATTGAGGAAGCCATTTACTTATTACTTTAGAGCCATAAGAAATCCATTGCCTCTCTGCTATCTTTAGATATTTGCATTTGGTTTAGCACCCTCTTCTGGCACACTCTAAAATAGCTTCCATGTGATGTTAATTTACATACTGTAACTTTGTTATATTAAAGCCACAACTTGAGGATAGTTCTAGAGGAATGAAGTTAACAAGTAATGCCGGCCTGGTCTATACCTGACAGGCCACCATCGTCTTTCATACTTCCCTCACTTAATCCTGCCAACCACCGTTGGCGGAGGCACGTTTCTTTCCATTTTTAAGATAAAGTCACTCAATTACTCTTACTCCCTGCTCCCAGTATCACTTATGCTTGATGAAGCTGGCAAACCCAGGAAACAGTGTACATTTCCATTTGAAAAAGAAGCTTTCTATAGTCCAGTAATGCCTCAGTACATCTTTTTAATGCTTGATATTACGTGTAGATCATTTAGTTTAGGAAAGACAAATTTTCTTTATTTTTTCCTGTGAATTAATGGTTCCCCTCTTAGCTGTAAATTAAACTTTATAATAAAAAATCTTTCACCCTGGGTGAGTGGCTCAGTTGGTTGGAGTGTCATCCCATACACCAAAGGGTTGTGGGTTCGATTCCCAGTCAGGGCACATGCCTAGGTAGCAGGTCCAATCTCCCAGTCGAGGCACGTATGAGAGGCAACAAGTCGATGTTTCTCCCTCACATCAGTGTGTGTTTTTTCTCTCTCCCCCTCCTCCCTCTTTCTCTCTAAAATCAATAAAGTAAAAAGCATATCCTTGAGTGAGGATTAAAAAGAAATCTTTCTAAAGAATTATTCTGTATCATAGTGTGAACTGAAGGTATTAGAATGGCAGTAGTTTTTAGTATTTCTAAGACATCCCATAACTACAATGGCAGTGGTATCAGAAGTATAATTTTAAATATCCTATATTTTCTGATGCTCCTCATGGTGCAGCCAAGCCCACCCACCCTCCATTGCTGATACAGAGAGTATTCTGGCAACTGGCTGAAGGAGGCAGCAGACGCTGCTGCGAGTGGGGGAGCCCTCATTTTAATTCGTGTCCTGGATATGCTCCTCCTACTTACCCAGCTGTGGGAAAACAAGTCCTAAGTTTCCCCTAAAAAATATTTTCTCATTAATTTGGGATATGACTTATAGATGTCGTTTATATGGAGGCAGATACGATAGATTACATATTGTCATATATAGTATTTTTTTCATTATCAATAAGTTCAAAGTACATCTAATTTTCTTAGAAATGGCTGTAGCATTTTGCGTAATGAGATATTTTAATTTGAAATAATATTTTGTTTTTGACTTATGATTTTTTATGAGAAAACTTAAGCTGGAGTTATGAATTATAGTACTAGACTGTTCTTGTCAAGTTTCTTGTGCTGTGTATTAGGGAAACATTTTTTATTTAATGTAAGAATAGTAAGGAAATACTATTTAGTAACAAGTCTGAACTCTTTTTCCCAGAAAAAGAATTTCATAGTCTTAACCTCTTTAAGAACTCAAATTTATTATATCAGTTTTAATTTTTCATGACATTAAAAATAGGACCACACTAGAGGCCTGAATTAAAGTGAGAAGGGACGTTTGTTTTCTGGCTTCTTTCTGTGAATGATGCCCCCAGCTAAGTAGCTTTCCAGGATGTTTGGTCCCAAGGTTTTCCATTGGTCATCCTATCCCATATTTTCACAAAGAAAAAGATTATGTAAATGAAATCAACACATTTTAGGTCCCATAATTATATTAAGAAATAATATTTTAAAAAGAAAGAAAGAAGAAAGAGAGAGAGAGGGAGGGAGGGAGAGAGAGAGAGAGAGGGAGAGAGAGAGAGAGAGAGAGAGAGAGAGAGAGGAAGGAAGGAAGGAAGGAAGGAAGGAAGGGAAGGGAAGGGAAGGGAAGGGAAGGGAAGGGAAGGGAAGGGAAGGGAAGGGAAGGGAAGGGAAGGGAAGGGAAGGGAAGGGAAGGGAAGGGAAGGGAAGGGAAGGGAAGGGAAGGGAAGGGAAGGGAAGGGAAGGGGAAAGAAAGGAAGGAAGGAAGGAAGGAAGGAAGGAAGGAAGGAAGGAAGGAAGGAAGGAAGGAAGGAAGGAAGGAAGGAAGGAAGGAAGGAAGGAAAGAAAGAAAAAGGAAGGAAGGAAGGAAGGAAGGAAGGAAGGAAGGAAGGAAGGAAGGAAGGAAGGAAGGAAGGAAGGAAGGAAGAAGAGAGAAAGAGCAAAAGCTAAAAAGTTTCCAAGGAAAGAAAAATAGAAGGTCAGTAGAAATCTAAAAGTAGGAGAATGGCCAAAGAGCCAGCATACAATTAGAAACAAACGAAATTTCTCTGGATAGTCTTGTACATTAAGTCAAAGAGCTTCTGTTCCTTCAGAGATGCATGTAAGCAGACATTGGAGGGGATGCTGAAAGGGCTGTGGCTGGGTGAATTCCCTGTGAAGGATTTGAAGCTGTACTGTGAATTTCAGGGATTCCGTGAGGAACGGACTGAGGTCCTGAGATGTAGGAAGTGTAAGAGAGTGGCTGCACCCCATTAGCAGGTTTCCACCAAGAAAGCCAGGTTTCCATTAAGGTGAGGAGGTAGCAGGAGTATTCTACAAAGCAACTGAGGTTTTTAAGAGGATTTTGCAGCAGTAGAATACAGCTGCATTTCCCTGAATGTGTTACCAGTGAGGGAGGGAGATACTTAGAGGCAGGTAAGTTTGGGAAACAAAGCGGCATCAAATACTGTAGTTCCTTTACTGTAGGCTTCTCAGAGCTTTTATCTCCCTCAAGTGCAATGTGAATCTCCAGGTTTGGGTGGTGGTAGGGAGTGGATAGGGAACATAGAGATGGGTCTAGAGGTATTTCCCAAGTCTGTTAGCCACGGGACCCTTATCTTCTCAGAGCATCAGACGGCATACATTGAGAATTGGAGTAACAGAGGCACCCATAGCAGGTTAAAAGATAAGTCAGAGAAGGGGAAAGTCTGAATGGGTAAGGGTGAGCTTAAAGGAGAGGGCAGTTTAACAGAGGGACAGTCCTCCTGGACTCTGGTCTGCCCACAGGTAGGTAAGTACACCACGGTGGAGTTGAGTGGCTGAGCAAAGGGACGTGATGAAGATGAGGACCAGAAGGGACGTACTGTTCACATCCCAGTGGGAATTTCATCAGAAGCTATGCTGCCATCACAGCAATGTGTTTGCTTCGATAGAGAACCTTCAACAGGGTTATACCAATCCCAAGTATGATTGTCTTTCTTTGAGCAGCTTCCAGTAACTGCAGAAACCAAAGCAACTAGGGCTAGAGTTGAGGGCTGTTTCAGAAGCCCCTCTACAGGAAGACTATGCTTGGGTCTACTGGCCTCTAAGCGAGATTCCTAGTAGCCATGGCAGATGGGGAGGCCACTGAGGCAAGCAGATGCAAATTCAGGCCCAAGAGCCTTTTGAGAAGGAAGTGTGCGGAAAGCTTGTCAATGTGTGGGCCATCTTGCTGCTTGACTGACTTGTTTTCATCCTTCCCTCCTTCATTAAATGTACTGTTTTATTTGCATTAAGATTGTCCCAAAGCAGTTGGATGGGAAAAGAACCAGAAAGGAGGCATGGGACCGAGGATGGTGAACCTCAGTGAATGCATGGACCCTAAAAGGTATATTTTGGAAGATGTTTTCTCCAATGGAGCTTTTGCACCCCAGGTTCTGTGAGGCCAGTGGCATCACACAATTCAGTCCAGGGGGTGCCATTCACATGAACAATGAGTGTTATTGCATTCTTTGCTGCTTAAGTCATAATTTAAGTTTGGTTGTGGGAATTAATATTGATAGATATCCCGAAGGGCACACAGTTCACCTGTTCCTAGACATTCTAAATTTTGTCCTTGCTTCAAGCTCAGACTTGCAGACCTGTATACCTGTAGCATCTTTTAGTCCTTTATTCATTGCCCTTTAATTTTGTCCAAGTAGCCTACATAGAAGGACATTATAAGAAATATTTCATGGAAACCAGTATTGTATTTAAGGGAGAATGTAAGTGCACCCTTTATTGAGTGGACATGGAAGAAATGTCTCTGTTTTCAGTATTAGGAAAAACTTTCCTCTTAAGCAACTGGTATCTGGTGTGTTTTTATTTATGGATACAATGACTTCTGGTACCAGGCATGCTTCCCTTTTCATCTTGGCTGCTAGGAGCTCAGTATCAAATATGTGGCCTATCGCTAACAATTGCAGAAGACTACAATGGCATGATTCTGTACAGTAAGTAACCTTTCTCTTCCCCACTTACCCTCAAGCTTCATCATATTTTTCCTTTGATCCTAATTTCCTTAGTATTTGTTTCTTTTCCCATACAGCTACTTTCTATCCAAAAAGGACAAGATGGGAGTATAAATGAGTGATTGACTGAATAAATAAATAATTCTCTCATTTTTTTAGGTTAGCTGAGTCATCAGTGGATCTAAATCTCAAATTGATGTGTTGGAGGTTGGTGCCTACTTTGGATTTAGACAAAGTTGTGTCTGCCAAATGTTTGCTGCTTGGAGCCGGCACCTTGGGTTGTAATGTAGCTAGGACACTGATGGTAAGTTTGTGGGGGCCAAAGGGTACCTTTGAAGCTGTGGCTTCTCTATTTTACTATATCTGATTGCCTTCCACCTTCCAGATGCCCTTTTCCCTCCCTCTCTCCTTTCCTTTTTTCTTTTCTCAATATATTTTTAATTATAAAAGGAATACATGCTTTTATTATAAGGTAAAAACACAAAGTCTCTCTTCACTCCCATCCCAAGTCACATTTCCCAGAATTCTTTAGACTTTATAGATCAGTATGCAGTACATCTTTCCCTGAAGTTGTCATAGGCATATACAAATAGACATTGTCATATTTGCTGCTATTTATTTATATTTATGAAAATTAGATCATAGCATACTGTCTATAACAGGTTTTTATTTTTAACTTAATATAAAAGTAATTATGGCTCTTTTTTTTTCTGTATCCCATGTTATGTATATATAATATTTTGTTGTATGACTGTGTCCTTGGTTTATTTCATCAGTGTCAGCATATTTTTCATTTAGAGGTGCTGATGATATGAATATATTTACACTTATATCTTTACTATGATAATACTATTGATAGTATTATTTCTTTGGGGAAAAAAATCCTAGAATTGCTATGGTAGAGAAAATGTAATATATATCTCTTTTTTTTTTCCTTCCCGAACTAAATTATCTTTCAAAAAGATTATACTAGTCTCTACTCCTAGAAACATGTGAGGAACAGAACTTCTTATTTGCATTTCTTTAATTAGTGAGAGTCTTAAATTTTATTTCTTTTGTGAAGTTTATTTCTTCTATTCGTGTCCTTTGGGCTGTGTTTCTTTTATTGATTTGGAGTTCTTTTTATTATGGTTAACCTTTTTTCTGTTATGTGATGCAAATGTTTTTCTCAACTTATTTAAAGTATGTTTAGCCATATAAAAAATTTTTAACAAAGTTTTTGTGATTAATTATGTTAGTCTTTTCCTTTATGGTTTACAACACTCTTGTGTAAAAGTTATAACACAGGAAAGGTATCCATTTTTCTACCACTTTTTCACTTTTTTCCTTTCAGTGTTTGTTTAATATATATTTTTAAACCTTATATGATATGTAATAATGTCCCTTGGTTTTATTAATTAACGTTGTAAACACTTTCCTATATCATTAAAAAGGGTGCTTATTAGGCCTTTTTAATGGCTTTAGTATATGCCTTTTTGTATGATGAAACATAATTTACTGAGACATTCCCCTAACATTAGGCATTAACATTTATTCCAATTTTTTACATAAGTGTAAATTTTTTATACATAACTATAAATTATGTTGCAAAGAACATCTTTGCAATTGCATTTTTGTCAGTATTTCAGACTATTTCCTAGGGTAGATTAGCAGAAGTAGGTCAAAGGATGTACACATTTTAAAGACTCTAGAAACATTGCCAAATTGCTTTCCAGAAAAATACACCAGTTTATCATTATCAACCAGTAAAACAGGCTTTTCACTACCACATCCTCACCAGCATTGAGTATTGTAATTCTCTTTAATCTTTGCAGATTAGCCATTTAAACTGTGTAGCATTCCAGGAAGCCAAAAGTTAAGTGTGGAAGTCCACCTGCATGTGACTACCTATGGCATGTTTGTAATTTATCTGGCTTTCTTCCCACTGCCCAGCATGTTCCCAAACTGCCTTCTTTGCTACCCACTTAGCATTGCTTTAAGAAATGCAAAAATACTTCAGAAATAAATATCTCCAAACTAAGCACAAGTGACTTTTGGATTTTCCATACCTTCATTCTCGGTCATGATCGATTACTTAGCTGGGTTAATAGACCAAAAAGTTAACTCTGGGTGTCAAAACAAACAGCCCATCTAAACTATGCTTTTGAAAGGACAGATTCTGGCCTGCCTTTCTCAACCCCAAAAACAAATCGGGTCTTCATTGATTGTCCCCCTAGAATCATCAGTGTAATTGAGTTTCAAGGTCCCTAATGGAAGGATATTGAAATGAGAGAGAGCAGAATCTTAGCTTTCTAGTGAATCATGGCAGAGCTTCTCTTGGATCATTATGCTTATTTATGATATACTGAAATACACACATGCACACACCCCACCTCGCCCCCCCCCCCCGCCCCAAAGTGGGCATCTTCGTTTGATAGCAACTCTGGAGATCTCATTTCTTCCCCACCATTAACTACATCTATGGCCTTAGGTGAGTCACTTACCTTTTCTGAGTTTAGTTTTCATATCTGTAAAACAAAGTAATTGGACTAAAGATTTTTAGAGATCCTATCCAGCTTTAAGACTTTATAGATGTAATTGAAGTGTATGAAAACTATCTGAGAATACAGAATCATCCCCTACATTCTAGATTATTAAGGCTTTTGCCTCTTGGAGAAATAATAGAAACTCTTCTACAGTGTTAGTAGGAAATAACTTGTAAGTCATTTTTCCCAGGAGTTAATTTAGGCTTTAAGTGAGTTTTAAGATGAGCTGTTATTTATATTTAATTATTCCTTAAGGGGAAGCAAGGACATGGGGGGGCTATTGCTAATTCTTTTAAGACAGCAACATAGACAGTTTTTATGAGAGTCACCTCCAAATCTTTTTCTGGCACGACTGTCAAAAGTAGTGAATTATTAGCTAGAGCCACTCTGACACTTCTTAGTCTCATTACTACAGGAAACCAGGTACTGGGTGTATAATTTTGATATTCTGTTTATCAGAAACTGAATTTGCACAATTTAATTTCTGAAGTTCCCTATATTTTGAGGTTCCCAAGCTGCTCCAAAGCAAATGCCTTTTCAGGATTTCAAGAGAGATACCCTGTGAAACGTTCACCAGAAACACACCATGATATCCTGTTTCCATGCAGGGATGGGGCGTCAGACACATCACATTTGTGGACAATGCGAAGATCTCCTACTCCAATCCTGTGAGGCAGCCTCTCTATGAATTTGAAGATTGCCTAACAGGTGGCAAGTCCAAGGCCCTGGCTGCAGCAGACCGGCTCCAGAGAATATTCCCCGGAGTGGTGCGTTGATGCTGTTTGGGAATGTCAGAGTTTTTCTCCTGTGTCTTTAACGTTTAAGTCTTGAGGAATGAGGCTGTATGGTACTGGTGAAAGACAGTCAGATATCTGTCACTTACTACCAGGCCCTCATTATGTGGCTGAGCTTCTGTTTCCTCATCTCAGAGATGGGGATTAAAACACAAAACAAAACCTCATATATTGTTGTAAAAATGAAATGAAGAATGTGTGAAAAAATATTTCGTAAGTTACAGTGTATTATCTGACTTTAAGTTGAGGAATTATGGGGGTATGTATATTTTTATATCCTGCCTTGTCCCAAAGGGATTTATGGTGACAGATGTAGGATACTATTTTTCCTTCATCATGAGAATACAGAGATAGTTTCTTAGAACAGATTGATAAAATAAATTGAATGCAAGCCTGTGCAGAAGAAAGTTTGAGCTATATGTTTAGCTTTTTACTTTAGCTGTTTCTTATTTTTTAGTTGGATCATTTAAACACCAGATAATAGGAAACAAAGTCATTCAGCTCACTTGATTCAAAATCTTGTCAGGTTTTTTTAAGTCATTCTGCAAAAGGGATTCTGCATGCTTAGTCAATTTATCTGACAGAGGTTAGATTACATGTCTCCAAAGCATCTACTTATATTTAAAGTGCCACAAGAGACTCTCAGCCCTAACTTAAAAAAAAAAAAAAAGCCCACTTTCTCAAAGTTTCTCTGTTTAGTCACTCATTATTCATTCATTTTAGAAGTCTTTGCTTTAGAAGTAACTTTGACGGTTTTGTTCATTTTTCCAGTGTATCTGAGGAATGTCATTTATTTGGTTTAATTCAACAGTATTGATTGAGCACCCACTATGTACCCAACTAGGTTACTAGATGCCAAAAGAAATAAGAATAAATTACAACCTTGTCATTAAGGAGGCATATTAGTTAGGTTTCTGCTGTGACAATATTGCATATCACACATCCCAACATTTCAGTAGCTTACATTTATAAATATTTATTTCATGATCACAGGTCTGCAGGTTGGCTGTGGTTTAGTTGCTAGGCTAGGCTGGACTCCAAGCTTCGAGTCAGGTTCCAGTCTGCACTATATGTCATTATTTCAAAATCTAGACTCAGGGAGCAACAGCCATCTGATCCTGCTTTTCTTATGGTAAAAGGTGGAAGTGTAAAAGCATTGGTGAAAACTTAACATACCTATACCTCTTGAAGTCTCAGCTTAATGATGGCACTGTGCAATGTCCTCCATCTCCATTGCCAAAATAAGTCTCAGGGCCACACCCAAAGTCAGTAGGGTCGGTCAGTACACTCTGCTGTCCTAGTGGGAAGTTCTGCAGAGTAATATGGTGATAGACATATAATTCTATTAGAGGGAGGCAGTACATAGTTGAGAAGAATAATCCACTTTATCACAGAAGTGTGTTATGAGCTCCCCCTGGGATCCAGAGAGACCTGGCTTTGAATCGGAGCTCTGCCACTTATTTGTTGCCTGAAGTATTGGCTTGCTCAAATCATAGCCATTGTCTATGAGCCAAATCAGTCCCCACTATTTATTTGTTACCCTATTATTACTTATTCACCAAAATATTTAAGGTCTGTTATGTGCTTGGGACTAGGGAACAAGACAGACAAAGTTTCCTCTTCCTTATTTTGAGCTTATGGTCTAATGAGGGAGACAGTCATTAACAACTAATTTCACAAAATATTATAATTGTAATAAGTACATGAAGCAGGAGCTCAGTTGCCATGAGAATGTTTAACAGGAAGCCATGACCAAGACTAGACTTCTGTGAGGAAACTAGGTCTTGTAGGATGAGTGGAGTTAGCTAGACTAAAGGTGGCAGAGCTGTCTGTGCAAACACCTGAGGTAGGAAGCAGCATGGTGCTTCTTTGGAACTGAAGGGAAAACCAGGGTGGCTGAAGCACAAAGTTCAAGGAAGACAGACAAGAGACTGGGGCCGAAGCAAGGGCCACATCATGCTGGACCTTAGAGATCAAGTTCAGCTTTTCTTGAAAACATCAGCCCACCAGGATCAAGCCTCTTCCTCAGCACAGACATCCCTATTGGAGTATTAAGTCCTTGAGCCCAGGAGTCAGGTCTCTCATACTTTTATCCTTCATGCCTATTGAGCAATCATAGATAATGTATACAGCCCATCAAAGTGCTAGTATAATTCATTCATGAAAAATACTTGTGAAGCTATTTCACTTATTGCTTAGCCAGGCTTACCCATAAAGAACATTTTCTCTATATGTTCAATTTAGTGTAGTTTTTTCATTTAACAGATATTCATTACCTTCCTTGTTCCAGGCCATGGCCAAAAGGCTAGTCCTAAGTGAACAAGACATGAAAAGAATTGCACTGCTACAAATACCATGCCTAATTTGAGAATTGAATTAATTGAATAGGAAAAAAATCTGACCTTTAATAAATCAAGTAACTATTTGAGGTCACCATTTTTTTTTAAGGCTAGGCAATAAAATGTAGAATTATGGAGCTACACTAAAGGTTTTAAAACCCAACTCTGAACATCGGCTTCCAACCCTGATGAATAACTGATATTGGACTAGCTCTCCTACCATAAACAATTATGTACCTGGAATATATAAAATGACTCTCTTCAGACAATGAACAATAGGCAGTGAAAGACTGTGGTCCCAGACAGAAGGGAAAGAATGAATGTTTGTCCCAACTTACTGCATGAAAGCATTTTCTGGCCCATTTCAGAGCCCATAGGATATTCTTGGTCTTGATGAGCTGAGGAAGCTGAGATCAGAGTTCAGAGCAGCTAAGGTGTCTGGGATTTGCAGGATAGAGTATCAGACATGTGGGAGCTGTGCAGAGAAGGAGGCCCAGAAAACTATCTAGGCAGCACCTTGAGCCTCTGACTGAATAGGAAGTTGTACATGCCCGGGTCATGACTCTGTAAAGCTGGGCAAAAAGCACCACCATTCTGCTGTGAGAATGGAGATACCAGAGCTCTAACAAGGCTGGGAGGCATTGGAGTTCCACCTGTTCAGAAGGAAGAGACCTCACTGAATACTCTGAGCCCTTAGGTGACACCCCAGTAAGGCCATAGAATTAAACATAAAAGCTAAAATTTCAAAGCTTCTAGGAGCAAGAAGCTTAGTGATCTTGTGATAGGCAAATATTTCTTGGGACTCAGTAAATACTGACCGTAAATAAAAAAATGTATGACTTGGACTTTATAAAAATCTAAAACTTTTGCTTCTCAAAAGACACTATTAAGAGAATGGAAAGGCTGGCCAAAACTGGGAAAATATAGTACATCTGTTTGGCAAATATCTTTATCCAGAATACATAAACAACTCCTACCACTCAATAATAATAAGACAGACATACTGTTTTTTTTAAGGAGCAAATACTTGAACAGGCACTTATTTCATAGTGAAGCTCTATAAATGGCCAGTGAACACATGAAAATGCTGAACATTAATAGTCATCAAGGAAATATGAATTAAAGCGACAAATATATATCACTACACACCCACTAAAATGGCTAAAATTCAAATGATTGACAGTGCTAAATGTTATCAGGCTGTGGAGCAGCCAGAACTCTCATAGTTTGCTGGTAAAACAAGGCCTTTGGAAATTAGTCTGGCAGTTTCTCATGACATTAAACATACACCTACCTAATGACCCCCAAATTCCACTTTTAGTTTTCTATCTAAGAGAAATGAAAACATATATACAGGGGTGGGCAAAAGTAGGTTTACAGTTATGAGTTATATTATTTATTTATTGATTATTGTATTATTTATATGTATTATCTGTCTTCTTCCATATGAACAACTGTAAACCTCCTTTTGCCCACTCCTGTATACTAAAAGACTTACACATGAATGTCCATAGTAGCTTTATTCATAATAGCCAAAATTTAGAAGTAACCCAAATAGCTGTCAATAAGAAAGTGAATAAAGAAATTGAGGTATATTCATACAACAAAAAGGAACGTACTGTTGATACTTAACAATATGGGTGAGCCTCAAAAGAATTATGCTGAGTGAGAGAAACCAAACGCAAACAAGGTATACTGTAGGATACCATTTATATGAAGTCCTAGATTAGGCAAAACCAATCTAGGGTTTAAAAAGTCACAATATTGCACAATAATAATGCAGAATAATGTTCATTGCAGCATTATTTACAGTAGCCAAGATATGGAACTGACTTAATTATCCATTGATAGGTGAATGGTTAAAGAACATGTGGTACATATATATACACAATGGAGTATTACTCAGCCATAAAAAGGAATTAAATCTTGCCATTTGTGACACCATGGATGGACCTAGAGGGTATTATGCTAAATGAAATAAGTCAGACAGAGAAAGACAAATACCATATTATTTCACTTATATGTGGAATTTTAAAAAACAAAATGAACAAACAAAACAGAAACAAACTCATGACAGAACAAACTGATGGTTGCCAGGTAAGAGGGGTAATGGGGGCATGGGCAGAAAAGGTGAAAGGATTAAGAAGTACAAATTGGCAGTTATAAAGTCATGAGATATAAAGTGCAGCACAGGGAGTATGGTCAATAATATTATAATAACTACATTGGTGCCAGATGGCTACTGGACTCACCAGGTAAGATATATAAACATCTAATCACTGTTTATACACCTGAAACTAATGTAATATTGTATGTTAACTGTAATTGAAAAATAAATTTTTTTAAAATGTCAAAACAGCAGTTGTCCCAGTGGGGTTGGAGAGTAGTGGGGATTGACTGGAAGGGGTGCAAGATTGCGCTCTGGGGTAATGGAAATGTTCTGTATCTTTACAGGTGCGTTACAGTGGTTAATCTGCAGTTTTGCAAAACACACTGAACTGTACACTTGAGATCTGTACATTTCACCTTTTCTGTAAATTATACCTTGCCCCAGTCACACAATTGAATCATCTAGGGAGTTTTAGAAAATGTTGGTGTCTGGGTCCACTCTCAGAGATTCCGATTCAAATGGTCTAGGGAAAAGCCTGGCACTAGGAAGTTTTAAAACTCTCTGGGTGGTTCTAGTGTGCAACCAAGGTTGAAACCTACTCTGTTGAAACTTGCTGAATTCCAGCCTCAGTTGTATAAACCTAAATGGTGGGCCAAGGGCCAGTCCTATCGACGTTTATTGGCTGAAATTTTAGCAAGCAGAGAATTATTTAGGTTAGCAAAGTGGATATGGGTGAGGATCTGTACTATTCAATAGGTCAGAATTGGCATTGAGTAATTATACTTTAATCTTGGCGTCATTAAAATACCTAAATAATATCTGTTTGGACCAAGTTACTACCACTTGAAATGCTTCATTATTATTGTTCGTTATGTTGTTGTTGTTATGACTGTGGTGGTTGCTTTTCTTATCGTTTATTATAGTACTTGGTACATGGTAGGTGCACCATACATAATGAATGAACAAATGAGGTCCCAGGAGTTGTCTTTGTGGTGTTTTCATTGTTCAGATGGACTTGTTTTGAACCTTTATTCTTGCTGAAGTCCTTTCTGCCTGGCGTCCTTTCCTGTTTTTCTTCCAACTTTTTTTCCCCTCATTCTTCTAAAGATTGTTGTCACTATTGTCCCGTTCTTGAATTCCAGAGATTAGATTTAAAATTTAAGATTAGGAGAAAATATCTACACTATACAAAATAGATTTTCCGTTGTAACAGGACCTTCTTGCCCTGCCCCCTGAGCTATTTTTCCAGTGGGTGAGGGGTTTTGGCAAAGGAATTAAAAAGCTGATGTTTCCACACACTTCCGTGTGGCCAGGTCTATGCAGGGCATTAAGGGTGCAGTTTGTGATTCTAGAAAACTTTCTTTCTTGGAAAGTTAATGTCCCCAGCTCCTTTGGCACCCGTATGTGACTCACTGTTAATCTGCCAAGACACTCTATGGCCAGCAGGGGGCAAATGGTAAATTACAGAGCTGTGCTAAAGCCCCTGTGAAAGTGCGTCCCCACACTTGAAGAAAACCCAGGTTGCCAGGGAACTTCTACTTTTGGACAGAGAATGAGGCCTCACTTTAGTACCACATGCTCTTAGGGTGCCCTCCCCACTTCCCACCCTCCCCAACAAATATCTGCACAGTCCTAAGTAGATTTTCTGGCTGAAAGTTAACAAGCAGAGTTTTTGGTTTTGAGGTTGTTGTTTTTTAAATGTGTATAACCCTAGGAAGATGAAGGCAAGACTAGCAGTCATTCTAATCTTATGTAAATTTATTAAATCAAATGTTTTTTGTTATAACATGTCATTTTGAGATGTTATACACTAAAGAAAAGGAGGAGAGGGCAAGTTGGGAACAAGTAAGAAGAGACAGCTCAGCTGGACAGAGGGGATTTGTGCAGGCAGAGGGCATTTTGATGAAGTGTTTTGGCCTCAGATTGTAGGAAAGAGCCAAAGATAAACAGCTTTCTCCAGGGTTCTTGCTTCAGATGGGAAGTGCCCTGCCACCCACTTTGAAACTAATATTCATATTTCTTTGTTTGCTGCTCTATCCAGACTTAGGGACCCTGTGGTGGCAGGCCAAGGAGGTCTAGGATACAGAGGTAAAGAAGCCTGAGAGCACAGGTAGCAAAAGGAAAAAGCAACATAATTATGCACAGAGACATTTCTGGTTGCCAAGTGACCATACTTACATGCTTGTAGCTATGGGAAGACATGGGCTCTGAGACATCACCTCTACCTCTGCTTCAGACATCCTTATATCTGGGTGTTTCCCTAGAATGCCAGAGGGTTCAACATGAGCATCCCCATGCCTGGACATCCAGTGAACTTCTCCAGCGTGACCCTGGAGCAAGCCCGCAGGGATGTGGAGCAACTGGAGCAGCTCATCGAAAGCCATGATGTTGTCTTTCTGTTGATGGACACCAGGGAGAGCCGGTGGCTTCCTGCTGTCATTGCTGCGAGCAAGAGAAAGGTAAGGTGTATGGATCCCCTGGGGCTTTTTTCTCTGGTTGTGATTTAATGCACAATCACCCTAGAGGGAGAAGTGTCCCCAGTCCACCCTCCCTGCAGAAAAGACGTGTGCTTCGTGTGTCCTTAGTGACACAGTTGGAAAAGGCTTCCACTGCAGATTATCTGCCTCACAGCCGTCATCCAACATAATAGTTATCCTTTACTGCTTAATTTCCATAGCCCGTTCAGGTACTTTGGACTAGAATGGGTACTCACACTAAAATGTAAGCTCCAAGAGGGCAAAGACTTTGTCATATTCACTACTATTTGGTCAGTGACACATTCAAGGGTCAACAGTATTGATGGTTAAATTAAGCATGGTACATACATGTGATAGAGTAATATGCAGCCATTCATGGTTATGTTTTCAGTGAATTTTAATAACATGGAAAATACCACATTATGTTAAATAAGCAGAGAAAATACTGCATATACTTTATATCAATTATGTTTATATATATGTATATATAAACGTTTATGTCTATGTCGGTTTATCAATGGGGGAGGAAACATGAAGAAGGGAGAAAGGGAGGGAGAAGGAACGGGAGATAAAACGAAAAAATAATAGGAAGAAATTCCCCAAATTATTAATAGTAACTGTTTGAGCTGTAAGATTGTGAGTGACTTTTGTTTTCTTTTCTGGTATGGTTTTTCTTTATTTTTCTAACTTTTTATATAACTTGGAATTTGGGAGAATAAACTAAATTACAACTAAAAGAAGTTCCTATAAGTAAAAATAAAAGCTGTTCTTAAAAATCTATGAAGGGTAAATTGTATAGTATGTGAATTATATCTCAAACTGTTATGAGAAAAATCTGTGTAGACATGAGAGACCACAGTATAACAGTGGAAAGAATGGGTTTAAGAAATATCAAACTGTGGTTTTATATGCCTATCTCTTACCAGCTAAGTGACCTTGAACAGGTTATAGAAGTAACCTCTCTGACTTTCAATATCCTCATCTTTAAATAGAAAATGTTTGCTGGGAGTTTTAAATGAAACTAAAAGAGATGATTTATGTTAATCACTTGCACTTAATATGCCTTCAGTGTTGGGTAACTTTCACCAACATTATCTTCTAGTATCTAATTACACTCATATGCAAGTACAAAATAAATTTTAAAAGTTGACCAAATATGAAATTAGCCGTGGCTTAAAATACAAGTGCCTCTTAATTCTAGTCTTTTATTCCTTGAAACCCACAGCTGGTCATCAATGCTGCCTTGGGCTTTGACACATTTGTTGTCATGAGACATGGCCTGAAGAAACCTAAGCATCAGGGTGCCGGGGACTTGTGTCCCAGCCACCCTGTGGCACCTACTGATCTGGGCTCGTCGCTTTTTGCCAACATCCCTGGCTACAAACTTGGCTGCTATTTCTGCAATGATGTGGTGGCCCCAGGAGATGTAAGTGAGTTTCTTTGTGGTTCCAAGTATTTCCTATAGCTGTCTTGCCCTCTGGGGCAGAGAGACTCAGCTCTTTCCTTTATGACTATTTAAATACTGTCTTTTAATAAAGAGAAGAATTCTTCAGTTTGGGGGGTGACATTATCCCACTGTGGGCCTTGATTGGCATCATCACCTGTGTACAGCTGTTCCCTGTTCACCAATAAAAAGGCAGGAACAAACCATTTTTGTGCAAAGCTCAGCAAGGAAGTTGCAGGATGGACCAGTCCCTGGCATCACTCAGCACTGTCTCCTGTGTCTATCTTAGTGAAGAGAGAATTAAATGGGGAATAAGACCCAAATTCTAATTCTGGCTTGGACGCTGCCTCATGGGGTAATTCTAAACAAGTCTCTTAGGCTACCTGTGCTTCTGCAGAATGGGGCTGGGGCCCATAAGCTGGTCAGATTTAGCAAGTAAAAATACAGAATTCCCTGTTAACTTTGAATAATGAATAATATTTTAGTATAAGTATGTCCCATGCAATATTTGAGATCTGCTTATATTAAAAAGGAATTCATTATTTATTTAAAATTCTAATTTAACTGGGCATCTTGTATTTTATCTGTTAACCCCAGTAGGAAAGTAAAACTACTTTCCCTGACTACTCCCAGTGCAAGGTGGGTTTAACGTGAAAGTGCTCTGAACACCAAGCAGTAGTACACTGTTGAAATGTAAGTCTATAGTGTTAATGTCACCACTCCAGGCAGAGTCTGTAGGAATTGTCTTTTATCAGAATAGATCATCACTTCTAGTGGAACAAAGCAGAGAGAGGTGTTTTCTGTACCATCCCCTCCATTTTCCATTTCTTTTAAACCATGTTCTTTAATAACTCATACCCCTTTTGGATGACTGGCTTTCATGTCCTCCTAGTATAAAGAAAAAATGATAAATATTCTCTTATGTGAAGAAGGATGGCTTTATGATCTCCATCATGGTGTTATAATACAAAGCTGGTTCTGTTGTTTCATTCTTAATAACTAATAGAAATAAGGGTCAGTTGCAGTCAAGTCACTTATGTTCATAAGGTAAAAATTTCAGTCAGAAGTATCCCTAATAGCCTCTTTTCATTTGTCCAGAGTTGGAATACTAGAATTTCTTTGGTTTGGAGTCATGTTGTAACAAAAATAGTTGTATTTAAGCCCTGAGATAACACTCAGAATGACAAGATGCCCACATTGTGAGAGGCACATAGGAACTGAGGACAGCAGGAATAGTAATTTAGTGCTCCCATCTCACAGGTACTCTGCAGCATTAGCTCAATTAAAATGGCAGGATAGAATCATTTGTGCTAATCAAACGATTATTCCTCTCTGTATCTCTGTCTCTCAACTACAAACCACAGTAGAGTTGAATTGAATCACTTAAAAGGGCACATTGTACAAGTCTATATATGAGACAGCTAAGCCCCAAATCTTTAATTTGTTTATAACTGCTAGTCCTTTTTAGTACATTACCTCATTTAGTTACCTAAATTGTATATTTTGTTTTTCTTGGTACTTGCAAGAAATGATGTTATTTGACGCTGAATGTTCTTTGCCAACAGTGACATCTGGTTATGTTGTATAGCTTTATCATTGAGGAGTTTCATGCTGCAGACAGCTAGAGCTGAGCATGTCAATTACTATCTCTCTGTAGTCAACCAGAGACCGGACCTTGGACCAGCAGTGTACTGTGAGTCGTCCAGGACTGGCCATGATTGCAGGAGCCCTGGCTGTGGAATTGATGGTTTCTGTTTTGCAGCATCCGGAAGGGTGAGTTTGCTGTTTAGAGATGGGTATTTAAACAAAGAAAGCTTTTGTGTCTCCTTTGGCCTTTTCTCAGTCTGACTCTTCTGAGAATTGTGTTGCTCTTTCTGTCCTCAAACAAATAAGACTAAAAAACCTGACCTGATTCTTTGGCCTAGAAGAACTTGTCATGCAATCTTTGGGGCTACATCACTGCATCCTTTTGGAATTGAACTCTCCTAGTTCAATTTAGTGATACAGAAGAATAAAAATGTTGGTAGGGGCCTAAGGACCTTCATGTTTTTATTCTGTTAGTAAGTTTTACCTCCTTAGCCCTGAACATGTGTAAGGCAGCACCTGAGTCACATATGATAGAAAATGCATTTGGCTGTATATTACAGAGATCCATCTTCAGTGACTTAGCCAAACAGGGCTTTATTTTTCTTATGAAGCAAGAAGCTCAGAGGCAGGCAGTCCAGGACTGATACAAAGGCTCTGTAATGCCATCAAGGACTCAAGTTCCTTCTTGTCATTCACTAAGCTGCTCTTACCTTTCTTCCTTATGCTTGTTACCTCTGGTCAAAAGATGGCTGCTCTTCCTCCAGTACTGCTTTTGTGTTATAGTTAAGAAAAAAAGGCCCTGGCCAGGTAGCTCAGTTGGTTAGAGTGTTATCGAGATACGCCAAGGTTGCAATGTTTGATCCCCCATCAGGGCACATATAAGAATTAACCAACAAATGCTTAAATAAGTGGAACGACAAATCAATGTTTCTCTTTCTCTCTCTTCCTCCCCCTCCTTCCTCATTCTCTCTCTTCTTCCCCTTCCTCACTCTCTCTAAAATCAATACATAAAAATTTTTTAAAAAAAAGAAAGAAATGAGCAAAAGATAAAAATTGTGCTCAGCTGAGGCTTGCCCATCTTTTAAAGAGGTTTCCTGGAAGACTTGCCCACTGATTCTAACTTCTGTATCACATGACCTTTCACTGTTAGCTGCAAGGAAGACTGACATGTAGTTGCCTCTCTGAATAAAACTGCAATAAAATAGAATGAAGAATGGATTTTGGGTAGGCAACCAGCAGTGTCTAAACACTCATTTTCTAAAAATTCTGTCTATATTTTAAGCCCCAGAAGATATTATTAGTGTTATATAGTTGGTATTCATTTAGTTTTACTAATATTTTCCTTTTTTGTTGCTTTAAAAAAAATTTTTTTTTTACTATGTCTTTATTGATTTCGGAAAGAGGAAGGGAGAGAGAAAGAGGAATAGAAACATCAATGATGAGAGAGCCATTGACTGGCTGCCTCCTGCACGCCTCCTACTGGGGATCGAGCCCACAACCTGGGCATGTGCCTTGACCTGGAATTGAACCACAATCTCCTGGATCCTAGGTTGATGCTCAACCACTGAGCCACGCCAGCTAGGCTCCTTTTTGTTACTTTTCATTTCTTTCTCGAACTTCAAGCTTCTGGCCAAGGGTATTTGTCTTCTGTCTGAAGAATACCTTCTATTATACTTTGCAAATGCTAATGACAAAGATATCTGTTTTTATTTGTCTGAAAATATCTGTTTTACCTTCAAGTTTGAAATATATTTTTGCTATGTAAAGAATTGCAGATTGGAGGTGATTCTCTTTCAACTTGTGGAAAGTATAGTCCTGTTGTCCCTCCTTTCTCCTTGTGGAATTAGGTGTTTATCCCACTGCTGCTCCTTTGATACAATTTATTTTTCTTCCTCTTCTCCTCCCCCCAGTTGTTTGTAAGATTTTCTCATTGTTATTAGATTTCAGAAGTTGGACTATGATGTACGGAGTGTATTTATTCTGATTGTGTTTTCTATTGCTTCTTAAATCCATGTCTTGATTATTTTCATCTGTTGTGGAAAATTCTCAGCCATTATCTGTTAAAATATCCTTCTGCCCCTTTTCTCGTGCTTCTTTCCTGTTGAGTCTCCAATTGCATGTCAGTTAGAGTCAACCTGCGTTCTTTTCTGTAGTTTCCGTCACCTCGTCTTTGATTGCTCTGGACTGGCTTATCTTCCAATTTACTAACTCACTCTTTTTCTGTTTTTAATATGTGTTAAAACCATCCACTGGGTTTTTAATTTCATTATTAAATGTTTTAGTTCCAGAATTTCCATTTTATCTTATTTTACATGTTTCCTGTTCTCTGCTAAAATTATGATTTTGGTCTTTTTCATTCCTTGATAATATTTAACCATGTTTTTCTTTTAAGTTCTTATCAAATGTCTTTCTTATCTGGATCTCCTATTGGTCTTTTCCTATTGTCTGTTGTTTTTCTTGGCTTTTGTTTATGCATTGTCTCCTCATAAACCTGACGTTTTAGTTTTTTTAAAACAAAACCTTTTTATTATGGAAAATTCAAACGTATGAAAGAAGATATATACATAAAATAATAAACTCCCTGTGTACACCACCCAGCTTTCAATAATTACCAGCACATGGCCAGTCATTATTTACCTATACTGCTATCCACGTTGTTTCCTCCTCCCTCCGGCTTATTTTAAATCAAATCCAAGACATAGCATTTCATTCAGAAAAAATGTATCTTTTCAGTATGTATGTCTACTATTTTTACATATAAAAAGTTTAAAGGCAACTTCTTAGTATCATTACATGTCCAATTTGTATTAAATATCTCTAATTCCTTGAATCTTTTTGATTTATTTGATTGAGTACTGGACATTATATATGAAAAATTAGAGATTATGTGATTTACATTTCCTTCTGGCAAACTGCTAGGCCAAGTGGACTATCAGTCCTAGAATACCTAAATACAATTACGATTTGTCTGTTTCTGGTTCACCTTTGTTCTGCCGATGTAGCCCCAGCTCAAAGCTTGAGATATTTTCTATGGTTTCTCCTTCTTGGCAGACCTCAAAGTATAGCTTTTTCTTTCAGCCCCATGAGTCTGTCAGTATCACTGTTCAGCTTCTGATCCTATGCCTACTGCTTTTGGAGGTTGGCAGTCACTTTATGGAAGAAAGCTTCTCTTGCAAATACCTCTATGGGCTTCTCCTCACAGATCTTGGCTCTGCAATTCTTCCCTACCTTGGTAGCTCTGTGATGCTTTCAAACAAAGATGTTTATACTTTATCTGTCTTGTCTTATCTTTTTTTTAAAGAGCATTTTCTTTTTGTTGTTGTTGTTAAATTGATTTTAGGGAGAGGAGGGGAGAGAGAAATTGAGATAGAAACATCAATGGGAGAGAAACATTGATCAGCTGCCTCCTGCAGGCCCCCCACCAGGGATCGAGCTGCAGTCCAGCCATGTGCCCTGACCAGGAATCGAATCAGCGACCTCTTTCATGGTGCATGGGACCACGCTCAGTCCACTGAGCCACACCAGCCGGGCTTGTCTATCTTTTCTGTTTGTTCTCAGTGGGAGGGTTGGTTCTGACCACCTAGTCCACCAATACCACTTTTTTTTCCAGTTAATCCTCACCCAAGGATATTTTTTCCATTAATTTTTAGAGAGAGTGGAAGGGTGGGGGGGAGTGGGAAGAGAGAGAGAGAGGGAGAGAAAGAAAGAAAAATCAGTGTGAGAGAGACACATTGATTGGTTGCCTCCCGCACATGTCCTGACTGGGGTGGAGGATCGAACCTGCAACACAGGTATGTGCCCCCTGACCAGGAACCAAACCCCCAGCCCTTCAGTGCACAGGCCAGGGCCCACAAATACCACTTTTGAAAAACCTCTTTTAATGTATTGAGCACTTACAGTGTACTAGGCTTGCATATGAGAGGAAAGAAATGAGTGGGTTGATATTCTTTGTTTCAACTTGACCTTGGACCTTTTAGTCTATATGTTTAACACTGTATATAATTTATATTAAAGATAAAAAAATTAGCACATTTGTGATCTGCACTTCTGCCTTGTCCAAGCAAGGAGAAGATCTTACTTTATGATTTACAATATAATTAATTCATCTTTTAATAAATGGAAGTGAGACAAAAATTAAATTAATTTTTAAAATAGTAAGATTCTCTCAATATCTGCCTGAGACTATGCTTTCAAATGTCAGATGGTGAAGACAGACTGACATCAAGCAAATATTTACAACTAAGTATATGATAAAAACACTGTAATTTATTTTTCAAACAGATAGTGCTTACTTTGTGCTAGGCACTGTTCTAAGCACTTTACAAATATTAACTCATTTAGCCCTCAAAACAAACCTACTAAGAAAGAACTATTATTAATCCCATTTTTGATGGGGAAATTGAGGCATAGACAGGATAAGTTGCTGAAATTTATATAACCTGATAAGTGGTAAAACTGGGCCTTAGCTCAGCCAGTTTGGCTCCAGACTTTGCTTTAATCACTCTGCCATGCTGTTTGTAATACAGGCAGAGAGAATTGTATTTTTGAAAGATTTATTTTCCAATTCTCAGAAATTAACATGAATATCCTATTTATTGTGTGACTAAGTTTTTTACACAGTTGAAAAGATGGCCTTTGTACATCATTGGTATCATGTAACTAGCAAAAATACTCCATAATTAAATGAAAATAAGCAGCTTTTTTTGTCGTCCACTCATCTCTGTCGTTTTCCTTAGCTCTCCATGCCATCTAAGCTTAGTGTGGCCTCCTGACAGGAAGTATCTGGGAGAAAGTCTTGGAGAGCTGATTCTGTGATTTCCTGACTTTGGCCCTCTGTCTGCCGTGTTCTCACTAACTGTAGGCTGAAACCAGGTCCTGTGTCTCATGTCTCCTGTGCCGTAAGCAAACACACCCTTATTCCAGGAGGAATGTACTCATTCTCCTGCCCAGTTAGTTCCTCGCTCTTCTTTTTCCTTCCTCCACTTTAGTAGCATTTACATCACCTCAAGAAGTTATGGTTGAAAAGTTTTCCATTTCAAATTCCAATACGAAAATGTGCTGTGGCGTATTACAAGACTGTCTCAGAATAAACAAGTTATCGTACCAAACGTTGTGCGTGGCAATTTATCTAATATTTCTCACAACCATATTATTACTATTTTATAGATGATGGACCTGAAACACAGAGAAGGTGACAAGCTCTGGTCTTTTCAATTCCAAAACTCAAGCATTTTTTGTACTCTTCTGCCTTCCCTGCAAGGAAAATCAGTTATATGCTGCCTAGCAAGGGGCATTTTGGTTATCCTTATAAGTCTTGCATGGACTGCCTCCAGGTCACCCTCACATATGTTAAACATAAACTTTTATTAAATGAGCTGCTCTAATCATTTCCTTTTCTCAGGGGCTACGCCATTGCCAGCAGCAGTGACGACCGCATGAATGAGCCTCCAACCTCTCTCGGGCTTGTGCCTCACCAGGTTAGTGATTTGGAAATGAAATCACAGTTCTGGACCTGATCCCAGTGATGCAGGGGGAAAGCATTTGGGGCCACTTTACATGCCATCAACCCAGCCCACCTCTCCTCTACCCTATTTACCCTCCAGCTTCCCTGGAATGTCAGTGGGAGAGATTTATGACCACGAGGAAAGTATTCCATTCTGCAGATGGTGATGAGAAGAAGTCGTGAACAAGCAGCATTACCCAGAGTCTTTGATACATTTAGAATATTGACTAGAGGTCTCATAATTAAAGAAAAAAAACAAGAATGGGGCTTTGGAATCAGCCAGGCAAGGTTTAAATCATAACCCTACGGTTATTAAGATGGCCTCCCTTGGTCAAGTCCCTAAACTTCTGCGAGCCTTAGTTTTCTTATCTATAAAGTGGAGACAATAGTACTGACCTCATTGCAAAGATAATGGATGATATGTAGAAAGGGCCCAGCAACAGCGAGTGCCTGTCACAGCCCCTCAATAAATATGCCTAGTATGTTTCTTGCTGTTGTTTGTTATTATTGACTCTCTAGCCAAATACAAAGCCTTTATAGGCATGTCTAGGAAAACCATTAGAAGTGTGCAGCATCACCAAAAAGTGGGGTTTACTTTCAGGGAAAGAATCTGAAGCATCCTAAGGAAGATCTATTCCATTGAGAGCGAAAAAGACAAAAAGTAGTGGAATGAGAATTTAGAGTGGAATTCATCTCACCTCTTCAGTAATTCTCTTATTCGGTTTGGAGGAATGAAGAGGTTTTCTAGTCTTATATTTTGGAAATCATTTCTCTAGGTTTCATGCATGCAAGTCAGTCTATAACAGGCAGGCTGTCTTCATGCATGAAGCATTGATAGTGCCTGAGAGTCCTGTCTGGGAATTTTTGAGAACAGACTCACAGATGAGTGCAGGGAATAGGGTGACTCATTCATTCATGTCCTTCTCTCTCTGCCTCCCCTCCATCTGCTTCCTGTCATGTAGGACAGCCCTATCATTTTCCAGTTGAAGAAGGGAAATTCCTTGTCCATGGTCATAGAGCGAGATAGTGGACAGACTGCAATCCAGACCTAAATTTGGCACTCTGACCAGAGCTCACTCTTAGATTTTGTGAGTGGAAAGAGCCCTGGCCTGCACATTGGAAGAGTTAGCTTTGAATTATTACTGCAGCCCTCTTACACTAAGTCACCCTCCACAGACCTGTGTTAGGTCCCTTACCATCCCCAAGCCTCAGTTTCCATATCAGTAAAAGCAGGTGCTTTACCTTGTGTCCAGGATTAAGTCTGTAACGAGGCTTTGTAAACCGTAAGATACTGTTCAATGCGACCTTTCCAGCCTGCCTCACAAAGGTGGCATTTTTTTTTATATGAATGTGTTCATCTTTTCTACAGAAACATTTCCAGTAAGGCCCAACAGATACTGTAATAACCCTTGGTCATAAGAAAGTGGTCTTCCAAAGCCGACCTCTGCTATTCACACTATCTTATCTCATTCGAATCCCCACCCTCTTCTCTTTTTCATGTCTCCTTCCCTTTCTTCTGACCTTGAGATGTGCCCTCATCTCCATTACAGATTTCGTACTGAGAAGGGCCTTAATTAAATTTTCAGTCATGCCCCTGCACTGGTTTCCTTCTTTAAGTCCTTTATGTTACATTACGGCAGTTGTAGTTTTCTCAGTGCTGAGGCCAGAGGGCAAAACAGTCTCTTTTAGAAGGGGTCCAGTGTCAACATGCATGTGCCCATGTTTTTAAAGTACTATGGCAACTAACCCCTCTCAGTGTTATTTACCCCCATTGAGCCTTGCAATTGTTAGTCATTCATCAGCTCTTCTAGTTCTTTCTCCTGCTTTTCAGATGTCTGCAGGATTACTTTGGTTGTTGGCCATCTCTTCATTTGGCCTTTTCAAAGTCTGAAGAATAAGGCACCCATATATGGGGAAAGCCCAGTGTGTGTGTGTGATTACTTGCTTACATTATTTCAAGTTTCAAGCCTTTATTTTTAGCTACTTTCTAAAAAAGAGAGTGGAGAAAGAGCTTTAAAATTATTAATCAGGGTTGTGTGGCCCCTATTTATAGGCTTTAAATTTCTTTTTTTTTTAAGTAGAGTTAGTCCATTTATGCAACTGTGTTTTGATTAGTAGAATATCCTTTCCACAAAAACACTGGACTGTGTTGCAATGCCCTGTTGCAGACTCAGCACTTCCCTCCTCCTCTTCCTGGCTTTCCGAGACTAATGGTTTCCTGTTGGAGAGGAATTCGGTCAGCCCCTTTGTGTGCTTTGTATACCAAGAATGACCAGTGACATTCCCTGGGCTCATTTTCCTCAGTTCCCCAAAGGAGAGTGTTTATTAATTGGCCCTTGTGGAACGAGCTGTAGTAGGAAAGTGATAGCCCTTGGATAGAGAATCACAGGGCCCCCCACCAGCAACTCATTGTGTAATCTGGGGAAAGCTGCCTAAGTAGCCTGCGCTCCCTGTGCCTCTGCTATCCTCCGCCTCAGACCTGGGAGGCTTAAGGATTACTTTGTTGATCTCTCTGTGGGACCACAGCCAGCATTTGGCCCATCCAGAGATTGGCAAAGTGCAGAAAAAGGCTTGATTAGGCCCTGAAATTCAGCAATATTCAGGCTGGGGGGGAGGGGGAGGGACAAAAAAACCCTCTTACTCAATTTGAAAACCATGAAAAAACCACTTGAAGGTGAGAAAATAGGCTTATGGGTTTGTTCTTTTTTAACGTCTCTGGCACAGAATACATGAATGGGGTTCTGTAAGTAGGCCACAGCAAGTATAAGCCACTTTCTGTCTACAAAGAGAGTGATTTTTTAATCGTTTTATTGATGTATAAAAGACCTGTAGAGAGTCACACAAGTCCTTAAGTATACAACTTTAATTATCACAAAATGAACACACTCATGCACCCAGCACACAGATCAAAATAAAATGTTATCGGGCATCCCCAAAGTTCCTCTGTGCTTCGTCTAATTATCCTTATCTCCTTCCTGCACAGAGGGAAGCATCTCTTGACTCAGAACACCATGGGAGATTTTTGTCTAACTTTGGACTTTCTATAAATGAAATCATATAGTATATACTCTTTGGAGTCTGAATTCTTTTGTAGAGAGAACTTTTTCATTGTAGATTGTAGCATAGTATCATTCCCTCTATTTCCCATCAAGTAGGATATTTTATTAAAAAAAAAAAAAGTTTGTCTTTTCCTGGCTCCTGGGGTGGTGGCTGAGTACTGTGAAGGCCAGACCCTTTTCCCTGGTTCTTTGGTGGGAGGTGCAGTTCAGGAGTTATAAAATATATAAGCCACTCCTGATATCCAGAAAGTGATTCTGTAGGTTGGTAAGAGATTCTGAATGTGACAGAAACTGGCTGCCTATGAAGCTGCTGATCATTTGGCTGGACATCCATTAAAGAATAAAAAACAAGCTGCCAGTATAACAGTCATTCAAACACCACGGTCATCAATATAAGCAGTCCTGATTTTATCCCATTTGTGGACCAGGCAGTTCGAGGCTTTTGTCTTTGGGTGAATATACTCTTGGTTCTCAAGTACTGATGAATAAAGACCCTGAATGTGTATGCTCTTACTTGGGGTTTGGACTTGCCAAGCCCATGGTTCTCTCAGGCTCTTGAATTCTTGCTTTTTAGTTACTTTCAGAAAAGTAGAACAAAGCCCAAACTAGGACAGGACCCTGGGAGGGACCTGGTCTGGGAAATCTCTAAAAAGGCAAATGCTGAGATAGAGCTGGCTCTCTCCAGTCAGGCCTTGGACTGCTATTTATTTGGCCTCTGTACAGACTGTGCACCACAAATCCTCAGGCCTTTATATTTAAATTTTTTTTAATTGTTCAAAATATTACAGATGTCTCTTTTTCTCCCCATTGACCCATTCCTCCCCGCCAGTCCCTCCCCACCCCATTGTCCTTGACTCTCTTTACTGTGCTCAGAAATGCTTATATCTCAGTGTGTGTCAAAGGATATAGACACATTGACTGCTGAGAAAGGAGGTTGAGAAGATAAGAAATAAGAGCATATTTCCTGAGATATAGCCCAGGAAAAGGAATCTCCTTCCTCCTCTGGGTCTATACCCCTTAGATTGATGACTGGAAATGGCAAGAAAAACGGGCAGTCCAAATCCAGCCTGTCTCACCTTGTCAGCTGTTGTGGTGTGTAACCTGTTCATCCCCCCTGCCTCTCTCTCTCGTTCCCTTCCGTCATCCCATCTACAAATGGTTCCCAAACACTGACTCTGTGCCAAGCACCGTTTGGTTCAGAGGAGTTAGGCAATTGCACAAGATCACCCAGTGTTTAGTTCCATTTACTTCTGGAGTCATCTGAGGTGTTAGATGCACCCGTGTGGATGTGGTAGAATCTGCTCCCATGGAGTGGCGCCTGAATAAGAGGCGGCCCTGGGTACAAGGCCTGACAGTGTCGGGGCCTCCTGTGTGCGGCCCTAGAAGAGGATGGGGGTCCCTCCCTTGGCACACAGGAGAGGGTTAAATACAGACAATCGGAGTTCAGAAACATCCCAGCTGGCATCTCTTGTCCCCAGAGGACTTGGGTATGACTTTTATCAGTTGAAGGAAGTTACTTGTGCCCAGGAGTTCTGCTCCCTGAGGAGGCTGTCCAGTTTGGGAGGTCCCTTGTGGGAGGCAGCCTGAAGGCTGCGTGTGTGGCCATGCAGGTCTGATGAGGATCCCAGCTTTGCCTCTTATTTTCATCCATTCATTCATTAGCTCATTTTACAAAAGGATTTGTAGCAGTTCTTGCCACCTATCTCTGTGTGTCCTCTCTGAACTTCGTATTTCATGTCAGTAAAATGGGGGTAATAATATAATAAACTCCTGGAATTCATGTACAGAATAAATTATATGACATTTACTAAGCACTAGCACAGTTCTGAGCACATAAGAGATACTTGTGGATGCTGGTTCTATCTTTCACGTTTAATTAAAATGGTAAAGTGGGAACTTATCTAATCTCCTAAAAAATTAAGTTACAGAGAATCTCATAAAACTCTGGAAGTGGTGAGTGAGTAGGGAAGGGTTGGAATGGTTAACTCCATTCTCCAGAATTTTTCTAATGATGACACTGGCTCATTTCCAGCTTACTTCTTCTGCCCCATGGTGGCTCTAGTTAGATAATGAGATGGGTCAGTAGTGGTAGCTGAAGCTGTTGTCTGAAACAAAGACCACGGTGGTGTGCGTGGGGTTTTGCAATTGCTAAACTCTCCATTTTGGCATTGAATTTGATTAAGAATCTTTCCAACATCCAAGAGCGATCTGGAGTTTGGAGTCAGTTTTTATTTATGCAAACTCCAAACCCTAGAAATATTGCCAGGCCTGCTAGAAACTGGTGTGAATTAAAGCAGTACGTCCCAATTGTGGTTGCAACTGTACCTTTTCAGAATGGCTGTTTCTGGGCATTGGATCTTCACTTCCCATCTAGGCGAGGCGGGCTTGGAGCTCAAGTTGATTTTACTCAGCTGAGGTATAAACACCAGAATGGAAGGGATCCTTCTATTCCTCATCTGTTTATTTTGTAGCCAGCTGGGCATAATTGATTAAAGATAATTTAATCCACCCAGCCCCTGATAGCAGCCATCTAGATGCTGAGTTTTTGGTTGGGGTGGGATGGGGTTTTTTCTAATTCCTCTGGCCTTCTCTTTCTTTTCTCCTTTCTTTTTAACCCCTCCTTGCTTTCTTTTCCCAGACTTTGGAGCCAGAAAGAACAGAATTGAGTTTCCTGGCTTTGCTACTTGATAGTTGTAGAACTTTGGGCAAGCTGTGCCACCTCCCTGAGCCTTGATTTCTTTATCTGGAATGTGGGAGAAGGTCACAGGATGGTAGTGAGGCCAAAATGAGATGAGTGTAGGAAAACACTCAAGAGCAGTAGACACAGGGATGGCACTTAATAAATGTCAGTGCTCTCCTCCCTCCCCCAGACCATCATTTTCCACATTATTCCAGGGCATGCCTTCTGGCCAAGGTTAGGAGGGAGCAGTTGTTTATGTGGAAGGGAAAAGGGAGAGGAATAAGCACTTTCCGGAAGGCACAGGAGTGGCGGAGAAGATGGGTGAGAAGGGGGCTCAGTGAGTTGGAAGTGCCAGAGGGTGGCCAGTGTATCTATAAAAGAGAGACAGTTGGGGGAGCACAGTGGAGGAAGAGAAAAGGCAGGCAGGATCTTATAGGCCATTTTAAAGGTTTGGACCTTCAACCCAGGGGCAACAGAAAGCCACTGAGCAATCATAAGCTAAGTCATGATAAGGTTTGGGTGCTGCATGGAGAATAGACTGGAAACGACATGAATGGATCTGGGTATAGAATTAATTTAAAGTCTTCAGGCACTAAGTCGCAGACATCCTGATCCAGGGGCTCCCACATCTGGCTGTGTATCAGAATCACCTCAGGAGCCATTTCAGAATGCACATTTCCCACCCCAGATCCAAGAGGTGACGCTAGGCATTTGAGAAACACAGCTTCGGTCTATAAAATTGGCTTCTTGGTGGGACAAAGTACGTAACTCATCAAGGTAACAGACCAAATCCTGCTCTTCGAACATGCCTTTGAGTTGTGTGCTCCCAGCAACACTAGCACACCAACCCCCCATCCCAAGCAGGTGTTCCTGCCTTCGAGCTTTTGGATACTAATTAGACACACACAGGTGCCTGTGTTGAATTAAGGCCGGTCCACCCCCATCCTGCTGGGAACAGCCCAGGAGTGAAGCCAAGCCAGCGTTTAAAGGCCCTGCTCTGGTGCTTTCTCTTCTCTGCTGTGTTTTCACTCCTCCTGGTGAGAAGGGCATGTCCTGTCTTATAAGGCACAGTTAGCCAAGTGCAGATATCACCAAGTTCCTCATGGGTGCCTGACAACGGGGGATTTCAACTCAAGTTGCTTTTGTCCTTTGTGGGACCTGGAGGTGATGAGAGGTCAGGGGCCAAGAAACCATAACTAATTGTATTCTAAGTTCTGTCATTCCCAGGTGGGTTTTTAAATATTCAGGTGTTAGCAAAGATTCACATATTGTAGAGCTGGTTTAGACACAAAATATTTTTTTTCCTAGAAGGCTACACAGGAAACTGATGTTGCTGATTATTTTGAGGAAGAGGGATTGGGGACAGTTGGGACTTATGCTTCCATTTTGTACCTTTCTGCATGGTTTTGAAAGTGTTAATCAATCAAGATTATGTTGTTTTTTTACATCACCTTTTTTAAAGTATAATTTATATACAATAAAATGCACCCATTTTAACTGTGAATTTTGATGAGTTTTGACAAGTGTCTACACTTGTATATAATCACCACCACCACAAAGAAGACCTAGAACATTCCTAATCACCCCCAAAATTTCCTTTGTGTCTTTCCAGGTAATATCCCCACTCTCAGCCCCAGGCAACCACTGATTAGATTTTCATAAGGGCCATTTTAATGTTTTCTTTATTTTCTGTATTAAGAGAGAAAAACTTAATCTAAGTTTTTAAAATGAATAAAATGTGCTGTTAGGCAGGCAAGGTCTGACCTTTCTAAGGAATCCCTCTTACTCTCCACAAAGCTAGGTAGAGAGGCAGCGTGTTTGTGAAATTGGCAGCTTTTTTTCCCCACTCTGGAGTGGGGAGGTTGAGAATCCAGTATTCAGAAGAGGCCGTTTTAAAGAAGTTAAATATTTTATTTTTTAAAAAGAAAAGAAAAATGGGAGTGACTATGCTATGGGAGTACGTTTTTTTGTTTGCTCTTTTGTTTTCTGTCATGTGTTTATTGTTTTTATTATAGGTAGAATTACGTTTTTAAAATAGCTGTTTAATGCCTACTTTCCTGTCCTTAAAGGAAAGCTTGGCAGCAAATATTAGTAATAGGCTAGGAGTTTAGAGTAAACTGTGTGCAATCCCAGGTTAGAGAATTTACCTTGAGCAGTGTCAAGAGGCCTATGTGAATGGAGAAATAACCCAGATATTTTGTAAAGCCTTTTCATTAAACGTTAGTTTAGATGTGGGCTAAATTAGGTGGGTGTGGTGGTGCTATTCTTACAAAACGTGGAAAGAATGAGAGGCTTGCTAACTGCTTCCATCTGTTTCCTGACATCTACCAGGTGATGTTAAGTTGGTACAGAGGAAAGCACAGGAAGGTGTAAATAAGGTTGGTAACAAAGCATCTTGTTTCACACACTTGCTGATAAGAATCACCTGGGGCTCCTGTTAAACATACAGATTCTCAGGCCTTACCCTAGACCTTTTGAATCAAGTCCCAGGCGATTCTTACCAGGCAAGTTTAGAAAAATACTGAGTGAGCATATTGTTTTACACACCTTGCACACTATTCTAAGTAGGGAGGTGACAGTAAAGTTTTCTCTACCTAAGCAAAGGACAAGTCCTTATAATTTTGATGATTATGAATTGGGGCCTGGCCTCTCTAAATTGGTGTGAATATATTTATTAAGATTTTGCCTATGGAACCTGGATTTTAGATTTCTCTGGAGATGTCTTTGGATGTCTAAGGAAGGAGCTAAAATTTTAAGGAGTAACCTCTGCCCTTTAACTTTTATGTATTTCTTGTAAGAGTGAGGGAATGTACATCATGTTGTGGAAGCTCAGTGTGTTGGTAATACTGGGGATTTAAAGCATTGTTGTTGGGGAAGGGCTTCAAATTGCCTGAATGGTGGTTAAGTTGGAATTTTTCTTGTGGTTTATTTGGGACACATTTTCTCTGTATAGTTTAGATATGAATAATTTGGTAGGCTTTGAGATGTTGGTGTTTTAACATTCATTCATTTCATAATGAATAACGCTGACTATCCTTTATGAGCAAATCACTGTACCATGGGCAAGTGCAAATAGTTCAACCTGTATGTCTTGCCCTCTAAAAGCAAGAGAGATAAATAATTTTTTAAAAATAACTAAAGCACACAGGTTGATCCTAAAATTCATATGGAAAGGCAGAGGACCCAGAATAGCCAAAATAACCTTGAAAAAAACAAAGCTGGTAGGCTCACACTTCCCAGGTTCAAAACTTACTGTAAAGCTACAGTAATAAAGACAGTGTTGTGCTGTCATCGGACAGACAGATAGATCAACAGAACAGAATTGAGAGTCCAGAAACGAACCCTTACGTTTATGCTCATTTGATGATGGTTCAAGTGGGAGAAGAGTCGTCTTTCCAATAAAGGGTTGGGACAGCTGGATCCCCCCTGCAAAATAATGAGTCTGGGCCTTTATCCTGCACCACATACGTAATCGAACTCAAAATGGAAGACAGACCTAAATGTAAGAGCTAAAACTATAACACCTGGAGAAAGCACAATAAATCTTCATGACCTTGGGTTAGACAATGGGTTCTTATATAGGACACCAAAAGACCAAGTAACCAGAGAAAATAAGACTTCATGAAAATAAAGTAGTTTTGTGCTTCAAAGAACACCATCAAGAAAGTGAAAAGATAACCTACAGAATGGGAGAAAATATTTGCAAATCATTTATCTGATAAGAAACTTGTATCTAAAATATATAAAGAACTCTTCAATTTAACACTAAAAAGAAAATCCAGTTTAAAATTTGGCAAAGAATTTGAATAGACATTTCTCCAAAGAAGATATACAAATGGTCAAGAAGCACATGGGGAAATCCTCAAAATTATTAATTATTAGGGAAATGAAAATCAAACCCACAGTGAGATACCACGTCACACTCACTGGAATGCCTATAATAATTTTTTTTAAAAGGCTGTAAGTATGGACAAAAAGGTGGAGAAATTGGAAACCTCACACCTTGCTGACAGGAATGTGGTATAGCAGTTACTAGATATATGAAGCATATAGTTAGTATCGGACTCATTAATTCCACTCTGTGCAAAGAAATGTCCATCAACTGATAGATGGATAAGCAAAATGTGGTATATTTATACAATGGAATATCATTTGGTGATTAAAAGGAATGAAGTACAGATACATGATACAGTATGGGTAAAAACATCATGCTGAGTGAAAGAAGACAGTCTTGTATGATTTCATTTGTGGGAAATAAAATAGGCGAGTCAATAGACATAGAAAATAGATCAGTGGTTTGCAAGGTCTGGAGAAAGTGGAAAATGATGACTAATTGCTTGGGAGCTCTAGGCTTCTTTTTGGGGTGATGAAAATGTTCTGAAATTGGTGTGATGGTTACACAACTCCATGAATATACTAACAGCCACTGAACTGTATGCTTTAAAAAGATGAATTTTATGTTACAGGAATTATATTTCAATAAACCTGTCGTTTTTTTAACAAAAGAACTGTTACACAAGGTATTTTGATGATAAATGCCCCAAAGAAGAATTTCAGATGATGGAGATATTATTTCTAAGCTGGGTGGTAGGTAGATTGAAGGTTTGTGAAAGAAGTGTGTTTGAGTTGAGTAGCTTTTAAGGAAAATGAAAATTTGAATATGTAGCTATTTCCAAAAGGAAGAATTCTGAGTTCCAGCATTCAGCATGAGACAAGATGCAAAACATGGGGATGTCTTTAGAAGGGAAGGTGTTGTTCGGTTTATCATTTGTGCAGGGCCTGTGAAAAGATTTAATCCAAGACATAATCGAAGGGCAGGTTGGGCCCAGATTAGGGGGAACCTTAAATGCCAACGTAAGGAATTCTCTGCTATATTTGGTCAGCTCCAGGAAGTTGATTAAAAATGACAGACCTCAGAGCTGTATATTGGAAAAATTAATCAACAGCAGAGTGTTGCGTTAAATGGAAGATAGAGAGCTCACCTGTGAAGATACCAGTTAGGAGTCTGTTGCCATTGGTTTGAGAAGGCTTTCCTCTTAAATTACCTAAATCTGGAATTACTTTGATTAAGTTCTGGGCCTTCTGATAGCAACTTGGTGAATTTGAAAAGCCTCACACACACATGTTATTCTACTTCATTTCCTGGGAAAATGAATCAGTTTCCTAGTAAAGAGCTGTCTGGGTTACTAAACAATAGTGTGTGGGCCCTTGCTTGGCCAACCCATTCAGTTCAGCTTCTTTTTCTTCTATTGCTCACCACCTGTGTTTTGTTTTTATTTTCCCCCTTTCCTTCCTTCCTCTCCCTTTTCTCTCTTCCTTTTGTTCCTAACTGGGTCTTCTGTCTCCTTTTCCTTCAGCTTTCCCTCCTCACCTCCAATCATGAGACGGTTTAGCAGAGAAAATTACCAGTATTTTTTTGTACAACATAAAGAAAACTTGATATTGGCTATATAAAGAAAAGAGAATGAAAAAAATCTTTTCATGAAGCATATATGGAGCCATTAACATATATAGGTGGTGTCAATGAACATTTTAGTGGAAAGTATGCTACTAATGATAAATTTTTTTCTAGGTAAATTTTATATTAAATGAAAATTCGTCCAAGCCTATAACTTATAGATCTCATGAGGATCTCAACATTCCCATTTATGTCTTGCCATTAAAGTCTCTGTCAGTTTGATGTCCCCTGTTTTGATGTCCTGAATAGCAAACTTAAGACCCTGATTGTGCCTCAGGTACTACATTACAAAGTGGCCACCACATTCCTGAGACACAGGGAACTAAAAGATTGTCACATTTCAGAGGTTCAGGATGAGGTTACCTACATTGTCCTAAATTATCCCAAATAAATGATAAAATTTATAATTTCTACCAAACACTTTTGATCTTGGATTACCTTGATAAGGACATTTAAAAGATGGCTACAGGCATTTTCGTTAAGGTTAGATTTTCCGGTATGCATATGCAGTTAGACTTAGCTGTAGTGCAGGTATGCAGATGGAGTTATCCAAACTCAAAAGGAAGCCTGTTTCTTTAAAGAGTTTGTCAGGCTTTATTTGTTTTTTTGTAGCGGGGAGTGCTGGTAGGGTGGCTAAAGACAGCACTGGTGTGTGGGTTGGTTTTTCAAGCGAGACAGTTAAATTTGTATTGAGACCTAATATTGAAGACTAATGCTGTGATATGATATCCTGAGGGGAAGGGAAGGAGGCGGGGAGGGATAGAAACAAAGAGGGAAGGGGCCCAGGCCAGGGCCTCACCAGGTTTGGAGTCAGGGACGCTGACTTTTTTTTTAAATTGAATTTATTGCATGACAGTGATTCACAAAATCATACAAGCTTCAAGTGTACAACTCAAAACATTATCTGCATACTGCATTGTGTGCCAATCGCCCCAAGCAAAGTCTCTTTCTGTCCCCATCCCCCCTTTGGTTACCTCTGCCTACCCTCTACCTCCCTTTCCAGGAGGGCTACCTCTGAAGCTTAGCTCCATGACTTTGTTTGCCTGACCTAAGTTGCTTCACCTTTCTGAGCTTAAGTTTTATCAACATAAGATGAGGTAGTTGGGAAGATCAAATAAATTAACTCATGAGAAGATGTGTTGCCTGACATAAATGTTGAGTCCTGTGGAGACTTTAGAGAGTTTGCCATTCATATTTTAGTAATAATATTTTAATGATATATACAACAGTTTAAAACTCTCCTTTTGTGTAAATATAGTTCTAGAGGTATAATGTTCTGAATTACTTAAACCTTGGTTTGTGAAACCTGGTTGTAGCTAATACTCAGTAAATGGAAGTTAGTTGTAGTCCAGAAATTTATGCTCAAGGTGGCGCTGTTTCCCCATAAATTTGGTGATGTTTTAATTTTATCCCTAAGTGTTCTAAGTCAAGCAAATAACTGGATATATATTTAGGACTGTCTGCCTTCTGTATTCCCCAGGCCTTCTTACCTTGTAAGAACCCACCCAATACCACATCCTAGAAATACACACTTATCTCATATTTACTATAACTTATATATGAAAGTTGTCATAATGAACTAGTTGACCTGTTATATTTTTGAAGACATTTGTTAAAATGGAACTTCAGATTTTACAGCTTTTTTATTTTGTAGTCAGTTATGTTTTTAGATCTCAAATATGTGAAAAGCCTATAGACCCTGGTTCCTAATGGGATAAAGGAACTAATATAGTTCTGTTCTTCTTCACACTGATTATAGTACAAGGGAAGATATTTATGCCAAACTTCATTTTTGCTGGTAATCTGTGTCAAGACCATCATATGAATTGTTTCCAGCTTGTCTGAAACTACACATGTATTTTACAGGTGTGATCATTCTGAGCTTGATGTGAATGATTTTGTTTTGTTTGTTTTTAGATCCGGGGATTTCTGTCACGGTTTGATAATGTCCTTCCTGTGAGCCTGGCATTTGACAAATGTACAGCTTGTTCTTCCAAAGTAAGTCGTTCTGCATTTAAGGGGTTTGTCTTTTAAAATAAGCCCATCAGCCTTACTGGACAGAGGCATTAAAATCAACTGAGGGCTTTTTGGGGGGAAAGGTGGGGTCTAAAAAACCAGAAAGGACTTTGTTTTCATTAACCTGTGTTCATTCTTACAGAGTAACCAGTCTGAGACAGCTGGATTTATAGTATACAGAGAGAGACTGAATTAGCTATTTTAGTTTTATATCCGCAGTTGCATCTGGTAATTTTGTCTTGAACTTGAACTCTACTGGTCTTTGTTCTTCCCCATAGGGTTCTTCCCTCCCATGGACCATCATAGAGCACCTTCTTTTTTTCGTCTCTGCTTTTTTTAAAAATTGAATTTATTGGGGTGACATTGGTTCACAAAACCATACAGTTGTCAAGTGTACAACTCAATAAAACTATCTGCGCACTGCATCATGCACCCATCTCCCCAAGCAAAGTCTTTTTCGGTCCCCATCCCCCCTCTTTACCCACCTCCACCTAGCTCCCACCCCACTTTCCCTCTGGCTGTCACCACACTGTCGTCTGTGCCTGTGTGTTACATCATAGAGCAACTTTTAAGTGTTATTCAGACGATGGGGGATACCAGGCAGACCTGATGGTGTATCTTTTGGAGAGCTATATAATGACAAAGAAAAGTAAATGGAGATTAGAGGCCTGGAGGGGGAGCCAATAAAAGTTCAGCTTTGATCTTTCCAGAGGCTCTAAAAATAGAGCCGGTATGTCCTCCATTATAATGGGAAACGGCTGATATATATAAAAACTACAGTGATGGCATCTCATTTTTTAATAGACTTTGAGATAGTCTGAGTTATTTTTACATTTATGCTTCGTGTTATAGCTAATTTCCTTTTGGATGTTTCTTTAAGCCTCTAACACCCAGTGATTTAACCTGAACTTTTAAAACTCATGATTTTTGATAAAACTTTCTTGTTTAGGTATTATGCAAAATAGCGTTGGGGTCCTTAATCCCAAACTCTGGCCTCTTGGTTATAATTTGGGACTTCTTTGCTGTGTAGCCTACACCTGGCAGTATGGAAGGAATTAAATTCTGGGGAAATTCTCTCGATTCTGAGTTGACAAGCTTACTTTGAAAACTTCACTTGGGGCATAGAAGCACAATCCTGAGCAGTTTCTCTAAAATGTTAACTCAGATGTGGCAACAATGTTGGTGAAGTTGGTTAATTTGGGGTGCTCAAAATTTTTGAGTGATTTTTTTTCTTCAAAAGTAAACTAAGCTCCTGCTTTATCAAGTGTCTAGCTGAGATTTAAAGTATATCATTTGACAGTAGTTGGTCATGAGCACATTCTGTAGTTTCTTTAAGGTGTCATATCTGCCCAAGTCAAGGACTCAGGAATGTCTATGTGCACTTCTGTCTTCAGAAATGCAAGTTTTGGGATTATATGCTTTTCAGTGGAGCACATTTTTTTTTCTTTGAATGGCTGAGCTAATTGGTCTCAAAATAACTTGGCAATAGTATTAATTTTTATATTGAAATCATTTGGCACAGGTGCCAGTTTTTCTGTGGCTTTATGTATATCTGGCTAGTTAATGAAATAAAGATAATTGGGCTCTCTAAGTGAAATGCAAACACTCATTCTTTCTTGTTCTAGTTCTAATTAAGTTAGCCCCTTATATTTTTTGAGAGAGAATAGCTTTGCATTTTGTTTTCACACTTATTGTAAGCATTACGTTAAATATATGTATCACTTTTTTGTTAGCAAAATTATTTCCTCTTGGTGGTCATTCTGAGAGTCCTGCTTTACATAAGCATGCTGGATGATTTAATACAAACTGACTTGGATTTTAACAGCTGTGCTATTCCCATAGTGATCACTTTTCATGTGGTCAAGGTATTAAATTTCTTTTGTGCTGGAAAGGTTGCTTCATTGGTACACGTATTTCCTTACAGTAGAAACACAGCATTTACTTACTTGGCTAACTTCTTTATTCGCTTAGGAGAACGTCATTCTCTATTATCTGCAAACCCAACATTAATACTTTGAAATGACAAATCCAATTACATTTTCATCTCTGTGCATGTGAATTTTTCTTAATGCATACTTAGCATAATATTTTTTATACTGACTCATATCATAGTTGTTATTATTTCAAAAAGATTCTTTGGGGCTAAAAATGACTTTTGAAAAATTCTCCTTTCACATCTATGAAGTAATTTTTTCCTTTGGTAGTTTTCAGTATTTTTTCCCCCTGGAACCGAAGCCATACTTGTCTTGATTTAACCACAAATACAGACAGAAAGATTGGGGGCGTAGAATAAGCTCAGCTAAGTAATAATGTTCTTGTTCACATATATATAATATATAGACCTTTAATAAGGCCTGAGGTCTGGAAGAATACAGTTCTTTGCTTCCATGGCAGGAAAGCGGAATCATCTACACGTAAATCATTCTTACCCTGTTTGATTTTAGCTTGGCATATAGCCAGGTGAATTGTACCATTTACAGAAAAGCTATTGAAGAATCTGGAGGGAGGGGAATGGTGAGGAGTTACTTTCATTCCAATTTCTGTTGTTTACCTTGCAAGACTTTCTAAAATGACAGTATCTACCACTGGGATTTCAAAAAACCTTATTGGAAGGTACATGAGTTGTTTTTTGGTTCTAAAAAGGAATTTAGAGCCAAGAAACAAATACATGTATTCTTGAATTTCTCATAATACATTAAGTTAGCTTGTTATTAGCCTCTCACCTAAATATTTTGGGGGAAAGTTAGGTGTGTGTTTTTTATGTTTTTATTTTTGTTTTTTTGTAATATTCTATTTTGATGTAATTTTAAGTTGCAAGAATAGTATAAGGAATTCCTGTATAACTTTTACTCCGATTCACCAGTTGTTTACATTTTGCCCCGTTTGTACCTATGGTCTCCCTTTCCTTCCTCCACTCCCCTTTCTCATAAAACTTTGGGAGTAAGTTGGAGACATTATGGACATTTATAGCTAAATACTTCAGTGTATTTCCTAAGAACAAAAGGAAGGATATTCTCTTACCTAAATAGAATACTCATCAAATTCAGGCAATTTAATGTTTATACAATACTGTTATCTAATCCACAGTCTATATTTCAAATGTTATTATTTGTACCAGTAGTGTCCTCTATAGGTTTTTTCCTCCCAGACCAGGATCCAATTCAGCATCAAACAATTGTATTTAATTGTCATGTCTCTTTGGCTTCCCTCAGTCTGGAAAAGTTCCTTTCTTTGTCTTTGTAACGTCAACATTCTGAAATTTTGCCAGTTATTTTGTAGAATTTTCTTGGATTTGGATTTGCCTAATGTTTCCTTATGATTAGATTCAGGTTTTGAATTTTTGGCAGGGATTCCAGAGAAGTGATGATGCATCCTTGTGTCAGGAGGCACATGATGTATTTTAACCCCTTTGGTGATGTTAATTTCCCCCTTTTTATATTTGTAACTAACTTCCCCAACCGTGAGAAACCTGGCTCCCATAACCCTGGATATACAGGGTGTCTCCCCGCCCCAAAAAGCTATAACAGCTGATAGCTCAAATTTGAAAATGAAATGTATTTTAATAAACACTGCCTTTATAATTATTCAAAGTGTGTGTATACATTTGGGGGGACACCCTATATTTACTCACTTGCTCAAGTCTAGATTACATAAAAAGTAGTTTCAAAATTGCTATCCCATACTACTGCAGAAAGTAAACCTACTAACTAGAGGTTAATTGTGCATGGTTCTTTTTTTTCTAAGTAAAATTTATACACAGTGAAATATGAATCTTAAGAGAATTCTGTAAGTTTTGACAAATGTATCAACACATTTCAATCAATACAGAACATTTCCATTATACCAGAAAGTTCCCCCCTTGTACCCCTTCCCAGTCAATCTTGGTGGAGAGGGGCAGTATGTTGAATATTGTGACTATTCTCTTTCCCTATAAGGAGAAAGCCAGGCACCTTCTGGTGTTTTATGCAACAATAACCTTGTTTCTGGAACCCGAAAGTGGTCTAGAAACTTCTCTCAGCTCTGCAGTCAGGAGCAGGGCTGTGCATGAAGAGACTGTATGCAGAGTATTCTTGCTTTTGTTGCACAGTCTGTCACACACAACTTTTGTGATATTGCAGGAACAGCCTTTTATGAAGAAGCAGACCCCAAACTTGGTTTTCATACCATCTGGGACCTGTCTGCTGCACAGATGTAGCAAGATGAGCCCAGAAACCTGATCTTGAGATTTTTATTAGCAACCCTAATAATATACTCATTCTGGTGTTTACTGTGCAATGGGCTCTTCTGTTGATGGATTATGATTAAACTTCCCAAAGTGACTTATTAACTTTTTGTGTACATCTGTGTTTGTGTGTCTTGAGGACTGGTAGGGAGAGGGTGGTGTAGGAATTATATATGTTAGCTGGTGTCATTTTTTGGTAAATTATACTTTCTTTTTGCCTTTGTCATAGCCAGCCTACCCATTTATCTTTTGATATTATACAATCCTACGTTTCTTCTGTCATATTTCTTCATAAATTAAAAAGCATGAAGTACACTAAACTCGGCTATTGAAACTTTAAGGAAAAATCTCTGTCCCAAAGCAACCTATTGCCTGAAAGTTCTACCAATGTACCATTTAGAGGATAGAAAAGCAAATCATAGATTTACAAGGAAAGGTTAAAGTCTTACTGTATGTCTGTTAGCAGACATTCATTTATTCAACTGATGTTTGAGTGCCTGTTGGTTGCCAAAGATACAAAGATGATTAAAATAGCCACTGCCCTTAAGGAATGCTGTCTAGAGGGTGAGACAGACATATAAACCAGTGATGATTTCTCTTATATTGTGATATCCTCTGCAGTCAAGGAACGTCCTCTTGTTATGGTATCCTAGTACCAATTTTATAAACGGGAAAGACCTAGGACAGCCTTGCAGAGAGTGACTTCTGAGTTGATGAGTAGGAATTTCTGGAACCACACAGGACAAGAGGAAGGCATTCTGGCAGAGGGGGATTGCATGTGTAGTAGCCAGAGGCAAGAAAACACGGCACGTTTATGAAGTTGTTCAGCACAGCAGTGTGACAGAACCTGAGACACCCTAATTCCCTGCAAATTGTCCTCCGGTCTTTGTGAATTCCATTTCAGTTTCAGCTATTCTTGAGTTGGAATTCTTGAGTTAGGCTGCTGTTTTGAATTTTATAATTCCATATAAAACTCCTTCTCACCTTAGGGGGTTTCCTAGCCTAAGGAATCCGGCAGCTGCAGCAGGGTGATGTGGAGGCCAGGAAGTCGGTCAGGGGATTTCCAGGGTCCTGGCTCTCCTCCCTTGCTGGCCGGCTGAGTGACCACGAGCAAGGTGCTCCCCCCTCTTTCCGCCTCCATTTCTTCTTTTGTTAAATGAGTCAGTTGGATGAGATAAGCTCTGGCTCTCTATTGACACTTAAAGTTACTAGCTTTAATATTTACTCTATTTTATTTTATTCTTTATTCCACAACAATCCATTTTAATTATTTTTTTAAATCAGAAAATATATTTAAGGATTAAAAAAAAGATAACCATATTCCAACCAATCTGATCACTGTTAGCTATTGATCTCTACCCTTTCTTGACTTAGGAAAAAATCTATATAGAGGTACATGTAGATAATTTTTCTCTCTGAACATTCCTATTATAAGTTTAAAATGAGCTTTAAAGAGAGGGCTTTATGATGCTTCATCAAGGATACTCCCTGCTCCTCTGATATGATAGGGTTTTAAATCTCAGTCATTTACAAGGACTGGACAGACCCCAATCGGAAGAGCTCTCTAAAGCTTGTGCCAGGAATTTTTGCATACAGCTTCTCAGTGGCAAATATTACTCAAAACTGGACTGCAGACAGGTTTTCCTTCTCCTTTCCAAAAGGGACATAAATTTCTGATTTGGAAAATGATGAGTAACCCCCAGGTTCCCTTTTTCTATCTCATTTACCCAGCGAGACCTCGGATCTTCTGTTTTAGTGCGTGATGGATTCCATATGTATGGTTGTGTGGTGTAAACTGTATCCCACATCTTGTCCTTAGCAACTAGTGTTTCTCCAATCTCCAGAACTGCTTGGTTCCCAAAAGGAGATGGAATATCCAGCCAGAGCCAGCATGGAGTATTTAGTTACAAGCTCTAGCCTCAGAGCTCTTGGCTCTTCACCTCCTTGAAAAACCTTGGACATTTCTCCCTTTGCTTCAATTTCCTCATCCATAGAGTGGGGAAAATATTTTCTGTTTCCCAGGGAAATTGCAATGGCTGACGTGTCTCCAGTTCCCTGTGACCAAGTACCAAGGCCTTTGCCCACTCTGGGGACTGATGTTGACATCAGAAGGAGAAGAAAACAAAGACCCCTGTGATTGCATTTTGTCTCCTGGGGTCTCTGAAACCCTTTCTGGGCTCACTGTTTGTTCACAAACAGGTACAGTGAGAGTCCTGATGGAAGGTCAAGGCTTCCCTGGGTTTGTGAGGCTGCAGAAACCTTCCATCGCAGCTCATGACAATCACGAAAACCTTTTCCGTGATTCCAGAGAACTCAGCCTTGCTTGTTACTTCTGACCTGTGCTCTTCTGAGACCACCTAATCAGTAGTTAGAGCTTGTGCAGCTTACTCCTTTCACTGTCACCTGTGGTCACAGACACACCAGCTTGCCTAAACACATTTTTTTCTTACAGAATCTTTTTTTACCATCCAGACCAGAAAGGTTAGGACTGTGTCATCCTTCCATGGTTCTACTGGCTGCCTGGCCCCAGCATATTCTTCAGGTTATTGAAAATATGGGTTCCTTTTAGTTTGGAATTAATCTCATTCACTTTTAGCTTTCCCCCCAAGCCCATCTATTGACATAGTGGCTCTTAAATTTTTTGAGTCATGGACCTTGTTTAGTCTGATGAAAGCAGTAGACCCTGCTCCCCTGAAATATGCAAAGCCAAACAGTTTTGCAGACAATTTCAGTGGCTGCATGAAGTCCCTGAAACATGCCTGTGGATTCTAGTGGAACATTCTTGCTCTATGCATTTTTCTTCAGTACCATTGTCAAGCTCTCCACAGTATGTCTTTGGAATGTTGCCTGCTCTCTTGGGGGACTCATCTTTCATTTTTGTAGGCCCAACTACATCCCACTGGGGGGCAGGGAAAGAGACTGACTTTGCTCAGAGTTGCTCAGAGTTCTAAGAGTTAATTCTTCCTCCTCAAGTAGTACATTGATTTGACTCCTGATGGGCACAGAGCCCCAACTATCATCCGTTCATATACCTTCTTTCCTTTTTATTTATATAGTACATTCCTCTTCTTCCCTTCTCCCTCCACCCTTACTACCTTTGGAAAGTAGGGAGGAAGGCATATGGTAGTAACTGCTGGATTTTTGAAATAAGGGAGCCATCAGCTTCAATAGGGAAACTTTTTATGAATGTACATGCTTATACATACACGGGTTGGATACAATATATATGACTATTTAAAATGAATGCTTTAAACACCCAAATACATATTTATAAGAGTTTATTTTAATGACTATTGTTATAGCAGTCCAGTTCAACAAACATTAGAGCTCCTATTTCATGACATATTTTTGGATGATACAAAGGAGAATAAGGCGACCTCTGAAGTTTTTGATGATGTCCTTCTGGACAAGATAATAAAGTTATATGCATGATTATACAATTCAAGCATATCAAATTATTTAAACATCTTTACTCAAGAAAAGTTCCTAGCTTGGGAGATGTAACTAATTCCTAGCAAGTGGTAGGAACTGATTAAATATGTTTTGAATGGTGAGAAAAATGAATGAGTGATTTGGTAGGTAAATAAATGAATGGCACAACAGGAGGGGGAAAGGAAGATAGCCTGCGCCCTGCAGGGACACAGCGCCTGGGAGATAGCTAGGACTCGGTAGCAGGCACCCTTTGCCTACTAGTATGGAGGTACGATTTGTCATTAAGCCATAAATGGTAGCTGTTATTGAATGCTACATTTCAGTGTTCTGAATATTTATTCAGCTGAGCTTCTTTCCAGCTTTTACTATCTCAGTTGCTTTAGTTGATACTTTCGATGATTTGTTATTGTGTTGGAAGATCATTTCCAGAGTATATTAAAACAGGGAGCCTTTGGGATTCATCAGAAATGATTTAGCATTTTATGAAAGGACACTTTCTGGCAGTGAGTTCTTTGAAGGGTTTTGCTTGTTCTCCTGCAGGATTTTTAAGTGTCTCACCCTGTTATTTTTTCTATAGGGCCTTTCAGTATCCTGTCCAGGTAATTCTAAAAGTTCTTATAACTTCTTTTGCCGGAGAAGATGTGAAAGAACTGTTTGAGAACATCCTATTCCTAAAGTTATTGTCCTTATAACTTGTTTATATAACATTTTATGCTCTGATAGTGATAAATTCTAGACTGTCTGACCTTCCCTAGTTTTAAATAAGTCTTTCATCATAAAAGTTTTGTTCAAGTTTTTTTCTTAATGTGAAGAAAAGACTACATGTTTGTTTTTTAACATCTTGAATTTATAGCCATCAGACTAAAATTGGAAAATATCTCCTCTGTGGTCCTTAAATGGCTGCAAGTGTGCTAAATATAAACAGTCGTAGAACAGACATAGCAAGTTTTGCAAATGTGAGGAACTGTCTTGACATTATGAAAGTGTGTATCCAGCGGTGTCTTGAGGAATGGCAGCTTCTTTGGGATAACTGCCCATTCTCCCACGAGGACTACTTTGAAGGGTATGATGAATAGGCACAAGACCTGTAGTCAGAACTTATCTATCATCATAGTTCTAGGGGCTTTGGTGGCTTTATAGTTGACTCTGGATTCACTGGGGTATTTAGATATTTTTAAGATCTTTATCAGAACTCCAACTTAACAATCTGTGTGAAAGTATATTTTTGTGTTGTCAAAGCAGAAGAGAAAATTTGGGTTGAGGCAAGTAGCAATTATGAATTGTTGCATTAATACCTCTCACATATCCCAAATGTGGAACATGAGCTCAGCATTGCTCTTTCTTAAAGAAAACCTGACTAAACACCATCCATAAGATCTCACTAATATGTGGACTCTAATGTTCAAAATAAACTGACGAACAAAACAGGACCAGAGGCATGGATATATGGAACAGACTGGCAAATGTCAGGGGGAGGCGAGGGAGACTGGATAAAGAAGGTGAAGAGATTAGCCAAAGAACATATATGCATAGCCCATGGACAGACAACAGTGTGGTTAAGGCCAGGGGAGCGGGGAGTGGGGCTGGGTTGAGGGGGGCAAAGGGGGGATATGGGGGACATCTGTAATAGTGTCAACAATGAAATAATAAAATAAAAGCCATCCATAAGATTGCTACTGTGCCCATATCCAGATCTTCTGTTAGTTCAATTTGACGCGACGGATTTGTCTTCAATCACAGTGCAAGCGATTTTAAAAAATAAATGAGTGCACAATGACTTACTAGTAGAATAACGTACATAAGTAAGAAAACAAAACACACTGCGTCACGTGGCTGTACTGGAGGAGTAAGAGTTTTATTTCACATCTGTTCTTTGCCTAATCGCTCACTGCTTCCTGTTATTGAGATTATTCCAATAGGCACTTACACCTGAAAAATGAGACCTACATCACCCTATTACACTCCCTGCGCAGGGACTGCAAGTCCCAAGAAATGGGCCCTTTTACAGTGTTCCCTGGGGGAGGTACTGTGCGTGTTTCAGTTCTGTGCTAGCTCAAAACAGTTGACAAGTTCTTCTTGGGAAATTGCTTCAGATCTCTCAATATTTTCCTCTTAATAGTCTTAGCCGTGGTGAATTATTGAGCTTTGAGGATGAGTTTGATTTTTTGGAAATAGCCTAAAGTAATTTGGGGTTATGTGTTGTGAATAAAGAGAAAGAGCAATTAGCAAGAAAAAAATTTAAAATTTAAAAAAGAGCTGCAAGAGTTTTAAATAGCTTATGGGTCTGAATAAGCGAGAGCACCAGTTCGAGGGAACTCAGAGCTTTTCGACTAAGAGCTGGCTGAGAGAGAACAGGACGTTTGGATATGGCCCACGCCATAGAAATGAGCACTGGCTTTAGAGAGAATGCCATCTATCAAATGTGGGACCTGCGACAAGTATCTCAGACTTTCTGAGATTCAGTTTCCTCTGGTGGAAAATAGTTAAAATACCATTTTAGTGGCGATGAAGATTAAATGAGAGCGTCTATGCTGAGTGTCATGTAGCTGGCCCTGTGTAAATCTTTTTGATAGCTCCTTTGTACGAGCAGAGATCAGGTGCCATTCCCATTTCCTTTCATAAAAGCACTCACCTTGTAATTTACAGTCATAAACTCTTTCCATTTTTAGAAGTTGACAAAAAGGGAGGGGAACAAAAAAAGATGAGTAATTCTTTTAAAAGGGCATGGCCTCAAGAGCTGAGCAAATAAATATTAATCTGAGAGGTTATTAGATTCTTTGTCTTTTTCTTTTCCCTTTTCTTTTCAGGTAGGATTTTCATGTAGGGGTTTCATTGTTAACCAAAATGAAGCTGAGGGTTAATGTTCCCTGGAGTGTGTACTCAGCGAGGGGGTGAATTCTCTTATTTCCTGAAATATCTGTGACCAATGTCAGACCAACAACTTGAGAGATGAGCTGACATAAACTTTGGGAACAACCTTGTGGCTGTGTTTCCTCTGAATTCTGAATTCCTCTATGCTCTTAGAGGCAGGGACATAAGAGACCCAGGATGGCAGTTCTCTGGCAGCACCAGGCCTGCTGCCTGTCACTGCAGTTGCTCTTATCTCTGTCTCACCCTGCTTCTCAGAAGCCTTTCTCCAGCCTTGCCTTTTCTTGCTGTTGCTATAAATGGGTTGGAGGCCAGGGGAACAGGAGCAGGAAGCACCAGCTGCCTTTGGCTTAATCTTTTCAAGTGCTGCAACATTTCTCTCTTCCATTAGCATCATTTTATGGATGTTTTCAGTGTCTCATTCAAGCTTCCTGAAACGTGGCTAGCAAAAGGGCTTCCCAGTCTATCAGATAGGGAGATCGTTACGCTCAGAGAAATGACATGAAAATCCAGGTTTTCACTTACCGTATTAAGCATCTCTCAGACAATGATGTGACCAGATTAATTCACACCAAAGAATTACAATGTGCTCTCTTTTGGAGGGAGGGGGAAGATTCCACTTGAAATTTTTAGCAGTTTTGAGGACTGGTTGGTTAAGCTCCTTCATGAACCAGTTGGTTAGCTTTCTTTGAGGGACCTGCCCTTGTAAGGGGGAATCCTAACACCTGGAAGAATGTGCTTCTTATAGTCACGTTTTCAGACTGTGTCATCAGGAGAATTGTGTGGGCTAGGGCCACTTCTTGTTGCCTTCCAGTACAGCTGCAGGGTGGGAGATGACAGTTGCAAAGTTTTTCCTCAAGAAATTGTTATGACAAACATACCTCACTTTAACATTTTGGTTAATTTTCAGCTTAAATATTTTTTAAAACATTCAGAGGATGGGGACATGCAGCTGCTAAGAATCTAAGACAGTACTGTTTTAAAAATGCAAATGCTTCTGTTTTGCATTTACTTGAGGAAGTCGGATAGTTGCCTCCCATCTATCTATTCCTTTGAATACAGAAATTGTTTATATGGCATTATTTTGAGTTGAGTCCAGAATCCATATGGTTTTGGGGAAATCACTGGGTAAAAAAAAATTGGATATCATTGCATTCCAGGGGCCAAGAAACAGAATGATGGTATTTTTGGCTGGCTCCCAGGCCCAGCAAAACCCACACCCCGAGGCTGTCTCTGTAGCTTCCTGTGGTTTTCTCACTAAAGAGAAATAGCCTTTCTCTTGGAGGGTCCAGGATGGCAAGTTTGAGCATCGTCAGCATGATATTGCTGCTCTGAGGTTATGTCTCAGCAGGCTTCATTTGGGAAATCTGATGCACCATAATTGTTGCAAACTGACCTGAACCAGTTTCATTGCTTCTAGTGGTGCAGATCTTTTTGGTAGAAATTGGTAGCTTCCACTGATTACAACCTATATGCTGCCATGTGGTCTGTAACAATAAAGTGAAGTTTCAGACCAAATTTTGCCACACAGGTGAACATTTATTAGCAAGCAGGCAAGTTAGTCATTGAACCTGTTCTTATAGACTGAGAAAAGCTCCAACCCTCATCCTTTCCGTGTGTATCTCACATCAAAATTTCAGTAGAGACAGATGCAGACATTTTCTTATGTTACGTGATATATTATCTAACCTGTTAGTTGGATCAGGTGATGGAATCATTTGTTAAGTCCCTACACCCAGGACCAGAACCTTAGGCCTAGAGTGCTACTTCAAGGAGTGTTCATCTGCCTGGTTTCCCAGATTCTTATAACCTGCATGTATGTATAACATTGGAGGTCCCTGTACAATATTTCCAACCAGCCCATATATCTTGAACACTATTACTTTCATCAGAAAAATTATTTCTCTGCTCCCTTGTATTCATTAGGGAATCCTGTAGTTGATACACTCTGACTCTGGAGGTTGGACTTCTTTTTTTTTTCTTTTTTTATAAATATATCTTTATTGACTTCAGAGAGAGGAAGGGAGAGGGAGAGAGAGAGATAGAAACATCAGTGATGAGAGAGTTATTGATTGGCTGCAACCCATAACCCGAGAATGTGCCCTGACCAGGAATTGAACCCTGATCTCGTGGATCCCAGGTCGATGCTCAACCACTGAGCCACTCCCGGCTGGGCTGGAGGTTGGACTTCTATTTAGTTTTTCAAATGTGAACCACTCACACATGGAATATGCATTCCCGAGTACAGTACCTCAAATACCAGCTAGCTACCCCTAGGAGATAAAGGGAGAGTGTGTGGTACATATTGTATGTGTGCACACTTTGTAGGCTGAAGTATTTTAAACTAAATTATAGATACTATAACAATAGATATCCTCTTGTTTGACCTTTTGAATACTGTGTCTTCCATAATGTTGCCAGACACTGATGAGTGACCTGAAATGTCATTGGACCACTGGCCTGTCATGATGAATTAGCCAGAGTCATGGATGAATGGTTCACCTTTGGGGTAAAGAAAAAAGGGAAGAGAATTGCAGTTCTTATTAGTTTTGTAGGCTTTTTCAGGCTCTTTTGTGTCCTTTCATCTGAACTTTTGATATGTATGGAAGTAGTATCTCTCCCACCAAATTTTGCAGATAAAACTTTGTCCAGAATCATAGGGTAAAGAAATTACAGGAACTGTACCCCTTTGCCCTTTATAATTCTTCTGCACTATAAGGGTAAGTTGCTACCAAGAAGAGTGATCATGATTCTTTAAGGAACACCATAGAACTTTTTCACCTGTTTGCAAGATAAGGCTACATACGAAGGATATAATATATAAGAGAATGCTGGGAGAGCATGATTCAAAACAGCTCTCTTATGTCAGCTAAAGGAACTGGATCAATTCTTTTTCAACAGTCTTCTTAAACATAAAAGAACTAATAAATTGTGAGGAATCATTGAGTTCAAATTTGGGGAAGAATGTGAATATAGGAGTGAGCCTAGCACTGGGGTCACTTTTGTCTTATGGGCACTTGTTGATTAGGACAAGGAAGTTGAGAGCCTGAGCTCACCTTTGGTGTCCTTTCAAGGTTAAAAATTGTAGTCTGGGTGTTGTCAAGCCTGGGAATCCTGGTAAACCATTTTCCACTTTGAGTTGGGATCCCCTGAAGAGATACACCTAGGAGTAAGGGTAACTGAGAATAAACCACTTCTCACATGGGCTGCAGCTCAGTTTCACATTATCTGAGTGGCCCAGAAACCTAAGGCTTACTTGGATTAAATGATAGCTAATGCCCATAGGTGCCAAGTAAAAGCAATGAAATCATCTTAGAGGATTCTAGTCCTCAGATCACTTCTACAAATAATTTTTCAATTACAGTATCATAAAAAAATAAGCAAAGAAAGCAGTAAATATGTGTATAACTCTGAGTGAACATTAACTGTAAGACAGTACAATGTTGGATTTTTTTAAATATAGAAAAATTTAATATGTGGGACAAAACAACAATAGTTGTAAGTAGGTAAATGGAATTAGTCTGTTCTAAGGTTCTTACATTGTCTTGGAAGAGGGTGAAGGTGTCAGTTAACGTTTGACCATGATAAGTCAAGGATATATGTTGTAATTAATGGACTAAACACTAAATAAATAGAAAAATTTTATAACTTCTAATAATGGGGGGAAAAATCTAATGAGAAAACAGTTTAAAGGGGAAAAAAGGAACATAGAATGAGTAAAAGATATGGAACACAAGGAGTGGTGGTTGACTTAAACTCATATGCATCAGTAATTACATTAAACATAAGTTGACTAAAGGGACAAAGATTTTCAGACTAGATTTTTAAAATTATATGCATTATGCAAACAGTATACTTTAAGTATATGGATAGAGAATAATTGAAAATAAAAAGTGCAGCTTCTGGGTTATCAAACACATGGAGATTCAGGGAGAGTGGCACCCCTGCAGAAGCATGGAATTTCTGCACCCTTTCCCCGTACCTTACCTTATGCGTCTCTTCCATCTCGCTGTTCCTGAGCTATGTCCTATTACAATAAATTGGTGATTTAGATTAGCAAGTTGGATCTGGTAATGATTTTTATGTGTTCTTCTAAAGACTTGGAATTGCTTCAGGCAGAGCACAGTATACTCAAAATTGAGCAACAAACAAGTTCAGCAATTATCCACTGTATCACAGTCTCTATGAAATGTGAGTTAGTGAAAAGTTTTATGATTCACCTTTTAAGTACCACCTCACTTTGGCCCAGGTTTGAGGAGGGATGGTATTCAAACTAGCCAATTTCGTAGTTGCCTTTTGACTGTCAAGATTATGCTGTAGTTTTAAGAAGCATGCTGGCAAAATTTATATTTTAATGAAACATCCACAAAAAATGAAAATGTATGGTATATCATTGATTCACTTTTTTCTGCAGTGAAGAATTTTACAGAAATTGCTTCGAAGTTCAGGGAGAGACTCCAAGATTCAGACAAAAACAACCCAATATTATTGAGAATTATAAATGAACAGCTGATCTTTCTGTAATGAGCATTGATTAGTCACTTAGGATTATCACAGGCCTTTCTATAGGCATGTGAAACAGCCACAACAACATTCTCAGGAATCTATTTGCCCTGTTTGATATCAAAAGCAAAGTGCATCCCTTGCCAGTGTGGCTTGGTTGGTTGGAGCATCATCCTGTACACTGAAAGGTTGCAGGTTCGATCCCCAGTTGACGCTCGTACGGGAGCCAGCCGATCGATGTTTCTCACATAAATGTTTCTCTCTCTCTCAAAAAAAACACAAAACAACAACAAAAAGTCAGTTAAAGAAAAGCATATCCTTGGGTGGGTATTTAAAAAAAAAAATAAGGAAGTGATTATCACACAAGTAAGTATCTCAGAGAGGCAAGCAGGGCGTAATGATTGGGAAGTGGCTTTGTAGGGACTTCTGATGTTATTGACTAGGTGGGAGTTATACAGAGGTTAGTTCATGCTACAATATTTTAAGCTACTCTATATATTAAATTTACTTGTCTGTGTTATTTTACAACAAAAAAGGTTAAAATGACAAATAGGCATGATGCACGCAGGTTTTTGCAGGCACTGCTTATTGTTTACGCTATTCTTTTTGCAGACAGGAAGGGTCTCAACCTGGCACATAGTTTTTCAGAGCATGCTCATCCTATCCTGAAGGTTTCCTCTACAAGAGTTTCCAAAGAATAAATGTGGCCTACCTACTGGTAGATCACACAACTCAACAACCGTATGCCATAAGAGATTGAATCCAAAAAACCTTACCTACACCACACCTAACTTAAGCCAGTGTATATGTTCTTTTTGAAACTGAGACCCTACTATCTGTTCCATCTTATGTAGAGCACCCAAATACACAAGATGCTAGGCTGATAAATAAATGCTTGGAGAGGACTAGGTTGAGGACAACAGGAAATGAATGGGAACTGTGGCCAGCTAGAGCTCAAATTCTCTCTGCAGGGCAGCTACAGCCCAACTCTGACTGATTGTTGACTTGCAGAAAATTGGGAATAATATTGCCAGATGTTCTGATTTTTTTTTTAAAGAGAAGGTAGAAATCTGAATTTTAATGTGAAAGTATCTGATTTTTAAGTGTTTAAGCATATTTTCCCCCCAAAATACTACATGAATCAAAACAAACCTGTGTCTGAGCTATTTCCAGCCAAGGGTTGCTAGTTTATGGCAGTGACCTCAAGAGCTCTGCAGATGGAGGTAAAAAATATGTATAAAATGATTTAATATAATCAAGTTTCTAATTTTTCTCAATGGAGCTTGCCTGCCAAATATGTGCTTGTATAATTATCAGTTCCAAAATTAAAAGAAACTCACTGAACCAAAATTCACACATTATGAAAGTTACTCTGGGTAATGCTTTTTTTGAGACCTGGCTCCCTTGCAGGGGAACTGAAAACTTTTTACCATAAAGAATTTATTAAAGGGATTGACTAAAACTGCTAGATAAACAATAATATCACCCAAAGTAATTTTTTTAGGAGGAAGAGCTAAAAGTGAGTTTTTAAAATGAAAGGGAACGTACACATTTCTGCCTGGGTTGAGTCTTAAGAGAAAGTGCTCCTGTTTAGATATAACAGGCATCCTCAGTACCATTGTCATCTGGGAACTTGCTGGAAATGCAAATTCTTAGACTCCACCCTACACCCAATAATCAGAAACACTGGGGGTGGTGCCAAACTGTCTGATTTTTAACTAGCCCTCCATGGGGTTCTGATGCATGCTTCAGTTTGAGAACCACTGCTCTGTAATTTTTGTGCTTTGTGACTTATTTTGAAGGATTGCTTTAGAAAGTTGTACTTTGTCATATTAAAATTTCAGTATATAATTTAAAAATTTTGAAATCCTCCAAATGATCCTTCAGAGTTTGTTATAGTCAGTAAAAAAGCATGATTTGATTTAAAAAGATGACTGAGAAAGAAATTTGCATTCCTAAAAATTCCATTTTAAAGTGAGATTTGTATGCAGTGGATGCAATTATACCCTCTTTTTGTCTTTCTTGTCTACTCATATGATGAAATAGATATATTTTTCAAGGATATTCAAAGGCAGTAGTGGGAAGGTAGTAGGAGAGGTGATCAAGAGATTATATTTTTTGAGATGACAGGCATTTCAGCTTGTGTTCAGGTGAGAATATGGAGAGGAAAGGATATAGTTCTTGTCTTATTCCTTCTGTTTAGGTGAAAGGAAGTCATTTAAGAAATATAACTTGTACCCAATGTAAACTTTTTTTTTAAATTTTATTTTTGTTTAAAACATTACAGATGTCCCTTTTTCTCCCCAATGACCCGTTCCACCCCGTCCCCACCCCCTCCCCAGTGTAAACTTTTAACTTATGTATTTTGGGGGAATTTTTACCTCTTTCTCTGAGTCACTTGCATTTGATTGGGGGCCGGGGATCTTCATTTTACATGTTATTGTTAATTAATACTTAAATATGTAAGGTTGTCTGACTTGGTTTTTCTCGACTTGGTTTTAGAAATTAATGAGTATGCTAATAAAATGGCAAAGAAAATAAAAAACCGACAAACATTAGAGTAAAGCAAACTTGAGACCAAATAATGAATATCACAAGTGCAAAAATAGTCCTGCATGGATCATGCATTAGAGTGGATATTTGGTTATCTCCCTGACGAAAGACGGCACCCCGTACTTCCCTCTTCATTGCGGCATCATTCGTGATGGCTGGAGCATGGAGGTCAGCCACGTGTCCGTCCACAGATGACTACACGAACAAAATGTGCTCTCTACATACAGTGGAATATTATTAAGCCTTCGAAAGGAAGGAAATTCTGACACATGCTACAATACGGATGAGGTCATTAAGCTAAGTGAAATAAAGCAGTTTACAGTAAAACAAATACTGTATGAATCCACTTAAAGAAGGTCCTTAGAGTAGTCAGGCTCACAGAGACAGAAAGTAGAATGGTGGCTGCCAGCGACCATGGGGAGGGAGTAGTGGAAGTTATTCTTTAATGAGTACAGAGTTTCAGTTGGAAGATGAAAAGACTTCTGGAGATGAGTGGTGGTGATGGTTGAATAGCAGTGTGAATGTACTTTATGCCACTAAATTATACACTTAAAAATGATTAAGACAGCCCGGCCTGGCGTGGCTCAGCGGTTGAGCATTGACCTAGGATCCAGGATATCGCCGTTCGATTCCCAGTCAGGGCACATGCCTGGGTGTGTGGGCTCCATCCTCAGTCGGGGGCGTGCAGAAGGCAGCCAGTCAATGACTCTCTCATCACTGATGTTTCTCTCTCTCTCTCTCCCTTCCTCTCTCTGAAATCAATAAAGATATTTTTTAAAAAAAACAAAACACATCCTTAAAAAAAATGATTACGACAGTAAATTTTATGTTATGTGTATTTTACCACAGTAAAAAATTGGGGTGGAAAAAAAGGATGGTTTCCCTTAAACAGAAACACACTGAATTTCCTGAAGAAGCCTGTAACCTAGAGCAGGCTCTCTGTAAATATTTGATTGATGTATTGAGTGGGTTGGGCTGTAAGTATTCTTGGAGTAACTTTTTGTTTGCATTTTTCCAATTTACCTCCTTATTGATTTCTATTGATATTAAAATAAGCCCTCTTCAGATTTATGACCTACAATAGCAAAAGTCAAAAAGGATTAGATTAATTGGTCAGAGCATCCATTTGCAAATATTTGGATCATTATAATATCCTGTTCATTAACCAGCTTAATTTTTTTAAACAGCTCAATTTTGTAAAGTCAAATTATTTGAGAAAACCTTATTTTGCTTTTATGATAGAAATAAAAAGAGAGCTATTTTGTAGATTTAGATAAAGTTGCTTGTGGCAGATTAGCTTTTCCTTTTTTTTCTTTGTTGGGAGGGGGCAGGTTAGCTTTTCTACAAAGGATCTACACTAGTTCTTTGGTCCTCTCCCACTCCCCAAAACTCGAAGCTTGTGGACAGAACCACCCAAAGAGAACTTCCTTGTTCTCTCCCTTTCTCTTCACTATATATATTTCTTTATCATTCCAAGGATCTTCAGAAGTATTGTTGATTTTTTTAAGGTGATAAACTAGACTTGGTAGTTATTTCACTCCAAACAACTCTAATTGGAAATGACACGATATCGAAGAAGCATTCCCTAGCGCTTCAAAGACTGATGGGAGTGGGATAAGTGTGTCCGCCTGTCCCTTCATCCATCCAGATACTGTTTTTAATTCCTCAGACATTCTACATTGGATTCTCCTATTAACAGCTTATTGTGTGTCTCTTTTAAAAACAAGCTATAATTTACATACCATAACATTCACCATTTTAAAGTACCTCATTCAGCCCTGGCCGGTTTGCCTCAATGGTTGGAGCATTGACCTGTGGACTGAAGGGTCCTGGATTCAATTCTGATCAAGGGCATGTACCTTGGTTGCAGGCTCAATCCCCAGCCCTGGTCGGGGAACATGCAATAGGCAACTAATCAATGTGTCTCTCTCACATCAATGTTTCTCTCTCACATCGATGTTTCTCTCTCTCTCCCTCTTTCTCTCTCCCTCTCCCACTCTCTCAGAAAAGCAATGGAAAATATCCTCAGGTGAGGATTAAAATAAAAAAGTGCATAATTCATTGCATTTTTAGTATACTTACAAGTTTGTACAACCACCACACAATCTAATTCCAGAATACTTTTAGCACCCTCAAAAAAACCCTGTACCCACTAGTAGTCACTCCCCATTCACAGCCTTCCCCCAGCCCCTGGCAACCACTAAGCTACTCCCTAGGTATCTGGGTTTCCCTTTTCTGGACGTTTCATATAAATGGAACCTCATGTGGCCTTTTATGAGTGTTTTCTTTCACTTTGCACAATGCTTTCAAGGTTCACCCATACTGTAGCATGTATCAGTACTTCATTGCTTTTTATGACTGATAATATTCCATTGTACCACATTTTTTATCCATTCATCAATTGATGGATATTTGGGTTGTCATTTTTTTTTTTTTACTATTATGCTATTATGAATAATGGTGCTATAAACATTTATGTACACGTTTTTGTGTAAACATATGTTCTCACTTCTGGGTATATACCTAGGATTATAATTATTGGGTCCCCTGGTAACTCTATGTGTAACATTTTGTGAAACTGCCAAACTATTTTCCATAAGAGCTCCACCATTTTAAATTCCCATTAGCAGTGTAGAAGGGTTTCCATTTTCCATCTTCTCCTCAACACTTGTTATTGTCTCTTTTTTTATTATATCCACATTACTGAGTGTGAGGTGGTATCTCACTGTGTATTTCATTGGCATTTCTCTAAAGACCAGTGATGTTGAATGTCTTTTTGTGTGTGTGTTGGTCATTTGTATATCCTTTTTTTGTCTATTTAATTCCTTTGCCCATTTTTAAATTGGGTTTTTTGTCTTTTTGTTGATTAGTAATAAGAATTTTTTATATATCCTGGATACCAAGCCTTTATGAGATACATAATTTGCAAATATTTTCTCCTGCTCTGTGGCTTGTCTTTTCACTTTCTTGATGTATCCTTTGAAGCACAATAGTTTTTAATTTTGATGAAGTCCTAACTTATTTTGTCTTATTTATTTTAATATAATAACTATATTCTTTTCTTATGGTTTTATTGTCACATCTAAGAAACTGTTGTCCAACTCAAAGTCTTCAAGATTTACTATGATTTCTTTTTAATCATATTGTTTTAGCTCTTATATTTAGATATATAATTCATTTTTAGTTAATTTTTGTATATGGTATGTGGTAAGGGCCCAACGTTATTCTTTTATATGTAGATGTTCAGTTGTTTCAGCACCATGTGTTGAAAAGACTATTTTTCCCCCATTGTATTGTCTTGTCACTCTTGTCAAAAATGTCAGGGTTGCCCTAGCTGGTTTGGCTCCGTGGTTAGAGTGTCCGCCCGTGGACTGAAGGGTGTTGGGCTTGATTCTGATCAAGGGCATGTGCCTCAGTTGCAGGCTCCTCCCCAGCCTGGCCGGGGCACATGCAGGAGGCAACCAATCGATGTGTCTCACGTCAGTGTTTCTCTCTGTCTCTTCTTCCTCCCTTCCATTCTCTCTGAAAAGCAATGGAACAAATAACCTCGGGTAAGGATTAAAAAAAAAAAGGGTTTATTTTTGGACTCTCAGTTCTGTTTCATTGATCTGTATTTCACCCTTATGCTAGTAGCATTTTGTATTGATTACTGTATCTTTATGGTAAGGTCTGAAATCAGGAAGTGTGAGATCTCCAACAGTGTGGGTTTTTTTCAAGATTATTTTGGCTATTTTAGGTTCCTTACATTTTTATATGAATTTTAGGATCAGCTTGTCAATATCTGCCTCCTCCACTAAAAGCCAGCTGGGATTGCATTGAATATTAGATCGATTTGAGGAGTATTGCCATCTTACCAATATTGAGTCTTGTGATCCATAAACTTGTCTTTGTATTATTTATTTTGTTCAGTTTTTTTCAATGAAGTTTTGTGATTTTCAGTGTACATGTATTGTACTTATTTTGTTAAATTTATTCATAGATATTTTATTCTTTTGATGCTATTGTAAATGGAGTTTTCTTCTTAATTTCTTCATGAAATTGTTCATTGCTAATGTATAAAAATATGATTGATTTTTTTATATGGCCCTTGTATTCTGCAGAATTGTTTGTTCTAAATGTTTTTTGCAGATTCTTTAGGCTTTTCTGTATACAAGATCATGTCATCTGCAATAAAGGTAGTTTTACTACTTCCTTTCCTTTACTTCTTCAATCTAGATAGATGCTTTTTATTTCTTTTTCTTTATTTTTTTAACTCTGGTAAGAACCTCTAATAAAATGTTGAATAGAAGTGGCAAAAGCAGGCATCCTGGTCTCGCTCCTGACGTTAGTGGGAAAGCTTTTACCGTTAAGTGTCATATTGCTCATAAATATGCCTATTGATGCCCTTGAGCAAGTTGAGGAAATTTTCCTTATTCCTAGCCTGTTGAGCTTTATCATAAAAGAGTTTTAGATTTTGTTAAATGCTTTTTCTGAGTCTATTAAGATGACCATGTAGTTTTTGTCTCTTACTCTGTTAACATAGGGTATTGATTTATTTTCATATGTTGAACCGACCCTGCTTCCCAGGGATAATTCCCACTTTGTCATGGTGTATAATCCTTCTTATATTTTGCTAGTTTGCTAGTATTTTATTGAAGATGTTTGCATATATATTTATAAGGGACATTGTTCTATAGTTTTCTTTATTATCTTTTCTGGTTCTAGTATCAAGATAATACTGGCCTATAGGATGAGTTGAGATTTGTTTCTTCATTTTCCGTTTTTTTGGGGGGAGGACGGGGGTGAAGTTTGTGAAAAATCAGTTAATTCTTCTTTAAATGTGTGGTAAATTTACCAGCAAAGCCATCTGTTCCTGGGCTTTACTTAATGAGAAGTTTTTTTATTATTAATTCAACCTCTTTACTCTTCATAAGTCTGTCTATTCAGATTTTCTATTTCTTTTTGAGTCAATGTTAGTACTTTGTTCATTTCAAGGTTATCAAATTAGTTAATTCAATTGTTTATAGTTTTGCAATCTTTGTTTATTTTTGTAAGATTGATAGTAATATCTCCTCTCTCATTCTTTTTATTAGTAATTTGAGTCTTCTCACTTTCATTTTTGGTAATTTTTTTTTGAGATGCAGACATTTTAAATAATATAATGTAGCATCTCTGGAAATCATATTCTCCCCCTGCCCATGGTTTACTGTCACTCTTTGCTGTTGTTTTTGACATTTAGAGACCTATCTGAACTAATTCCATTGATTTTGTATTCTTTGTCCTGTGCGGCCATGAAGCTTCTGCTTGGTTAACTTAGTGGTCATCTAATAATTGGACAGAGATTTCCTTAAATGCTTGGAAGCAATAAGTCTCCCAGTCTTTTCTGAGAGGCTTTATGTGCATATTGGAGCATGCCTTTAATGCTCAGCAAGGCAGTTAAGAATTCTGCCTTACCTTTCATTTCCTGTTTGTACAGATCCTCAAGGTCAGCTAGAGGTAAGAGTTTAGGACCTTCTCAGATCTTTCCTGAGTATGTGCACGACTTGGGGCATGCATCTAACTCTATGCCTATGCATGGTCTTCTAGATTTGTAAGAGTATGCTATTCCCTAGGTTTTCCTTTAAAACTTTTTGGTTAGCTTATTGTTACTCCAACTGTTATCCACCACTTTAGGAGATCATGATATTAAGCACTTGCCCCTGATACTTCTCAAAACTGGCCCCAGGAAAAGGGCTTTCACACTGAGTTCTGAGTCAGGTCAAATAAAGACAGCATGCATGTAGAGCTTCCTTCCAAACTAGTGACAATTTTCTGAAAATGGGATTGGAACTCTTTCAGAGCTCCAATCTGTTCCCCCCAGTGGCTGCCAGACTGGCTTTAACTGTGATTGTGTGGTAATTGGTTTTCAAGGCTATAGTTGATCTGGAAGGCACATGTGCCTTCTTGTCCTGTATTTTCTATACTTATCAAGCCCTATTTGGTGATAAAAAAAATTATGTTTTAAAAGTAATAAGTGCAAAGAAAAGGTAATAAATGCATTGCTTTTCTATTGCCCTTTGTAAATTATTTTTGTCAGTGATTGAAATCATGAAATCTTTTTTTGTGTTTCAATAAGTGGGGAGATAGGCATGGTGTTGCATCCTCATTTTAGAGATTAGCAAGCAGGCTCAAAAGATAGTGTTTTGCCTAATGTTGCCAGATTACTGCAGTTGCATGTTGACTCCCAATTCTCATTTTCTTGTACCCAGTTGGCTTCAATAAAATTCTGATTTTGGTATGTGAAGATACCAAGATGTAATATTATTTGGTTCTTTTTAGTACAGTTGTGTGTTGCATCCTAAGAAGTTCCATTAAAATACTAAAATACTGGGACTTTTATTCCATTGTCAGTTATCTCAATTTTAAAGCTATTTGATGTTTTAATTTGAAATCACCCGCATCCTCTAAATTACCATTGTTCCCATTTTGCATTTGGATGCCTAAGAATAATGTGAACTATACAGTGACTTTAGGGAAATAACAAGAGACTTCTCTGTCCTATATTTTTGACATGTCGGTAATTATCCCGATTCATGCTATAGTTTTTGACATACTAATACTTATCTTGAACTGATTACATATCTTGAACTCAGATTTGTCCTTTTTAAAAAAAAAAAGTTTGGCCTTGTAAATCCTGCTTGTGTCCGATAGATCAAGTTAACAGCAACAGATGTAGTTAGGATGATAGTTTCATGTTTCCATATGAAGCTATTTTCTCATCCATTATCTGCTTTATATCACTGACATATATAGAAAGAGAAACAAAGTTATTGAACATCTGGTTGATATTTGAAAGTGCCATCAACTCCTGATTACCAGGGGATAGTGAGTCATAGCATTTCCTTCAATTTCTTTGGCAACTCGATGGGCCTTAGAGAGTGGGGGAAGAAAAGATCATAGAAAGTGGAATTAATCAGGGAAGACTTCTTGCAGGAGTTGATAACTTGAACTGAGCTTTGATGTAAGTAAAAGATCTTATTTAACGTAGAAGACAGGAGGTCATTTGAGGTAGGGCAGCACCAAGAGGGAACCAGAAAGGAGATGAAATTTTCCCAAGGTGATGGTCCTGTCTCCACAGGAGTTGCTGGGAGCTGTGAAGGTGGTACAGTAGTCTTGTAAGGGCTTCTGAAATTGGGGCTTTTTTCTTCTTTGATTATCTTTTATTATGATAGAAATTCCGGGACACCAAGAGACAAACTGATCAAGGGTTTCCTGGTTTTATTAACATTGCTTCCTGTTCATTATCTGAAGTGGGGCTTCTCTGCTGTGGAATGGCTCACTTAGCAACAGTTCTGGAAAACAGAAGGTTTTGCCCTCAACTTGGAGCAAAGCCTCTGCAGACAACTGGGTAACTGTCCCTCAGTGGAGAGTGTTTTGACCTTCCTTCGTGGATTCTTGTAGGATGGGAATTAAGGATCTTGGTGGCTTTCATACTCTTTTATTACTCTATCTGGCACATAGGGAAAGATTTACCTAGGTTTTTTAGAAGTCAGGATGCACACATTTTTTAATTGCTGAGAACAAGTAAGTACAATTTCTAAACAATAGGGACTTTGTTTTGCAGATACTTCATGTGACCTTTCCCCTTTGAAAACACACAAGCTATTTTTTTAGATAGGGTACACAGTTTGTGGTGTCCTATTTAAGAATAATAGAAAAGAGTTGTAAACTATGAATTTCTAATGCTGCTCATGAAATGAAAAACAATGCATAGTGTTGTTGGAAGATCTTAGACTCTATGAAGATCATTCTTCAGAGAGTCATCCAAAAGTAGAGGGTTATGGAGGGACTTAAATGCCTAGCAGGAGAGTATGGGTTTGATATAGTAAAGAGTCACCAAAGGGAGGGGCCCAAGTTGGAGGTGTAAAAAGATCCCAAACTCACCTCCTTCCACAGACACACTAAATATACACTTATGTATAGAGCATTTCTTCCTGAAGAACAACTGAGAGCTGATTGAACAGCTTCCTCACAGAAAGAGAGAGAGAGAGAAGGACACATAGAAAGGGTAGGAGAGACAGATATGTAGTAATCATGGGAACTCTACCCAGATAGTGTGTCCTACAGTATGGTTGTTACTGAGAGGCCCACTCAGGCATACTTGCCTGCTCTGGAGCACAGCAATAAAATAGTTGAAAGCTTTCTCTCTAAGATCAGGAACAAAACAAGATGCTCATTCTCACCACATTTATTCAATTGGAATAAATTGAAAATGTTAGTATTGGAAGTCTTGGTCACAGCAATCAGACAAGAAAAAGAAATAAAAGGCATCTAAGTTGGAAAGGAAAGAGTTAATTAAAACTGTCGTTGTTTGCAGAAGGCATGATACTGTAGGTAGAAAACCTTAAAGACTTTAAAATATATATATATGTGTATATATATATATTAAAACTGATAAATGAATTCAGTAAAGTTGCAAGATACAAAATTAATATTCAGAAATCTGTTGCATTTCTGTACATTAATAATGAACTATCAGAAAGAGAAATAAAGAAACCAATCCCATTTATAATTGCATCAAAAAGTATGAAATACTTAGGAATAAATTTAAGGAGGCAAAATACCTGTACTTTGGAAACTAAAATACATTAATGAAAGAAATTGAAGATGATACAAATAAATGGAAGGATATACCATGCTCATGGATTGGAAGGATTAATATAGTTAAAATGTCCATACTACCCAAAGCAATCTACAGATTTATTGCAATCTCTATCAAAATACCAATGACATTTTTCACAGAGCTGTAACAAATAATCCTAAAATTATATGGAACCACAAAAGACTTTGGATAGTCTAAGGAATCTTGAGGAAGAAGAAAAAAGTTGGAGTTATCACACACTGATTTCATACTATACTACAAAACTACAGTAATCAAAACAGTATGGTTTTGGCACAAACGCAGACACATAGATCAATGGAACAGAAGAGAGAGCCCAAAATAAACCCTCAAGTTTATGGTCAATTAATCTATAACAAGGAAGGCAAGAGTATACAATGGGGGACAGTCTATTCAATAAGTGGTATTGGGAAAACATGCAAAAAATTGAAACTGGACCACTTCTTTTACCATATACAAAAGTAAACTCAAAGTGAATTAAAGACTTAAATGTAAGACCTGAAACCATAAAACTCCAGAAGAAAAAAAAAAAGGTAATAAACTCTGACATTGGTCTTAACAATATTTTTTTGAATATATCTCCCTGGGCACGGGCAACAATATAAAAAAATAAACAAATGGCACTACATCAAACTGAAAAGCTTTTGCACAGCAAAGGAAACCATCAGCAAACAAAAAGACACCCTATTGAACAGAAGATATTTGTAAATTTTATATCCAATAAGGGGTTATTATAAAAAATATATAAAGAACTCATACAACTCAACATTAAAAAAATGGGCAGATGACCTGAATTAACATTTCTCCAAAGAAGGCGTGCAGATGGCCAACAGGCATATGAAAAGATGCTCAAAATCACTAATCAGTAGAGAAATGCAAATCAAAACCACAATGCAGTTGGGGGTGTGCAGGAGGCAGACGATCAATGACTCTCTCATCATTGATGTTTCTACTTTCTCTCTCCCTCTCCCTTCCTCTCTGAAATCAATAAAGATATATATATATATTTTAAAAGTACTTGTTCTGCAATTAGCTGGACTTTAAAAAAACCACAATGAAATATCACCTCAGATGGCTGTTACCAGAAAGTCAACAAGTAAGCCCTGGCCAGTGGCTCAGTTGGTTGAAGCGTCATCCTGTCCACCAAAAGGTTTCAGGTTCGATCCTAGATTGGGGCACTGTGCGAGGCAGCCAGTCGATGTTTCTCTCTCACATTGGTGTTTCTCTCTTTCTCTCTCCCCGCCTCCCCACCTCCCTACCTCCCTCTCCCCCACCTCCCCCCTTCCTCTCTCTAAGGTCAATTTTTTTAAAAAGGCAACAAGTAAATGTTGTCAAGGATATGGAGAAATGGGAACCCTTGTGCTCTGTTGGTAGGAATGTAAAATGGTGCAGCTACTTTGGAAAACAGTATGGAAGTTTCTCAAAAATAAAAAATAGAACTACCATAGGACACAGTAATTCCTTTTCTGGGCATTTATCCAAAAAAAACAAAAATACTAATTCAAAAATATATATGCACCTCTGTTTATAACAGCATTATTTACACTAGCCAGGATACAGAGGAAACTTAGTTCATCGATGAATGGATAAGATGTAGAGGCACCCTACATCTTGGTGAACTACACAGTGACAGATGGTTTGTAGACTTAGTGTTGTGATCACATTGTAAGGTATATAAATGTCAAATCACTGTTGTATACCTAAAATTAATATAATATTGTATGTCAGCTATACTTTTATTTTTTAAAAAGGCACCAAAAATCTTAGCAAGAGAAGTGATATTCCTAAATTGGTGTTGTATGTGCACATATATGTTGCAAATAAAGATAACCTAGCCTTATAAAACAGTTAAGTAAGGAAAATTATATCCATAAGGAAAGGATCTATATCTTTATGCTGAAGGGGTCATTATTATTTCTCTACTTAGCAAACTCTCCCAGAACCTTTGGAATACTTGTACCCTAGCAGAATGTAAGGGCCCTCCACTCTCAGGACCTTATATTATGTAACTCTCTTAAGAGGTGTGGCACATTTTATGTAGATTGACAGGTTGTTACACTGCTCATATTCATTGTGATAGTATCTTGGTTTTTGTTTTTGGATAATGTAAAACACATGTTTTCCCCTTTAAGACAGTTAAGCTGTTTGTAGGGGGGGAAAATCCTGGTACCTTTTATAAGCTGCTTATACTCGTAACACAGATTAACTTCCCAGCATATAAAGGGAATGCTGGAAAACCCTTGCATGATTAAATATGCCCCTAGAGGATTAAGTTTTTCCACATATTTTTCAAGCCAAAGCTATTAATAATGTTTCAGCATTAAACTTTCTGTACATCATGATTATGGGGAAGGCCTTTACTCATTCTGTCCTTGCTGTTGGTTTTTCCACTGTCCAGATTTGTAGCACCAAAAAATTATCTGTGAAAACATAGGCTTGAAAACTGAAAGTTTAATGAAGTCTAACAAATTCTCATCTCTGGAATTATTTCAGGTTTTTTTCAAAGTTTTTGTTCATTTTTCAAACTCATTTCTTCTTTTACCCTACTAGAAGCCTGGCACAAAGTAGCTATTTCGTGAGTATAGTGGTTCACTCAGAAATACATGATCACTAAACACTCAGCATTTTTCATTTCGAACAAGGGCATTTAATTTCCATGCACATTTTTCCTCAGATAACAATCTGGTTTGTAAGAAATCTTATTACTGAGGGATTCAGTTATTAAGTGCCTTTTTATCCAAGCAGTAGGTTGTCAAATTAGTTTACTGTATGTAGTTAACCGAAGACTGTTTTGTATATGTCTTGAGACATGACGTCCACCCCACTCCTCCAGCACTTCAGGATCCCAGTCTAGCTATTCCCTCCATCCTGCAGTTCTTTTCTTACCAGCCTTCGGTCCCTTCTTGGTATTCATCAGCCCCTCAATTTCTTTGATCTCTTTTTTTCACCCCTATCCTTCAAGTCCCCAAGCTTAGATGGGTCCTTTAACCACCTTTCTTTGAAAGCTTATATTTTCTGTCCTGAGCAGAGGGCTCAGATTGCTTAGCACCCTCTGTGATGCTGATCAGCTTCCTTTCTCACATTCCCCACACAGATGTCCCAGATCATTACCACCCCCCTCAAGCTTCGTGGCCTGCCCCTTCCCTCTCTCTGGCAGCAGATGACCTTGTTGCCTGCTGTTCAGACCCTAGAGCTCCTCAGCCCAGTTTCCTACTCTCCTAAATTATCACTACAGCTGCTGTGCTTCCTGTGGCTCAGAGAGGACTCACCCTCCTTTCTAGCTCCAACTTCATCAGCAGGACTTTAGAGTTCTTCCTTCTCTTCTGAGACTTTTCTCCAGCCCTGGGGAAGGAAAACAAAACCACTAAACTAAGATTTTAATATTATTTAAAGAAGTAATACATGCACCTGGTTTTTAAAATTCAAGTAGTATAAAAGAATATACAGAAGCAACTACTTGATGTGAGTTGCGTGTGTGTGTATTTTCTTCCAGAGATGATATGTGCATAAACAAGCATATGCATATGTACATTTCCCGCCCTTCCTCTTTCCTCCTCTGCTTTTATTTTAAAAACATTAATACTAGACACATGGTCTGTCTGGTCATTGCTTTTTAATATATCCCTCTGTCTTGGAAATCAGTTTATGTTGGTACTTCGGAACTGTCTAATTATTTTTTGGGAGGTCTGGGGGACAATGATCTTTTTTTACAATTTCTTTTTCAGTTACAGTTTACTTTCAATATATAGAACTGCCTCATTCTTTTGATGGATCCAGATTATGTCCTTGATTGTAAATACACCATGATTTAGTCCCCTATTGAAGGGTAGTTGTTTCTAATCTTTTGTTGTTTCAACTTGCTATATAGTATTTGACTACATGAATAAACTACAGTTTGTTCATTCATTCTACTGTTGGTGGACACTTGTGTAGTTTCTAGTTGGGAGCTATCATGAATAGTGCTTTTGTGGACACTTTTGTTTGGGTCTTCTGACGCACATATGTATACATTTTTTGTTGTGTATGTATAACCAGGAGTAGAATTTCTTGAGCATAGGGCATATAAGTGTTAAGCCTCTAGAGTGTTTGCCTCACTTTGTACTCCCATAAGAATGCTGGTTGTTCAAAATCCTTGCCAGTACTTGGTTTTTTTCTGTCTTTTCCATTTTAGCCATTCCAGCCACTACTATAAAGCAGTATTTCATTGTAGTTTTACTTTTTAGTTCCCTGATCACTTGTAATGCTGAGCAACATTTCATAAGTTTATTGGGTCTCCTCTTTTGTGACATGCCTGGTGAAATTTAGTTTTACATTTTTTAATTCTTTTTTTTTTTTTTTAATCTATTTGGCTAGCCAGTTGGTAACATTTCCCATCCTTCTGTCCCTTCCTTTCCCTTTATCCTTGTAAAAATATTTTCTTGGCTCTTCTCTTACCTGTGGTTTTTTTGTGTGTGTGTGTTCGTTTTTTAATAACAAGTGGGCTTTAAAATCAGTAACCCCAACTCTTCTAGGATTTTTAATGAATTTGCATGTAACTTATTTTATATGAGAAAAAAATTTCCATCTCAATTGGAAGATAATATTGTCATCCTTTCTAAGAAAGAAAAAAGTGATAAATACTAAGCCCTCCCAGGTTTTTTGCCTAACAGATTGGTTATCCCCATACTTAATACTAGTTTTTGTTTCATTTTTGGCAGGTGCTTAGTAAAGTGAAAATCTTTGAATATGCATTTAAGACCTACAGCGCCCTTTTAAAAAATATAAATGTTTTACAGGTTCTTGATCAATATGAACGAGAAGGATTTCATTTCTTAGCGAAGGTGTTTAATTCTTCACATTCCTTCTTAGAAGACTTGACAGGTCTTACATTGCTGCATCAAGAGACCCAAGCTGCTGAGGTAAGAATAAAACAAGTTTTATGTACTGAGAATTGATGTATTTGATGTTCAGATTTACAGAAAAGGAAGGGAGCAGTTAATTATTATTATTTTTTTCCCCTTAGAACAAACCCTCTGCAATTGCTAGATGCTGATGTGTGCAGGTTGTTGTATAATAAGTGTCAAATGCAAAAAAATTGTTGATAAAGGAAGTACAGGTTATTGATTCCTAAGCACCTGTTTCTTACTGAAAAACAGCATGCCAGTGGCCATTAGAGAGTTGGTTCTAATGTCCATACATCAAATGCAAGCCAAGGAAGACACTGGACTCTGACACCGTTCTTTAAAGAGAACATGCCTGGCTTTTATTTCACAATTTGATCAGTCTTAGGCCATTGAACCCTACCATGAAATAGCTTCTTCAGTTACAACCTAAGAGAGTTACGTTCAGCTTGTCAATTTGAATATTTTGCAGATCTTAATTTCCCATACCACCGCAATCATGTTTATTTGTTTTTTAAAGATGGGGATTAAAAAAATAGTTGTTTTGTTTTTTCCAAATGCTCACTGTTCTTAAAGAAGGGTATTACTGTAAGTGGTGTGGAGCTGTTTGCGTCACTTGGCAAAATGGACAGTTTCTCAAAATGGTTGAATGAGATTAAATCAACATCTTTCTACTCAGTTACCCAGGGGAAAAAGCTCTAAGGGAAAATGTGACCTATCATAGCATTTCCACAAGCTACATAAGAACCTTGAGTGCCTGCATACTGCACAGTTGCCATTAGTCCTATAGTCCGATTCTTTGATTACCTCCCCACTGCCACCCCTTCCTGATGTTGTATTGTCTCATCAGTAGGGGAGTCCCCAGTGGTTATGAGTAGATGATCAGGCCCAATACTAGACCAGTTGGTGGTGAAAAGGCTGCTGTTTGGAAGATTGGAGGTAGCACTGAGCATAGGAAAATCATGTGGAAATACCAGAGTCAAATCCTTTGAAATTTTCAGCAGATTTGGGTGAGAATTTTAAGCACACCAGAGACACAAGATAGTGCATCTCTAGTGCTAGACTTAGAACTGAAACTGGTTCTTCTTTAACTTGCTTTGGCTTTGGGGTCCTGGGCATTTAACAAATGTAGTCTTCCACTGATGACCAGTAGTTAGACCCACATCGAGTCTCTTAATTTCAGAAGGTGAATGGCATCTCTGCAGGACTTTAAGAGACTTTCATATCTTCCCCAGAATTTGGCCCAGGTTCCCAGAGAGGGTTCAGAGCTTTATGTTGATGTTAGCCATCATATTTTCTTTTGAGCAGCAGTATACTGCCAGATGATGAGGGGAAAATAACTTATAGGTCTTTTCAACCATACAATCATTTCACTAGTTGGTTGGGGAATTTTTCCAGCCAGCTAGAAATAATTCACATGCTTTTCTTTAGTTGGCATGAAGAGTTGAAACTTGAAATTGACCTCATATTTTCACTCTTTAAAACAGAGCAGATGTTAGAATAATGGGCACATTTCTTGATTAAACCTGGCTCTTTTGCATTTTAGTTGGTCAAACATTAATAGCCTTTTAAAAGACCCTGGAAGTTTAAGGCAGCAATAGTGACTAAACAGATGGTGGGGCAGGATGGGGCATGGATTCTCCTACAGGTCTGAGTTTTCTTCTTGAACTTTTTTTCTATTAAATTATATTTATAGTTTTGGAATCATAAGCCACACATCAAATTTTTGATTAGAGATGGTAAACTGGTTGGCCTATGAGCCAGATATGGCTTGCAGGTGTGTTTTGTTTGGCCTGCCCTATGTGTTAAATTCTGAATAAAGCCAACATTTTAAAATTATGAGTTTTACATAAAAATCAGAATTTTCCCATTTATAACTTCTTTGAAAAATCAAATCTGGCAACTTCAGGACTGCATTCCTAAATAGTGATGGTTAGGTGGAGCCAAGAAGCAAATTATATAGATAAATAATGTACTTGATATGAAATTTAAAGGTATAAAAAATATTCTGTGTGTAAAGGAAATCTACACCTTTCCCTTACCACCCAGTTTCCTTAGTGGAGATAAACACTGTTGTTAGTTTCTTGCCCAAAGGTATTTTTTTTACATATTATTTATATATTTATTTTTAATTTTTCAATTTCAGTTGACATTCAATATTATTTTATATTAGTTTCAGGTGTACAGCATAGTGGTTAGACAATTATATAATTTATGAGCTGATCCCCCCCCAATAATTTAGTATTCGCCTGGCACCATACATAGTTATTACAATATTATTGACTATATTCCCTGTGCTGTACTTTACATGCCCATGACTATTTTGTAACCACCAATCTGTACATCTCCATCCCTTGACCTTTTTCACCCAATCCCCAAAACCCCCTCCCATTCTGCAACCCTCAGTTTGTTCTCTGCATCTATGAGCCCGTTTCTGTTTTATTTATTTTGTTCTTTAGATTCCACATATAAACAAAATCATATGGTATTTGTCTTTCTCTGTCTAACTTGTTTCACTTAGTATGATAACTCTCTAGGTTCATCCATGTCATCACAAGTGGTAAGATTCTATTCTTTTCTATGACTAAGTAATATTCTATTGTATGTATGTACTACATCTTTACCCACTCATCTGTGGGTTGCTTCCATATCTTGACTATTGTAAATAATGCTGCAATGAACATAGGGGTGCATATATCTTTTTGAATTAGTGTTTTGGGTTTCTTTGGATTTATACCCAGAAGTGAAATTGCTGGGTCATAATGTAGTTCTCTTTTTTATTTTGCTAAGGTAACTCCATACTGTTTTACACAGCAGCTGCACCAAAGTGCAGTCCGACCAACAGTGAACGAGGATTCCCTTTTTTCCACATCCTCAGCAACACTTGTTTGTTGATTTATTGATGGTGGCCATTCTCACAGATGTGAGGTGATATCTCATTGTGGTTTTAATTTGCATTTCTCTGATGATTAGTGATGTTGAGTATCTTTTCATATGTCGATTGGCCATCTATATGTCCTCTTTGGAGAAGTACCTGTTCAGGTCTTCTGCCCATTTTTTAATTGGATCATTTGTTTGTTTTGATGCTGAGTTGTATGAGTTCTTTATAAACTTTGGACATTAACCCCTTATCAGATGTCTCATCAGCAAATATCTTCTCCCATTCAGTAGGTTGTCTTTTCTAGTTTGACATAGTCTTATTTTTTAATGTCTTCTTTTGTTTCCCTTACTCGAACAGATATATGAGAAGAAATATTGCTAACAAAAATATCAAAGATTTTACTGCCTGTGTTTTCTTCTAGGAGTTTTATGCTTTCTGGTCTTACAATTAGGACTTTAATCTATTTTGAGTTTATGGTGTAACAAAATGGTCTAGTTTTTTGGTGTTTTTTTTTTTGCACATTATCTGTCCAATTGTCACAGCACCATTTATTGAGTAGACTGTCTTTACCCCGTTGTATGTTCTTGCCTCCTTTGCCATAGATTAATTGACCATATAGGCATGGGTTTATTTCTGGGCTTTCTATTCTGTCCCCAAAGGTATTCTTTAGGTGATGTTCTCCATTTAGATGATGCTTTTCAGTTGATGATCCTTGTAGGTATTGGTATTTGCAGCCCCTATCTTAGAACAGGATCGTTACTTTTCTTAAAAAGCTCTAAATAGGGCTGTGTTTTAAGATAATGCTCACCAAAGGACCTTATAACAACAAAAATCATCCTACCTACATTAATTTATATTACTGTGAAAATGTGTGTATAAATAAATAAATAGGTATGTCAAAAAATATATACATATCTGTGTAAAGATAGTGTTTTGATTTATGTATTTGATTCCCAGTGCATTTGCATTGTTCAGTGATAAAAATGCAAAATTCTGCATCCCATATAGAAAGGTCTCAACTTATTTATTTTAACAATGGAATGAAGAATGCCCAATTAATTCTCATCTTAGGCTAACTGTTTTCATGCATCAACATTGGAATTGCAAACAAAAGATTCAACCAGATAATTATGTGTGACAGTAGCATTTTATACATTAATTATAAAATATACATTTGTACAGATACTGTTTTTAAAAAGAGAATTACTGAACATCTTTTGAAAATAGCAAGGCAGTGTGCTAGTGAGCAAATACAGAAGTTAATGAGATGAGCTCATGGTCTAGTGCGAGAAACAGAGACATAAATAGGGCACTCTAATATCATTAAAAATGTTCTGGTCATTTATATATTAAGTGCTGAGAGAGCAGTTACTGCTGCCTGAGGGGTGGGGGGGAAGGAGGGATTAAGGAAGTCAAGGAAAGCTTCACACAGAAGGAAACAAATATTCCAGTTAGGTTTTTAAAATTATTTTAATTGAGGAATAATTGACATACAACATTATATTAGTTTCTAGTGTTCACTGTAATTAATGATTTGCTATTTGTACATATTGCAAAACAATCACCACAGTAAATGTAGTTAATATCCATCACTCGTTAGTTTTAAAGGATAAGTAAGCTATCTTTTAAAATAAAAGTTGGATTTGGGCAGGGAAAGGTTAGGGGGAGGACATTCTAGGCTGAATAAATGTCTCAGAGGCCAAGTCTTTAGTGTGTTACTCAGAATCATGAGCGTGTAGCTGGAGCCAGAGTTTCCTGAAATCAGATAAGGTTGTTTTTTTATTAATAACAGCTTTATTGAGTTATAATTCACATACTATGAAATTCACCCTTTTAAAGTGTACAGTTCAGTGGGTTTTTTAGTATATTCACAGAGTTGTGCTATTATTACTACTAAGTTTAGAACATTTTCATCACACCCAAAAGAAACTCTGTACCATTAAACAGTCACTCCTCATTCCCCCCTCATCCTAGGCCTGGCAACCACTACTCTACTTTCTGTCTCTATAGAGTTGCCTATTCTGGACATGTCACGTAAATGGAATCTCATAATATGTGACCTTTTGTATCTGGCATCTTTAACTTAGCATGATGTTCTCAAGGTTCATCCATGTTGGGGCAAGATAATTCTTTTTTAATTAGAGGAAAAAAACTTTTGGTGCTATTAATCTTTCCCATCTCTCTTGAATACCTGTGGTCTGTCTCCCAAAATATAGACCCTTTATGGAAGATTGCATAGCTGATCCTACTAGAGACTACAAATCCATTTATTTTCATAGAAAGGGGCACAGAGATAATGGATTGGAAGATATATTTAAGACAGAATCATCCAGATCTAATGCAACCCAGTTTTTTTGTACCCATCCTCCTTTCATCATCCAAAAATAATTGCCATTATTTTAGTCTAGGTTACTAGTATGATAATAGTGCTGTTGAGATTACCAGACAAATCACCAGGTTGGTTTGTGTTGCAGGAGAGCTTGAAGCACAAGGTGCAGAGTAGGGTCTCATTGTGGTGGAGTGGGTTGCCACACTTACAAAGATGAGTTTGTTTTGGGTAATGATGATTTTGAGGTAATGGAATAAATGAGTGAAAATGACTGGATGGTATTAGAGATAGGATGGAGATACAACTTAGAAAAAGAAGCAGAACTGGTAGATTGATTTTGCAGATAAAGAAAAGTATCCTGTTTCATTTAGTGAAGTGAGGAGAAGCTGCCGAGCTAAGATGCAATAAAAATATTTAAGTGACAAATGTGTGTGGTAGATTTTTAACTCGAGTTGAGTCGTAGATTAAAAAATTAAAAATGTCCCTGGTCAGTGTGGCGCAGTTGTTTGAACATTGTCTCATGCACCAAGGGGTCTCCAGTTCAGTTCCCAGTCAGGGAACATGCCCAGATTGCAGGTCCAGAAGGGGGTGTGCAGGAGGCAGCCGATCAATGTTTCTCTCCCTTCCTCTCCCTTCCTCTCTCTAAAAATCAATAAAAACATATAACAATAAAAAAAAATTATTTAAAAATTTAAAAGACCTCATAAATGTTTTTTCTTATATTTCATTAATTTGGAGTCTTGGACAGAGCTCTCTTTGTCTATAGTCCATCTTGCTGCCAAATTATAGTTCCATTCTACCCATGAGGTATTAGAAAGCCTCACAGAGGAAATGGCCCACTCAGCTTTTTACTCTCTCAAAATGTTGCCATCTGAATAGGGAATTTCTGACCATTGGCATGAAGTTCTGACCATTACTTTCAAGACCTGTAGGGAGAATGGGTTTTGGATATATGGAGATTGAGGCCAGTTTCCTGTTGTTCCTAGACATCTGTTTATCCCAGTTGGACCCAAAGAAAATGGCCTTAAAGTTGATGAAGCACAAGATATCCAAGTTATGGAGCTGGTGAAGTACTCACCAAATACTCTTCAAATTGCTGAATTTGTTGTAGAAAGAGTCTAAATAAAATGTGAATAACTTAGCCATGTTTTCATAAAATTTGCTGTGACTTGCCTTCTTAGGGTTATTTATCATCAACTATCAGTTTTCATGTACTGATTTCATTCCAACTGTGGATTCAGTGTTGTGCTGTGGGAAATGCCAAATAATTTTCAAGCTCCATCTAACTAGAGAGAAAAGACTGATTCATAAGAGAATTAACAAAACAAGCTGTATTGGTATATCCTTGAAAAACTGAAATTCCAAAATCCCATAACCCAGCTTTCCTGAAATACTTTATTCTCATTCTTGACAGTTTGTAAGTTCCATGATTTCAGGAATAATTTTAGGCTATGTTTCCTTCTCTTGTCTTGACTATATTATGAGTATTTGATGATGTATCATACAGTTATGTTTTCAGGATTATAGTTACAGCACTCTTTTAATATAATTGTAGAATTAGGGACTAATGAATGATCATTTAAAAAGAAAGGTTAGCACCAACTTTAACATAGGATTTAAATCATGAACAGGCTGTCATAAATGAACAGGGCTAAGCTGGTGGGTTGATTCTGAATTAAAACTCAGATTCTGACTCATCTACTACAGAACTCAGAATTCTAGAAAATAAAGTGCCCATTTCTCTGAGAGCAGGAGTCATAAGAAAACATTATAGTCATGTGATATGACTTCATTGGCCTGACAATTTACTATTCAGCGAAGTAAATAATGCAATTAACAAATGTTTCTGCTAGGCCTTTTGCACTTACTCTGAGTTTTTGGCCTCTTCCACTCACAGCTGGTTTTGATTTGGTTCCTGTGGATTATTTGTTTTGTTTTGTTTTGTATTTAACAACAGTCAGATATTTATGTACAGCTTCATCAAGAGCCTCTGATGACAAATAGCCTTTGGAGGCCAGTAGAAGCTGTGGGAAACCCCATGTCGGCACTTAGCCCTGTTTCCAATGGAGAGGCATTGCTCTGGAGACTGACCTAGCCTGCCCACGAATCCAGTTCTCTTTTCCCAGGGCCTTCTGCTAGCCCACGTCCAACCTGCACTGGCCCATCCTCAGACTGTATCCTCTCTTGATTTTTCCTTATGAAGCAACAGTCAAGACACAGCCTTGGCCTTCTCTCCTAAGAGAGGGGGAAAAGGCAGAAACAGCAGGCAGAAAGCCATTTAATTCTCAAATTGGAAACTAGAGACTATTTTTTGAAATAAGGCTTGGCCGTATCCCTTTAGAACTCACTTTATAAAATGAGTCCCTTTTATTTGCTGTCAGAATTATCTACATGGGTTTGAAATGTTTAGATAAGTTGGTATTAGGGAAGGATCCAATTGGAGCATAGACAATGAAGTCTGGGCAGAGTTCCCCACTCTTAAGGAGTCTTGGATGGTATAATCCACTTGGAGATCTATAGGAGAGAGAAGGGGAGAATCATAAATGCTAAAAGCAGCATTAAAACAGCAACTATTAAGAAATAGAACATGGGAACTGCATCCTCCTTAAATTTTTGTTCCTGTTCTGCTAGTGTTCTCATGAGTACTTGGGTGAATAAACATTTTGTGTGTCAGTTTCCCCATTTACAATAAGGGGATTGAACCATATATGAAATCCTTTTTAGTTCTCATAATTCAGTGATTTTGATTCATATATACCCAGTATGACCAAGAAGTAAAAAGATGACTAATTCTTATATAAAAAAAATGCTCTAAAGTGATTGGAGTGATTACTTTTTGTACATTTTATAAATATTCTCTTGTATCTATCATATCTGGCTGCCATTCCTAGAAACACTTTTGGTCACATTCTTTTGAGATTTAGAACTACTTTGGGTCTTAAAAGAACATTTCTCATACTGTGTATTTGTTGGTTGTATAGCAGTATATGTAAATACAAAATGGTGTAATCCAGCCAACTGACCTCATGCTCCAGACTTGGCACCCAGGACTTTGGGCTTCTTCATAATCTCAAATCTCCCCTCATCATAATTGAGTATGTTCATAAAACATACTACTCATGACCTCTTGGTGCAGGTTCTAAAGATGAATTTCAAAACCCCCATGTTTTAAGTAATGGCAGTATCCTTAGATGTTGAATGTATAGTATATGAAGAGCTCTTTAAAAATCAGCCATATTACACTAAAACACACAGAGTAAATGAGTAGCCTGAACTCTGACCTGATGAGAAGGCCTGAGTTCATATTCCTACTCTAACAAATGGCCAAGACTACTGTGTTCAAATGTGTGGGTTTTACAGGACAGGCCCATGTACAGTGGCCCTATGTGAGACCCTGGGTCAATTCTTTAATTTCATTGAGCTTCATTTCTTCATTTGTAGAATGGGGTCAATAATTCCTACTTTTCACCATTACTGTGAGCATTAAATAAGAAATAATCTTTTAAAAGAAAAGACAGAAAAATTAACTACATCAAAAACTTCCTATTTCAAATAGTTTTTTGCAAATCATATATTTGATAAGGGACTGGTATCCACAATATATAAGGATCTCTTGCAACGCAACAATAAAAAACATATAACCCAATTTTAAAATGGGCAATGGATTTAAAAGTTATACAAATATCCAATAAGTACATGAAAAGATGCTCAACATCATTAACCATCTGGGAAATGCAAGCCAAACCACTGTGAGGTGCCACTTCATACTCACTAAGATGACTACAATAAAAAAGACAAGCCCTGGCCAGGTAGCTTAGTTGGTTAGAGCATCACCCCAAAACACCAAGGTTGCAGGTTCAGGCCCTGGTCAGGGCACATACAAGAATCAAATGATGAACGCACAAATAAGTGGGACAATAAATCGATGTTTCCCTCTCCCTCTCCCTCTCCCTCTCCCTCTCCCTCTCCCTCTCCCTCTCCCTCTCCCTCTCCCTCTCCCTCTCCCTCTCTCTCTTTCTCTTTCTCTCTCTCCTTTCCTCTCTCTCTCCCTAAAAATCAATCAATAAATAAAAAATAAGATAATCAGTGTTGACGAGGATGCAAAGAAATTGGAACCCTTGTACGCTGTTGGTGGGAAGGTAAAATGGCGCAGTCACTTCAGAAAACAGTCTGGCAGTTCCTTAAAAAGTTTAACAGAGTCACCAGAAATTCTACTTCTAGGTATATAACCAAGATAAATGAAAACACATGTTCATACAAAAACTATTATACCAATGTTCATAACAGGTTGTTTATTCATAATAGCCAAAAAATAGAAATAACCCAGAGGCCCATCAACTGGTGAATGGATCAACTATTAGAAAATAGTGGTGTATCATTTGGCACCAAAAAGGAAAGAACTACTGATACATCCTGCAACATGTATGAACCCTGCTAAGTGAAAGAAGCCTGTCACAAAAGGCCACATGTTACAGGATTTCATATATAAGAAATGTCCAGAATTTAAAAATCCATAGAGTCTGAAAGCGGATTAATAGGTTGCCAGGGAGTGGGAGTGGGAAATGGGGGGAAATGAGGAGTGACTGCTTAGGGATAAGGGCTTCTTTTTGAGGTGAAGAAATGTTCTAGTTTTGGATTGTGGTAATGGTTGGACAACTGTGAACATACTAAAATCGTTGAATTATACACACTTTAGATGAGTGAATTGTAGGGTATGTGAATTATATCTCAATAAAGATTTAAAAAAGAAAGCCTGTAGCCTGATGCACACAGTTGGGACTCTCTGTCCCTCCTCCTCTCCTTGTTTGCCTCTGAGGGCACTGTGACAGGCTGTTGGAGCATGTTAATGTATTGTTTGTGAGATTGAACTTTGTGTAGAAGTGACAGTGATTTTCTTCCATTTTTATTGTGCCTTGATGTGCAAAGCCTTAGTCTCTGCTCACCATTTAACCCTTTCTTGTGGTATGGATAGCCAGTAACTGCTGGAGCACTGAGGGAGAAGGGAGAATATGGAAGGGCCCACTGGCCAAATGCCTCCCTCCCTGGTGGGCTTTCTGGAAGGAGAGAGAAAGTCAAAATGTCAGCTCCAGCCCCAGAGACCTCTCATAGAGTGGTTCGGGGAAGATAAGAGTGCTTTGATATCCATTATTGTAAGTTGAAGCAGGTATTTCGAAGATCCAAACCCCAACCTGGATCTCAATTTAAAAAATTTCCCTCTTGCCCTGGCTGGTTGGCTCAGTTCGTTGAAACATCATCTGGTACACCAAAAGGTTGTGGGTTCGATTTCCAGTCAGGGCACATTCCTAGGTTGAAAGTTCAATCCCCAGTCGGGGTGCATTCAGGAGGCAACCCCATCAATGGTTTTCTCACATCAATGTTTCTCTCTCTCTCTGCCCCCCCCCACTTCCTCGTTCACTAAAAATCAATAAAAACAGCCTCGAGTGAGAATTTTTTTTTAATTCCCTCTTTATCACAGGATTTCCCCCCCTGACTCTTTATTTTAAAAATTCTTGAACATACATAAGACTTTAAAGAAAAATACAATAAAATCCCCATGATGTACCTTCCACTTGGATTCAACAATTAACATTTTGTCACACCTAATTTCTCCCCCCACACATACCATATCACATACACACTCAGACATTTTCCATTTTCCTGAACCATTTGAAAGCAAGTTTTGTATACAGTGACACCTCAACCCTAACTTTTTAGCAAAAATCTGCCAAGAATACTTTTTTTTTATGTAAACAGAATACCATTGTTGTCACAGAGCAACAAACAATAATTCCATAATACCTAAATCCGGTACATATTCTAATTTTCCTAGTACACAGGATTTTAAAGGCAACTTTTAAACCATTGTTTTTTCTCAAGTTTGCAACTTTATAAAGTTTTTTTAAATAATAATTAAGCATCAGTCACTTGGCATATAAACTTGAGCATATCTGTTAAGCTATGACACCCTCATCTCTAAATAGGGAGACTTGGTTATCCTGCTAGGCAGTATACCCCAGAAATCCTGCTGGCAGGTCTCTTCCAGGTGAGGTTATCTCCAGGTATCACATGGGCATCCTGGCTGTTTTCCATATTTTGAAAAGCCTAACAAAAATAAAACATTTATGACATGAGATTACATTGACCAACAAAACCATCAAGTTGGTTTTTTTGTTTTCTGAATTCTGTTGTTTCAAATAAAATGGAATACTGGTTAGCTTGACCCATTCAGAAGCTCTGATTGGTAGCTATGTATGCCTTTGAATTAGAAAAACAATAAAATAAAGTAGTGCCTTTTGTTGGCTAGGAGGGGTTTTTGGAGATAAAGTCCTGTGAGAAAATGGAGATTAGGAAGTGGAGAGCCCTGGCCCTGATTTCCTGACGGCATCAGCAGTGGAGGGTCCTGGGGAGGTGTTCTTGCAGTTTGCCCTGTGACCATTATTCTAGGGGCTGTATTTTTACAGCTGACCCTTCTCACTTGCAATCATAACAGCTGCCATGTGTTGAATTTGGGGGTTGTCCATGTTTTGATATTGTAAAATTAAATTGATTTCTTGGTTCTGAAATCTTAGTGTTGCTTCATCTTGCTTTTCAAATAGCTGTGGGAGAGCAGGGAGGGAAGGGAATATGAAATATTCTAAGATGTATATTTTTAAAATTAAATACTTTTCAGGTTTAATCATGGCTTCTATCAGTCAACAAATACTTATTGACCCCTTGCCAATTTCATGGTAGTATGGGGATTCAAAAAGGTATAAGCCAGGCCTTCAGGAGACAGGGGAGTAGAAGGGAAAAGTAACTGAGGCTGCAGGGCAATGGATGTGCAGAGAGCTGGATACATGGTACAGTGAGTCCTGCAGGATTTTAGGAGCATCAGATGCAGAAAAAAGACACCAGGCAAGAGTTGGATTTTGAACTGGGCCTCCAAGGTTGGAACTCAAAAGTGTAGGAGAAGAGAGAAGGCATTCCAGAATAGCGCATGACATGGAAGCGTCCAAGATCTCTGATGAAAAGTACCATGAGGGGTATAGCAACCAATATTGATTACGTTATCTATAATTTTCATGCAGCTTTTGTACCTAGCCTTTGGATGCCCACAATAATCTTCTGAGGTGGCTACTACCCCGTGGATGAGACTGTCAAGGCTCAGGGAAGTGAGTTGATTTGCTAAGTTGACTGGACATTTTTAAACTTAGCTGTGCTCAGTATTTATCTACATCTTGAGGTTTACTTCATAAGCCTGGGATGTGTTCTACTTTATAGAGGGTACCTCTATTTCAGAACGAGTAGTTTAACAAAGCCCTTTTGCTTTTTGTCTGTTTCCTTTCACCTGTGTTCTTGGATAGCATGGTTTATTTCACTGTATTATCCCGGGGCCTGGTCAGCCAGCATCACTATGCTTTCTTACTGCTTGAAGAGTAGACTGGCTTCTAATAAAATCTGTGGGAATGAGGTTTTAACTTTGTGATTCCATCTCCAGACTTACCTATGGGGAAAAGAGCAGGTAAAAGATAACTTCTTTCTTCCTGGCCTTTACTTTTCCCTCAATTGTAAAGGGAAATTGAGAGCTTGCCTTTACTTGCCTTTATTCAGCTGTGTGGGGGGGGAAATTCAGTGCTAAAGTAGAAGTATTTATATCTTATTGTTGCAGAACAAAATCATCGAGTTCCTAATTATAAATATAGCACAACACTGTGAGTTAATTTGTTTTTAATTTTGCTACTAAACTTAGGCCTTTGTGTCTATTTTACCTTAATTTTCCTTGGAAGAGGCCATACCTAATTCTCCTTAGCAGTTTATTAAAAGGAAAGAAACTTGGCTTTTAAAAGATTTTTTAAAATATTTTATTTTTATAAAAGATACACACATATAATATTTATGTTATTCTTTGTCTAAAGCTCATCATTGAATTGATGTTTTAAAGCACCAATTCAGTATCAACTCTTTAGAAATAACTATTTCAAGTTTCTATACCCCAATACTTATTGGTATATTTATACTCTACTCCCTTCTTCCCTTTTCTCTTTCTTTCAACAATGACCTATAGAAATAAAACTTTATTTTCCAATACCATGAAAGTTAGACTAAATAATATTAAGCCTAGCTCCCTTCAGCCCTTAGCATCATGGGTCTAGAAACAGAGTATTCTCATGGACGGAGCATAGGGTTTGGGTTCTGAAGAGTAGGGGTCTTGCCACTTAATTACATCACTTCCTCTTGCCTGGGCTTAATTTTTTTTTTTTTTTTAATATATCTTTATTGATTTCAGAGAGCAGAAGGGAGAGAGAGAGATAGAAACATCAATGATGAGAGAGTCATTGATCAGCTGCAGCCCGCAACCCGGGCATGTGCCCTGACCGGGAATCGAACCCCGATCTCCTGGATCCTAGGTCGATGCTCAACTGCTGAGCCACGCCCAGTCGGGCTAGGCTTCATCTTTAAAAAGAGATAATACCTAACCTACAATGTTGCTGTTACAGTGTGCTTTGAAATCTTTTAGAAGTATAATGCAAACATTAGCTTTTATAAGCTAAATATAAATGAACCAAATGGAAAACTGCCATAGCTTTTTAAACATAAATTTTTCTTGAACATAAATATCTTAAATTAAACTTTCAACAATCATTAACCATTAAAATGGTAATTCACATTAGATTGATATGATTTGAGTGTAAAAGAGATTAGCAACGGGTAGTTTTGTTGTAGAAGAACCTATAAAAACCTATTTAATCCTAGTCAAGGTATAAGAATGCACATTAACTTTCAAATAAATCTGGGTAAGACTTCCTAATATGAAATAATTGCAACTTTTTGATTAAACCGTGATTTTGAAAAGGTCATTCTTATCTGTTCTGAAATTAACTCCTCAAAAGGACAACTGAACGTAGCCTATTCTCCCGTGTGTCCCACGTTCTCAGTGAGGCGGTGCATACTTCTGTGCTGCGTCCCCTCCCGCCTCCAGGCTGTTCGGCTAAGCCGTCTGCTGGTTTCCTTCCCCATGGGATCTGCCTGGTGTTCCTGCTGGTCCTTCTAACTCAAGCAGTTAACCTCCTTTGAAGAATGGTTCCTAACTCACTCCTTCCTTCTGAGGCCGAGGTGCAGACAAGGTTTTGTAGATTAAAATCCGAAAGCACCACGTACATTTGGAGCAGTTTGTATTAATAGTTGTGAGTTCAGGAATATCTTGATCCAAACAATACTTCAGGAAAATATAAATGGTAAAGATTAAGAAAATTTTCCCTCTGCTTTTTTCTTTTATATCTTAATGTTTGTTTCAAAATGAGCTATAACACAGGCATAAGAAAACATAAAACATTATGTACAGTCTAATGAACAGTTATTATATAAACACCCAGGTCAAAAAATATAACATTGTCTTCACCTCTCTCATGTTTGGCTCTCTAATCACAGCCCTAGAGGTAACTGCCCTACCAATTCTTGTGATAGTTATTTCCCTGCTTTTTCTTACAGCTTTAGTCTACTGTATGGATTCTCAAACAATATAATTCCGTTGGCCTGACTTTGAACTTTTATAAATGGAATTATGTCCTATGTAATCTTTTGTGTCTTGCTTCTTTTTCTCAAAATTATGAGTTACCCATGTTGTTGTTTGCATCATGTTCCTTTTCATTACTGTATAGTATTCTACAGTTTATTCATTCTACTAAAAATGGATATTTGTAGCCCTTCCAGTATTTGTAGCCCTTACAGGGGGCATTCTTGTATATATATCCTGGGGTACCTGTGCAACATTTCTGTAGGTCAGTGTTTTTCAACCTTTTTTCCATTATCACCTCTTTTAGGGAGAAAATTTAATTAGTGTTAAACTTAAACTTTAAAATTCAAATTAAATTAATCCTAAAGAATAAGATTTTGTTGGATTGGATTGTGTTTTGGAGGGCCAAAAGCCATTGTAATATCCAAGATATTTTCACCCACCAGAAATCAATATTTGCTCCTTTGTGGGGTAATATTGCCCCCATTGAGAATACGTGTTCTAGGTTATATACCTAAGACCAAAATTGTTGGGTCAGAGAAAATGTGAATTTTCAACATTATTAGATCATAACAAACTGCCTTCCAAAACAATTGGACCAATTTAAGTGATTACTAGTAGTATGTGGGAGTTTCTATGGCTATATATCCTTGCCAAAATCTTGGTACTGTCACATTTTTAAAAATTTGCCAATCTGTTGGGTGTATAATAATATCTCATTATGCTTTTAATTTGCATTTTTCTGATTATCAATGAGGTTAGACAGCTTATGTTTATCATTTATTTTGATTTCTCTTTCCTGATGGTTTATTTCTCTACTTCAACTCTAAAAATGTCTGTATGTCTGTATGTTCTGCTTATGTAGCCCTTGTTAAAAGAAAACACAGTAGGATAACCTAGTTATTCACTTAAAAAATACAACGGAACTCAGAGGCCTGTGTTCTAATCCCAGATGAGCTATTCGACTTGGTCAGAGTCCTGTCTATACCTCTGGTCCTCAGTGCCCTCATTTGCTGGGTTAGAACAGTGATTCTCAACCTGGTTGCCCATCAGAATTTTATCTGGGGTGCTTTTCAAAAATACTGCTGTTTAGACCACACTTACACCAGAAAGCTTGATTCATTTGGATTAGAGATATTTATATCTTTTCTAACTTTAAATTCCATGATAATGATAGAATAAGTCTTTAACACCTGGGTTCCATGGTTTTGATCATTCCCCTTGTGTGCACCCTAAATTAAATATGCCAGAGGGCTATTTTCTATTTTTGTAAATGAGCTATAAAAAGGAGAAAACACCTTAATTTAGTCCACAGAGAAAACATGGTATCAACATTAAAAATATTTTTCTGTAGCTGATTTACGGTTAGCACTAATAGGATTTTCTTTCATTGACAGCTGTCATGACAAAATGTACATCCAATGACAATATTAAGAAATGATAAATGAACCTTAGAAAGAATGAGCACATGTCAGGTTAGGGCCCAGCCCAAGTCTAAGAAGGCTGAATTCCTGAATTCCTAACATTGGACTGCCTACTGTAAAATTCTGTCACATTGCCAAAGGCCCTACTTCCAATTCCAGTTGGAGAGGGGCTGCTCAGGTCTGGGACCATGGCACAGTCTGTGCTCCAGGAAGAGTTGGCCAAAACCACTGCTCTCCTGGACTGGGTCATAGGTTGGTGATTATTGGGGCTGGGGGAAGGAACCATGACAGGGTATTATACCATTCCACCTGCCTCTGTGTATTTTCAAATGTCTCCATAATGAAAATTTATTGTTTTTTAATCACTCTCCTGACATTGATTGGTTCAGCAATTTTCCTAGTACCTACCTGCCACTCAACATGTGATCAATATCTGACACTTGTGTGGCACTTGTATTTTTCAAAGTGGGTTTACTTGCATTTACTCAGTTGATCATCATAGCAACCTCATTTTCAATAAAAAGCCTTTTATAGCCATCTAGACCCTGGTTATGATAGCAAAAACCAAAAGTTCGAACTAGCTTTAACATAAATGAGGAATTTTTAACCAGGCCATGGAATCCTGGCCCCAAGGATTCTAGGTTGGGGTGGGGCATGTTTAATGTTATGACCATCTTTGTTTTCATTGTTTATCTCTGTTTTCTCATTGTTGATGTCATTTTCTCTCACTGTCAACAGGTTCCATTTTGGGTTTTTTTGTTTTTGTTTTTCCATGTAGCAAAAAACATGGCCTCAGTTACTTCCACAATTTCATTCTTCCTGTAAGAGCATCTTCCCCAGTGGCTCCAAAAGGAAAACCTCAGACACAGGTCTGAGTCACATGCCTTCTCTGGACCACTTGTAGGCAACAGGGATGGGCAGTTGTGATTGGCCAGCTTGGACCACAGGTACGGTGATTGGCAGCTTCCTTCAGAACTACATGGTTGGGGTGAGAGAGGCATAGTCCACCCCAAAGGAGGGGAGACTGATATGGGTGGATGGGTGTTGGGCATATGTATAGAAATCCATTCTAAGTCCTGTCTACTCTTAATTCTACTTCTGTGTTTGTTCTTGTTCCTCCTAAACGGTTCTTTTCTATGAGCAATTTCAAATTAAGGACTTTAGTGCCAATCTTAAAATTCTAGTCCCCAGATTTGCCCCCAAGAGCTAGCTGCTCAGTCTACCTCACCCTCTCCTATGCGCCCCCCCCAAGAAAAAAGAGAAGGAAGAGTTTTCTTTAAGATTGAAACATAGGGCTTCTCTCCTCCACAGGACATAAATGTCTCATTCCTTAAGTTAAGCTCCCACACATCATTGTGAGGCCACACCTCTTAGGGTGGGGAAGGGGAGTGCCCTGACTTCCTGTGCTGCCCAAGTATGGACTGGGGAGCTAGGGATTGGAGGCCAGTATGAGGCTTCATCTTTCAGCCCAGATGGTGATGGTCAGTAACAGTGTCACTGCCTTAGGACATGTGCCTTCAGTCTCCTCTGCAGTCTAAAAAATTACTTGCTATGCTGAAACTTGTTGATAAACTAAGGTCTGTAATTAGGAACATAAGCTACACAAAACAGGCCTCAAACAAATGAACAGTTGTGGGGTATTATGGGCCCCTGTGGATTATTTGACTGAAGAAAAGGAGAGGGGGAAAGCTGGTTGCTGTTGAACAAATTGCTACCAGATGTAGATTTCAATAAACACCACACTGTTGTTCTCTTGCCCGAAGGTGCTATGAATTTCTTGAGGCAACAGAGCAATCAGTAAACTGGCGACTGGTCCAACATGAACGGAGCCTCCTGGTGTTTCCTGGTCTAGATGTTTGTCCACAAAATGCAAAGCAGACCCTGGGTACAGGGGCTATCTCCCCTACCTGACATTTTACAGGAGAGTAATATACTTTAAAATGCAGCAACCAGATCCCATGGAAACTAAAAGAAGTGGGAACTGCAGTTAGAATGTTGCAAAAAGAACACATCACTGAGAGGCTGCTGTAAGAGAAAGGGGATCACCTGGCCCTGGTCAGGGCGTGTGCAGGCAACCAATCGATGTGTCTCTCTCACATTGATGTTTCTCTCCGTCCCTCTCTCTCTCATTTCTCCCCCCTCTCCCCCTCTCCCTCCTTCCCTTTCACTTTCTTTAAAAATCAATAGAAAAAATATCCTCAGGTGAGGATTAACAAAAAGAGAGAGAGAGAAAGGGGATCAGTGGTTTTTCTTACAGAAGCTAATTCTAATAATCATAGGATGAACCTGCCTCAGTGAATAAATATTTGAGAGCCTTCCTGTGCCATCTAATGAAGAAAGCCCAGTTTCCTTCTCCCCACCATGAAACTTCCAATGAGAGGAAGAGGGGCATTAAATGGTAGCTACAAATAAATAATGGATGACCTTCAGTGTCCTGGGAAGGAGTCCTGTGTGAATTTGTAGCATGGGAGTTGCTTGTCTGCCTTCACCAACAGCTGCCATTGGCCAGCCAACATATGCTATACCTTGAAGGGAATGGAAAGGAGAGATTGAAATTGAAAGAGGGAGGGAGAGAACGTACAGTCGATTTTAGTTCAGTATAGTAACAAGCTTCTTGTGTTCCTTGGAACAGAGTGATTCTAGATATAGTGATTTGCCTGCCCCTTCTCTTGGTTATGACTCTGTAATGCACCGTCCCCCTTTGTATTCTCATTGACTAACAGGCACTTTTCATGTAAGTACTCAGAAAAGTATACATTGGTTCAATGGGAAAAAAGAACAATTTTATAAGAAAAACACATCACCCGGCCCGGCGTGGCTCAGTGGTTGAGCATAGACCTAGGATCTAGGAGATCGGGGTTCGATTCCGGGTCAGGGCATATGCCAGGGTAACAGGCTGCAGCCGATCAATGACTCTCTCATCATTGATGTTTCTCTCTCTCTCTCCTTCTCCCTTCCTCTCTCTGAAATCAATGAAGATATATTAAAAAAAGAAAAGAAAAGAAAAGAAAAACACATCAGCTACTGAGACATTTTTGTTTTGAATTTTATGTAAAAGTTTAAGGGGCATGGGAGCTAATTGGAAGTCCTGGAGTTGAAGTAAATTCAACAGTATCAGGGTTGTATTTGGCCCTCTATTGGTACTTCTCTGCCCTGACTTTAATTTTGGGGGGGCTCTCCATCTCATACTGTGGTCAGTCCTCCTTTGGATAGTGATGGTGTGATGGCTAACCTCTGAGGGCTTGCTATGTTCCAGATGTCAGACTAAGCATTTATTTGGATTATCGCATTTAATCTTCACAGTCACTTTATTTCACAGATGAGGAAACTGAAGCACATGGAGGCTAAGTTGCCCAACGTCACATGGCTGATAAGTGTTGGAGTTTGGTCCTAGAGCCTGTGTTCCTAACTACCACTTTGTACTACCTCTCTTACTCATTAGTTGTGTCTACTTATAGCTAGTTGAATTCCTCTTCTGAATGACATTCCGAAGATCATGGTTTTTATATTCCCCAAACCTCTGTTCTCCAGATTTTTGCTTTGGTGGATAATCATGGTCCTTGGGTCCTACCTCTTCAGATCAGAAATTCATTTAGCATGAAGACTCTCAGGAACTAACTTCAAATAGCCAATATCATAAGCAATTGATGTATAGACTAGGCTATTTAATTTGTTGTGTCTTTCACACCCTATATGTACACGGGGGGACAGTTGGTAATCAGGTTTCACGATTGCCTCATAGAACTGTGATACCTCAAGTACCAAAGGGATCTGTTTTCCAGTGAGATCCCCTTGCTAATTTCTAGACAGTGGCAAAGACATCAACAAATTGTTGCACAAATTCTGGGCTCCCTCTTTCCAAACTCCACATGGACCCTGCCACAAACCATGAACAATTTTCTAGAGTTATGTTGGTTTCAGCTTTCTTAATTAAAATATATCTCCTGAGATCACTCCTTTGTTACTTTGATTAAAGGTGGAAATTCCCAGTCTCATCAACTGCTTTTCCATAGTCTCTTCAGATGACTAACTTTCACACATGGCTGATGTCCTCCAAGGGCATTTCAGTTCTTAGTACTGACTGGAATAGTAATTCCATTCTCCAAGGCTAACCCTATTTCCAAGATATGCAGAGCCCTCAGTACTCCCTACCCCCATATGTGCTAAGTAAGGTCATTACCACACAGGAAAATCTCAAATACATTGTTGGAAACCCAGAGAGAATATTTCTTTGATCTTAATAGAAAGAAAAAGACAAATTGGGTGCATTTAAAAACAAACCAAAACTTCTGAGTCTTTATCAGAGAGAGTGTCTTTTGAAAAGGACCGATCAGGTACAGGTGCTTGATCAAATAGGAGTAAAGTAGACATTTGTAGGCCTGACCATCACATGACATGGAGCACATGACATGGAACACTGGGTAGCATCTACCCAATAATGTTGAACCCATAGGGAGATGCTGGGCTCTTGGCCTGAATATCCCATTGGTACAAAGGGCCTCTGCCAGAAGCTATGAGTGTGTCTATTGTGCCCTGGGTGTTATGCACTCAGCAAATGTTTATTGTTTGACTGTAAGTAACTGGGAGGCAGATACTAGATTTTACTCAAGCCGGTGATTCCAGCACCTGGCAAGAGAACCGGCATATGCAGGAAATACAATGAATATTTGAGGTGTGTGTTTTTTTTTAATGAATGAGATTCTATTTATATGAAATATCCAGAATAGGCAAATCTATAGAGACATAAAGTAGATTAGTGGTTGCCAGGAGTTGGATGGAGGGGTGGAGGTATAGGGGTCAGGAGAGTTGAGGGAAAATAGGGAGTAACTGATAATGGTACTAGGTTTCTTTGGGGCATGATATAATGTTCTGGAATTAGATAGTGATGATGGTTGTACAACTCTGAATATACTAAAAACCACTGAAATGTACCCTTTAAATGGATGAATTGTATGGTATGTGAATAAACAGTTCGTGTGTGCTAATCTGACCTACTATACTAGCATCCTTTGTTTGGAGTTAGCTCCTGAGGACTGGAGAATCAGTTAACTAGTTTATTTACATAGGATTGAGATCTGTTATAAAGACCATAAAAGTTGAGTCACCTTAGGGTTGAGAATTTGTTAGGATTGGGGCACTGAGGTTTACAGTAGAAGAGATGAACACTTTTCTGGAACACAAATATTGCAGGTGTTAATGTTTAGACCCATTCTTTTTAGTATTTTTTATGCACAAGTATTCCATAGTTCATCAACATTCACTAAATGCCTACTGTGTGTGCCAGTTGCCAATCCAAGGGAGAACCAGTTCTTGTCCGCTGGAAGTGCACAGTCTCCTGGGCTCTGGCAAACACAGTGCCAGTCCAAGGGGGAACAGGTCCACTGGCTGCTAAACAGCCATCTGTTAAAACCCAGAAAAGACAGTGGAAGCAAATAACCCTTTCTTACCAAGCATGGAGTATCTACAGTTCTGTACACAATGCTGAAAGAGAGCCACACTGAAAAATTGGAAGGTCTCTTCTCTTGTACAGTAAAAGGAGGAGTGGTCGTTTTGATGTTGACAGGGCTGAGTTCTCTGGATTCCCAGGGGAGAAGAACAGAAAGAGTCATGGGCCTTTTTGCCATGTGGCCTAAGAACTGAATGTCCTTGAAGTGTGGAAAGTCCTGTCCACAAGCTTTATTAACTATTTTTCCACCTAGAAACAAGCCAAGAAGTTTCAGAGTAATCCAGAATCATCTTCACAGAAGATAATACCAGAAAACTCAGAGGGATAAAAAGATATGCTTGTTAAAAAGAATATTTCCCAGCCTTGGCTGGCCCTTTGAGCCAACAAAAGCAAAACCTCAGTCAGTCTTTAATGAGTGAGAGAGAACAGCTAGAAAAGGGTGGAGAAGTAGGCAGAAGGAGGCTATTTAAAAGACCCTAAAGTGCTGCAGCTGTTTTGGCTAATTTTTCTCATTTCAGTGATGTTCCAAGCTCTTTGTCTTCTACGTGGGGTGAATTCATTTGGCTCTCTCATTAGTCATCCTGCCCACAAATAATCTCTCTTGGAGTAGCCCTCATGAAAACAGACAATTCACATTGCATTGTGTGAATTGGCAATTGTGTGTCCCTTCCCTGGGTGGGCCAAGCTGCGTCTGCTCTGCCTTCACACATCAGGACTTCTAAGGTCTAAGCACACCCTCGGTTTGTTTGGGGGTGGGGATGGGATGGGGGTGGAGGGTGTTACACAGAAGGAGACATCTGGAGTGCAAAACTGAAGCAGGCAAGGAAGGCTGCTCCATCCTAAATGTTTCTAGATTTCACAGATGTAACCTTCCTCACAGGGTTTTATGAGAATTATCTATGAAAAAAATAGACAACATCAGAGGAAATTCTGTGTAAATAAATGTTACTATCATTTCCACTTGGATCTTGCCAAATGAGCTTTTCCTTTTAGATAGTATTTTCTTTACTGTATGGCCAGCAGATCTGATCAGCATTTTTATTTAAGATTTCCCTAGAGATACTGATCTCTTTAAGAAGAGACTAGAATGGATATCTTTGTTTTGGCTGCCTCGCAAGACTTTCTCTTCCCTAACAAGTACCATGATTTTACTCTGAGAAACCATCTGGGACTTTATTCTCATCCCATGTGCATTTCTGGGACTCTGCCTTTTGGGCTCAGGGTTGCAGTGTGTAGCAGAAGCCCAAGATAGTCAGCACATCATATTTCCCTGGCCATGATGATTGGTTCCGAAATGGCATATGACCCAGTCATGAGCAATGAGATTCAGTGAGATTTTGGTTAGAAGGCCTGGATCAGGGCTTGGAGCTTTGCCAGCATGAGCTCTGGACTGAGGCAGCCTTCTAATGATGTGAATGGAGAGCCAGTTTGAGCATGGAGACCATACATGGATGAGAGCCGAGTCTAGCTGAGCTGAGAGAAGACAAGGACAGTCATGGTGTTAGCCTCTAAGCCCTGAGCCAAGCTGTCCTGAAGGCACCATTGTCCTGGTCTTTCTAGGTGTGTGAGCCAACAAGTTCCCTTTTGGCTTGAGTAAATCTGGGTTGAGTTTTCTGTCTCTTCTACCAGGAGTTCTAACTCATTTGCAGCAGTGTTTCACTCATACTCAGCATTTAGCAGAGTACCTGGTTTGTAGAGGAAACTCAGTATACATGTATTGCATAAATTCTCATTCAGCTAAACAGGTGTTTATTGAACACTTTTGGAACAAGGTACAGGCATACCTCACTTTCTTGTGTTTCACAGGTGTTGCATTTTTTATAAATTGAAGGCAAGCGCCTCCACCAGCAAAAAAGATTTCAACTTGCTTTATTGTGCTACTTGTTTTATTGTAATGGTCTGGAACCAAACCCAGTGTCTCCGACATATGCCTATATTGTTTGGCTCCTAGAGGGCTGCACTATTTAATATAACAGCTACTTGTCACAAATGGTTCTTTAAATTTAAATTAGTGAAAATTCAGTAAAATAAGAACTTCAGTTCCTAAGTCACACCACCCACATTTCAAGTGCTCAATAGCCACAGGTGGCAGTGGCTGCCATATTGGACAGTGCAGATATAGAACATTTCCATCATTGCAGAAAGTTCTGTAGAACAGCACTACTACAGAGAATACAGACAAGACTCATACCATGCTTCCAAGAAGCTGTATCTCCTCAGTTGTTTATTTTGAAATTATCAAAACAATAGAGCATAACATGCAAAATTATAGTCTGACTTACTGAAAAGACTGATTTATAAAAGGTCAACTTTATTTCTCTCATGTATAAATGTTTACATATAAGTTCTAATTAAGTAGTTTATGATAAAAGTTACTATATAGAGCCATACATTATATGAAGTTAAGTGTGCTCAGCTGTTCTTTAAAGCAAGAGGAACTAGAATTTGCTGGGCCTGGAAACTGAAGGTATTCAGAATACCTTGTTGTTTTTTGGAGCCTTTTCAGGAAATAAGAACTTGTTTCTTCTCTTTATCCGGTAAGACTCACATGTGCTAAACCATAATGATTATAGTTCTGAAATAGTATGGTCCAGAGCAATCAGTTCTGGCAGAAGGCTCCTGGACATGCAAGTGCTCCTCTTGTTTCTTTTGTGTTCAACATCCAACTCTGCACTGCCCCTCCTTCAGAGTAGGGTGTCTGACTGTCAACATACTCGTTTTGAAGCGATATGAGTGTTTCCCCACAGTTCCTTCCTCCATTTCTATGAACAGTTCTGAGAGAGGCTGACTAAGAGTCTGTCAACTTATTCTTGTTGGCCTGGAAACCATCAGCACTTGGAAGGCTGAATGGATTCTGCCCTCACCGGGGGCCATCTTCAGCCCCTCAGATTTAGCCCAAGCTGGCCACAACTCTGTTTCCAGCCTCATCTCCTTAGGTCCCCACTGAAGGCTCCCACCTTAACCAATCTGGTTTCCTCACATTGCGGGAGCATCTCTGTCCTTTGGTTCACACTGTCTCTCTTTCCCTTTCCCCTCACCTCAGTTAAGGATTTCTCCTCAAAACTTAACTCAAATACCTAACCTGTCCTTATGATGCTCTTTCAAACCCCCCAAACCAGAAATTCTTTATCCTTCCATTAAGCCTCTAAGACAGCATTTTTTTGTTATTACAGTGAATTATTGATATATAAGTCACATATCCTACAAGTTACCCTTTTTAAATGCACAGTTCAATGTTTTTAAATATATTTAGAGTAGTAACCATCACCTGATCTGTTTAGAATATTTTATCACCCCCAAAATAAATCCTGTATTCTTTAGCAGTCAGCCCTCATTTCCCCAAGGTCTACCCCCCACCCCACCATCACCCCAGACCTAGGCAATGACCAATCTACATTCTGTGTATAGATTTGCCCATTCTGGTTTTACGTAAAAGGAATCCTACAATATGTGGTCTTTTGTGACTGCCATCTTCCGCTTAGCATAATGTTTTCAAGGTACATCCATGTTGTAGCATGTATCAGAACTTTATTCATTTTTAAGGCCAAATAATACTCCATTTTGTGGCTATACCACTTTTTTTTTTATCCATTCATCAGCTGATGGACATTTGGGTTGTTTCCACCTTTTGGCTGTTATAAACAATGCTACTTTGAACATCCATGTACAAGTTGTGTGTACATACGTTATCAATTCTTTGGAGTATGTGCCTAGGAGTGGAATTGCTGGGTCACATGGCAACTATGTTTTGTACCATTCTTTTGGCAACATTATATATTCCTGTATTTAAATCCCATGATTATTTAGCTTATCACTACTATATCTCACCTTCCTTAGGAAATCTAAACCCTTTAGGGCAGAAAAAAGAGCCTTATTTCTCTCTGTTTCACCCAGTAATTACCACTATGTCTGCCTAGCAAAAAAACACAATCATTGTTTGGACATGAAGATGGAATGGAAAGAAGTAGAGACTTGTGGGGTTCTTTTCCTAAGTTATGTCACCTCTTTCTGTTTGTGCTGCATTTGTACTCTTTTCTAAATGTATTTGGCCTCTCTGAGGCCCAGGCATTGGAGGTGACCAATCTGCAAATGCAGGTAAGTGGTGTACAACACCCCACAGGTCTGAACCTTCTGAGGGAGATGTACTTTGGAGCACAAAGAAAGGGCAGCTTCCAACATGACTCTTTCTGGACAACATGCACTGTTCCACACTACTGAGAAAGGTCAGCTGGTGGGTAATAAGGCACCTCTACAAAGCGGGGCTTCACAGGGTCTTTACTTATTTATCACCAATAATAAAATGTTTAAAGACATGTAAAAGTCATTAAAAGGAAAAGACATCTTCCTGCTTTTTCTCCCTTGATCAAACTCTAAGAAAGCAGCTTAAACAAATGAGAAGAAAGATGCCAGGCTTATAAAATGGAGGCCCTGCAGCTGTCTTTGGGTCCACCTTGAGATAAGGTCAGAAGTCTTCCCCCCCCCCCCCCCCCCCAAACTCTTCGGGCAGGAAGAGCTATACTAGGTGGCATTGTTAACGGGTTCTTTTCTCAGTTGGTAAATCACTGGGTATGATAAGCAGCTGCTTTGAAGTAAGGGTGCAGCAACTCTGTTTGAATCTCTAGCAGCAGATGGCAACTGTGGGTGATGACAGACATAAGATAGAGCACTGTGCTGCCCAATCTGAAATGGAAATTTCGAGTGAAAGAGAACTGAGGTCTCTTGTTGGGGCATAATTTGTCTTTCATGAGTCATTATCAAGCATTCTTCCAGTGCCTAGAAGAACTGTTCCTCACCCAGGAGTTTAACCAGTGCTAAATGAATGAAAACATTTACCTTCTTTCCCGAGTGGGGGAAATCAGGGTTTTAGTACATACAATAAGAACATGAAATTTTATAGCATTTAATAAGCATGTAGTAACTGTTACTAGTCCAGGGATGACAGTTCATGTGTCCCTGTTATCAATTGCTCATGGCTGCTTGGAGGGTTGTATTGGGAAGGCTTTTTGAGGCCAGTTTTAGGCTCAACAGGAAAGATGGTCATATAGTGAATTAGTGGTGTCTGTCATCAACACTTAAGAAAGTAAGGATAGTACACGTGTTGAATACTTGCCTTAGACCTTGAGTTCCTTGATGACATGGACAATGTCTTAGATAGCATATCATCAGGACCTAGCACACCACCTGTCATGTAGTAATTAACCAGTAAGTATACATTGGTTGAATGAGTGATTGATTTCCTAGTTTAGGGGTTTGGCCCCTGGTTCTAAGTGAATGACATACATTGAATGCCTTAACAATAAATCAATTTTTGCAACAAATATTTCCCAGAGGACTTTGATTTTAATGGAGCTATTGCCTTGATGTTTTCAAAACAGCCCTCCATTTTGCTACAATAGATAATGCATTTCAAGAATTTCAATTCAAATTGGCTACTCAAAACAAACTTCCTCATCTTCTATTTCAGTGGTCTTAGAACAGTGTCTTGGCATTTTAGAAAGAAGATGGACCTGGAAGTCAGATTTAGGTTTTACTTACAGCTTGGCTATGAATAAACTATGTGGCCCTAAGCTAGTCACTTCTTTACTCTGGGTCTCAGGGCCTTCTATAAAATTAGGGGATTGAAGTCAATGAGCTCTTTGAGTCTATGAATCAGGATAGAGGATGAAAAAGAGAATAGGTTTCAACAAGATAATCTGTCTGTCTTCGGCCTTCTCTGATTTCAGCCTCACTTTCTGTCCTAGGAGCAGTGATCCTAGGGTAAGGAGGTGGGAATGACATTTTTAACAATGATCACTACAGTGAGATGTCAACATAATGAAAGCCTTTTTTGATATCTCTGGAGAATGCTACATGAGATTTATCCTGTATTTCAAGATGATTATGGTATGTGTGATTCACAAAAATATAATGTATCATCTTAGACACAAGTCTTGGCTGACATTCAGCACCAAGAATCTTGACTAATACATGTTTTTATATTTATGTACATTCTTCCTGATTAAAAAAAAAAAAAGACTTAAGACAGTTATACTATACTCAAAATCATAGAAATAACTAAGGCTAAAAACCTTTGGAATGAAAATAAAAGGACAAGAGCCAAGTATTTTTTTAAGTCAATATTTTAGAAAGTGCAACTAAAGAAAGCTTCCAAAATTGAACATGAAATGTAACTTCAGAGCAAAGAGGAAGATAATGGGCTACCTAGTTCTCCTTGTCTAATAACAGTTAGAGTAATTGGCTTTGAGAAAAAATTAAATGCAGGAACAATTTGTCACCCTGCCAGACCTGTTCTAATGGCCTCTTATCAGGGCAATAGCCATCAGTTAATAATGAAACCATTGAATTGCAAAAGCAGAGTGCCAACACAGACCAAGCCTTATTTAATGAATAATGGCTATTTTACTAGTTGTTTGGTAGACTTTAGCCAGGTCACATACAATAATAGTAGCTGATGCTTACTTTTTACAGTGCTTATGCGCCGGACACTGTTATAATCACTTTACATATATTAAATCCTTAAAACAGCCCTATGAGTTAGGACTAATGCTCTGTGATCTTAACCACTGCACCACACAGCCTCTCACTAGTCTGAAATGATGCAGAGGTTTAACTTAACTACCACTTACACAGCTTATCTCTGAGCTATCTTAGGACAGAATGTCTCATTTAAAGCATTAATAACCTGTTAAAAAGTGGGCAGCTGCAGTGCTCTACAGCTGCATGGATCAGTTGTTTGCTCACTGAGTTAACTGGCTCTTTTCACGTTGTTTGAACATGGCATCTTGAATTTTAAAAGAATTTTAAAAGCCCTATTTGAGCATTCTTTTCTACATTTCAGTGTTGGCACGAAGAATATTGTGCATCATGCACAAGTGCATGGCTTTACCAGCCATGGTCTAGTTCAAGATCAGGATTTCCCTCTAAACTACATGGCTTCTGAGATTATTTTCTTTCCAAGAGGAGAATAGGGTGTAGCGATTCACAAAATTAATTCCTTCTTCAAATTTATTGAATCCCTGTTTTGTACAAGACACACAATAGATCCCTGGCTGGTGTTTCTCAGTGGTTAGTACATCAACCCATGCACTGCAGGGTTGTGGGTTCGATTCCCAGTCAAGGGCACATACCTGGGTTTCAGGTTCAATCGCCAGCCTGGGTCCAGGTGCATGCAGGAGGCAACCAATCCATGTATCTCTTGCACGTCGATGTTTCCCTCTCTCCCCCTCCCTCCCTCCCTCCCTCCCTCCCTCCCTCCCACTCTCTCTAAAAATCAATGGAAAAAATATCCTTGTGTGAGGATTAACAATAGCAAAAAAGACAATAGAAAGATGAACAAGTCCCTGTCTCCAAAAAATTTATTCCAGCCAGAGACATATAAATTCTAACAAATAATTTCTATATGGCGAGGTAATTATTCTTATAAAGTGCTGTGGGGAGCGCGAAGGAAAGGACTGCTGTCTGTGCCTGGGAAGGGCAGACAGGCTTCACGGAGAAGGTGGCAGTTAATCCAAACCCTTATTCGAGCCATGTGTGGAGCCTTTTGGGAGTGTATTTTTATAACCACCTGGCATGACCATGTTCCGGTTTTTTTAAACTGTAATATTCAGAATACATACATACAGTGCCACCATCAGGAAGTCATCTCTTTTGAGTCCCGATGCAGTTTCACACCCAGGAAGAGAGTATGAAACTATCAGGATGGGTCAATATTTTACAAGTTTAGCTGTGGGTCAGACCTCTGGGGAAGACGAAGCCAGGGACAGAGGGGGTTCATACTACTGGGCGAGGGGAAGAAGGTGCTAAATGAGAAATCAGAACTGCTGGCAGCCAGCGGGGGCATTTCCTCCACGGCCAGCTCTGTGTCCACGTAGAAACATGTTCTCTACAGACGTGAGAATTGCAGGGAGCAGTGATTGCGGTTAGAATGGCATCACAGGGGCTGAAAAATAAAGTCACTTTGGAGCTAACCTTTGTATTCAGAGAGAGCCCCTAATCCTGTTTAGGATTCCCACAGCATCTTTTCTCTTAAGAGAGGTCAAAGGCTTTCATTTTTCACTCCTCACTGCCTTGTAAAGGTAGACATCCAAAATCCCCATTTGCAGTGAGAAAACCAAGTTTGTGATCTGAGAGCCCTAAGACTCACAAACAAGTGCTTAATCTCTCTCACCCCCACATTTGATCTTAAATTTGATGCTTGGAATGAGAAGATTTCTTCTCGGTGGTTTTAAGAAAATGATAAGGCTTCATACTATATTTAATCACCTAGAAACAAAACATTAAAGCCAAGAGGACACTTTGGAGATATCATATCCATCCTCTCATTCTAAAGATGTGGAATCTGAATCCAGGAGACAGCTACAAATAATTCGAGGGGTAGCCATTAAAACCTACTCAGCCTTCAAGGTTTCTGTTTTTAACTGAAGGTCAAATGCCCCCAAGAGCTGTTTAAAAGCCTCTGTTGCTTCTTCTGGAACTCAATTTAAGAACTTCTGCTGGGGCCCTGGAAAATTCCCCTGTCCTCAGTTTGCATCTGAGTTCCAGGCCTTCCCTTAGCCATTGTTAATGGCTTTGGCTCCTCTCCTATGTTTCTGTCCATTTATCAGACTCCTGCCATTTCCCTAACAACCACTGATTGCAGCTTGCAACAGAAAATTCAGGCTTTGCAGCTGAAAAGGACTCAGATTGCTGACCACAAGTAGAAGAGGCCTCCCCGGGTGGTGTTATAGACCAGCTCTGCTGTTCCTTACCTGCTTCCGGATGCCAGCTTGCACTCAGGCATGTCTTCCTTGTCCCTTAGGGAATGCTGCAGGAGACAGTGCTCTCCAAAAAGCTGGTATTTTCCTAGGTCTCCTAAACCTTCAGACTTGTTAAACTAGTTGTTTTATTACCTTGTAACAGCAGTTGGGAATTTTTCCACCCTGGATAGGGTATTTCTTATGGCCTCCTACTTCATTTCATCTTTTTCTTTTTTTTTTTTTTATTTAGACTTGGTCACTTTCAACTGTACATTCCTGGTACCGTTTCTAAATTATTCAGGACTGTTGGTTTCAAGTGACATAAACCCAACTTGAATTATTGTAGTCCAGTGGAAACGTGAAGCATTGAGCACATTTGAAAGAAAGGTCGATCGAGGAAACCTTAAACAAAGCTACAGTTCAGGAGTAACAGGAACAGGTCTTCTCCCTGCAGACAGGCTTCTTCCCCATGGCAGGAATTATGGCTGCCAGCAGCTCCAGAGCCTACTAATTCAGAGTTTCCATCACCTGGCATGCATGGGCTGGCCCACATCCTTAGGTCCCAGATTTAAAATTCAGGGCCTATCTTGGTTCTATTGCTTATTTGGGAGCCAGTCAAGTTGGGCCAGAGAGGCAGGGTTTGTAAAGGGACATTGTTGGCATGGAAAGAAGAAGAGGTCCCCGTCAAAAGTTGTTTGCCATAACCAGAAGACAGCAGGGTGCTGGGCAGATAAAACCAAAGTACCCCAGAGTTCGTTAGGAGAGGGATGATTAAGTAATTTAAGTGAAAGAGCAAATTGAAAACCAACAGGCATAATATGCTTTTTAAAAATATTTATATCCAATAAAGTTTTCCTAACCAATGTTCCCTTAATTGACTCTGCTGATTAATTAACTCTGCACTCCCTTGTTAAAGCATGATCTGGTGTCCATGCCAGGCCAGATGCTCCCCACTAGTGGGCTGTTTTCTAGGACACCTGTATATTTCTGCTCCTACCAGTTAAGGCTTACACTCTCCAAGAGTCTTTTGTATTTCTTGCCAGACCTGAAAATGGCAGATGGACTTGTTGTTGTAATTATACCATTTAATTAAATAGCCTTTAAATGAAAAACCAATGCAAAAAGAAAGTTATTTCTATGAAATCAAGTTTAATTCAGAAAGATTTTATGACAGCAAATTGCTAGAAGCAATGGCTCTCTATAGTGGGAAAGGGGTTTTCACCATTTATTCCAGAATAGGTTATGGTGTCCAATCCCCTGTTTTCAAAATCTAGCTGCTTACTAGCTGTGTAGCCTTGTGCAAGTTGCAGAATCATCATAAGACTTAGCCCCTTTAATGTAAAATAGAAATAATAACCTTGTTGAGGAACTGTTAGGATTAAATAAGATAATATATTTAAAGCACTTAACACAGTTACTGGCACACAGTAAACATTCAGTAAATGGGACATCTGCCATCATCATCATCATTATAATTATTATTAACAATCACAGCTTGAAGTGAAGTATATATTTATAGTGTTTCACACTAGTCTTATGTTACATGGTATAAAATGAGGATGTTTCCATTAAGTATTTAATAAATTTATTTTTAATAATAATTAGAAATGATTGACCCTAGAGAAAAATCATTTATTTATCAAATCAATCCCTGAAAACCTAAATAATTTTTTTATGCAAAAAGACACCTCCAGAAAGTTCTAGAGCTATGCAAAAGCCTGGTTTATTAGGATGAGCCTATTGTATGTCCTCCTTCCCTGGTAGTATGTTTGGCTTTTGTAAGAATAAAAGAGCCAGGGATATGAAGCAGGGGAGATATTTGGAAGGTCTCCAGGTAGCTTTAAGATCTCTCAGTACAATAGAACCTGTGTTGGCTCTATTCATAACTGCTTTCTGGACCAGTATTCTAGAAGTTGGTACATTCTTTTCATTTGTGTCTTTCACAGAGGGCAGTAAAATTGAGTTCTAATTATATTTAGGGCATCTGGATTCTAGTCAGTGTTTCTGGCTCCGTTTTAGAATCTAAAGTCTGTGGCCTATTCCTAATGTGGAAAATGGAATAATCCCCCAGGCACGAGAAGAAGAACTCCAGCTCTCAGGCTGCCGTTACTATAGAGAGACGCTGCTGCAGACATCACAAGACTTGTTATACAAGGAAACATGATTACAGTGGATTAGAGAAACTTGCCAGGGCCGTGAAGGATTTATTACTTTTTGAATTCTGAATGAGACCTAAATATGTTTTTCCCCTCTTGATTTTGGACCCCATACAGAGGTGAGAAAATTCTTCAGCAAATTCTAGAATGTTTAAGCTCCTAAGGATGATTTGGGAATTGTGTCCAAGTCATACTGCAAAGGGCATGAATACTTGCTTGGCAGAGATACAAAACAGTCACTCCTCTCTGTCTGCATTGCCAAGTTAGTTACTGCCTTGTCTCCCAGTGGGAGAAAAACGGAGTTCCTTGGGGAATCTTCTGGAAGGCAGCGTGCTGTAATGGAAAAGGCAGTGCACTTGGAGGCAGGAGGCCTGGATTTCACCTTTCCCATTTATAAGCTCTGTGATTTTCAACGGGTTACTTTAACTCTCTGCGCCTTAGTGTCCTTTTATGAAATATAGGGACAATAATTTCCATCTCAGAGAGTGGTGTTCAGGATTAAAATGTGTTAAATATCATATAGAAAATTTCAAATGTTAGTTGCATTAGCATCAGAATGGCAGCTTATAACACACTCATTTGATATCTTAGATCTCAGAATTTTGCTGATGTCCTAAAGGGAAGGGCTTTTAAAAATAATGATGGTCTCTCACCTTACCTGTTCTCCAGATTCTCTGATTTCTCTGGAAACTGAACAGATAGCACGGGATAGTGGTTACAAACAACTTCGGACTCAGACCTCAGTTTAAACCCACTGCTTACTAGCTGTGTAGCCTTGAACAATTCACCTGACCTGTTATCCTCAGTTTCCTCATACGTAAAATGGATACAAAAATAGTACCTCAACCATTCTTTATTTCTTTGCCACCTTTTATTTTCTTTATGGCACATCACTGTCTGAAATTATTTATGTATATTTTTTGTCTCCTACTCCAGCCCCCACTCAAATATAGTCCCCATAAAGGTAAAGACTTTGTCTTGTTTACCACTTTATATGCCTTGCCTAAGATAGTGACTCATACATTGTTGTTATTTATTCTTTTCACCTTTGACTCCCATTTTTAAAAATTCCCCTCTGAGCATCATGGCTAAATTTATATACAGTAGCTGAGTTGGAAACTGGGCAGAGATGTTTGTCTTTGGAAATACCTGTTGTTCTTACAGTTGAGTTTCTATTTCCTAAAGATGCTTATTCAGTCTTTCATGGCACAGTTTGACTTGTGACATCAGAAGATTGACAAGCAAAAGTCTGACTCAGGGATTCAGCTAGGAGAGTGTGTGACTTTCAGCCTGGCTCACCCTTTGAGGGTTGGCTGGACAAGGCTCAAAAAGGTCTTGGATTTCATTTTATCTAGGAAGGTATTTAGCAAATTATTTTTAACCATTTGGATTTGGTACAGATCATGCAAGGAATCTGCAGTCTCTGCACAAGTACAAAATGAGAATGGAAGAACTAAGTGGAGCTGAGCAGGAGAGAACAGACTTCCCTTCCCCTTCCTGGCTTTCACCTGCTGGCTTTCTCCAAGGCCTGGACCATGCCTGCTCCCCTTCACCCTGTTCCTTCCCCCAGAGCATCCTCTTGGACTTTTGCTTACTTAGCACCTTGGAAATCACTAAGATTCCAGGATTTTCCACAGCCACTCAGAGTTAGGCACTGCAGACAGATAAACGTTTGGGCTCTGTTTCACATCAGTCATTCTCCATTTCCCTGCTGAGAGGTGGCACTCAAAGCAGTGAGCTGTATCATGGAGAAAATTGAGCCCTGAGAGGAGGAACTCTTGACTCCTACCTCTTCTTTCAAGCCCTGTAAACTGTTCCTTTGAATTCCTGTAGGACCAAGATGGGCTTGGGGGTGGGGGGTGGGGTGGGATGGGTATGATTCCTGAACACCCAGGAGTTGTATACAAAATTTTGTAAGTATGTGTATTGTGGGGAGGCTCAGTGTCATTAAAATCTCAAAAGATAGAAATCTTTGGTCTAAAATAGATTTGGAACCACTGCCCTAAGTGGACTTAATATGTTTTTATAGCACTTGCAAACTCTGCAGATTTGCCCCTCTGGCACCCAAAGCTCTATGTGGGTGGGTTAAGGATGGAAATGCTGAAGCAATGTACAGCTGCCCAATCTTGTTGGGTTTTTGCATTATGGTTCTCTCATCTCTTATTGAGTTTGCTCATTTGCACAAATAATTAAGCCAGGCCCATTGGTAACCAGGTCCTGACTTGTCAGCAGAGGGCTTGGTTGAAGAAGGTAGTAGGAAGTTCTATAAATAAGATACCTCTATAGATTTGTCTTTAAGAATAAAATAAAGCCACACCACCAACAAGCCTACCTATTAGTCCACTAAGTTTCTTTCTTCAGTCACAGAACATTCCCCAGCCAATCCCATACTCTTAGAGAAAGAGTGATGATACATTTGACCTTGTCACCTGACAGGTGAAGGATGAGAGTTGTATTTCTGCATCCGGGAGCATTAACGTGCCTCTCCTTGTCCAGCATCGTTCACTGTAACCTGACTGGATTTCTTATAGGCCTTCAGAAATAGTGCACTTGTGTTGGTCTGTGTGCTTTAAAGACTCAGTAAAGAGCATCTGCCTTGCTTCTACAACAAAATTCAATTAACTGGAAGATCTAGAAAACGCTGGCAAGTGAAAAGGGAGCTCCTGATGTGATCGTGTCTTTGTCTCTTAGTAATCCAACTCGCTTCATCTTTAGCAGGAGTGTGGCAGCTTCTATTTATTGCATGTTCATCACGTGTCAGGCTCTATGAAATTTGCTTATTTAATTCTTATCATGTGGTAAATGTCAGTATCCCATTTTATAGGTGAGCAAGTTGAGGTTCAGAGAAATGTAGTCGGTGATCAGGTCTAAAAACAAATATATGATGCCAAAAAAGTGTAGGGGACCAAAGGGGCCACCAGCCTATATAGAACGCAGGTCTTCCCTAAAGCCAAGCCATGCGGGTGAATGGGATTTAAATGGGGGGCAGAATTTAGGCTGGAGGAGCTGAGACCAAGTCTGAGGAAGCACAGGCATTTATTCCCCTTCCCCGTATCACTCTTATTCAGTCTTTGTCCTTTAGCTTGCTAATCATCTTCTTGACTTGAATTCTTCTCAAGTCACCTGCATGGGGTTAATTTTCAGTGCCTTTCATGTTAGAATTGTAGACAATTGCCTCCTACTCTTGTCTTTTCTCCATTAAAGTCCCTACAGCCATTTCCCATTGACGATCACAGGCCCCAGTAAGTCCTGCCTTCCACCTCTGTCCCCTCTAGTCCACCCCTACAATGGCCACCAAGCTTCCCTTTCTGACCCACAGATCTGAGCATGTTACTCAGGAACTTCCAAAGTCTCAGCTTTGTTTCAGGATAAGATCAGCTCCTTGGCCTGGCACCCACAGCTCTTTCAGCCACTCCAGCCTACCTCTCAAGCTGTCAGCCCTAGCCACCTTGGGCTTCTCACACTTCCTGACTATTCCATTGCACTTGTTCTCTCTACCTGGCAAATGCCTTCTCATCTTTCAAGGCTTCATCCTTTCCAAGGCTGTTCTGGATCCCGTCTCATGCCTGTCACACTGAATCATAATTATTTGTTAGCTCCTTGAGAGCAAGGACTGTCTTAATCATCTTTGTATCCTTAGCACCTAGCATAATACTTGCATTTATTTGACACTTGCTGAGAACATTTTTGAATGAATGAATGGATGGTTGACTCTTTGGTGGGGATATGAAGATGAAGGATCAGAGACATAATAAATGAATCTCCTTCTGTCTACAGTAACTTCATAGTGTAGTGCAGTTGTCTCATTTATACTCAACAGAGAGAGTGTGTGTGTGTGTTTGTGTGTGTATAATTTTGGTCAAATGGTATTCCTTTATTTGAGAGAGAACTCAGAAAAATACTTCATGAACTGCCTTTTTAGATAACTCCTTTAGGATTAAACTCTACAAGATTATTTACTGTATCAGTCAAACTCTTTTAGTTGGAAGTTAGACACTAACGTAAAGAGATTTAAGCAAACATGAGAATTTAATTGCTCAAGTAACTGAAAAATTCATGAACAATTCTAGCCTTAAGGCATCAGTAGATCCAAGTGTTCAAAAAGTGTCAATAGTGACCTTTGTATCACCTTCTCTTGCCTGGCTTTTCTCTGCATTGCTTCATTCTTAGGTAGCCTCCAGCCTGGCGATAGCAACATGGCACTGGTAACTCTAGGCTTACATCCCCAGGCTTAGCAACTCCCATGGAAAGAGAGCCTTGTTCCCATTGATGTTAACTAATGTCCTGCTTTACTGATCACTAGTGACCCAATGATGGCGGGGCATGGGGGTAACTTTCATTGGTCAGATTTGGGATATGTACCCATCTCTAGTGGCACTGAGGTGAACAGACCACCTAAATCACATGACCTGAGAGTCAGGGATAAATTGGTGAAAAATTAGAAAACTGGTATGGTTGTCATAAGGATAATGATACTGCAGGCTGAGCAAACAGAGTGACAATGTCCGCTATGGTTACCTTGCCTTTCTTTTTTGTGGCCACTATTTCTGTCATTTCCTAGGACTTGGTGTTAGACCCTAAGCAGGTAGCTCGACTTGTCCTTTTCCTGTAAATACCTTCTTCCCCTCCCCCCAGAATTGTTGCAAATAGTTAGTCCACTGCTTTCTTTGATTTACTTTTCACCATAGCCTTTGCGATTGGTCCAGCAGCTCCAGTGTTTGTGCTGGAGCCTTGGACTGCCAAACCTAGTGATTTGAACACAACAGCTTTTCCTGATGACTTGTATTTCTCAATAAAATCAATAAATAAGTAAATTCCCATTGGTCATCCCCCCCCCCCCCACTGGAATCCTACCATGAGTTCTCTGCTACTATGTAGCTTTAAAGAAATTACTGTTCTCAGGGACATACTTTCCCTTTCCTTACATTTTGTAGTTAACCAGTGATTTCTGATATTTAGTGACTTTTTTCTGTTCAGCCCTGACTACCACTTCTCACTGTGATGAAGCCGTAACATGTCAATGTTTGTATCTTTCTTATATGGAGAGTAACACGAAAACATTATAGCACTTTGGGCCTTGTTTCATTTTTTCCGATTGACAGTTTGTTTTTCCTGCCTCTCTTCGTTATGCTTGTTTCCTGGCATGCTTTCTACCCCAATTTGACCGTCACCTAGTGAGTAGTTTTTGAGCTCCTACCACCTATCCAGGAAGGAAATTGTAATTTGTTGAGTACCTACTTTTTATTAAATACATCAAAAGGCCTTTTATGTAAATCATCCTATTTATTTCTCATACCATCCCTTTGTGGGATGAGGGTCATTATCCACTTAAAAAGTGTGGAAATGAAGGCTAAGAGAGGAAAAATTATTCACCAAATGCCTTAGAACTGGTGGAAGGCCTAGGATTCAGTTCTGAACCTGCTAAACTTCAAAGCCCTTTCTCCAAGAGGGTAGGAACTCTAAGATCCTGGAAAAGCATGAGATCCAATATCTGATCATTTGAAACAATGAGAGTGAACTTAGGATAGGGTCATTTCTTTTTCTTTCTTTCTTTTTTCTCATTAAACTTTGTTTTAATGGGTCTCAAAATTCTGTGACAGATTTTTGGTCAAGTTGTTTCTATTAAAAAGTACTGATTTTTAAAACTAAAAACTTAAAAACTGCCACACACACACACACACAAATGACCCACAAAACATTCTCTTTTCCTTCTGAAGGTTTATGATGCATTGTTACCATGAACCAGTCTTTTACTATTAAACTTAAATGGCCAGTTGAGACAGTCCTAAGACCGTTCTTCCACCACTGATTAAGACTGGAGTGGCAGGTATTGGGGATAATGTTCATTTAGCCTTCAGAGCTTTCTGGGTGACTTTGCCAGCTCCAGCTGCCTTCTTGTCCACTGCTTTGATGACACCCACAGCAACTGTCTGTCTAATGTCACAAACAGCAAAATAGCCCAGAGGAGGATAGTCAGAGAAGCTCTCAACAAATAGCCCAGAGGAGGGTAGTTTGCCAGGAACCATACAGACAATGGCAGCATCACTAGATTTCAAAAACTTTGTGCCATCTTCCAGCATTTCCCCAGAATGATTGTCCGTCTTCTCCTTCAGCTCAGCAAATTTGCAATTAATGTGAGCTGTATGATAATCCAGCACCGGTGCACAGTCAGCACTGATTTGGCCTGGATGGCTCGGGATAGTCACCTGAGCTGTGAAGCCAGCTGCTTCCATTGGTGGGTCACCTTTGCTGTCACCAGCCACACTGCCATGACGAACATCTTCACAGATACGTTCTTGACATTGAAGCCCACATTGTCCCCAGGAAGAGCTTCACGCAGAGTTTCATGGTGCATTTCAACAGACTTCTGTTGTAACATTGACTGGAGCAGAGGTTACCACCATGCTGGGTTTGAGAACGCCAGTCTCCACTTGGCCCAAAGGGACAGTACCCATACCGATTTTGTAGACATTCTGGAGGGGCAGATGCAGGGACTTGTCACTTGGATGAGATGGCTGCAGGATGCAATTTAGAGCTTCAAGCCCTGTGGTTCCACTGGCATTGCCGTCTTTACGGGTGGCTTTCCCTCGAACCAAGGCATGTTAGTTAGCACTTGGCTCCAGCATGTTGTCGCCATTCCAACCAGAAATTGGCACAAATGCTACTATATCAGGCTTTTAGCCAATTGTTTTTAATGTAGGTGCTGGCTCCTTGAACAATTTCCTCGTATCTCTTCTGGCTGTAGGGTGGCTCTGTAGAATCCATTTTGGTAACACCAACAATCAATTTTTTCACACCCAGTGTGTAAGCCAGCAGTGCATGCTGACAGGTCTGCCCATTCTTGGAAATACCTGCTTCAAATTCACCAATACCAGCAGCAGCAATCAGGACAGCACAGTCAACCTGAGATGTGCCTGTAATCATGTTTTTTATGAAATCTCTGTGTCCTGGGGCCTCAGTGATGGTCACATAATACTTGCTAGTCTTGAATTTCCACAGGAAGATCTCAGTGGTGAGACCACACTTACATTCAGCTTTCAGTAAGACCCAAGCATACTTAAAGGAGCCCTTCCCCATCTCAGCAGCCTCCTTCTCAATTTTTGATGCTTCTTTGTCCATGATATTTGTAGATCAGATGGCTAGTAGTGGTAGACTTGCCAGAATCTATTTGTCCAGTGATGACAATGTTGATACAAGTTTTTTCCTTTGCCATTCTGGCTTTGATTTAGTGGTGGTTTTCACGACACCCCTGTTCTGGAGGCAAACTTGTTGCAGAAAGCAAGATAGGGTCATTTCTAAGTGCTATGTGAATACTGCCTCCAAACCCTGCTCTACTGCTGTCTGAACCTGAGTGGGAATATATCTAAATATCAGAGTTTATTTTAAATGTAACCCATACAGTTTCACTGTATGCTAATTCACTGTTTTGTTTACTCTGTGCTGTGAATTTAGACATTTGTGTCTCCTCACACTTCTGTTGAACCCAGAAACATTGGTGAGCCCTAAATATCTTTACATACATTCGCCCTCATGCCCACTGTCTTTTAGGTCCCATATACTTGCTCCTTGATAAGCACAGGCCACCGTTATGAACTCTTTATGGTACGTCTGATCTGGCAAGATGGTGGCCAAGGGAAGATGTTTATCTGTACCCTGGATATCTGCCACTTGATTGAGTTCAGTGCAGTTCAAGTCAGCTAAGGCTTACTGAGTGCCGGGTAAGTGGCAGCCAGTGCACAAGGCTCTGTGGGAGATACAGCATATTATTCATTCAGTGTCTGCTATATGCACTGGAGATACAGTGATAGTCAAGAGAAGGCAAGGTCTCTGTTTGCATGCAGCTTATTACATTCTAGTTTCATAAACAAGCAGTGGGGGAAAGACACTTTCAGCTAGTGATGAGCACAATGATGAAAACAAAACAGAATGTTGGGATAGAGTGAATTGGTGTGGGGCATGGAGAAGCAGGGAACAGAGGTCAGGATTTAGACAATTTAAACTGGCAGGTCAGTGAAGGTGGCTTCTGAGCTGAGACCTGAATACAGAGAAGGAGTCAGACATGTGAGAATCAGGGGAAAGAGCCTGTTGTCAGAGGGAATGCCCTGTGCAAAGACCTAAGTTACAAACAAGCTTTCTTAGTTTAAGAAATGGGGGAAATGTAGCCAGTGCGGCGGAAGCACAGTGAGTTAAGGGGAGAGTGGAAGGAAATGAGGTTGGGGGCATAAGCAGGGAGCTATGTGGGCTCTCATAGCCATGAGAACATCTTGTGTTGTGTTTTAAGCAGGAGAGTGACAGGGAGTGATTCACATTTTTTGAAAGTCTTGCCTGCTATGTGGGAAAAGGACTGGGGTACAAAAATGTTTGGGGTGAGTGGCTGAGCAAGGTAAGTTATATTGTTGTTATTGACATTATCACATACCTGGCCAAGGAATTTGAATTTAGACTTTCTCCTAAAGGCAGTGATGTGTGTTAATAATAGCTCCCACTTATCGAACACTTACCAGTATGAGGCATGTGGCCTTATGTGCGTTTTTCATCAAGCACACACATGCACATACACACACTCACATTCACACACCTTATAAGCTGGGTTTATTATTGACATCAGCCTTTGTGGCGGGGAAAATTGAGGTGGAGAGAGCATAGCTACTGACCACTAGTTAGTGAGGAAAGGGAAGAGGAACGGCATGATTCCAGGTGCCCAACTCTGAGAAGGGGAGACTCGTGAGGAAGCACATGGAAGGCCACTGGAGTTGGGCAGTGGTTTTGAGACGCAGAGAAGAGCTGGTCCTGCTGACTGGTGAAGAGCCTGTGTAAGGAACACATATCAAAGGGCAGCCTGCACTGTGTGTAAACCACTGGGGTAAATGCTACAGTCTTTGATAAACCAGAAACTGATGTTGTTACCCCCAGCAATTTACAGACCAGGAGGTGATTAGGTATACCTGTAACATAAACTAAAAGCGGGAACTTCCTGAAGGAGAATTTGTTGATACCCTTAACTGAGAATGTCAGAAAAAGCCCTGGTGTCATAATTGAACTGCTACACCTTCCCCAGGGTTAGTTTTAAGCTAAAATGGTCTTAGAAAATCTGTCCTGTCCTGTCCTGTCTGTGTCCTGTACCCCAAGTAAGCAGGTCGGTTCAGTGCTTTTTTAACCCAGTTAATCTGTCTCTGTCTCTGTTACACAAGCACACATGCAAGCACTCACACAAACACCCTGGGACCTGGACATTCTGAGGCGTCTCAAGAGCCCTGGGGCAGTTTGTTGTGCCCTGAATGTTTCCATTAGGACAAAAATCACCCCCAGGTGTGATTTTGTTTCCCTCAGACACTTAGGGTCTTCTCACTGCCCTGAGACATCATCATGACTTCCCAAGGACGGGGAGTTTGTGTGTGCACAAAAACCACACTGCATGTTTATTTCCCTCAGCCCTCACCAGGGTCAGGTCCTGCTCCTCTGTACCCTGAAGTATTGGGAAAGCTGTTGGGACCTAAATCTGGTCTCATCTATAAGAACCATTTTTTGTTTCATTTTTGCTTTTCCTTCTTATTCTTCTTTGAGAGGACTGACTGTGTTGCTTTTAGTTTTCTCTCAGCATTTGCTCTGGCAAAGCCCAGAGGTGCTGGGGTTTATGGTTGGCCAGGCTACAGATCAGTTCATAGCAAATGACTGCAATTCTAGGAATTGCAGTCTTGATTTGTTAGCCAAAGTCTCCATGCACCAGCAGCGGCAGTAGCTGCCGGTTGACCTGAGATTTATGTGGTGAGATTGCTGTTTTGTTTTGTTTTTCCCCTCCTCAGATGAGAACTACTGTTTGCTAGAGCCGAGATCATCAAAACCATTTCAATTAAGACTTCGTCTGAGAATATAATTAAACCTCCCAAAAATACAAGCCTGGCTTAGTGAAGTGAGGGCAAAAAACAAACAGGGTCAGTACGGAAGAAATATTACTGGTACCAGGTAGATTGAATGGAAACTGACTCACTTTCAATGATATTATAGAAATTAAATAAAATTCTATTCCCTTTTATTATTTTAGCTGAGTATTCTTGTCCAAAATGAAAATCAGATGTTTTTCTTCTTGTTCATTTTTTTCCAAAGCCAATGGTTACAAACACTTACTTAATATAATTTACTGGAGCTTTTTTCTAAAGGAACATTTACATTACTTTCTTTTATGCATGCAGTAACTTTTGATCAAAACATGACTCCACTCCCTTGTTTAATGTTGAGCATCTGGATTAAAGGCTTCTTTTAATCTTAAATACAGATTATGGCTCTCTTTCCCTTTAAGCAAACCGCCATAAAACTTTGGCCCCCTTCCAGTTTTCTTCATTAAAGCTCTCTTTATTATAGTGTTTTCGGATGGCAGTCATTAAATGATTGTTATGCACAATGGGCACTTGATTATAATTATTTAACTGGCAATCAGTTATTGCAGCAATTTGGTGGTGTAATTAAAAGGGAGCATGTTTGTACCTGCCAGCATCTCTGAGATGTTCAGCTCTGGGCTAGGGAAAGAAGCAGAACCTAAACATATGGACAGGAAGGATCGGCACTTCTGTGAACGAAGCTTTTCTTTTATTCTTCTCCAATCTGGTCCTTGGCCTCTTTTGTTCCATAAGGTGGGTGAACAATGGTGACAAAATAAGATGTGCTTACGCATATTTGTGCTACTGACTCCTGAATCTGTAGATTCCTTCAGTAGTGAATGTTAAGTTGCTCTATGTGCTAAGAAAAGTGAAACGGGTAGGACTATATTTATATAATTCTGCTTGTCTTAACCCAAGTATAGGAGTGTTTTTCCTCACTCTGATTTATCAGTTTCAGCGTTTCTTTCTTGACATATAAGTTGATATGGGATACCACTAACAAAAAGTTGCTATAAAAAATACATGACGTTCATTAACACACACCTGGAAAGCCATTAATCACTAAAGAAGTTAGTAACAAGGTGATTTCCAAGTTAAGATGGGCTCCTGCATTATTGTGCACAACTCTTTTCTGTTGTAAATTACACAGGCCTGATTCTTACCAACCTTAGCAAAGAGGAAACTGGTTATGTAGCTGGAATGTTGCTGGAACTGCTTATAGGATTAAAGGAAGAGCTGCAGGAACCAGGGCTCAGGGTTAGGAACTGGGATTCAGTCCCTCCAAGACTCACTTTCTCTCTCTCAGCTGAGCCTGACCAGGCTTTGCTTCATTCTGAGGCGTAGACTTCCATCTTCTCTTTGTGGCAGGAAATACGGCCATTAGTAGCTCCAGATTCCCATCTTCCCAGCTGAGCAACTCCAGTGGAAAGCAACATGTGTCTTCCATCGTTCATAAATCAGTCTCAGGGAAGGACTTTGATTGGCCCTACTTGAGTCGTACACCCACCCCCTGGACTAATTACTATTGCCAAGAAAATGTCACTGTTATTGGTTAAGCCTGGATCAGATATTATCCCTGGGATAGAGAAGATGGAATCCTGTGGTTGATAATCCTGTCAGAGGCAGTAATATGTCCCCACATGCCGTACCCCAATGACTGAGAAAAATGCAATGATTATTTTAGAAAATGTTTTCTACTTGTTTTTTCAAAGTGGATCTCATTCTTTTAGAAATATTCCACCTTTGTAAGACTGAATTATAAAAGTGTCTGAGTTTCAAATGATTGCCAAACCTCACCTATAGTCATTCTTGATTTCAAAAGACCCCTTAGTAGTTTAATCTAAGGGCAGGGTCCTGAAGAGATGGGACAGGCACAAATTACAGATGCCTGCCATAGCTACATTATCACCAGGGACTCAGGATTCAGGGTTCAGGGAGCACAGTGTTCAACTACTACCTCAGAATATTAAACCACTTACCACAGTTCTGGCTAATAAAATTCTCCATTTCTGTCTTGGTTTAGTTCCATATTTGAATCTGTGAGTACAAAGGCAAAACAGTCTACAGAATAGCAGACTTAATAGCAAAAAACCTTAAAAGCAAAAGAAAACATTAATTGAAAATTTAAAAGAAAAGGTCCCTCCCTACCCACACCCACCCACCTACACACCACACACACACACACACTCTGAATATGATCTAATCAGTCTTACTTATGGGGCAAGTATGAATCATCCTATTTATTAAGCAAATAAAGAAGACAATTGAAATGTGCAAGCTCAGACTTGAATAAAAATAATTTTCATTTTCTCATTTCTCTTATTAATTAATGCACCTTTGTTTTTGTGTTATGTATATATTTGTACAACTGAGATATTTAAGCTCAGGGTAACTGAAATGACTAATTGAATACTACCTGAACTCAGGGATGGGGAATCAGCTTCTTCAAATCGAACATGTGCTCGTATATTTACACATACACACTTTCTTAGTTTGTGGATATTGGACACTGCTAGAGGAGTTTCTTGGGAATCTAATCTTCTCAATGGCAAGCTCCTGCATCGCCTTTGCCAGTAGTTTAGTTCATATGGACTCAATGCCAATTTTCTTTTCACATATGTGAAATAACAGTTTGGCACATAGCAAACAAAACAGTGACACCGTAGAGAAGACTGGTGCTTTTTAAGGAGTGCAAAAGGCAGATTCAGAACTAATTTTTTCTTTAGGTGCACGAAGTTTAAATTAAATTAAATGTTGTAAGAGATTACAGTATTTGTGTGACTCAAGAAGTCAAAGGCCGTGGCAATAAAGTATTTTCATTTTATAGAGTTTTTCTTGGAAAGGATGCACACCATATGACAGCAGAGTGCTTAAAACCCAGAGCCTGCTGCCAGCACAAAATCCAAACATCATAAAGTTACTTCCAAAGCCCAGATATTTATCGGTCCCCTCTCTTGGAACAGAGCATCTGTCAACTAGTCCAAGTCCACCAGCTCAGAATCACCTTCCCAGCCTTGGGTTTTGAGTATGAAGCACCAAGTAAGGCATGTTGTCCAGGAAGGAAGGAAAAGCAATAGAACAATTGTCAGATGAGTCAAAAACCACAGACAGCAACATTGTCCCAAGGGACAATTTTTGTCTTTAGCAAAAATTTTTTCTTTAGCCAAAGAAAGTCAAAGGAGGCCAACTAGTGGCCCAGTGGCCATTGCTATGTGCGTTCTTGGTCTCTTGGTCAGTTGTGTTTTTTTTAAGCCCAGTGAACTTCCCTCTAACAAATAGTCTGTCTACCTCTTAAACCTCTCTGCTTAGGGCTGTGTGCCATTACCAGATTAGAAAATTCTAAAGTGAAGGGGCCATTTGTTCAGACTTTCCATGCTTCTGCCGTGCCCTGGAAGCAGTAAAAAGCCTTGTAATCCTTGTTTGTCTGCTTCCCCAACTTCACCCAAAGAGTACTGGGGAGGCCTTTGCTTTCTCTCTAGGCTACTTCTGCGCACAGAAGACCTCTGAAAGCTTTGCTCACCAGGACCTGAAATTCAGGCTCCTCAGTGAATTTCCATCACAGTCACTGCCAAGTCACACAAATCTGTCAAGGAAGGCTTCATAGGAGAGCACCGAGTCCCTGTCCGCTGGGCGACAGCTCAACAACTAGCCTCCAGTGCTGGCTGGCCGGGTGTCTCTTCTTTCCCACTCCCAGCTTTAGACTTCACCACCACCTGCTAATGCATCTACAGAGAGCAAGAGGTCTTGGTCATAACAGATGATTAGAGCTGATGCCAGAAGGGTAAACAAGTCATAAATTACTCTTAATTCTTCTTGGCTATGGATGCTATTAGTTTTTAGTTATGGAAAAATAGACTGCCTTTAATCTTTTTTATTTATATAATAGTTGGTTTTCTTCTATGACTATAAAGCTCACTTTTCTTCAAGAAGCATTTCCTAAGCATGTGCCCTATGCAAAGTGCTGTGTAAGCTGTTACTTGAGCAGGTAGGGGAGTTAGCGTTCAATGGTTCGGAGTTTCAGTTTAGAGAGAAAAAAGTTCTGGAGATGGATGGTGGCCATGGCAGCACAACAGTGTGAATGTACTTGATGCTACTGGACGTACACTTAAAAATGATTAAAATTGTGGGGTTTGTTATATTTTACCACAATAAAAAAATTAGGTTTCTTACACAGTTTTTTAGTCAAGGTTAATTATTTGTTACAAGTTATATGTTCACATATATCTCATAGCAAAATGTAAGTGTATGTGACTTACCACAAAAACCTAGAATTCTACATTTCTTGTATTTCACATAGCAAATGCTGAGGTCATTATTTCACTGATTTCCCCTAATGTCAGAATACTATATAAAGTCTTATTTAAGTTAATGAATGATTATCCCCTGTAACAGAAGTGAAAACAGAATCTCAACTAATGATTTGCATAATACATTCCTAAGTTAGGCCTTAGACTGAAGGTCCATACCGCAGTGCCCCAGAGTGATGAGGGCTTTGATGAGCTTGGAGAACAGACGTCCAGATCTTGTCTTGAGCCTTGGTAAAGTGGAGAGAGTCCTGGCCTTAGGCCAGAGGTGTGACTGCAGGTCAATCATGTCATCTCTGTGGGCTGCAGTGTCTTTATCTGCAAAACGAGAGTAAAGATGCCTACCTCGGCCAGGTTGTCAGGAATAAAAGTACAAACATTTGTGAGAACACTGAGTGCTACGCCAGGGACATACTAGGTAAATCTGTGCCATCTCCCTTCCCTTCCCTTGAGGTCATTGTGATAGTCAAAGGTCTGTAATGCAATGGGTGTCTGAGGCGGGCTCTCCCCTCATCCTGCATGTGTGGGAGCATGTGAGCTGCCTCCTGAAAATCCTTTTCTCCCTCTTCTGATACCAGGGCCCCTTTCCTGTCACTCTATAGACTTTTTTTCCTCCCGCTCTGCCTGCCTTTGAACTGGGGAGCTCATGATAGAAGTGTATTGATGTTGTGTGAGGGGGGAAATGGCCCGCCCCAGAGCCCCTGGCCCAGCGCCAGCAGCAGCTGTGGAAACAAAACAGTGCTTAGTGTCTGATGGAGTTTGGGCCTCTTGCTCTTCCAGGACCCCAAGGCCTCACTGCCTCACCCCTCAGACCCACCACCTTTCCCTTGGGTTAGAATCTCTTCCCCTTGGTTTCCTTTGACCTCTCATTCATTAGTCTAAAGCCAGCAGACCCGTGTCTTTTCAGTGAGTAGCTTGGCCCCAGCAGGCCTTCCTCCGGGTCAGAAAAGCTGTCCAGCAACTGTACCCTTCCTTCCTTGTGAGTCCATGCTGCTGCTCCTGGCTCCAGGAGACAGTCTGGCCCTGCATCAGGCCTCACCAAGAGCTAGAATTCAGTTTGTTGAAAGATGAGAGTACTTTGATTGCTGGTATAGTTTATCAGCCTTCTCGAGTGAATAACATCCTTTTATATCTTGTAAACATCTCAGTGGTAAATTGCTGGCCACCCCCTCCATACCAGCACCATGAATTACAGGGGACAGCTAGTCCCAGGCTGTCCAGTGGTTCTCAATCCTTTTATTATTTTTTTAACCTTTTAATTGAGGGTTATATAATTTATATACAATTAAGTACACACTTCTTAAGTGTACATCTCATTGATTTATTATCTATACACCTGTGTAAATACCACCTAAATCAAGATTTAGAACATTTTCTAAAGCCTCCCTCGACTTCTCTTCTACCCTGTGTCCCCAAAGATGGATAACCACTATTTTGACCTCTATCACCGTAGGTTAGTTTGGGTTCTCAACTTTTTTTCACCTATGCTCACCCCTAAGTTCCCCTCTCCTATTTAAAATCATTTAAGAATTCAAAATTAATTATTGCCTATTATAACCAAAAAACCCCTAGAGTAATGATAATTTAAAAAATGCTTTTCCTGCCCTTCCCTCCCCCACACATTCTAATACACGCTTTCTCCCCTTTTCCCATCCCCAAACTAGGTCATGGGGAGGGAGGGTGACACCCCTATCCTTTCTGGGCAGTACTGCGCAATCCCCAAATCTGGCAGAGAAGAGAAACATACACCCCAGAACCGTAGTCCTATATTCCTGGTGCCCAAACCTCACATTATAGTATTTTCTAATCTGAACAAGTGTGTGGTTATTAGAATTATCAGACAGCCACTGAGCTCCCAATGTGCACAGATTCCTACTTCCCATTTTCTTTCAAAGTAGGATTTTTCTTTCTCCCCGATTATGATTTATCTTGGGAATGAGGATTGCATTTAAAGGGAGTATCACCATTGCATCCCCCTTTCAACATGTTAAAGTTGACCATCTTGAACTGTTCCTCATGAGGAACACGATGGGAAGATTATTTTACAGGAGGTGCACAGAAGCCCCCATTTTGGCATGTACTGCCATACTCAAATCCTTGTATTTAAAAGTGGAGCTTAGTCTGTTTATCCTACAGTAAAAATATCTACAAGAAGCTATTATTATATTGACATTAGAGCCAAACAGGAAATCAGAGGATTCACAGATGTTATCTCCTTTAATTCAGTGGGTTTTCTACAAACTGACCTTGCAGCCAATCAGGATAGGCACTACAAAAGGATTTAATGAACATGTTATTGACATAATGTTTATTCCTTGGGCTTTGCAGGCTACATCGTGTTCCCAGAGTTCCGAGGGCTAAAGAGACAGGAAAACTTAGAGAGAGAGGTGAACCCAGCAAGAAAGAATTTAGATAGATCTCATCACTACCAAGAAAATATAACTATAATTTTTTTCATATTGGGTAGAACTGGATATAATTCAACAATTTTGTATAAGCATTTATTATATGCCCAGAATTGCAGAACGCACAGTTTGGAACCTAAAGGGAAGGTGAGGTGCCAAAAAGGTTAAATCCTCAAAACTGGCTTTTTCAGGATTTTTATCCGTGATTTAGATTAGGACAAAACTGGCACATCTAGCAAATTCGTGGATGATGCTAAACCAGGAACAGAAATAAAATCAGGATCTAAAGAGATCGTGACATGCATAAGGCTGAGCCTAAAATACTGAAATACAACAGGCACAAGTGTAAGTCCTTAGATCTTAAAAAAAAAAAAAAGTTTCCATGAGTATAAGATGGGAGAGATGTAATAAATAGCACCTGTAAAAGGTTTCTGACACCTGCAAGCACACTATGAGTGAAGGAAGCAGCAGTGTGAAGGGACATAATAACAACATAGTGTCTGCACCGTTGAAGGTACATTTCTACAAATTGAATGGCGAGACCCACACCTGGAGTATTGACTTCACATTGCTACACTTTAAGATGCTGAAGCACGTTGAGAACCAGGACCAGAAACCATGATACGAGGAACATTCTCAAATAAAGAATGAATAGTTAGGTGAAAGACGAGAAAACCAAAGGGATGCCTTTGTCCTATGCACAAATACCTGTAGGGCTGGCCTGTGTGTGAGGCATATGAAGGCAAAGCTAGAACTAGGGGACAAAGCTAGAGAAGGGTCTTCAGTTCAGTTTGACAAAGACCTTTTTCCCACGCTTGAAGATGGTGATCCAGAATGGAATAGGTGGTCTCGTGACTGAGCACAGTGTGGAGGACTGCCATTTGTGGAGGGTGTAACCCATGCCAGTCCTCATGCCAATTGTAGGGCCCCAGAGGCCACCTGTCAGAGGCGCTGTGGAGGGGATTTGTGCACCCCGCAGATGTTTGAAGGAGATGCTCTGTAAAGCCTCATCCAACCCTGGTATTCTCTGGTTGCTTATGTGTGCACATGGTCAAAACACACAGTACAGGATCTGGTGAGTTCTAGTAAGATGGCCATGGGCTAGAATGCCTGGGGAAGGAGGCAGGGATTGCTGTGGCTCTTGTAGTATAGACAGAATTAAGGAGCTCAAGATGATTGAAGGCTTGAAGGTAGGCATGCATGGGGGTAAGAGGGCAGGTTGGAGCCCATCATGGCTGACAGCCATGGATACCAAGTTTCTGTTTTGCCTTCATTCATAAGTGTGGCTCTAGAAGGCTCTTCCTTAGTTCTGGCCACCAGCACTCTTTATCTAGTTTTATTTAACTTCCCAAATTCACCCTTTATTTTCTTTTAACTGAATAGACAACAGATGCAAAGTGCATACAGTGGTGTTAATTTGGTTCATTTGTACTGTAAGGACTTACACTATATTGTGTTACCTTTTGCAAGTGCACCACACTTTTATTTCCAGACATTTTTTCCAGACAACAGCCCTATGGTGTAAATAAGTTCTCACTTATTCCCTGTATCCCAGACGAAGAGGTTAATGCAGGAGAGGTTAAGTGATGCTGTGAAAATGGTTTTGTAAGTGTGACGAATATCCCATTTCATGAGAGGCGAGGCCACTGGAAGGAGGACGTTATCGCCCTTTAACTAAAGAAACATTCACAGAGAAAGGGTTTGGCATTGGCAAGGCCAAGTTAAACAGGATACTGCATTCTCTCCAAGTGTTTCCACCACCGCACCCCTCTCTTCACACTGACGCTTGCGGGTCACTTCCTAATCCGTGAATGGGTTCACTGACCTGTAAGCAGGAGTGGGAGATAGAGATTTCATTTGCACAAACTCACGGGGGGAAGTCATTTTGCAAGTTTCCCAGGGATAAGAGAATGTTTTTCCTTCCTCCTCCCTTGCCACCCCTTCCCTTCCCCCACTGTAAAACACCCACAGCCTCTCTGCCCTAGCAAAACCTGTGGCACAAACCTGCGTGTAGATGCAGACTATGGCCATGTTTATCCTGTTCCCCTCTGGGAGCTACTGAGTCTGGGACTTTGTGCCCTCACTGGACCAATGCCTCTAAAAAGACACTTCAGGGCCATCAAAGAGACTGTACTATCTGGGGGCCATTTAAAAAGCCAGAGACCTATTCTGTGACTCATCGACAAGTCCTGACATTTACTAATCCCATCATCTTACAGGGCCCCAAATACTGTTTCATTTGATCTTATACCCAGTTTGAGTAAAGAATCAGGAGTGCTTTATGGGCTAATTCTGTAGGATACATTATCATTTCTTCTGAAGCTAGAAAGGAAATATAAATCTGTTATTGCTTAAATTAAAATAAAATAAACAAAAATCTGTAGGTCTTTCATGTCCTGTCTGATGCAGCCTTTATTGGGCATTTCTTGTGTTCATAATTATTTCAAGTTCCAAGTCTGTTATTCTGTTTCCTGCTTCCCAGGATTTTCCATAGTCTTCACCCCATCAAATCTGGCTGCTCCTACTCTGTCTTAATGTGGGTTATACAGAGCTTGTTTGTTCCCCAGAGACATGAAGCAGATCAGTGGCTTAATTTTTATTTTAAATGTCTGCGAGCCATCATCATGGGGCAACTTTGGTATATAAGACTGACTTTTGTTCCCCAGAAGTCTCTGCCAATATTCTGGTCTATTGTATACATTCACTGCTATTATAGTAATAATAGTTTACAGGAGCCCAGATTATGATATTTAATAATATAGAGCCTTTTGTTGATATAAATGCTTGATGCAAATTGGAATGAAATATTGAAACCACACTTTTGGCTCTACGTAGCAATACACAAGAAGATTGGACTTGATGCATCAGGTAGACATGAGCCTTCTTTGGCATTTAGTGTTTCTTCTCACCTCCCTTATAGAGCCCTCATTTTCAGAGTGATGAAACAGGCCTATGACCACTGTTTGGTGAGTTTATGGTCAAACTGAGATTCAACTCTAAGTCTCCTGACTCCCAGTCCAGTACTTTTTTTCTCCTGTTCCATGTTTAAACATTCTTTTATATACTTTCCTAGGAGCAAGCCTCTGGTCTCCAAGCAGAATGTCTAAAATCTTGATTCTAGTTTGCCTCAGTTAGAGAGAATCCTAAAGCAGCAGTTTTTCAAGCACACGGTCAATGGCTACAATTCCTATTATCAGGGATTATGGTTTGGAGTATTTTGAGGTATGGACCCTGGGTAGTGCAGTGCGGCTGCTGAAGGAAAGGACTGACACCTACTCTGTTATATCAGGTTTTTACTATGTAGGTGCATTGATTTTTCAGGTGATATAATTTCTTAGCTTCTCATTCCTCCAGTCCATCCACTGCCCCCACTAGGATTAATCTTCCTAAAACACTGGTTTTTACTATATCACTCCTATGACCTAACACCTCCCCTACTTTCCCCAGATCAAAACTCCAAACTCCTCAGCTGTTCCTCCAAGGTCCCCAGCCAGATCACTGTCTTCCCTGTCTCCAGAACAGGCCATGTTCATTCCACATTCTCTTTGCTCTTATAAAGGCCTTTTCTCCTGTCTGTGGTTCAGTCCTTCCCACAGTGGCCAGGCCAGTCCCACTCGTTTGATTCTGTCCCAGACTGTGCTCCCTGTATTCTGAATTCCTGAAATGTCTGCTAATTCAGTGAGTGTATAAGCCTAACTGTTCACATCCCGATTACATGACTGTCATGACTCTGGTCTCTGAAAGTAAGCTGTGAGCTCCTAGAAAAGTTCTCAAACTTTCTAGTCACGGTGCTCTTGGAGTCTTAGGAATTGTTTCACAGAGCCCCTTTGGTCAAAAAAATACATAGTAGTTCCATTTGTTAAGTATTTAGGACCAGGCAACTTAATACTTAATGTCTTAGCAATTGAGTAGCTATTTGAAAAAAATGCAGTACATACATTAAAAGAAAAGATCACTGTTTCATTCTGAAATTACCAGTTATTTGCTAATAGGATGTATGCCCCTGTTGGGTACTGCACAACATCCCAAATCCTGGAATCACATGGGAACCTGACATACTCCTTTCCTGTTCTACGTTGATTTTCACACAATACTTACTTTTATAAAACAACTGCCTAAAACCCGGTTTTGCTTGCTACTCTCTGCCTGTGGGGTAGCCCATTCTCTGTCTCACTGCTTCACTAATAGACTCACTTTCACTTAAAAAACAAACAAACAAACAAACAAAAAACAACCACCAATAAGCCTCCCCTTCCCCCCAGTTTTGCAAAGATAGATCATCAAAAGGAATGTAACACAAAGTAATGCTGAAGCTGTAAACTACCTTGATCTGGTAGTTTGTGCAGTGCCCAACAGGTTGTGTATCATGGTGTCTCCCCCAAAAATTTAAAATATCTCGTGGAGCCAAGTCACTGCAGTGTCCAGGCACCAAGGCACACAGTTGGGAACCACAGTTCTAGAGCACAAGTGTAATATCTTACTTCTCTTGTGTGTTCTCCAAAGTGCACTGGGTGATGCAGTCCTTATCGTAGGTAGCCACTAAATGCTTTATGAGGATCTCAATCCTTGACCTCCTGATAGAGGCCACAAATGTCACAACTTGAGCAATATGCTAAGTTCCCTGGAACAGCAATAATTGAAGTTAAATCCATTTGAACATCTTTGGGGGATGCTGTAAAGGAAGTTCCTGTTCCCTTCCATAGCTGAGGTTCTGTAATTCAGTGGCAATGACATGCCATATAAGACCAGTATAAGCACAATTGCATGACAGTGGTGAGAATGAAATGTCTCAAATCCCTGTGCCAAAAACGTAAAAATATTTGAATTCTAACAAGCTGAGTTTGGTTTGGAGGAAGGAAGTAGAGACATAGAACTGTTATTTCCTTAATAAGCTAGATTAATTGATAAACCACCTTCTTTTCAATTGCTACAAAAATTGAACATATGCTAAAACACAGAAAACTGCAGTACATACCAAAAAAGTTGAAATAGCACAAAAAACATATCTGATCCCTATGTAATACAACTGAAAAATACAAGTTAAAAACAAGTTAAAACTGGAAATAAAACACCACTCGGAAATGTAAAAATTCTTCTTGGGTGAATGAGGAAATAAAAATAAAAATTATAGACTATCTAGAAAATGTGAAAATTCTACGCATAAATATTTTTTGATACAGCTAATGCAGTGCTTAGGAAAATTCACCAACTTAAGTTCTTATGTGAATAACAAAAATGAATAAAATAAAAGAAATTATGCATCGAACTTACAACATTATAAAAAGAACAGGAAAACTTACCCAGGGATGACAGGAAAAAAATCTGAGAAAAGTGCCTGACACATAGTAAGCACTTAATAGGTGTTAGCTCTTATCTTTAGTTGTCAAGTAGATTGAGGAGTTTCTATTTGAGTAGTACAGAAAAATCTCTAGGATATAGTGCTAAGTTTAAAAAGCAAGGTTTGTCTATGGCCACCCTGAACAAGCCTGATCTCATCCCAAAAAGCAAGGTTGACTTTTGAGACAGCTGGGGAAATTTGAATATGGACCCTATGTTAGGTGATATTATTGAATTAATGATAAGTTGCATAGGTGTGATAATATTGTGGGTACATAGGAGAATGTCCTTATTCTTAGGGGATACATGCTAAAAGATTTAGAGGATGTGTCATTGATGTCTACAGTGTATTTTCCAGTGGTCCGGGGGGGGGCAAAAACATATTGAGAGAGAGAGAAATGTGGGAAAATATTAATCAGTATAATTATGTGAATAGTATAGAGGTGCTTATTCAAGTTTTCTCTAAGTTTGAAACTTTTCAGAAGAAAAAGAACAAATACTATTACCAAAAATAAACAAGGTACAGTTTATGTTTTTCTAAATCATGTGTATGTTTGTGTGTTCATGTGCTTGTCCATACATGAACTGTCTCTAAAGTATACACCCAGTCATTTCTACTAGGAAAGGGGACTGGTTGGCTGGGGACAGGACCAGGAGACTTAGCTTTTGAATCTTGTACTGTGTACTTACATATTCTGTTTTAAAAACATGCTGTTGGGTTGTGTTTTTAATTTTAAACTCTCTGTCCTGTGCCAGTCTTATTGTTGTGCCATCAGTGGACAAAGGAGATAAGAGTACCTGGAGGCCAGGAGACCATTTAAGAAGTGCCTTTTCTCAGGGCCAGTTTCTTCAGTGGTTTCTTCTTCAGACCAGCCCCACGGCACTGCTGATCTTCCTGCGGGTGAGCAGCCTGTGTGCTTCCTGCCCCAGCATCCCACCCCACCCGCACGGAGCAGCCCTTTGGCCTTGGCTCTGTGGGGATTTCATGAAGGCGTTTTTACAGCTGGTTGAAGGTGGTGGGCACATGGGATGGTCCTCAGAAGAAATAGGTGTGGGCTTCCTGTTTTCACTGTGACTCAGACATGTGGGAGAGCAGTTCTGTAGAATACTCTTAATAAATAACTTCTTTACCCTGACACCAGTGAGACTCCCCAGTGTCACAGTTGGAATTGAGGGCAAGAGGTACCTGATCCTGATGTTTCCCTCCACTCATTTGCCACCCACTATACTGGGCAGGCTGCTCTCTGGAAAGCTGAGGGGGCAAGCCACGTTCCTCCCATGGCCTCGCCTCACTATTTTCCGTCATGGCCTCCTAGAAAGCAAGCAGGAGCTATAGGAGGAAATGGCCTATCAGCAGAGTCATTGTGAAGGTTAGACACCACTGTGCTGTGGTCCTGGCCTGCTGGTTATGCCATTTGATTCCTCTCTATGTCATCCCTATAGGCTCCTGTATTTATGGCAGGTTAGCTGATGTTTGTATTTCTTACTTCTATGTTGGAAAGGGCTTCTTCTCTTTAACCCCAGATAGTTGAGCAATCACTTAGTCGAGTATTATGCTAGATAGAGGAGTTACAGCCCTGCTGTCAGTCAGATTGTGTTCTGGTGCTAAAGGCTGCAGATATATTCATTTATAACTGTAAAGGCCACTAGATACATATAAGAGATGGTCATCAAGTTTGAGGATGGAGAAGACTTCATGGAGGAGGAGCCACTTGAGCTGTATCTAAAAGAGCTAGTAGGATTTTAACACAGAATATGCACAATGAGAACCATGGGTTTGAAGGCATAGTTTTTGCCTTTTTCAGATAACCAGAGGGTAGAGTGCATGTAAGAATTCTTCAGAGAAATGAAGCTTTAAAGTTAGTAAGGTAGGTGTGTGGGGGTGAGGCTGGGGAGAATTTTGAATGGACTTTATCCTGAACATGTGAGGGAATCCAAGAATTGTATTAAGCAGAGGAGAGACATGGTAAGGACTGTTAGAAAAATGCCTTTGGCAGCAGGAAGGCATGAATTAGAAAGGGAGAGCTGAGGCCTGATCAGGAGACAGGAGGAGGAGGTAGTAGCAATAGGGGAAAAAAAGAAGGAAAGGATGAATTTGAGGGTAGGTACTCTGTTAGAAGTGAGCAAAATAGATGGGTAGGCAGAAGGCAACTTCAGCTACTTATTCTTTTTCTGTTTCTACTGATTCTGTCAAATGGGGGTCAGACCACAGGTAAATAGCAGCAGTATTTTTATCAGTACCTCGGGCTATGAAAACAAAAAACAAAATGGAGTATAATGTGGAAATAATTGCATAAAGGCCTAAGTAGGGACAAGAGTTTAAGGCATATGAAAGAAATGAGCATCAATTAAAAATGCTAATGGATCTTCTTAAAGAAGAGGGAGGAGGAGGGGAAAAGATAAAAAAATGAAAAATAAGATGGCAATAAATACATATTCATCAACAATTGAATCAAAAAAACAAAATAAACGAACAAGCAGAACAGAAATAGACTCATAGATACAGAGAACATCTTGACAGTTGCCAGATGGGAAGGAGGCTGGAAGGGATCGGTGAAAAAGATGAAGGGATTGAGAAGTACAAACTGATTGTTACAGAATGGGAATGTAAAGTACAGCACAGGGAATATAGTCAATAATATTCTAATAACTATGTATGGTGTCAGATGGGTATTAGATTTATCAGAATGATCACTTATGTAATGTTATCAGGTACACATCCCAGTTATCTAATCACTGGGATGTGCACCTGAAACTAATATAATAATGTATGTCAACTGTAATTGAAAAGTTTTTTAGCCCAGCTGGCCATGGCTCAGTGGATGAGCATTGACCTAGGATCCAGGAGATCGGGGTTCGATTCCCAGTCAGGGCACATGCCCAGGTTGCGGGCTGCAGCCGATCAATGACTCTCTCATCATTGATGTTTCTATCTTTCTCTCTCCCTCTCTCTGAAATCAATAAAGATATATTTTTTTAAAAAAAATTTTTAATGATTTAAAAAAATGTTAGTACTCAAAAAAAAAAAAGTCATCCTATATGTCTTAACTTTCATGCGTTGATTTCTGCACATGCTGAAGTCAGGAAATGAGAAAAGTCCTCTGCATTTAGAATCAGGGATCCAGCATACAGCATTCCTTCTCTGCCTCTTAACAATCTATGAGACCTTGTGTTAACCACTTGACCTTTCTAGACTGTGGTCCCTTCCATCTTAAAACAGGATTTGTCTGTTGCCCCAGGATTCCTTTCAGATCTAACATCATATAGATTCTGCTGACAACATGTTAGGCCTTTCCCCTGAGGCATGTCTTTCTGGATACCACTCACCTTTTTCTTTCCCAAGAAGAGGAACTACTTGCTGAGTTTCTGTAAACCACTTCCATAATTCATATGATTTATTTCTAAATCTGACCCACTGAAAATATATGTGCCTATATTGGGTTAAGGGCAAGAAATCTTCTAAAGGATTTATGAAGCAAGTTGTAGTGTACTTCCCCTTACCTTTTAGCTAATGGGCTAATATAAAGAGCTAGTGAACCCTGAAGAGTGATTATTGCTTTAATTGGCATTCAACTATGATACAAGGCAGAAAGAACTTGGCAAGATACCCTCAGGTGTGTGCCTACTTGAGACTACTGCTCTGCCCTTGAAGAGTACAGTTGTGTTACAGACATGATGAGATATATGTTTCCCAGGTGAATTTTTTTGTACATTTGAATTCTAAGTTCAAATAATCTCTCTTTCCATCTATTTGTCTTTTTACCATATTAATAAGTTAATTTTGACGTCTTTGTCTACTAAATCACATATCTGATAGGTCATCTCTGATCTGCTTCTATTCACTGTTTTATCTCTTGATAATTTTTCACTTTTTATAGGTGATTTTTTTGTATGTGGGCTGGGTGTGGGGCATATTTAGTAATTTTTTTATGATATGTGAGATATTGTAAATGATATATGTACTCTGGATTTTGTTACAGTGTTCTAAAGAGTGTTTAATTATCTTGTGACAGTCAGATAAATTACTAGGAGGCACTTTGATTCTATTAAGGCCTGGTTTAAGCTTGTTAGGGCAGATCTATTTCAGTGTTCCCCTTGCTCCTAGAATATGGTTGCTAATCTTATAGGCAGCCTTTCTGGAGTTCTAATACATGTTTGATATGTTCACCTATGTCTTCCACTCTGACTTGGCCTAAAATCCAACATCTCTCTAGTACTGTTTAATATCTGGCATTTCCTCTGAGCCTTAGTTCTCACCTTCCCAGCATGTACTTTCTTCTTCCAGATTTTTAGGTGTCTCACCCTTCACTTTGAAGCCCAATAATTAGCCAAGGTTCCAATTTCCACATAGATTTCTGGGTTTCTTCCCTGAGGTTCACCTATCTCTGCAACCCTGCTCCCCAGATCCCAACATCCTTCACAGCATTGTACTCTGATTTCTGTCTTCTCTCTCTATCAAGACCATTGTTCCCTGCTTGAGTTTCTGTGTTATTGTTCTCTGAGCCTAATAACAATTATTTCACATATTTTGTGAAGCTATTGTTGTTTATGACAAGAGAGTAAGTCTGATATAATCAACATTATCATGGTCAGAGCTGGAAGTCAGCATTTTGCTGTCTTGATTTCAGTTACATTTCTTTACATTCTCATTTTAAAAGAATAATTTATGACTGATTTTGATTTTGAGTTTGAGATTACTTCATTGAGGTAGTTTTATTATTTAGTAATGTTTCCCAAATATGGAATGTGGATCTTGGGTGCCTTTATTGTTTAGATAGAAAATTATTATTTTTTAGCAGCATCTTTACTAATGCATGAATGTTTTAATTGCCTATTTAGCTTTGGTGCTCACTATGCTAAAAATTAGCTTCTTGACATTTGCTTGGTTTGAATTTTGTGGAGGGTTGAGAGTCCATTCGGGTTTGCCCCAATATTCCTGATGAGCATGGTCTTAGTAACAGCATATCTTGGCAAAACTGATATGTTCTGAAATGGCAGCTACTAGAGTTTAATTCCTTTGGCCCTAAGTTTTATCTCCCGTGAAAGTTGAGCCACTTCAAGGGAAGAATGGCAGAGTAGGCTGTATTAGTAATTCACACCACTAGGAGAACAAATTATCAGATCCCCTCTTGTGGAGTTAGTTTAATAATAAGTGGGAAGAAGTTTTTGTGGTTAGCTTTGGTGTCTGAGGCAGTGAACAGGCCATACAAGGTAGGAAAGCATAATGTGGAAGGGACAAGAGAGGGAAACTTTATCATTGTTTTAATCTTCTTCAAGGAGCTGGGCTCCTTCATTTTCACATCTGTTTCCTCAAGAAATTCTTAGTGCAGTGTGATAGGTACTAGAGTAATAAAGCAGAGTCAAAAATGATGCAAATAGACTGATAATATAGAGTAAGAATTAAAATGATGGTAGGCTGAAAAAGACCTACAACTTTAAGAGAGGAGAAAATAGGTAATATACGAAGAACCAAAAATCAGAATGGTTTCCAACTTCTCAGTAACTACCCTGGAAACCAGAAGAAGTCAATGGAACAATGCTTTTCAAACCAAAAAGGAAAATTATTTCTAATCTACAGTTCTATATCCAGCCAAACTGTTCATTGAGTTTGAAGGTAAAGATATTTTCAGGTACACAAACGATCTCAAAAAATTTATCTTCTGTTCAATCTTTTTGAGAACCCACTGAAGGATGAACTCCAGAAAAGCGAAAGAGTAAAACAAGAAAGAGAAAGAACCCTGGTCAGTGTGGCTCAGTTAGTTGGGCATCATCCTGTGCACTGAAAGGTCGCTAGGTGTATTCTGGTTCAAGGCACATGCCCGGGTTGTGGCCTTGATCCCTGGTAGGGTGCATGCAGGAGGCAGTCTATCGATGTTCCACTCACATCATGTTTCTCCCTCTCTTTTTCTCTCTCCCTCCCCCTTCCTCTCTCTCTCTAAAAACCAATTTAAAATCTTAAAAAAAGAAAGAAGGAGGAAGACATGAATTATAGGAAATGGGGGATGGCACACAGGAGAGAGTTAAAGGAATCCTTAATAATGGTGAAGGGAAATCTTAGGATGACAGTTGTGCCTGAAGCATTGAGGGAAACTAGAACAGATCAGAGCAGAGCAGAAGGCCCCCAGCACGGATTTTGTTAAGAAAGTGAAATTGCTTGAATATGTGTTTGAGCATATATTTAGGAGATTTAGACAATTGGCAGAAATGTTGGGATTAAGTTATCCGTAAGTACTTAGGAACAAAACAAAACAAACAAAAAAAGATAATTGTTAACTCCAGGGAAAACAATGTTGTAGAAGAAAGAAAAAGTAATCGTTGTATATTATAGTGCTCAACTAGATATACAATTAAGTAGTCATAATAATGTCAACACTGGATATTGATCCAATTAAGCTTATATTGTAATTATGTTGAAAGGATGGGAGGACAAGAATGTAAGAGTTTGTGATTGTAGGGGTGAGAGGGCGCTTAACAATGAAAGAGAGCTAAATCTTCATTTACCAAAATAGGAAATAGATATATAATGCTTAAACTAAAAAAAAAAAAAAAAAAAAGAGGTAACAATATAGACATATTATTTTAATATATAGAGGTAACTTAAATAGTATCAAGTAACTCACTATGGGGAGTGGAAGGTGGAAACACGCTTTTTCCCCATAACATGCCTTGGAATTATTTTTTTTTAAACTATGCTCATATATAAATTAGAATCAAATGAAAACTTAAAAAGAACAAAACAAAATTGAAGAGTCGTAATAAGAATGGACACTGAGGTTTTGGAGGATGAGTAGGAGTTCTGTAAGCAAAGGGAATGGAGACATGTGCTAGCAGGTAGAGAGAACCAAGACTGGTAGTAAGTAGGGCGGAGGTAGCAGGGCCTCTGAAGAAAGCTTGAGATGTGGGGTATAGACACACCTATGTATTTCTCTCTTTGGTTTCTATTTGTTGTTTAGAATTTCAGATCTGGTTCTTTTGTTACTGATAAAATGACCTGTTACTATATTTGATTATTGTTCTAAAATAAGTGTTCTTTGTACTAATTTCAAAGGAAGGAATATGAACTGTCATTGAAATGATCTTTGCAGTAGTTTGCTGAAAAGGCAGTGTCATTTCCAAGTCCTTACCTGGACTTCAGAAGAGTCTTTTAACTACCACTCCCAGCCCTCAGGAGTCCTTGCAAGACAATAGACTCCAAAGGAAACTGACACTTTGCCAAGTATTTGTGAAATTCGGATGTCTGCAGCATCCCAAAGCACCTAGGGCAGAAAAAGGACTTAGCAGACCTTTGTGCCGCAGAGGCAAATGGACACCTGGGGGAGTGGTCAGGTGGTTAAGAGCTAGTTGTGGGTCTTTTTGAGCCAAGTCACATCCTGCTGCTGACTGCCATCCGCTGGAAAGGACATGGTGTGGTGCTAAGATCTGGAGTTGACTCCTGGCTCTACTATCTTTGTCACTTCAACAGAGTCACCTAACCTCTCTCAGAGTAAGATAGGGATAATAATCACAGGGTGATTATAGGTGTCAGGTAAAATTATGTATATGGGAATGCTTTTATAAATAGAAAACTCCTATTACAAATCTTGGTTTCAATTAGTAAATTTCTCTACCTGTTGAATTTGTCTCTACAAATGTGCCTTCTTTCTCTAGAATATTTATTATTGATTCCAGGTAGTTTTTTGAATTAGTTAAGGTATAGGTTAAGGTACTATAACAGAGAGACCCAAAAATATGGCAGTTCAAACAAGATAGGAATTTGTTTCTCTCTCATATAACAGTCTAGAACTGGGCTATCCAATGTGGTAGCCACTAGGTACATGTGGCTATTTACATTTAAATAAATTAAATTTAAATAAAATTAAAAATTCCGTTTCTCAGTTGCATTAACCACATTTCAAGTAGCCACTTGATTAGGTGCTGTTGCATGGAACAGCACATATAGAAGATTTCCACCACACAGAAAGTTCTGTTGAGCAGCCCTAATCTAGAGTAGTGGTCCAGAACTTGCAGGGTCTACAGGGTCATGCATGGACATGAGTTCCTTAAATACTATGTTCTCTTATTCCCTAGGTAAGGCTTCATAATGTTTTTTGTGCCATAAATCCCTTTGGCAGTCTGACAAAGCCTATATACCACTTCACAAAGTAATAATGTTAAATGTGTAAGATAAAATACATAGAATTACAAAGTAAAGTAACTATGCTGAAGTACAATTGTCAATGTATTTTTTAAAAATAAAACCAACTCATGGTACAGTAATGTGTGCTTTATTAATAACATTAAATAACCTAGTGGCAAGTATAATGTGACATGAAAATATTTGTAATTTCAGTTGGTGACAGAGTCATGGCTACTGCTAATATCAGATAGATAAAGGATAGTAAAAATAAAGTTTCATAGTTTTTTCCCACCCAAGATAGAGACCAACAATTTTATTTATGGACCCCAGGGGGCCTGTGGACTCCAGGGTTAAGAAACCCTGCTGGATATTGTAAAAGCTGGCTGGGCAATGCCAAGTCCACACTCCAGAAGGTAGAAAGGAGAAAAGAGAGGAAATGGAAGGCAGATGATTTCCCTCTTAAAGTACATGACCCGAGAGTTGCTCACATCCCATGGCCAGCAGTTGGTTCCACGGCCACCTGTGGTATAAGGCAGGCTGGGAAATGTAGTGTGCAGGGCAGCTCTGCACCGTGCTAGTGAGAAACTGGGAGGAGTTCTATCAGGAAAAGGAAGAAGGGAAGAATGGATGTAAAGATAAGGAGTCTGCCACTGCTTGGTTCATCACTGTGGAACTGAGACAAAACACGTTCATTCAAAAATGTGCTTAGAAGTCACAAGTCTAAATCAGAAATGCCAGAAAGAGTTTCACTCTGACTAACTGTGGGCAGGCCACCAACGTGTTGCCAGTGCCTGAGGCACCACCCGGGTCTAAGGGATATAACATATTTTGAGTTAATATTCCCCAATTCTGTGGATATGCCTGAAGTCACTGGCAACATTTTAGCATTAGCACAGAGAGGACATTTTCCTCAGTATCAGAAGTGTGTTTGTTCCTTGTTTAAAGCAAACTCGGTATGCTATGATCTGTACTTACAAAACTAATAACGAATTAGGTGTCTGCTCCTGTCACCCATGGCCAGTATTCTATGTGCAAGAGAGCATAAAGTAGCAGGAAGCTGGCTTTTCCCAACAAACAGATCCCTTGAGCACATGCCCTTTAAAGTTTAAAATAACAACCCCTTGGGTTGCACAGGACTTTAACTTTTCAGAGAGCTATAAGTACCTTAATTCTTCTTATTTTATTAAAGCTCCCAAATCATGGGATTATTTTTTTTTTTTTTCAAGTTAGTTAAATAAATAGCAATTATGACACAGCAGCACATGGCCAGCAGCTTTTAAGCCTTTAGATGGAGGGTTTGGAAAGGCGCACTTAGAGGCGAACTTGGTTGGCTTCTGCTGGACTGAGGGAGGCAGAGCTGTTCCAAGCCCAAATAACACTTAAAGGGCCAGATGATCCCTCGTGGGCTTCCCCTTGTATCCGTCCAGGAGGATGTTTTTCCGATACAATGTCCAGCGTCCTAGATTGTGAGCTCCCAAGGGGCAGGCACTGGGGTCTTTGTACCCCCACAAAGGCTGGTGCAATTCCTTGTACTGTACATCAAAGACACGAGACATATGTTTGCTGACAGATAATTTCTACTTTATAAGCATTTATAATAGCCTTTTAAGTAAGTGTCATTTTAAAGTTTGCTGAATGAAGGGTGGCTTTTTTTAGCCTTAGGGTTACCATTGTTTTATTTTGTTTGTATTTTTTGGCCACCCCTCCCCCAATCCATCTCTAGTTTTAAAATGTGATTCACTAGGAAAATATGACTCCTTTAATTGAATTCATTTTAGAGCCAACTTTTCAGGAACCTATCTATTTCTGTAAAGTGAGATCCACTTGCAAGTGTACCGTTTGGTGCCAGCACTCAGATTTTCCCTGACTCAGTTGTTCCAGTGGTGTTTGAAATATCCATAAATCAGGCAGCCAGTGCCCCATACTTGTAAGGATTATTTACTGGGTCTTGTGATTCAGCCCAGGATCCTGATAGTGATCTTGGACGGGTGATATAAATAGGCTAGGATTTGCCAATGGCTATTTTTATAAGGGAAGCTTTCTAAGTTGATTTCTTTGAACCCAGAATGACTTCCTCCCTCTGGCTTCCCCTGTTTTCCTCCACCAGTGGGGAGATCCTCTCTTCATTCTTCCTGTCTGTCTTTCCCCCTCCCCCAACCAGCTGGTGTCTGCAGAAATCAGAAGGAAGATACGTGCCTGACACAGAGTTGCTTGAAATCATATCTTCAGCCCCTTTCAGGATCATCTTTCTTTCATCCGGCCCTAAGAATGGCAACTACCCCGCCCATCAGGCCACAGGATCTCTGGGGCCGGCTGCCTTGTCTGAAATAGATATCCACCAGCTCTCAGGCAGAACAATTCCCTACATTCATACCTGAATGTATATTTTACAATATCATCCCTTGTTTATCTTTGTAGCTTTGCCCCTACCCCAAGTTGAAACAAAAAAATCCTAAGTAGAATTACAGCTAGTAAACTCTACTCTTTTTTCCTAACCCCAACCCTATTTGTGCCCAGCCTTCAGTCAATTAATAGAACAGAAGAGAGAAAATAAGCATCTAACACACCCACCCCAAGTGGTACAGACACTGGGATGCCTAGTCAGACCTTGTCCCCCCCCCCCCCCCGCTCCAGAGCCCCCTTCTCTCCTTGTGAGATGTCCCCCCCCCCCCCCAGCACAGTAAGTGTTGTCAGCCAGGAAAAGCTTGCCGTGGAGCACAGCCCTCTCTCAGCATCCTTCTCCTAGGTTTTCATGCTGAAAGCAGCACATTCTCAACATGAAACAAAAATTGATTCTGCTGTCTTTTCACTTTGTGTTTTTGACCATGCTGTTCTTGGCAGTCAGACTTCCAGTGTTGGGGGTAGAATTGATAGCTTAAAGTGTAGATGTTAAATTGGTCGGCCATATGCCATTTGGAGTCTTAGTTGCCCTGGATAATTTATCAGCATCTGTGGCTTCACCCCACCCAGTGGCCTTGAGTGTCTCCTTAACTTTACAACCAGCTTCCCTCTTGGATCTTCCCCCACCCTCCAACCTCCCAGCTCCCAGCCAGCCCTGAGTGCTGAAGCCCTTTCTCAATTCCTGGGCCAAGCGCTAGAAGTAAAAGAGACTGTTTTCAATCCCTGAGTTCTACCCAGGGTCAAGGGCCTCAGAGTCTGGTGCTGCGGTCTGGCCAAAGGGATCACAAAACCAGGTCACCAGTGATGTTCATCCATGCTCTGAGCTTGGTTCTGCCTTTACATGGGATGAACGTTCCATCTTCGAATAACCGAGGATCAGATGAAGTGTGTGAATACTTGAAATGCTTCATGAAAGGTAGCGAGAGAAGCACAGCAAGAATAAAAATGGTAGCTACTATTTTCTGAGAATCTTCCTGCCTGAGGTACTGTGTTTTGACAACTACTCTAAAAGTATCAGTACGCCCATGTCATAGAAAGGAAAGGGAGACTCAAAAAGATCAAGTTATTGGTGAAGATCACACACCTAAGGAAAGCGATAGAGTTAAAATTTAGTTTGGTCAGTGTGACTTTATGGCCCATCCTCTCATCTATTAAGCAGAATATTTTTCTTCCAATTTCCAGATTTATAGGAGAAGCAGCATTATCTTTAAGATGTACATTAGTTGTTCTTTTCCTTGGAATACCTGGTGTATCTTTCATTTTCAGGTCAACAAGCAATTTCCTGTGCTCAGGGCTTATTCCCTTCAGCAAAAGGAACTCAGTGATTTTCTCACTGGGAGGAGACCTGAGATATGGCTGCCTCTTCAAGGAAATGCACCCACTCGTCACCCATGTTGAACTGCCCTGATGCACTGACGATAGGTTAGCAACTCAGCCATTACTCTGTTGTGTAAGCCACTAGCTGTCACGGTGACTAAGGCTCAGAAAGTGCTCGCTGCATTTCTGTTTCTGTGGTTGACAGTAGATTGAGTAGGGCATTTAGAACTGCTCTGCTTTTAAGAACCTCTGGGCAGATGTGAGTTCATCCAGCCCTTGGCATAGCACATGGGTAGCCACAAGGAGAATTAGAAACAAAAGGCTTGGTTCCTATGTAGAGCCACCATCCTGTGGAAAAGACAGGACAGGCATTGTGGCTAGTGACTGTGTGTATATTTGGAAGTATAGGATTAAATGCATCAGTGAAGAGAATTTAGAGAAGGCCAGGGTTAATGGGGGCTTTGGGGAAGCCTTTATGAACGAGAATTTGATCTGGGCACTGGTATATATACATTTTTTTTTAATCCTCACCTGAAGATATCTTTTTTTATTGATTTTAGAGAGGAGGGGGGAGAGAGAGAGAGAAAGAAACATTGGTTGTCTGCCATACACACCCCAACCAGGGATCAAACCCACAACATAGGTATGGGCCCTGACCGGGAGTCTAACCCTAAACTTTATGGTGCACGGGATCATGCTCCAGCCAAGCCACCTGGCCAGGTCTGGCAGTGGTCTATGTAGGCAGAATAGTGAGAAGGGAATAATGTTACGAATAAGAGAAACAGCCAAGTGTATCTGGTCAAGGTTTTGAAATGCTTCGTTCTTGAGAGGATTTGATAGCAATTGAATTTTAGTCTTAATTCAAGAGGATACATGAGAAAACTTGCCACTTTTCAAAGTGTTCTTGCCTTAACTAAGAAATGATGCAATTCTACTCAACATGTCTTAACTGTTGAGTGACCAGACATTGTCCCAGGGGCAGTGAGGGAACTGAGAGTGAGTGAGATGGTGGTGGTGGTGGTTACACAGACATATTTGTATATTAAAATTCATAAAATTATTCCCCCAAAAGTTTTTCACCATATGTAAATTTCTAAAATAATAGTTTTTTAAAGTGTATGAGTCCTTCCCCCTCAAAGAGCTTACATCTTAATGAGAGGTAAGATAGTAAACTCTTGCGTAGCTGGTCTGTGCCACCAGAGGACAAAAGAATGTTGTGGGAACTTAAAGCCACTGCTGGCCGCAGGAAACCTAAACCATCCTGACAGTTGGGTGGCATATGCAGGGAGAGTGTGGAATGGCCAGAATAAAGGCATAGGAGCAGGAGGTACATTTTGGGAATAGCTTACATTCTCTTTTGTTTTTTTTAACATAAGACATAATTCCTAAGCTGATGTTTGTTGAGCACCAACTCTGTATCAACCCCTGTGTTAGGTGCTAGTCCCCACCTTCATCCCCACTTCACTAGAGAAGATATACAGATGGCAAATAAGCGTATGAAGCGATGCTCCAGATCATCTGTCATCAAGGAATTGCAAATTAAAGCAGCAGTGAAATACCACTACGTACCTATTAGGAAGGCCCAAATGTAAAAACTGACAGCACCAAATGCTGACAAGGGTGTGAGCAACAGGAAGACTCGCCTTCATTGCTGGTGGGAATGCAACATGATAGACACTTTGGAAGACAGCTTAGCAGTTTCTTATAAAACTAAACACACTCTTATCCATCCAGCAATCATGCTCCTTGATGTTTACCCAAATTAGTTGAAAAATTGTGTCCACACAAGAGCCTGCACACAGATATTTATAGCTTTATTCATAATTGCCAAAACTTGGAAGCACCAAGTTGTCCTTTAGCAAGCGAATGGATAAACTGTGATACATCCAGACAGTGGCATATTAGTGCTAAAAAGAAATGAGTTAGCAAACCATGAAAAGACAGAGGAAACATAAGTGCATATTACTAAGTGAAAGAAGCCAGTCTGAAAAGGCTACTTACTGTATGATTCCAACTATATGACATTCTGGAAAATGCAAAACACTGGAGGCAGCAGAAGATCTGTGGTTGCCAGGGGCTGGGGGTAGGGAGGTAGAGCAGAGAGGATTTGTGGGGTGGGGGGGCTTTGTTCCCTGTCCTTAAAGATGTCTGGTCTAACTGGGGAGACAAACACACACAGTGTAGCTGGAGATGGAGAAAGTACAAATTCTTCCCCAGAGGAAAACAGAGGAGGGACCTAAGTGGCCCTTGGGAGCTTCACTAGTGGCTTTCTAGAGGAAGATGCTCATCTAAGGTAAGCCTGGAAAGAGCTGCAAACAGAAAGAAAGTGAGAACATTATTCCAGGCCACAGAAACTGCACATGGAAAGGCCTAGAGGTAAGAGAGAGGAATAGAAACCATCTGTGACTTGAGAGCAGCTCAGCAGAACTGGGAGGGTCTGGCAGCCAGGCTGAGGCACCAATGGGCTGAGTCAGGCAAGGCTTGGTCAGCTACACAAGGACATGGAGACTTTGTGTTGAGAGCCATAGGGAGGACCAGCAGGTTTTGAGCAGGATGACATGATCAGATTCCTGCTTCAGAAAAATGACCACAGGGTAGAGGACAGATTAGAGATGATAGGCTAGCTCAAGGAGGACAGTGGCTTGGCTAAGAGCAGGCTAGAAAGCAGAGGATGAATTGAGAAGGTAGAATCTCCAGGTCCCAGTGATTGGCTGATTGGTGGGTGAGGGAGAGGAAGGGGACGATGAGGCTCTTTGGGTTCTGGTTCTGGTTCAGACAGCTGGCAAAGGTAGGGGCTTTCACAAAGACGATGAGGAGCTGGGAGAGGAGGACAGGAAATAAAGCTAGAAAGGTTGATTAAACCATGCTGTGCAAGTACTGAATGCCAAGGTAAAGACTTTGTATTGAAAACCCAGGGCAGGAATGATCTTGTTGCAAATCACTGTTTGTTACTGTTCTTCTCTTTGATACATCAGCTTTGGCCAGAACCCAGGATATAGATGGACGTCTGGGAATTGTTAGATTCTAGAGTAAACATTTGACAGCCTCTGCATTCCCAAACTGATAATTGGGGACTTGCTGAAATCTGGAGAAAAGCTTGGTATGAGCCTCAAAGCCAATGCAGTTAATTGAAAGAGAATAATTTGTATTGAGTTTTAATAATTATTTCTTTTAAATGATAAGGTAAACAACAGAAACAACCTTAGTCTCTCTCAATTTTCTCATCTTATAAATGAAGGAAAAAGACCTATTGATCTCAAATTTCCCCTCAAGCTCTGAAATATTAACCTAATAAAATTTTTCTTCAAGTTTTTGTAACAAACACACACCTCTACTTATGTGAATAAACACACAGAGTACAGCATGATCCCTTATTGAGCCTCAAACATTTTTTATCCAAAATTTTCATTTTTAAACTCCAATTTGCCAGATTTTTCAAAGTATAAATCTCCTGACCAGTGAGCTATTACTGTTTGAAAATACCTTAGCCTCCAAAACTCTGACTTTATCTTGCTTGGGAGGTAGTTCCATTTTTTCAGCAATGAATTTCTTTATTCTAATACTACAAAAAGCTAACAGTTGTGTCATATAATCCCCATTTTAATGATAAAGTAATATGTAGATGAAGGTAATTATTTTAGACCCTGTGCTTCCATGGTGGGGTATTTGTGGATAGTGAATCTAACTCAGCTTTTGTCCTGATGCTATTCTTAGAGTAGACTTGAGAAGTTATCACAGCCAACTCTCTTTCTCAGTGCAGATGGATAAAACGGGTACAAGTTGTCTTGCGTTTGTGCTCAAAATATTACTTGCTGTCATTGAATTCAGTTGGTGAGAGGAGTTTTTATTCTACCTTAAGTATTTTTTTTGTTCAACCCAATTATCTTCACCTCTCCTTCCCCTCTCCACTTTCAGATGACACCTTTTTCATTTTTTCTTTTTTTTTGGCATTTTTAAATGGAAATAGCTTTGGGACCACATTTATACAGCTTGAGGCTCTGACGGTCTTACAGTGAGTAAGGGAAGGAGGGATCCTGTCAGACGCCCAAATGGCAGCTGTGTGGTTGACACTTTTTGCACATAAACTCATTCAATTCTCATAAAAATCTTGCAAGACAAGGGAACTGAGCCTCAGTGAATTCAGTAAACTTACCCACAGTCACACAGCTTTGAGGCAGAGTTAGGATTTGAACCCACTTCAGGCAGACCTCACCTCCTACTCTCCACTAGCTGCTGCTCAACTATGATTGGGGGACCCCAGGTTGAAGTCCCTTCCCCAGCAATATTAAAGAACTAGCACGTCTGAAATGCCACTGTCCTCCTTTTTATTTTTTATTCATTCAATAAACAAGTTGAGATGATACATCCACCTGGCCTCATCGGGACATTTTAAGGTTTAAAGAAGTATAATTCCTATACAAGTTTTGGCCTTCAGCTCAGCAGTAAGTGCCTGTTCAATGGTAGCCCTATGGCTTTAACAGGAGCTGCTCTTAGCAGGCTAGGGACATAGGCACACGTCCCTGCCCTGGAGGAGCTCACAGACAAGGGGAGGATATGGCCCCAAAACAAATAACAAGCATATAGTGAAAGTAGGACCTCAGCACACAGACTCTGCGCCTCTGAGGTTGCCCTCTTATCTTGCAGCAGCAATCACAATGACCTGACACTCTGGGTTACAGAAACCACTCTGTGGATCAGGGCCTCAGCTTGTCGAGAACCAAGAGTATGTTTGGGACATGTTTTTCCCTCTTTAAAAAGTCAGAGTTTAGTAGGAGCCCTTACCCTCCTCCACCTCGCATCTTCCCTCCATTGGCCCCTGAGAATTAGGCACAGTTGCTTGAGTTCTCTCTGGGGGATCACTCTACAGGCAAGTGAGTTTTCTAGCGCTTAAGGCTACCATGTTAGCCTAAGGGGGGCCATTGTTCCTGTGAGGATTGGAACAGAGTGAAAAGCTACAGACTGTTGGGTTCATAGTTGCTCTCTCTCTAACGTGGGATGATGGTAATATGTCTGCCTAACAGAGGTCTTGGGGGAAAGGTCTCAACAGATCATAGATCATGAGATAATAGGTGCGACACATTTAAAGTCTGTAAAGCATTAAGCAGAAGTTAGTTGCCATTAGTAATAATGAGCTGAGAAGGCCAGTAACGCATGAAACAACTATATATATATGAGAATGCTGGCTGTACATGCTAGGCACTGACAGGGTACTAAGAAAAATAAAAATTTGGCTGAGGCTGACCTGGGTGGCTAAGAGAAGCATCACAGAGATTTGGCTATGTGATGGTAGAGAATAGTGGAAATTCTAGCTCAGGGGGAAGGCACGCAGAATTGCAAAGTAGCAGGAAGGAACAAGCTGAATGAGGGTTATGGAAGGCCCTCTGATGCAAGTTTGCACCCAAATGGTCTCTCTTAACCTACCTTCATGGCCTGCCATGGGATCAACTTTGCATGGCCATCCTGGGAAGCTTCATGGGGAATTTTCCATTTAATGACTCTAGATTGCCGCTACTGACAACAACAAAGTAGATAAATGTTTGAGTGCCTACTGGTATTGTCCTAACTCTTGATGTTACTGGTCTTCACTACTACCCCATGAGGTACCTACCATTATTATCCTCATTTTATAGAAAGGGACAAAGACCTTGCATGACTTGTCCCCAGGTCAACAGCTAATAAGTGTCTAAGCCAAGGTTCCATTTCAGATCTGTCTATGCTTAGAACCCAAGCCCTTTAATTCAGCAGTACAAGGTTATTCTTGGGAAGAAGAGATTTTTATTTCCTTTCATCTGGTTATCTTCTATTGAAAATGTTCCTGTTGAAGGGTTAAGCCACATCCAAGACTGACAAATCTCTTTGATGGCATGTCAGGGAATCCTGACATCCTAAAGCCAAGAGTTGTGTGTTTTTAGAACTTCCCACCCTTTTGTGTCTTCACTTCCTTTTCCTAACTAAAGGTGGGTTTACAGTAATTTAGAAGATGATTCTGTGCTGGGAGATACTGGGAGATTCCTGAATAAGCTCAGGACTTATTAACCAATCAGACAAGCTGATGAGCCTTATGGAGTTCACAGCTCTGCAGGTTGGCTGGGTGAATCATGGGTTGGGCAGGGCCACAGAGACACTCCTGTGAGGAGCTGCACAGGGCTGGGAGGGGCTAGGAACAGAAGTAGGCCTCAAGGCAATAGACATGACTATTAATGGAATTTAGACTAAATTCTATCAAAACGGTGTATACTGGGCAATTCCACGTGACTGTGACTAATTCAAACAAACCACAGCCTTCAACCAGCCTGTCAAATGCTCACTGTGTGTCCTCTCCTCCCAGTCTGATGTTCCTGCATTTAAGCATGGCGGTGTCAGTGCGGGCTGTGAGGAGGTGCAGGCAGACCGTGAACACCCACACTGTTTTGATTCTGTGTTTGAAGGCTCCTTTTCACAAACTAATAGCTCTGCATCTAGAATCAAGCAAAGCGGAAGTCAAGAGCCAACATGCCACCTACCAGCCATGTGGCCTCAAGGCCCTCGCTATTCCTCCTGCAAACTTGTTTCTTCACCTCTGCAGTGGACATACTATACTGATTCCTCGTAGGGCTTCTCAGAGGGGCTAATGAAAGAGTGTGATCACACTTTGTAAAGTACCTTGTAAATGCTGACGTAATTTTGTGTTGTATAGGAAATGCTTCCTCGGGTGCTCATAACGCCCAACTCAAGTCATCCCTGAGAACATCCCCAAGTTGTAAGGATCAACCAGAAGCCGTGATGATGGTTTTGTAAATGTTTGGCCTATAAAGTAAAATTAGTATCTTTCCTTCCTCATTCTTGGGGAGGGGGGATGTTCAGATTTGTTAAAATGATTTTAATAAAGCTCTTAGGCAAAGATCATTTTACCCTGTTTCCTGATGACCCATCACATACGAGGCAGTCAGCCACCTAGACCATCTCCAGGCCTAGAAGGAGGATGGGGAGGATGCTTTTTAATTTTGACCATATGCACCACTGTTCCCAGGCCACCTTTAGGCAGAAGTACTCCCGATGTTTGGTTTAGAGTAACAGGGAAATCTGCTATGCCATTCCTCCGGGAGCCCTAAATGTTGATTTGCCTTTGGGAAGGGGGGTGTAGGTGAAACCTGATTTACAGCGTCGCCCTGGTACTGATTTCCTTTCACATACTCTAAAGGAAGTGCTCTAGTGATATTGGCACTGAGCAAGTAACAAAGGCTTTAAAACGTTGGCTCTGGAAACAAAACTGCACCTTGTGATGTTAGAATAATTATACCACACTTGATCTCTGATTACAGCCAAAACAATGGCTAAATCCAGCTAACATGGAAAAACTGGAAAAGAAGAGGGAGAGATATCAACCAAACCCCTGACAGGGACAGAAAGGGGCCTCGGTTGGACACAAAACCTTGTGTTTCCGCTTGTCTGGTACTAACTGCAACACCCTGTGGCCCCAGCCCCCACCCCTTCCTTTTCTACAACCATAAGGCTCTGCGTGTTGACACTAGCAGCGGGAACTCAATGATTTAAAGTTGAGTTGAAAGAACTGCTTTTATCATTTTAAGTATGCAGCTCCAGGCCAAAACAGACAAAACAATTTTTAAAAGTCTCAGTTCAAAAGCAGTTTGAAACATTCTCTATTTTTCTTACATGAATGTCTCCATCAAAAAGAACCCCGAATCTCTCCACTGTTCTCTGTGCCCTTCCTCTGATTGTCTACCTGGCAGGCTCCCCCGGTTAACTGGTTCCCCTGGGTGAACTGTGGTGTAGTTAAGCTGCATTTGAAGCATGTAAGCTGAAGGAAGGTGTTTCCTCACAACCACCAACAGAGCAGGCCATTCCACTACTGTCACCACTGGAAAACCTATGTGGGAGTGCTGAAAAGTGGGATTTGGGTTTTCCCTCCAACTATGGCATATTATAGAAATAGAAGAGTGTCATACAGAATGGTGGCAGCTGCTGCATGTTTCTCAGGAAAGCAGAAGAATTCTACTAAAGAATGTACAGTCTGTTTTTAATGCTACTAATAAATACCATGCGTTCCAAGTCTGTGGCAGATCCCCCATTATCCTGTCATCTTCCAGGTGATGTTTTGTACTTTACAGATCATTAAGAACAGAACTCTTCATTAGTGAGCAGATGCTTAAAACAACAACACAGAACAAACCACAAACCCCATACATTCTGTATAGTCCCTAGCTGCTTCAAAGATTTGGGATGGAATTTAGGGGCATTTATTCCTGTCTTCTCAAATCTTACATTGTCATGTTTTTGAGAATCAAAAACAAAGTATCCCTTCTCTTTCCCCTGAGTGATTGACTTTACTCACAGGAAGTTCACAGTCAATCATTTGTGGGGGGTTTTACTCCCTGGTCCTTGTATTTGATAGATGCCCATTTGTTTGTTGATGGATTGAGCATCTTTTGTACAGCCAGTATGAGATCTAGTTATAGCCACTTTTGAATCAAGAGCCCAGGTACTAAGAAATTTTGTAGCTTTATTTCCTCAAAAAAAAAGAGATTCTGCCTCTCCGACAAGGTGATTTTGAGTTTCTAAAACACTATTGTGATAGCTGACTACTAGACTCAGTGAAAGAACTGTTTCTCCGTACTCACAGAATATTCCAGTGTGTGGGTATGTTTCCCACACCGAGCAATTCTCCAGTTATCTGCAGACACCAACTGGGAGTCGTACCATTCAACTGAATTCTGACGCTCTCCACCTGCAGATAGCATCCAGCCCACTTTGCCTGTTGCTCAAAGATCTCCCATGTAGTCATTTCTACTTCAGTTGTGGGCTTTCTGGCACCTTCTCGTTTTGGGGACCTTGGGAATGCGCATAGCAAAGAAAAGAAATGATCCAGTGGACAAGAGGGCACATGAAGAAGGTGGAAGAAGGGACTAGGAATTAAGAGCCCGAGGGTTATATTCACGGTCACCTCAAAAGCCAGCCTGGGTGAGAAGTTTGGATTTTCACCCTTAGGGTGCTAGGGCCAAGATGTGTCTGTGACATTCAGCCAACTTCAGGCTCCCAGCTTGCCTCTTCTTACCCCTCATAATGACTGAGCTTCACTGTCCTCTCCAGATGAGAAAGGAAGAGCCCATAGACCTCTCTCTTACTGCTCCTTTTTAAATTTGAAAGTGGTGGGGCAGGTGTGCCATTGGCTTCTGTGGTGATGCCTCTCACTCTGGCTGGAGGGTGTTGGCTCCAAGGCAGGCCTGAGGACTGGCTGCCCCGTGTAGAAGGAGCCAGCACAGATGTGTTGTAATACCCTTCCCACCTCAGCAGACATGACTAAACAAACACTGTCTGCTTTGAACAATTAATTCATTTGTCAGAGCAGCTCACAGGGCGAGCGAGGCCTTGCAAGCAGCAGCATGTTCTCAGCAGAAAAAGTACCGGGTGTGCGTCTGCAGACTTCCTTCTGTGGAACACGTTGCCAGTCGATGTGTTGAACACTCTAAGATAAACTTTTTAGGAATTGCAACCTTTTGAATTTAAAGAGCCATAATGACCTGAGCTGTGTCTTGGCCCAGAAGTCGCTTCCAGACCTCCTTTCATCAGTTTTCTGAGGGACTTGGAAGCTGAATTATGAAGTAATGATTTGCCTTTGTTGAAAACAAATGCAAGAAAAATTCAAATTCTTTCCAGCCGGCACCCAACCCAGACCTCATCGTGAAATATGCCCCCTCCTCTGAGATCACCACTTCTCTCCTGACCCCCATTTTCATCAGTGACCCCCATTTAGCCACGATCTTTGTCTCTCCAGTTCTTCCTAATAACAAATACTGTCTTCACATTTGTTTTACTCTTAAAAATGAGGACTGCCTTCCTCTCCACGGTCACTGTGGAGTTAGGCAGGCAGGCTTCATCTCCCTCTGCCCAGTGCTCTCAGTTTATAGGTTCCAGAGTTGAGACTAAAACCTGCATGTCCTGACCCGGCCAGGCACTTAAGGACGGGTGTTACTGTGCAAAGCACACAGCACATGAAGGGGTTGGGGTAGGGAGAGCAAGGAAGAGTGAGCATGGGGACCTGGAACTCCTATCCTGTTAGTCTGAGAGGTGGGGGGACCTAAGAACAGGAGGGGACTTCACTCTCACTTCATGCTTGGCACTTACCTCCCAGCCTGTGTGTGAACATGCTGGGGTGCAACCTGCACAGGAAGGCCAAGCACCTTCTTCACAGCATGGCCACCGCCTCGCCCCAGTTCTTTGCTGGATGACTCTAATAGAACTCACCCACTTGTAAACGTCCTTAAGCTCAAGGAACAATTAAATGGTCCACAAGTCTGTGTGTTGGCTCTCACTAAACTCCATCCTTACACATAGCATTTCAGAGTTTCTTAAATAGCTAAAAATGGTTTAATAGTAATAACACTTATTGAATGTGTACTATGTGCCAAACACCGTTCTAAACACGTTGGTTTCAAATTTAATTATCAAATTTAATTATTTAATCTTCCCCAGAACTATCACTTAGAAAGTGATCACTTGTTAAGACTTAGTGAACTGAAGAGATTACATTTTATAGCAACAGACAGGCCAGACTGTCACTGAGCCTCCTGTGCCAGGTGCTGGGAGGGCCAGTAGGAAGGAGGGTCCTTCCTCAGGGTGCTTCAGATCAGAATTCAAGAAGAGAATTTACATAATGTGAATCACTGCTAAGAGTGGGCTTGTTCTTTTATTCCCTTATTCAACAAGCATTTCTTGAGCATGATTTATTGATTTATGCATGATTTATTGAGCATTTGTTGGTACTAAGCACTGTGAGATGCTGCAGATACTGGCATATCATCTGCAATGAATAAACCAGAAGCGCAGTGTGCTGGAGGCCCACAAGCGAGGAGGGCAGAGCTGAGCCTGAAGGACAGAGGGAGCTGGAGTCGGCGGTTGAGAACACAGGCTTTATTCCCACAGCTAAGGAGAACACCTGTCTCTGTGTGGGGCGGGGATGTGTCGAGAGAACGTGGGAGTCATGTTTACCGCAGTGCCTGACAGGCGTCAGCAGGCAGAAAAATGAGCTATTTTGTTAACAGAGTATAAGGGCTTTGGTGGAGACTCTGAGTTTTGTTCAGTTGTCTGTATACCACCCCTTGTTCTCAGTGTTAGCACTGACTCACACACACGCTAGGTACCAGGATGCAAACCAGGAAGGTTTCCCAGAGGGGTGGGGAGAAGAGCAGGCCCCAGCCGGAGAGGGAAGGCCCAAGACAGGGACAGCCTGGAGGGGTACTTTTGGGCAGAGCAGAAAGCAGTGCTCTTTACTCTGGAGTCCCTAACCTAGAACTGCTGCCTCCTGTGGGTCAGAGGGCAGACATGACCCCGCCCCCTCACACACACCCCACTGCCCCCGCACCCCATCCCCACACACACTGTGCTGCCTGTAGGGCCCCGGAGGCACATTGGGCTGGGAGTGTCTCAATCACTGGTGGCCACACGGAGCTGTTTATCCCCCAAGCCCTCCTCTCTGCTCCTTTCATCATCACTGTGCGTGTTCATTTAAACTCAGCAAGACCTGTGCCAACAAAAACAAAGAAAATGATCTCTTAGCAGTTATTTATATTGTAAACCTCCTCTGGAGTGATTTTTTCCCCAGTCCAGCTTGCAATAATTTATTAAGAAAGATAAAGTGATTTTTAAGTGTGATTTTAAAGAGGTAGGCCCGTATTTTCTGTTATTCTTCTGCTCGGGTTTGATGATGTTCCCAACATGAAATTTCATTTTCCTTCTTAGTGTGGGACCTCTGAGAAAAGTCCCCATTCTGTAAAACCAGCCATTGCATAAATACACTGAAGCAGAAACTCTTTTTCTGAAATGACTAAAAACGGTCATTAAAAACGACTTTCTGAGATAGAAGAGATGGTAGGGAATACATGGAGCTGATTCTTTAAAGATGTTATTTTTTGAAGCCACATTTGTTCTTTCTTCTCTGTTAACCAAAATGTAGCCTTTTGAACTTAGCGCCTGTTGTTTATCAACGAACCAAGAAAGAGAAAAGAGAAAAATGGAAAGAAAAAAAATTAGAAGCAGAAAATTCTGAATTGTTTATAAAGTGGGTTTTTAAAAAAATATTTATTAAGAGAACAAACTACCCTTTCTTTTCTGTTCTTAAAATTTTAAGCTCTTTCAAGTGATAGCCAATTAAAAAACTTGGAGCACATCTTGAGGCCCAGGCTTCCCACCATCAGAAATGTGTAGCCACAAAGAAAAAGTCAAGGATTACAGCTGCCTGGGCTGGAAAAGTACTGGCCAGAGGAAAGCTTCAGGCTGGGGCCATGGGGCTTCGTGCCTTCTCCCCGCTAGTGAAAAGCTGCATATCTGTCCAGCTGGCATGGCTGTGCCCCTCTGCCAGGCCGTCTGTCATCTTCACCTGCGGTGGAGGATGTTCATTCAGTCTGAACAAGAAAGGAACTTGAGATTCCAGCAACACATAGTGAAAAGCTTCTAGGGTCTTAACACTGTGTCCTTCTGCTGTAAGTTGGACTGTGCTGATTCTGTGGCAGCAGGCAAATGCCCATTCTGCACAGGCATCTATATTTAGGTGTGGGCATGAGATTGCCAAGGTAAAGAAAGGCATGGTCGGTGTTGCCTCAGCACACTGTTTGTTTTGGAACTGAGGCCCTCACTGTCTGTCCTCCCATCTCTGCTCACAGGCAGGCCCTGTGTTGCCCCATGGGTTAGACTGTCTCACTGAGGAGAAGGCCTCTCCCCAAAGCCCAGGTAGTTGGAAGGCAGCAGGGCCCTCCCTGAATGACTGTCCTTCATGTCGGGTAGCTACGTGCTCCTGGGCAGAGACCAGACACCGTGGTTTCCTATTTGCTGTCCTGCAGGCAGCTGCCACAGGCTCTTTTTTAGCAGACTGTGTAGTCGAGCCCTGAGAAGCTCAGCCATGTCCAATGGCTCATCATCTTTCAAAGCAGATGTCCTTTAACCCACAGTGGGAAGCTAACTCTTTCCTGGCTCAGTTTCCCACTTGGGGACAGAGCCCCAGTCATTATGTACCTAGCTGCCTTGGGACCTCCTGAGTGCCCCTCCCACCCCATGGAAGGGCAGCACAGCATCCTTGCCCCACGCTCAAAAGGCCTCAGCTTGACCAGCAGCCCACACTCTTCTCCCAGTCTCAGGCCCCCACCCCAGAAGCCTTCCCTGCCTTTCTTTTTCTTACTTCCTGACCGGAACCTCCATACCAGCTGGCCTTCACCCTCATCTTATACCTCCTTGCCCCAATGCCTTTGCTCCCCTGAGCTGTGCTACCTGTTCACACCTTTGTTCATTTCTAGATCAGCTCCTCCAGGAAGCCTCCTGTGAAAGGCTGACTGATTTCTTTCCAGGATTCTTTAATTGGGGGCCTCCTTCAAGGCCACGCTGGCATTCATTCTGGAATGTTCTATCCTCAGGGCCTACACCCAGACTATCCTGTGCAGAGCCTTAGCTGAGTTCCCAGCCCTCTGCACCCTCTAGCTCAGGCCAGCCCCTGGGCCTATCCCTCTGAGAAGGGCTTGACCTGCTATTTTCAAATTTGTAGGTCTAGCCTTCTGGGCACAGATGCAAAGGGGCTGGGGATGAGGCATTTAGGGCTCTGACTCCAGGGAGAGCTGTAGAGCTGTTCCCTGTCCCGCCTTTCCAAGATCCTTTAAGAACACTTCAGAACTTCCTAGGACCCAGGGCTGCTTCTAGCCTCACACCCTTGGTCTCATGGCGAGACACATCAGTCTTTTTTTTTAAGAATTTTTGCTGATCTCACAAAAAAATATGAGCCCTGAGGCTTATCATCCTCAGCAGGGATAAAGCAATCAGTTTTATTTGGGAGGGACAGAGCCCCCTGCCATACCATCATCATCCTGGCAGAGGTTCAGGTGGGAAGGGCCTCAGAACTCCCTCCACTGAATGGGTCAGGGCCACTAGGCCAGTCCCTGACTTCTCTGGGCCTCTCAGGGCTGGCTCCTGGGTAGAGGGAGTTTGGAAGCACTGGCCCCAGGGACCAGGGGAGCAGGGTTTGAGGGGAACTGATTCTGGTGGGTTCAAAATAGCTCATTAGGGATGAATTAGGTAGCAAAAGAAATGTCTGTAAGGACTGATATTAGTGAGTACAGCCATCTCCTCTTAAACACTAGTTCTGGTCCACTCACCACCACCCTGCCCCCACCAACATAAGCTCAGGGAAACATACCATCAGTGGCCTGGAGACAGTGGGCGGTGGAGGGGAACCAGCTCCACCTTGCCATCACCCTATTCCATCAGAAGTGACCATCATCTCTGACTCCACCTTTAGTTTTGTCCTGGCAACATAGCCTGGATTTCAGGATAGGTCTGTGCCTTCCCAGGACCTTCTCCTGGACTGCAGAGGAAGAAAGCCAAAACTTCCATTTCCCAAGGGAAGTGCAGAGTATCACACACACCTAGGGAGGTTGTTTGTGTTCCATGGAGGTCGCTGCCCTTGTTTGCAGAGTAAATGTTTGTGTGAGCGAAGTCAGTGGATAGTGGACCCTCTCAGATCTGTTTCTCCAGGAATGAACCAAGCCGCAGCTGAGGACCACCCTGGTAGTCTAGGGTTCTAGGCCCAGCTCTGCTTAAGCCATGGCCCCTCTCTGGGCCTCAGTTTCCTCTTCTATAACAATGGGAGGTGAACTTGATGTGTATAAGATTATTTCCAAGCTCCTACACTTTAGGATTCTGACCTTAGGTATTTAAGACCAGCCAGCTGATACTCCCTTCAAAGTACTGTATACTTCCAATACGTACACTGCTCCCATTTCTCCTGGCACTGTCCATCATCAAGTCACTTCCTGCTTAAGTTCAATGGCTTAGAATAAACCCAGACTCCTCACCATGGACCCTCTAATCTCAGATCTCCCGTCCTTCTGTCCTGGGCTTTTCCCACCCCAACCACATCTCTGCTCTCAGGGTGAAACACTCAGTTCTTTTAAAAGAATTTCTGCTGATCCCACAGCCCCTGGAGCACATCACGCCCTTTTCTGCCTTCAGATCTTTGCACCTGCTGTTCCCTCCACTGAGAGCCACCCTCCCTCTGCTCTTTGATGAGTTGGCTCCTTCCCATCTTTAGGATCTCAGCTCAAATGTCACCTCCAAGAGGTCTTACTCAAAATCTCTATCTAAAGTAAGTGCTCCTCCGTTGTTCCACCTCTCACTCCATGTTTATTTTCCTTCATGGTACTTAGATGTCTTACAGCTATTTTCTTAGATATGGTTATGTGTCTCTTTCACTAGAATGTAAGTTTCACACAGTGGGGACCTCCTGAGAGTGGGTCCTTATCTGTCTTGATCAATGCTGATCACCCAGAGTCTAGCATAGTGCCTGGTACATAGTAGGTGCTCCATAAATGTTTGTTGAATGACTGAGTGGTTGAATGGATGGATACTTCTTCCATAAAGAGCTTCATTTTTCTTCCTGATCTCTCGGTCTCAGGCCCCATGTTCCCTCAAGGATCTGCATGTAGCAGTGAGGGAGATTATAAAACAAACCAATGTCCATTGACGTCCTTAGTCAATAGCCAAGAGGGTTTTTTACTCCCCACCCCACTCCTTGCTCCTGTGGCCTCAGCACAGTTGGACTCAGATTTGTTTAACATTTCCTAAGGGCCGGCTTAGTGCCAGGTTCTGGGTGAATGCTTTCCAATCATTAATTTATTTACCCTTGATGACCTTTATGAGTTTGATGGTAGAAAGTGACTCTCAGATTAAGTAACCTTTCCTAAAATCACAGAGCTAGCAAGTGGCAGAGCCCAGATCTGAACTAAGGAGCTCCTTTGCCCTGAGGCCAGTTCTGTTTCCTTCTTACCCAGTGCCACAGAGCTGAGCTGTGGCCATGAACATAGCAGGGGCCTAGGAAGGGTGGAGGGAGGCTGGCAGGTACCTATGTGTGATTTTGGATAGCCTTTATTGTCCACCGAGCTAGAAGCATGGAGCCTGGGGCTGCCTGATGTCCCTGTGTGTCATGGGAACCTGACATCAGTCTGTGGAATTTCTAGAGACCTGGTGTCATACAGAGCATGGGGTTGTGTTAGGATTAGTGATAACTGAGAGACCAGAGACCAGCTGGGTGGTGCTGCCCTCTCAGCAGTGACCTGTCAGCTGCTTCAGGAAGGCCTTTCTGAGGCAAGCGCAGTTTCTCTTCAGGAGATAGTTCTCTTGGCAAGACATCCACTTGGAGCCTCAAAAAGGACCTAGAAAACAGAGTGGAGAAGAAAACATGGGTCATGAGACCAGACAGACCTGGGCTTGAATCTAGGCTCTGCTGCTTACCAGCTGTGTGACCCTGAGTCATCTACCCTCTCTGAGCCATGAATTCATAAAGAGAGTCATATTTGAATATGACACAGAATCTGCACTTAATAATTCTTGTGGCTCAGTAAGAAAAAGAGACACATCTAAGATGTCCCCTTCCAGGAGAGACGGCAGGGAGGAGGAAGCAGCTCCATGTTATTTTCAGCATGAAAAGCTTTTAATTAGGCTATTATATGAGATTGATCACCCACAACTTCCAAGAGCTTACCAAAAAATGTTAATGATGTAAACAGGGATTTCTTTTTTCAGGTTGTAAGGTTGTGTTCTCCATTATTTCAAACAAGTAACAGCACACACTCACTTGTTTACCGTGTCAGGCACTATTCTAAGCACTTTATATCCCTTAGCTCATTTAATTGTCGTAGTAAACCTATGAGGGAGAGACTATTTTTGTCTTCGTTTCTCAGATGAGAAAACGGAGGCGCAGAGAGATTAAGTAAGTGGCCTAGGGTCACACAGCTAGTCAGTGGCAGAGCAGGGATGCAGTCCAGGAGGTCTTACTTCAGAGGCAGAGCCTTCAACTCCTGGGCTAAAGCGCGTGGTGTTGATTGGGGACTAAAGGGAGAACCCAGTCCAGGATGAGAGAAGGCATGCCAGCTAGCTGAGGAAGCAAGGGGATGCTAGACAGTCATGATTCTGTTCTGCTTAAAGAGGTTAAGAAGTAAGACTTCTGGATAGAGTGGTTGGGAGACAGTTTGGGTGCTGAAAGGGTGGAATGGGGCCCTACTTCAGGATTGCCCGTCCTTGGCCTTCTTGCCCATTTTGGAAAGGGTACAATTAAAAAACAAGCTCTCAAGGTATAATTTATGTACAGTAATATGTATGTAAAAGTGTACTTTTCTATGAGTTTTGACAAACTTACACACCTGTGTAACTGCCACCACAATCAAAATAGGGACATTTTCTATTACCCCAAATGTAAAGATTTCCTTGGTGTTTTTCACAGCCAAATCCCCCACTGACCAGCCCCAGGAAACCAAGGGTCTGCTTTCTGTCATTACAGATTCCATTTGTATCTTCTTGGGTGCCATACAAATAGAATAATATATTTTTGTTTTATTTTATTTTTTATTTTTAAATTTACTTTTATTGAGATATAATTGACATATAACATGTACAACATGTTGATTTGATACATTTATATATTGCAATGTGATTACCGTAGCTTTAGCTAGCACCTCCATCACCCGTCATGTCACAATTATTCCCTTTTTGTGGTGGCAGCAATTAAGATCTAGTCTTTTAGCAGTTTTAAAGTTTATAATACAGTTTTGTTGCCTGTAATCACTATGCTGTGCATTAGAATCCCCACTTGCTTATCTACTAGTTGCAAGTTTATACCCTTAAACAACATCTCCCCAATTCCCCCAGCGCCCTCACCTTTTCATTTTGTTGATTCTTTTTTTGCTGTGCAGAAGCTTTTTAGTTTATCATCTCATTTGTTGATTTTTGCTTTGTTGCTTATGCTTTTAAATTAACATCACATCTGAAAAACCATTGCCAAGGTCAAAGTTAAGGAGCTCCTTTCCTGTGTTTTCTTGTAGGAGTTTTACAGTATCAGGTCTTGGGTTTACACTTTTAATCCATTTTGAGTTAATTTTTGTGAATGGTGTAAGATAGGGGGATCCAATTTCATTTTTCTGCATGTGGTTATCCAGTTTTCTCAGCACCATTTGTTGAAGAGACTACCCTTTTCCCATTGAATGTTCTTGGCTCCCTTGTCAAAGATTAGTTGGCCATAAATGTGGGGTTTATTTCTGGGATCTCATTGTTTCATTGGCCTGTATGTCTATTTTCATACCAGTACCATGCTGTTTTAGTTACTATAGCTTTGTATAATTTGAAATCGGGAAACGTGATGCCTCAAGCTCTGTTCTTTCTCATAACTGCTTTGGCTATTTGGAGTCTTTTGTGGTTCCATATACATTTGAGGATTGTTTTTTGGAATCATATATTAAGTACTCTTTTGTCTGACTTCTTTCGCTCAGCATAATATTTTTGAGATTCATCCATGTTGTTGCATGTGTCAGTAGTTTGTCCCTTTCTATTGCTGAATAGCTCCCCATTTTATGAATATACCATTATTGTTTATTTACTAACTTATTTATGAGTATTTGAGCTGTTTCCGTTTGGAACTGTTATAAATAAAGCTTCAGTGTGTGTTTGTGTACAAGTCTTTGTGTGGACATTTGTTTTCGTTTCTCTTGAGTGATTAGCTAGGACTAGAATTGCTTGGTTATCATATGAGAGAAGTATGTTTAATTTTTAAAGAAACTATTTCAAAGGGGCTGTACCATTTGTTGTTCTCACCAGCAATGTACGAGTGTTCTGGTTGCTCCACATCCTGGCCAACACTTGGAGCCGCAGTTTTTAGTTTTAGCCATACGTGTGGGTGGGTGGTGGTATCTCGTGGTTTTAATTGCAGGTCTATGATGACGGTGGATGCTAAACATGTTTTTCGTGTACTTATTTGCCATCTGTACATCTTCTTGTGTAGCATTTATTTCAAATCTTTTGCCCATGGGTAGTTTTCATTGGGTCATTTTTCTTATTATTATTGAGTTATGAGTTCTTTGTATTTTCTGGACATAGATCCCTTCTCAGATATATGTATTGCATATATTTCCTCCTTATCTTTGGCTTGTCTTTTCATTTGCTTAATATTATCATTAAGAGAGATAAAATTTTGAATTTTGTTGGCGTCCAGTTTATTGAACTTATTATTTTATGGTCCATACTACCCTAAGAATTCTTTTCCTATCTGAAAATCTCATTAAATTTTTTATGTTCTTTTCTAGAAGTTTTATACTTTTAGCTTTTACATGTTATGGTCCATGATTCATTTCAAATAATTTTTGTGTATGGTTTAAGGTAAGAGCGAGGTTCATTCCCCCCCCCCATGATTATCTTATTGTTCCAGTACCATTTGTTGTTTTTTAAAAAAATATATCTTTATTGATCTCAGAGAGAGGAAAGGAGAGGGAGAGAGAGAAACATCAATGATGAGAGAGTCATTGATCGGCTGCCTAGCCCTCAACCCGGGCATGTGCCCTGACCAGGAATCGAACCCCGATCGCCTGGATCCTAGGTCGACGCTCAAACGCTGAGCCACGCCTGGCCGGACACTATTTGTTTAAAATACTCCCCCCACTGAATTACCTTGGTGCCCTTGTTGAAAGTCAGTTGACCCGTGTCTGTGTAGGCCTGTTCCTGCCTCTCTGCTCTTTTCCATCCTTACCTCATTGCCACACTGTCTGGTTCCTGTAGCTTTATACAGGGTCTGAGGTCAGCATCTGTCTCATCCCAGGATCTCTGCCGGCCAGGCCCAGAGGCAAGGTCCTTGGGAGAGTGCCTGCCAGGGGTTGAGTCACTCACCTGTATTTGCATTGTTTAAAGTTTCAAAATTATCTCTTCTTATCAAGTAAAATCTCTGTATGTTTATATTCCACATTCACCTCATTCTAGAGCTCTCAGGCTTTTCTTCCGTCTCCTCTCCCCAGCGTTGACCCCCAAACCTTTTTGAGGTAGAGAACAAAAATGCCAAGTGCCCACTTTTTTAAAGGGGTGCTTTTCAGAAAGTTTTCTAAAGAACTGAAAAGAAGAACAACATAATGGAAACCATTTTGCAGCCTCCAGCATGGCCATTTATCTCAATAACCATTTCATTTAAAATGTGGGCCAAACATATAAATCATATCTTGAAAGAAAGTATGTTGGTGCCACAGAAATTGCCCTGTATTCTTACCACCTAATTTGAAAAATGTGTTTTGAAGCTTGGAAGAGGGAACATAAGCCTGGGGCCCCACCGTCCTTCCCACACATCCCTTTCCTTCATTCCTTCTCCTTCATTCCTTCATCCATCCCCAAAATAAATCCTTGCTACTCCCCAAACTAAGTGGGGAAGCTGGATCGCATAAGACACACCCTGTCGTTAAGTAATTCTCTGCTGCTGCTATTTTGAGCCCTCCCACCTTTGAATGTCATTAGGTAATGAGGAACTGAGAGCCAAAAAACAGGCTGCTCCTCACCAGTCCTTGGAGTGACCCCTCTCAGAGCATGGCCACCCTTGTCTTTAGGCCATTAACAGGAGTTGGAGCTCTTAGATATTGGTGCTCATTTAGGGACCTGGCCAGAGGGAGGGTGCTAAATATAGCAGAGCCCTGAGGCCCATTCTCCAGACTAATCAAATGGGGAGACATTGGGCAGCCTGTGCCGTGGGCTGGGAATTCCAGGATCTCCCATTTAAACCTCACTGAGGAGTCTGTGGTTAAAATGGCAGCATTTCCCCTGTAGCTGGTTTCTTATTTTGCTTCCCAGAACTTCCCAGGAGGAGAAAACAAAAGAAACCAACAGGTACTGAGTCCCTGTGCACTGTGGCAGGCAGAGTGCTTCCTGTAGCCGGTGTTCTCTCCCGGAGGGTCCCTGGAGGGTCTCTGGAGGCTCCAGTATCCCCCACGCTTTACAATGCATATTTTTCCTGATTGTGAAAGTCCTGCGTAAGCATCTAAGATAAAGAAAATTTAGACCCTCAATTCCACCCCTCAGAGGTTCTGGTTTGCTTTGTACTTATAGCCCTCCCCCCCCTTTTTTTTTTCTTTTAAACCATGCATATGTGTGACTGGGGTCAGACTGATGATCATTTTATTTCCTCTTTTCACTTAACAATTTCTGATCATTTTCTCACATCATTAAAACTTGCTTGAAAACATGCTTAATGCCTGCCTAATACTCGTCCTATGCATGGGCCAATCTCTCCCACCATCTCCCCTGGTAGTAGGGGGCCCGGGATCCCAGCCCTGACGGCAGTTTCTCTTTTCTGGCCCAGGGGATGGCTTGACCCTCCTGTCCCCCATAGGACAGACATTCTCCCCACCTCCTGTGTCCCTCCTCCCTGGCCTTAGAGGCCGTGCAGCCTCTGGTAGGAAGGTGGAAACCAAGAGCCCCTCCTCAGGTGGACTGTCATGAAGCCTCCCTGCCACTGGGTGATAACGCCTGAGACCTGCACCTCCCCAAACCTACCTTTTCTCTCCATTCTTCCTCCTCCCAGCCTAGTAGCTGCTCCCAGCAGCCTGTTCTCCACCGTTTCCCTCCTGTGCCTCCTTTAAGAAGAGACCGCCTGGGCACCCCTTCCAGGACATCCTGTCCCTCTCTCTGTGTGTTTCAAGTGTTAGCTGAGTTCTTGGTGCCTGAGCACCACCCTAGCACTTCTCTGAGTGTATTGGCCTGTCCTTTTCTCTGGACCTAGGTTCTGAAGCATGGACCTGTTTTTTTCAGACCTCCATTATCAGTTGCCATCCAGAGCATCTTTGTAGGGGAAGCAGGGACAACTGGGTGGCAGAGGCCTCCCAAAGGTGGCAAATCACATGCGTGCATAGGCCCTGGCCTTGCCTCCTCCCTCGATGAGCCTTTGATCAGCTGCCCAGGCTGTAGGCAGACAGAGGCGTCCCCCACACCCCTCCATGCCCCCAGCCTGCCAGCAACATAAAGCATTTCCTTTCTCCTTTCTCCCCCCTCACCATTGGCTGCCCAACATGCTTTGTATAAGTCATTGTTTGCATCTTATCACCTGCCTCAGTCCTGACTGTTTCTTCCTAATAAAACATCAGCCTTGTTCCTGAAACCCCTGGGGCAGTGTGGTCTTGGGGAAGTGCATGCAGGGCCCCTGAATTGGCACCTGTGGGGGTAGAGAGGGAAAGGCTGGTGATAAGTTCTCCACCAGAAGATTCTAGAGCTGGAAGTTGCCCCAGAAACAGAGGCCAGACTAGAGGAGGTAGTGAGTGAGTGGGTACAAGGGCAGATGGCAGATGGGCGTTTTTCAAAGGGGAGGCACCAAAGTGGTGGTGTAGAAGACAGGAGAGTGCAAACCCCTGAGCATGGGGGGGGAGGAGAGGAATCATTTCATCTCCACTGGAGGTGGGTGAACAGCCTGCAAACATAATAGGAGCCAGAGCCCTGGCAGAGCCCTGGCTGCTGGGCACAGACAGCAAGGACACTCAGATGTCCCCTGCAGGGCATGGGTTGTTGGTTCCCGAGGGAACCCTCACCATCTGCTCCAGCCTTCCTCATACAGACTCTCTACCCTCTTCTTTCCTCTTGTTTGTCTCCCACGGTCATCATCTGCTCTCACCAGCAGACTTCAGCAGTTCACACCAACCACCCTTGACCAAGGGGCAGAAGCATCTTGAAACTTTTGGATCCCATGAACACTGGGGCACTATCCTCCCACTATCCCCCTGGATTCTGCACCTGTGAGAGCGAGGACAGGGTTATTCATGAGTTGTTCAGATGTCCATGATGGGACAGAAGCTCCGGGTGGGAATCTTGGAACTGGGAAGTCAGAACCTGGGTCTTTACCCAGTGGCACCTCCTATGCGCCCCTCTATCCCAGGCACATGCTGCATAGGTAGTCCTGGGTCAAGCATGGTCACAGGTTGGCCTGCAAGGCCACCATCTAGAGATCCCAAGCTGCTAAATATAGAGCATCCTTTTTGACAGCACCAATCCTGCCCTGGGGCCTCTCGGGGTCGAGAAGCAAAAGTTGTCCACAGCTCTGCATTCCTGTGACCTCCTTTCAGACCTGAGGGTGGGCCCAGGAAGGAGAATAAGGCCTTTCTTGGAAAGTGACCCCACTGCCCCCTTATCCCATGGACTCTCACAATGAGATGACCACAGCCCTGCCCCAGTGTCCTTTGGGGCTTAGAGGCTAAGGGTGTGACTTGCCAGATACCCCAGAAACCAGCTATACTGAGCGACTCTTTCTGTTTGATTCTTGAGTATTATGTTCACACCAAAAATTCCCCTTTCTCTCTCCTGTAGAATATGTCCAAAGCAGATGGCTGGAATCACTGTTCATTCAAAAGTTATGTATTGGGTCCTGGCTGGGTGGCTCAGTTGGTTGGAGCATCATCCCAAAAGGTTTCGGGCTTGATTTCCAGGCAGGGCACACACCTACGTTGAGGGTTTGATCTCCAGTCAAGGCACATACTGGAGGCAACCGATTGATGTTTCTCTCTCTCCCTTACCCTCCCTCCCTCTCTCTCTCTCCCTCCCTCCTTCCCTCCCTTTCCCTTCCTCCCTCCCTCTCCTTCCTTCCCTTCCTCTCCCTCCCTCCCTCCCTCCCTCTCTGAAATCAATAAAATAACATATCCTCAGGTGAAGATTAAAAAGAAAAAAGCTGTGTGTTGGGCCAGGCCCTGCCCTCTAGTGGCTCATGGTCCCCTGGGAAGTCAGGCAGATGCACAAATGAAAATGTGGTAACATTACAGTAGGGTCTCTGGAGGAACCAAATGGGTTGTTTGAGCCAGAGAATGAGGAGGAGGCTGTTTTAGATGGGTGTTCCGGGAAGACAAAAGGAGCTGTGCACAGCCAGCCAGTGGTGAGAATCCTGGGGAGGGGTCTCCCATGCCAAATGGGAAGGGGAGAGCTTGGGACCTTCAGCAGCTGGAAGCTGGTGAGCGAGAGTCATGGGAGGGGAGCTCAGAGAGGTCGGTAGGGCCAGGGCATGGGGACTAGTATGGATTGCACTCTCCCTGTGTGCAGGGAAAGCCTTTGAAGGCTCTAAAGCCGAGGCAGGGCACTGTGAGATTGCTTTCTGAGAAAATCAGTGTGATGCTGTATGGAGTATGGATGGGAACAGCACCAGAGGGCTGTGGAGACTCAAGGTGAGCAGCCAGGGGCCAATGCTATCTGGAAGACAGATCCTGTTCCCTCGTGGGCACTCGGAACCTCCACAGTGCCCCTGGACACAGCCCTGCCCCACTCCTGGGGCTCCCAGTGGTGTCTCCACCCAGCAGAAAGAATCGTACCTCTGAGGACCCAGCAAGGAGGTGTGGGGAGCAGGAGAAGTCTAGATATTTCCAATTTTTTATTAAAAAAATACAGAAATGCCAAAACTGGGTTTCAAAAACTGGTAATTTGAAATGTTTACATTTAACAAATGAACACTTTTCACACACACACAAACGCACACACACACACACAAATATAATTGTGCCATTCCCAGGATAATTACAGTGTTTATAAAAGAAAAACCTTAGTCCATGGCGTGCTCCAGGCAGTGTGGTCCAGAAACGGGACACGCGTTTGAAATTGGATGACAAACGGCTCTGCTCCAATGTGTCTGTCTCCTTTGCAGAGTGGAAAGTGAAACCTTGAGGCCCTCTGGGGGTGTGCGGTCTCACCACACATTTCTCCCTGGCTCTTGTGATGAGCTCTGATGGTTAGAAAGTCCTCCTGGTTAGAGTTGTGGGTCTAGTCACTGCTGCTAGGCAAGGGTTTGTTCAGGCCCTGACCATGGGGGTCAGGCCACCCAGCTGGCCCAAAGCAGCGCAGCCTACTGCCAGTCTGAGCCCACAGCCTGAGCTTTGGGGCAAGAGCTTAGGATCAACCACTGAATGGGATCAGAGAATAGAAGTGGGGACCCAGGAGCTGATATAGGACAAAGGCCGGTCTGGCCTTTCACCCGTCCTAGGTTTGCCCGTGGTTACTGTGTGTGTCGTGGGTCCTGGGGCCACTTGTTTGTCAGCATCACAGTGTCAGTCCAGGAAGCAGACTTCAGACTGTCCTTCACTGTTTTTTTTTAAGAAGGAATTATGTTTAACAAGAAGGAAGTGGTGAGATAAAGTGGAAAAAGTCTCTCCTCTATCCCTTACCAGCTCCTGAAAGTCATCTCAACAGTTTCATAATTTCCTCTGGCCTATGTTATAAAACTGGGGCCGTCACAGCAACATCCTCAGGCTCCTGAGAAGACTGAGTACAGGCAGGTGTTTGGCTGAGTAATATTCCACTGTATGGGGAGATGGCATTTTCCACTAATCTGTTGATGGACATTTGGTTTGTTTCCACTTTTTGACTAATGAATTATGCTATGAACATTCATGTACAAGTTCTTATGTGGACGTAGGTTTTCATCTCTCTTGGGTATACACACCCAGGAGTGGAATTCCTGGGCCATATGGTAACTCTATGTCTAACTTTTTGATGAACTGCCATCTGTTTTCAAAGTGGCTGCAGCATTTTACATTTCCAACAGCAACATATACTGGTTCCAGTTTTTCCAGATCATCACCAACACTTGTTATTATCTTTTTTATTATAACCATCATAATAGGTGCAAAGTGCTATCTCCTTGTGGTTTTGATTTGAATTCTCCTGATGCCTAATGGTGTTCAGGTATCCATTGTCTATGTCTTCGGGCTTCTTAGCCATTTGTATGTCTTTTGTGGAGAAATGTCTATTCAACTCCTTTGCCCAATTTTAATTGGGTTATTTGCTTTTTATTACTGACTTGTGAATGGCCTAAATACAAGTCCCTTATCAGATGTGGTTTGCAAATATTTTCTCTCAGAATTGTCTTTTCACTTTAATAGTGTTCTCAAAGCTGGCCTTTAAAAAACACAAAGTTTTTAAATTTGATGGAGTCTAATTAATTGTTTTGTTGCTGTGCTTTGGGATATTTTTCTTGATTTAATTTTTAAATATGTAAAACACTTCCTTGATTCTAAAGTGAAAAGGTATTCTCATAGCAGTCTCGTGTCCATTCCACCCACTCCCTATAGGTAGTCATTTAAATCAGTTTCTGTTTTACCATTCCTGCGTTTGTGAAAAGTTCAAGACAATTTTTAAATATTCTTATTTTCTCTTCTCATAAAACACATGGCATGCCATGGACACTGTATTTTTTATTTTTTTTTTTCACTAAGTAAATCTTGGAATGCCTCCTATCAGTTCATTGAGCTTTTTCTCACTGTTTTGGGGCCACAGTGGGCCATGGTGTAGATGTACAGTGAATGGTTTCATTAGGTGGTTCTGACTTGGGTTGTCTCCAGTCTTTTCCGATAACAAGTCATGCAGCAATGATGTCCTTTTGTATTTGTGGAGGTGTATCATTAGATAGACTCCTGAAAGTGAGCTTGCTGGGTCAACAGCTAAGATGTGAGTAATTCTGTTGGATATAGCCAGACTTTCCTTTGTAGGGGTTATACCATTTATGTCCCACCAGCATCATAGGAGAGTGCTGTTTTCCCACAAACAGAATGTATTGTCAAGTGTTAGGATTTTTGCCAGTTTGATAGGTAAGAAAATGCTGTCTCTCTGCAGCTTTTTAAAAAATCAACTTTATTAAGGTACAATTTACATAAAATAAAATGCACCCATTTAAAATGTATAGTTTAGTGAGTTGTGACAAATGATACATTTTCTGTCACCATGGATTAGTTTTGACCCTGCTAGAACTCCATATACAACAAAACCTCGGTTCTCAAACATCTCCATCTTGAACAATTCGGTTCTCGACCAAGTTGTTCATAGAAAAATGTCTCGGTTGTCTAACAAAACTTCAGTAGCTGTCGAACAGATCTTCCGGTTGACCTGACAACTCTTTCTCACTGATACATCTGCGTGACAAAAATCATCTCTCAGGCTACAAACAAAGGAGAGAATGCCCCAGTATGAGTCAATTTACCGCTAAGCCTCACCTTATTAACATCTCAGGAAATTGTGCTGTGAATATTTTTGGGGGGTTTTCTTTCTTTTGTTGCTGGTGAAATGGACAATTAGCACAATTTTAAAATGTAAAGAGGCCATCAAGAGTGCTGATGTTGCTAAGGGTGTGAAAGAAACAATGACCACAGGCAGTTGAAGAGGTAGAAAAACTGTTGTTGATTTGGATAAACGAAAAACAGTTAGCAGGTGACAGCATTTCAGAGGCAGTGATATGTGAAAAAGTGAAGATGGCTGCGTGCAGACCTCTCTGTAAGACACCCCTGGACCTAGTGCTGGAAGTGATTCATTTAAGGCTAGTAGGGGGTGGTTTGATAAATTTAAGTGTTTATTTATAGATTAAACAGTACATTAAACATGGACTGTATATAAGATAGGTTAACATAGGGAATCATTTGGGGGGTTCTGGAACGAATTAATTCAATTTACATTATTTCTAATGGGGGAAAAAATTCAGTTTTTTTTTTAAATCTTTTTTATTGATTTCAGAGAGAGAGGAAAGGAGAGGGAGAGATAGAAACATCAGTGATGAGAGAGTCATTGATCGGCTGCCTCCTGCATGCCCCCGACTGGGGATCGAGCCCGCAACCTGGGCATGTGCCCTGACCGGGAATCGAACCCGGATGCCCTGGATCCTAGGTCGATGCTCAACCGCTGAGCCACCCCCAGCCGGACAATGATTCAGTTATTTAACAGATCACTTCTTGAACAGCCTTCCGGAATGAATTAAGTTTGAGAACTAAGGTTCCACTGTAAATGGATTTACAGTGGTACCTCGGTTTTCGAATGTCCCCGTTGACAAACATTTTGGTTTACGATCCCCGTAAACCTGGAGGTAAATGCTTCGGTGTTTGAACATGCCACACGGCTTCCGCTGAGGGCAAGATCCTGAAGCCCAGCTGTCGGCTCTTGATCCCTCGGTTTTCAAACGTTTCCGAACCCGGTCTTCCGGAGCGGGTCACATTCGAAAACCGAGGGGCCACTGTGTCCAGCGTGTTGTCTTTTGGGGTGGGCCGCTTTGACTCAGCATGAGGATTCTGAGATGAGCGCACATTGCCGCACGCATTAGTGGTTTGTTCCTTTGACGGAGAGTAGTATCCACTATGAATATTCCACAACAACTTTTCTGTCAATGGACATTTGGGTTGATTCTAGTTTGTGCCGTGACCATTCTTGCACAAGTCGCCTCGCGGCCATGTGTTTTCCTTTCTTTGGGGTAAATAGGAGTGGAATGGCTGCGTCATATGGTAAGTGTATGTTTAACTTCTTGTCATCAGACCTTTCTCCCAAGTGGTTACGCCAGCTGACATTCCCACTAGCAGCAGTGCGTGAGTTCCCAACCTTTTTCATTTTGGCCATTCTAGAAATGGGGTGTGCTGTCTTTGTGGTTTAGATTTGCATTTCCCTGAGGACAAAGGATGCTGAACATCTTTTTAGGTTCTTATTGGCCATCGTAGTTCCTCTTTTGTGAAGTGTTCAGATCGTTTACTTATTTTTAAAAAATCATGTTGTCTCTTTTATTGAACTGTCAGTTTTTTTGTATATTTTGTATACAAGTTCTTTTTATATACATTATGGGTATTTTCTGCTAGTCTGTGGTTTGCTTTTTTATTTTCGTAGTGGTGTCTTTCAGAGATCAGAAGTTTTGATTTTTGTGAAGTCCCAATCAATTTTAACATTTCTCTTATTCTGATTAAGGTTGAGCATCCTTTCTTAATTTTAAGGGCAACCTATGTATCTTTTTTCTGTGAACTGTTGATGTCTTTGGCCTGCTTTTTAAAAATCAGTTTATTGGTCTTTCTCTTCCTGATTTTTAAGAGCTATTTGCGTATTGGGGAGATTAGCCTTTTATGATATGTTACAATGTTTTCTCCCAATGAGTTCGTCTTTTTGGCTTTGCTTACAGTGTTCTCTCCATGCAAAATTGCACACGTATTTTTACATAGTCCATTTTTATTGCTTATAGATTTTAGGTTATAGGCTTCCTACTTCCAGGTTATAAAGGAATTCACCTATTTGTTGCATCTAATATTTATATGGTTTCACTTTTTTACATTTAGATCAGTGTTCCATTTGGAGTTTGTTCTGATGTTCAGTGTAAGGCATGGAATCAATTTATCATTTTGCAAATGACTACATACTTGTTTCCATGTCATCTATTAAAAAGTCCATTTTTTCTAATGATTTGAGGTCACATTCCCCAGACCTTTATCATTAAAATATTAAATTTCCATATGTACACAGACATTCTGTTCTGTCCTGTTTCTGGGCTCATTTTGTTCCACTGGCCCAAATGCCCACAGTCTAGGAGGCAACAAGTTTCCTTTTTCCCCTCAACTTTATTAAGGAATAACTGGCAAATAAAAGTATATATTTAGATTGTACAATGTGAAGATTTAATACACATATACATTGTGAAATGGTTACCACAATCAAGTTAACATATCCCTCACCTCAGTTACTTTCAAAAAATTTTTATTTAAGCATAGTTGGTATACAATAATATATTAGTTTCAGGTGTACAATATAGTGATTTGACATTTTTGTATGTGATCACCCCACTAATTCTAGTAATCACCTGTCATGGTACAAACTTATCACAGTATTACTGACTATAGTCCCCTTCACCTTTGTCACCCATCCCCTCGGACACCCTTTCCTTTTATCTGTTTCTATGAGTCTGTATTTGTTTTGTTTTTTTTAGATTTCCACATTTAAGTGAAACCATATGGTATTTGTCCTCTGACTTATTTCACTTAGTATAGTACCCTTTAGATCCATCCATGTTGTTGCAAATGGCAAGACTTTATTCATTTTTTTATTGCTGTACAATATTTTATGTATATAATTTTTATCCATTCATCTATTGACATATCTTGGCTAGTGTAAATAATGCTGAACATAGGGATGCATACGGCTTTTCAAATTAGTGCTTTCGTTCTCTCTGGATGAATACCCACAAGTGGAATTGCTGGGTCATATGGTAGACCTATTTTTAGTTTTTTGAGTACTCTCCATACTGTTTTCCACCAAAAGTGGCCACACCAATTTTCAGTCCCACCAGCAATGCACAATGGTTCCCTTTTCTCCACATCCATGCCATTACTTGACTTTTTGGTAATAGCCATTCTGACAGGTGTGAAGTGGTCTCTCATTGTGGTTTTGATTTGCATTTCCCTGATGATTAGTGATGTTGAACATCTTTTTGTCTGTTGGTCATCTGTATATCTTCTTTGGAGAAACATTTGTGTCCACTGCCCTTTTTTTTTTTTTTAATCAGATTGTTTTTTGTTTTGTTATTGAGTTGCATGAGTTTCTTATATATTTTGGATATTAACCCCTTATCAGCTATATATTTACCCATTCAGTAGGTTGTCTACCTAGTTACTTTGGTGTGTATAGTGGGAACACTTTTAAGATCTACTCTTAGCAAATTTGAAGTATACAATACAGTGGGAACTGTAGTCCCAGTGCCGTATATTAGATCCCCACAACTTATCCCTCTTGTAACTGAAACTTTGTTTGACCAATATCTATCTCCCCACTTCCCCCAGTCCCTGGCACCCCCACCCACCTACTCTCTCTGGTTCTGAGTTCGGCTCTCTTAGATTCCACATGTGAGATCATACAGTATTTGTCGAGGCTCATTTCTGGAAATTTTAAATTAAGGCTGCTGCTGCCTTCCTGAACCCAGCTGATAGGAAAAGAACTGCCTGCCTTAGTGGAGAAACCCATCTCAGGGAACTCATTCTGTGAAATCCCGGAGCAGTTATGTAAAGGTCCAGCCCCTCTCCTTCTGTAAAGCTTCACCATAAGCCCTTTGGGCATCTACTCGATCCTCTACACAGCCTGGGCCTCCCGACCTCAGGCCAGCTCTCTTCCCCCTACTATGTGCAGAGGCAGGGCTGGGTGTCAAGAACCCTTCCTCACAGCTGAGATCCAGTAAAATGAATGGCAGCTCCTGCTTTCCCATACAGCCCTGCCCTGGGCCCCCAGAGTCATGTGAACTTCATCTGCCCATCTGCAGAGGGCATTGCTCATTGACATGGACTCTGCCCAGCCCTGGCTGGTGGCTTCCCAGGAGGCTGGGCGGGAGGCTGTGGAGGGTCAAGGTCCCCTCCTTGCAGCCTGCCCCGGCCCCCGCCCCGCAGGCAGTCCAAGCAGCCCTTTTTGTTCACATAACCTTTTCCCACACACCTGTGTTCCCAGGTCTGCACCTTACTTGCTGTAGGAGGCCAGGCAAGGTGCCTTACCTTTCTGAGCTTGTTTCCATCTGTACTTCACAGGCTGTTGTGAGGAGTGAAGGAAGGATTATTGCGTCAGGTCTGCGCAGTTTGTGGCACAGGGAGAGGCTTCATAAATGTGTGTTTATTGAACAACAGAGTGAAAGAATGAATTCCACTGGTGAACCTTCTGGTGGCTCATTTGCCTGCTGAGATGGTCAGAACTGTAGGATCTTCAGGTCTAGGGGCTCCTAAGTGCAGACTTCATTCCAAATGCAGCCACCCCATCCCCTACCATTGAATCCTACCCCAGGAGGCAGGCCCAAGAGTTTTCAAGCCATGCTGAGGATGAGCCAAGTTGGAGCTGGGCCGAGGACAGGGCCTGCCAGGCCACACTCAGGTTGTCAGGCCCCAGACCCAGCTCCTCCACATCCTGGCCCGGCTCCTGCAGGCACCTGGATGTTGGCACTGCAACCTATCCCAGTGTCCTTAGACAGTTAAGATGTATGTAAAGATGGGGGGATGTGAGAGGCACACCCACCAGCCCTCAGTCTGGGCTGCTGGGTCCTCCAGAGAGGAAATTTCCTTCTCTTATTTATTTTCCACATCCTTGACTTTGAAAGCCAAGCTGGTGTTGATATTTACCTTGGCCGAGCCACCCCGTCTCCCTGGGCCAGCCTCGTGTAAACACGATGTTCCTTCTCTCGGCTCAGCTAGCGTTGAGGTGGCCTTTTGCAACCAGTTCTAGGAATTCTGAAAGTCTGAAGGCGTAAGTTCAGGGACCAGGCCCTAGGGAGCCCAGGGGCCTCTGGGGCCAGCGGGCTGGGCCTCCCCCCACCTTTTCTCATTTCTGTGGGAGATCCTATTTTCCCCATATTCACATCTCGCCCCACCCCAGGTCAGACTCAGAAGTCCCAGGCTCCTTAAGGATATATACCGAGGGGCAGGCAGGATCTGGCTGTCCACTGTCCTGCCCTAGGCGCCCACTGGGGCTGGTATGGAGAAGGCTGACTCGAGGGGCAGCCAGCTCTCTAGTGTTTGTCCAGACATGTGGTTTTTTTGTCCAGTTGGCACCTGGACCACCACCATGGTGGGTGCCTGCGGAGGTGGGAGGTGTGTGCACAGTCTGGGCCCCATTCAGCAAGAGCACAGCCCAAGTCCCTGCCCTCAGGGAGCTTACCTTTAGGGAATGGGTGTACGTTAAGGAGGAGGCCATTGAAGAGACAAGGTGACCTGGGCTCATGGTCAGGCCACAGAAACAAGAGTAAGCAGGGACTGACTGGGGCAGGAATGGTAGCTCTGCGGTGGATGGAGAGCTGAGGCGGCATTTGTACTCCTTGGGGCCAAATCCTAGCTCTCCCCGCTGGCTTGGCCACTGGTTCACTTACCAGAGATCTCTTGGGCAAGTGACTTCACTTCTCTGAGACTTGGTTCCATTATATAAGAAATGGAGGTGTCAATCTCTTAGTGACAAGAGTTGAGGCACACAGTGTGTCACCTGCAAGTAGGAGCCATTGTTCCTTCTGCTTATTGACAGTTGACACAATTGCACAGCTCTGAACATCAGAAGACAGCTCTGAGCCACTGAACACTCTGAATGTCTCCCCTTCTCCACACAGATCTGGGACATGAGTGACGACGAGACCGTCTGACACAGCCCACCCTTGTGTGGACAACTTCTCCTGGCTGCCTGCTGAGGAGCTCTCAGTGGCCGGAGCAGGACTGCCACCCTAAGACTGGTGACTCTGGGTGGGCCCTGCTTCCCTTCCTCTCCATACCTTGAGAACTGGGGCCCTCCCTTTGCTGCCCAGGAGCTTCTGGTGTTCATTTCTGATTCATGATCCTACCCGTTCTGAGCTAAATAATAACCTTGGCTTTGCATTGCCATCAACCTGGGACATGGTTCCGTCCTCGAGCAGTTCTTTTTTCTCGTCAGTGTTTGATAGTCAAGCTCCCCAGGATCCTTTCCGCCTTGGCCCCCATGGGGTGGTAATGGGGACAGAGAGGAGTCAGCCAACAAAGACTAATGGTCTCCTTCTAGAGACCATTATAGGGGCTGCCCCATCCCTTCCCAGCCCCTCACCTGACACCTCTCTCCCCCACCCGGGGATCCTCACTGTGCCCTGACTCGTGTGGGATGGCGGGGTGGCTGGCTGTGTGTGCACCAGTCTGTGGTCAGCAGGCAGTGAGAGTTCAGATGGGTTCTGCTGTGTGTCATTCAGGCTCTGCCTGATTTTCTCCTTTATCCCGGGTCTGCACATCTGTGACACCCACAGAGGTGAGTGTGGAAACCCAGGAGAGAGAAGATGCCCTTTCATACCTTTTATCTTTGTGGTTTCATCTTTTGTCTCAGGCCTGGAACCAAAGTCAAAATGGAGCCAGAAGCTGACTCTTACTAGAGTAGAATTTCTGGAGGTTAGGTTTTAAATGAATCTTATACTCTTCCAGCCCAGGGGGGACATAAATAGGGGCACCTCTATAAACAGGTGCAGGGCTGCTAAGCACCCTCCCCCTCCCAGGGCCTCATAGCAAAGGTACTATCACTCCAGGACCCAAGGGTGACACATACAGTCCGTGGTTTAAGAGCACTTTATTATTGTTCTTAAGGCTACTTTTAAGTACAAAAAAAAAGATGGCCTGCCAAACCTTTTTTTTCTTCTTCTTCCAGGAAAAACAGGCCACAGAAAATGGTATATTACAGATTTACAAACATGGAGAGAACTGTCAGAACGCACTGCAGATGGCGTGGCTCTGTGAAGACCCTCACTGTGCTCCTCCTGAGGCCGGAGAGTATGTCCTTTCCCAGTGAAATGTTTGGTTTCCTGTTCCCGTCTGCCCGAGGCCCCTCCAGGTACTGCCTATCCCAGATAGGTCAGTGCACAGGGACCCGGCCGTCACACCACTGTCCCCTCCCCGAGCGATGACCTCGTTCACGGACAGCTGTCCGAGGAGCCAGTCTTCACAGAGCCCGCCGGCAGTGGGGTTGTTTCCTGTGGCGACGCTCAGTAGCCTGTAGCAGTAACAAACTAGTGGCTATTAAGGCAGATGCAGTGTTCTCATAGAATAACTGTGTTCCTGCACTTTTACAGACAAAATCTACGACAAAAAAAGATCAACTTTTTTTTCCAAACAAAAAAAATATGAATGATTACAATAGGAAAGGGAAAATTAAATAGCTACATATCATTAACAAATTAATTGTTCTTCAAAAAATACCTACAAATTTCTCTGTACATTCTTTACGCACAGCGTAATGATGGTCTTAAAGTTACCTATATAAAAAAAGTGTTCTCAACGATTTTTCCTACAGAAAATACGGGGCCTGAATGCGAAAGCCTGGAAGCCCAGTTAAGTGGGAGTGAAATGTGTGCAGGGGCGAGAGGACAGGGCTTTTCTTTCGCCTTTTCAAAGACCTGCAGCCACCCTGTGACCACAGCAAGAGCCAATCCTCAATCTTTTCCACCTGGTGCGAATTTTCAAAATGAACCAGCTCACCTGTATTTTTCTCATACTGAAAACCAGCCTCGAGGGCTCCCGTGAGTCCACAATGCCTTGCAGGTGAGGTGGTCACGCCAGCGTCACCTGGCCAGGTGACTTCTTAAACCCTCCAGTGAGCGAGGCTGGAATGTAGCCCAGGGGAGGGGCAAGGGGATAGACACGTGCGTTTACCAGAGAGAGGAGCAGCTGTCGAACATCCACAGCTGTGTCTGTCATGCTTTCTTCTTCACCTAATTTCTAGTTAGTAGCTATTACTATAGCAAACGATAATAAATGCAGTAATAACTGTATAAAGTCAGAGGAATGTATACTGCCTTGGCCCCAGCGTATGAGGAAGCACACAAAAGCGCATCACAGATTGTCAGAAATCTGCTGTTTAGCCAAGAGAGTTAAAGGAAGCAGTTTCTGCATGGAGGGAAGTTGGGAGACACAAACCCCACCTCCCCTGGGAGCTAGTAATAAGCAGACAGGGATGCAAAAAATAAATGATGCTGTCAGCCTGTAGCAAAAACTCCAGCATCCTACACCACGGCTGACCGACGACTCAACTGCCCGTCCCAGGGCCTGCCGGGGCCACTCGGCCCCCACTACTTGGGAGTAACGTGAATATCAAATACAAATCTTAGAGTACAACTGTACCAGCAGTAAGTATATCTAGGACTGTAACTGACAAAAATAAACTAATTCTCAATAGAAGCTAGTAAGTATTAAGGTTTGTGTTTACTGTCTATACAATTAATAGAAACCAGCTATTTTTCTCTTAAAACATGCATCGCATTTAAAGCACTACGGAACCTCCAACCTCAGCTCTAGTCTAACAAACTGCAGTGTTTAGAAAAAGTAAAATGCCCGTGATTGGTGGAGTCTGCAGTCCAGTTGCAAGCACCTGAAATCTAGAGAGAAAGACCTATAACCGGTATGAGACTTCCCCTTCCAAAGCTGTTTAGTCTAAAAACAACAACAATACACAAATGGTCAGAAATGTCATCCTTAAACCCTTTGTTTTTCAGCAGTTTGCCCTCAGTTAGCATCTCACATAAAGTTGTCAAGCAGGCAACTCTAGTCCCCCTCCAATAGTGCAAATCAGACACAACAGTCCTCTGTTCTCTTCAAGTAGACGCACACACACAAGCACACACGCGCGAGCTGGACCGAACAAGCCACGGAAGCTAAGCCGCACACACCTCGGTCTCAGAAGCAACTGCAAAAGCACAAAGCGTTTGGGTCACCAATGTCATGGCTTGTGACTGAGGAAGTGCGTGCCATGGAGTCCCGGCCCTGCTGGGGCAGCAGACCTGCATCAGAGGTTTCTTTGGTAACTGAGGCAGGAAGTTAGGATGCTACATGAGACAGATGTTCCACATGCCGTTCCTGCTATCGTTTTTGAGGGCCCTGGCGTACAAATACCAAGCAAGCACAAAAACAGAACAAAAATCCCAACGACATGGTTTTTGCGAATAAACCATCCCCTTCCCCCCACCCCACTCCCATGATTTTTTTTTTCCTGTTTTTTAAGCAATGACTGTTCAAAGCTCAGGCAAACCATGCAGATCAAGGTCTTGCTCGAGGGCGATGTTCCCTTCAGGAGACCACGGAGGGGGAGTGACTGTGGCTGACCATGTGAGCAGAGGGGCTGGCAGGCTGGCCCCTGCGTGAGGCCGACTCAGGGCTGCTGGACGCGCCGTCCTTGGCCGCCTTGATCTGAAGCCACGTGTCTCCCAGGGCTTTGGCAAAGTGGTCGTCCACGGAGCCCGTGATGGACACCGAGTTGGGCGCCGGCTCAGGCTCCTTGTAGTTCTTGCCCAAGCTCCTGCGGAAATGCTCCTCCACCACAGGGTCACAGGTGGCGGTGGCAGCTGTGGGGGAATGGGACAGTGGTCAGAGCTGGGATCTGGGGACAGAGGGCCCATCTCCACCCAGCTTAGCTGGACACTTGGGTACATGTCTCAACCTATAACCTGGCATCATGCCTGCCACCTGAGCTAGCTACGAGTTCAGAGAGAATGTGGCGTTAAGTGATGTAGAGCCTATTTTTACCCCAACTAGAGAGAGATCCTGAAGGTCAAAGCCAATGTGTGTCTTCCCTCCTTCCCACCCAAGCCAGGCACAATGCTAGGAGCATATGTGCTCCAAATATCCCACTTTCGGTCTTCTCAATTAGAAATAAGCTCCAGGACACCTAGAGGTTCCCGTCTACAGCATGAGCTAGGAGCAAGCAAACTCCGCTCGAAGCATGTTGACTGAGGAGGCCCAAGCCCACCTGGCCACCCCCACCCCAGGGACACTTACAGCTCGGGGCCCTCCGGTAGCTGGCTGGCCCGGCCACGCAGCCACTGTGCGCAATGGGGCAGTGGGAGAGGTTGCAGTTGCGGGCGCTGGCAGAGGCGCAGGTGATCACTGAAGGCCGGTTCTGGGGAGAGGAGGGGGACTGGCGTCAGCTCAGGCTTGGGAACACAGGAGTCGTACTGCTTCCCCAGCCCTCCCACAGCAGAGCGCCAAGTGCCACCCACCGCCTCGGGCCCCAAGTCCCCCGTCTGTCGGACTCCAGCTCCTGCATTCAGGACCCTCACCAGCACCCTCCACCACTCTGCTGTGAGCCTGGGGCCCCTCCTGAGGGAAGGCAAATCAAAGTCCCGTCCCTCAGCAGCCTCCTACTTCAAAAGCGGAGTCATGCTAAGGGACAGCAGCGAATCCAGGAGAGAGAGCCACCCCTGATCCTCCAGTTGAGGTCCCCATGTTGAGGTCCCTGCAGCAGCAGTCCTGCCTTATTAGTATGTGCGACTGTACCCCAGAGGTTCTCTGAATGGTCCCTGTACCCTTCAAACATGCAGTTTCTGCTTAGGCCAAAGCCAGCTCAAGTTGGTTTTTAATATGACCACACAAATGGAGACCGAAATGCAGGAAATACATCTGAGTATATGAATTACACGTGTACCACCGCTCACCCATCTGCTGTGCCGATGCTTTCCTTTCCCATGACAGCCACACTGTTTGCCAGGCAAACTCCACTCGCCCTTTAAAACCCTGTTCAAATACCATCTCTGTGAAGCCTTTTATGACCCGCCCCCCGCCCCGATTCAGCAGGTAAAGCAGCCTTCCAGGTGCACCCGCAAGACACCAGCACCTGCCGCCGCCTCTAGACCAAGCACACTTCAGAGCAGGGACCAGAGCTAGTTTCTAGATCCCCAGACCTTGGTGCAGCGCCTGCAGCAGAAAATATCTGAACCAAACAGCTTCCTCAGGCTCCAGCCAGGAAAGGCATCTCCTGCTAGCCCCGAGGTCAAGACTTAGATGACATACGCTGAGTTCCAAGACAACAAGTGAGGAACTGATTGAAGGGTCCACAGAGGGGACTGGCTTGTCCCCCCAGCCTTTCCTTTCACGAGTCGATCAGCAGCCAGTACACAGATACACTCAAGGCTTCACATCAAACCTTCTCATGATTGGAAATGAACAAGACTGACAAGGTGGAAAATATGCAATGACTCCATATCCAAAGTAATGACTCCAAAACAGGACTCCGAGCAGCAGGGGTCAACCAGGAACAAAGGGATTTAGAAATTTCATGCTTTTCCTTGGACTCCTTTTCTGTGCCTGGCTATCTACGGTCCCCACCCCCTGCACCTCTTCAACTCACCCACCCTCCCCTTAATATGAACCACCTGAATTTTGAACTCTCTTAAGATGGATTTGAGAATTCATTCTCCCATCTTAAGAAACATTTCCTTGCTCAAAAAAAAAAGACAAAAACACGTCTGTGATAAAGATCTGGATCTACTAGGAACTGGGATTAAACATAAGGGCCTGGGCTTGGGTCTAACAAGAAATTACATCTAAGATGGGGGAAGATGCAGCTTAGCAGCAGCACGTGAAAGAATTCAGAGTTTTATTAACAGCACAACTCATCAGTTGAGATGTTCCCTCGCAATAGGGATGAACAGCCAAAGACACAGCGTGGACAAAAACGGCAGAGATGAGAACGTGGCTTTGAGGCCAGGCAGACCCAGGCGAGTGCCACTCCTCAGGCAAGGGCCTACAGAAGGCTGAGCCTCCATTTGTTCCTGGACGAGGGGCCGGATGTGGAAGCCTGTCCCCTGGTCGCATGTAGGAGACCTGCTCATCAGGTGCTACTCAGACCGCACCTGGTGGACAACCTGCACCTCTGGAAGGACCTACTGAATCCCTGAGCCCATGATCGCCTCCCCTCCCCTCCCGGGGAGTGTGCCCTCCATCTACGAGGTAGGGCTAAGGCAGCCAGGTTCATAAGTGCCCTTGCCCCTTGGCCAGGTTGGAAATCTGAGCCAGGCTGGGGGCCAACTATTAAACCTGACTCATAAGAGATTCAGACTGACCTCAGGAGCTGTGGGACAGCCACGCTGGGCGTCTCAAAGCAGAGGGGAGAGGATGCCGAGACCCAGACAGGCACAGAGCCAAGGGAGGAAGGCGAGTCCTGCGCCCTCTCCTGCTCTCCCAGGCAAGGGCCAGCCCTTCCTTCCTCAGCCCGGCTGTACCCATGACCCTCCCAATAAAACTCCCTTCCTTTTGTGCTTAAAGCAGCTCAGGCTGGCTTCTGTTCCTTGCAACCAGAGTCCTGACCAACGCAAATGCCAGGAAGTAGGGATGTGTTTGGGGGAAGTGTCGCAGAACGGATTTAGGGAAGCTTAGACTGAATGAAGAGGAAAGTCGACATCCAGCCTGTATGCCGCTGCTTTTCAAAGGCAGGAGCGGCCACTCCAGGACAGAACGTGGCTCCTCCTAGTGGGGGGGAGCCCAGCAGGGCAGGACAGCCAATGTGGGGGCACTGTGAGAGATGACAACTGTAACCTGGCACTGGATCGTTCCTGGGACGCCTCCTGACCTGACCTGAGGCGGACACCTGCAGATGTGCAAATGGTCACTGTCTGGGCTTCCTCTCCTCCCCAAATCCAGACTGCAGGTGCTTTCCTGGGACACACAAACCACCTTTCTCTTCCGAGCTCAGGTCCAGTGTCTTGACCAAACTCTGGCTGAGTGCGAGCTGGGCTTGGGCGCCATGCACTCAACTGGAACAGACCTCACGCTCCCAGATGGTGGCTGCTGTGAGCCCACATGGCCCAACACCCCTCCCCCAACACCGTAATTCCCCAGATGGGGAAAAAGGCCAGAAACAGAGCACCTGCTGGAGGCTACACAACAAATTAGCAGCAGGGCCACTTGTCACCCAGCTCCATTCCCCCCTTGCCCTACCTGCTCTGGCTGGCTTAGGGGAAGAGCGTCCATATGAGAACAGTCGGGTGCTCACTGTCCCTTGGGTTTTACTATTTACTCTTTTCCAGTATCTCTCTGTTTGCTGCTGCTTTTGAGGCCACCCTCTTGGTATCTTTCGTACCATTCTTTAGAACACCCCACATCTCCAGAGCTGCCATTACCAAAACATAAAGTGGGGTGACACTTTCTGCAGCTTCCCCAGACATGCTGCCCTGGGAACTTTCCAGTCCCAGTTCCCAGAGTTCTGAGTCACACTTTCCAGCACGCAGAGGAAGGCTTCCCTGCACAGCCCGCCCTGCCTGCCTGCCACACCGCGCTCGGCTGTGCTCCGGAAGCCCCTCCCCACCCGCATCTCCCTCACTCAGAGCTGGGGTGACACGCACGCCTCCCCGCAGCAGCATCCCGACTGCTCACAAACGAAGCGGACTCCCAGAAATGGGTGGACGCCCGAGCTGCTAGAGAACAGGCGCTGTCACTCATCTCTGTGTCAATACAGCACCTGGCGCGGACTCAGTAAGTGTCCAAGCAGATGCCCAGGTTGTAGCCCACAGCCCAGGCCACGCCGCCCACACAGGAAGGAGCTTGAGGAATGGTTGCTGTGTGAACGAAATGTGCTGACCAGCAGTCAAGGTGAAAGGGCAGGCCGATAACCCTTTACCACTAACCCTAAAGTAAAGCTTAGGCCAGTGGCCACCATGTCGGGGAAGCCAGAGCCACTGTGCCCGTCCCAGGAAAGCCGTTGGCTTGTTCGATGGTCACTAGCCAGGAATCTCCTAAGAACACAGGTGGGAATTCAAGGTTCTAGAAAACCTGCTCACCAGCACACCTGATGGGCAGGGTCCTCTCCTGGAGGGCAGCTAGGTATATTTTAGGACAGGGCTAGGGAGACCACGGTAAGGACAGCAGCGAGGTCACTCCATCCAGTACACTTTTCACAAAGCAACTGTGAATAAAAACCAACCAGAAGAGCCTCAAAAGCCTTCACAGAAGCTCAAGGGCCCACCCTGATTTCTGGGAGGCACCAGAGCTTCCTCCCCGGCCACCTAGGCTCAGAGACAGAACCTCCCGGTGGCTGCCCGCCTCCCCCACCCCGCCCCCAGGGACTCCTGAGGCAGTGGCAGTGGCCAGAGGGCTGAATTCCGTGGATCTCCTGGAGATAAATTCCTTTCGTGCTTAAATCACCTCCACTGTGCCCGCCCCGCAGGAGCCTGTGGAGGGCACAGGGCTGGTCAGTCCCGGTAATGTTCAATAAATGAAGGGCAGTGGTAACTTTGGCCCCTGTTCTTATCAGAGTAAGTGGCTGCTGACCAATACTTTAATAGTTAAAATACCATAGTTGTTATTTGATTACCTATCTCATCTCCAGACTAAAACTGAATGCCACGTCTTGCTTGACTGCCTTCCAGCACACTTCCTTCTACGTAGTAGGTGTCTACCAGCTTTGCTGAATGAACGAATGAATGAAACACACGGGACCGTGATGCTGGGCTCCGAGGTGGGAAGCACACTGCTCTTCAGCCTCACTGGGAATCCCAAGGCCTGGCCTGCCCACAGGCAGCCATTACTGACCCGACCAGAAACACGCCAGGCAGTGCGGGCTGGGCTGGGCTGGGCGCAGCTGGACAGGTGGAGCGGCTGCCAGAAGCCCGGCCTCAGGCAGTGGGATGAGCCCATCAGTGGTGTACTGGGGGGCTGCTTGGGGGGGCCTGGAAGCTGTGGCCTGGCCGCCTGCTTCACCCAGCACATGCTCTGCTCACTGCCAGCAAGTCTCCAGCAAACAATGACTGAGGACCTATTAGGTCACAGAGCCCAGAGGCTGAGAGAGAAGGGCCACGGGCTAATGCAGTGATTCCAAACCCAATGTTAATGCCTCCTTCTCTTACATATTTCCTCAGGAACCCCATTTTTAAAAGATTTTTTTTTCCTACCAAGCAAACTGGTACTTATTAAATAACCTAATTTTCTTATTTTCCTTGAATGAAACACATCCCCATCGGCCAATCACAGGTTCCTGGCCAGCATGAGCTAATAACCATTGTGACCATTCACCTCCTAGGATTCCAGCCCGAAGCAAAGCAAGCCGACATTCAGCCACCCGTGACCTCACAGCGGGTACTGCATGATTGCCGTTAGGGTCATTACACTCATCCTAACAGAGACCACCAAGGAAGACTGCTGGAAACACAACCAACCTGGACCCCTTTAGCAAAGACACCAAACCTCACAGACATTCAACACCTCGTCCACGGCGGTTAGTCCTACGAGGTGAGGCCCAGCAGGTCTAGGGAGGCACTGAGATCGAGCTGGTATTTGGTAAAAGCATCCCTCCCGCTGTCGCTGCTGCGGCTCCCGTCCCACGCGCAGAGCCAAGGCCGAGGACAGACTCACCCACCGCCTCTCCCCACCTCCCCACGGCCTCTGCGCGGCGCTCTTCCCCCAGCCCGCAGGCCCCAAGCCCCGAACCCTCCTGGATAAAATACCTGCTGCCGCTCCACCGGGGTCAGCGTGGGCGAGATGCCCGCCGGCCTGCTGGCATCCATGCTGTTCTTGGTCAGTGCGAGGGGCTGCTCCATGCTGAGGCTGGGGAGGGACGTGTACAGGTGGTTGCCGTGCAGGCTCATGGTGGGGGCCACGGCCCGCTCGATGGGGCTGCGGCTGCGCTCCCGGGGGTCTTTCCGGCAGTCTCCATTGGCAGTCTTGTTCCTGAAAGAGGAATGGCTCAGCTGAGAATGCCGCATCCCGCGAGTGGCGCCGGGGACACGGCCGTGTGCCGAGCCCTTCCCGCAGATTATTTAATTCTTTACCTTGCTGTGGATAAGTATTACTTCCTCCTCATCGCCCCCGTTTTCTGAGGCTCGGGTCAAATAGCTCACCGACCAGTAAGCTGCGCTCTGGAGCCCAAAGTGCCCCATGCAAACCTTGAATAGAGCCCCCCTCACGCCACTACCAACGATTTCTTCACCTATGTGCACACTTCTTAAATTACATAACTGTCTAACCACTACGCTGTATACCTGAACTACTATAAAATATTAAATGGCAACTGTAATTCAAAAAATAAAATTTAAGTTTCCTTCTAAATTTGGATAAAACAAATTTATTGTTTGATAAGCTACGTAAATTGCTCCCCCGACACAATCCCCCCTCCCCCGCGATGTCTGAAAGCCATTTAAAGAATGAGGCAAACCCAGGGCACAGACTGATGAGCTGCTCAGAATTCCCCTCTGTCTGACTCGGACGCCAGTGTATTCAACCGGGGTTAACTGAGCCCCTATTTTGTGACAGTTACAGAAAGCAAGACACAGTGCTGCCGTCTCACAGGGCACAGGTGGGTAGCACATGCCAGAGAGGCTGGCGGGAGGCTGAAGGAGCAGCCTAAGCTCAGGCAGCATCTGTCCCAAGGTCAAAGCCACCAGTCCGTACACGCGGCCCACCCACCCCTCACACTGATGTGCATGGGGCACCTGAATGCTGGCAAGTCGAGCCACGCGTATTAACTTGGCTGAGCCTCCAGGGGCCAACCCCGAGGCCCGGGACTCAGTCACCACGTTCCAAGGGAAAGGGGCTCCCAAGGACAGCGGTGAGGTGTCTGCAATGCCACCTGTGCTCCTGAAGACCCACTCTGCGCCCACACTGCGAGGGGGAGCAGGGAAGGGACTTTGGGGGACGCAAACCAGAAAAACAGTCAACCAAAAACATGACGCAGTGGGGCATCACGGAGCAGACGCCGAAAAAGACAGAAAGAAACGTCTGAAGAACTCGCTGGTTAATTTTAGTAAAATTATACATTACTCACATTTCCAGCTCATTTTCCTAGTTCCTGGAGCTTAAAGACAGACATTGTTTTCCATGTTCCCCCCGAGTGAATCATACCCCGGGCTCCACTGCCTCCCAGAGCATCATGTGCTCCCAAGGCCAGCAGACCCAAACCACACGCTTCCTGCCTGGGTGATCGGAGCGGCCTCCGTGGAAACAGCTGCGGCCCACTAGGGCCTAACGGGCTCGTGTGGCGGGACACCGAGGACCATGGTGCCGCGGCAGCTCCAGGGCCCCCTGGCCCCTCCTGGGACCTCCCACTCGCCCTGGGGAGGACATTCCCACTGCCAGCTATGGAAATGGAAGGCAGAGGGTGGGGGGGGGGGGCAAAAGTAAAGAGATGGTAAAAAGAACGTCACCCACTATACTTTCCTTCATGACAAAGTGTCCAGGCCACAGACTCCTACTTACTCTGCCCTCTCTGAGCTGAGAAGCCAGAAATGCCTACAGGGTTGGGGAAAAGTCCACGAGAGTCTAAGCAGTGACGCTGAAAGAGCCCACACAGCAAGTGTGCTGCGCCCACGGGGTCCCCATTAGAACGCGAGTTCCCGCCCTTAACACCAGGAGCTCTGAGTTGACGCCGACGGGAAGGCGCTGCAGCAGCGGACTCGCTCAGGCCTCAGCTGAGTTCCACTGACTACAGACGGCTATGAACTAACCCAATGTCGAGTCTGAATTTGTCCGGGGGGGAGGGGATATGGGGTGAGGCGTCGTACTTCATGCCTTCAAGGAAATATTCTGGGATCCTGGGGTCCCGTGGGACCCCGTGCTGTAGGCACCAGGCAGTCTCAGGGCAGGTCCCCCGGCCCAGGTGAACGAGGCAAGGGCCAGCTCAGCCCTGCCTCTCCCCCACCCAGCTCCCGGGATGCGCAGAACACCCCTGAGGTGACAGCAGTCCTGCCGGACACCAGACCACACCTGGCTGCAGTGAACTGAAGGGGTGAGTAGTGGGGAGGCCAGGAGGGAGCAGGGGCCCTGGACAGCCACAGCCAAGACCGTCCTCCCTCCAGCTCAGGCCCCCTTCCTTCTCCCGTCTCATTCCTGCACAAGCATTTGCCCTCTGGGAACCTACAGCAGAGTAACACACCTTCACAGCCCAACACTGAATACTAACAAAGTTGTTAAAGCATCTTTACTTTTCACAAGCTTCCTCAGAGAATGCTCTTAATGCCACTGAACTGTGGCTAAAAATGGCTACAATGTCATGCATACTTTACCACAACTAAAAATAACAATTTTTAAATTAAAAATAAAAAGCACCCCCATGACCATCACTTACAGAGCCCTCAGGATATGACGTGCAGCGGCAGGTGGCACTGCCCAGGTTTACAGAAAAGAGGGCCAAGGTGAGGAAGAGAAAGGGCCTAAGAGCCAGATGGAAGCAGGATGTCGCCAGACACACCCTGAAACTCAGCTGTTCTCACCCCGAGCCCCTGCGACACACCTCCGCATCACCCCCCAAGCTTCCAGGAGGCCTTCCCTGACCCCGCAAACTGCAGGGACAGAGGTAACAGTGGGGACCTGGACACGAGGGGAGGCACCAGCCCCCCAAGGCACCCCCCCACTTAGTTGCGTCTGCCTTACTGTCTGAATCAGCCAGCTTCGCGGGGCTGTTCCCAGGGGCACGTCCAGCCTCCCCAGGGGGACCAGACGCTCTGGAGGCCCGCACCTGCGAGCTCTGCCCCCTCTCCAGTGCTGGGCCCAAAACTGAGCACACAGCGGCGTGTTAACTATCCATTGAATAAGTGAATTATTAAAGTACATGACTATGTGTGAGTCTAGTTAACAGCATTTATGGTGAATGAAAAGGGAATTAAGGACATTTCAGAGGAGATTTCCAGCAGGAAAGACTTCTTTTTGTGAAAAAGAATTCAGGGAACATTTAAACATCAGGTAGCAATGGTAGTGAGATGTTCTCTCCCTTTACGTACATTCTCCAGCTATTGTTTTCGCCCCCCCACTTCTAAATGTCCCCCAGTTTGTCCAAACCTCACGCTCACGGGATGCACACACCACCCCCTCTTTCTCCTCGCGAGCAGGATAAGCCAAGCAAGAGGATGCTGGGGTTTGTCTCCAAGGCATCCTAGTCCAGTCTCATCACTCCTGAGTACCCATGTCAGACGGGATGGGGGGAAGGGGGGACAGCACCACCAGGGTGCTGTGACAGAGGGGAGCCTGATACCGATGACGTTCGCATGCGGAGGTGCTGGGAGGTGGGGCAGAGACGCCCGCCAGCGTAAGAGATGGCAAGCTCTGCGTCACGGGCAGGAGAACATTGGGAAGCCCTGGCATCCAGGGCGTCCCGACGACACGGAGCGACCCAGGGCGCTCTGCTTCCATGACGCTCATCCTGGTCAGCAACAAAAAGGGGGCAGAGACTGCCTCTCCCTTAAACGCAGGGAATGACTGTTGCATAAGACAACTATCATCACTTCACCACAAATAATCAACAGTCATAGCCCTACCACCATCAAAGGCTCAAGGGGACCCAACCTGAGTGCGAAGGACAACGCAACCGGCCAATTCCAGTTGCCACAGCTACCCACCCACGTAACATTTCCCCCATTTTAACTCCCATCATCCCCCTGCTGCTAGTTCAGCTTTCAAAAACCAACTACACGAACTAAGCAATACCCCATTTGCTCAAACACGTGACTTGTGACCTGCGGTCCCAGTGAGAAAAGCATACGCCATGCAATATTGCCTCAGAAAGTAGTGTTCAAAAATAATGCATTAAAAGTTGGGGGAATCAGCCCTGGCCTGTTTGGCTCAGCGGTTAAAGTGTTGGCCTGTGGACCGAAAGGTCTTGGGTTCGATTCCCGGTCAAGGGTACGTACCTGAGTTGTAGGTTTAATCCCTGGCCCCAGTCAAGGAGCGTGTGGAAGGCAACCAATCAATGCATCTCTCTCACACTCATGTCTCTCTGTTTCTGTCTGTCTCTCTGTCTCTGTCTCTCTGTCTCTCTCTCTCCCCCCCCCACTCTCCCTAAAATAATAATAATAATAATAAATAATAATAATGGAAAAATATCCTCAAGTGAGGGTTAACAATAAAAAAAGTTGGGGAATCCCTGGAAGCAAATTATTTATCTTACCTTTACTATCATACATGCCAGATCGCATGCTACACACACCTCATTACCTTATTAAATCCACCACACTGCTGCAAAATACGTATCATCACCCCCATTTTACAGATGAGTAAACTGAGGTGCAGAGAGGTTGAGTAAGTTATCTGAAGTACTAAGATTCTAATTTATATGTGACCCATTCCAAAGCCTTTCTTTTTCACATTCCCCTCTTAAGAGTGAGGTTGAGTAAATGACAAAGACCTATGTACCTACCACCCAGAGCTGAGCAATGAAGCCACACCATTGTATCTGCTTCAGACCTTTCCTTCCCTCCTAAAGGAAATGCTGGCCGTGACCAAAGCAGCAGAACAGGGCAGACACAGCCGCAGCCCCTCCTTCCCACCCTCCCCAGGCCCATGGCCCCTATTCACCCACAGATGTACTCGCCACCATCCAGTATTGGGGGATATTCTTCCTATCTGTGAATATATCTATAAATAATACGAAGCACATTTTAAATTCACATCACGGTATCACACTGTATGTTCTGTCCTAAAACCATGCTTTCGCCCCTCCCCTGGTTCTGGGGCTCTACCATGATCTGGCCTAGAGATCTAGTGGATGCAGCTCACTTCCCGGCTCCTTCACACGAACACACCACAGTTCACTTACTCACGCCCCTAGTGACAGGTATCTGAACAGTCTCTGGTTTTTTCCTGCTGTACACAGCCCCGCAGTGTTTATATCTCTGCACATCTCTCCTGTGCCTGGTGCAAGGTTTCTGAGCGCCTCTCAGGTAGACATCTAGAAGTCACAGTGTAACTGAGGAGATGTCCATATATTCATTAATCATTCTACCTTCTTATTTAAATTGCTTTTAATTTGTTTTGGCTTGAACTATGCCCCCCAAAGATGTTGAAGTCCTAACTCCCTGCCTGCAAATGTGATCTTACTTGGAAACGGAGTCCTTGCAGATAATAAAGTTAAGATGAAGTCATTAGGGTAGGCCCACATCCAATATGATCGGTGTCCTTGTAAAAAGCAGAAATTTGGATAGAGTCACAGGCATGTACAGAAGAAAAATGATGTGAAGACACAGGGAGAATGCCATCTTTAAGCCAAGGAATGCCTGAGGCCACCGGAAGAGAAAGGCCTGGACCAGACTTTCCCTCACTGCCCTCGGAGGACACCAACCCTGCTGACGCCTTGTTCTAGAGCTTCCAGCCTCCAGAACTGAGGGACAATACATTCCTGTTGTTTAAGCCACTCACACTGGGGTACGTTGTCACGGCAGCCCTAGCAAACTAATAAAATTTTCATGTTTTTTGTTTTTTTAACCCCATTGCTTTATACACTTTTGGATACTGTCCACACCCATGTTTTTTTCTACTTTATTTGTATTAATCCTGCCCTCCCTCCCAGAATTTTTTAGAGTTTCTTCTGGACACTTTCAAAGAGGTCCCTAAGGTCCACTGGACCTCAGGTGTCCCTGTCGTGCACACCTGCCACCATGAGGAATGTTTCATAAGCACCGAGAGATGCCAACAGGAGTCGAGACCAGTGTGTGTGAGGCCAGGCCTGCCAATGAGAAGGTGGAGGGCCAGCTGCCCCGACTTCTCCTCTAAGTGCAGTTCAGAGGCAGGAAAAGGCACACCCACTGGCCCCCACATACAGGAGGGAAGCAGCTTGTCGGCCAAGTTATCACCCAAAACCTTTAGGCTCAGGGTCATTTCGAATGGATGAATGAATGAATGAGCCAGCAGATCTTTTCATTATTCCAGCACTGATGGGCCCGTCGATAGCAAACACCCCGAGACCACGGGCCAACTGTGAGTTCTGCCCACCTCTCTATTCAATGCCTGGGCCAACCCTTGGAAGCGCCCACCACCATTCCCGTGGCACACGGAGGGAAGGGGTAGTTGAGAATGAGACACTCAGCCCAGTCACATGGCTGGTGGGTGGTGGTGGGCGGGGAATCAAATCTGGTCAGCCCTTCCTCTTCTGCCGAAACTGCCTGTGAGGGTTTCAGAAATAGCACATCTCTGCAGTGCCAGAGGGCGCGCCAACAATACTGGGCAGTGCAAGAGTAAACACGTAACTGACGTGGCCCCTTCTCGGTAACTGAGCCCAGGGTTTCCAGTGAAAGCCCTCTCAGTAGTGAGTGGCGCTGAATCGGCACAGCCCACGTGTCCGTGCATCCTCCAGCCTCCGCGACTCCCGACCTCCCTCCGCCCTCCCTAGCAGTCCAGCCCTACCTAGCGCTCGGTGTGATACGCCCCTGCCACTCGCCCTCCTCTCTCCGAGAGGAAGGAGCAGGGGAAGTGGGCCTGCTTTCCTAGCGCACATTACTGTGCAGATGTGTGCAAGGCACCCAGGGGCGCCCAGGAAACCTGCCGCGCATCTGGCAGCACAGGGTGGTCAGTCACTACGTAAAGCTCCCAGATAACCCAAAAGTGAGCCTCAGAGATAAAACACTGTCAAACCATTTTAGTTAGCAACCCGTCTGAAACATCCTTCAATGTATTCTTTCCCGTCTTGGTGATTCAGGGTCTCTATCATAAACACTATTCCCAGACGAGAAGCAGCAGGCCCCCGGGCCGGCCTGTCCGCTCGCACCGAGCCCTCACAGTGCCCCGCGGCCTGCGACCTCTGCCAGCTCCTCGCTGTGCTCTGGTTTCCTCCCTTGGTTAGCGTAGGGTCATTCCCGGAGCACAAGTGTCTACCACGGCCGGTACCCCTTACCTTTCCCTTCTCACCATGGGCCAAAACGCCAGGCAACCAGGTTTGCTAGAATGACTGGTCAAGGAAGAGTCCACAGGCTCTGAGGGCCTGCAGCACCTCCCAGGGCCAACTCTTCCCATCTCAAGTCCGGCACCCAGAAATCTTATTTGCCTGGGAAAGGAGGGCCTTCTAGACCTGCAGCCGATACAGAAGCAAGACTCGCCCACAGTGTCGGCCGGCAGAGCAGAGCTCTTACATGTTGCTGGGAGACTCACATTTCTGAATTGCTCAACTCTATGTTAAAAAAAAAATTTAAAAAAATTGCTCAAGCAGTTTTCTTTGACTACAACTGTCTGCACATGTTTTCTATCATTAGCTGAGACAAGAGGAAAAACTAAAGTTTGAGAAAAGAGGGCAACCCCGAGAACATGATTGGTAAAGCATCTCGTCCGCCGCCCATGTTAGCACCTGAGACCACGACGGCACTGGGTTTCCTCCCCCGTGGGCCGGGCCCCGGGACTCGCTACAACAGGCAGGCGCCCACATGCGCACCAAGCGCTGCTCACAGACAGGGCGGGTCACACGCCCCACATGCGTCCACTCAGTTTCCACATGAACGGAGATGTTGCTGAGACTCATAAATTAATTTAAAATTCCTACTGCTCCTAAATTTGCAGTCATTTTTGTCATTATGTGTTCCCTCAATGAGTGATGTAGAAAAATACAACCACCATTATATTTTTGGCATTAAACAGAGTCCTCCCACCAGAGAAGGGATGGGAAACATTATGTCTTCCTTCTGTAACCCAGCCACAGTGTCTGAGGTGGGCAACGGCCTGCTTCTCAGCACAACAGCGGACATGCCAACATGGTGATAGTCTGCTCGGCTGTCCGCTAAGGACCACTTGAGACAGCTGGTGGAAGGAGAAGCAAAGGGATTTGCCCAAAGAGATCGTCCAGAGCTGGCTTTCAAATGGACAGTGTCTGCACCAGCTCTGCTGGGGGTGCCCAAAATCTCAGTCTTCCTGCTGCTCCCCCGGCCGCCACCAGCCCTCAGTCTGATTGTAAGATCCACGGGCAAAGGCTTCCTTGTGCCAGGAGAGCGTGGAACCAGCTGCTCAGGAAGGCGCAAGATGCAATCATTCCCTTTCTTAATCATTCACCAACCGAGCCGAGACTCAGAAGACCAGTTACTTTCTAGACAGGCCCAGAATGAAGCCGCCCAGGGAAAGGGGCTCTGTGCGCAGTGCACTGCCCAGACGTTCCCATGGTCAGGGTCTACCACAGTGCCTGGCACTCAGTAATTTATGCACGGAACCATCCAAAAGCAACCACTTCTTAGGAAAAAACAGCACCAACTGGTTTGAATAAGACAGAGGAACTCATGAAGCTCCAGGACAGCACCTGGCTGAGGGGGTACAGGAGAAACGACTCCGGCCATCGCAAACCCTCCAGAAAGTAATGGTCTGCAAACTCCTTCAGTCGTCCTTTCGGCTTTCATCCCGGTTCGGTGCCGAGCCAGCTTTCATAATTCCATTCAAATTCTTTTGAAGGCTCACTCTTAGCTTTTACTCCACATTTTGCAGCAAAATGCTGGAAAACATTATAAAAGCGTCAAGGTTGGATGCTTTGTCCTCCTCGCAGGAAAAGAGCTTCACGGTGAAATGCCTGTGAATAAAGGAGGGGGTGGCGGCCCTGCAGCGCCCCTCAGACGGCCGCACACCCGGGCTCTTCCTTCCTCTCTAAGCAACTCGCTCAACTATTGAAAAGCTTCACTGAAATGTTCTTCCTCGTAATGGGTGAAATCTGCTTTTCAGCAGGACTCTTGGGTCAAAGGTCAGCCCTTTGGAAAAAGGCAATGAAATCGTAGTTCTTCTTCCAACTACTAGACAGCTGCTTCTATGTCAGCCCTGCCAAGCCCAGAATTCTCACCAAATGAGACTCCCTCCAAACAACCCTAATACCAGACCCCCGTCCTGTCAGCCACCTCCGCATGGTCTCCAAACTAACATTCTTCTTCAAGTGTGGTGCCCAGAACTAGGAGTACTACTCCAGATGTAATCTAAAGAGCAGAGCACACCAGAAAATATCATTCCCTTCCATTTATGGTAGCTTATTTCTGGACCAAAAATCAGGGCATACGGTCTAATTGGTAAACACTAAAGTAAACAAAACAGAACATTCAAAATCAGGATTATTCCAGGACCTGCGTCAACTAGAACTACACCGTCAACAGCACCACTCAAGGTGCCAATAGTGACTTCTGCAGCCCTGTCATACAGTGAGCGTGGCCACCTAAAATCCACTTACTTGGTTTTTTCCTTTCAATTCAGCTCTATCTGTGACCCCATATTGGCTAGAGATATAAATGAGTTACTACATATATCTGCCTCACACGTGCATGCATATCAGAAACAAACTATCCAGTTTCCTTCCTGTGCCATCTGGTTTGTTGCAATTCCCCCCTCCCCTCCCCTGCAGGCACCCAGACACGACCTACACCATCCCATTCCTACACCTGACCGAAAGGAGCCCTGATGGGGTGGTAACCAGTTTGTTTTGTGGACTTGTTGATATTAGAGGATAACCTCTAACTCAGTACATTTATTCAACACTCAGCAAAAATTAGAAAGCCAGTTTTTCTTTTATAACTACCCGTCTACCCTGACTGGCATCAGAAACGTGGCAGGCAAAATTAAATTATTGAGTTAAATTACAATTATGCTAAAAAGTTTGTCAGTCTAAGTATTGAGTATATAAAGTGGTTAAATGGTCATCTAATAAAAGACAGTGAGTCATCTACCAAATATTCTTTAAAGTAGTTAATTATTGTAATTATTAATTATAAAATTATTGTTAAAGGACCTTCCGTCCGAGAGCAAACTATGTAGTGCACGAATTCCCTCTGAGCATCAGGCAGTCTCTGAGCTGAACTCCATCTTTCCAAAAACTAGAGGAAAAGGTTGGCTAAACTAATTTTTCTTTACTTAGATTACATGATAGGAGCTGCTCTGAATTACTTAATGATTATTTCAAGGACCTCCGGGTGCTTAAAAAGGCTTCTAACATACTGACAACGGACAGACAAATTACCAATTGATCTCTATTCTTAAAGCAAAGTTCCCAAGGAACCCCCCCCTCCAAAAAACAATACTGATGACCTACTTCATTTTTCTCCGAGTTATAAAATACAATTATTCTCTCATTTTCAAACTCTTCATAGAATTCAGAGCTGACTTTCCCTAAGCTGTCTGCTTAGCTTCACTGTAACATCTCTAACATCCAAGTAGTCCCCTGGCTATTAAAATCATACTTGGTCCAAAACCTGGAACCCTGGAAAAGAGGGAGAAAAGATACTTAGGGGAACCTGAGGATTCCATTTAACCCTGAAATGGCATTTTCTCCCCAAACCCTGAGTTGGTGATTCTAAAAATACCTTTAGAAAAAAAATCCAGGACCACCATCCCTACACCCTAAAGGCCATACACGTTTCATTTTCACAAGCAAGGACTTCCAAAACCAAATGGTAATGGTGAGTGAATCCTAACTAGCCTTGAAGTTAAAATTATCACCCCAAGAGTCATCACACTGGGACTCTGTATTATTAGACCAAATAACACATCCTCAGGGAGCTGAACTGACCCCCAAAATGCTCACTTCCTCCTTGTACCTGTGCGTAGCTCACCCTGGCTGAGTGTGGGAACACGAAAGCTTAACCCTGCCTCTGTTCTTCTGGGTAATAGACTCACTATTGTTTATTCAGTTGAACTAAATAAAGTTAATCATTAGTCCTAAAAAGGAATTTTAATTTATTTTTTACGGTGGTAAAATACACATAAAATTCACCACTGTGGTCATTTTTAAGTGTACAGTTCAGCGGCATCAAGTACATTCACGCTGTTCTGCAACCATCACCACCATCCACCTCCAGAGCTTTTCCATCTTCCCAAACTGAAACTCTGTCCCCACGAAACACGAACCTCCGTTCCCCCTCCCCCAGCCCCTGGGAACCACCACCCTACTTTCTGTCTCTAGGAATCTGACTCCTCACAAAGTGCAATCATACACTACTTGTCCCTCACTCAGCATAATGTCCTTAAGGTTCATCCATTCTACAGCCCGGGTCAGGATTCTCTACCTTTTTTAAAGCTCAGTAATAGTCCGCTGTGTGTACAGACCACATTTTGTTTACCTGGATGTGGTGATGGACATTCGGGTTGTTTCCACCCCTTGGCTTTTATGAATAGCGCTGCTGTGAACACGTGTGTACGAATATCTCTTCGAGTCCCTGCTTTCAATTCTTTTGGGTCTATACCCACAAACAGACTTGCTGGATCGCATGGTAATTCTACGTTTCATTTTCAGCCCTTAGAAGTTCTGACAAATCATTGGCAGTAAGGCCGGTTGGCACTACAGGACACATCTTTCACTGCATGTTTTGTCCCTCCTTACTAGAGAAAAAAGAAAAGGTTTCCAAAAGGATGGGTCTGACCCCACAACAACAACAAAAAATGCCAAGTCTTTGTAAACACGGTCCAAGTGGTTCATGAGAGAAATGCTCATGAATAATGTAAACATTTGACATAAAAGTTAAATAAACAAAGAACATCCATCACTCAGTTCACTAAATTCAGCAAACACAGGCACACGGTCAAGGATGTTGCAATCAACAGTGAGCACGGTGGCGACTCACAAGCTACATACTTGCGGTTCTCATTTCTCACCATGGGCCTTTAAAAATTACTTCAAGTCATCAAGGATGGCTAATGCTAATAACATGTAGTAACAACTACCATTCGTATAACATGAGCGTAGAGTTTTACAAAGCGCTCTGCACATACGTGATCGTTAACAGATCTCCAATGTGCAGCTCCCCCGCACTGCCCAGAATATGTTTCTCAAATGATGGGACGAAAGGCCTGTGGCACCTTCTGTGCCGGCAGGTGAGGGCACCAGACGCCGGCCCCCGTGGCCCGTTACCTGGCTCTCCATTTGAACCTCAGCTTCATTTCAGACCAAGGAGGGGGGGAAAGGGGGGGAGGAGTGACTGCTCTGCGGAGTCACTTTACAAGTCCCTGAGAGATTAAACAAAAGCGCTCATTTTCTATTAAATGTGAAGGATCTCTTGGTGTCTAATGCATGCTGTGCACTCAAGCAACTCAGAGGAGGGACTCAAGTAAAATTTCCATGGAGGGAAGTGGTCAAAATAGCTGAGGTCAAAACCTCCAGACTTCAAATGTGGCCAAGTGCTTTTATTTCCCTTGTAATTTTCTTTAAGAATAAATGTTAAACCTAAAACATACCCTTCCTTTTGGAGGCGATCCTGGCAGCAGAACTGGGGGGGGGGGGGGGGGGGGGGGGCGGGGGGGAGGGGGAAAGCACCCCATACTCCTCCCCAAGCCAGCAGCCACTCTGACCACACACCACTGTCCGGAGGGGGTCACCTGAGCGCCCAGCCTGGCAGTAACAGGTCGGCCATCACCTGAAACTTGGTTACTTCCAACCCCGTGAGGACGCTATTACCCGTGTGCATGAGCCCTCCCAGCTCACACGTGTAATGGGGGGCCGGGGCTGCAGCCCCACTAACAGCCCTCTCTCTCCTTGCAGTTCCCGCCCCCCCACCCCCGGGAGAAACTGTACATGACACAGATCTGATTGGGACAAGGTGCCGTCCAGTGAGGGGCGAGGGATGGGGGGGGGGAATCACTGCTGTCCCCTCCGAGCAAAATCAACTCTACCTCTCCCGGCACTTGCTGCCTCACAGTTTAAATTAATTACAGCTGAAAATACAGGGTTGCCATCTGGTTTGAAAAAGCAAGGGTAAGGGGATAAAATGAAAGGGTTTTTGGTACTAACCTCACTTTAATCATTGCCAAAGAGCATGAAGACAGCCCAGCGTCCTCCCACAAGAAAGCCTTGGGCCTCACAAACTTGGCAAGCGGTCCCCGGCGCGGAACCCGGGGCGCAGGATGCCTGTCAGAATAAAAGTCCCCGGCCGGAGGAGCCTCGCAAGGTAAGGGGCTGGCCTGCCCCGCGCCGCAGGAGCCGTCTCCTATGGGTCCTGGGAGAGGTTAGCCACTCCTGGGAGGGTTTGTTTACAGACGGTGTCTTGCCAAAACCTTACACGCATCATTACAGTTCCATTTTGCGAGAAAATGGGTCTGCTGTCAGAGAATTATACTATGTGATTTCCTCTCTCTTTGTTTCGCCATCTTCCACAACATAAGGCTTTCATAAAACTCCAAAAACAAGGCTGAACAAAACACAGGGGAGGAAGGCTGCCGGGGAAGGGAGCCAGCTCTGCCCGGACGATGCAACTCAACTCCGCGGCACCCTTGCAGCTGGCCCCGCGCAGAAGGAATGTCAAAAATCCCTATTTTTCCTCCGCTCGCAGCCACAACTACAGTCTCGCTTGTGTTCTGTAGGAAGCAACTTCCTTCTGCTTTCCTCCCACCAGCAGAATCCTGGATGAGAGGCTCTTTTCTATTTGGACGCTTGGGCTGCAGAAAAATGCTGACTGCAGGCATTGGGGAAGGCAAGGTACCACAGCAATCCTAGATTTGTCTCACTGGGCTGTAGGTGGGTGCAAAAAAAACACAACAAAACCCAGCAACAACGAAAACGCCGAGTCTGCAGCTTTCTTAACCATTCCCCAGCGTCAACTAGCCCACAGAGGTGGAGCATCGCTCAGATTTTCAGTCCCATTTAAAGTTTCACCTGCCAGCTACCTGAGTTCTTTTCGACCCAGGTGAGTTTTGCAAACAAAACCGATAGGTACCTGAGTCCAGCTGCTCTCAGAAAGTAACATCCACGAGGCACAGCGGCGTTTACCGAAATAAACTCTGATCAGCCAGTGACTGTCTTTATAAACCAGAGATCAGAACTGTAACTGAAAAGATTATGAAGACAAGCATTTCTGTTCCGGGGAAAAACACATTTTCCACCCAAAAATGATGCGAAAGTTGTCGTCCAAATCCTGCCCTGACAGAATCATTGTCTATAGCAACAGTGTCCATAACATTCAAAATCTCAGGAGTGTAACTTTCGAGTAAATGGTACATCTGTCAAACCACAGGAAACATCTGGTAATATGGTTAAATAAAAACAGAATTTCAACTTTTGATTTCACAGCTTGCTTATGGTACCCAACAGGAGACTAGTAAAACAAATACCCAAATCTTTCTGACCACTCACAGGGCTCAGTGTGATAGTGAAAGAAAGAAAAAAAGGAAAAGAAAAAAAGTGTCCCCGAGTGAGATGGGGAGAAAAAGCAGACAAGGCAGGAAACACTGGCCGCAATCCTATTTTCGTGGAGATCGCAGTGCCCCTGTTCTCACGGGGACTGTGGCCACAGCCTTCCGAGGGCCAAGGAAACCCCACACTCTGCCCACACACCACCCCCCCTGCAACTTCCTCAGGGCTGACGCCTTCACACACACATCCCCACATCCCCCAGTGCCACCAGCCAAGTAGGCCCTCAGGAAATGATGGGTGGATGAACAAATGAAGATACAACCACGACGCTCTCTTCATTCCACAGCCAACGTGTATTAAGCACACACAATCATCCTACACAGCCTAGACGTATGTAACAAGGTCCACGCCAACACATTTCAGTCCCTTCCAGAACACTTAAGAAGCCTTTTCCTTTAAAGAAAAGATGCAATGATTTAACCAATTCCAAATTTTTAAAAAATCTGTATTTCAAAAACACGGTAAAGTTGAAAAGCAAATCACAAATTAGGAAACTGGTTATTTTCCTAACATCTGACAGAGGATCTTTAATACGAAGAGTGGTAACATATTAATAGAAAGAAGAGGAACACCCTAATTTTTATTTTAGAAAATGATGAACAGTCACAAAAGAAGAAATACAAATGGCCAATAAGCACATAAAAAGATCACTGAAGTTCCCTACTAGCAGAAAGGGAAAAATAGGCAAGTTATCACACAATGATGAAACTTGCAAAGATTAAATACACATGGTAAGAGTCACCCTCTTGATGATGTAGGGCGACAGACACATGCTTACAGTTGCTAGTGGGAATGTAAATCAGTAAACCTACTAGATACCAAGTTGGCAGAGAGCACCAGCAAAAGCAGAGCCCTCTGACCCAGAAAATGAGATATGACCAAGGATGGAAATACAGTGATGGCCCCAGAAGTTCTGCAAGTGACAGTGAAACACTGTAAACAAACCAAATATCTGTATTTGTTAAGTTCCTTTGGTTACAAGCAACATAAAACAAGGCTAGCTAGCTTAAGGGAAAGGGGCGGGGGGGGGATGGTTATTGGAAGGCTACTGTGCTCCATTTCTTGGAAATGAAGAGCTGAACCACCAATCCTTGAAAAGGGAAAAAAGGAGGCGGCCCTGAGGGCCTCGGCAACAGGAGGTGGGAAGAGCTCCGTGCTCCCCTCCGCCCCGTGAAACGCACCCCAAGGCCTGCTCCAGCTCCAGAGCTGCCTGCCTTCCCCCAGCACCGGGGCCAGACGCTCAGCTGGGAGACACCACAGGCAACCGCTGAGTTAGGAGCACTGACCTTCCCCCACCGCAGCAAGAGTAGAAAATCCTGTAAAATTTTTGACTTCCCCCAAAACTTTACTAATAGCCTACTGTTGACCGGAAACCTTACCGATAACATCAACAGCCAATAACACGTGTTGTATGTTATATGCATTATATACTGTATTCTTACAATAAAGTGAGCTAGAGAAAAGAAAATATTAAGAAAATCATAAGGAAGAGAAATTGAGTACATGTAGTTTATGAATTCATGACATACTTTCTAGGCCAGGTGGTGCATTCGCAAGTTTTTCCAAATTGTCACAAATCTCCAAAAAATTTCTCCATATATTTATTGAATAAAATCTGTGTATATGTGGGCTCATGCAGTTCAAGCCCGCTTATTTAGCATTTAAAGTTCAACTGCATACCCATCTCCAATCACAGTGCCAATATCAAGACTTAAAAATTCTGAGACTGGGTTTATTAGATAGTATATGTGCTGTTAAAAATTAGAAGACGCCACGCACACTCCACCAGTTTTCACAGTCAGACTTCACCTGAGCTTCAAATGAATTATTTCTAAGCAAGAAACTCGGGATCTTACAAGAACCCAATCTACTAGGGTTTTATTGGGGGGTTTGTAGATTTAGAGAAAAAAGGAACAGGGTATGGCTCCACTATGCCATGAGTAAGTCAAAGTACTGGGTTTTTTTAAACTGTCAGAATTGTTAGCTAGAAATAGAAATGAGCCTTTGGGGCAGTCATAAAAATTTATGAAAAGGTGACTTGAGTTTTCTGAGAGCAGGCATGAAAATTTTAATTGGTTCCCTAGATCTCAGCCATCTTGTCTTCCAAACCCTTTGCCTGACTTTTTCAGCAAGCCTGCTCTCCTTTTCCCGTTCCCAAACTCATACTTCCTACCACACAATAACCACACACATATCCTGAACACTCCATTTATTTATCATATACAATGTCATCCCTCCCAGGGTTCGTAGACACTCTCCTCACCACTGGTCTGACTGCCTTTCCCAAGGGAGATCTCAGCGGGGGCTGACACTCCAGGGCAGTGTGTGTGTGGGGTCCCCGCCCCTCTTACCACCAAAACACCGCCCCCGCCCACCCCCGCAAAACGGGAATAACTATTCTAGATTAAAGATCTCTAACAGACATGACAACCCAACGCAATGTGTGATTTGTAATTGATTCCTGAATTTAAAAGAAAACATCTATAAAGGGCACTACTGAATATGAATATACAGTATATTAGATCATATATCAATGTCTACAACACACACAAAAGAGAAAGCAAACAGACAAGTCTGGATGGAATGTGCAGAATGATCTCACTTGAAAGTATAGGTGATGTGGGACGTTGGTAGCCCTCGAAGAGTCTTCAAAAGAGCTGGCACAGGGATGAGAGGAGGAACCTGTGTAGTGGAGAGGGCCACGCCATACGCATGGGATGCCACGGGCAATGACAATGCTGGTTTCAAACATCAGCCTCAAATCGAAAGTCCAGGCGCAGGTTAAACAGTCCACCTTGAATTGAGAGAGTTGCTTCTCACACTCTGTGTAGCTTGCCAAAAGGCAGGTACTAGCCATAATTTAAGTTAATTCTTTTTAGATTTAGCCATGGGTAAGGAGTCTTTAAACAATCAATAGTCCAAGGAGACCATCTACTGAGAAATAATACTGGGGAAGGGAGTTTGGGACAGATCACCAAAGTCCTTGAAGGGTACCCTAAAAAACTTGAATTTTATATTGTAATCAAAAAGGAGCCAGAGCCATGGCCCACCAACAAACTTTGCCATGCGCTCCAAACAGGCTTCTCAAGATATACCTGCTGGCGGAGGTTTCATGGCCATCAGCCCCTTTCAACAATGTCTCCATCCCCAAGGTACAGGGGTGGCCCCAAAGGGATGTCTGTGTTTCAATCACTTAACATAACTTGCTCTAAAGCTAACAGGCTAGTAACACAAAATGATGCAGTGTCATTACCGCATTCGGGATCTAGGGCTGTTAGCAAAGCAAGCCCAAAGTTATCACACACAAATAAAATAAACACCACGACGACTCTATTGGAAAATAGCTGAAAAACACTTCAGCTTAGAGAACTTTTTAGGAAGATTTGAAAAACACCAGAAGTAGTAAACACTTGGGCAGAGATCTGCTTGCTTTTCTAGTACGAACAGATCTATATTTTGGGTGGATTTCCACCCAGAAGGAAGTCTGGCCATCTCTCTGGCCTGTGAGGAGCACCCAACTGAACTGAATTTCTCATTTCCATAAACCTTACCTATGTTCACATTGAGATCGGAGCAAGATGCATAAGAAGAAATATAAACAGAGGAGTGGAAAAAAACCATTTCATTCATACAAAAAAAAAACAAAACAAAAAAAACTCTGAAGATTTATTACTCAGAGTCAACATTGGAATAGGATCATTGGATCCAAAATAAGCATCACAGCTGGGCCAGTGAGTCAGACTGTAAACTGTGCATTTGCCCAGGTACCAGAGGTTTGCACTGTTCTGTTTTGGGGGGGACCTAAGGGTGGGGAAGGAAAGCAGTGGAGGCCATATTGGTGGGACTCCCTCTGTTCTAGCATGTTCCCTGAACTAGACATCAAGGCTACAAAGAAAAACTGGAAGTACAAGAAGTGGTGCCACTCTGGGTTTATTACGTATTTACTTGAAAGGAATTCTTATATTCTTTCCCGAAGGGAAGGGTGGTTCGACAATGCTCTCATAGTGACTCATTTTTCATTGAAGCATTTACTTAGCACCTAGAAGGTGCCGGGCACTCTGCTGGGTGTTAGTGGGACAGACATGAGTAAGACTCAGCCCATGTCCTGGAAGAATGTGCCGTCTGGGAAGGGGGACAGACAGATGGGTACATGATTACACCAAAGTGTCATCATTTTATACAAAGAAGTGTTCATCTCGAAGCAGATGGAATGGCCATTTGTCAAGAGAAGGAGGCAAGGGACGTGTATGGGGACAGGAGTGTGGGCACGTGGCTTACATCAGCAAGGCGGAGCTCGCTGAGGGCCAGAAGCTCCCATGGATAGGGGTGTGTCCAGTGTTTCCTGGAGCTGACTGGGAGCCACAGGAGAATTCCAAGCACAGAGTGAGACTTCAAAAAGCCTCTTCTGACACTGAAGTGCCAAGACCAGTATGGTGGGCGCTGCTGTGGAAATGGAGGTCCAAACTATGGCCTAGGTCAGGTCCTACGTGGAAAACACTCAGCAGACTGATTCCACAGAGTGTGTCAATGGACTTGATCCGGGAGGTGAGATAAGAGAAGGAAGGAGTCGACTTCCAGGCAAGTGGAAAGATAGCTGTCCCATCATGAAGATGGGACTTTGGAAAGTGCTGGAAGAAGGAAGGAGTGACTAAAATCAACTCCACTGAGGCAGCACTGAACTTGAGGTCCACATGCAATACCTACAAAGCAGAAAGCTCTATGGTGTGAAGGTTAGCTCTCAGCTGGACATCAAGATTTGGGGGTCATCCACGTGTAGTGTTGTTCAAGCCATGAGTTGGCATGTCACTTCCCTGGAAGAGCCTGTGCAGTGAGGCCCGAGCTCTGGAGAATGGCAATAGCGATGTGTCTTTGGAAGGTACTCAGTGGAGTGGCCACAGAAGTAGGAAGGGAACCAAAGAAAGCAAGTAAGGGGCCACGGAAGCCAAGAGAGAAGAGATTTACAAGGAAGTGGAGGTCAAATAGGGTCAGGAATTGCAGGTTTCCCCCGGATCGGGCGAAGTTTCATTAAAATTGTTGGTAGGGATCACAGCATTGGACTGGGAAGTAGACGTGGGAGTGGAGACAATCTGCTCTCTGGAAACTGCTCAGAGGGAAGGAGAGGGGTAGAGACGGAACATGAGGACACATGGTCAAGGGAAGACAGGGCCTTCAGCTTCCTCAATTTCTCTGGCCTCGGTGACTTTCCCTGAAAGCCCCGGGGAAGAAAGATGGCACCCAACAATCCCAAGTCAAGAAATTACACAATAATTCCATTATGACAGTTAAGCTGTGCAGCACCAAACGTTATGAGTCTCAATGTTTATAACAGGATTTTGAAATCAAATAAAATGTTGATTTTGTCAGGCAAGTGTGCTCCCCTGGAATAGTCCTAATAGGTCTCATGCAAAGGGGATAAAGGATTCCATGGCCGGTTACATCTGAGAAACCCTGGGCCAACCAATGTTTCTGTGCATCGGGCTTCTCAAAGTCTGAAATGTGGTCTCAATGTGCACAAGCAGACCCGGGACATCAGGATAGGTCCTTCCCAAACTTTGCCCAGAGGACACCCTTCTTCCTTCAAACATCTGAGGCAAGACCGTTCTGACACAATCTACAGGCCACGGTCCTTTGAACCCCCAAGGGTGTCACTTCAGTGGTCACGAGCAACCAAGGAAATCACTCCTGACGAGTTAGGAAACCCCACTGCCATTCTTCGATGGGCTCCAGGACAGGAGCAAATTTAGGGAAGCAAAGAGGTTTCGGCTCTCTGACTTGCTTCTAAAGCAACCCGACCTAATAAGAAGAGCTGGTTTGTTTCTTCCCCTTGGCTTAGGCCCATTTTCTGAAGCTGGTTTCGATGTGGATCCATTAGTTGTATTCCTTAGGTCTCCTCAAGGAAGGGAAGGCAAGAGGTGAGATCAGTGAGAGGGGAGTATGGCAGCGAACTTTGTTTCCTTCTGTTCTGCAGCACATTTCGCCTCTGTCGGGGCGATGAGGGCTTGGATCCAGAATTCAGATCCCTGTTTGGCAAGGTTTCTAGCTACTGCCAGACCCAGAACATTATTACTGCAACATTAAGTTCTCTAATTATGCTGCAGAGGCAATCTGTGAAGAAATTTCAAAATGAAGAGAGAGAGAATGTGTGTGTGTACCCAAAGATTTAGCAAAGAAGAGAGAGACCAAGTACTCACATTTATTAAATAAAACAATACTAGACACAGAACACAGGGCTTGTAAACTACCTCGCTCTGTTCCAGCTGCATGTAGCACCAGCAAATGATTGATTTACAAGCAAGATCCTAGAGTAAAAGAAAAGAGCCCCCAACACTCACACAGGCACATTCCTCAGCATTCCCCTTCCTGGTCCTCGGTCAAATCTACTAAAGTGACAGCACGGCTTTCAGGACAGACTGGCTCTGTGCTGCTAAGAAGAGGCCTGTGCGGTCATAAAGCTACATCAAGATTAATCCTGTAACTATGTATAAAAATAGCTGCCATTTGTGTTCCCAGCGCAGAAGCATCTTCGTGCGAACAGCGCTCGGAGAAGAGCTGAAGTGCTGCGAGAATCGGGGCGGGAGGGGGGCCTGGGCAACTCCCGAGCTGTTCTCCTTCCTCACCTTCTGAACAAAACGCCTTCGGCTTCATCCATAAATCTAAAAACACTCCTTTTTCTCAATTTTAGTGTGTCATTTTAAACAGTGACTTTTCACACGCTAATGAAAGCTGTGATATGTCCCAAATGTTCTTTAATTCCTCTCTGGGAAAACAAGTCCCCGTTTTTTTTCAAGGTTCTCGCCCCCCGTTACAACCCTCGTGATACAGAAGAGCACCGCCGAGGTCCCCAGTGGGGACAGGAACTGACAAACGATGACGGTCCCTTTTGTTCACCTTCTCTGACCCTTGGCACTCTTGGCATTTCTTCACTCTGTGCTATTTGGCCAGAAAACCGCCAGTAGCGGGATGGTTATCTGCCCTCCCAGCTCCGGGCGAAGACTCTTAAGGCAGAAGTGATGCCTGCTGGGAAAAGGCTGATGTCAGCTCCCGGAGCAAGCTCCCTCGGATAAGAAGGTCTTTGTTTTCGGCTGAACTGTGAAAATGAGAAAATGCCTCTCAGCCTGACAAACAAGAAGCCCACAGGACACAGGTAGGCCCGTGACCTTTACTTAAAGGCACCACACTTCACCAGCGGACGTGCCTTGCACGTCACGTGGGAGCGGTGTGGCAGGCCAGCTTCGCTCCCACCCCGGTTCGGGCTGACCTGGGCCACAGCGGGGAGCGCGAGGGGCAGCGGGCCCACGGGACGCCCTTCTTAGATCACACCCCCCTGACGCGCCCTTTCGTCAAGACCCAGGCTCCCTTCTCATTTATATTTTTTAAGTAAACACACATACTTGCTATACATTGGGGAGGGGATTTTTTTTTTTTTTAATCCCTATTTAACAATATCTCAGTTTGCGAGTTATTTAAGAGAACTAAAATTAAGGCTCTAAAATATCCTCTTAAAATATCCCAGAACACTTGTGGGAGTGCTTGCAAGACTGTGTGTGAAAGGGACAGAAGAAGAGAGAATGTCAGGGCTAGAACTGCCCAAGTTTGGAGACGCCAGGAAGGATGTGGGAGAAAAAGAGAGAGCATCCAGTCTGAGGGATTCTATTTCAAGAGCGTTTGATTTATGAAATCTGGAAAGGGAAGAAAAAGATGTCTTCATATACACAAATTTAAAAACACTCCTGCAGTTTGAGTCTTTTACACTAAAGTTACTACTGTGCCACTAACTTAAAACTGGGTCAGATATTTTCAACAAGAACTGGAACAATTTAAAAAGCCCTTTCCTGAGCCTCAAGGAAACCCTTGTTTGTTCCTGCAGGGTTCTCGCCTGTACACAGACACCATTTCAAGCCTCTTCAGAGGAGTATATCAACAGCCCTTCCTTCCACCGTCTCTGAAGGGAACCGTCACTGCACTGGGGGGGTTTCGCCTGCACAGCACCCTTATTACTGACGACCTTCATCGCCTTATGCCCCTCCATCTTCAAATGCTAAAGATGGGTAGTCTCCACCTCTCTCGCCAAAGCATCCAACAACTGTGTTTTGAGAGTGTTTAAATAGTAGATCGTCCAAAACTATGAGGCATTAAGGACCTACATCAAACGATTCACATAAGCTATTGATATAAACGTAACATGGTCGCTGAGAGCGCTGGCTCTAGGAACAGACAGCCTGGGTTTCGATGCCCGGCTCGGTTACCTACTGGCTCGCTGTGTGACCCTGAACGAGTTACAGAACCACTCTGAGACTCAGTTTTACCATCTGCGAAAGTGGGATAACAACAGTATCCATGTCACAGGGTTGTGAAGATGCAATGAGATCATGCTCATGAAGCATCTGCCTAGGGCTTGATACACATTAAGGCTCAATGAATTGTCACTATTATTAAAGTTTTGACATAGCTGTCATAATTCCCTGGATGCCGGGAACCCTGACCCATCACCATCCTCAGTGAGGAAACGTTCACTCGCTCTAAGGCTTCTGCAGACATGAACGTGACAGTAACACGGCTCCGTCTACAAAGATGTATTTCTGTTTACCTTACAGAGCCCCAGTTGGGTCAAGGTACTAATATAACGGCAACTTTTCAATTTCCTCTGGGTCTAGTTTCAGTTTAAAATGAGGAATTGCTTCCTCCACTTTCATGGAGTTTGTAGAAAAAGTAGTTTCGTGGTAAGTTTATGTCCATATATGTCCAAACCAAAGGTACTAAAGAGATACAGGAAACAGGCTCACCAAGGGAGTGTGATAATGTCACCAAGGGTTATCATCGGGGATACCACAAACTACAGACATTCCCGAACACTTACACAACCAACTCCACTGCAAAAAATAAACAAAACCCAGAGGAAAACCCCGAAACCCATTTTATCCAATAATCAATATTTTATTTATTTAGGTTAATCCTCAATCGAGGATATTTTTCCATTGATTTTAGACAGAGTGGAAGGAACGGGGGGGGGGGGGGGGGCACATCGATTGCTTGCCTCCCGCACAGGCCTGACTGGGATCGAGGATCAAACCTGCAACCCAGGTACGTGCCCTTGAACGGGAATCGAACCCGCAACCCTTTGGTGTGCGGGTCAACACTCTAACCACTGAGCCACACTGGCCAGGCTCAATAATTTTTTAACCAAGTTTCTATTATACATGCCCAGCACTTGATTTCGAAGGCTTGCTCCAACCTTTTGTCAAGATGAAAGAATTACCAGTTTTGAGTTGTCACTTTCCCTCATTCTCTGTTCACCCTCATGGAGGGGAGAGGGGAGCGACTGGGGGGTCGGGGGGTGTAAGAGGAGGGCGGAGGGAAGAGGAACGCAAAGGAGAAGAAGGGAGAAGTACAAGCGGAGAAGCGAAGGAAACAGAAGCTCCCGAGACTGGATAATGCACTCTAGGATAGACCAAGGCTGGCTACGTGGGATCTGAGAAAAAACTTCAAAGCAATGGCCACAGAAGCAAAGTCAACAACAATGGACACATTTCACACCAGGACAGTATTTCAAAGGAGCACCACCAGAGAGAGGAGGCAATGTTTTCTTCCACTGGGCCCTTCCTCAGTCAGCAGCCGGTCACCGCACCAGGCTAGTGACCACGGCTTTGATCCCAGTGTGAGTGGATGGTGTTCTGAGGCCGGGGGCAACTATTCTGCAAATGTACACCACTGATCAAAAAGACGATGCCTACTCCAACTGAAACCTGAGCTCAAAGAGCACATTCTCTGGATAGCAGGTGCAATTCAATTCATGTGCCATGTGCGGGACCTTCTCCTGGTCAAGTGGCATGCTAAATATGCGATGTCTATCTTTTAAGTGGATGCAATCCTGTCTCAGGTAAGACACAGCTATGGCATAATCAAATGACCGTTGATTTGGGTGCCACACACAGCAGGGTTAATCCCAGCTCCACCACTATGGACACATTACCCTCTCAATTTCTACTTCTGTAAATAGAGCTACACGCACACCGCCTTAAAGGAACACCTTCATTGTGAGGGTTAAATGAGATAGCACATTTAAAGTGTCTAGCGCAGGTCCAGTATATAGTTAAGCACTCAGTATACATTCCCATCCTTTCACAGGTCACTGCATGAACAGTTCAATCACCTGGCCCAGCTCCAAACCTACACACACAAAGTTGAAAACTGCTTTGTTTCCCAAAATCATCTTAGACTCTTCAGCACAGAATTCCCACCAGCCAAGCAGCCTCAAAAAAGTCTCAAAACCAGTATGAATTTAGCATGCTGTTATACTGCAACAATTACTAGCCTTCAAGAGTTTTTATTGTATTACAAAAACACAAGATACACAAGATGCACAAGATTATCCACTGCAATATTAGTTTTATAAAATATTGGAAATTACCTAAATGTCCAAACAAAGGGGACTGGCTGAATGAACCTTGGCACATGCATGCCGTGGAGTACTATGCAGCTGTGAACAAGGATGGGGAAGTGGCAGGAAAAGATTTCCACAACATATTGGTGAATGAAAACACCAAAGCTCAAATAAGTATACAAAGTGTGCTACTTTAAGTGTAAGAAAGGGGAAATGAGAAACCACTCATGCACCTGCTTACTTCAACACACACATGTGCACGCATGCGTGCACAAGAATTACCTACAGGGACAGGGAACAAAGAAGTGAAAGAGACGTGGAAGGAAACAACACTTCTTTTAAGTACTTTTTAATAAAGTTTTGACTTTTTTCCTTTCAGGTTTACAGAGTTGCAATTGACAGGCAGTACTGTGTAAGTATGACTTACATATACTGCAAAACATAGTTTTGACTTTTAGGAGCAAGTTAATGTTTTACGTATTCAAAAAAAAAAAACAAACGAAATTACCAAGGATGAAAAAATCCACAGCTGAATGGAAAAAGAAATTAATGAACCCATATATATGCTACTGAACATAACAACACTGAGAAGAGGGGGGAAGTAACTCATGAAGTTGGTGTTTTGACCATTTTCTCTCTGCACAGGGAAAAAAAGAACTGCCAACAAATCGCGAACTCTTTTTAGGAGGTTTGTTTTTCAAAGTGGAATGACCACAGCATTTCTGAAACTACGTTATGTGTCCTGTAGGACTGAACAAGGCAATGTGTTGACGCTGCTGGGAACCAGGGAGATACAAATGAGGATGGGGAGGGTGTGGAAGAACTCTGCGGACTGGATTAGAGTTGGAGTGTTTTAGTACGAACTCGTCATTTCCGAGCTCTTTCCACTAAAAGGGTCTAGAGACACTGCTCTTCAAGAGAACTTCCTGTGACAGTAGAAATGTGGCTAATGCCCCACCAGCCACGTGTGGCTCCTGAGCTCGGAATGTGGCGACTGCAACTGAGGAACTGAATTTTTTATTTCTTTTCATTTTAAATGCAAATTGCCACATGTAGCTAGTGTCTACCATGTGAGAAAACGCAAATCTAGAGGCAATGACATCACAGTAACACCTAGCACCCATATCTTGGCTTCTAAATACTATTCCCCACTAAAAGGAACCAGGGTGTCCTAGAGAAATGGCTGGTTCTATGGCTGAGGTAGATGGGTTACAAGATGAACATCTTGCTTGCCAGAAAATACGAAAGTGCTAAATATATATATATGTAGAAGATGTAACAAGCACACAAGAGCCAGTTAAAGGGACTCAAGAGTCAGTCGAAGGGACTGTTACTTGCCAAATCAGGGACAGCTAAAACTCTCTGAATAAAAAAGGAATCCATGAGTCCATATGGATAATACACAGGAGAAAAGGGAGAGCTCTTCCTTACCAAATCATACTTGAAAAGCAAGGTCACATAAACAGTTACCTACTGACATTTCCATGAGAGGAACCCCAACTCTACCTGCCCCCAACCACCACCACCCTCCGCCTTATACTTCAATCCACTTTCTAAGTAGCACTTTTCAACTTCCAAAAAAAGGCATTCATGCTCTTAACAGTTTTCTTAGAAAACAAAAAAACAAAAAAATACATTTCTCAGGGTCACCATATCAACAAGAAAATTAATAGAGTGCAAATGACCCAGGTTTATATATATATATATATATATATATATATATATATATATATATATATATATATATATGGCTGGAACCAGAGCCCAGAAACTCTCAATATCCAAGTTCTGAAGAAAAACTAAGGAAACCTCTCTTCTTTCTCCTCCCCCCAAGTCAAATCAGATGAAATGTAGACATACTCTCTGGAGCTTCCTATTCTGGCTCAGAGCCACTCGCTCTCTCCAATGTGATGGTTATAATGAAATGCAGCCAAAGCGTGCATCTTCAGACCCTCTTAGCGAGCTGTCACAACTGTTTCTCAACAACACTCCTTCCTCCAGAATTCCTGTGATTTCTTTAGTGATAAAATAACAAAATACATTTAAGAAGATAAAAAGTAAAGATCACTTTGTAATCTCCTTAAACAAATATACGACACCATTCTTTTCCAAATAAACACGAATCTGTAATTTATTACTGAAAACGTCCTAGACAGTAAATAAAAAGGCGGGAACATGCTACCCCTCAAACAGTAAACATTTCATCAAGTCAAACAACAGGACTTCCTCAGCACTACACAACATGAAGAGGCAGAGATGCAGCAATCTTTTCAATCTGCCTGCGAAATCTATCATTCGGCTCTTAGAAAACAAGTAGAAATACTGGTAACGTTACCGAAATGAGTAACTACCACATGAACAAGTGACACCAGAAGGAACCGACCACACACGGATCACGTTTCCTGCTTAGGTCCAGGGAGGCTGGCCCACGAGGGCAACTTGGCGGCCGTTTCTGTTTTCCTGAGACTTTTCATGATGACGTCCATTGTGAGCTGCGCATGAAATCTAGCAATTCTATTTTTATTATTTACACTTCATTTATAACGTCATCATAGACCCGTACCTCAAGGTCATATTTGTAACAACCCAAGGAATTACAAAATCATTTTCTAAAGCCGAGTTCTCACTACCTGCCAGGCACTGCACTTGGCCCTTACAATCAACCTACAAAAGGAAGGAACTACGATTACTCCCAATGAAACATAGAGCTGGGATGTGAACCCAGAATTTCTTACTAAAACGCAGTACTCTCAAACATTAAATTCACCATAATAGCATTCTTCGTCTCTATCATCAGTACCAGTATTTGAATAATAGACTTGTTAATAAAAGTAATAGCTACATGAACTGAATATTATACTCTGCCAAACTCCTTGCAAATTTTAACTCTAACGCTCACAGTAGCTCTATACACGAACTATTATCATTGCCATTTTACAAAGAAGGATACTGGGCCCAGATATATTAAGTGATTGTCCAAGGCCTTATAGCTGGTAAGTGTTAGATTAGGATTTAAACTAAAGGCATGTGTGACCCCAAAACATACTATCTCAGAGCTGTCTCTTCGCACCTTCCAAAAAAAAAACCCCAAATGTCTCTTATTTGGCTCTGGAGAGGAAAGGATACGAGAACAATAAACTCCAAACAGTTGCACGCCCAGGACCTACATTATAAGCCAACCGGTTCGCGAGAGCCCGTTGCGCCTCGTCGCTGGATTCCTTCCTGATCGTAGCAAATCCCAGGGCTCCAGACTGCAGGCTCAGCCTCTAACACTACGGTGATTTACTGGAGGGTAAATACCTCTGTCAGTGGGTCTTATGACTGCACACAGCAGTCCAAGCGGCTGGAATGTGCGGAATGCCGAGGGCTGCCGGCGCTGAAGCAGCAGAGGGCTGCTGGCGTTATCGGCCACCTAACTGCGCAAGGTCTCCTCCTCCGACGAGGAAATGGGGAACTCTCTGAACCTCACGTCCTTGCCAGAAACAGCAGCATCCTCGGAAATCAGAACCAAGGGAAACTGAGCATGCTGAATAATTACAAAACATTAACTAGTCCGTGGGGAGGGGGAAAGCAGTAGAACCTTTTTACCTGGACACACAGAGAGGCTCCTTCCAACAACCAGAGCTAAATTCCCACGGCTGCCAAGACCCCAGACTCTGATCAGACCGACTGGCTACACAATTGCCAGAGCAGACTCTCCAGGCAGCTGGCTGGGTGCCTCCGAGTCCTGAAAACATGTGAAAAAGCATTCTGCTCCCTTTTTCAAGGCATGCACGTGTTAGAGGAGAGTGCAAGGGAAAGCCGGAATATAGTGCACAGAAATACAAGCTGTTTTCCAAATACAAACGTGCTACACGGTGCACAGTTTCAGAGAGCTTTCATTTCAACCCTTTCATTTCATAAATAAGAGAACTGAGGCCCAGAGAGTTGTAGCAACAAATGCTGTGATTCTAGAGAGTGTCGCGGCAGGTCGAGCACCCAGTCCTCCTGGCCCCAAGACTCTAGGGGCTGCATGCAGCAGGCTCACGCATCAGATGGGATGCACAGCACCTTCTCACAAACACAAAAAGCCACCTTTCTCACGCTGGGAAGATCTCAAGGTTACACCGTGAACACATAAGGTGAGAATTAATACTTCTTAATGTGTTCAATCCTAGACTCCTAAGTAAAGGATTTCACAGAAGTCTGCTCAGGCGCTAACCTTTCCCACCATGTCCCTGGCACATAACGACATTCACCAAAGACTGACTCTCCTAACGCCCACCAGTAGTACAGCCAAGAAAAGGCAACTCTTTCAACCACCCCAAGAAGCACCAAGTTCCCTTAAAACACCCGTGGGAAAAACACACAAATGGTCAGGCACATAAGCCAGAGGGAAATAAGATGTCTTTTTCTGAGTTATTAAAATGGGTTTAATTACCCCCTCCTGGCAGACGAGCACTGTTCATCTTTCACTCTACTGTCGAAACAAAGCTGCAAGAGAAATGCCGCACAAACCTAAATCAGAACGCCCACACTTCAGAAGCAGGGAACTTACAGATGGGGGTTGAAGATGCGGCTGATCTTGGAAGCATGGTCGTTTTCACAGTCCAGGTCATCGTCCCCTTGCTCCATGCCGAACTTCCTCTTGCTGGGGCTGATGGGCGGGGGGCCCGTGCGGTGACTGGTGAGGGCGGACGCCACGGGGATGGTCTGCATCCTGGGCTCTCCCCTGAGAGCAGCTTCACCTACGCAAGAAAAATGATGTAGTCACCAAGGAGGAGAAATGTCCCTACCTCAGCCCCTGGCTCCCCGCCCGCCTGGCCCCTTGCAAAACTACTCCCAGTGGAAAGTTTTTGGCAGTGTGACACGTGGCCCTGCCATTCTCAGAACATGGTCCGAGCATAAGGTTAGCTGCCAAGCATGAGACATTTTACATAAACGTGGTTTTCTAGCACAATAACTCTTTTTCCCCCCCTAGCTTTATTGAGATATAACTGACATATAACATTATGTAAGTTTAAGGTGTACAACGTGTTGATTTGATACTTATATATGGCAAAACGCTTGCCACCACAGAGTTAGCTAACACCTCCATCACCTCACATAATTACCATTTCTTCAATAACTCTTCAGGGTAGAGTTTAAAATTAAAAGTTGCAATGAAGTAACAGAGGGGAAAAAAATACTGACCATAAACCATCTCGAAAGTTAATTTAAAACATGAAACAACTTTTGATTTAGGGGCACTCAACTCCATACCTCTAAGAGAATGACCTAACACAGGGTTCATTAGAACACTACACCAAACTCACTTTTCTTGCTCATTACATTTTTATTATATTTTTGGTATGCTATTTTTTTTTTTTTTAAGGAATGAGGAAAATTTATGGGTTAACGATTCCCATATTTGCCCAAAAAGTTAAAAGAAATTAAAATGCATTGTTTAATGAGAAATAAACATTTTATTCTTAGAGTACACTAAAAATGGCACGTTAAAAATATTATGGTTATCATGAGCAGGGTTTCTGCATATAATTTATCACAAACTTAATCCACAGGTCTAGTAGTTCTCAAAACATTTTTCAAAGATGCTCAAATTGAAGTTCACATCTTGATCTGATTCAACATCTTGTTGGTTTTCATACCCATTCTAAAAAGTCTTTGCACTAGGTGACAACTTTGTGCCTCATTATGAACTGAAATTAAGTATAACCCTTCATATGCTTATAATAAAGGTTGTATACCTTCTAAGTTTATAAACAAGAATAATAATGACTTTAAGAGAAAACTTGAAGCTTTCTAAGTCATATGGGGGCAGAGGGACCTAAATTTTTCACAAATAATAAGCCTTCTGTTGTGCTATTCATACTGGTCTCTAAGGCCTGACCAACTGGGTTTCCACTTGGTCACAACTTGAGAGTAATATTAGGACAAAGTCAACTTCATCTGAGGCCTTTTGGTACCTAAGAAAGGAAATCTTTGTTTGCCACCATTAATTTTCATATCATCACAGACGTGTGGACGGTTTTAACAGTCGTTTGCTTCATACACGTGTGTATGACAAATATGATTTTGTGAGGAGTGAGGAAAAAAACCTTCTGAGTGTTTACCAGGAAAAATAAAAATTTTGCCAATTTAGTCACCAAGATATAAACTAGCAAATATACAGAGTGACCCCTAATACACCTCCAGTGAGGACTTCTTTTTGGGATTTTTGGCCCCAGTGCAAACTGGAACTTTCCATTTTAAATAAAATACCTAAAAAACAGGACCTATGCTGGCCTGCTACTCACAGAAATTCAGTAGGATCTGGGTTGACCTCTACTTCCAATTAAGTAATTTTTGGTTTAAATAAACAAACAAGCAAACAGAGCAGTGCTAATATTTATGCCTTGATAAAGTAGAAATATTCTTTCCAAATATGCCCCTCTTTCTTACACTTGCCTCCTCCCACAGGGAGGGGAGGAGTTCCCAGGGTATAGCATTCGTAGCCAAACTAACTTTTGGAGGAGCCTTGATACCCCCCCCCGGGAACTCAGCCATTGCAAATCAAACCTCGTCACCACGCCAGAGCCACCACGCCCTCCGCCCAGTGTTTCTCCACATCTTTGGCAGGATGGGGGATGAGGAGGACTCCGGCTCTATGCAGACCCCTGGGATTTGGGAGCCATTTCATCAGATGCCAGATGTGTGGCAACGGCAGTTACCATGGAAAACCACCACCACAGCAACAAATTCAAATTACTCCAAAAAAGGAAGCCACTCATCACACAGCATACGCTGTTCCACGAAAAGCAAAGCTCTTGGGGTAACGACAACATTCTGTTCCACTCTCCAATTTTCACCCAGCGTAAGTTCTTGAGCTTGTTTGCACTGTAAGTTCGTAAAACGGATGCACTGCTTTGTCTTTAAGACTGAAGCACTGGTGCCTGACACAGAAGAAAGTCCACAGCAACACTCTGAAAACACTGGAAATTTCTAAGCTGGGAGGTAAGAGACCCACAAGCAGCCACAGGTGGTCCTTCTTCCCTTAGGGGCTGCAACCTAACTCTACCGGATCCCTTAGACAACGGGGCATGCATGTTATTGGTGCCAGAAGGGGCCTTGTGCACACTGATTCCCTCACACACTTTGGGTGTTGCTGCCCTAGTTCAATATTACACAAATTAGTAAATGTTGGCTGCTCGCTTGCTTGGTCAATTATAAGACTGTGGATCACAGAAGTACATCACTAATTCTAAAGGCTAAAGGAATGAGAAAACTGTGCCCCGATCATGGAGAGACCTACTTAGGGTCACAGTTAACAGGTTAACTGTAGGCAAGAACCCATACCCCCTGCCTATCAGACTAACACCTCACCCTCCCCACACAAGGCTAAGATCAAAGAAACTATGGGTAGAAGAAAAAGAATTCACAAAAGGAAGACAAAGGTCTGGTCTCTCACATGCTTTCATTCCTCTTTGGGTGCTCCACCACTGAGGGCCCTAGCCCAACACCTTGTATTGCAGAGCAGGATTTGTTGTTTTATTGTGTATGTAGCAAAAGAAGGTTAAAATTATTTTGGTAAAATCGAGAACATTTGGTCTGGGAGTCAAGACATGCTCCCTTTATTTGGGACAGGTGAACATGGGCACAGACTTCTCCTCTAAGGCCTCCATACAATGTCGGGATGGACTAGCTAACATCTAACATTCCCTCAGCCCTTAGAACTACTGATCCAATTCTATGATCCACAATCCTACCATTGACCAAGTAACCAACTAATTTTATGTAACCTCAGATTTTATGTTTCCTTTTCTTTAAAAAAGGTGAATCCATGGTAAAAATAAACTTCAAAATCATGACATTAAACAATTTCACAGGCGTTTCTTAACTACAGGTCTTGTCTTCTAATGCACATGTCAGTCTTCAAGATAGAAACACTGGCCAGTGTGGCTCAGTGGTTAGAGTGTTGGCCAACACACCAATGGGTCCAGGGTTAGATTCCCGGTCGAGAGCATGTATCTGGGTTGTAGGTTTCATCCCCAGCCCTAGTTGGGACGCATGTGGGAGGCAACCAATCAATGTCTCTCTCACATCGATGTTTCTCTCTGTGTCTCTCTCTCCCGCTGGCTCTGTCTCTCTCTCCCTGTCCCTTCCTTCCACTCTCTCCAAAAAGCAATAGAAAAAAAAGATAGAAACACAGCAGTGCAGCTTTCAAACCCACCTATCGGCATACAAATTTCTGCGAATTCAGTCTTTCAAGACACCATTCTAAGCACGTCAACCTGTCCTAACCCCATATATCCAGGGGCTCACCAGTCACTGATAAAATACTATCCAGACTGCTTCTGCATTCAAAATCAACATGTGGTCCCAACTACCTTTCCGGTCTTTGTTCCCAGTATTTCTCTTATTTCAGCCCTAAAAGTTAAACTAGACTAGTCACCATTCCACAGAGAACAAACTGTCTAACCACAAGATCTTTACTCAGGTTCTTCCCCCAATCTTCTTGTATTTAAATCCTATGCATCTTGCAAAGGCCACTTAAAATGCCACCTCCTTCAGGTTGTCTTCCTTGATTCCTCAATCTGAAAGTCATCTCTTCTTTCTTCTGAACTCCCACTGAAGTTTATCATTATGATACTTCAATTCCTGCTTTGTTTTGTGCTCCTTGAAGCAGAGGACATTTTATTCATTTTATATTCTTGAGCGCAGAGAGCACAGTATCTTCCACACAGAGATGGTCAATAAATACTGACTGAATGAACAAATGAAGCAGGGCAATGAGGCGCCCAAGTTATAGAGTTTTGTAGTATGTTAAAGGTCAAAGATGCCATAGAATAAGGAATGTTAAAAGATCTACTTAAGAATATATTTATATAAAGACTCACAACTCAACAATAAAATAATAATCCAATATAAAAAGAGGAAAGGATCTGAATAGACATTTCTCCAAAGAAGATATGCAAATGGCCAATAAGCACATGGAAAGATGTCCAACATCATTAGCCATCAGGGAAACAAAAAAATCAAAATCACAATGAGTTACCACTTCATATCCATCAGAAGAACTATAATCAATAAACAAATAATACCCAATTTTGATGAGGATGTGGGGAAGCTGGAACCCTCGTGCATTGCTGGTGCAAATGTGAATGGTGCAGTTGTTGCGGCAAACAGTTTGGCAGTTCCTCGAAGGTTAAGCATAGAGTTACCATGTGACCCAGCAATTCCACTCCTAAGAATATATCCAAGAGAGATGAAAACGTATTTTCACCAAAACGAGTATACCTCAGTGTTCATAGCAGCATTTGTCATAATAGCCAAAAACCCAAATGTCCACCAGCTGAAGAAGGTATACCAAAAACAGTGGTATATCCATACAATGGAATATTACGTAGCCATAAAAAGGAATGAAGTACCGATTCATGCTGTGACATAGATGAGCCTAAAAAATAGTCTGTTGCATGAAAGAAGCCAGACGCAAAAGGTCCTATATTTCTGATTCCATTTAGATGAAATGTCCAGAATAAACAAATCCAAAACGACAAAAAGTAGATCAGTGATCGCTAAGGGCTGGGAGAGAGGGGAATAGGAAGTGACTGCTGATGAGTACAGGTTTTCTTTGGGGGATGGTGCAAATGTCCTCAGACTGATTGTGGTGAAGGCTGTTGCACAATATGCTGAGGACCACTGGACTGTATACGTTCACTGGGCCAATCGTATGGTATGTGAACTACATCTCAACAAAGCGGTTACCCTCCCCCCAAACAAGAACATGTATTTATCAGCAGATGACAGAAGACCCCTATTAGATCCTTTCTCTCGGGTTTTTCACACTTCACTGTTAAATAAAAAGAAACCTTTTGTGTTGTTATAGCTCTATCTCTCTCCACTCTGTTTCAGTCAGATAAGCTCCAGCTCAGCTTCTAATCAGACCGAGTCTGAGTGCCTGTTACGTGGTGAAGGCTGTGCGAAGGACTGTCAGAAAAACAAATGATGACATTTATACAGACCTGACCACGGCTGGGGGGGGGGGGGGGGGGGGGGGCGCGACACCCAAGGAACTTATCTTGAGGGTACAAAAGGCTTTTTTCTTTTGTACTAATGGGTATTCTAAATTTCACAATGGTCTGGCACTTGAAAAAGGAGAAAAGATTATCTTTCGTTTTCAAGAATGAACAGGAGAGAGAGGAGATTTGAGCTGAGTAACCCAGTATTTTAAGTCTCTCAATTTGGCTTAACTACACTTGCCAACTAACTTTCTGAAAATTTTAGTTGTAACAAAAAGAAGTTTAATTTTTTTTTAATATTTTGGCCTTTTAAACTAGGTGTGTTACTGAAGAAAAATGCCTAATAGATGCAAAAATTACTTAACATGGTGGCAGCTCTAATCTATAGACCAAAAAAAAAATACATCGCTTAACTATTTCTCCCAATTGAAGATGAACAAAGACTTTGGCCCAAGGTTTCACAAGAATCAGCATATATTCATTTCAATTTTAAAAAATTTAACACAGAGAAACAAAAAAGAAAATCACTAAGCTTTACAATGTGCTATATGAGGATCTGGGTGAAATATTAGAAGAAAATTCTTTCAAAGTCAGAATGGAGAAGACGGAAGAGACCCAGGAATATGTAGCCTGGTTTCAGAGCCCTGTTATTACCATATTGCAACAGCTGTAAGAGTCTTTACTTCCTACATTTTTTTTTTTTTTAAATATATCTTTATTGATTTCAGAGAGAGGAAAGGAGAGGGAGAGAGAGATAGAAACATCAATGTTGAGAGAGTCACTGATCGAGCCCACAACCCGGGCATGTGCCCTGACCGGAAATCAAACCCCGATCACCTGGATCCCAGGTCAACACTCAACTGCTGAGCCACGCCCGGCTGGGCACTTCCTACATTTTAATATAGCTAAGACTGAAGTTGGCCTTATATTCAATTGGTGCATTTGTCTTAGTGGGACATAAAACAATGGTTCATCTTAGACTGGATGCAAAAATGGAATCTAACTGGAAGGTCTTCAAAACAGCACTCATCTCGTCGGCCTCAGTTTCTGCATTTGTAAAAGTAAGTGGTTCCATCTGATCACCTTGAAGGCCTAACTTGGGCTCTAACAGTTTACGTTCTCCATAATGCATACCTTCCAAAGTTAAGTCTTACTTTAATAATTGCTGATTGAAAAATACTAAACGTATACAAGGCACACTTTACATGGTGGTGGTGGTGGGGAAACTTGAGTCAAATGTTAACTAATAATTTACCTCATCATTAAAGACGGTTTAATAAAAAATCAAGTACACTTCTAATTCTCAGTGCTCCAGCTTCATTCATTCACTGAAATACTACAAGAGAGTTGTAGTCAGTCAACTGAAACCATAGACGAATGAATATAACCTGGTCCACAAAATGCAGATTTGACTTTCATACAACTGAATGATCGAGGCCAAGACCTTCAACATGGAGATGAAGCAACTGACTTGGTTTCAGAGAGATGAATGGATTCGGGGGCAAAGCAGCAGCAGCAGCAGGACCTGTGTCTCAAACGCCCCATCACAGCGCCTCTGCACCAGCTAGGGGCCCACCGCCAGGCAGGCATCTGTGACTGCCCTGAAGACTGCGGCGTGACTCAAGAGGAATCAACCGGAGTAATGGCATTTACTGTTGTTTTACGAAGGTCAAACAGCGCAACGCCGAAATGCCAACGTCTCTGTGTTCGTGAAACAGCGGAAGGTACAGCTACACTAAAAAGTATTCTGCTAAAACTTTTAAGGGAAGGTTTTTCACGAACATCTCCATGCCTAACCCAACAGAGAGTTTTCTGCCACAATTTAATCTCTGCTGTGTCTAAGACTTTATATTCTCACTCCCCTCCCCACCCCTTTTATCGTGTCTGAACCTAAATCAAAGAAGTAAAACCACAGCGCAGTCCCCCAAGCCAGCCGCTCAGCTACGCGGATGTCTCCTGTCTGACCACAGCCCACGGCGAGCAGGCTGACGTCACCCTGCTGGCAAGAGAGCACCCTGATAAAACAACTCTAACATTTCACGACCCAGCTCACATCTCACAAACTCATGACCGCGCAGGGCAGAAGCCCCGGCAGCCAGGGCTTATTCATTTTCTTTCAAATAATACTTCTTTGTCTCAGGGACTAGCAGCTGGGGAGAAGACAGTGAACGTCAACCTCTTTCAAATAGTTCAACTTGTGGCTCTCCCCATTCTGGTTAACTTTTTTCTTTTCTTTTCTTTACTGTTTTTTTTTTTTTTTTTACAAGGAGGACTGTTAGGCAACAGATGAGACCCGGGCGAGCCAGCGGAGATAAAAGATGTGACGTAGTGTCTGCCAGTGGTACAAGGACGGCACACAATTCTACAACTCAGGGACCGGGTGCCCTTTCCCATCACCTCTGGGGTACAACACAAGTGCCATTCCCACTGTCCTTCCCAGGCAGCCCCGGACTCACAGCTCTAAACCTGCAGAGCCTGACCTTGTATCTGGAGGCCAAACCTCGGTGAAAGGTCACTCTGGTCTAGTCAGCCAGGAGGGGGAGGACAGGCCAAGTCCAGACCTCTGACGGAGCTTGGTTTAAGCTGATCAGGTCTGGTGTTTTCTTTAGAGCAACAATGAGGTTGCTGTGAAAACCCCCACAACCTTGCACTGCTGACTGCTCTAATACTATAATTAAGGACAACACAGTAAAACTTGTGAGGTTGAAACATGTGCCATTTTAATTAGAATTTCAAGTAATCCAAATAATCCTGTAAATATGACACGCTGGCAGAGTTTCCCTGTATCTTTAAAATATTTTAACTTAAAAGCGTTTTTCCTCACTACAGTCCTATAAGGCAGGAGGGGAAGAATAACTCCCATTTGGCAGCGAAGGACACTAGCATTTCAAGAATTAGTGAATTGCTCAAGGCCACAAAGCTGATTAACAGAAGAGCTGGAAGGAGAAAAACAGCGCTTAAGAGTTTCCAGTTTTTATATTCTTTCCCTCCGTGCGGGACGCTTTTACAGGTTAAGGGAAGAAGTGAGGGGGAGATAGCTGAAGGGAAGGAAGGAGGAGAGAGGTGGATGGGAGGGGGGAGAGGGAAGTGAGGAGGAAGGGAAAGGGTGGGGAAGGGACTGTTATGAATGGAACTATGCCACCCCCAAATTCATATCCTGTAGTCCTAACCCCAGGACCTCAGAACATGACTGTATTTGGAGACAGGGTCTCTAAAGAGGTGACTGGGGTCAAGTGGGATCATTAAGATGGGCCCTGGTCCAATATGACTGGTGTCCTAATAAGAAAAGATGAGGACACAGACAGACAAGACAGACCATGTGACCATGAAGACAGTCATCTTCAAGCCAAGGAGAGAGGCCTCATCCCTGTGGACACCTTAATCTCAGGGGCCCAGCCTCCAGAACTGTGAGGGTGTCTGTAGTTGACACTGCCCAGCCTGTCACGTTACTTTGTGAGGGCAGCCTGGGGGGGGAGGGAGGGAGTGGAGGGAGGTGAGGAGAGGACTGAAACCTGGTCTGACCAAACAGCTCCCGCCGCTGGCCTACGCTGACTAACCCAACACAGTGGGCCTGGTCAAGGCGGAAGCAACCTCATGTGGGAGGCCACCTCTGAATCAGAACCCGCCAGGGAGGGAAGAGACCAAAGGGTCGGCACTAAAAGCAAGTGAACTTCTTGGCTCAGTACCCGGCAAGTGTAGAGACTCATGCTATGCCTCAGGGCAAAAGAAAGCACAGCGAGACCGGGCTCACTCTGAAAGGCACAGGTGAAGGGGAGGGTTCCTAGGAACCTGGTAGGGGTCTCGCTCAGGCTGCGGTTCAGCGAATCCAGGTGGTGCCGACTCCCAGACGGCCCCGAGGGTGGACGCTGTCAACAGTCCCTAATGGTTTTAAATATCTGTAATTCTATAGGGGCCAGAGGGGGAAGGGTAACAACGACAATCCCAAAGAAGTGGTAAAATGTCTCTATAATCCTCAATATCCATTCCACATATACGCTAAAATGTTTTAAAAAGTTGAAAAGTTAACTTGAATATCAAAAAGCAGTAACTTATTATAAATGCTCAGAAGGAATTTCCGAATGATGCTGGATCTAACCTCTTCAACAGTGGAGCCACCTCTGACCTGGGGGGGGGGATTCCAGTTGCCATGAAGCAGAGGAAGTAAGCTAGGGGGAAATGGCATCGTCTCTCCGAAATGTGAGTAAAAATGCCCAGAGAAATTATTTTTAAGCTCTTTGGAATGCAAACAGGTTAAATATCTAAGGTAACAGGCTAGTACCTACATCTTCAAAACATTCTTTAATTAAAGGGAATTCTGGAGGGTATGAGTGGACCAGGGATCCTGGGACAGACAGTTGAGTCTTAAAAATCAGTCACTGACCAACAGAGGAGGAAAAGAAGAGACAATTTTGAGAGTGGATGGAGAGGCTGGAAAATTAATCTTTCCCTTCCCTGATTTCCCATAACACTCTGAAGCTCTAAAATGGACTTCTCACAGCCTGCCTCTTCAAGACTGTGTCTGCTCCTCTTGGTGACACCTCACGTGTGGTCAGGGTGCTGCCCTGTGGGCAGGGGGTTGGGGGGCAGGGGCTTCATTTCTGCCTCCCTGACCACATAGCCCAGTGTGGACGAACAGGGTAGGACATGGGCTTTGCAATCACAAATAGGTGTGATCTTGGCAAAGTCTCTTCATCTCTCTGGAGCCTCTATTTCTTCATCTACCTTGAGGGATTTTTATGAGAATCAATGAAAACTTGTACAAAATTCCTAGAAAGGTCCTATCTTATTAAACAAAGTTCCAAGAAAGGCTGAATTCCATCAGTTGATACAACTCCCATTTAGAGAATGAAATGATAGGGGCACAGGGAACTTCTCCAAAGGTCACTCCCACTATTCAGGAGAGTTCCTCTCCGCTAATAAACTTAGCACATATACAGTTTCCACCAACTAATCTGAAAGGTCAGGAGATGCAGTGCCAAGGACCATGGGTCAGTGAGCCTTCCAAATGTGCTCCACCAAGAGCCAGCGGGGTGATGGCGGGGCCGCTACCTGACTTCCTATGACTCCACATGTGTGAAAATTTACACAGAGGCCCTGAGCGAGCGCAAGGATTAAACAGAAACTTGGCCCAGTGCCCAGCGCTCGGGAACCCAGGCATACAGTCTCACCTCCTCTGCTTGCTTCCATTCACCTTCCTCCCCACTAGAATGAGTTCTGAAATCCTCCTGACCAATTTGTATTCATCTCAATTTTCAAATGCTGCCGCTTCTGATACATTCTAGCTGGGCTGAGCTGCAGGGCACAGTCCTAGTGACACTCTAATGCTGACCACCTCCAGCTCAACAACTACTGATTCCTGAGCAGTCAGTCTCTCAAAAGATAAATAGGCAATACTGTTCTCTGCAACATGGCCTAGCCCAGACCCAGAGGTCCCCAGGAACAAATTTAAAGTGCTTATACAAACCAGCATACGGACTGCGCTAAAGGCCACGTCCAAGCCTACCTATTTCAAACATGGAATCTCACTATCAGCTCCAAAAACCCCCGACAGAAGGAGTGGGCAGGTAGCTGGGACGTGATAAATATCCTAAGTCAAATATCTCAGAAAGCCATTTTGCTGTCCCTCAGAGATGCATTAATTCGTACTACTTAATGTTGCTGAGCATGCTGGTTTCAGAAGCCCCGGGGTGAATTTCCAAGGATTAAAATAGGACACAAAGTTCAAAGACTCCACAATTCTGAGAGTAAAAGCAGCATTAAGAACTCAGGCAAGCACATTAATTCAAGTGCCTAATAACCATGAAGACTGGTAAAACGAGTGCTATAAAGTAGGATTTTGTAAACTTGATCACTGAAAGAGCTAATACCTAAATGAATAATTTTATTTTATCCAATTTATTTCAAAAAAAAAAAAAAATTAAGCTACTGAAAAGTTGAGTAAACAGACAATGAGCATCCCATTCCCTTCACTTTGATTCAGTTTGTCAGTTTATCTGCACACATGGACTTTTGGGCTATAATTCCTATTGTTTTTTTTAAAGTAACCTGCAGATATCATATTTCACTCCTAACTGCTTCAACGAGTCTTACTCTTCTAAGAACAAGCTGTTCTCTTTCTAGCCACAATACCATTATCACACCCAAGAATATTAAAGCTGACACACTGTCACTAATACCCAACCCATTTTCAAATCTCCCCAACTGAACTATTTCTTTTGGGGGTGGGGGGTTGGCATTGGGGGAATCCAGGATCCAATCAAGAATCACACACTGCTCAATGCAGTTGTCATGTCTCTTTAATTTTCTTTTATCTAAAGAAACTTATTCTATTTTTTTTCCTTTCCTGACATGATGTCTTTAAATAATCCAGACCAATAAGCTGCCCTAGTTTTTGGTTGTCTGATCACATCCTCATGAGTAAATCTGAGCTGAATGTTTCTGGCAAGAACACTATAGAGGTGAGACTGTGCACACCTCCATGTACCTCCTCAGAAGGCACCACATCCCACTGCTGATGAAACTAAGCTTCATCACCCGGTTAAGGGGGTGCCCACAGATTTCTCTAGTATAAAAAAAATAACCTTTTCCCTTTCATAGTTATTATATGGGGCTGTGCATCTTGTCATCATCACTCACTCAATCTCCTGCTCATTTATTAAGCGTCTTTATTTGCTATGCAAGAGACTAGTGCTAAGCTGGATAAAACATGACACTCCTGGTTACAAATCAGCACATCTGATCTGGGACACAAAATACAAGAAAACACCCAATGTGACCAGGGCCTGGCTTACACTCTTCCTGGAATATAGCAGGTTTTCAATAAATATTTGTTGAATAAGTTACCTGTATGGTTCGGGCAAATGAAAATGATTGACACTGACTGACCATCCTTTCAATTCTTCCTTCACACCTTGAGCAGGCAGTCTTCCAACGCGGTCACCCAGCCTCCCACCATGAGAGATTAAAGTCCCCGATAGACTGACTGGGTTGCTGGAGTAAATCTAAAACTTCTCAATCTGGCAGTCTAGACTAGGCCTCCACAGCCCATCTCTTCAGCCTTAGGCCTATCCTTCTGGTCTTCACACTCCTCCAGGACCCCATGGCTCACGCTGCTCACTCATGCGGGAAATGCTCTTCCGTCTCCCCTCCCACCTGCCCAAAACATCCCTCACTTCCAGGTCTGGGCTAGAGTGCAAGTCCCACCTTCATCAAATTCTTCTTTGGCACGTCAGCTTCCTTGCTCTTCACTACCTCAAAATATGTATAAGCCTTACTGTCTGTATCATGCACTGTGGCTCTTCACCATATCACCTAGCGGTAGCACTACTTACAAACCTTTTGACAAAGCTGGTAAGACAACAGGCCACTTCATGGACCCAGGTTCCAGGGACAAACCCTGTTTTTCTTTGCTCGGAAAGCTGGCACCCCAGCTCTCTTCTTGAGATGGTCCTCACCCCAAAAAGACAGTTAAGCGGAACTTGTAATCCTGCCGAATCATCCTAGAAACGGACACACAGAGCCTTTATTTTAAAGGCTAACTGCTAATTGTTGAATACAGCCCCATCTAAAGAAGGCATGAGATTTAGAACTAGCAGAAGAAATAAGGGGAGATGGCTCAGTCAGAAGCATTTTAGGGCCTGGAATGTGTGTAGGACAACACCAGGAACTAAGGAAAACAAAAGGACATTTGAGATCTGGTCTCTCCCTCAAGGAAATTTAGTTCCAAGTAGTAGTGACAAGTCATGGAGATAAATAACTGTAAAGAAAAACATGATACCTTCTAAAATAAGAGAGATGCTCTTTGAATGGGAGAATTGTAGGATTATGTGAATCACGTCTCATTAAAGCTGTCAAACAAGAACAACAACAAAAATCACTGAGGACCACAAAGAGCTTCTGCTTATATAGGTTATAACTATCAATAATTACTATCAATGTTAGAAATTAAAATGGAGACAGGTGTTCAAATATTAATTTGAAGATAAAAATAAACTCATTAAAAAAAAAAAAGAGAGAAGCTATGAGCATTTTGTATGAAAAGACACAAATTCCAGCTCAAATAGTCAGGGGTGGGATTTGAAAAATAGGTAGGATTTGGACACTTGGAAACCGTGGGTATGGGCATTCCAGGCGAGGACAACTGTATGAATAAATGGGGAGAGCAAGAATGACATCATATGTGTGTGAGGCTGCTCTAACTGGAACAAAGGGCTCATTTCTTTTAGTAGTAAAGGGTCAGAATAAACAGATAGATGGGTCAGATAATAAAGGGCTTTGAACTTAGGCAGAACCGTTTAGACTTGTGGCAGGCAACTGATAGGGAGCCATTATAGGTTGCTGGCTCGACTAAAGCAAACTTCAGAGAAAGGTGGTCTAAGGACACTATGCTGGATGATTCCTTGGACGGACACACCTGAGCAGGGACAGGGCAGTGACACCTGTGTCCAGGGGTGAGGTTCAGCAGTGTTCATATCTGCGAGGGTCGAGAACAGGCAAGCCCAAAAGGCATTTTAAGGAAAGATCAGACAACTGCAAACACATTCCAGCTTGTACGGTCACCTGACCTTTTCGAAACAGGCCACCCTCATCTTCCCAATAATTCTCTCAACACGTGGCTGGTCTTTTCTTCTTTATAAACTGAGGAACTATACGAATTGAAAAAGCCAGTTAGCTATACTTTGTTTCTAGCTTATCAATATGTAAAAGAGGGAAAAAAAAGATTGAGTGAGCAGTATAGCTCCATATTTTAAGTTCTACAGGTAGATGTAAAAAAGGTTCACTAACCTTCTACATCCAAATTTAGTATTGTCAGTGGACATTTTTAATATTCTAATAAGATCCTTTTTATTGTCGAAGAAAAAAGGTTAGTATACCAAAACTCATTTTCTTTAAATAAAATAATACAGATGGCTATTGTTTTAGTGCCATGGGTTGTGCTAAGACCTTTCAATTATCTATGCTTAATCAATATTCATTCAATAGATATTTCCTGGATAACATCTGAGTTGTGAAGAACAAATATCAAACACCTCAAATAATAATGCATGCTTACAGAAAAAAACTCCTGAACAGTGATTTAAAAAGACTCAAATAAAACCTTCTCTATGTTAAAATAAACCAATTCTTTAAAAGCATAACATGGCATCCTTCATTAAATTGGTGCCAAGCTAATATACAGTTATGTGTGCTTTTTTCACAGCATGCAGTATATTTTGGAGTCCTTTTACAAACACATTTTATTAAATTGTAGTTTACATAAGCTATTATTAAAAGATGTTTGCAACCCCCAACCCATAACTAAGAGACTACTGGAACTGAAGTCTAAAAACATACTGACTAGCTTGAAGGAATATTAAAACTTATTGGAGATGTACTGGAGAGGCAAATGGCTAATTTCAAATATGGATGAGTATTTAATATCAAAATATATTTTTAATTTCATATTAGTAACTATTTGCAGCATAACCAAAGAATATGTGAATCTGTGAGTTGTTTTATCAAGGAGCTACTGCCGATTTGTTCCCCAGATTTTAATATTAATTGGAAATCTTAAGATTCTTATGCAAAAAATTCCATCCAGTCAAGGAGAACTTTTTGTATCCTTACCAAGTTCCAAGAAAAGAAGCCGTTAAATAATAAACTTAAAAAGTCATAAAACTTAATCTGAAAACGAATATTCCACTAGCATGTAAAATGCGGCGTGTTTCCAAAGCACAATACACCCCTATGACGCTGAGGAGTTTTACACGCCAATGCGAAGGAGATTCCCCAAATCATATTTAAACAATTTAAAATATTGGGGGAGGGGGTATGGTGCTTCTGTTTTATTTCTACTTCTCTCAATCTTGTCCACCGCCGCCGTTTTTTTCAAGTTTACTTTATCCAGTGAGCAAATTTTATCAATGAGCGGCCAGGAAGGGCTGACTCCCTCCGGTATATTTACTTAAGATAGGAAGGTCAAACCACCACTGTGCTCATAAAAGTTGTGGCTGTTTTGGGGCCCACTTCAGGTCTCTCCTTACCTCCAAGTGACTCACTACGAAGCCAAAAAAAAAAAAAAAAGAGGAAAATTGAGCTGATCAAAGGCCAGGCTGTCGTTAAGTGAAAATGATGGAAGATGAAAGGCCTGCCCTCCACTTCAAAGGCAGAGCCGAGCCGGGCAAGCTCACAGCAAGCCCCTGGCTGGGAGGTGCTGAGGCAGTGTGCGGGACTAGCGGCATCCCTCGAGCCTAGAGCCTAGAGAGCCTAGGCTTTCCTTCTGGCTGTAAAGGAGTGGGTAACCCCAAATTATCAAGTGGCGTACGTCCTTTCCACACTTGCAAAAATGAAGAAGTTTAATAAGGTTCAAGGGCTGCTGAGGAAGTTGGCATCACTGAAACTGTGTACAGTTAGATTTAAACAAAGTTGTCCCTTATGCCCTTAGGTGTGTAATGAAATCAATCTTAATTTTGAGAGAGCCTGTGTGTAAGCTGTAAGTCTCATTCCCCAGCAGTTTAATGGACGACACTTAAGAATATTGAGGCAGAGGGGACCCCCCCCCAGGTTTGCTTGACGCTATAGGGAGAGTATAGGGAGAGCCAGGACAGGGACAGAGAAGAGGAGGAGAGCGGGAGAGCCAAGTCCTTTATTATTCCGCAATGGTCCCCTCATCCCACCCGGCCACACCCTCACCCCACATCCCGTACAAACAGAAGCTCCTTTAGGCAGCAAAAATTTTACATTATATGGGGCCCTTAAGTCATTTAATCTAATCTCCTTCCTCAAATAGATTCCCCAGAATGACTATAAAAAGGGGTAAACACATACGCACTCCCCACCCCCACCCCCTTTGGCACATGGAACAATCTGACCAAACTGGAGGCTTTCTGGAGATTTTACAGCCCCACCCTCACCCCTGTACTTTACTGTTAGTAATGGAAGGGCCGGGGAAGCAAAGAGGAAAGGGCCACCCTCTCGGCCTGAAATAAATAATCGGGACGACAGGTAACACAAGCACGGACTTGGTGCCGGGACAGGTTCCAAAAGCTCTGTATTCCCGAATTTGTTTCACCCTCTGATTACCTACGAAGTCTCATTTTACAGAGGAGGAAATAGAGACCGAAAGTGGCTTAGCGCTTTTTGCCCAAGGTCGCAGCATTCAGGGAGGCTTAATGGAGCAGATGGAGCTCCAGCTGAGCCTCGAAGGACGGACCAGAGTTTGCCAGCAAACAAACCCTGCAGGCCAAAGGGGCAGTGGGTGCAGAGCGGCGGGAACCGGCAGGCAGCGCCGGGTCGCTGCAGTTCAGGCCAAAGGAGGAAGAGCACAAGACACAAGGGCTGAGGAAAGAAGACCCCGCTGACTGTGGTGATGGGGACAGGTTGGGCTCTGGCAGCCCAAAAACCTTAGCTCCTCCAAGGCCCCGTCAAATCAACACTCACACTCATTCTAAGTTCAGCTTAGTCTGCTACGCGGAGAAGCTGAAGACAGGTCCACGCGCCCTCCCATTTCCAATCAGACCACCCTCGTCCAGTCTGACCGCCGCCACAGCTCTCCAGTGCTGGAAATTCTCACAGCCTCTCTACTCGGCCGCGCGGAAGACTTTGGACTTTCTTTTGCAGGCCATAGGGAGCTAATGACAAAATTCAAGCTGGAAAGCAAGATACACATATACTTGGCCATCTTTAAGCATTTGCCCTTGGTGATTGCCTTCACCTAGATTTCCATCCCCTCCTCTCCTCATCCTCAGGTTCCAAACACCTCCCCCCCCACACACACAATTTAGTCTCTGTAAAGATTATCTTAATTTACAACGTGCATGATGCCAATGTTTCTTATAAGATAGCTAGTACTAATTATGAAGAAAGCACAATACTAGATGGTCAGCTTCTTGAGAAAAGCTGTATTGTGTTCAGCAGTGAATGCTCCCTAGCCCTGGACACAAAGCCAGCACTCAAATATTCAAGGACTGCTCTACGGGTGCCGTCAGTAAGGTTCATAATCGAGTTAGTAGTAATTTGCAAAATATTTTCATGTAAGCAAATGGATACACATACAACTTTGCAAAGTATCAAATGAAGTTATAGTTACAAACAACATTCCCCACTTCAAATCTTCAAATTTTTCAACAGCTTTATTGAAATCCATAAAGACATACAATGTCACACTAATAATAAATTGTAGAATCTACATGGGTTTTGCCAACCTATTTTCTTTAAAACCAGGATGATAATAATTGTTAAAACTGCTCCCATGCTAGAATGCTCTTAAATTGTTTTAGCCTTGACACAAGGTCAATGGGAATTAGACTAATGAAAAAATAAAGCAAAACTGAAACATTATGATCTGGGGTCTACTATATTAACTTCTAGCAAATTAAGTGGATGAATGGTTTGCAACCACTGACATTTATATTTCACTATTAGTTTTCCAGGCTCTTTATTTGCTCTGTGCCATGAACCTTTAAGGTCTAGCTCTTTGTCAATCTCACGTCAACCATGCTTTCTAGGGATCACAGATCAGTAATTCCACGGCACAGTATGGCACAAGCCCAGCCAAATCAGAGAGACAGATGTGAGCTCATGTCATTGAGAGGTTTCCATCTGTTGCACTGAAAACTGAGGCCTGAAAGCCTCACATTTCCTTTCTTATACTCGCTTGGAGCTGTTCGGGTTTGGGAAAACCCATTTACTTAAGCACTAGATATTTCAACAAATATCTTCAACGGCTAACGGGAACAATCATTTAGGATTCTCACATTATGGGTCACAAAGGTGGCTAAAAACAGAAAGGTGATAATCCCAGATGGGAAAAGTAACATCAACTCCTGCATATCCAAGTCCTAGCTTTCCACACGTAATCACACTGTCTCACTAAGACAGCAGATCATCTATTGGGACCATGTCAAGGCACTGTAAATTTGCTAGAAGAAACAGAAGGATCTGTGAAGCAGCAGCAGCAAAGGATCTTATTTTTAGTAAAGAGTTAAAAAATAGATGTTGTATACTAAAGAGAAATTATATTCTTTCTCTCAGGATTTTCTATAAGTGGCTGATCTGAATATTTCGATGACTATCCAGGTGAAACTGACTTCATGTGAAAATCTGGGAATAAATTAACTTTTGTTTAAGTCTGATCACGGTCTACCGAGCTCCCATTTAAAGCAAAAGTGGTTCTCAGGTTATTTTCATCAATCTGTGGAAATTTTCCTTATTATTTCTCATTTGCCCCTGTTCACCACTTAGGTGAAATGTTTTTCAAAGTATGGTCCCTGGGCCACCTATATCAGAATCACTGGAGATGCACATTTAAGATGCATATTCCTAGGCTTCACCACGGTTCCAATGAAAAAGTTATCCCAGGACCCCAAAACTCTGTAATTATAGCATGCTTCCCCGGGGGGTTCCATGCATACGAGCATGTATCTTCTCTTGCGCCTCTTCAGCTTTCAAAACTGATCAGTACTACAATCAACCAGTCAAACATTTCCAACTGCCCACAGGGTGTTCTGGCAGCGATGCAACGGGAGGGAGAACTCAATGCTCAAGTCAGGAAATGCCTGAAAAAACAGGTTTAGAGAGCAAGATTTAGGGCATCCTGGTGACCTCCAGCTAACAGTAATGTGTAAGCTGAGGATCGCCTGTAGGGGAAATCACCTCTGCTTTCAAACAATGATATACTTCTCTGATTTTTTAAAAATGTTCACCTCTTTAGAGGTCAGAACCTTAGTTAAGCAACCCCCACAGGCGCCTCAGTTTCCCCCTATAGAAAATAGACACACCACCTGCCTTATAGTCCCTATAATGCATGTACTGCCATAAGCTTCCTATGTGTCTTTTGCGAAACAAAGCAACTCATGCCCCTCAAAAGCTCTGAATCAGGCCCACAAGATATTCCATAAAAGCCTTGCAGACAGAGTCCACGACCACCAATTTGTAAATTTCTCAGTCTAGAAAAATGAGAGAGGCAGGGAAGAAAGCGAAGAAAAACTTCTCCTTTAACTGTAAAAACTAGCCTCAACTTGCTCAGCAGAAAACTGCCAGCATTCTTGCGGCCAGCTCCTCACGATTAAACGGAGGCCAACCACAACGCCACCGTGATCGCTCTCTGAGATGCCACGGAGGTAAACTGAGGATGGAGCGGAACTGGTGTCAGAGACCAAAATGCCCTTTGGTGGATCCACCTATTAAAACATCTCACCTCATTCTGTAAATATTTTTGAAACAAGCAACAAAACCAAAATCATTAAGAATTAAAACAGTTAACAAAGAATCACATGCTAACTTATAAAAAGTTTCTAAAAATTCAAAAGTGCCAGAGGCATTTTTTTCTGCAGCAGATTGTTTCTCAGATGTCACTTCGTGACAGAAGGGGCAGCTCATGAGAGCAGGATGTTGCCGTTTGTGTCAGCTAATTCATCGGTGGCAGCACACTGCCTCCAAATCCTGTGAGGAGGCATCCTTCGTGGGACTGCTGGCACTTGGCAGTCTATCTTATTTTGACCCCATGACAATGGAGACCAAACCATCAACGCACTTCGTAGTTTATAATTCATTATGATTTAGGTTGAATGATATTTGGTTCTGAAGTCTTCGAAAGTACAGGTTTAAAAATGCCAAAGACTTTTTACTGATATATATATCTGTATATCCAGAGAGCTATTTTAAACGTATATATAATTTATATGTATTTATAGATAATATAACTTTCTTAATACAGACTATCTCCATAGATGGATAGGCATCCATGTGAAATCAGACAGAGATCTAACCCTACACATCCAATCTCACTGCTATCTATATACATATACACACATACACACATACAAAATCACCATATCTAAAGTGTAGACTTCCTGAGAGCAAGGAGCCTACCAATTTCACAGAGCCACTGCTCATGCAACATACAGACGTGCGAACAAAGCTGAACAGAAGAAACACCGAGCCAGAAATGGCCAGCCTACTGGGAGCACAAACGATCACTCAGATACTAAAACGAAACCATGCTACTGCTCCAGGGGGGTTATCCCACAGGGTCGGGACACAGACATTCTGCTGCAATTCGAGTGCCAATCGGCAAACAAGATGGCATGTTTTCCTCCTGCTCTTTCACAGCTGAAGAAGAGTGCAGAAGGCATTCTAGTCTGTAGAAGGGCTCAGCCCCGCCCTGGTCCAGGAGCTATTACCACTTCTTAAAGAAACATTCTCTTTTGGGTTAAATAAAATGTGGTATAACCATACAGAGAAACATTACTCAGCACTAAAAAAGGAACGAAGTACTGATAGCGTGCTGCGACATCCGTGAAGCTTTCATGACGCTCAGTGAAAGAAGCCAGTCACAAGAGATCATACACTGTATGATTCCATTTATATGAAGTGTCCAGAATACGCAGGTCTACAGAAACAGGAGGTAGATTAGGTTACCAGTGGCCTAGGAGGAGAGGGGAATGAGAGCACTGCCAATGGCACAAGGTTTCTTTTGAGGGTGATACAAATGTTCTAAACTTAGATCGTGGTGATGGCTGCGGGCTCTGTGTGAATATACTCAAACTACTGAATCGTACACTGTAAAAGAGTGAATTTTATGTATATCGATTACACGTCAGTAAAGCTGTTTAAAAAGTACAAAATTTTGCCCTGGCCTGTGTGGCTCCGCTGGCTGGAGCATCGTCCTGTACACAGAAAGACTGCGGGTTCAATTCCTGCTCAGGGCACATACCTACCTGGGTCGCAGGTTCAGTCCCCGGTTGGGGTGAGTAGGAGAGGCAAGCAATCGATCTCTCTCTCAAATCAATACACGTATCCTCGATGAGGATTAATTTAAAAAATACAAGCCCGGCCGGGCGTGGCTCAGCGGTTGAGCGTCGACCTAGGATCCAGGCGATCGGGGTTCGATTCCCGGCCAGGGCACATGCCCGGGTTACAGGCTCGATCCCCAGTTGGGGACGTGAAGGAGGCAGCCGATCAATGACTCTCTCATCATTGATGTTTCTCTTTTCTCTCTCTCTCTCCCTCTCCTTTCCTCTCTCTGAAATCAATAAAGATATGTTTTTAAAAAATATAAAGAAATAAAAAAAATTATTTTTAAAAACTATCATCTTTAAAAACCTACAGCAGAAAGAGAATCAACATTGAGGAGAGCAAATCTGGCAGCTTTTTATCTTTCCAAGATCCTCAGTAGGCCCTGGGCATTACAAGAAATAGACAAGCAACCGTCACAGCTGCAATGGCATGGCACAGTGAATCAAACAGGGAAGGGGAATTCTCCTGAAGTCGAAGAAATAAACTGCCACACACACACACACACACACACACACGGGAAACTAAATCAAAACAACGTGAGTCCCAGCAGGGTGTGCATGTTTCCAAGTGCTGTCACTCACGTCACCAGAGGTTCTCTGCCTCCCTCATTACTTAAAAGATAAGCCCTGGGAAGGGCAGGAACTTGAAGTTTTTTGTGTGTTTTTTTTCCCCCTCATGACACACGAGATCTTGCGCAGCTGGAGATTTCACAACCTTTAAAGGCAGGAGTATTTTAAGGTGCCACGAATATTCCCTGAACTGTACCCTAAACAGTACTGTGGTAGCTACGAGCTGTGACTACCCCCATCCCCACCTGTTTCAATGGGAATGGGGGACTCCTTCCATAGACAGACTCCTTACAGACAGGACGTGAGGTAGCATTCACCTCTCCCTAAAGTGGGGCGATGAACAGGTTGCTAGAACTTCAACAGCCAATGCTCTGTGCAACATACATAGATAAGTGAGCAAAGCTGAACCAAAAAAAGACAAAGCCAGAGACTGCCAGTCTCCCAAGTATAACAACCAAATCACCTGGGCCCTCTAAATAAGGGCTCTGCGATCTGCGACCACACGTTTACTTACACAGGGAGAGCATTTAAAAGACAATAAACTCCTTTCTGTCAAGAAACACTTTAGATGTGGTGAGTTCATACATATGCATAATATGAAAGAATACATATTATATTTATGTATATGAATATGTAGAGAATGTATGTGTGTGTGTGTAGCAGTGAAACTGAAATTTTTATTTTTTGGTAAACATGCAAATGAGTGCTGTCATTTTGCTTTAATCCTCACTAGAGGGTATTTTTTCCATTGCCTTTCAGAGAGAGTGGGTGAGAGAGACAGACAGACTGACAGACATCAACGTGAGACACATCGACTGGTTGCCTCCGCACACTCCCTGACGGGGGCCGGGGATGGAGCCTGCAACTGAGGTGCGTGCCCTTGACTAGAATCGAACCCGGGACCCTTCCGTCCACGGGCCAACGCTCCAACCAATGAGCAAACCAGCTAGGGTGAGCGCTGTCGCCTGCAAAGCAGTCATTCTAGAATGACTTGAACTTATTCAAAAAAAATTTGTCGCTGATTAAAAGATATTCTCCAGCTCCACTTGTAGAACTGGCTTTAGAATGACACAGGCAGAACCAGCTCATTTCACAGGGACACTTACAGAGAACTGTGCCTGGAAAAACCGGTGCGCTGCGGATCTCATGTGTGTGTGAGTGTGTGTGTGTGTGTGTGTGTGTGTAAGTAATTACAGGCCACCCTTCAAAATATTCAAAAGAATGTATCTCAGACCTTGAAAGCAACTTCTAAAAAACCCAGCAGTGTTCTGAGAATGAGATCGTCACAGCGTTAGGTTAAATCTGTAATTTTCCAAGGTAACTATTTTGAAGACAAGCTTGAACTCCTTCCTTACTTAGATGTGTCAGTTGTTATGTTTGTTTATTTTTAATGTCACACTGTATTTACATTAAAGGTTATAAAATAAAAAGAAGACATAACTGCCAAATGATAATTATAGGCTATAAAAACTCCACCGAAATTCAAAAGAGGACATGAACGTCGTAAGGCATTGAAAGTGGGCAAGGCATCTCGGGAATTTAAAAGGTCACAGTACAATTCCTGCCTATAAAAAGTTTCAAGTTAACTTTTACAAAGGGAGGCTGAGCTACACTCTGAAGACTGTACAGAAATCATATCACTGGAAAGGAAAAAGAAGGGCTTTCCAAGTGGGAGGGAAATGAACAGAGCCTAACGGGAGAATGGTAGACAAACCAGGAAAGAAATCAAACTGGAGCTAAGAGCTTAGTCCCTGAGCTTCATTTGAACAGGCCAGTGGTTGGATGAATCATTACCAAATAAGAAATAAAGCAAAGCAACACTATACAGTGTTTCCAAAAAAGAGTCCTCCATGCCACGTTGGTGTTTGTTCACATCCCCCAATCTGGCTGCCGGATGGTTTCCACGGCTTGGATTTACCAATTTGGAAAAACAACCCCTTCTTGGACAATACCAAAATCACTACCTCTGCCCTGAAATTAGACAAGAAACATACATACTGTAGCCTCTAACTTAGATGATCAACTCTTCAAAAGTAGAGAATATGTCTTTTTTCACATAATACCAATCACCAGTGTCACAACGGGTATGCAGTAAGCAATGACTTATTAAGTTAACAATAAAAAAACACCTTAAGATCATCCATATACCCCCAGTAGGCCTAAAATTTCAAAGACTGGCAAGATCAAGTAGTGGTGGGGACGCAAGAGTGTCCGGAGCCCTTTCATGCTGTTGGTGGGAAAGTCAGATGGTACAACCACTTGGAAAGCCACTAAACATACCCGACGGCCCAGCCGTTCCAGGCATATTTATCCAAGAGATACAAGTGCATACGTCCACAAAAAGGCTTGTATAAAAATATTCAGAGGTCACACCACAAAGAGAATGTACTTAATACCACTGAACTGTACACCTAAAAATGGTTAAAAATTATGAATTTTATGTTTTTAAAAAAAAAACAAAAAACATGTTTAGAGCAACTTGATTCAAAATTATTAAAAGCTGGAAACAACACAAGTTTCCATCAGCCTTAGACCAGTGTGGAGGAGGCTGGTCCATGGCACGACCGCTGTCTGACTACAGCCGAACCAGACCCACAGCTAGATCCCGGCCAGGACAGACTGCTTCCCAGACTCCTCTGAGTCTGCCTGGTGGACCCCACCCTGTGCCCCATGGAGTTCTGGTTTGTGCTGGTTCACAGGCTGTGGCCTTCCAAGGACAAGCCAGCATTCCTCTTATCTGGGGTGCGCGACGCCCCAGGACCCCTAACCATCTTGCCCTTCCTCCGTAACCGAGCCCTCAGCACCCGCCATGCTGATGGAGTGCGGGGGGCACCCGTGTCCTCTCGCCGTCACTGCCCAAGGCGAGCCTCCTACGTAAGTTCCCATAATAGTCTTGATGTGACGATGGCGTCGTCTCTAGCCCAGGAGAACTTTACATAACAAACAGGTAAGCAAGATGGGAGGCAGGGGTCCGTTATGGGGTTCTTATAGGAAAAAGAACATTACTGAAGACCTGAGAGTTCCTACGACCTCTTCAGCTTCTCATTCTACAATATAGTTTGTTCCTAGGTGACCATTCTTGCCCAAAGCTTCATAGTTTTCTCCGTCCCAAACTAGTATCTCCAGCAGCGGCCTCTCCTCTGAGATCTAGACCCATGTACGCAACTTTCCAAAACTTACCTCTACTCTGAAATCTCAAAGATCCTTCAAACTCAACATATTCAAGACTATACCCATGACCTCACCCCAGAATCCAGTCTTCTTCCTGTTTTCCTATCTCTGCAAATGGGAGCAGCATCCATCCTCTTGGGTAAGCTGGAAACCTTGGAGGCGCCCTCAACGCCTTCTAAGTCTTCTCCCTCACCCGCTGCTTCAATCTAGCACCATGTCCTGTCAGTCTTCCCTCCAAATAGCTCTTAGATCCGCTCACCTCTGTCCTACTACACAACCACCATAATTTGGGTGACCACCATCTCTTGCCTAAACCACGGCAACAGGTTCCCACCATCTCCTCTCTCTACAAACTTTCCTTATTCCCTCCCAATCTATTCTCAAGCTGCACCCACAGGTTTTGTTTTCAGTGTGGACCAGCCTGCCTCGCTCTTTTAAGCCCTCCTGCCCACCGACCGCCAGGAGCTCCATCAAGATCCTGTCAGCGTTGCTCACCAGGTCTTCATTCCCCATGGGGTGGAGACTCGGTAAGTATTTGAGCCAAGGGATGTAAGAATTTTAGGAATCTGTAAGGAGTCAGCGCCAAACGGCACAGAGGTGAACTAAGGTGAGGCCTAGAAAGTGTCCACTGAACTTGCACTAGGATATCATTCGGTAACCTTGTCCAGAACAATGTCAAGGGAGTTGTGGGAGCAGAAATCAAATGACAGCGGGTCAAGAATAGCATGGGCAGAAGGGAAGGAAAAACACACTGACCTTCTTCTGATGGCTTGGATGGCAAGGAAGAGCGTCTAAGAGCAGGAGGTGAACACAAGGTTTAAGGACGGGTTGGTTTGTTTTTGTTTTAAAGTTGGGAGAGACTGATGCACGGACACATGATCAAGAGAAAGACCCAGGGGAGGGAGAGGAAACTAGAAAAGAAACAGATCACTGGAGGAGTCCCTGAGGCCCGAAGGGTTGGGACTTGTGAGAACCAACAGAAGAATTAGCGTTTCACAGATCCTGAGAGAAAGGAAAGGGGGATGGGGTTGGATTCAGAAGAGTTTGAAGGTGGGAAAGCCAAGAAGATGTGGTGGTTCCTCTATGTTCTCCTTAAGTGATGTGTAAGAATTCTTCCAGCTCTATTCAGAGGGCACTCTCTCTCTCTGTTGGACAAGTACAGTACGTATGTGTGTGTATATTCTATGTATTTTTTTTCTTGTGTTGTATTTATTACTGGACAAAAAGAGCAACATTTGATGTCTACTGTCAGTTCTGGAACTCACTTCATTCCACCTCTTTCCCTACCAATATCAGCCATCTCTTGTTGTTATAAAGTCTCTAACAGAAAAAGGGCTCCCATCGCAGTCTCCAGAAACTGGTGGCAATTGTTCCCAATAGAGAACTCAGCAGAGCAGTGCTAGAGAACTTTACATAGGTTTTATACCAAGAATGACTACTATTTTCCATCCCTTTTACCCTCTACTCAATAGAACTTAAAACCTGATACAGCTGCTATTACATATTCCTTTTTAAAAAGCTACCAAATCACTCTCACGGGTGACTTTAAGCATTGGCAAAGAGGTTACAGCTTTTCAGCAGGGAAATAAAACCAGGGTTCTCTGTGGGGTCAGCCAATCGTTTATCAGTTACTCATCAGAAAAACAATAGTTTAAGAGGACACACGGAGTAAGAATGGGAGAAAATGGGTACAGGAAAAAGCTGCTGACATTAAAATAAAATTTTAAATTAATCCCTTGTCACTTTAACAGTGCTGCCACATAATGGAAGACGTGTTTGTTTTCAAAGGGGGGAAAACATCCAGAAATTTGCACTCATCACTCCCTCAACTGTTATCGGGAAGAAGCATAGACTCTGTCCAGCTGGATTTGGGGTAGTGTAAACAACTTGGCTAAATTGCTTGGCAGAGTGCATCTGCATCAAACCATTAAATTCTGGAATTCACTCTATTAAAACCAAATCATTAGCCAAGAAGAATTAGCAGGCAACTATTTTCATGCAAAACAGATATAAAATAAAAAACAAGAGCAATACATATGGATGATTCATTTTCATTCATAATTTTAGATAGTGCATAAGGCAGACTATTGTTTCAGATCTTTGTTACTCTCTAACATCCATCTCTATACAATGTAGAGTATTGTTTCAATATTGGAACAATTTAAGCTTTTTCTCTGTATCTAAAAGTCCCTGGATTAACATCCAAAGAAACCTGGCACTGCAACAAAGCTGACTTGTAGCAAGTCTCAGCCTTTAAGCAATTTGCTTATTAATGCAGAACTAGAGTCGCAGTTCAGATCCTAATTAATAAGCTATGTATCTCCAAGTGTCCCCCTGCTTTTACACTCTCCAAAACTGTGCAGAATTTTTCTAACACCTAATTTTCCATTACAGCATGGATGGTGGAAGGCTTTAACAGGTGGTGAAAACCATGACCAAAATACTGACTGAAAAAAAGCTCAGACCAAAGCATCACCAGGGCTGTTTAATAAACAGCACAACAGCAGGTAAGAGGAAGGCTGGGACATCCACATGTATTCCTCAGCCACGATTCCCCAGACTCCAAGATAAGCTGGCATCACACGGAAACGACCGCCTCTTAGGACATTCCGCTGCTTTAAAAGACCTCATCAACAAAGACGCAACAGAAGACACTAAAAAAAGACAGACAAAACTAAGCTAATTTGTTTAGAATTACACACACAGTCATAAAAGTCAAGGTATTTATTTATTTTTAATATTTTTCTTCTATTTTAGAGAGAGGAGGGAGGAGAGGGGTAGAGGAGTAGAAACATCAATGAAAGAGAAACATCTATCAGCTGCCTCCTGCACGCCCCCTATTGGGGACCCATCCGGCAACCCGGGCACCTGCCCTGACTAAGAATTGAACCAGCGACCTCTTGGTTCATGAGTCAATGCTCAACCACTGAGCCACCCTAGCCGGGTAGTGGTCGAGGTATTTTAAAAAGCAAATTATAATTGTGATGACCTCTTGGGTTGGGAGAAATTGTGACCAGAAGAGAATACTTGAAGGAGGCAATTTACTATTTTTTGACCTGGTGATGATTACAAGGTTTATTTTTTAACTATAAAATACACATGTTTTGTGCACATTCATGTATATGTGATCTATTTCATAACAGAAATTGAGAAAGACAGAGAGACAGAGGCAGACAGACAAAGACCAACCCCAAGACCTAACACATTCCTTAGCCGCGCGCAGGCATCCCATAAACGCTGAGAGAATGGATCCTGGGTGACTAAAGGACAGTAGTGAGTTCCTTACTAAATATATTCCAGTTTGTTATGTTTCTCTGCAAACAAATGGGTGAAATGTTAAGAGTTCGGAAGGGTCATATAAATAGCAACAAATGAAGGAGAACTGTAAGAATGGATTTCCTATTTTATTTAGGGTAAATAAACATTCTCCTAATGAGCAGGGATTCACATGGTTAGGATTAAAACACACCCTGTATTACTCTGAAATTAAAACAACCTACAGAATTATTATTTATTATTTTTTAAATGCAGAAAAGGCAAGATGAAGCAAATTGACGGGAGTAATTTCATAGAACTTAGCAGAACTGCAATATTCAGGAAGGGAGGGAGACAGAGAAGGAGGGAGGAAAAACAAACAAATGGAGAAAGTAAAACCATTTCCAGACTCTGCTTTTAAAATTAAGTGTCCATGGCTGAAGTGTTGGGGGGATGGACAGGAGGAGGGGGGCCTGATACATGAGTTCATGAAAAAATAAAACAGGGAGAGAGACTATTTTGTAGGACAAACTGATGTTGCTGAGCAAGACCAGAAAGTAGTTCCAATGAACTCAATATGCAATACATAGATACCACTAAATATAAACAGTCACTGAATAAATGTTAACATATAGAGAGATAAAACAGGCGTAGCCAGAAACAATCCCTGGTAAGGCTGGTTTCATATATTTGTGTACATGCAGCAAGTGCTAAATCTGGATCCAATTTCTTCATGACAAAACCCAGTTTTCTGCAACATCCTCACAATCCCAGAGGGAATTTCTTTTTATCTTATGGCATGTTTTAAAAAACAAAATCTTCACAGCAACAAATTTAAGCTCCCTAGAAGAAGGCCGCGCGGACAATAGGGGAGGGAAGGAGGAAGGAAGGAAGAGAAATCTGCCTTCTCAAACAAAGCCATGTGCAGGCTCCAGAAGATAAACAGCCAAGTAAAATAATCCTTCCAGAAGCAGAGAGAGAAACAAGGGTGGGGAGCTAGGAGGAAGGAGGGTATGTATAATCACACCTTCCCTTCACAAACTGTAATTAGAAGGGAATACAAACTGGCCAGATCTCTCTCGGGAGATCTCTTGGGCTCACCTGGGCCTGTTTTATTCATCAGGCTCCTCCCCTGTCTCTCTCCCTCTCTCCCTCCCTCTCCTACAAACAAAAAGCTAAAGTAAAATGAATTTCCACAGCAAAACAGTTGCAGATGTTCTACCTTGGAACACACCCTTGGATCAAGAGCTGGTCACCTGATATCCAGGGCTGGGGACCTGAGGCTGGTACAAAATGGCCCTGCTCTGTGGCCTTTTCACCTTCATAGTACCCAACGCTCCTAAGTTTCCTGATGCCTCTGAGCTCATGAGACAAAGAACAATGAATCCAGGACTCCATTAAACCGCTGGTGGTTAGACTGGCAGAAAACAAAACCGTCACCCGGCCTTGCTCGCATTCCTAGCAGTCTCACTCAACTCCACGCCTGCGTGCGTTTCCCTTGCAATTCCAGAAAGCTAATTTAAATGTAGCCTCTGATGAAACAAGTGATAATTATGTTCTAAAACAACGAGCAGCTCAAAAATGTGAGGGACTCAGGATACGCTCTTCTTAAGCTTTCAGATGATCATAATATGTGATTTGTTTTTACTTTCTCCCAATATAAATCATACTATTAAATTAAAAGGGGAGAATTCTTCTACCGAATTACACACTAATGGCTCTTAACCCATAATTAAAGTATCACTAACAGCAGCTTAAAGCCACAGCCAACCATGAGCACATTTATTAGGACCTAAGTTTTCAGCACCAAGTAATTATGTAAATATAACAGTCTGCCATCTTGAGAAAAGCCCATGGTCTAACCAGCTCCCTGCTCCCTTGGGAGACACTCTTCGTGAACTGACGTTACACAGGGCCTCCACCTCCTCTGCACAATCAGAAAAAGGTAAAGCAAACGTTTAAGTGCCGGTGCAGCAAGGAAAGTAAATGCCAATGAGGTTGGTCACCTAGAGTTCTCACTGCCGGCCTTCCTGAAAGTCAAACAGCCTGGAAACCTGGACAGGCCAGCAATGGCTTCGGAGCAATGAAGAGTCCAGAACAGGCTCGACTGTGCACTGTGATCCACAATGTCCCTGCGTTGGAACTGTGATGGTCCCAGAGACAGAGTGTGGTCTCTAACATCAAGGAGCTAATAATTAATTCAGGAGACAAGACATGAAATAATTTTGGAGAGGCAGTCCAGTATAGAAAAATCATGGAAGAGTCAAAATCACGGCAATTGGGTTATCATCGCAATTCAATTCTGTTACAAACTTTCTGAATAAACTTGAACAATTTATCTCACTGGGCCTGTTTCCTTGGTAAAAGCAAGGCCAATGTATCAGGTGATGTCAAGGCTCTGTACAGCTCTGCAAATAATTAGATAATTAGATAGTGCAACACTGTACATAACCAAGTGCTAAATTATACAGTAGCGACTACAACTGCTATTGGAAAGATTTTGTTGATTTTTCTGAGCCCTATCAGGCACAGGGTCAGGATTGAGAGACAGCAGCGACCAAGACAGTGCCTTCCCTGCCTTCAGGAGGATTCTGATCTACTGGAATGTTCTCAGGAGAGTTCAGAGGGGAAAATGGAAGGCTGGGGTTGGACTAGAACCTTTTCACTGAGATGGAGGCAAAGCTGGGATGCAAACGGGTATAATCTGACCCCTCAGTGAGGCGATGATGAACTGGTTAACTGTTGAGGATTGCAGCAATAAACCGTGAGGTTTTCGAACAGACGCATTAACACACGCAGGGTTCTGCTCATCTGCTGATCATTCACTGAAGGTAATTAGTTTCCAGAAATTAGTCAGACTTACAGATTCTTTCTGCCCTTTGCCAATCTTCTCCTCCTACCCCAGCGGGCGCCCCCACCCCATGCCTACTATTGGTGGTGAATTTTTTCTTTTATTCTCTTTTCAGTGACGCTTCTGGAGGACCATGATAGAAGTCAGGTGCCGGAGAGCAGTCACCACACAAAGTCCACCTGAGCGAGCCATGCAGAGTGTGCTCTCAGTGTGGGGTTTGAGGAGGGCACTGTATGCTACCAGATAATTGGCTAGAAAAGACCCATTTGTGTGTAAGTTGCTAGAGAGGCTGAAGAAAGACGGTGCAAACACGTGGTTTATTCTGCAAAGCAGAGCTGTGTGTAATATAACTAAGGAATATGGTATAACGAACCTAGAGAATAATAATAACCATCGACATCTTAATATTTAAAGCTAAAAATTCAGAAAATGCGTCCCCTTATTCTTAAGAGACGTGAAACCTGCCTGTGCCCTGAGTGAAATGAAGCGCTGCCTACCAACTGTACATTCCATTTTCCAAATAACTTCCCTGGAATGCTGGTGAGCTGAGACGCTTAACACAAATATTCTTCAAGTGTTGGATTTAAAGGAACAATTGCTCCGACTTTTCTTACCCAAAAAAAAAAAAAATTTTCCATCTAAGATTTATGTCCATCTTCAAAACACCCTTCTGAGTTCAGAGCAGATGTGTGCAGTGTTTACAATGAGAAAACCACGAGTGCATAAACAACCCACTATAAACACCACTCAAATTCTGCTGTGCTTTTCTTCATATCCTGTATATTTATTTTGGTGTTAGAATAATGTTAACTTTCATAATAAGGAAAATAGCAGCAGATGTTTAAACCAAACAAGACTATATAGCGTATCATCCCACACATCTCCTTGACTTTCAAAATCAAAGTTTCTCCCTCACAAACAAGGAGGGAGGCCAGAAGACGACGCCTGTGTTTTACACACTGCAGGACAAGTCAACCTGGAGAGGCTTTCCATAAGCTTTCCCCCCCACCACCAACTGGACACATACAAAAATTAACGTGGTATCAACTTCCTAACAATCTTTATACTCCTTTCTTAAGCTGATCATTACATTTTGTTTTGAGGGTATCACATGACTCAATAATAAACAGAAACTGCCTCCAAAGTTTTTAATTTCTTGTTCACTAAAGAAAAGTTTAAAAACTAACTGCAGGAAGTTAATTTCATGGGAAACAAACCCAGTCACTGGCCTGTTGAGACTATTCTGGAGAAATCTGCCTTTTAAATGGGTGACCTCACAAGCAAGATGATACTTATGCAGCAGATTCAAAGAAAGCAACTCATCAAAATTCCCATTAGTGGGACAAGTTGGAGGGGGGAGAAAAAACAAAACCTTTAAAAACAAACAAAAAAACTTAAGTATGAAATCCTTATCCAGGTTAAAAAAAAAAAAAAAAGGCATGAATGAGATTTGTTTTTCCCCCTAATAAGTTTTCAACTGATTAGGCAACAGGCCTGAGATTTTTTACGTGAAAAATACTAGTGGATCCACTCACCCTCCCAAGTTTCTTCAATGTTTTCTTTTTTTTTTTTTCAAGAGAAATGTTCAGTTCACTACAGGAGAAACATGGAAACTGCTCCTGCTGAATCAGAAAGGAGAGGTCTCCTCGATTTGTATGTCGTTACAACAAAAAACACTCCCCGGGCCAAGCTGAATTCCCCCGGAGATGCCTCTCTGGCCACTCAAACCCAGGCCATTACCACTTTTTCAAATCGCACGTAGATAATGTTCCAACAGATTAAGAAATCACTTTTTCTCTTCTTGCTACCCACAGAGACGGCTTGAAATACTACAGCGCAGTAGGGAAATACCTCATGGTTTAGTAAGTTGTAATAAACAATAAGAATTCAGAGCCCTTTTCTTTCTTTTTTTTAGCTTTCTGGTTGGGGAGTTGTGCAATCACTTCCACAAGGGACCGGAGTGTGGAGGGAACATCCTTCAATGTCAGAACTCTCTGGAGCTGTACAGGAAATGGGAAATCAGACAAAGAGCCAGTCTTCGCTCGGTGACATGGGTGCCCTTCCAGTCCCCCAAACCGAACAGAAAAATTATTCATTGTTTGGGACAATCGGTCCCAAAAACAAAAACTCACTGTAACTTTCTGTTCCCCTCTATATGCAAACCCGAAGCGCTGTTGTAGTACAACACAAATACTGTAGATGGTGTAGCGCTTAAAATAAATATCAATGCAAAACAACAACAAAAAACACGATACATTTAACTTTTACTTGGGTCCGAAAAGTTCTTCCCCTAAAGAAAACACCAACAGAAATTAAAAATAATTACGTTTTAAAGAGTCAAAAATCTGAAGAGTGAGTATGTTGCTAGCGAGCCTAAAGCAAACTTTTAACAGTTTATATTTCACGTCCTCCCCACCCCCAGTCCTCACCACTACCCCCAGAAAGGCGAAGATATAAACAACACACTTTGAAAACTGAAAAGGGCACAGAATAATATCACCTCTCAAAGCACCCGAACGTCCCAAGAAAGAGAACAAAAAGCAGGGAAGGCACTCAAAACCTTAGAGGAGTGGCTTTCCTAAAACAGGATAGCGATTTCTAGAAGAGAGCCTCTACCTTCGTAGCACAGGATGCCGATATTGTTGTTCATCTTGTCCAAGTACTGGTAGTTCAACAGGTCCATCTTCATAAATAGCATTTATTGGGCTAGCACAGAAAACCAGCTCTTTGCTTTTGCCCCCCAAAAAAAGAGTACGATTCAAAAAAAAAAAAATCAATTTTATTGCTGAGTAGCTCCTGGCTCTTCTCTTAAAACTTCACAAAGACGGAGGCCCGGCCTCAAACAATCAAAACGAAGTATGTAAAAGTTGGAAGAAAGGGGGAAAAAAAAAAAAAAGCACACACACACAAAAAACTGAACTCACACAAAACCCTTCAAGGGTTTAGTTGTAGACGGTCTAAGTTTTGTATCCTCAATCGAGCATTTAGAAAGCGTTTCAGAAGTCTTTACAAGTCTTTCTTGGAAGGAAGAGAGGAGCGAGGAAGCCCAGCGCGGCGCACATTTCCCAGGACAAAGCCCGCGGCGCCCTCGCAGCCGCAGCCGCCGCAAGTCCCCTGCGCTGACACGCGGGCTATGCGCGGTATGACTCGTATGTAAACGAGCTTCCTCTTCCCGGGAGCGCGCCGCGCCTGCGCGCTGCGCCGGGCGCCGCAAATGTCAGGGATACTTTCTGCACAAGATCAGCCTCCCAATGTATCGAGTGTTTGCAAGCGAGAGAGAGAGAGGAGGTGGAGAGTCTGCACGGAGGGGCCGCGGGGAGCCGCTCGGGGCAGGAAGCGGCCCTGCCGCCGCAGAGCCGTAGGAGGAAAGAGAAAACCCAGGAAGTTTCTTTTGCAGGAGCGGAGGGAAAAGGAAAAAAAAAACAAAAAAAACAAAAAAAAATCCATCATGGAAGCAAACTTCCATGGAATGTAACTCTAGGGTAACGTCTCGTTTGGGTTTCGTAAGCCCGGTGTGTGAGGATGTGGTACATATACCACGTCTACTTGGCAAGGGGTTTCTTTTCTTTCTTTTAAAAAGTGTTTTCCAGCGCCCATTTACACTGTATCTGCGTATTTTTAAAAGTACGGGCGTTTGTAGTTCCCTACAATGTCTCTCGTGATCCTCCGAGCTCGTGTGGGCAGGGAGGGAATCGCCGCACAGCAGAAGAAACTGAGGCTCGGAGGGATGCAAGGACTGGCCCGTGGCCCCCAAAATAGCTGTGAGAACTACTTTTAGAGTGTTTTCTTCCCTTAATATTATAACCTTCTAAAAAAAAAAACACGGGGTGTGGGGGGGTGTTAAAGAGGAAGAAAGGAGTAAGGTTGGAGCTGTGCGGGCTACTCGCATGAAGCCTTGCTGTTCCCCGCTGGAAGGACTGGGCTTCGGGCTTTCAACCTGCATCTCCAACACCTAGCACAGCAAGGAGGGGCCCAAAAGCTGTTCACTGAATCGATCCCTGGATGTTCAGAGTCTTCCACACTGGAAGAACACAACAGCAAAGTGGGGGGGGGAGGGGTAGTTTTTAATTTTGTAGTTTTTTTCTTTGCAGAAGCAGCCAGGTCTTGGCGCCTTAAATAGCCTAATAATTCACCATAGGAAGTGTTTCCATATTGACATCATTGTATACTATTTGGAGATTTAGAAAATACCAAGAAGTATGCCAAATTGTAGATCAGCAAAACCTGAAATTTTAATGCTCTAAACTAAGATTTGAATATGTAATTTCAAGGAGAAATAGGTTAAAAATTCAGCAATAGTTGCATTTGGGGTAACAGGCCTGTTCATGGCAAGTTGTTCCAATCAAATCTTACCTGGAGATTACTACAGCGCCCAACTACTGTAACCATCACTGCTGCCACAGTAGTCATTGGGACAGCGGCTGGTGAAGTCAGGAAAATCAAGATTTCACAAGCTTTAACTTATTACTAATGCTAGATACTAAATTAGCGACATTGAAAGATATGTATATCATCAATTGTAATTAAAATACTTAATGGGATTTGGCGGGAGGGTTGGAAGAAACCTCTTATAGCATCTAGTATACACACAATTATTGCATTTATATAACAGTCTTACTACCTTTAAGTATCAAATTCAAATTCAACTAACAGCTTTGGAGTACAATCACTGTGCTATATGTTCTTTGATATATAAGTTCTCAATCAGAAAACATTAGCATAAAGCCTATCCCCTATGTGAGAGAGTTGGCTGCACACTGGAATCAGTGCAGAGCTGTTAAATAGCCTAATGCTGAGCTAACACCCCAAACTAATCTGAGGGGGTGGGACCCAGCACCAGGGTCTTTTTTAAAGAGTCCCAGGTGAGCCCCAGCCGGGTGGCTCAGTTGGTTGGAGTGTTGTCCCATACACCAAAAGGTTGTAGGTTCCATCCCCAGTCCGGTACCGGAGGCAACAGATCGATTTTTCTCTCTCCCTCTCTAAAAATCAATAAAGATATCCTTGGGGAGGATTTAAAAAAATAAAAGTCCCAAGTGATTCTAATAAGCATCCAAGGTTGAGAACTGTTGCTTTCATCTGGAGGGGAAAATTTACCTGCCTTAATATATTTCGTTATATAGCTATTTTGAGAAGGAAAGTTTCTTTTTAAAATACTGTGATTCAACCAGATTCAAATAATACCATTGTAAAGATATGAGTAAGTGCCAATGCTTCTCAAGTTGATTCATAGGCTAATATATTCATCATTAAAATACTAACAGGAAGAATAGTGCTAAATTTTGTCTATAAAAAAATCAGGTTGAAAGATCTATTTTTTAAGAATGAAGAAATTTGAATTATCAGATATTTAAGACATAAAGCAAAGAACGTTTTGGGGTGAAACTGGGTACTGATTTAAGCAGCACTAAACAGATATTGTCATAAAGTGAAGTTTTTACTGTAAAGACTTTGAAAACCATAAGAATATGTTCAGACTATGTAATTTGGAATAGGGAAACATTTTTCTAAGCCTGAAAAAAAAAAAAAACTTAAAGAAGGCACAGAGGAAAACACTCAAGAATTTGACTGAATATACAAATTTCATGTTTTTGTACTTCTGAAAACACTAAAACCAAGTACAGAGGAAAAGCACAAAACAGAAGAATATATTTGTAACATATATTATGATGGATGAAGGATAAATGTTCTTGATATATAAAGAACATTTTAAAGTAGTAAGAAAAAAGAATCTAAATATTTTTCTAATAAGCAAAGAACATGAGAAAGAAATAGATGGCCCATATATTGTTGAAAAACTATTCAACCTCGTTAATAAGTAAAAAAATTTTAATTAAGTCATTGTCGATCTCCCAAATTAACAATACAAGAAGACTTTTTCAATCTTATTTAACGCTGGTGAGGTGAGATGCCACTGGAATTTGTGTTCCCTGATAGTGGAGGGTAAATAGATAATGCCTTTCTACGAAGCAGTGTGACATTCACATTAAGCTATTTGCAGTGTTGAAAATGCTCACATTCCTTTCCTGACCAACTGGGCTCTACTTCTACAACTCTGTCTTATGAAAATAATAAGATGTGGTTAAAGAGGTACATAAAGATGTTTTGCATCCTTCTATTTATAATAATGAAAACCTGAAAAGCTAGAAGTCCAAAAATAAGGGAATGCAGTGGAACTGAGGCCTATCAATGACAGAATATTATGCAGCCATTATAATTCCTTCAAAAATATTCAATGACACGAGGAAATGCTATATTATGTACTATATACAATAGTACTACACAGGTTAACTGAAAACAATAAAAATAGGATAAAAAAGCTGTACACTCTTTGGCAATTTCACTTATATATAGGGTGTCCCAAAAAAATGTACACACATTTTGAATAATTATATATTCCAATGGGTTAAATCTGAAAAGAAAGAAACGTCAATTGAGCTATTAGCTGTTAAAGGATGTATACATTTTTGGAGAGATACTCTATGGGCATATATACACATATAGAAAAAAGTATACACATGTATTTAAAAGGCTGGGAAGAATACCAAAATGTTAATACTATCTTTGAGTCACAGGCATTTTTTGACATTTTTCTGTATTTCTAATTTACCTATAAAGAGTATGTTCCTTATATGATCAAGATGAGGGTGAAGGAAGTTCCCCACTTTTTAAAAAGCAGGCACATAATGTGAAACTATGTCCTGGTAAGGCAAAAGCAATGGACCATATATATTTTATTTTTAAACACCATGATATGTCCTTTTGACTTAGATTTAACAACTAAAAATAATAAAGTCCCAAACATCTATTTAGACCTTTATAAAACACAAGGATGTTTATGGTGAGGTATCCGTCCTAAAGAACAGCGTCCAGGGAGAAACTCTCTGTACTTTAAACTTTCAGAGCACACAGACATGGATGCACATGCTTTTTGTCTTCCACTGTTTACTAATTATTTCATGTATTAGTATCAGTTCCCCAAACCAGACCACAAGCTTCTGGAGGGAAGGAAAACTAAGCTTCAGTTCTTGGTATAAAGCTCCCCACGGCATACAGTAGGTGCTCCATAAATGTTCCCTATGGCAGCATCTCAGCACCTTTGTGGAATAATGACGACCAATGATGATAAGAGAGCCCAGACCAATGACTGGGTTAAACTGTTCTACTTGCTAGAGAGTTGAGTATCAATTTACAATAGAATCACCAAAACTGTTAGGTGCTTAACAAAAGCCAAACGATCAAAATCACTCTCCAGACACTTTTTAAAACATAAAATGTTTTCATCAGAGCACGTGCAGAAAAGGGAATGTTTTACCATTAAGTCTAACAATAATCTCTTCAAAGACGCTGGGAAATAGAAATAATCCTACTGGGCTATTTGGTTCACCTACTGGATTCAACTGCTCTCTTCCCAGGATTCTAAGCAACCTAGACATTTAGCTAATGCTTTCATTTTAAAGCATGTTTTTTTCTCCTTACCACACACATATTTTTTTTTTACAATCATTTTACTCTGTGTGAATAATAAAACAAACCTTATTGAAGGAAGAAAATAAGTTTGACTATACTTTGACCTAAACTTGCAGCTTGAACAAGAAGTTGGGTGTATAAAAATAAAATGTGTAAAAGCATCTCCAGACTCTACTGCCTTTTACAGGTAAATTCCTCGGTATAATACGAACTGGAACAAAACGATGATGATGCTTGGAAAACACTTCACTGGTTAAGGCACTTGCACGTTTTTATTTTAATATCTTAATTATTAACACAAGGTTGTAAGAAGGAAAGCACAGAAAAAAGTTTAAATGAAAACCAAGCATTCAGTAAGAAGGAGGAAGACTTAAGAAATCAAACTTCCTTTTCTTTTAAATACAGGGTGGGGCAAAACTAGGTTTATAGTTGTGAGTACTCAAAACAGAGTTTACTCTTGCATTATTATTTATTTATTATTGTATTATTTTTCATACAAACAACTGTAAACCTACTTTTGACCCACCCTGTATTGTTTAGAATGCAAAGTTCTGTGGCTTCTACCTAAAGGCCTAGCTAAAACCCTACCTCCTCCCCCCAAAAACCCCATTAGTTAGGATTAATCTCTTTATTCTCTGTGTTTTATAGGGTTAGACAGCTTATAGGTTTCCTTAATTCTAAAGAAAAGCAGATTATAAGATAATTTATGTATCTCTCCCCACCAGATTATAAAGACTACTTCGCACACTGTAGGTCTTCAACAACATAGCTGTTGAATTACAGAAGACTCCCAAACAAAACAATTTTCAAATGCCTCAAGTATCAATGATGTGAACCTAAATATCTATTAAGTTACCTATGTTATTACATTTTCTATCAAGGAGAGGATTCCTAAATATATCATAAAATACTGCTTATTTCTTTAACTTGGAGTTGTTCACACTGAAATGACGATGAAAAATATACAGTACTTTGTCAAATTTTCACAAAAGCAAATACCATTAAGCTTAAGTCTTGACTTTTATTGTTTATAAAATAGTACCACTTCTAAGTTAAAACACTTGACTTCTATTAAGTAGTTACTAGGTCATTTACTGTAACTAGCGGGATTTTAGTACAAATATATGTGTGGTTTTTTAAACTTAAAATGGTTTTTCAAATCAAATATTTAAACTTTCAATACAACAGTACCCCCTAGGGGTGAATTTTAAATTGCAAAGACAAATTTAAGAAAGCAAACTGCACATTGGGCTATTCTCACCTGATGTAAAATATATTTCCAACACAATAAGCTTCTTGTTTTATTTAATAAAAGTCACAGCAAATATCTTACAACAAACAGTTGAATCTTCACTAGGCTTTGCAAAAATTAAAATACTAACAAAACCAATTCAATTGGTATCAAATGATTCAATCAGAAATCTGCTTTATTAATCTGAGTTTAAGATATAAATAGTATTTTTAAATGCACACCAAGACCCACGTTTTGAATAAATCAGTGTTTTGGAAGAGAATTTAATCAATTAGCATTCCCAAGAAAGAATAAATCTCTTGCCAAACACTGTAACTTGTTAGTTTGAGTAGTACCTTACAATGATTGACAACACAATTGTTTTCTTGCAAACAAAATTTATTATTTTAGTTGTTTTCATTGCTAAAAACCACTTAGGTTCAGTAATCCCATTCAAAGAAGCCTCACAAATAAAATATTATTCTGATATTCACATTCTCCCAAGTTATAATTATCCACAGACGTATTCCTGCAAGGTTGGCCAGAACTAGCTTCCATGGTAAAGATAGGAGAAGAACACCAGTGAAGGAAAAATCCTAAGTACTTAACATTTGAAGGGCTCATTATGCAGCATTTTTCTACCTCCAGAATCATCCTTTCAACTGGTTAGGATCCAATCCAGAAAGCAGACAACACATCTGTTATTTTAACAGAGAGAATTTTAATGCTTCCCCTTCCAGTAACTGCCTCCCAGAAGGTAACTACTATCCCAACCTTTAAGAGCATAGCTTGGTTTAACCACTTTATATAAATAGAATAATATGCCAAATACTCTTCTGTAATTGGATTCTTTCATTCAACATCATGTTGGCAAGTGTTATCCTAATTTTTCTGTGCAGCTTAAAATAAATCATTCATTTTCATTGCTATATAGTAACCCATTGCTCTAACAGAGCATACTTCATTCTACTATTGATTGGCATCTAGGTAGTTTCTATTCGGAGGTGATTATAAATACTGCTGCTACAAATATTTTAGTACGTGTCTTTGGTGAGCATATGACTGCATTTCTGTTACATACATACTTAGGAGTAAATATGTCTGGTCATAGAGTAAGCACATGTTCAGCTTAAGTAGATATTGCCAAACAGTTTTCCAAAGCAGCTGTACCGATGTACACTCCTGCCAGCGGTGTGTGGGATTTCAGGTTGCTCCGCATCCTCGACAACACTTTTTTATCTTTGCCATTCCCACTACTCTGGTAAATATGAAATAGCCACACTGTGTTTATACTATGCACTTCTCTAACCAATAGTAAAAACTCTTAAATGCTTGTGAGAGGCAGAGGGAAAGGATTCACCATACAGAACAGGGTGGGAAGGGTCTAGGCCACTGCCTCTCAACCAGGCCAATTTTGCTATGCCCCAGTGGGGGACATTGGGCAATGCCTGGTTGTCATAACTTGAGGTTGCTACTGGCATCCAGTGAATGAAGGCCGGGGATGCTGCCAAACATGCTACAATACACAGGACAGCTCCCCACAACTTATAGACTGACCTGGACCAAAATGACAATAATGCCACTGCTAAGAAAACTGGATCAAAGCAAACCATTACTAGAATTATTCTCCTTAGCCATATAATCAGTAGCTGGTACAGCTCATGGGGGCAATTTCCTATTGTCTCAGAATGTTATTTTCTCCCTGAAGTTGAAGGGATAGAAAGACAAAGGACACTTACTACATCTTGGGAATGGTACATGGGATAATACTAGGTTCTTTCACATATTTTGTTTTTTATTTCTCGCAACAATGCTATCAGGTATTATCACCATTTTATAGATGAGAAAACATCAGGCTAAGTAGTTTATCCAAACTCACACAAAGAGTGGTAGATCTGGGATCCGAAGCTCAGATTTTCCACTCTACCCAGGGTCTTAAGTTTAACCAAAAATAAGAATTTTTTAAGTCCACAGTGATTGCTAACTTGCAAGGGACAAGTTTAGCATTAGATTTGTAAAAAGCAGCTAAATAAAAACTGGGTGTGGAAAACAGATCATTTGCAATGTTGAGATTAACATGCACCTGTAAGTTTACCCTACAATTTTTAAACAAATCCATCTTCCCCACCACCCTGGGATCTCTTTGAAGTTAGATCCATGTCTTATTTTTCTTTGCCTATGCCCCAGTGTCTGTAGGAGTAGGTATTTAAAGTTTCCTAGGTTAATTACTGACCCAAAACCCCAATGAGGGAAGACAGGCTCCATAAAGCAAGCAGATAGTTCAGGTATTCCTTTCTCACCAAGCCAACTATATTCAGTAGTATAAAGTAGAATAAAATGGGTTTTGTTGCAAATACTTGATTAAATAAATGGTCAATACCATCAGATTCTTTTCACAATTCTACTTTTCCAAGGATTTATTTGCCAACATAGCCTTGGCAGTCATCCTTCCGATGTTTTCACTGATGCCTTAAGAATATTACAGCCACAGGGCCACCAGAAACCCATCCACCAGAAGAGCAGTTTTCACCCCTGGCCATGAATTAGAATCACCCAGGAGGCTTTGAAAGCCATTGCCACCGAGGCCCCATATTTGGAGGTCAGTTTAGTAAATCTGGGGTGGGACCCAGTGAGATATATTTTGAATTTACACCCAGGAAAAAGGTACATTCAGAAAGAAGTATAGTTTGAAAATAGCTCCCCACATAATTTTCACACGTGCTCCTCCCCTAGTGGTTCAGAACCACCACCAAAGGAGCAGGGGAGAATTCTGAACTGAATTTAGTAGGGCACCTGCCCCTTCCACACTTCCCAGAGTTCAAGGGCATCCCACGGAGTTACTCCTGGGCAGGACTAGGGGGCGATGTAAGCCAACCTAAGAAACAGCTCAGCCTCCTTCCCACTGCGAAACGGATCGTTTTAATTCACACAATTCCAGCCTTGCTTTACAGGGAAGGAGCAAATGAACTCCCCTATTCTCGGCCTCTCTTCTTAAACTACCTAAAGTGCCAATGCTTGTCTGTATTAACACCAGAAATGTACAAACCAGGACTTTCTGTTTATCCCCATGTGGGTAGGGGTGTGAGCGGTCCTGGAAACGAGACAGGGCTTTTACTAGGGGAGCAGAGTAGGATTTCCACAGTGTGTGTGTCCAGTTAAGGCTGGTGACGGTGAATTTTCAGTGACACACGGCACCACGCACCTCCTCCCTCCAGAGGACTCAGAGGCAGTGGTAATGTCATGTGTGTGCGCTCCTCTGCTTAATGTCCATCTCCCTTCCAGTTTTCCTAGCGGGTTCCAGCACTTAACACAATGCCTGGCAGCTGGTAGGTCAAAGATTTGTTGAAACAACAAATGAGAAGACAGAGCTCTAGAATCTGGAACGGAGGACAGCCACCAGGGGCCAGACACCCTGAGTTCTGGATCGAGTCTAGGGCAGCTGGAAGGGGACACTGACGTTGACAGCTTGGTGAGCTCTACAGAAGAACGAGGTTTCTAGCCAGGCTTAGAGGACAAGCGACATTCCAGCCTCCCAGGGAAGAGCTGACTGCTTTGGCTCCCGTAACAATAAACCACAACCCTCATGAGAGAATCGAACCCTAGGGAAAAAGCAGAGGGTCTAGGGATTCAAGACCAAAAAGAAAGGGCTGCAGGGGAACATGGCATCTACCGGTGAAGCCAGGAAAGGGACAGCAGAGAGAAGTCTGTAGCATCGGAAGCTGAGAAAATGACAAGCCTGCTTTCTGAGCTCTCTGCAATCCCAGACTGGCTTCCTAGTTTTAAAAAAAAAAAAAAAAAAAAATCACTAGATAGAGGCAGAAAAGTCAGGTTCCTGTCCAGCTCTGACCCACACTGAGCCATGTGATCCTGATCACGGAACTCTACCTCTCCCAGCCTCGATTTCTTTATCTGCGCAATGGGTACGATAAACTTCCCGGGCCCATCACAGAGGCTGCCAAGGACCCAGCGAGACAACGGCTATCACAGGGTTCCGCAAACAGGGTTCCGCAAACTACGAAGAACATACAAAGGTGGGTAATGTTGACAGCCATTCTCACAGATGACGGGCTCTCGCTCTTCCCTGAGAAGCTGGGGGCCTGTTCCGACAATAGGCCTGCCCTGCCCCTCCCCCACCCCGACAGAACTTCAAACAGAAACAAAATCTGTAAAAGAGCGGGAACAAAGGTTGTCTTTTGGGCAGTGAGCCGTTTCCTTGTGCTTAATTAGACAGTATGTGGATTTCCAAAAAGGAGAGTCCAGGAATGCCGCGCCCGTATCCCTCACCTGTCTGTCCTGAGGACCACAGAGTAACTAAAGACAGCTGTGGCTCTGTGAAGGAAACCACACACACGCTTTTTTTTTTTTTTGTAACTTTAAAAATATGATTATAATGCATGCAGGGTTGAATTTAGCATCCTTACCCTAAAAGTTGTCAAATATTCGAAAATCACATTAAACTACTTACCCATAATGTACACGAAACAAAAGCACACTGTGAAGAGGTCTAGCCCTGGCTGGTGTGGTCCAGTGGTTAGTGCCAATCACACGCTCTCCCCCCCCCCCCCCCCCCCGCCCCTTTCCACTTTTTCTAAAAATCAATGGAAAAAATATCCTCACTCCTTGGGTGAGGATTTAAAAAAAACACACACACAGAAAACAGGTGTCTAATACTGGAGTAGATTTGCTCTGTTGACTTCACACAAAATGTACCACATTGACTCGCTTATTCCCCCAAACCTCACCCGTTCTCTCTAGTCCACCGCATGTCCACTTCGATAAACAGCCTCCCTCTATCTTCAGCCCCTGTGGGGTCTGATGCAGCCCTGAAATTCCAGGGTTACGGACAATTCCTCTCTTCTCGGTTGCTCACCTCCACCCAGCCACAGACTGCTCCTTTCATTTGTGATCTCAAGACAGAATTTCACATTGTACATAATAAACAGTAGTAATTATTACTTAAGAGAGGGCTGTTTCTGCTGGGTTTATGGCAGCTTTTCTTTGGTTTTTCTTACTGAAGGCATGTGGGAAGTTAGAGCTGTACCTCCCAGGACAATAAAAGAAAAAAAAAAAAAATAGAGCGGGCTAGAGAGACATTCTTCTCATAACAATAGACATGAAGAATATTGTTTTGTTCATTTTCCAAATGGTTCAACTTAACAATAGTAACAATAACAGTGGGAGGCCTTAACATAACTGAAAGTTCTAGGCTTCTTTGGGAGAACACGGAAACAAGCCGTCTGCTACCTACAAGGATCTGGATCTGCCTTTTCTCTTCAAAAAGAGTAAAAAATAAAAATTTAAAATTTTTTTAAAACTCTAAAATTCCTGGTTGCCTCAAGTTCTAGGTGAGGCTGGTTACTCAAGGGTTAAGGAGTCTCACCACTCCACCCATAAAAGTTTCAGGTATAATCCTATTATTTTTGAACGGCTATCAGTGCACTTTGAAATTCTGATTACGCCAAGATTACGGCTACAGGATATCTGTGCTAACAGCCCTGTGGTACAGGCTGCCAAGAAGAAAATTATGATCCTGGTTGCAGTAATGCCAATTTACACTCCATCTAAATAAATGATCCTTCCTGCTCTCTCTTCCCCATTTTCCCAGTAAAACAAGTTTGAAAGAGAGAGAGAAACATGAGAAAACACAGCATCACTGAACCTGCACACTTACTGGTGTCTGCTCTCCGCTGCAATAACCAAATGGCCATATTTTATTTATAGACACTCTACAGGTACAACTGCTTAAAGCACAGGCTAAAACACTTTTCATTTGGCCTGGAACCACCATGGAAAGGTACAGCAATATATTTCCCTTAGGAAGGCTGACACACAAAACAGACGCTTTACTCCCTCTTAGTTAAGCAAACCTTCCAATCAGCTTCTGACAGAGCACTGCTTCGTGTTTGCTGTTTTAATATCATGATTATTTAAAGAACGAGCTGCCAATTTTAATAAACTGAGAAGGCCACAGAGAAAAATAACACATGGACTCTTTCTAGGCCTTTCCTCTTAATTCATCTGGCATGTGGCCCACTACTCTTCACAAAAGAGAAAAATCACCCCCTCAGTTTTCACTTGCAAATGCACACTTGGTTATTGAACGAAAAGAGTCCAAATAACCTTAAGAGTCCAATATGCACTTATAAAATGTTAAAATGCCTACTATGTGCACTTGGCAAGTGAATGTGAAAATATTTTGCAGAGCTGAAAAGTGCTGTTTGGCTCTTGATAGAAGACAGTATACAAAGTGTAGCACCTAGAATTTTTTTTCTATTGACAAGAGAATGCTACAGGGACCCCAGGAGCAGAGACATCAACAACACTCCCCATACACACCTGGCCCCTATCTACAAGTCTCAGGTACAAATTCATCCAGCCCAGGGTCATGAAAGAGGTAAAAACCTGGAAGTAAACCCAAAACAGATACAATTTTCATGTCTCCAAGTACTGTTTACTTTTCTTTGGGATCCTAAACATATGACAAGCAAGGCATCCAATAAACAGTATGGACCGAGTGCCATGTTAACCACAAGCACCACTTCACCGGCCTGAAAGTGAAGGGTGCAAAGATGAGTAAGATACGGTCCCTGTCTTTGCAGGGCTTCTAATTGAGGGCAGACTGCAAAAACTACAAACAGTACCGTAGTCCCCCCTGACCTGCAGTTTCTCTTTCTGTGGTTTCAGTTACCCACAGTCCATTGCAGCCCCAAAATATTAAATGTAAAATTCCAGAAATAAACACTTCATAAATTTTAAGTTGCACACCATTCTGAGTGGTGTGATTAAATCTAGAATTGTCCTGCTCCGTCCCACCTCACATGTGAATCATCCCTTTGTCCAGGTCTCTTCACCTGTCACTCACTCAGTCACTTAGATCAGTTATCAGAGAGTGAGAGAGACAGAGAAAGAAAGACCACTTTCATATAACCTTTAATATAGTATATTATTATAATTGCTCTTTTATTATTGGTTATTGTTGTCAATCTCTTACTGTGTCTAATTTATACATTAAACTTTATCACAGGCAAACTACCATATGTATATATAGGGAAAAACATAGTATATATAGGGTTGAGTACTATCCACGGTTTCAGGCATCCACTGGGGGTCTTGGAATGTATCCCCAGTGGCTACGGAGAACTACTGTAGAAGGCAGAAGAGGGAGAAATCCTCTTTTCTGAAGGGACTTAGGTATGGGCTTCATAAAGAAAGTGGCCTTAAATGAACATAATTTCAAAGCAGGATTGAGGAACATTGAAGGCATTCCAGAGTATTTCATTAGACACAAAATAAAATGTTTGATATCACTTAGTATTTTTACAGGCATATTAATTGAACTTTAAATGATTACTCAGGACAAAAGTAACTTAAAATATAAAAATATTTAGCCCAGCCGGGCGTGACTCAGAGGTTGAGCCTCAACCTAGGATCCAGGAGATCAAGGTTCAATTCCCAGTCAGGGCACATGCCAGGATTGCGGGCTTGATCCCCAGTCGGGGGCATGCAGGAGGCCCCGATCAATGACTCTCACCCTTTCTCTCTCTGAAATCAATAAAAGATATATTTTATATACATATGTGTACACACACACACACACACACACACACACACACACACATATATAAAGTCGGGGGCATGCAGGAGGCCCCGATCAATGACTCTCACCCTTTCTCTCTCTGAAATCAATAAAAGATATATTTTATATACATATGTGTGTACACACACACACACACACACACACACACACACACACACACACATATATAAAATATCCAACCCTGGAGGCCAGGAGTCAGTCAGAGGCAGGTTCCAATCTTGGTTCTGTCCCAGACTAGCTATGCAAGTTTAGGCATATTACTTAATCCCTCGGATCTAGTTCTCCATCTTCGAAAAATGGGGATAATCACACCACCCTCAGAAAACTGATCACGCTACCTAGATGCCACCATGTTGATCATGGCACTTAACAAAGCCTGTTATAATTACACAAGGCTAGAGCTCTATCTCCCCCATAGACCAAGACCAAGTGCTCCTTGAGGTCCAAGGCCTTTATTTACTCTGAAAAGCTTGGCACACCCAATAAATGCCAAGTTCTCTTCCTATTAGATTTCTAGTTACTGTGAAAACACTGCTGTTCTTCAAATTGTGAAATATCCCAATTTCAAAATTTGAGTTTTACCTTGCACATTTCAGCATATGTCCATTCCAGCAGGACTCTTCTTTTGTATGATTACTGTTATAGGTTTAAAAATATATACATCTATCTCTTTGGGGACTTGAGTATATGAAACACCATGGGTAAATCATTTAAATTTAGTTCTAAAAATTAAAAACTAAATAACTTTGGAATCCCAAAGCTTTACATTAACTAAACTTTCATTTCAGCTTTGCCTCCAATAGATGGAGAAAAACACAGAATACCAAAGGCAACAAAAACAAGCAACTGCACATTTCAGTTTCAATAGGATGGCCATGGGAATGAACAGCAAGATTACCATACACGAAAGCCTTCACAAAAATGTATACATATACCCTGCCGGATTAGCTACTCACACACTAAGTGAGAAGGACCTGGCTATACTGGCTTCATCAACAGTCAAAATTCCTGCTATACTGGAAAGGAGAAATGCCCTCAGGATGGAGTGCTTGGGCTTGTAAGAAATTATTCTGAGGCAACAGGCTGAAATTCAAGTTGCCTTTACCCCCAGCACTCTGCCCAAACAATTCCCAATCACAATCACTCAGCAAATTGCTACCCTGGAAAGAACAATCCCCATTTAAAACTGAATAAGAATGAGACTGGAATCATCACCGACTGAGGCAAATAAAGTACCCGATAAAAGAAACATTACAAACAGCAAACATTTAAAGAAAATACACCAGAGGAATTGTGCTACAAAGAACTTGAAATTTATGAACCAACATTTCTCTGTGTGATTTTTTGTAAGAGGCATATAACCTCTCCGAAATAAGAGCTTAAAGGAGAAACAGTAAGACAACAAGCGGAGATGAAAATATAGCTAGCGAAGTTCAAGAAAGAAACAGAAGAGAAAAATTAGGCTATGACAGAAACAGATGTCACATTAAAAGCAATAAAATAAATAGACACTGATGAAAATGCAATTAGGTTTTCCTGAAGGACAGGCTTCGAGGCCATCACAGTGGTCGGTGCCCGACGAGCACTCGTCTTGCAGACGTTTGCTGCAGAGTTTCTGGAAAGAAGCCCAAGAGAGCTATCACAAGAGACAGTCTTCTTTGGCTAATATGGTAAAGCCATTCTGCTACTACCAAGGAGGTCAGCCCAAGGACAAAGCCACATACCAAGAAAATCACAGAGAAATAAAGAGGGAGCCTGAAAAGACCAGGATCCTTTCTGTTGTTGCTAATCGTTACCCCAGGATATTTTTCCCATTGACTTTTAGAGCGTGGAAGGGAGGGGGGAGGCGGAGGAAGGAGTGGGAGAGAGAGAGACACATTGAGCGGTTGCCCCGACTGCAGCCAGGGATCTAACCTACAACTGAGGTAGGTACGTGCCCTTGACCGGGAATCGAACCCGAGACCCTTTGGTGCAAGGGCCGACACTCTAACCACCGACCCGCGCTGGATCCTCCGAATCAAACTGCAGCTGAAGCCCACCCGACCTTCAGACTGTTGAGCTATGTGAATTAATAAATTCCTTTGATTTTTAAAATCATTTTGATTGAGTTTTCTCTTTTCTTCAATTGAGAAAAGGCAGTTATTTTTCATAATTTTAAAATAACACAACTAGAAAGACAAAAGGAACACAACTGAAAACGTATTCAAAACAATACGAGAATGTAGTGAAGTGGACTGTTATAAAATTAACTTATCAAAACCCAGTATGAAAATAAGAGTTCATGGGTGGTAGACAAATACACTCCCAACTACCCTTCTCCCTTATTACCTCCACTAGGGGGATGGAGAAAACAAAATGCTCTCTTATTCCAGTTATAGTTGGGAGTGACCACGTAACACAGACCTGGCCAATGAGACATAAACAGAAGTCTGTTTTGGGCTTCTGGAAAAGCTTTTGCTTTTCTTAATAAAATGATCAGATATGGCTCGGGACGCCTTTTCTCCTCCCTTCGCCTTTTCTCCTCCCTTCGCTGCCTTACTGTCCTGCATGCAAATGTGATAGCTGGAGATAAGGCTGCCACTTTGTGACTATGCCTCAAAAAGCTTAAGGCAGCTTCAAAAGAAACTTAACAGTGGTTACCTCAGGAAAACTAGGAACTTGAGATGGGAAGGGTTTACTTCACTGACTGAATTTTCTTTTCTTTTTAACACCTTTTATAATAAAAGCCGGTAAAGAAAGATAATTATCTTGGAAATACAAAAGAAAAGACTATTAAGGTTTACTCCGAGTAATTAGGTTTTAAAAAGGGGACGAGTAAGCAAAGTAGCAGGGGAAAAGCGTTCAGGCTATCAAAATGACCTGAGCCACGAGTTTACTGAAGCAAAGGGTTCTGGGGGTGGACAGCAGATAACATAACTGAAAAAGATAAAGGGAGCCAGAGTAGGAGTACAAGGAATAAGCCAGCAGAAATCAGGCTTGACTCTGTACAGTAACGTCCAGTCGTGAAGAGTCCCTGAGTCCCCATAGCTTCTTTTTGGGGAAAAGGAGTGATACAACAAAAACAACATCTGAAGATTAACCCAGGATACATAATAAGCTTGGTAAGTTGGGAAAGAAAATAAATGTTGAGAGTCACAATGAAGTCACCCAACTCAATTCTCAGATTTCAAAATTACATTAGCAACACTCGATGAAAAATTCTGTTGTATATGTTGAAGAATTTGGACAGCTCTGTTATTACACACTATTTCTTTCTTTTTTTCTTTTTTAAGATATTTTATTGATTTTTTTTTTTTTTATGAGAGAGAGAGAGAGGAAGGAAGAGGGAGAAAGAGAAACATCAATGTGAGAGCGAAACATGGATTGGGGGCTTTCTGCACACCCCCTACCTGGGAGGGATCGAGCCCACACCCAGGTCATGTGCCCTGACTAGGAATCTGACCACCAGCTGTTGGGTGCACGGGACAACGCAACCAACTGAGGCACTCCAGCCAGGACCGCGTTATTTCTCTACATATCATTATTTCTGAGATTAGCAGACTGGTGGATTTAATTTCTCAGTGCTGAACACTAACGTAAGAGAACACATTTGCCATTTCTTTTTCTCTTTCATTTTCCAAACAGCTCCAAAAAGGACAGACCAATCCCTGGAAGGAAGGCAGCCAGAGTCCAATTTGCTACTTTCGCACAGTGAGACCCTAAAAAGAGCACCCAATTAGGACTCTGGAGACATGGGTTCCAGGTCTACCACTAGCCTACTGTGGGGTCCTGGGCAGACACCTCCTCGTTCTGAACCTCAGCACTCTCATCTGTAAAATAAAGGAGGTGGCCCAAAACTGTGCTACAGTCCTTTTCAATTCAGAAGAGAACCGGCCAACAAAATGTGACTATTGTTTCCTATGATCTGACGCCTCTATACCACCGATTCTTCCCTCTCAACCACTTCTTCCTTTTTAGATTATGTCTCACTAATACTCTCCTTTAGATTTCTTAGTCCTTGCTCCCAGGAGCAACGGACACAAATCAAAACAAAGCAAAAACAAAACGAACCACTGGATACTATTTAACCAGGTAAATTTCTAAACGTATTTGAGAAAAATTAGAACTGGTAGGACCTGTCTGAACAGAGACATCATATGCATCAGAACCGGGAGTGTAAATTACCTGATAATTGCAATTCTATTTGCTTGTGGAATTCTGCCAAGTAAAGCTATGGTAGAATCATGCTTAAAGATAGACTCCTTAAAAATTAGTATTATCTAAAATACATGTATATAATCTCATCAAGATAAACATTTTAACTTCTTGTCAATTTAAGTGACCTAAATATCTAAACTCAATGACACAGGCTTAACTAGAAGCAATTGCAGTAAACTCCTATTTATTTAAAGTTTGGGAGAAACAGCATTAATTAAATGCTCTGGTTAACTAAAAGCTACCATATATAAATAATTAATTTCTCAATTACTTGGAAGACAATCACAGAACAAATGTTTGAATAAACACTCAGAGAAAAGCACATATAGAACCATAACTATACAAGATAAGCCCAGCTTCCTTTGAAGTCTCTCACTCAGGAGTCACAGAATTTTATTGTATTAAAATCTGTGTTTGTGTATACTCTCATATACACACACGCACAAAATGTCATTTGTAAATCCCTCCAAGGATTTCTTCTGATGTGCCCCAGAAGTAAAATGCTTTCTACATAAAAGAAACACTAGAGTCCAGACTTTAAAGACAGAGACAGGCTTGTCAAGGGTTGTTACTAGAAATAATTTCCTCAAAAGAGAACACAGTTCTGGAACTAAACATCTCACTAGAAGTAAGGGGTAAAGAAGATACATTAATCCTTGAGATTAGTCCAAAATGTACATTATCTCTTTTGAGATTCTACCAGCCCCAGATCCCTGCAATCCACAGAATTCTCTCAGAAAATAAAACTAGCCTCAAATATAACAAAATAGTTACACCACTCAGTTATCCAAAGTGGGCAGCCCATTCCTACATCTCTTTCAGGAACATATGTAGCAACTTTTTGGAGATTTTGTAATGACTATTGGATATTTTCTTTAATGTCTCTAGTTTCGATTAATTTCAAAATAAAGTTCCAAACACTGCTTACCAAAATGAAAGAGATTTGAATGACTGCATTTACTGGGAAAATTCCACCATATTCAAATCCCAACACGCCCTCGTGCACCTATTAACTTTGCCAAAGCCAATTTACACCCTGCTGCCAGCCCACGGCCTGGAAGATGAGTACCTTCTGAGTGGGCAGGAAGAGCTGGCTGAGCGGCCGGGGAGGAATTAGGGACTGCGAGCACTCCTGTAAAGAAAGCCGAGTCCTGTCCATGCACGCAGGTGCCTGACAAAGTCTACACCAGGATACCATCGGGAAGGATGAGACGGCATTCCTTCATTCAGCACATATTTATTCATCACCTACCATGTCCCAGGCACTGTTCTAGGCCCTGGAGATTCTATAGTGAACAAAACAAGCCAAAAATCCCTGCTCTCATGGATCGTGTATTCGTGTTTGTGAGAGAGAAACAAGGTAAAAATAAAGCAGAAAAATGCAGTCAAATCACAGATAGAGGGAAGCATGGCACAAGGAAAGTTGTTCTGAGAAAGTGCAATTGAGTGAAGACATCAAGGAAGCAAGGGGGCTATCCATGATGATATCTGAGGGTAAATCATTCTATGCTGCAGGAGCAGCAAGTGCAAAGGCCCTGGGGCAAGCGAGGGGACATGCTTCCCATGAACAGTAAGTAGGCCACCGTGCCTTAGAGGTTATATAAGAATATCAGCTTTTATCTCCTCTTGAGATGGAAAGCTGCTGGAAATTTTCTGAACAGAAGAGTGACATAATCTGATTTCCATTTTAAAAGGATCACTCTAGCACCAGGGTTGAACACAGAGTAAAAGGGGACAGAGAAGTAGTGACAACAACTGGGAAGATTCTGCAATAACCCAGGCAAGAGATGAGAGTCTATGGACAAGGGTGGTAGCCATGATGTGATGGAAAGTGGTCAGATTTAGGATGTATCATCCGAAGGCAGATCCAACAGAATTTTCTGGTGGACAGTTTGTGAGATATGAGAGAAGCAGTCAAGAATGACCCTAAACTTTTTTGGCGTCCGTGTAAGATTTTTCGGATGCATCTTTGGGCAATGATTACTACCCACACTGAAAACAGGCTTCGAATCCAGGGCCAATGAGACCGTGCAAGCTATAAAAGGCATCTACAGGGACCTCTAAACCTACAGGCTTGTAAGGCTCCATAAAACACCAGTTAGGAAGAAATTCACTGCAATAGCTTATCACTTACAATTAATGCTACTACCGTTTTATTTTTTCACACTCTATTCTTTGCTGAGATTCTTATACATTTATGAGCAATTTATTTATTTTATAAATCACTAGTAACACACTGTTTTACTTCTCACTTTTTTTTTTTTTGGTTAATCTTCACCCGAGGATATTTTTCTCCATTGATTCTAGAGAGAGCTTGAGTGACTTTGAGTGACAGGCTACATTGCTTGGGCTTCATTTGATAGCTAACATGAAGCAAAATAAGATTGGTGAATATCCTGATATTCTTTTCTCACCTTCCCTTCTGAATTTACATGTTATATTGTCTTGTTTTTATGGTAGATGTCACTTTCTAAAGGCTATAAAGGTATAAAGTGACATATTCCATTTATATATACCTATATATACTACATATGTCCTAATTACTTATCTATATATACTCCATATACCTACTTATATATATATATACACACACACACACACACACACACACACACACACTAGACACACACATATACTATGATATATATTCTATTTACCATTAATCTGACTGCTTTATCTTCATTATCACATATACAATCATTTAGGACCTATTTGATTCACTTTGCATAACCTCTGTGTAGTACCAATATATAGTCAGTCTTTGCACAGAGAAAGGCCACAATATTTGTTATATCACAAACAAATGTAAAAGACAATGGAAAGGGACCAAACAGCAAAGGCAACTCATTAAAAATGTCACCAAAAGGTGCTTCCTTTTAAACTCTCTAAATATCACACCACTTGGGTTGCATTTTCTCTATTACGCAATTAACAAAGGTTCCTGACACACAGGCAACCTTTCTGACGTATTTCACGAGGGTCTCAAATTCCTATCTTTAAGCCACAGGAAGTAACCCATTTCCTCAAGATATAAACCAAAAGGAAAAAAAAAAAAAAATGGTGGAAAACAAAGGAGACAGAATTTTAAACATCAAAACAGCTTTACTCTCATCTTGTAAACCCCAAATACAGCCTTTTAGAGTAAGCACCATCTCTAAATGCACCCTGCTTATTGCTACTGTTTCTGAAAACTTCCTTACAAAAATGACCCAATCCATTCTCACTTTGCTACTAAAAGCGAGGCGACCAGACAACTTGTGGGAGCTTGTCAGAAATGCAAATTAACGGGCTCTCTCCCCAAGACCTACAGAATCAGACAAGCTCTTGGGGTAAACCTTAGAGAAGGCCGGCTCTTTCCCAGAGTGGTATTTTGACAACCCTCCTCGATGTGCCATCTCTCTCATGAAAAACCGTCAATGGCCACAGAATAAAGTCCAAGTGCCTTAGCCAAAGGTGAAGGATCTTCTTAGTTTAATTCCAACAGTCTTCCCATTAAATCACTAGACATGTGTTGACCACCTGCTATACTTTTGCAGACTGAGAGAATGTAGCCGAAGTTCCTGCTCTCACGGAGCTTCCCTTCCAGGGGAGAAGCTGTCCTCGGACCTCAACTCCCTCCAACTCCTCTATCACCTGCGTTCTAGTCACAGTGCCTTCTTCACCCTGCTCCAAATATGTCCAAGCACTTTACTTGCTTCATGACAGAGTTCATCCTGTTTCCTCTGCCTAAGAATTTCTTCCACACCTACAAAACCTCCTTTCAACTCAAAGGTCATCAATAAAGCCACTTCCACCCATCCCAGGCCCTGTCCCTGACTCAATACCCACCAGGCTGAAATAACCCCTCCCTCCTCTGGGCTTCCTCTTACCCTCTAACGTAGTTAGGGGTGTGTCCTTTAATTGTGGTTTGTATTTAAATACCTGTTTCTCCTTCACAGGGTCGTATGTACCTCAAGGGCAGGACTATATATCATTCACCTCGGTAGCCTTGGCACCTGGCTTGGAATAAGTAGGCATTTGATTAAATGCTTTTCAAAACGCAACTCAAGAGGGAGAATACTATCTTTGTTCAAAACCCTTCTTTGGAAATCTTTACCTTTTCCTCTAAAGTCTATAACATTTTTTTTTTTTAATGGCATTCTTCTAAATGATGAAAATATCCTTTGGAAGAATAATTAGAATTTTAGGCAATGGCAAATCATTTAAATATAAGTGGTGTGAACAAAAGGGGTGATTAAGATAGGTAATACAACTGCTATTCCAAACAAAGCTTGCATATTAATAAAACTTACTATTTTGGTGCATTTTACAAATTCTTCCCAAAGGCAATTCCAAAAATGTCTTGAACAGTAACAGTATCACTATAATACTGTTATTCTAGAGTAATAGTTACAATAACATTCTTGTGAATGTACCAATTCTGACATGCTTCTTCAAAATGAAATACAATCCCTTTTCCAGCAGGTTTGCAGAAATGAATTATGAACAAAAGTGGGAGCCTCTTTCTTTCTAAAACAGATAAAAGCAAAAATAACCAGACTGGAGAGAGGTTACCTGAACCTCTCCCTATTATCTTTCTTCCTGCCACCCCAGGCCCTTGCCATCTGAGGCACCCATGGAAACCCCAGGTTCCCTGGAAGACATCCAGAAGCCAAAGGACTAATGGAAAGAAGCTGGAAAACCTCTGTCCTAGTCCCAAGTATCAGGATCTTAGGAAAGTACATACTTCTACTGTCTGGGCCTCAGTTTCTTTATACAGACAATAAGGAAAACTCAGGTTCCTTCTCATTGAAAGGCTATTGTTTCCAAATATCTCCAACTCTGGGGACAGAACACCGGCTAATTTACCTGAATCTCATAGGTCCTTTCAGGATGTATACACATAGTTACTGCTCAGATTTGATTTCATCAAGTAACCCATCAGTAAGAATGTTTAACCATCATACCCCAAATATGTATATTCATTTTTTCCAGTATATATAAGTAATATCATATCTATACTAAATATTAGTAAAGCTCAAGTTTTTAGAAAAAAGCAAATATAAGTAAAACTTCTATGCTGACTTCCCCCACTGTCTTTAGAGCCCACCGACTGAGAGGAGGGCGGGCCCTCCACGGACACTCATGAGCACCTGCCCGTGAAGGACTGCGGAGGGGTGGGAGCCAAGAGGCCGCCGCAGCAGTCTCAGGCCTTGAAAAGACTGGAATCTGGTCTCAAGCACAAACGGGTTTTATCAAGTAGCAAAGCATTTAGTAAACACACGAAAAAAGAAGAACATTGCAAGACCATTTTGCCCTGTCGATTTTTAAAATGTGACAACTTTTTAGAACTGGTAACTATGTGGGTGATGGATGTGTTAATTAACTATGCTAATCACTTAACAACTATATGTATCTCACATCACATTGTACACTTTAAATGTATACAACTGTATCTGACAATTATACCTCAAGCCGGAAAAGCAACCACCACTTTTTCTCCTCCCCTGCCCCCACTCCCATGCCCCCCCCCCCCCAAAAGAAGACAGTGTGAAAACAATGAGAACATTTTCACCATGGTGTAGAGCTGCCCCTCTCAAACTTTACAGTGCATGGGACTCCCTGGGGGATCCGGTCCCCATGCATCGGCTCCATCAGCAGCTCTGCCATGACCGCATTGCTAACAGGCTCCCAGGTGATGACGCCAGGGACCACACTGGAGTAGCAGAGAGGGAGAGCATATAATCTACGCAGCAGTATGCTTCCTAAAGGGTCTTGTTCTGAGAATATATAATCTAAAATCTCAATTTTTTTCACTTCAACTGAGAAAATTCCATGAAGCCAGACCCTGGCTCAAAGCCCAGGATCCCAGGCCCTTTTCTTAAAAATAGGTTTTCAAAATGCTTAGCTTTTTTTTTTTTTTTTTTTAAGAATAGGCTATTTGCCTAAAATTCTAGAAAAGGCTTTGATATTCATCAATCTGATTATTATATTTACTAACCTAACCGTTGTTTCAATTTTCACTTCCTGCTCTAACCTGTCATTAAACTATATCAGAAAACTGCCAAATCTCTACTTGCTTGCCAGGAGATGAAATACCACTTACCATTTGCTTACCTACATAGAAGAGAAACACTTTATTTTCCTGGCAAGTTTTTTAAAGTCCTTAATTTTTTTTTCAGTTTTATTGAGGTATATTGACACGAAAATGTAAGATATTTAAAGCGTACATCATGGCGATTTGTATATATTGTGAAAGAATTCCCTCCATGTAATTATTTACTGATTAACACACTTACCACCTCACACATTTTTTTGGGGGGGTGGAGGGTGGAGGGAGAACACAAGTTCCACTCTCTTAGCAAATTTCAATTATACAATACAGTGTTATCAACTATAGTCACCATATCATACATTAAATCCTCAGACCTTATTTACCTTATAGCTAAGTGTTTGTATCCTTTTACTCATCTCTGCCTATTTCTCTAAATTCTTTAAGATTTCCAAAGGTGCCTGGCCAGCATGGCTCAGCAGCTAAGCATCGATCTATGATCCAGGAGATGGTGGTTCGATTCCCAGTCAGGGCACATGCCCGAGTTGCCGGCTCGATCCCCAGTGGGGGGCATGCAGGAGCCGGCAGATCAATGACTCATCATTGATGTTTCTATCTCCCTCTCCCTCTCTTTGAAATCAATAAAGACATATTAAAAAAAAAAAAAAGATTCCCAAAGGTACAGAGTATCTATCATGCAGCAGGGTTATGGAATTAGGAAACCAGAAAGAACTTTTGGACTTTCTGAAAGTTTGTGGTTACTTCAGATCATCATCCCATAGAGAGGGCAATTATGGGTCCTCTTTGTAAAGCAAAAACACAGGCTATTAACTACAAAACTAGGCCTGAAGTACAGAAGGTCAACTTCAAACGAATTCAGGACACAAAGATCTTTCACTCAGGCAGTAACTTGATTTTCCAAGACGATGCTCTCAGTATTAAAATAGCTCAAGAAGAAAGCATATGCTTCTATTTAGTGTGGGTTTTTTTCCTGTTGTAAATTCTGCTAACCTATTATTTTCTTATGTTTAAAAACATCTTCATTCTCATTCACTGTCCCTGGGGCAGTGTCCCTGGCAAATTCTTCACAATTCCCCCAGAATCTTCCAGCACAGACACAGGCTTCCAAGTCAAAACTTGTGCAAACATCACCTGTCAAACGCCTGCAAGGTAATGACATATGCATCCTGAGCTCTATCATCATTCCCTTACTGGGACTTTACTAAAATCCCTAGCACAGCAAGAGACTTTCAAACAGCTTTCTCCTGCCCTTTTATTTCACAGGTTAAGTGACTGACTCAAAGTTACACTGCTATTCAAACTAGTCTCCTGGCCTCATTTGTGCATTTTCTAATAATCTACAGATTAAGCAGAGGCGGCCAATTATGAGAAATAAAAGCCCTCCGTTTATAAACATTTCCCCAAGAAGTTACCAATAAAAACATCTATAAAAGGAAAAAAGAGAATGCTGAACTCTTTATCTTAATTGAAAAAGAAAGGGCAGACATCACACTGAATTCTTAGGCCAGTTACTCATACAAGTGAATTTAAAACAGCCAATTCTCTCCCTCATCTATTCTACCAGGCCAGGATTCACAGCAAATCTCTACTATTAAGTAAAGGGAAGAAATCCTTCTATTGAGTACCACTGACCCAATCAGGGCAAAAGAAAATAAAGGATCATTCATAAGTAAAAGAATTAAAGTTTAATTTCTCAGAAAAACTTACAGAGTGTGCGACTTTTAAAATACAAAGACCACTGAACTTTAGTCAAGATATCCATGGACTTTATTATATACTTTTATTATATATTGGAGGCAACTAAAAGGGGGCATCTCAGATTGGAGAGAGCTGGAAGTTCCCTGTAACGCCATGAGGGCAGGGCTTCTAGACAGTTCAGGGCTGTGTCCCAGTGCCTAGAAAAGTGCCAAGCACAGAGCAGGTGCTCGACACATAGTATTAGCTCAAAAAAAGAGAAAGGTGGGAAAAAGAACAAAGTTGCAGCACAGAGATACATACAAGAAACACACTGGGATGGCTGCTCATGGGGAAGGCATGGAAAATGGGGAAAAATAAATAACTCAGAGCCGGGCTTTCCATGGACCTATGACAGGTAATATGCCATGACCTGACGTTCAGCCAAGGGGAGGGAACTGGGAGGGGACTTGGAGGAGATGAGGAAAGGTTGGGATGGACAAGAATAAGTTTTAGTCATTAGCAACTAATGACTATCTTCAGAGGCTAAAAAAAAACAAAAAACAAGCTGAGGGCCAACTCCTGCCTTTAGGTTCTTGGTTCTCCACTTCCTGACAAATATTTATCAGTTAAGTGTGACTAAACAGGACGTTCAATTCCAAATAGTAATTATTAGTTTGGAAAGAAGAAAGCTTGGAATGCTATTTACCTATATCGCATTTTTTTAAAGTGTGCATTTTCAAATCTGCCTGAACTAACCTAAGGATGAAAACAAATAATATTGCAGCTGGTTATCAAAAACAACATGGTGCTGTTTCCTTACTTCTCATTAGTTAACAACACGAATTTGGCCCCTTGAGTGTTTTTAAACATCTAGATTGTGAACAGAATATTTTCTATCACCAGTTCTAATCCCAAAAGATAGCACCACAGAGAGGCTCTGCTGTTACTCATAAACTCAGTGTGTACATTACTTATTCTAAATGCCTTCAAGGCTATTTCTATTACCATTAATAATGCAAAATTTCGAAAGCTAACGGGCTTGAAAATAAGCTAACAAATTTGGTCCTAATTTTTAAATACCCTGTGTTCCAACAGCATTGTATACTTTTTAAACTTCTTTCACAAGATCATCTCACGAGAACCTCATTTGAAGCAGGCAAAGCAGGTATTTGTCCCACTAAAAACAATTAATATGAAAAGGTTAAATAAATAAAAGTTATTGCCAGAGCAAGGGCTAAACGACAGGTCTCCGAAACATGATATATTTAGTCCCAACTCCATCATTAGCTCCACGTTTTTCTACTTCAACAAGCAGCCTCACAATCACATACAAAAGGTAACAGTAAAAGAGAGGTTTGAAAAGGGAAGGAAGCCCAAGGTAAGCATTCCAAGTGAGACTGCATTCTTTAAACAAATACTGGTTGGAAGCCTATCACGGACCAGGCACTGTTTTGGATGCTGTTGCTTCTCAGCCCTCATAGAGCTTACATTCCAGCGAGGGAGGGAGAGAGATGCACAAACACATAGTATCAGGAAGTAACAAGTGCTGTAAAAAGAAACGTAGGTGTCACCTGTATGTGGAATCTAAGAAATGCACTTGGAATCTAAGAAATGCAGGTTGCACTTATGTGTGGAATCTAAAAAAGCCAAACTCATTAAAAAGGAGAGGAAAATGATGGTTATCGGGAGCTGGGGGTTACTGGAATAGGAGAGACGTTGTTTAAGGATACAAATTTGCAACTATTAGGTAAATAAGTCCTAGAGATCTAATGTACAGTATAGTGAATATAGTCAACAATATTGTATTATAATTATCAAACTTGCTAAGAGACTAAATCTAAATTATTCCCACAACAAAAAAATTAACAATTATGTGATGTGAAAGAGGTGCTAATGATGGCAATCATATTACAATATATAAATGTATCAAATCAACATGTTGAACACCTTGAATTTACACAGTGTTGTATGTTAAATATATTTGAATAAAAGAAAAAAAAAAGCAGGTTACAAGACACTGCAAATATACTACTCTGAGACCAACCTAACCATCACTGAACGGTACACTTCAAATTGGTTGTATGGTAGGTATGTCAATCTCAATATCTCAGTAAAGCTGTTTTTTAAAATGCAGGGTAAGGGAATAGCAAACAATGGGGTTGAGTATTAAACTTCACAGTTTTGTGTTACCTTAAGCACTTAGCCAAGTTAAGATGGCAGATTGATTATACATCCCCAACTTGGCTCCCAGAATGCTGGCAGACTGTGAACTCTGGGAAGCTCTGAGAAACTTAACCAGCCCCAGACCCATGATATTGAGACTGGAGGTTCCCCCAACAGATGGCCCTCAAACAGCACCCTACAGTGTGGCTCAGAGTATAAATGTTCTTCTTCTTTTATTAAACTCAGTAATTTCTACCCTGACCCTAATTATGTGCAGACAACTAAATATTTGAGGAAAATTACTGACATGGAAGACAGAGACCAAATCAAACCAAAAAAAGCAATCCGAAGACACAAAGACTATGCAAGAAGGAGGAAATGTCTGAAAATATATCAATTGCCTCAGAAAGAGACAGCATCTATGAAAGAGAGTATAAATTTTAAAAAAAGTTCTAGAAAATAAAAAACATAATAGAAGTTTTAAAAATAATTAATAGGATTGGAAAATAAAGTTGAGAAAAATCTTCCAATAAGGAGAACAAAACTTCAAGAAAGTAAAAAGAAAAAAGGGTAAAAAAAATTAAGCTCAGTTCAGGAGATCCAACATCTGAAAAATAAAATTCCCAGAAGGAGAGAAGAAAGCAAAGATAAGAAAAATGAGTAATGAAATTATTCAAATTTCCCCAGGAATGAGTTTCCACATAGAAGGAGCTTACTGAGTCTCCAATAGAACAGGTCACAAGAAACCCACAAGTCAGAGCACTGTGAAGTTTCACAACACTGGGAACAAAAAGACAATCCCAAAAGCTTCCAGAGAGAAAAAACGGTCACATTAACACATAAGAAATCAGAATACCTTCAGATTTCAACAGTAAGTCAATGCCAAAAGGCAATAAGGCTTGCCTCCAATATTCTGAAGGAAAATTTCCAACTGAATTCTATACCCAGTTAAATTATCAATGAAATGGGAATGTAGAATAAAAGTGTTTGCTGGAATATCTCAAAACGCTTATCTTCCACAAGTTCTTTCTCAGAATAAGCTCTTCAAAAATAAGAGTAAATCTGGAGAGAGAAACACAGGAGACACAGGACACAGGAGAAAGGTGAAGGAATACAAAGAAAAATGTGAAGAGGGGTCCCAGGACGGCTCTGGTGTGTGTCCTAGATTCAATGGACAACCATCTACACAGACCGGGGATTATGAGCAGTTCAAAAATCCCCAGGGATTTGTGCAATTAAAATAAAATTTTAGTGGGGGTGGGAGGAGAGGAGTTGCAGGGTGGAAGGGTGAATGGGGGGGGGGAGAGACATCTGTAATACTTTCGACAATAAATTTAAAAATAGTAATTCTTAAAAACCTCTCGATTAATAATCAAAGTACAAAAGAATGTGGAATTTAAGTATATTCTGTCAATTGAATAAGAAAAAAGAAAACTTGGAAAAAAGAAAAAGGCCTATATCTAATACAGGTGAAACTGATATAAATGTAACTATTTGTGCAACAATAAGTTGCTACAAACCTTTTAGAAAGCTATATACAAAACATTTAAGAAACTATATTGCTTTACCCAGTAATTTTTTTCCTGGAAGTAGGAAATAACTAAAGAGGAGATAAATGCTATAAGGCAAGAAAATAATCACTATCTACAATAACCAGTTATAAACTTTTTTATTATTATTTCATTTAATAAAAGGGGGAATGATTAATAATTAAATTGTGTCATATCAACTCCATAAGAGCCCAATGAAATTAGTTTAAATGTTTGATAATTTTATATTTAACCAATTCACTAAGTTTTTTGAAAAGAAAATATCAGATAAAAATCACTCATAATCCTGCCACTAAGAGAAATCACTGCTAAAACTGATACATGTTTTCTATATGACACACATTTTTAGCAGAGTTAGTGCGATACCACATGTGTAGTTTTATTGTTAAATATTTAGCATGTTTTCAGTATTTTGCAATGCCACAATCAGCATCACTGTGCAAACCTCAGATTATATTCTTAGGATAAATTCCTAGGAAATTAGTAGGTTAATAAGTATGAACAATCTGCTAATTTGTATTCCCATCAGAGAGTGTGAATATGACTTGTTAAATTTTTTTAAAAGCAGACTGGAAATTTTAAAAAGTGTTATAATGTGCTATAATGAATAGAACATATGTGAGCAAAAAGGAGAAGAGAACACACAGGTAATCATTTTTAAAATTTCATTTAATGTTGTAGCCATACTGTTTTACAATTTAAATTACTAATCTCATGGGCTAGCTTCAGCTCTCAGCTCTCAGTTCTCAGAACAGAATCCCTAAAGATTCACACCAAATAAAGTGTCTCTGACCCATAACTAAATTCTTAATATCATGGTATTTTTCATTCCAGAGATAGCACAGTATTAATTCCAACCTACATACTAATTATCTTTCAGCAGGAATGCTGTTCCCAGTCACAATGTTCCTTTCCTTTTAAACTGGTTTTTGTTTAGCTGAGACCCTCTACATAGTATCCTAATCCATGTACCTATTTGTTTATGCTGGAAATTTTGTATAAAACAAATTTTTAATTACATTCATTTCTTTAAAGCATAGCAAAGGGATGTTCCTAAGGAAAGCCATCTTATTTTTAAGTCTCTATTATTACAACCATGTGTTATTTTCCATAGCAGAATGACAAGCAAATATCCCAAAACACTACCAAGTTCATACCTACTAAGAGAAAAAGTAATATTCAGTTTAAAAATAAATTATTTTGCTTAAAGCACTACACATAGACACTGTGGGAAATCACAATGTGTGGGAGAGATGACAGACTGACACAGAGATAACAAGTCTGATGCAAGGCAGACACCTAAACATAGGGTCCAGCCCGGCCAGTGTGGTTCAGCAGTTGAGCAGAGACCTATGATCCAGGAGACTGAGGTTCAATTCCCGGTCAGGGCACATGCCCAGGTTTTGAGCTCGATCCCCAGCGGAGGACATACAGGAGGCAGCCGATCAATGACTCTCTCATCATTGATGTTTCTCTCTCTTTCTCCCTCTCTCTGAAATATCAATAAAAATACATTTTATAAAAAACAAAATAACACACCAAGATTGATTCCAGAAGGGAAGCAGGGAGGGTAGTGGAAAGACGCTACGGGCTTGTCTTAGTGGATACCATTAAGCCACGTTTTTCTCATCTACAGCACTTATGCCAAGTTCCTTAAGAAAATTCCAAATGAAACTTGCATGACTGACTCAAAATAGTCAATGTAATGTTCACTTACACTGAAACAGCACAGTGGAAAGGATATGCACAACGAAGTCAGCCAAGTCCGGTTTCCTATCCCATTGCTGTGAGAGGATAGGAAAAGTCTCGACCTCCGCAAAATGGAGATGATAGTCTCCACCTCTCGCTTAGCATGGCATCTACCTTTCCATGAGGCACCGTAGGCACAGTGCCTAAAGCCCTCAATATTTTGGGGAGGTCACATGAAAATGGTCTAATTGTTTCCAAAATCATAAGAAAAATGTAAACTGGTAGACTGAAGAGAATGTTTTAATATATAATATTAATCTATATGCCAACAATCATAAACTATAATTTTTAATATTTTTTTAATGAAGGAAGGTACATACAAGGGAAAAGTTCCACAGGCTCATGAAAGCCATACTGTGGCCCTGTCACTCAAGCTGAGGACCAAACATGAACAAAAAGCCAACAATTCAGATTTGGGAGAAGAGTATTTCAGGTAGAGAGAGAAACTGGTGAAAAGGTCCTAAAATGGGTAAAGACCAATAGCATGTATGGAAAATGTAGTAATATCACAAAGGACTGGTCTGAACCACATTTAAGAATAAAGACAACTTTCTATAGAAAAGATATAGGAAATACAAACAGTGTTGCACAGATGTTAATATATAGTGGAGATAATACATTCTAATTATTTTCCCCTCTTTTTTTATCTAAGCATAAGCATTCCCAAATAAGCAGCTTTTCAAATATCGAGAGAAAGAGAGACAGAGAGAGAGAACTTGAAACACAATTAAGAATAAGAGATTTAGAAATTTAACCAAGGAGGAGAAAGATCTGTACACTAAAAACTATAAGCCACTGATAAAAGAAATTAAAGACTCAAATAAACGGAAAGACTTCTTATGTTTATAGAAGAATTAAATTAATTAAAATGTCCATACTATCCAAAACAATTTACAGATTTAATGTAATCCTTATCAAAATTCTGATGGCAGTTTTCACTGATATAAAATCCAAAATTCATATGGAACCACAAAAGACCCTGAACAGCCAAACCAATATTGAGAAAGAAAAACAAAGCTGGAGCCATCATACTCCTTGATTTCAAACCATATTACAAAGCCACAGTAATCAAAACAGTATGGTACTTGGCATAAAGACATAAAGATCAATGGAACAGAATCAAAAGTCCAGAAATAAACCCAAACAAATGCTGTCAACTAATCTATGACAAGTGTAACAAATATACAGAATGGGGAAAGTATAGTTTCTTTAATAAATGGTGCTGGGAAAACTAAACAGCTACATGGAAAAGAATGAAATTTAATCCTTATTTTATGCCATATGCAAAAATCAACTCAAAATCAATTAAAGACTAAAACATAAAATCCGAAATCATGACATTTCTAAAAGAAAACATATGGGGTAAGCTCTTTGATATTGGTCTTGGCAATGATTTTTTGGATATGACACCAAAAGTATAGGAAACAAAAGCAAAAATAAACAAGTGGGACTACATCAAACTTCTGCACAGCAAAAGAAAAACAAAAAGTTTACCCATGAAATAGGAAAATAATTGCAAACCGTATATTTGATAAGGGGTTAATATCCAAAATATGTAAGGAATTCATATAACTGAACAGCAAAATAATAAATAACCTAATAAAAAAAATGGGCAAAGAACCTTCATAGACATTTTTCCAAAGAAGATACTACTGTCCAATCAGTATGTGAAAAGGTGTTCAACATCACTAATCATCAGGGGAATGCAAATCAAAACAATGAGGTATCACCTCACATCTGTTAGAATGGTTACTACCAAAAAGACAAGATAAGTGTTGGCAAAGATGTGGAGAAAAGAACCCTTCTGCACTGTTCAGCCACTAAGGAAAACAGCACGGAGTTTCCTCAAAAGATTGAAAGTAGAGCTGCCATATATGACCCCGCCATTCCACATCTGGGTATATATACAAAGGAAATGAAAACAGTATCTCAAAGAAATATTTGCAATTCCATGTTCATTGCAGCATTATTCACAATAGCCAAGATATGAAAACAATCTACCTATCTGTGAATAGATGAATGGGTGAAAAAAATTATGGTGTGTATATGTATACAATGTATACATAAAAGAAAGAAACCCTGATCTGCAAGAGTGGCTCAGGGGTTGAGTGTCAACCTATAAACCAGAAGTTCACGGTCAATGCCCAGTCAGGGCACATGCCCAGATTGCAGGCTCCATCCCCAGTAGGGGACATGCAGGAGGCAGCCAATCAATGACTTCTCATCATTGATGTTTCTATCTCTCCCTCTCCCTTCCTCGCTCTCTGAAATCAATAAGAAACATAAAAATAAAAATAAAAAAAGAAAGAAAGCCCACCATCTGTGACAACATGGATGAATCTGGAGGGCATTATGCTAAGTGAAATAAGCTAGACAAAGATAAATACTGTACACTCTCACTTACATATATGTGGGATTTAAAAAGGCAAACTCATAGAAACAGGAAGTAGAAAAGTGGTTGCCAGGGGCTGGGGAGAGAAATGGGGAGATGCTGGTCCAAGGGCACAAACTTTCAGTTAGTAAATAAGTAAGTTCTGGGGATCTAATGTACGGCATGGTGACTACAGTTAATAATACTGTATCATATACTTGAAATTTGCTGAGAGTAGATCTTAAGTGTTCTCTCAGCAACATATATATGTATATGTGTGTGTGTGTGTGTATGCACACACACACATATATATAGTAATGGGTGTTAATTAATTTGACTGTGGTTAATGTTTGACAATGTACATATATATCAAACCATCACACTGTACTTCTTAATCATATACAATTATTTGTCAATTATACCTCAATAAAGCTGACTGGAAAAAAGAAAACATCATGTAATAAATAGGTGAGAAAAGGAGACATTTCAATGGGATCAGAGAAAAATATCCCAAGGATGGAAACTGGAACAATTCCAAGGATTGGAAGAGATGTTCTACGTAACTGGGAATAGAAGCGTGTCCAAGAAGATAAAGTTATATTGATGCAGATTTCCATTTAATAATAAATAATAAAACTGTTCTAACTCCTCAAAGTGTTCAAGGATTGACAGTGTAATGAAGTAAGGGCACCTCTGCGTTAGAGGGAATACTGAACAAGGGGATAATCAAGGTCCTATCCATCCCGGTAATCCTCAATTTTCACAGAAGTCCGCAGGAAAATAAAGGCCTTCTGCAAGCTGGGTTCCCTAGAAAGAAGACTGAGGTGGAGACAGTGTGCAGGAAGTGTGTAGGGGAATGCTCTCAAGATCATCCCTGTAGGAGAAGGGATGGAGACAGGAGCAGATGGAGAAGTTAGGCTGTGATGATGTCATAACAGGGGCCTCAGTTTACCCCTTCAGAGTCAGGGCAAGAAGGTTGGCTGGACCTTTATACCCCTTCATCCACCAGTCAGTCATTGAATGCAGACTGCACCCAGGAAGGAGTGTGACCCTGAAGACCAGACTTCTTTCAGCGGAGGGCTAACAGCTGAGAACCACAGGCAGGCACATGACCAGCAGCGGGCAGGATCTGGGAGATGCAGCACCCACTATAAAACCTTACATAGAGGTGGTGGCTACACAACATCACGAATGTACTAAATGACACTGAGTTGTTCATGTTAAAATGGTTAATTTTATGTGAATTTCACCTCTGTAAGAAATAATTGACATAGATGACCCACAAAGTGAATCCCTGACACATAAATAAACTATATCATTATTCCAACTATGAAAAAACAAAACAAACAAACAAAAAAACCATACATAAAAAATTTGTGTACCAATTATTTCAGTAGGATAACACACATCAAATGCCAAAACCAGCCTTTGGCATTTTACGACATTCTGTTGTAAAATATTCAGTAGTTCACTGGCCTCACTAGGAAACACCATAGCACATAAATATTACTACATTTACTAACATATCTAACTTTTAAAAAACAATCCTACTTTCATTCTTCATACAAAAAGATCCCATCCCACTCTCCACAGCCAAAGTTTAGAAGGTTGAGAATCCTCATCCACAGCGCTATGGTTGTATAAAGTCTGAAGTTATCAACAATCGCCAAAATTAACCAATAAAATTCAAATTAGATGGAAAATCAAATGTTTTTTAAATCCTTCCCTCCCCTTGGGAGATTAAAGATGGCAGCAGACTGAGTGGAAGCTACACTGACACTCTCCCAGGACCAAACTGGAATTACAATTAAAACATAGAAAAGCCATCCTGAATTATCAATGGCAACTGAAGACAAGCTGACCAAGGAGGAAAAGTGGAGACCACACAGAGACTGATAGGAAGTATGGAGGCATGAGAGGGCTGGCTGGCCTCCCACAGGAAGAAGCTGAAGGTCCTGAGGGATATATCAGCTGTGGGGGGTTCCCACAGAGGAATCTGGGGCCTAAACCCCAGGCTGGGCTTCCCAGCCAAGAGCCCCAGAACTGAGAAAGGTGTCCACATAACATCTGGCTGTGAAAAGCAGCTGGGTTTCTGTCTGCCAGGGAGAGATGACAGGATATGAAGGCACACTCTTAGAGAGCTAACACACAACGTTTTGTGTGCAGCCACTCACCTTGGGCTCCAGCAGAAGGAGGGCACAGTTGGACTGGAGCTGTGTAAGGAGAATCAAGGGTTGTGGGCTCTGGAGACAGAGCTCAGAGGGCATTCCTCTGGATTCCTGTGCTGAGTCATTCCCCCATACTGCAGAAGCAGACATTTACCTTCCAAACAGCTTTTGCCTGAGGGGGAAGCAATTGCCCCACCCTGCTGGAAAACCTCTTGCCCTATCCCGTGGAGTGTCTACAGCCTGAGGCTCATTAAGAGAATCAGATTAATCAGCCTGCAGGCAGAAGCAGACCTCAGAGTGCTTTGAGTCTTTGCCTGATCTGCTTCTGGACCCAGGCCCTGGAAAAGTAAACTTTGGTGTGCATCCTGGTCCTCTCCAAACAGACCCAGCCCCAACAGAGGGGACCTCAAGCCATTAGTTGTTAATAGCTCCAAACAGAGTCCTCAAGGCCAGTCACAAACAGCATCTGACAATTGCTTGCACCAGAGATCTTCCAAAAAGGCTAAGAGTCCTAGCAGGCCTACCTAATACATAGAAATGAACCCAAATAGGCAGTCAAAATGGGGGGACAAAAAAACAAGCCCCAAATGAAAGAACAAGAGAAGTCTCCAGAAAAAGATCTAAGTGAAATGGAGATAAGCAATCTATCAGATATAGAGTTCAGAAAACTGATTGTAAGGATGCTCAACAGCATGAAAAATGATATGGAAACTATGAAGGAAATTAAGAATGACATAGCAGAAATAAAGAATACATTGGAAGGAATAAACAGCAGATTAGAGGAAGCTGAGGACTGGATCAGTGAATTAGAAGACAAGGTAGAAAAAAATCACTCAATCAGAGATCCAAAAAGAAAAAACAATTAAAAAACAGGACAGTCTAAGGGACCTGTGGGACAACATGAAACATAACAATATTCGCCATCATAGGAGTGCCAGAGGAGGTCGAAAGTAAGCAAGGGTTAGAGAACCTGTTTGAAGAAATAATGGCAGAAAACTTCCCTAACCTGGTCAAGGAAAAGTCACTCAAGTTCAGGAGGCACAGAGAGTCCCAAGCAAGAAGCCAAAGAGCCCCACACCCAGAAAAATCACAATTAAAATGACAAAAATTCAAGACAAAGAGAAAATATTAAAGGCAGCAAGAGAAAAGCAATGTTACCTACAAAAGAGCTCCCATAAAGCTGTCAGCTGACGTCTCATCAGAAATTCTACAGGCCTGAAGGGAATGGCATGAAGTATTCAAGGTAATGCAAGACAAGGATCTGAAAACAAGACTACTCTATCCAGCAAGGCTATCATTCAAAATAGATGGTAAAACAAAGAGCTTCCCAGACAAAAAAAGGCTAAAGGAGTTATCACCACCAAACCAGCATTGCAGGAAATGTTAAAGGGACTGCTGTAATTAGAAGTAGGAATACAAGCATTGCAAGAAATGTTAAAGGAACTGCTGTAATAATGAGAAGAAATAGAGAAAACATAGGCATAAAGAACTAAAACAGCAATAAATAAGGACCTATCAATAATAACCTTAAGGACTTTAAGGGAGAGATCAACAGCAATACAGTCATAATCGTGGACTTTAACACCCCACTGACTTCACTGGATAGGCTTCCAGACAAAAAGTCAACACAGAAACAGTGACTAAATGGCACACTAGATCAGATGGATTTAATGGATATTTACAGAACATTTCACCCCAAAGCTGCAGAATATACATTCCTCTCAAGTGCACATGAGTCATTCTCAAAGATAGACCACATTAGGACACAAAACCAATCTCTACAAATTCAAGAATATTGAAATCATATCAAGCATCTCAGATCACAAGGGCATGAAATTAGAAATCAACTACAGTAAAAACACTCAAAAACATTCAAACACATGGAGGCTAAATAACATGTTATTAAAGAATGAATGAGTTACCAATAAGATCAAGAAAGAAATTAAAAACTTCCTGGAAACAAATGAAAACGAACACACAACAACCCAAAATCTATGGGACACAGCAAAAGCAGTCTTCAGAGGGAAGTTCATAGCACTGCAGGCCTACCTCAAAAAGCAAGAAAAATTTTTAGTAAACTATCTAACCCTACAACTTAGAGAATTAGAAAGCTCCCCTGTGAAGCTGTCCGGACCACAGCTTTTGTTTGCTGGGAGTTTTTTTTATTACTGCTTCAATTTCATCAGTTATTAGCCTATTCAGGTTTTCTGATTTTTCCTGATTCAGTTTTACATGATCTCGGTCATATGTGGAATCTAATAAACAAAACAGAATGAGGAACAAAATAGATCCAGAGACACAGAAGCATGGAACAGACTGATGAATCTCAGTGGGAAAGCTGGGATGGGGGAGTAGGTGGCCGAGATTAATAAAAGAACTTATATGCATATATACATAACCCATCGACACAGACAATAATGTGGTGAAGGCCTGGGGGGGGGGGCGATGTGGGATGGAGGGGATCAATGGGGGGAAAAAGAGGGAATATCTGTACTACTTTCAACAATAACGATAACTTTTAAAACTATAAAAATAAAAGTAAATAAAAATCCTTCCCTCCCCTGCACAATGTAAACAACTAATTTACTCACCCATAGAAAATGTGTGTTAAGTGTACATGCATTCTACTTCAACTGATTATCTTCTAATTGATAAGCTTTAACCATGCTATTCCCTCATGCTATTAATATTAGGTCATTAATGCCCTGGCTGAGGATCTCAGTTGTTAGAGAGTCATTGCGACTCGCCGAGGTTTCAGGTTTGATTCCTGGTCAAGGCACATACAAGACGTAACCGATGAATGCACAAATTTGTGGAACAACAAACTGATGTTTCTCTCTCTCACATACACACACCCTTTCTACTCTCTCTTTCTCTAAAGTAAATAAATTTAAATTTTTTAAAAAATATTAGGACATTAACTTATTTATAAATTGTCTGTGCCACACATATGACATGTAAATATCAAATCATGAGATTTCCATAATCAACATCTAGTCCTCTACAATCAGAAAAGCTGAATTTTCAACAAGTCTAAAGAGTAATTTACTGCCTTTGAGTAAAATGCTGCTAATGGAACACAATTATGATACAAATATTAATAAGGCTTTCCTTTTGCTTATAACGTTTATATTTACACTAAAGAGAAAAAAATTGAGGTGTGGACATAGGCAAGCAGTGCCTGCCCTCAAACTGAATTATCTACCTCTTTGGTGACTAGAATGACCAATTTTTAGTGGGGGGGAAAAAAAAGCTTACAATTTAATACAGAAAGATTAAGAAAAGATGCTGTACTCATGTAAAAGTGAAGTAGCTTCTTGTAATTTATCTCTGAAATTCTTCTAGAGCTCAGACAGAAGGGAAATAATGGGGAAAAGTGGACCTGAAGTGCCACAGTCAAAACAAAATTTTTGCTAAGTTCAAGAACATTTAGAGAAGCCAAATTAAGATCAATGGAACAATAAAATAAATAGGTGTTATTCTGAGCCATTAAGTTTGTGGTCATTGTTACAGCAGCAACTGAAAACTAATACAAGTGCTTATTAAAGTCTATCTCTTGCTAGATATTAAATAAGAGTTATGTCTTATACATTTTAATGTGTTCTGTTCAAAGCTTATTTAGCAAGGCTCTCTGTACAAATCTGGCCCTCAATACCTTTTGAATGAATGACATCTTGTAAATCTCCTCCCTGCCTTCACTAAAGGAAGAATTATATTAGAACCAGTCTAGATCGAATTTCTTTAGTAGGACTCTTTGCCAAGAAGCCCAGGAGCTAAAGACCCTCACTTTTTTTTTTTTCATTTATCTTAATTTGGCTTCTCTAAATGTTCCTGAAATACCAAAACCTCTATAAGGTTGTTTCTTTTAAAGGATGACTGATTTTCTAATAACAAATAAATTGAAGTATCCCTAATTAAACTAAAGTGTTCAATGCCTCCTAACTTGATATTTTTTATAGTGTCAGGTCTTGTAATTTAAACACTTAATTTTATCTTCTTTATTGCTACAAAATCAGTGTTGTTTTTTTGTTTGTTTTTGAAGGGAAGGGGGCCATATCATTCTCCTACACAAAGTCCATTTATAGCTCTTCACTGCCTGCTGAATCAACCAGCATTTCCTCACACCGGCACTCACAGTATGCCCCCTCATCTCTCCATTCTAATCTCCTACTCCCCACTCTTACGCCCATTTTCCTCCAGCCAACAAGACAATCATTCCCCAGGAACACCATGCACCAAGCCTGTCTCCGCCTCTTTGTTCATGTTCCCATTGTTGGGAACATGGCATCACCCTCCATTCCTACTCCTCACTTCTAATTCTACCTTCTCCATGAACCTCTTCTCGCTCTCTCTCAACCAGATGGTCTCTTTCTCCTTGGAATCTTCAAAGTCCTTTGGAAATGTCTCTCGGTGATTAACTCTCTCCTGTGCATCACGGTTATTTCTATGATTGTCCCCTTACACTTAAAGACTGTGCACCCGGGGCTTGCACAACCTACCCCATTGTTCAAAATGGGCGGGCAATGATACATACTTGTGAATTTGAAATGACTAGGTCCCCTTTGATGATTGGGTGTTGGGTTATAAACATTATAGGTCCATCACAATTGATTCTGAAGGCCTATATATAAATTCTTTAACCAATCTGATATTTATTTTCGTCTACAGTATGAGGTGAGAAACCTCTGTAACAACTTTCTTCCAAATATTAGTGAACCGTCTAATTGTCTTAGCTTTTTTTTAGCAATTCATTCTTTCTCCATGGATTCAAAAATTTTTATATTAAATTTGTGTGTGTGTGTTTCTGAATTTTATTCTGTTTCAATTACTCTAGCTTGTTTTTCAAACTGCAAGGTTTCACCTATTAGTGGTTCCTAAAATCAGTTTAATGGGTGATAACCACCACTGTTGTTTTCTTTTAATGAAATAGGACAGAAAATAGCAGAGCACTTCTGATATAGTAAAGTATTATCCCGTGAAACTTGTTTCATATATATGTACATATATACTTGGTTAAACTGTAAAATGCTTTTGTTACTATGAATCATAGGTTTTTTTAAAGAAATACTGCTAGAGTTACCTCTATGCCAATATTACTCCCATTTTAATTACTTCACAGTAACAAAATTTATAGTGTTTTAATGTCTGCAAGATCCTTCCTTCCCCACCTTATATTTTTCAAAAATTTTGAACTTTAAAATCAGTTTATTAACTGAAAAATTATTTTGATATTCTGATTAGGATTACATTGAATCTAGATTAATTTAAATGTAACTGCCATCTTTGACTGAATCTTCCTACTCAGAAATAGTTTGTATTTCCTTTTATTCAGATCATTTGTCATTAAATAGTTTCATAACTTATTCATATATATCTTACATGTTTAGTTAGATATGTTCCTAAATATTTTATACCTACAGTTGAGAGGTACAGTTATTTTTTTAGAGATAATTTCTAACTGCAAGTGATTTTTAATGCTATTCTTATAACCAGTCACCTTATTTAAGTCTCTTATTAGTCCTCGTAGTTTTTCCCCCCATTTTTGTTATGATTTTCTAGTAGACTATTACAAACATCTGAAAATTAGAGTTTTGCCTATCTCCTTTCAGTTTTTATGTCTTGTTAAAAATTCACTAGTCTAGAACCTCAGGTTCAACGCTATTTGAGTTGTCTTGCTCCTAAAACTATTTCACCATTAAACATATTCATCATAGGTTTCTAGCAGATAATTCTTACCAGTTTTAGAAAGTTTAATTCCTATCATGCTGAGAGTTTTTATCATGAATAGGTGCTGAATTTCATAAAATACTTTTGGGTTTCTGTCATGAATATTATATGGATTTTTCTTCTTTTACGCTATTAAAGTAATATAAATAATTTATTATATAAGAGTTCCTATTATTGAACCATCTTTGCATCCTTGTGATGCAAACAACTTACCTGGACATGTGATATGTTACTCTTTTAATACACTACCAGACTGATTTTTTACATATTTAACTTGGGGTTTTCATATATATGTTATATGAAATGATTTATAATATATACATACAGTATGTGCTTTCCTTGTCCAGTTTTAGTATCATGATTACATTACCCTTATGGAAGGAGTTAGAAAGTGCTATATATGCTAAGATAGTCTTATAAAGAAATTTTATCCGTTTAATATTTGGTCAAATTTACCTATAAAATCATCTGGGCTCACATCTCTGACTACTTGTTCAATTTTTCCTATAATTATTGGCCAACTCGGGTTTTCTACCTCTTTATAAGTCAAATAAAACCATCCACCTCACCAATCTTTGTTTTTTGTTATATTGTGCAATAGTGTGTATATTATTCTCATTTATGCTCTTAATAATGTCCCTTTCCTAATTTCTAATGGCCTGTAAATTACACATTTTCTTTTTTTCCTAATCGAATTCACCAACAGTTTGTGTAATTTATTGGTCTTTTTAAAAAAAAACACACACAAAAAGAAAACAGTTTTTGGTTTTACTGTTTAGGTTTACTGGTTATTTTTTTCATTTACAACAGTCCCACCTTATCTGTGGTTTCCCTTTCCTTGGGTTCAGTTACCCACGGTAAATATTAAATGGAAAATTCCAGAAGTAAACAATCCTAAGTTCAAAATTGTATGCCATCCTAAGTGGCATAATGAAATCTCACTCTGTTCTGCTCAGGAATAAATCATCCCTTTGTCTTGCACAGCCACACTAGATATATGACCCATCCATCCATCACTTAGTAGCTGTCTTGGTTATAAGATCTTGTGTTCTTAGTATCACAATTGCGTGTGTTCAAGTAACCCTTATTTTATTTAATAATGGCCCCAAAGCTATAGATATAACTTTTATTACAGCATATTGTGATATTCTACTTATTAGTTGTTAATCTCTTACTGTGTCTAATTTATCAATTAAGTGTTATCAGAGGTTCTGTATATATAAGAAAAACATATATGTGGGGGGGGTTCGGTACTATTTCTGGTTCCAAGAGTTCACTGGGGGTCTCCGACTTATCCCCTGTGGATAAGGGGAAGGGTCTACTGTACAGAGATAAAAAGCAGTGATCATTTTTTTCTTTCTACTTTGCGTTTTTTATTATTATTATTTTGGTTGTTCATTTAGCTCATTTATTTCCTATTTTTTGAATAAATGAATCTTCTCAAAACTGCTCTGCCCTATCCCACAATAACTTCTATCTGATGACGGATTTTTGTGATCCTGGACTTGATTGGTATTACCTCCTCATTTCCCAATGTAGGTACAAAACTTCGTTGCCTTTCTTCCAGACCACTCAATTTGTCTTTAATCATATCCATTCAATTCTCAAGCCAAACTATTTAATCTTTTAAGTTCAATGATCATATTTTAAACTCCCATACAGTTTGTTGTTTAATTGATCTTTTCTCATAAGCAGGCTACTTTTATTTAATATACTCACTATCTCGAATCTCTTCCTGAGAGACCAGTTAACGTGTTTTTAGCTTCTATATTCCCCAAACTGCTTATTCTGGGTCTTTTCTTTCACCCGGTTTTCCTCAATGGTCTGATGATCCTTTGATCTTCATTCATATTTAAGAATAAAAGACTGGCCCGGCCGGGCGTGGCTCAGCGGTTGAGTGTCGACCTGGGATCCAGGCAATCAGGGTTCGATTCCCGGTCAGGGCACATGCCCAGGTTGCGGGCTCGATCAATGACCCTCTCATCATTGATGTTTCTGTCTCTCTCTCTCCCTCTCCTTTCCTCTCTCTGAAATCAATAAAGATATATTTTTTTAAAATTTAAATAAATAAATAAATAAATAAATAAAAGACTGGGTCAATCAAGAAAGGCAACTAATGCATGCTTCCTCTCTACTATTAGGACTCTCCTTAGAGAGGGTCAAATACAGGCTGTATGTTAAAAAAAAAAATAAGAGTATAAGGAGATGTCCAGTGATGGGCTTTCCTTAAGGGTGCATGCGTAGGGAGCAAGCAGGAAGGCAGGTTGAAAGAAAAATAAAGTCTTTCCTCTAGTGGCAAAGGACTTGAGTAGAAACTGCCCATTACTTCCTTTCCCCAGAACCTCTGTTGGGGGTGCCCATGGTGATCCTGAACTCTACTCCGCTGCTCTCTCAGATCCCTAAACCCACATGAGGGATGTTTCCAAGACAGATGCTCGTTCACTTTCTAGAAAGCACAGATCTCAGTTCTTAGCCAGGGGGTCACTGTTATAAACGGAATACTTTAATTTCCTGCATTTTGCTCCATCCAGGGCCCCTGCCTGTTGGTAGTTGTTAGTCACTCTAAGCTCTGCTTTTAATTCTGTTTTCTTTTGCACCTGTGTTTTGGGTTATGCTTTCTTCATTTTGTTTTTGTTTTCATTTGTCAATTTAATCCCACCTGTTTTCGGTTTTCCAGAAATTCCTCCTAACTTTTGGTCTACTGAAGATAAGCACCTTTTCAAGTTTTCTGGCAGTATTACAAATTTTCTTAAGTGTCTATATTTTGTTACTTTAAAGGATTTTTGGATAAGAGGAAAGCTAGAAGCACTTGTTCGGGCTGCCATTTTACTCCAAAAATACAGTTTGTCCCCCTGAATTCTAAATGAAATATTCCTTTGTGATACTCAAAGTGTTTTATTCAAAAACTGTAATTTAAACTGTTTAGTTCCCTAAACTAGCACTTTACTAAGAAAATGAAAATTCATTCTTCTCACCTGTTGCTTACTGGTGAACAAAACAGACTTCTCTCTTGTCTAGTTCATTAAAAAAGTGATTCAAGTCCAGTTAAACAAGGTAAATTCCATGAAAAAAGTGACATGTAACCAATATTTTTCCAAAGGGAAAAAGCATATATATGTAAAGTTTGATGAGAAGGCAGTTCTAGAGAAAGAACTGGTAATTTCTACAGATTTCAAATAGGAAGATTTATTCATTTCATTTACAAGGACTCAAGAGTGCGATACAATAAAAAGGCAGTTGGGGTAACTCTAACACCACTAAGGATGTAACAGTCTGATTTTTCAAACTAGATTCAATTTCTCTAAAAGTGTAAACCTCCAACGTTCGCTTGTACAAATTATACCCACATCAAATGCCAAGTCAACAAGTACCTCTTAAGCACGTAACAGCAATCTTTAAGAAAGCAAAAAAGCAGAAGAAAACATGTAGCCTTTGTGTTTTAACACAAAATCTGAATGGGAAGAAAAAAATACACATATCCAAATTAATTTCCTCATTAAGATAATAGGTATTAGAAGACAGTTTAATGCTAAATATCACCTTTTTCAGCTCTTAAAGAATTGCTGTAGTAAATCACAGCTACAATGGAGGAGGAGAGAGAAGCCGATGTAGGTCGCTTTAAAAAAATCTGTCATTTTTTCTTTTTGTTTTATTACAAGATTGTATTAATGGAAGTATGGAGACTATAATATAAAACACATACTAGATAATACCTATCGCTCCAATCTTGGGAAGAGAACTACTGTTTGGCTCACATGAAAATTTTAAAACGTAGAAATTTTACATGAAAATCCAGGTTTTAATTTATTTGAACAATCAAGAGTATCTGACAAATAAATCCAGCCCCATGTTCCCGCGTAAAAACAGTCAGCTGGACCAGTGACACGGTACAGGCATGCCTCAGAGATAATGCAGGTTCAATATAGCAATTTATCTTTTTGCTGGTGGAGGGCCTTGCCTTCAATTTGTAAAAGACACAGCATCTGTGAAGCACAATAAAGCAGGGTGCAAGAAAGCAAGGTAAAAGGTAACCGGCTCTGTTGGGAGGAAAAAACAAAAAAGCCTGATCTATAGCATTTGCCATGTTACAAATACTCCCACAGTGACTGATTTCAAGCTCCCACATGAAGTCCAGAGTTGGTAAGAGACCTACAGCGTCAGCTCTCATGAGCCAGCTCTGACACAACAGAGGCCAGAGCTGGGTGGTGGCTGCTGACCCTGTAAAGGAATAGAGGCCTTCTGTTCTCCAGGGTTCCCACTGCTCTTCACGGCCTTACACTCGGCCACTTCATGCACTGGTCACCAGTCTGCCCTCCACCCTCCACTGCCATGAACCCTTGGACAAAATCGAAGTTGGTGGTAGTCCTAGGTACACTATACTACATTTGATCACATACAAAAATCAATGTTTAGGTTTGAATGTACCATCTTACAGGAGGGACACTGACTAGCCAGGTGGGTGAAGAAGACAGAGCCAACAAAGAATGGTTGCTTGTACTGGGGATATCTGGACAAGATATTAATTAGGGCAGTGATTATTATGAGGCAGAGAGGGGAAGAGAGAACAGGGAGGAACATGCTGGGAGGCAAAAAGGCCATCCACAAAGACATGCATCAAATGAAAAAAAGGAAGTACTTCATCCAAGGATTCTTGATTCTGATATTTTAAACTGAATGGCAAAGGACATTAAAATAGCTCATAGCATTTTTATGTGTATTAAAGGAAAGCATGGATTTCTAAAGATGGAGTAATATTCATTTAAATGAAACATGATAAATCACCCTCAATTGTCTAAAGAGCTATTTGGTGGAAGAATCTATTTTCAACATCCATTATGCTAATTAACAAGCCATTATTTTCAGCAGTGGAGATCCATTGCTAACATTTATTATGCTAATTTGATCTGATATAAAACTATAAAAATAGCACAGACATTTGTAGTAGCTGTCTCTGGAGGGTAGCCTTCTTATTATATGCCAGGTGACTACCCTGGGAGGCCAGCTGACCACACCTACAGTGTCCTAAATAAGCACGTAATACTATCCCACCTTATGTTTTATGAAGCTTTTTAAAGGAAAATAGACTACTGAGAGATGATATTTCCAATGTCATTTTCACAAAGGGAAATAACTGAAAACACAAAACATAGTATTAGTGATTCCAACCTTTAGAAAAAGGGCAGCAAATTCAGTCCTTATTTTGTTTTTGGGGATTTTTTTTGGTTTGTTTTGTTTTTTTATATCTTTATTGATTTCAGAGAGAGGAAGGGAGAGGGAGGGAGAGAGAGAGATAGAAACATCAGTGATGAGAGAGTCATTGATCGGATGCCTCCTGCACGCCACCGACTGGGGATCGAGCCCGCAACCTGGGCATCTGCCCTGACCGGGAATTAAACCACCATCTCCTGGATCCTAGGTCGATGCTCAACCCGAGCCACGCCCGGCCTCAGTCCTTCTTTTGAAGGAGGTGTGGGAACATGGAGTTAGAGTAACTCCCCAAGGCCTTCTGATTTCCTACCCTGGAGGACCAGCCACAAGTCCCACTCATTTATTGTTATCCTGATGATCATAGCATGAGACTGCACATGAGGGCACTGGGGAGGGGGGGGACACCTCCAGCTTTTTTTTTTTTTAACATTTTAATCTTGAATTAGGCATTCAACTTCTTTCAAGCATAATTTTTTCTGGTAACCCCCACTAAGCCTATTGCAAAGATCCTTGTTATAACCACCAGATAAAATGTTTGGCAAACTATGGAGAATTATCAAGTGGAATACAGTGCTCCTTTAAATCTGTACATTACTGGTAGTAATAGTGCTAATTATACTTAGTCATTTTTGCTAGTGCTAAATGAATTATTCCTCAGAGATGAGCCTTTCACTCCAGTGGTTGCTTTATTGCCAACAGACATTTATTAAATGCTGATCATATGCACCAAATGGTACGTGCTTGGAAAACAAAGCAATATGGAACAGGATCCTTGCCTTGAACACACCTAGGGTCTAATCCTAGGTCCTCGAGTCCTGCCACCCACCTAATTTCCCGCTACAGTGCCTCTGGACAGTGGTCATCTTGTCTTTACCGGAACACTTTGGCAATGAGGGATCTGTTACTTTGTGAAGCAGCCCACCGCTGGAGCCGAGATCCTCTCCTTAAGCGAGGTCCTTGCTGGAAACAAAAGCTCAATATAAAGAGAAGCTCTGTGGAAGTGTGTGTGTGAGCCGTCAACATACGTGGGGGGCAGTCACGGCAGTTCCTGAATGTGGGCAGTAGCCCATCCTCAACGTTTGGCTGGTTAATGCTTTGAAAATGCTCACCTTTTCCCTAAAAGGGAAACCTTTTCCAAATGAAAAACCGCTTTGCTGACTTATTAGTGGAGGTAGTATATACAGTTTTATTTTCTTTTGTTTGCATTTTAAATCAGCAGTCAAGCCTTCCATGCCCTCTATCTGAGAAGGCATACAGTAGAGAACTGAAGAGCGTAGACTTCAGAGTCAGGATATCCTTAAATAAATTACTTAAGCTCTCTATAAGCCTTAGTTTCTTTAACTCTAAAAGGAGACTTTAATACCTACCGAATAGGGCTACTGTGAGAACTAAATGAGATAATGCATAATCCTTAAACTGAGGCACACAGACATGTACTCAGGGATCTGTGAGGAATTTTCACTTGTATTGTTATTTCAACGAGAATCTTTTTAAAAATCTGACAGAAGCATATTCTGAATCACACACCTAGTATACAACCAAGCATTGGGACATGATTTTGGTGACTGTTTGCATTTGTCTCCTGGTCTAATGAGAAACAAAACAAACCCAATATGAAATTGAGGTATGTGCCCCAAGAGAAAGTCAACATTCACTATAATCAGTACAATACAATATTTTTTAAGAGCTCACAAGATAAACGTGGTGGGGAAATTGTGTCAAAGGACACGTGGCAGTACAGGCATAATGACATTAAAAAATCAATCGCGGTGCCCGGCCAGGCGTGGCTCAGCAGTTGAGCATTGAACTAGGATCCAGGCGATCGGGGTTCGATTCCCGGTCAGGGCACATGCCCGGGTTGTGGGCTTGATCTCCAGCAGGGGGCGTGCAGGAGGCAGCCGATCAATGACTCTCTCTCATCACTGATGTTTCTCTCTCTCTCCCTTTCCCTTCCTCTCTCTGAAAGCAATATATATTTTTTTTTAAATCAATCATGGCCCAGTGGCAGTGAGTGCTCTCCACTAGTGGAACAGGGTGTAGTTTTAACAGATTGTCATCTATTGTATCATGGCTTTTATTGGCTGTATTAAATCATAAATTCATATTCTGGTTATGAGGTTGTAGAAGAACTATAAGCATAAAGATTTTATGCCCAATTTTATCCTTATATATATGTAACATTTTAATGAAGATAACCATATCGTGGTTATGAAAGAGAATATCCTCATTTGTAGGAAATACATATTTAAGTATTTAGGATTAAAGAGGCATAGCTCCCACTTACTCTCAAATGTTTCAGGAAAAGTAACACACACATACCCGTGTGTGTGTGTGTGTGTGTGTATTTGTGTGTACACAGTAAGTCCTCACTTAACATCATCAAAAGGTTCCACAACGTTAAGTGAAATAATGCATAACAAAACCAATTTTACACAGGCTAATTGATATAAACAAGAGTTAAGTTCCTAGGCATCTCATCAACATTGTAACAAAATGATGTTGAACAAAACAATATTATTTGAGGATCTGCTGTGTATATATGTATGTGTGTGTGTGGAGAGAGAGAAAGAATGTGATAAAGGAAATGAGACATAAACAACTGGTGAGTCTGGTGAAAGGATAAGTGATAGCCAAAGAAGGGTCTAGTCCCTCCTTCTTAAAGATCCAGATCCAGAGCTCCTCTAGGAATACTATTAAACCAGTGGCTCTCATCTGGGAGAAGGGATCCAGCATCAGAACCACCCGGGAAGGCATTGTCAGGGATGCTTACAAATAGCCATTCCTCCTCTCTTGGAGAATCCCTGCTACGATGAGTGGCTGTCGAGATGGAAATGCATGATACCCTTCTCGGCTATTGAGGACATAAAGAATAAAAACCACAAATGCAGTGACCAAAGTCATCAAATTAGTCTACAAAGGATCATACTGGTGTGCTGTCAGTGTCTACTAGCAGTCTCAATGGAGCTAGGAGCACTCTTTAGGGAACAAGAAGGAGCTAAACAGGTTCAACCAAAGGGGAGTGACCATTTTCTAGAGCACTTACTCCAGAAATCAGGAACGATAAAGGCTCAGAATAGAGAGGAACTGCCTCTAATGGAGCAGTCATGTATGCTTACAATTACTGTGCCAAGTCCACTAGTGGTCTTCAAAGAAAACAATATAATGACATCATTCCCGTCCGGTCACCAATAATTCCATCATGTCTAATACTCTGGCTCACTGGCCCTGTGTTAGTCAAATCTTCCCAGTACACAAAGGGAGGAGCCGGAAATGTTTATCTAACAAAGGAGATCTAAACCAAATCATGTTTTTCAACTGCAGGTCTCAAATCATTAGTGGATCCTAGAAATCAATTTAATGAGTCATGACCCAACTTTCATTTAAATAAAGTAGAATGCAAGAATAAAACAGGTAACTCAAACGACGCTGTGCAAAGTCAGAGCAAGTACTGTTTCATGAAGCTTCTGTATCCATAAGGTCACTCTCTGAGTACAAGGGTCACAATGGAAACGCTTTTTTACCCTGTGCCATGGTCAAAAATGTTTGCAAGCCACTATATCAGAGGCCAAGAGGAAAGGCAGGAGAGTAAAGAGGAAAGGAGAGGAAGGGGGCAAAAATCAGGCCCAGCTCAAAGGAAAGTGCTGGCTAAATCACCGTAGCCTGGGCACACGGCAACTGGTTTACCTTACTGGCACAGAGGCTGACAAAGTCATTGTGATCACGGAGGAAAGAAGTTACTCTGAGGAAACTGTGTGTGAGTGCAACTGACTGTTATGTTACAACTAACTGGATAGGCCATGGAAATATTCCACACATCTGGGCATCAGTCCCCATGATCATAAAAGCTTCCGCTCCTAGGAATCCTTTCCTCAGAAGGAATACGGTAATTTATGCTTCATCAATTAGTTCAGCTTTCAAACACTGGCCAAATGAGGAGCTAGCGAATTTCTAGGAGCAGATGAAGCCGCACCACCTGCCAAAGCTGCCTTCCCTTCCTGTTCCCTCCACATCACTAACGCCAACTTTTGTTGTTGTTGTTAATCTTTACCAGAGGATATTTTTTCCATTGGAAAAAGGGGGGGGGAGGAGAGAGAGAAACACTGATGTGAGAGAGTGACTGTTTGCCTCTGGAGCCAGGGATCGAACCTGCAACCCAGGTACACGCCCTGGACAGGAATCGAACCCGTGACCCCTCGGTGCGAGGGCCAACGCCCTAACCGCTGAACCACACCGGTAAGGGCATTCACAACAACTTCATCCAGTTTTTTCTGATCGTATGCATACTCATTAGACCAGATCAAAAGTACTATCCCCTCCACCAAAACCCTCCAAAACAAGAAGAAAAAAGTCCAAAGATGTCTATAATAATTATTAACATATAGACAACATTTTTGAGACTTTTCTTACTGCGGTGCTGTCTTAAAATTATTCTAAGTGAGGAAGTCAGCAGATACAAGAGGATCTTAGAAGATACAAGAACAAAATGTGTACCAAAAATAAAACATTCTGTAAACATCACAATAAAACGAGGTATCATGTTGGAGATGCACGAGGTGTTGTTTTAAACATCAGAGTGTAAGTGTCCTGTCCTCGAATCCTGTCCAGTTTTGACTACTAAAAAACAGAACTGGAGAAAAGGCTGGAGTCTTCCAGCATTAATGATCACTTGAAAGGAGAGATTCCTCAAGCACAGGGAAGACTGGCAACCTCTCGTCGTATTTTTGTTAAGTACCTTCCAGGATTACCCCGCATGCTGATTAAATCAATGTCTCATGAGCAGTGGAGTGATTATTTTAAGTAAATTTATTCCTTCTAGGCCATCCAGATAAGCGACTATTGTGTTACTACAAAACCACCATTTCGCTATTGACTTTGGCGTTACAGTGTACTACTGAGATATTTCTTTTATTTTCCACTAGCAGACATAATGAAGTCTTAAGGCTATCAGGTATTATATACTCAGGTCCTATTAGGTACTGTTCTCTTCGAAATGCGAAAACAATAACATCTTCAAAAATGCCTAAGTTTTCGGTTCTCCGCGAGCAGAAGAAAAGGGAGTCATTTAGGTCACCTACATGAGTTGGGAAACTGATCTCCAAATAGTAGAACATTTTTCTGTTTGGAATCAGACACCCAAATCAGATTACACACACAAGACTTTTTTTAAAGCGCTGAGGAGAATGTTCAGTGTAAGAGCAATCTATAACAAAAGCGAAAATAGACTTAATCTACGGCCGCGAAAGCTGAATCGGGCTGAACAAGCCCAAATAGGTTCTTAAAAGAGGTACCTGAAAGACTGAACTTAATGCTCAACTTGGCCTATAAATTACAGGAGTTTTCACATACTTACGTTACTAGGTAATAGAAAATACAGTGAACGTCTGGTTTTTGAGCTCTGAGCTCTTCCGAGTGCTACACACAGCCCCACAGTAAAACTTTAAAAAGTTTCTCAAAACTGTTGCCTACATGTTAACAATAATACAGACATCTTTGGACTTTTTTCTTCTTCTTTAGATGTAAAAAATGGTCCCCCCAAAAGCTGAAACCATTACAAATGGGTTCCAGGATTATGCCAGCCCATTCCTAAACCAATTGGAATTACTGGAGTCCAAAGAAGAATATTCCAGAATAAAGTCTGCTCGATGGTCAGTCTAGCCTATTACATGAATACAGATGCGACATTTTTCCCGAATATTTTCCATCCACGGTCGGTTGTATCTGCAGATGCAGAACCCGCAGGTACAGAGAGCCGACTGTATACCTTTACTCTACAAAACACCGAGGGCTGTGTTCAACACAGGCGGAAAGTGAGAATTCCTCTCCCCCTTGGCAGTGCCCTTCTGCTTCTATGAAAACAGCTCTCCCAAGCTCTGGGCTCTAAGGAGGCCCTGTATCTCCATCGCCCAGCATACCCAGTCTACACACGGTAAGTTCACAAGCTCCACGAAGGCAGGCACTGCCCTGGTCCATCTATATATGCCCCGTACACATAATCATTCAGTCGCTGCTCACGGAACTGGAAACTACACACAGCCTCCAACCTGAACAGAGTAATCCTGAAACCGGGCTCCGGGAGAGAACCTGAGAAGGTAGCAGAAAAAGAAAAGAAACTCGCCCTCTACACTCAGGGTACAAAGGGCCACCCTGAGGTCATTCCTTCTATTTTCCATTTGTATAAACAGTATTTTCTTTTAATAATCCTAACTAAACATGGGCATCATCAAACAGAAATTCAAAATACCATCTTATATAAAAACTTCTAAATTAACTATATTAATGTGTAACAGTTTGTAACTATCTACCCAAGTCAGGAACATTTATTGCAATCTTAAGAGGAATAAAGGGGTTTTTTGTTGTTCAGATAAAAGCGTACAATCTGAGCTGCCTCTCCCTAGCTCAGTGTGCTTGGGAATGACACTTAACATCCCAGAGCTTCAATTTCCTTAGGGAGGAATAACTACACCTCACCACTGGGTAGTTATAGCCTCCCAACAATCAAAAGCTAAATAAATGTAAGTTATATACGAGGTTAGGGGAAAAAAAACACACACAAATACTTTAATGGTCATCTCATCCAATCACTAGTCTGAAGATAATCCCGAGGGGTGGTGGGGGGAGAGTGGGAAGATGCAGACACACTGATGGTGTATCGAAACCAGAGTAGCAGTGAGACCTATCAGAGAGCCAACAAGGCACCGAGAGGGAAGAGGGCAAGGGAGTCCCCGCGCCTTGGGAGTTGAGAGCTAAGGTAAGCACTATCTGCACAACAGCCCATCTAATCCTCACAAATACTTTGTCAGTAGGTATTATTTCATGTTACTAATGAGGACACTGGCTTAGAAAAATAAAAGTCTTAACAGCTAGTAAAAAGGCAGACCTGACATTTTTAAGGACATGTACTTCCAGCTGCCAACTCATTAACAACTAAACTGCAAAGTAGCTCTCATCTTCCAGAATTTATAATGTATCAATGCTCAACCTTTTATTTTTCATTACTATTTTAATGCGTAGGAAAAGAATATTCAAGCTTGTTCCCACGTAAAACAATTATTCTTGCAAATATTGTTCAGAGCAAACAACTTTAACTTTGAACAGAACATTGAAAAATAACTACACCTTGGGATGAGCAGGAAAATCACTGTAACACACTGTGGAATAACCTTCCAGTGTCGACGTTCCTGCTCCTTTTGCCCCTCCCCCACCAAATTAAGAATGTTTTTCCCCCAAATATTTGCTCTCTCTCTCAGCTATGGGAAAGGAATTTTCACAACTGTTTTTCATTATATGTACTGCACACTTCCAATGACAGGAATGGTCTTGGAGGATTTTTTTCCCATCTCTAGTTCTCTGACGGTCAATCTGTCTATCGACCAACACACATTTATCTAAACTTCTAGACACTAAGGAGTATCTCCTCCATTCCAGCCCCACTGGAGGAAGCTGGGAAGGAAAAGACTTCCTGGGGGGAACTGCTCAAGCCCCAGGATCCAAAGATAACATTGAAAGGACTTACATGTTCTGGCACTTGGAAATAAAATTAAAAATACCAAGCTGTTATCTCTAAGGAAAACAAACCAAAATTAACAGCATATAGCCACACAGCCACGTATAGAAATCCGTAATTTTATGACCGTGCAGGAGCAGGAAGGAGCACGTGAAAGAGATGCCTCACTTACGCTTCTCATCGTCAGCATGCACCAGAGACGCTGCCCTGGACAGAACATCCAACGGCGTCTCCATTCCTGGTTGGAGCCTACGAGGAAAGAACAAAAAGAGAAATAAAAGAATTTCACCAGAATTCGAAAGGCACTTTTAGAATGCTGGTCATTAACGACTGGAATGACCCCCCCCCATGAAACGCAGATCACTCTTCTGAAGGTGAAATTCTTCCCGTTCCGGGAAGAAATCGGACTAGGTTCAGAGGCACACAGAGGAAAGGGTTAAACGCCATTCGGTCTACTGAGCTAAACCTTGCCCCTTCCAGGAAGCAGCTCCTGTCGGAACTAAAAGAAGGGATATTGTGAATATTCATGCCCATGTTATTTGTGCTTATAAATGCTTATGTGTGCGCATGCTAACATGCCTGTACAGACATACGCCGTAAAAAGTCGTTTTCGGAACAAGGCAGCTCTGTGAGCATAGCATGACTACCAGTCTGAGGTTTTTGTTGTGGTGGCAAGTGGTTGCTGCTTTGTTAGTTTTAACAAAAATTACTAAGACGGAACCATTCTGTTCTTACGCCTCCTTTAGCTGACAGAGGCTCTGCGTGACCGTGGAGCGTAATGTATGCACTGTACTCATCACAAGCTGGTGAGTCAAATGGTATTTTAAGCCCAATAGGAACCTTGTAGAGTATGAAATGCAAATTTCAAAATGCAAAACAAGGGAGACATGTCTTGTAGAGTGCGTACTATCACCACCACCAATCACCAATTTATCTAGCATCATATTTTTAAATAAGCCTGGATTTTAATTTTTAATTGCTTTCTTAAATTATGCCATACCGATAAAAGCAAAAACAGCAAAAGATTTAAAGATGGTGGACAATCTAGAAAACCAGGCTACTTTTGCCCAGTTTCCTTCTCTGGAAAAATAGACACCCCCTATTAGTACAACAACGAAGGACATATATTAACTACACCCCTTGAAAGAGGCTCAGCCTTTAATCAGCATCCTTCAACATTTACTGAGTACCTGTATATGCAGTTACCAAACGTAGCAAAGCAGCCTTTCTTTATAATGTTCATACGTCAAGCATCTAAACATCAATTCTTAATCTTGCAACATGATTTCATTCAGTAAACGCCAGATATCTACCAGGTGCTAAGGCAGGAAAAATGAGCCCAGCCCAGTGAGGGCCTTCAAAGAGCTTTCAATCTGCAGAGTAGACATGCCTACAAGAAATCTAGCTTCAGGCAGTATTTTTCCAAAGTGTTTTGCACTGGATGTTCGTATCTCATAAGAAAAAAAGGTTTTCTATGATAAATAAGTTTCGGAAACACTTGAATAAACCAAATTAAGCAGCTTATTTTCTTTCCTGGGCTTCTGATATGCTGTTGCTTACTATGTCTTACACAGGGGCCAAGGCAAGTGGGGATGGCAGCTCTATGTACTCAAAACCTCTCAAGCCTCACTGGCCATTCTTCTTTTTTTTTTTTTTTAATATATCTTTATTGATTTCAGAGAGAGGAAAGGAGAGGGAGAGAGAGAGAAACATCAATGATGACGGAGTCACTGATCAAGCCCGCAACCAGGCATGTGCCCTGACCGGGAATCGAACCCTGATCGCCTGCATCCTAAGTCGATGCTCAACCGCTGAGCCACGCCCGGCCGGGCGGAAACATCTCTTAAGGAATACTTAGGGAAATAATGGATTAAGGCAAAACGTGCTCAGTGTCAAACAGTGCTATAAACTAAGTCCCAGAGAAATACAGATGAACTCTGAAGGCTCTGTGGAGAAACAGAACCCGAGCTGAGCCTCTGAGGAACACATAGAGCAGCACTCCAGAAGGGAGGAACATGAGCAGAATCCATTTAAGGGCTAGAAAAATAAACTGGGGAGGGAGAGGACGTAAGAGATGAAGATGGAACCATATCGTGGAAGGACTGAGGGCCGTGGAAGGATTTGGGCTTCATTTTGCAGGCACAGAAGGAGCCACTGAGATCTCAGAGCAGAAAAATAACTCGCGCATCTACGTGTTCTTGTGCAAATTATTCTGGTAGCACTGTGTCGAATGGAGTAGCGCCATTCTACAGAAAGGGAGCCAAAGGCAGGGTGGGCAATTTGAAAGATACAGCTCTGTGGCACGCGGAAGGTAATGGGACATTATCACAGAGCAGTGGGGTGAGACAACAGAACTGACAGCTTGAAAGTCTTCAGACGCGAGACTGAAGACTCAGAGAGACTGGATGGGCAGTGGTCATAAACCAGAGTCAATTTCTTCTTTTTTTCAGAGACAAGGAGGGATGAGTAAAATCAGAGGTCTAAGAGAGAAAAAGGAGTGATACAGTCCTAATCTCTTATGTAAGATAGGAAAGATCATCTCCTGTGAGTAAGGATTTGTAAACTTGTTCAAAGGTGGAGAAAACAAAGGATGGTTTGGAACAGACTGATAGGAAAAGGTTTGCTGAACTCCCAAGATCTCAGTTAACATTCTCTTCATCTAAGCCAGTTTCCTATTCAGGCAAGATTTGGGTTTAAAGTCTTTTATTTTGATTAAGGAAAATGATGATAAGCATTCTACTCCTTAATGCAGTATCTAGACTCCAATTCCTTAATTTCTCCATTAGGCTGAAGAAGTTCAACGCTTTCAAAATTCTAAACCAAAATAGATACATGTTAACATATGCCTTAAGAATGCAGAGAAGTGTTATGCATAGAAACAAAATATCAAAGTATAAAAATATCAAAGTATAAAAATATCAAATGGCACACAGAAGTAGACCCAGAATTCTAGCATCTTAGAAGATTAGATACTTAAGTTTATTCAGAATCCATGAAATACAATCACCTGAGCAACTTATGTTCAAAGTAGGTAGCAGATAAGAAATCAGGTGTTAAAGGTTCAACTGCAAAGCACCTGCCATCTGCTGCAACATTATTAATGAAACCAATTTTTATTGCACAATTATTCTGAGTTCAGCAAAGCACTAAGAAGAGAGGTTGAAGAGAACAGAAGATATGACCCCTGCTTTTAAGGAGCTCTCTTGTTCGTAAACCTAACGTATGTGGAACAGGATAACCATAGACAAATTTAAAAGAGCATAATAAAAGACTAAATATAATTTACAACCAAAATGTGCATTGTGTAATAAAAGAGACATCGGGGTCAGTGAAGCGGTTACCTTGTGAACATCTACTGTTAGGTAGGTGTGTAATGTGCCTGTGTACGTGCATGTGCGTGCACACATGTGTGCATGTGTGTTTCAAAAAGCCACAGCAAAGGCTTCCTTCCCCCGTTTCTCTCCCCTGGGCGGTCACTCTCCTCTCTGGCCTCTCTTACTCACCTGTGGATCACGCTGTTTGATATTTCCTGCGTGCAAGGAAAGGCACAGAGGCAGGAATGAGAAGCTGGGACAGGGAGACAGACCAGCCAGCCGGTAAACGCTGAAAAATCTTTGTTAAGCAGAAGAAGCTGTTTGGGTGAGCATGATGTGGACGTGGCAGACCACGGGAGGTGACCCAGGCAGGTTCACACTGAATGTAGTAGGCAACAGGCAGTTATTATCAGCCCCCGAGCAGGTTGGTGATATGACGTTACTGATATTTTAGCTCGGCAGTTCTGGGGAGGGTGGTTTGACTTGAGGGAGTGAAGTGGGCAGTCACTGGAAGCAGATCAGTTGGGAGGCTTCTGTAGGAACCAGGTGTGAGATAAGGGCCATAGGGCTGGTAGTGACACAATAAAACAGGTGGGAGATGTAGACAAGGCACCAGGCAGTATCCAGCCACAAAAGACCTAAGCAAATAAAGGTAAAAGGTAACAAATTTTTTTTGCAAAGTCTTCTGAATTTTATGTCTTGTCTAATATCACAGCCCAATAAAACATTAGTAATGCGGTGGAAAAAAACTAGTTACAGTATTTGATGGAGGGACACACTATACTGGGAGGCAAATTAGAACGATGGCTATTTACAAGGATGATCTTTGGAAGCCGATCTGAGTTTACATCAGCTCAGTTTCTTTCTGTCTGTGCAATCCTGGGACCTCTGTGTATCTGTTTCCTCATCTGTTAAATGAGGGTATTAATATTATTACCTCCCTCATAGGGTGTTATGAGAAGTGAATGGGCTTCAGGTGTATTAAAATAATTATTTGTCAAAATATATGCAAGCATGTTAAATGAATTGCAAATGACAGTAAATGTATTTTTAAAAAGACAGGGCACTGGCCACTACTTTTAGAGTAATCTGGGAAGATTTCTCTGAGGAGATGGATGAAAGCTGAGACCTAAAAGATGAGAGGAATTAACATTATGAGGGGAAGAGGGAGAAAATAGCATTTGGGGAAAAGAAAAAAAAACAGACCAAAGCTGGACATGTGGATGTGGAGGAGTGCTGTGGCCTGACCACAGTTCAGGGAGCCAGGGGAGAAGACAGGAGGTGAGGTGGGAAAGTGGGCAAGGGCCCAATCGTGCAAACCCTTAGATTTTATTCTAAGCCACAGAAAAGCCCTTGAATGGTTTGAATGGTTTTAAGTAGGGGAGTGACATGTCTGGTTTATTTTATATCCTTTATGAACCAAAAATCATCTACTACCTTTTGCATAAGATTATACATCTAGAAAATAAATCTAAGTACATCCCAATAGTTTTTTCATCTCTTTGGTAGTTTTTATGAGATCATGATAACCAAAAATATAATCACTCAAAATGCTAACACCTGGGACACAGTAACATTAAAGCGAGAGGGACGCGCTTCTGGAAAAAGACAAAGTGCATTTGTAAAGGTGTTCTACGGTGCTGAAACCCATCTTTGGTCTATCCATTCACCTTCTTTAATGGTTGTTGTCAACATGAATATCAGTCACAATGACTAGAACATACATTTTGTTTTGTGATTTCTTTTTCAAGCAACAGTCACGTGTTTCCTCTGCCAGCCCACATTCCTTTCCTCGGACTCCCTCACCTTTAATAACATGCTCTTCCAAATAGCTTAAGGTTGGGAATTAGAGAACAATAGCTGTCAATCCTAAAGCTACTAAAATTTAGGGGAATTCAGTGCTAATGACAAGCTCAGCTATAAATCTGAACACCATTATTTTGGCCTTCCACAAAGAACGGTCCCATTTTGATCAACAAGGAACAAGAGCACCTATCCGGAGAACAGACGTATGGGATATATTAGATTATATTTTTTTCAGGCAAGGGAATGGAATTTCAAGGTATGCTATGGAAGCGTTCCAAGGAGATTTCCAAGGAGATTTCCAAGGTGACAGCTACAGCACTAGGCTCGCCTTACTGCCCGGCTCTTCCAGCAATAGTGGCTGACTACATTATAGTGAAGAGAGTAGGAGAACAGAAGCAGGAGGTGGAACGGGAGAAGCACATTCACACCTCCGGATGTTCCTGCCACACTGTCACTTCACTAGAAGCCAGGAACACGAAGACATCACGCTCCTGGGATACTGATGGCATCTTCAACTTCCAGATGCACACTCTTCGGAGTCCCCAGCTCCTGTTGGCCCTGTTCCGTCCCTCTATCCCCCCCGCAGGACCACCTCTTGGGCTAACCCAGCGTGGCCTCGCGAATCAAATACAACCATGGGACAAGCCTACAAGCACGACCTGGAAAACTACGGCACAGGGTGTATGGTCCTTTTGACTGTCAAGAACTTAGAGGCTTTCATTGGCTATCTCCTCTCTCTATTGAATATTTATGGATGATACAGAAAAGGAAAAAGAATCGTAGTGCCCTGGAGCAATGTACACCGAATGCAACCAGACTAGGGTTGATGTGGCTAGCTGTCCATCTGAGAGAGAGGAAATAAAATGTCAGACCAATCATCACCCCATTCTGGAGGCCACATGCAAGCACAGCTTCAGGTACATGAGGTAAACGTGTGTTAACATCCTCGTAGCTGTTCTTTCCCACAGTGTGTCCTCACTGCGCCCCCCCCAACTTCTTGCAACACACGTTCTTCCTGTTCTTATCCAATTCTCACACCATCCTCTCTGTTCTTCCTGCTAAAAATACCTCTCATTTGTGTAAGACTTTTTGTTTCTCACACTTTAGCGTCTGTTAATGTCAGCTGAGCCGGGACTTCACCGCAGTTTGAGCCCTACTTCAGCCTTTCACTCATGCAATCAACAACGAATCGCTGAAAGGCTATTTTGTTCTAGGCTTTGCTCTAAATGCCCAACGCTACATGTACGGGCCAGTCATTTACTCTCTCCAGGCCCAAGTTTCCTCACTTAAACAAAATCACACTAGCAGTGCCTACTTCACTGTTCACAAGCTCGGCATGTGGTGTAAACGATACAACGAAACTAAAAATGCCTTGTGAACTCAAATAAGAAATGAGTGGTTTTCATTCTGCCTCTACCACCAACTTACAGCTGTCTAGCACATACTTTTCAAAAACACAGTCACATAAATTAGCTCATTGTATTCTCACTACGTGTTGACCAAATACGATTATTAGTATTCTTCTACAGGTGAAAAACCGAGGTATAAAGAATATAAGTGACTTCTTGAAAAAGCTAAGACGGGAACCCAAGTCTCCTGACTCACCATTAAATGCCATTTTTACTATTCTTAAGCTGATTTTCATCAAGTCCTTTTGGAGAAAAGCACGATTATTAAGTTACCAGAACAACAAAAAGAACCTCCCCTCAGCAACCAAGGCAGGACGGCTAGTCTGTGCCCTTTCTCCTACACCTTGAGACATATATCAGGCAATAACCTGGCAGTTTCTAAAGTAAGCAAAGGGAAGCAAGCCCTCTCCTCTCAGACATACAAAAACCATGCCTTATTTTACTGTCTTTGAACAGAGACAGGCATGGAGTCACACCAATAGTAACCAAGACCAGTAAGAAGATGGTGAGAGTGGGACAAACAGCACAGACTGCCAAGCCATTGGACTCCGGAGCCACAGCCACACAGGAATTAAGCATAAGCCCCAAGGACTTCAGGCTCCAAGAACAGGCTCAGTGCAAGGAAGGACTGCCTCGACTTAGTCAAGATCAAGAAAACCTGTTAACCTGCAGTAGATAACTGTTAAGGTTATCCAAAAGGATGTCCAAGAATTCAACTTAACTCTGATACGATCTACCAGGAGATAAAATCAGATCCCACAGGTTAAGGACTCAATCCCACAAGGCTGCCCTCCACTTCAGGCATCAGTCACAAGTCCATGTTGTCATCTGTGCTTCTGACAAACTTGGCTATAAATATAATAGGTTCTCACAACTCTCTACTTGGGTTCAATTAATTTGCTAGAGTGGCTCACAGAACTCAGAAAAACATGTTACTTACCAGTTCACTGGGTTATTGTAAAAGGAACAGCCAGATGAGAGAGATATGTAGGACAAGGTATGTGGGCAAAGGGCATGGAAGCTCCATGCCCTCTCCAGGCGCACCACACTCTTTCCCGAACCCCCTAGTGTTCACCAACCCAGAGCCCTCTGAACCCCATCCTCTTGGAAGGTTTTTATGGATGGATCCTTTGCTAATCCAGCTCTCCTTATCTAGGCATGTCCCAGGCATGAATAATTGACCCATATTGCCATTCATTATATAGGCATAATTGATTAAACCATTGGCCATTGTCTATAGAATCAATCTCCAGCCCCTCTCCCCTCCCCAGAGGCGAGTGTGGGAATGAAAGTTCCAACCTTCTAATAACACAGTTGTTTTTCCTGGCAACCAGCCCCATCCTCAGGTGCTTCCACAAATCGCCTCATTCACATAACAAAAGACACCTTTGTCATGCTCAACAACACTCAGGAAATTCCAAGCATTTGGGGAGCTGTGAGTCATGTACAGTGGATGACAAAATATATACAAAAAAATATATTTTGGTCATGAGTATTTATTCAAAATACTCTTTCCATAGTCATACTACCAAAAATAGAACATAAAGAGATGGATCCTTTGCTAATCCAGCTCTCCTTATCTAGGCATGTCCCAGGCATGAATAACTGACCCATATTGCCATAGTCTGAAGCCCCACGCATACCAAGTACAATGGTCAGAAAGACCTGGTCAGATTCTGCTTACATTCAATCTCTTACTTTTACACATAATCATTCCTGAAAATTCATCTGAAGGCCAAATGTCTAAAATCTGAACAATATACCCACATGTTTTATGCTTATTTCCAGAGAATTAAAAATATATATGTGTAAAATCCCTAGTTAGGTTTCTTTCAGGTGCTGTCAACCTCAAGCATAAACCCCAAAACGAGAGCCAGCTGTGTTGGCAGTTCTTCCAATGCCTTAGGACACTAATCAACTTGGTAAATTGATATAGGCGTGTACCCTTCTCATGAGGGTTTAATACCCCTCCAGTGAAACCTCTGCAGGAGGCCGGCCATGGGCTGGGCATCCAACAATCTCTTACATTCCCAGCGGGACACATTATATATCAGGAACAAGGTAACCTCGGGTGCCTGCCATCAACTCAGCTCTGTCTTTGCTCAGCTACACCTCCCAGCACATCAAGAGACTGAGGTACCAGTTAGCTTAGGCTACCACTCTGGATGGAAACCCATGAATGAATGAATGAATGAATGAATGAATGAATGAATGAATGAATGAATGAATGAATGCTCAACCAACCACTTTAGGTGTTCTGATGCTAAAATGGCCCAAGACTTGACTCTATAGACAAAAGGAGGCAGGGGTGTGATATTTAGTCATCTTGACCTGGGCAACAGGAGCTGCCAAACAGTGCCTCCACGCACTAACTAAAATCCTTGGTTACTATAAAATAGTTTGGTATCAGTGTAAACTGCGCAAATGCACGGACTATATGAAAGGTGACCATGGGTCAGTGGAGGGCCACCTATTTAGGATTAAAGCTGCAAAACCAAACTTTGGGTAAAGCCTATTTCGTGACCTTTATGTGAGGCTGCCCAGTGCTGGTGTAAAATTCTTACTGCTGGCTGAGGTTCACCCATCTCCCTGTAGTATCCCCTGGAAAGTAATGTATGCTGGGCCCACACTGACACCACTGTGCCCAAGGAGGAAAAATAAAATTCACATGTGGACTCTTTGAGCAGACTACCAATTCCCACCATTTTGCAACACTGTTGTCAAATAAAAATGAAGTATCCTTTTCTACCTCATATTTAGGCTATTGTGAATCTGCCTCATTTTCAAGACCTCAGCCTTGTAGAGCACATGAGAAATAAGAGAAACTCAGGCATTGTTAGTTTACTCTGGATATGCTTGTTCTTGCCATTATTTTATTTGGATACTTAGACTTTCCTATTCACAAGCACTGAGGTGCCTCATCCTCTCGGGGACTTGTTACTCCCAAGAATAAGATACATGAATTTGCACCATAATCCGAGTTGGCAAACTTCCCATCATACCCCAGATCTAACTGCACTGTTCCAAAATCCAACTCTCAGCCTAGTCAGAGCCTAGAAAAAGTCTTCTAACCCGTGATACATTGTATCATTAGGAAGCACTCTAGTTCTCTACATCCGTAAGTGCCGTCAATTCTCATTATTCACAGTAGTTATGTTCTATAAAGTCTCTGTGAACAATGAATTAGCAAATACCGAACCATTACTCCTAGGGGAAAGACAGGGTTAGGTCCCTGCAAGCCTCTGGTTACAACATTTTTGTCAACTGATCAATACATAATCTTGTTTTACGAGTGTTTCTATTTAAAGGCACCTTATTTGATATCTGTTGTTGATTCATTAACACTGAACTCCCAGCCAAAAGCACGACAACTCATGCCTGGGCAAAGCTTATCTAATGCACTTATTTTTCATGTAAGGCACATTATAGCTTTTGCTCTTAGGAGCACTTGACAACACTTCAGTATTATGCTTGTGGGCCATTTTAAACAGCAAAACCACCGACAAAAAAGCCCCCAAATGAGGAAACCATGGCACTCAATAAACAGACCACAAAAACATACTTGTTTACAGTATGAGAGCTGAAACGAGGAGGCAGAGCGCTGCTTTGTTCAATCTCGCCTGAGAGCATGCATTTCAGAGACTCACATTTTGTACCACTCTGAGCATGTGCATGAATGACTGCAAAAGTGCTGCAAATACTGATTTGGGAATCATACAAAAATTTTAATAAACAGACAAATTCTCAACTACGGAGTCCGCCAAAAATGAGAATAATGAAGACCAACTGTGTCTTTATCACACCTGCGGCATGAGATATAAGATTTTCCTCCCTTGCAAAAGAGCTATAATGTAATCCAGGTAGAAAGAATTTTTCTGGTGTTAGCACCCCCCCTTCCCATCCTTGGCAGTTTATACTAACAATATCTTGCAGTCCAATTCCTAAACTGCTGTTGCTTTAATATGGACAGATCCTAAATGGCTACAGAATGACTGATTGGCAGCACTTATTTGTCTCTTTGATTAAACTACCACATATAGATTCATTCCATAACTTTAGATGGGCTCCCTAAAAGAATCACTAATCAGCCTCAGTTCACATTTCTTGCATAAACTTTTTAACACATTTACAAAAAAACTTGCCCTGTCACCAGGTTCTCATAGCTGCAACAGCTTATTTAACACAGGCCAAAAACAGACAACTTGATGTGTTAAAATCGCCACTCAGCGTTAGAATTTTGGTTACATTAGAACTCTACCAATGTACAGGAGTGGGCAAAAGTAGGGTAATAATAATAAATACAATAAATAAATAATACAAGAATAAACTGCTTTGCATACTCACAACCGGAAACCTACTTTTGCCTACCCCTGTATTTGACTTTTACCTCCTGAACTTACACTTCTTATTTTATTAAGTCATGTTCAAAATTGCAAAACAACTTTTATTATGGTTATTTTATTTATTTGATTAAGGCAAACTAAAAGCTGCACAGCAAAACTGTCCAGGAGAGATACCTGAAAAGACACAAAGTAAAATCTTTCTTTGGATTTGTTTTGGTAACCACCACAGAGAGGTTGGTAACAAGGCTGACTCCATAAGGAGATAAAAGGAATTTCCCATTACAGAACTCTTATCAAACGGAACATTTAAAAGTGAAAGTTTTAGTTTCATAATTATCATGTCCGTTAAAACCTTAAGGTAAAGTCCTGGTCCTCAATCAGTTGGAGGTAAGTGGCAACGGCTGTGTTTATGAAGCTCTCACATCCTCAAAGACTTTTATAAATAACACAAATACTTTTCAAAGCACATTATTCCCTCTAATTCCTGAAACTCTGTAATGTATCGGAACAGATATCATCACCCCCTTACAGAGGAAATAAAGCCCAAAAGTTAAATAGAAGTAACTTTTTCTGGTCCCAAACTTACTAGGTGAAAAAATCAAGACTTGAACTCAAGTCTCCAGAAATAAACCAGAGCTGTTTTTACAACAACACACACAGTTTTGGAATGTAGTTCATGGCTATTTATAGCAGAATTATTTTCTTAATTGTATTGTGTTTTGGTCAACACAAAAATTAGTTTGCATTCCCTTCCAAATGGAAAGCAAAGGCAGGCTGCCCAGAAGTGTGAAAAAACCATGGCTGGGGAAATCAGCCTGAGATACAAATTTTGCCAAAATTAAACAACAAACTGAGGGGTTTACACCATTTCTACCATGGGGGAGGTGACTTTTCAGCCAGATGAGACAAGAAATGCAAAGAAAACTCACACACACACACACACACACACACACACAAAACTATGTCTTGAGTATGAGACAACAAACTTCCTAGTAAAGTATTTCTAAACCCATTGTTTAAAATTAGAGCACTGGCATTTAGAGATGATAAATACAGCCTTAAGGCTGCTGACCCCAAAGCTCTCTTTAAACTGCTCAAGCTAAACCCCTCACAGTCATGCGCAGACTTCATTAGCTGCAAGCAGGAAACAATATTACAAGTCTGTGGACTCCAGAGACTGGAACAGAGTTGAAGTTTGGTATGCTAAAACGGTGTGCCAAACTGACCTTTAAATACCAACAGAATAATTAACACTTAATGTTTTTGTGTGTTCAGAGGAAACAGTTGCGAGCCTTCATTTTCATCAAGGTAGGCTTGGGTTTAGGAAAAGATATTCAAACTCGACAAACCTGGCGGTAGGACCTTATAAGTAAAGGGGGGGAGCCAGCTGCTGATAAAACGAGAAGAGCGATCTCCACCCCCGGCCCGCAGGCTGCTGGTTCTTATTAACCAGAGAAGGAAATACAACCAGCAAACATACAGCACCCGTGATCAAAGTGAAACCGATTTTTTAATCACCTAGCTTAAGTAGACGAACACATGCCAGTAAAGCGTATAAAACTAAGTTAATAGCAAAAGCAAGTACTGTCATCCTAACCTAAGACATTTAAATTTCTCAGCGGAATGAATCAAAGGAGACTTTAAGCCACACACACAAAACGAGGAGAGACCTTTTGCTTTTCGGCGAGGCCTGCACTGGGTGCGGGAAGTGTGTGGTGTGGTTTTGAGGGGGGGGCAGGAAGCCTACAGAGAGGGGAGAGCCGGGCCCCAGCCGCCCATCCCCAGCTCCTTCCCGCGGCCCCGCAGCACTGCCCTCCAGCGCCGCCGGCCGGGACCAAAGGGGATGCGGGGCGCCGGGCCCACTTCCTGGCCCCGCGCCTCCCACTCCCAGGACGCCTTCCACTCGGGACCCCTCCAGGAGCTGCACCTCGCCCTCGGAGAGCCGAGACGCTTCGGTTCCCACCGGGAGCCTCAAGTTTCCCCGCAAGGACTAGCCACCGTCTCCTGGCAGGCGGGCGCCCTCGGTCCCGATCCGCGCCAGCCTGACCGAGTCCCCGGTAGGCCACCCCCCGCCCGGCCTCGGTCCCGCCAGCCCGCCCGCCCGGTTCCCCAGCACTCACCGCCCGGCGGCTCTGGGCGCGCCCGCCTCGGGCCGGCAGGGCCCCGCGGGCACGGGGGCGGGACCGCCGAGAGCGCGGGGCGCACTCCGGGGGCGCGCCGACGCAGTGGCGCGCTCGCGCCCGCGCTCCCGCACCGACCCCCCTCCGCACACCCACACGCACAGGCGGACGGCGCGCGCAGGGCCGGCTCGGCGGCGGACGCGAGCGCGGGAGCCCGAGGAATCCCTGGAATGAGGCGCCGCCCGCTCTCTCCGAGGCTCTGCCGGCCTCTGCCCGGCTCCGCCAGGCCCCGCCCCCGCCACGCCCCTCCCACCGAGCAGGTGGGGCCGAGCCCAGGTGAGCCCGCGTGAGCCCGCAGGTAGGCGGGCGCCGGGCGCAGCGCGCGGGGAGAGGCTCACTTCCCCTCCCCCGCCGCCGCGCGCCCCGAGGCGGCTCGCACCTACCGGGCGGGTAGCGACGCGCTCCGGGAGCCAACGGCCAACAAGGGCCTGGTGCGGCGCTGGGCACCCCCGGAGGAGCCTCCGTCTCCCACACCTCCCGTCCTCAAGGCCCCGCCAGTGGGCACACACCCTGCGTGCACCCGCACAGACACAAACCAACCTTTCCCGTGCTCCCCGGTGCCTGCTGCCGTGGGCCAGGCATGTTCCTCACACGCACACAGCCGCTCTCGCGCCCGTGGACCCCAGCACACGTGACACCGACGTCCCCGGGCGAGCCACGCTCCGTACCCATTGCCCCAGCCGCCCCTTCACCGCCCCAGCCAGCCAAGGGTCGGCGCCAGACGTGCAGCGCGTCCGCCGCGCCCGGCTACCCCCCGCGCCGCCCCGACCTCCGGCACGGACCCGCCGCGAGGGCCGCCCGCGGAGGGCGCGCAGACCCCTCCCGCGCCCGGCTCCCGGCGCTGACACCGGCTCACCGCCAGCCCGCGGCGCACGCGGGCCCCCGCCCCCCCGGGCTCCACGCTGCACGCGGCGCCGACCTGGGGCCCCAAGCACCCTCCCCGCCCCGCACACGCGACCCAGCCGCGCGGCCCAGGCGGGCGGGCGACCCCACGTACCTGAGGGCGCGGGGCGCACTAGCTGGTGGAGGCGGGAGCTCAGGTGCCGCGGGCTCAGGACGGCCGCTGCGGCGCAGGACGCCCGGGGGCGGCTCGGGTTCCTCCCATCACAGCCCTTCACACCCGCCACCCCACTTTCACACACACACGCGCGCACACTCACGCCCGGCGCTCCGCAGCGTCTTTCCCCCTCCCTCGCCCACAGGAGGAAGTCCCGGAAAATCAAAACAGTGTGGGAGGGAGGGAGCCGAGGAGGGAGGGACGGAGGTCCCAGGGGAGAGGGTCCCCCGCAGCCGTTCGCGCGCACCAGTGTTTGCGTGTTTGGCAAACTCCTGGAGCCCACAGCTCAGTCTGCTCGGAGCTATGCGGGGGGGGGGGGGGGCGCGGAGGGGGGGGCGAGGGGGAGGTGAAACATTTCTAATTGGTGCAGGTTCTTATTACAGCAGCCGTGTAGACATGTGACCACGAAAAGAAAAGGCCTGTCTTTAATTTTTTCCTGTCATTCTCTAGAGATTTAGTGGTGGGGGCTGGGGGTGGGGTGGAACCCCCCCCCGTCCCGGGCAGCCCTTCCCCATTGTTTTCTCATTCTGCCACAATTAAGAAAACATTTGCTTAACATATCCAGCCGTTAACTTCATAAAATAAATAGTCAGAGACTGGACTTCCTCTGGTTTGCTTTAGATGGCTTCATGTTGCGTCTCCTAGCTGCTTTTCTCAAGCCTCAGCCATTATTGGGGGGCTCCTGCTACATACAGGGCTTTCTCTGGGAAAGGGCTCTGCAGAGAGGGAATGATAACCGTAAAAACAAATACCAGCTTACATTAAGGCTGGGGGGAAATGCTTTGCAGTTTTCAAACGGTTTTCCCTTCTATTACCTCATCCCCACACGTAAAGTCACAGCACATGAACTTTTTATCTTAGCCCCCGTTGGGCCTTCCTAGTTCCATTTTACAGAGAGAGTGGATGGTTTGCCTAAAGCAGGCAGAGGCATCGGCCGAACCAGAGCCCGGGTCTGGTGGCCCCTTGTGAAATCCGCTCTCCTCCACCCCACGCAGGGCCACCGTGAACCGGGCAACCCAAGTGACAAGCCTACCCGAGCACAGCTGCCCCTTCTCGCCTGGTTCCCAGATTAAAATTCACAGATTAAAGCCAAGAGGCTCCCAGTCTTCCCGAAGGTATTTTTACTTAGACTCCATTTTAGTTCGTCAATAGTCTCAGGCTGGGGGGCTGGGGGAGGCCCTAAGAAAGATCATAAAGAGGTTGTCATCCTGCCGTATTAGGACAGTGAATGAGGAAAGAGTGGGGACTGCTTGGGCAGATTTCAGGGAGTGTGACAAGATAGAAAAAGGGCCTTAGAGTCGGAAGACCTGGATTTGAATCCAAACCCCACCTCCCTTAGTTAGAGGACTTTGGGTATATTATCAAGCCCAGCTTTCTCATCTGTAAACTAGAGATAATTTTTACCTTGAAGAGCCATTGCAGGGACTAAGGACTAGGCCACCTATTCAATGAATATTCACATCTCCCTCCTCTCTTCCCGCCTTTGTCCAGTCCTGCCGGGACACCTCTATAAGCAGGGGCCCACCTTAATCGTGGAGGGACAGGAAAATGATCTGCCCAGACAGTGCAAATGAAAAATGATAGCAGCAACACTACAACTGCACGTTTATAAAAAGGCTCTGGGGTTTACAAAGTGTTCCCACATATCATTATCTCATTTGATCTTCATGACAACTCTGCCATCTGTATGCTGCTAAATGATTTTTGTTTTTTGGGTCAGCGTAGAGGTCCTAACGCTTCCTCTTTAATTTCCATCACAGCTGAGCGCGAACCTCACTCTGCAGATAAATCATGGGGACAGAGGCCCTTTTCTCATGGATGTGACCAGTCTTCGACCTCTCCAAGGATTAATCTCACTGCTTCCCTTCCATCAGCATGAATGTGCCTTTGCTCTGGCAGCATCTACGCAGGATTGTTTTAGTCTGGCTGTTTTAGTTGTGCCGAGTAAAGACGCACTCAGGTTAACATAAGAAAATGGGGGGGCGTGCTGTCAAGATGTGGACTGGAACTGGAGCATGTCCGATACATAGACTATTCACACATTGGAGTATTAGCAGCCTAAACAAATGACTTACAGTGACCTGCAATAATAGGGACAAGTCGTGAGAATATTGAGTGGAAGAAAAAAAAAGTAAGTTCTAAAAGATGGCATAGAGTGTAATATACAATTAGTAATGTGAAGAAAATGAAAAACAATTGTATGCGTACATATACCTGCAATAAAACTATATAAAAAGGAAGTAAAGAAATAAGTATGCAAAGATGCAGAATGAGGGTTACCTAGGGAGGGGACTGCATGGGGTGGAATCATTTGGTTAGATGAAGGTTACTGTCAAGGTCTTGGTTTTGGGCTGATATTTGCACAACAGTGTGAATGCCACTGAACTATACACTTAAAATGGTTAAAATAGTAAATTTTATGTTATGTATATTTTACCACAGTAACCGCTCCTCAGCCTTTTGGCTGAGATCAAGTGCAGTATTTTACCACAGTAAAAACATATATATATATGGAGTTGAAGGGGGAAATGGGGAAATTTCTTTTTTTAAAAAAAATATATCTTTATTGATTTCAGAGAGAGGAAAGGAGAGGGAGAGAGAGAGAGAAACATCAATGATGAGAGAGTCATTGACCGAGCCCACAACCCGGGCATGTGCCCTGACTGGGAATCAAACCCTGATCGCCTGGATCCTAGGTCGACGCTCAACCGCTGAGCCACGCCCGGCCGGGCAAAATGGGGAAATTTCTAAAAATAAAAATTAAAAAACCTACTTAAGTAGCTAACTATGAAAATAAAGGCAGGCTGTACATTGACCACTGATAAGAATGTGATTCACACCAAGGGTTTTGTAAATGCACCAGAAGTTTATTTTAAAAAATAAAAATAACCCAGGAGGAGAAACTAGATCGCCACTGAGTTGATCATGATTAGGGCTGACTGATGTGTGCGGGGGGCGGGGGGGGGGGGTTGTTATACTGTTCTGTCTACTCTTGCATATGTTTAAAATTTATTATATTAAAACATTAAAAGGAAAAGAAAGTCCAGAGGACAGAAGGATGCTGCATGGAGCATTGTTCTGACCCTCCTGTGGGCCACGAAGCCGTTGGCCGATCTCCCTCTCTGTTTCTTTGCGCCTCCCCTGGTTCAAGTCTTTCTCATCTCTCTACAAGGAGCTTCCTCGTTGCTTCGGCTCCCTTATTACTGTCTCTATGACCCCTTTTGGCTTTTGCCCTCGCTGGTGCCTGACTCCTTTCATCCCTTCATAGTTCAAATTGCTCAGAGAGAGAATCCGATTATTCTCTTTGACTAATCCATAGAAATGGCTGCAATCTGATCTACCTTGAAGCCGCGTGTCCATGAGGCTCCCTGAAATGAGCCATGGCCCAGTGATGAGAAAAGGGAGAACTCGGGGAGAGGCCGAACTACGGGGTATATAACATAGCTGCGAGCAGGCGGGGGTGGGACAGCAGCAAGACTGCGATGACCAAATGCAGCGTGAAATGAAAGGCTCTAAGGAGTTTAATTAGGTAAGAATAAGGTCTTCACCTTCCTGATCACTCCTTAGGGTTTTTTAAGGATCCCCAGTTAGTATTGTAAAAATTAATTTTCCACACCAAATCCCTAATAAGTAGTTTATTTTTCCATTTGCCCTCCCATGTCATGCTTTCAGGAGGGGATTAAGGGAAACACCAACAGCTGCCAGTCTGAAATGTGCATACGCAGTGCACAGATTCTCATTGTTCTCAATGCTCTACCCCGTGTCCCTTTGCTTATAATGTGCTCACATGAATCCCTTCCTTCCTTCTCTTCCTTCCAACTTGTTCCACAAAGAGCACAGAAGATGTGGGTTCTAGTTCAGACTCAGTCTCTAGGTGAGAGTGTGAGCCCATGGAAATCATTTTACACCTCTGGGTCTAAGGCTCCATATCTGTGAGGAGCTCAGACCAGTTCAGGTTTGGGACACAGGTTTCGTCTTGAGCACCAGCTCTGCCTGGAGCCTTTCTTAAGAAGGACTCTAGCCCGGCCGGCTGTGGCTCAGCGGTTGAGCATCGACCTACGATCCAGGCGATCGGGGTTCGATTCCCGGTCAGGGCACATGCCCGGGTTGCAGGCTCGATCCCCAGTTCGCGGCATGCAGGAGGCAGCCGATCAATGACTCTCTCATCATTAATGTTTCTATCTCTCTCTCCCTCTCCCTTCCTCTCTCTGAAATCAATAAAGATATATTTTTTTTAAAAAAAAAGGACTCTAAAACCATACTTGAGGTTCAATAAAAAAATTTAAAAAAAAAAAGAGCATCAAGATTGATGAGCAATGTCTGCTATGGGCTGGGGATAGGAACTGGTGAGCCAGACGCTCGACATTTTTTAATCTAGAAGAGCTCTAAAAACCCCTTCTAGTGATAACTTCCCTCTTTTCTCATAGAGTGAGAATAGGTGAATTTCTACTTTTCTGGGGACCAAAGTAACCAGTGGAAAAACCCAAAGGATATTATTTCAATGAGAGAATACAGAATAAGAAATGATCTAAAATGACAATACTCGACATTTACTGAGCGTACTTCCTATGATCCCCGCACTGTTCTAAGTGGGTTAAGATGATTATTTATGCCTTACAAGAGCCCTATGAGGTAGGGACTATAAATATTCCCACTTAGCAAATAAATAGGAAGCACAGAGATGTTAAATGACTTGTCCGAGTTTTTTAAAGATAGTAAGGGTGCAACTAGAATTACACCCTGGCAGTCCAATTCTGGATTCCACGTGCTTAACCTATCACTTCACAACTTCACATCAGGCATCCCCTGGGAGCTTGCTAGTAATGAAGACTCCCAGGCCTCACTCAGACCTACCCCATCAGAATCTACATTTCAGCAAGCTCCCTGGGTGATGTATATTCACATTACACTTTGAGAAGCACTGGTCTATACCATATTGCTTCCTGAAAGGATGTCATTAAGTATTTACAATATGAATGTATTGTGCTAAGCATTATGACTATGTTATTGCATTTAATCCACATAAATAGCCTAGAAGGGAAATCCTATAAGATCAATGAATTGATCAATGTCAATATCCTGATCGTGATATTGTACTAAGTTTTGTTAAGATGTTACTGCTGGAGAAAAGGCTACATAGGACCTCTCAGTATTATGTCTTAAAATTACATGTGAATCTACAATTCTCTCAAAATAAAAAATATATAATTTAAAAATCCTATGATGTAGGTTTTATTTTCCTACTTTTATTGTTGAGGAAACAGAAGGTTTAAAGAGGCTAAGTAAGAAGCCTAGTTGGTAATTCAAATTAACAAATAAGTATGGAAGCCCTACTGTGTGCAGGACACTATTCTAGGCACTGAGGATACAGCAATAAACAAACACTGCACTAGTTGACCTATCATTCTAGTGCAGGTGGTCAGAATTCAAACCCAGATCTGGTTTGCCCTGTCCTCTACTGCTCAGATTTCAAAGAATGGTCACAGGATCAGAATGCAGTAAATAATAGAGCTATGAAGGTTAAAACATTTACAAAATTTTCAAGCAGATGTATATGTAAGCATCTAACAACGCCAGGCATTCAATCAATTCCCTCCCTCCCTCCCTCCCTCCCTCCCTCCCTCCCTCCCTCCTTCCTTCCTTCCTTCCTTCCTTCCTTCCTTCCTTCCTTCCTTCCTTCCTTCCTTCCTTCCCTCCCTTTCAACTGTCTCAGAGCCCAGAAATGAGCCTCACCTCCACCATGACCCAACATAGACTTTACCCTTTACCAGCTGGACAGAGCCCAGTGATGGGGCCACTGTGAGCGGTAGTAACCTAAACCATCCACTTGAGGAATTTGATGAAGAGCTGTGCTTGAGGGCGATGTTCCAAGGTTCAGGGAGGTACCATTTGAAACCTGTCAAGGAGTCAGTGGTGAGCATTTTTATGAACATCAGCTCTTTTCACAGCATGGCTCTGAATGAGTCCCCTTAAGCAAGACCAGATTTGTGGCCAAAACAATTACTCAGACCTCGGATCTCTGAGTGATGTGTAACACTGACACAGAAATTGGATTTGTCCTCACACAAGGAATTTTCCTTCAAATACTATAAGAACAATTCAGCTTGTCGATATATTTTTTCTCAGAGACAAACTTCAGTGGACTGGAGCGGGAGATAATAAGAGCAATTTTCCAAAGAAAAGAATGTTGCAGATGCTGGATTCAAGGCCAGCCAGAATTTGGCCACAGTTAACCAGCTACCTCTCAGACAGAATGGTTTGACTTGGTAACAAAACTGAGCATATGTTTTTCTTCTGAGTGTGGATTCAAGCAAACACCACCACCACCTTGGAGAGAAATTCTTCAAATCGAGATTGCCACGTCTCTCATGGTTCCAATTTCTTCTTTTGTATTCAGCTCTTACAAGCATGTGCTATATACAGGCAGGAAGAAAGTAAACAGGAAGGAAGGAGATCAGCATCACTGGGTGCCAACTATGGGCAAGGCACCACGCTGAACATTCTCACTTAATGCAGTGTGACCCGTGAGGAAGACACGGGTGACCCGACTCTACAGAGGACGAAGTGGGGGCTCGCAGAGGGTAGAACATTTGCCTCAGTGCAACTGCTTGAGTAGTTCAAAACCAGGATTCAGAACAGCTGGCCTGACTACTCATTCAACAATCTTTCAAAAATACCACTAAGTTCACCCAGGGAAGACCCCTCTGTCTCTAAATAAATCATTGTATCTACTCTCATAGGTCAACACTTCAGTTCAGAAGGAAAATATCTCCTCTTGGTTTCCCATCCCCTGGGGCTACCCTGTGGAATTGGAATTTACTGGGGTTCTAACATCATTTTTGAAATTATCAAAGGATGGAGAAGCCCTTGACACATGAAAATTGCTGAGACTGCAGCATCAGACAGGCCAGGGTTCCAACTGTGGTCCCACCATTTTCTTTTTTTTTAATCTTCACCTGAGAAAATTTTTTCCATTGCTTTTGAGAGAGAGTGGAAGGGAGAGAGAGAAAGAGAAACATCAATGTGAGAGAGACACATCAGTTGGTTGCCCGAAAGCCCCCAGGGCGAGGGATCGAGCCTATAACTGAGGTACGTGTCCCTGGCTGGAATCGAACCTAGGACCCTTCAGTCCTCAGGCCAACGCTCTAACCACTGACCCAAACCAGGCAGGGCAGTCCCACCATTTTCTGGCTGCATGGCACTGGGTGCAAACTTGGAGAGTGCCCAAACTTCCATTTTTCTCACCTATACATTGGGGATGATGTCTACTTAGAAATGTGTTTCTAAAACAAATGTGTACATGGAAAGACATATATTGTATAATCTCACTTATATGTGGAGCCTAAAATAGAAAAAAAGAATCTAAACTTATAGGAAAAGAGATCAGATTTGTGGCTACCAGAGGTGGAGGGTGAGAAGAGGGGGGACTGGGTAAAGGTGGCCAAAAGTTACAAACGTCCAAATATAAGATAAATGAGTACTAGGGATGTAATGTACAATATGATAACTATAGCTAACACTGCTAAAGCTATATCTGAAAGCTGTTACAAGAATTTCATCACAAGGAAAATATTTTTTCTTTTTTTTATCTATATAGGGTAACGGATATTAATGAAACTTCTTGTGGTAATCATTTCACAATATGTGTAAGTCCAACCATTATGCTGTACGCTTTAAATTAATATAGTGCTGCATGTCAATTATATCGCAATAGAACTGAAAGGAAAAAAGAGAAAAGCCTTAACTGAATTCTAAAAAAAAAGGATCAGAGTTTTTAAAAGTATTAAGTACTTTAAAAAGTATATTTGTATCTGGTGAGGACTGGCTTCTTGGTTCTTAGATTCTCACGGGGTGGAAGGGGCAAGAGAGTCCCGTTCCTAAGGGGTCTGCTCTCATGACCTAATCACTTCCCCAAGGCCCCACCTCCAAATGCCATCACACTGGGGATTAGGTTTCAACAGATGAATCTGCAGGGCACACAGACTTTCAGTCTATAGCAGCAGAGAGATAAATTAGGAGACTTTTGCAGTCTTTCAGATGAGAGAAGATAGTGGTTCAGAATAGAATAAGAGATTAAAGAAGACAAGAGGACAGATGTGAGATATATGTTGTAGATAAATATACTAGTTAAGTTGATGCCAGCTACTATAAGAGATAATCCCCAAAACTTGTTTTTCACATAAAGTCCTAACAGGTATTCTAAAAGAGTGAGTGGCTCTCCTCCAAGTGGTGACTCAGGGACCCAGGATCCTTCTTTCATCTCTTGACTCTGCTAATCCCAGGGGCCCCAGAATCCTTTGCAGGATCGTCTTCACCCAGCAAACAGATGGAGAAAGAGAACATGGAGAAGGCACACATGCTCCTTGAGAACTTGGGCCTGGTTGTGGCACTTCCATTTACATCCCATTGATGGGAACTAGTCCCGTGATTTCACCTGAATGATGGGGATCTAGGAAATTTAGTCCCTGTGTGGGCAGCCACTTCCCATCAACAATTCTGCACTATGGAAAGGGAAGACAGATCTTTGTGTTCAACTGGCCATTTCTGTCATTGTAGAGTCAGCAAACTTTCTGATGGATTACACGTAGGGGTTGAAAAAAAGTGGGACACCCAGCATGAATCCTTGGCTTTGGCCTGAGCAAAGGTGGGAGGTGGTCATTAACTGAAACAAGAAGTTGGGGGAGGGGCAGATTTATACTGGGAACAGGGGTAACCAAAAGTTCTTTTTTAGACACAATGTGTGAGCTGACTGTTAGACATCCAAAGGGAAATCTTAAGAAGGCTATTGGGTATATGAGCCAGGACTTCAGAGGGGGGGTCAAGACTGAAGATTTAAATGTTGTGTTTCCCCCTTACCCAGTGGCTTCTGAGCCTAACACCTCCTCATATAGTGGTATGAGCCCCTCATTGCCTTTGACCCTCAATGCATTAACTGCAACCGCATAGCTTTGTTCCTTTATTAGAGATGTTTGTAATTCTATTACTCATGAGCTGACAGCTGTTACTAGTACATGCATTCAGTCATTCCACACACAGTTTACTGAGTGTCTGCTATGTGTTGGGCAAGTGCGATTAGCAAGGAAGAAGACTAGCCTCTGCCTCATGAAGATTGCATTCTAGTAGGTATGGATAGAAAATAAAGAGGTAAGTACACAGCACAGTGTGTCAGGTTTCCTGGAGAACACTAGAGCACCATGAATGAGAAAGTACCAGGGAAGATGGGGACTGGGATTACTAGAAGCAGAACGACTTCCATAATAAGAAATATTTGAGCAGGAACTGGAAAGAAATTGAGGAAGCACATCATATGTCTATATGGGGAAGAATGTGTCAGGCAAGTGCAAAGGCCCAGAGGCACAAGAGAACCTGGCACCTTCCAAAACCAACCAGGAGGCCAGTGTGCACAAGGTGGAGTGGGAATGGGGAAGAGTGGTAGGGTGAGGTCAGAGAGGTGGGAGGTGGGCAAATCATGCAGTAGCCAAAGCGGGTTCCCCCCCACACACAACTCCTTCAGGTAACTGGAGAAGCAGGGAGAAAAACAAACCTATTTCTCCATACACAAACCTTTGCAAAGAAAGCAATGGACAATCAAGAACTTCCTGTGCAGTTTCCAAAGCGAAACACCTTCAAAGTGGAGAACTTGTGACCAAAATAAGAAAGGGTAACAGTTTCATAATATGGAGCACAGAGTGTAGAATTTTTCCTTGTGCAGCAGGTTTTCTTCACAGTTAATTGCAGCCACATGTGAAGCACTGCAGGGAAGCATTTTTAGCAAGCGCCATCTGAGACCTGGACAAATGCTTCCCATCCCTCATGCTCGGAGCAAAACCAGTTGTGTGATTAGCCCAGGAGGAAGGGAACATAAAAATCCTGCTATGATAAAAACTATGTTTTCTGAATTTCAACTCCAAAAACGGAGCCAAAGTCCTTTTATTAGCTTGTTTTTATAATATCCAAAGAAGCTGGTTTAAATAAAATAAAAAAATAAAAAAAAATTTTTTTTTTTTTTGAGGAAGACGTGGTTTCTCTATTAAATGTCCTTGTGTGGTTCCCTCCTGATCTGTCGTGAGGATCATGGAACAAAAATACCAGTGGTGGAAGCTGGGCCTTTTATCGTTGATCTTGGTCACAGTGGGACCTCATTAAACACTGCTCAACAATATCTGTAAACATGTGGCCAGAGCTACATGGTTGGTGCTCATGAGGTGGTTTTATTTAATGCTGACCTCCCTGGAATTGTTCCGTTGTCTCTGTTTTATAGGGGAGGGTGCATAGTGGACATTGTCTGGGTTTTGGCTCCTCAGCATCTAGAGGTCCTTCCTATTTGGGGGAAATTCTCCATTGTCTGGCTCTACAGAAGTCAAAAGAAGCCAGATGGCCCCTCCCTGGCAGCCGGGAGGTAGGCAAATGACTGAGGCTCAGCCAACTGGATGTTCCCGCCTGCGATCTTTACTCTTGAAAGAGTGATTTGAAGGCTTGGTGGTGCAGCAGCAAGAGTTCTGGATTGGCAGTGCCTGGACCTAAGTAGTGAATGAGTCAGAGCTTCTTCCACCACAGACAGCTCTGGGGGCAGCCCTGGCCACCCTCCCTAGCTCCTGACTACTTGCTGAGTCTGGCTCTCTAGCCTTCCCCTCCGTTCTTCAGCCACCCAATATCCAGCCAATAAACTCCATTTCTGCTTATATTAACCAGAGACCATTTCTGTTGACTAAAACCCAGAAGCCTGGCTTAATCTTAAGTAATTTGCAGACCCCATTCATGAACAAAAGCTCCCCTAGACTCCCAGAAGTTGACTATATTATTTTTGTTCTCATGTAACTCAAATAAGTACACCATAAAACTAGGTATAAACTCCTTAGAGACTTGTAGCTTTTAAGGAACTATAAAACACAAACACATTTGCAAGCTAAATACAAGCAATGGCACAAAATCAGCAATGTTGAAAATAATAGCATTAACTTAATATGGCAGATGTTCGTGAAACTAAATAGCTATTAGTAATGTGAATATGGAACTGACTGATATGGGTTCATGTCTTTGTTTTTTAACTTCCATGGGCCACTTAATGACTTAACTTTTCTACTTCTTTTCTCCATTAAAACCATAGCGGACACTCCATTCATACAGCTTGTCTTGAGGTCCTTTGCTCTTTACGTTGCATGGGCTCATCATTCACAAACGAAGACGACTGATGCCCTTGGTATAAGGAAAATTCTACTTGGCTCCAATGTCACTGTAAACACCAATGCAGATGCAAGGTCTGAAATCAGCTAGAAGCATTGTTCAGATATCCAATATTTGCTTAAATGAATTTTTAAAAGATTAACATTAATAATACTGAATTTTAAAAAGTCTCATAGAAACCTTATAAATTCCTAAAAATGCATTTGTAAACCACAGTTTCAGAAATCATGACAAAGTAGTTAGGGGCATAAGCTTTGGAGTTAAAAAAGGAATCCTGGTTTTGAATCCTAACCCCATCCTTTATTAGTCTTGGGATCTTGAGCAAATTATTTAATCTCCCTTAGTCTTATCTGTAAATTGGAACAATAATACTCATCTTTCAGGACAGCTATATTAAACAAGATGATTGCGTCGCTATTTAAGAAATGGTACTAAATATTGTTACTGATGTACTAATTGACATTCGGATTGGGTAACATGTGTGTCCCAGTTCATATAACCAGTTGGTCATAGAGACAAAACTGGAACCCAGATCCTCTCAACAGCTGGCCCTTTGCTTTTAATGCTATCTGTGCTGAGCAGTGTGATGTCCCTGGGGGCAGCCCTCTAACGTTTTAGGGCTGTGCTCATAGGGAGCTGTTGTTTCTGAGGGATTTACACACTGTAGGAGATAACTCAGTCTCCAGGTTGATTCCATTGACTATCCTTCCAATAAATAAATGAATAAATAAATAAATAAATAAATAAATAAATAAATAAAGATCACTTCATTCCCCTACTTGAAAACTCCTGTCCAGCTCTTATTCCTTATACCAATGGTTCTCCAAACGGGGTCTCCTGGTCAGTGGGGACTTGTCAGAAAGGATCAAGCAAATTCTCAGGCCCCATCCCAGACACCCTCAATCAGACACTCAGGCAGGGGAGGGGGCGCAATCTGCATTTTAATAAGCCCCATATGCAAAAGTTTGAGAACTACTGCTTTATGGGACCAAGGCCAAACTCCTGAGCACAGCATTCAAGGCTCTTCCTGTTCTGGTCTAAGCCTACTTTTCTAGGGTCTTCTCCTGACACCCCTGAAAGTACCTTATACTCCAAACAGCACCATTAGACTCTACCCTCTGTCTTAAACATGACCGGCCCTTTCACGCTTTGGTACATGTAGTGCAGTTCCCTCTCCTGGGCGTTTCTTCAGAAGGTCTCTTCCTCTGTGAGCCTTCCCTGCTTGTGCCAAGGCTGGTTTCGTGGCCCTGCGGCCTTTATGTCATACTTCCATGACACACACCAGTAGTTACTAACTAGTTACAGGCTTACCTTCCCATCTGGATTACAAAATCCCTGTGTCGGAGACTGCTAGTTGCCAACCCTGATCCATTCTCTCCCTGTCCTGGCAAGAGAATCCCAATTTCCCAGCTCCCTGCAGACAGGAGTGGCCAAAGAAATGCAGACGGAGGCTGACGATGCACCTCCCTGGGGAGTCCCCAGCAGGGCGTGGGGAGCTCGCTAATTCAGCCGGCAGGCCCCCCCTGCTCTCCTTCCTTCTGATTAAAGCTGAGCTGCAGTGTCCACCTTTCAACAAGGATGTAAGCTTGAGCGTGGGAGCCATGTGCTAAGGGTGAGGGAGCAAAAAGATAGTAGGAGCCTGTGACTTTGGTGACGCTGCAGGTAGGCCACTGCTCCGACTCTGGATCTTTTATCCCAGTCTTCAGGTTACATAATACTCAAGTAGATCCCATTTTTATAAGAACCAATGTTGTTTGCCCCTCTGCCCCCGGGATCTGACAATGCAGTTTCTCAAAGGCAGGACTGTCTTACTCACTGTCGCGTCTATAGTGCCTGGCACGATGCCTGACCCATAGCAGATGCTTAATAAATACATGTGAAAGGAATGAAAGAATAAATCCTCATTATTTCTGCTGCAGAAGGAACCAGAGCTCATATATTGGACCTAAAATTGCCTTCTTGGAAACTCTGGGAAACTACATCAGGTTAAAAAAAAAAAAAACACAGATCTTTTAAATTTTATTTTAAATTAAAATGTCACAGTTGTAACTTAAACCAGGATGATATTATCCTGCCATTGGACAGAAAATAGGTGCTAAATGAAGACATGTGTCCCTCCTGCTTAAAATCCCTTCGTAGTTCTCCACAGCATTTAAAATCCCAAATCCTTAGTGTTTTCTGGCTTTCCACTGCTTTTTTATTTTTTATAGTGATAATTGTAGATGCATACATCATTGTAATAAATAATAAGGAGAGAACTTATGTACCTTTTGCCCAGTTTCCTCCAGTCCTAGCATCTTACAAAACTATCGTACAGTATCAGAACCAGGATACTGACGTGGAGACAATCCACCAGCCCTACTCAGAGCGCCCAGCTTTATTTGTACTCACTTATGTATATGTGCACGTGCGTGTTTAGTTCTACAACATCTGGTTTTGTGTGTAGGCCCATGTATCCACCTCCACCGTGAAGACATAGAGCAGGACATCCGTCTTTATAGCCACCCTCACCTCCTCTCGCTGTGCCCTCTCCCCATCCCTGACCCTCGGCAAACACCAATTTGTTCTCTATTTCTAAAATTTTGTCATTTCCAAAAGTTATGTCAATGAAATCACACAGTATGCAATCCTTGGGAATTGGCTTCTTTCACTCGGCACAATTCCCTGGAGGCCCACCCGAGTTACTGTGTGTATCAGTAGTTCATACCCATTGTTCTGAGTAACACTCTGTGCTACGGATGGACCATTCCCTTCTTGAAGGACAATCTGGATTATTTCCAGTTTGGGGCTATTACACATAAGGCTGCTATGAACATTCTTATACAAGTTTTTGTGTAAACATTCCCGCTGCTTTTTGAACCCTTTCTATTATTGGGGGGGGTTCCCTCCCTCATGAGTCCTGCCTACTGAAAAGAGAGGCCAGAAAACGCATTTCCCCAACTTGCACAGGGGGAGCTGATGCTCTGTCAGACACAACCATGAAAGATTCTGTTGGGAAGTGAGCTGTGTGAGGAATCGTTTTAAGATAAAGATGAGAGCAGAAAAAAAACAGTTTTGGTGGGGGCCAGCCAGAATGGACGTTTGAGGGGCTGTCACTGCAGCTGGTGAGCTCCAGGGACCATACCAGCAGGGTGGTCGCAATGGGATCTTTGCTGAAAGTCCTATGGGATGGTTTGTGTATTGTTTCTGGTCCAGTGGCCTCTAAACCCCACTCTCTGGCCCTCTTGGAGATGTGAACTACCAAGTATTTTTTTTACAAATTTATTTTCTGCTAAAATAAGCTTGAGTGGATTCTGTTGTTTGAAACTTAGAACTCTAACCAATCTCCCTCTCCAGCCCCATTTCTAGCCATTCCTTATACTCAATGCTCCCGGTCTCTGAAACGACTCAGTTTACCAAATATTACAGGCTAGCATCGTGCGCTTCCTTTTTAAGGCACTTGTCACAAAGGGAACATTGCCTATTGACTTATCTGTCTCCCTCCAAGACCTGTAAACCCAGTATCCCCAGTCACACTTTTCCTGTCCTTAGTATATGCTAAATTCATATTCAAATAATTGCTTGTCTTTATCTTCAAGAAGAACAATGCTGTGACCAGTACTATTATAGTCACTTTGGTACTCTGAACAAAAGTTTCCTTATCTGTAAAATGGAATAGCTCTTGCTGGCGTAGCTAGTTGGCTGAGCATTGTCCCATGCACTGAAGGGTCGCTGGTCCGATTCCTGGTCAGGGCACATACCCAGGTTTCAGGTTTGAACCCTGGTCGGGGCACAATCCATGGCCCTCTTGGAGATGTGAACTACAGGGCATGTACAGGAGGCAACAGATCGATGTTTCTCACATTGATGTTTCTCTCTCTCTCTCTCTCTCTCCTTTCCTCTATCTCTAAAATCAATCAAAACATATTTACATTTCAAACACTAGAATCCCACTCTTCAGCCTCAAAGAAACTAGAATGTCTCGTGTTAATGTTGTTTATGTTTTTTGTACTTTTACATGCAGCAGCAAAATAATAGAGGGGGAAAAGAAACAGAAAATGACATTTTTGAGAGCTTTCTCTCCTGTGGGAGCTACCGGTGGGGTCATCCAGATGGTAATATGGAGAGTGTGAGACTTGAATCTGTGGCAAGCATTTTGCTACCACAGTGAGAGCCTGGAGGGTACTTTGCTTGGCACTGTCACATACGTATTATCATTTGACCCTCAGCATCCGAGGAAGTAGGTTTTATTGTGCTCATGCTTACAGTTGAACAAAGAGACTCAGATTTGTTAAATGCCTTTCTTATCACACTGTCAGTAAGTGGTGGAACTAGGACTTCAACCTAAATCTCTCTCCAAAGTCTTTTGACTACAAACCTGGAAACTGGAATCCTATATTTATAGAGCTTAGGTCCTGGCCACCAAAGCCTGTTTCCTTTGTTTTACAATGATTAGGGTCTCCCCAGGAGAGTCCCTAAATTCTGTGCAACTCTGACCTACGTAGGTAAGACATAGAAGCCAGCCCATTGTTACTCCAGTTCATCAGGATCTGCTGGCAGACTTTTTTCTCTTTCAGCAATTTCTTTCTTTTTATTTACAGTTGTGTTCAGTGCAAATCAATTCCATAACAGAGAAGTTGCCATGAATCAAAGCATAAACACACACACAATGTACAATCCAAAACAGATGTGCACCGATCAGATATGAAGCAAAAGGGAGCGTCCGTTCATACCCACGGTAGCTTGGATCTGTTGGATCTGCTTGTTCCCATGTTGCTTTCTAATGATGGCAAGAACTGACTTTGATTAAGACTGCTGTTATCAGGTTAGACATGATCATCTTAGCCTGGTGTGTGCCCAGGTGAGCAAAAGGCTTCGTGGAGTGTCTGTTTCTGAAAAGGGTTCTCTGTACTGAAGCAGTTGTAAAACATCTACAGTTGATCCTTGAACGACATGGGTTTGAACCGCACTGGTCCACTTATACGTGGATTTTTCTCAATAAATACCTATAATGTTTTTGATCCGCGGTTGGGAGTCTGCAGATGCGGAGGGCCTACTGTATACATTGGTCTACTCTATTCTATAAAAGGGACTTGAGCATCTGCAGATTTTGGTATCTGTGGGGGATCCTGAAACTAATCCCCTGCGGATACTGAGGGACAACAGCTCTAGTTAAAGTTTGGTGGAGTCAAAGGTTATACACAAATTTTTGACTGGACGGGTCAGTGCCCCTAATCCCAATGTTGTTTAAGCATCAAATGTACTTTGCAGAATCAAGCCCACTTTAGGCTTCAGGCCCTCTTAGACCCATGTCTAACCCTCTGAAAATACTGGCTGATTGTGACATGTTCTAATTGCTTACCTCGGTCTAATGACAGAAGACTTGTGGCTTAGATTCACATCTTAGTTCAATCAAATCTGTTGAAGGCTTGGTTCATTCTCAAAAAATGCCCCATTCAGTTTCAATTCGCCAGACGCACAGGTTGACATACTAGTTGTATCGGTCAGAGCTCTTTTTCATCCATAAGAGGAACTTATTTACTCACGGAGCTGAAGTGTCCAGAGGGAACTTGCTCAGACAGGGCTTGCTCCCAAGGATCCACCTGCCACTGGGGCCTCACTTACTCTTTCCCTCAGCTCTCCCCCCCATAGGGCCTGGTTTATCCACTGGCTCCACACTCTGCTTTGTGGTAGCAATATGGCAACCACAGGTCCAGGTCACATACTCTTACACCACAGCATCCAGAGGGAGAGAGTGTCTTTCCAGGAGTTTCCAGAAGTCTTCACTGAGGAGCCCGAGCGAGCATCTTCTTGAATGTCCTTGGCTGTGCACAGCCCTGAACTGAATGCTGTGGGAAGCAAGCATATCACCAAAACCAGTAAGCTCCTGCTCTGGTGGGGTCAGTCCCCCAAACCACATGGTTGAGAATGAAGAGAATGGATCCCCACAGGCCCATCAGGGCACTGTTGGTAGAAGAGGGGGGTAGACCCTGGATGGCAACCAGCACATTTCCACCTGAGCAGCTTCTTCCATGCTTTGAACTGACCTGCTCAACCCCAAAGAGCATGCAGCCTGAACGTTCAGTCCTCAGATCACTGAAACTCCCAGCTGCATTTGCCACTGTTGACCCTTCTTGAAATTCCCTTCTAAAGGTTCTCAACCCTGGCTGTTATCTGAGTACATCAAAGTGGAGAATTTTACACTAACCCAGGGGATTTAGATTTGATGGGTATGAGACTGGGGCAGGGGGCAGGCATCTGTACATTTACAAAGCTTCTTGAGTTGACTTTGATGCCAGCAGCCTCAACTGAGAGCACTGCACTAGGCTGCTGTGACATCACCCCCTCCTGGGCCACTCCTTTATTCCTCAGGTATTTACTGAGTGTGTACTAGGTGCCTGACACCCAGGTAGGTGCTGAGCATACAGAAAGGAATGAGGCAGACAAGCTCATTGCCCTTATGGAGTTTACATTTTAGTGGAGGGAGGGGGTATGTGGAGAGAGGCAACTAGACAAGAAAATGTTCCAAAGATTTCAGATAATGCTACAAGCAATAAAAGAAATAAATCAGTAATAGGAGGAAGAGAGAGCTACCTTAGATCGGCCACCCTGCCCAGCCAGTGTGGCTCAGTTGGCTGAGTGCCCGCCCATGCACCAAGAGGTCACTGGTCCCATTCTTGGTGCGGCACATGTGCTTCCCTTCGATTGGCACTTGTCATAAAAGGGAACATTGCCTGTTGACTTATCTGTCTCCCTCCAAGACCTGTAAACCCAATAGCCCCAGTCACACGTCTACTGCCCTTAGTATATGCTACATTAATATTCAAATAATTGCTGCTCTGTTCACCTTTATGACGAGCATCAGATGCTTAAGTATCACATAATAGGGGGCAGAGCCATGTTTGGGATCACACAGTCCTGGATTAAAACTCCAGCTTTACGGTTTACTCGCTGTGACACCTTAGCAGCCATGTTGTCCCTCTTATTATCAGTAAAATACACCGATGATCGCTTTTTTGCGGGTCTTTCTGAGGATTAAATGGGCTTATTTAAAGTGCCTGGCACATAGTAGGTGCTCAATCAATGTTAGCTCCCTTTCTTGGCCTTGAGATACGCAATAGGTGTAATTCTACAGTCATTGAACAGCTACTGTTTGTGGGATGCTACCAACAGTGCCTGTTAGCACCGCCTTTCCCTTCTTCCTTGACCCCTCTTTCCTGGTATACTTCAGTGCAATTCTCATTTATTACGTATTGGAAGTGAGGCATTTTCCATGCAGAGTAACAGGCAGAAGCTATCATTTACTGGGCGTCTAGTGTGTGCCTGGCCTTCACCAGGTGCTTTCCAGGTAGTCTCTCGGTTAATATTCACAATGTCACTAGTACTAATCACTATTCTATATATGCCCAAATCAAGGTTTTGAGAAGTTAAATAACTTTCCTGCAGTCACACAGCCAGTAACTGATAGTCAAGATAGAAATCTAGTCTTCTGGATTCCAAAGCCCATCCATGTCTTTTCAAATAGACCACATTTCCTCTCATGAAATACAATATAACAATAATAGTAATAGAAATTGTTAACACTTAGTGATTACCTATTTGCTGGGAACTATTATAACTGTACATGTATTAATTAACCTCTGCAAACTTCCTATGAAGTAGTTACTCTTATTAGCCCATTTTACGGAAAAGAACCGAAGCATAAGGAGACGAAATAACTTGCCCAGATCGTTTAAAGCTGAGTCTGTTTGTGTATCTGTGTTGTGAAACATTGCAGTCATCAATCTATCTTCTTTCTTCAATGAGCATAAGATCCATGATCAAAAGGGAAAGAATAAATAGGAAAGTTTTAGAAACCTAGATGTGCTAGAGGGGTGTTTGCTATTATGTTGAAGTGAAAGCGAGGGGAGATTCTGAGTGTGCTCAGGGTTTGAGAACCAGTGAGCAGAAGCGCTGTTCTCCTGGAACTCTGCGGGCGCAGCGGAGGCCGTCACCTCCTAAGGGAGGGCTAGATCCCGAGGGTCACATGGGGGGGAGGGCACCGGGGCACTGAAGTTTGTCACCCATCCCTGGAGACCTATAGAATCATCAGCCTTACAAAGATGATTAGCAGCCTAAGAGAGCAAGGACAGACTCTTCCAACCAGCGAACAGAGCCAACAACTTGCGCAATCCCTCGGGAGTGTGTGACCATGATGTCACCTTGTTTATTCCCCGCATGGGAATCAGGCCCCACTGGGGTTTGATTAACTGCTGGCCACAGACAGCAAAATGACAATGCTTTCAAATCTATTCTTCAGACCTTTAGACCATCAGGAGCTCCCCATCTAAAAGTCACTCCGAAGTAAATCACAGGGATGTTTAATCTTTGCTCTGATTCTGAGATTTAGAAGCCATTCTGTGTCACTTCCCTTCAATCACTGGGCATGTCACTCCTTAAGTGCGGGGTGGAAATCATTCATGTAGACGCCATGTATCCATTGAGAGTCTCTTACATGTCTGTTCACTGAGCAGGTGCTCAGGATATGATGGCGAATAGAACGATATAGTCCGCCGGCCAGGTGGCTCAGTTGCTCCAAGGTTGCGGGTTTGATCCCCGGTCAGGGCACATACAAGAAGCAACCAGTGAATGCAGAAATAAGTGGGACAAAATCGATGTCTCGCTCTCAAATCAACCAATGAAAAAAATTACCTTTAGCCCTAGCTGGTTTGGTTAAGTGGTTCAAGTGTCGGCCCATGGACACTTTATTGAAGTCTCAGGTTCAATTCTGGGCAAGGACACGTACCTTGGTTGCAGGCTTGATTCCCGGCCAGGCCAGAGAGTTCGGGAATCAACCAATCTGTGTGTCTCTCATGTCCATGTCTCTCTCTCTCTCTTTCTCTCTCCCTCTCTCTCCCCCACCCCTCCCTTCCACTCTCTCTGAAAAGCAATAGAAAAAATATTCTTGGGTGAGGATTTGAAAAATTACCTTTAAAAGAATGATATGGTCCCAGTGGGTTCGGAACTGAACCTAGTTGGGAAAGGGGACATTTAAGAAACATTTAGTGCCTGGCTGGTGTGGTTCAGTTGGCTGAGCGTCATCCTGTGCACCGAAGGGATGGCTGGGTTCCCGGTCAGGGCACATGCCCAGGTTGCAGTTCAGTCCCCTGTCCCGGTGCGTGTGGGAAGCAGCTGATGCGCATTTTTCTCTCTCTCTCCCTCTCCCTCTCCCTTCCTCTGTCTCTAAAAAAAAAAAATCATTAAAAACAAACTTTTTTTTTTTAAAGAAACAATTGGAGCTCTATTAGGAGTTTTTAGAGAGAGCCAGAGGGCCTAAGTCTGGCCTTTCTTAGTATTCAGTGCCCTTGCCATTCCTGTTACTACACAAACGCCCGATTCCTGGTCACCTCTGCCTGCTTCTCCATGCCGAGCCGGGCAGCCCATTTATCACTCATGTATGTGTTTCATGTTTTCTCCACAGAGATATGTGATTTATTTTTTACGGTGGCTATGTTTTTTTCTCTCTTTTAATACTTTATAATTTTATATATTTGGAGCAGGGAAAGCCTCAAAGCATGACCTTATGACACCATCTTGACCAGAAGCCTCCCAGATCCTCTGCGCATACCTCTGTTAGCCCACTTGTTACGTGGGATTGTAAGTGTTTACAATGCTGACTTCACTGCTTGCCCAAAGTCATAGGTCAAATTGTGGAAACAGGATTTTAACCTCAGTCTACTGACTCTTATTTAGAGCACTCTTTTTTAGAACAGAGGAATACGGTTCATTTATCACCCTATCACCAGTGCCTTGCACACAAAGATAGGTGCTCAGTTAATGTTTTTTGAATGAATGACTTAACCTTGGACTCCCATTGCTGTCTTCTAGATTTATCATAATTCTCCCCCTGTCAAGCTAACACAATGACCCTCTCTTTAGAAACGTAAGATCAGTGAACACTTAATTCTTACCTATTCTCCCTTTCCTGTGCTCATGACAAATACCACAATTGGTCAGATAACTCTTTCTTTAAAAAAATATTTTTATTTTTATTTTATTGATTTCAGAGAGAAGAAGGGAGAGCGAGGGAGAGATAGAAACATCAATGATGAGAGAGCCATTAAGCAGCAGCCTCCTGCCCACCCCCTTGCTGGTGATCGAGCCTGGAAACCCAGCTATGTACCCTGATGGGGAATCGAACCTTGATCTCCTGGATGGATGCTCAACCACTGAGCCACGCCAGCCAGGCCAGAGAACTGTCTCTTAATGCCTGGGCCTTGTTGCGTGACCCTCCTTACCTAGCGCTTCAAGCACTCATTATTAATTGATGAGCATTTGCCTTCCCAGTATAGACACACATTTTTCTTTTACCCATTAAAGACCCTAAAGCTCTCAGAAGACAAAACATGGAGGCATTAATGAATTAGTGGTCTCCTTCTATTGTTCTGGAATTTTTACTTCCTACTCTAATTTTGTCCTAAGATATCAATAACAAACACATCTAGAAATAATACAAGTCTATGATCTTGGGTTATCTGTAAACAGCTCACAGCTGAGAATATTATCTATAATTTCCTATAATGTTACCTTCTTTTTGAATACAATTCACTTTCTTTTACTTAATTTCACACTAAACCAATGAGGTAGGCTTTATTATTTATTTCTTACAGATGAAAAAACTGAAGCACAAAGAGGTTAAGTGACTTGGCTAACAAGACACAACAGGTAAGTTGCAGAACCTGTACCAAAACCCAGATATTTTCTTTTTTAATTAAAAAAATTTATTGATTGATTTTAGAGAGAGATAGAGGAGGGAGAGAGAGTAGCATTGACTTGTTCCGCTTATTTATGCATTCATTGGTTGCTTCTTGTATGTTCTCTGACTGGGGATTGAACCCACAAACTTGGGGTATCGGGACAATGCTCTAACCAACTGAGCTATCTGGTCAGAGGCAGGTTTCCTCATTTCTAATCTTTGTATTGCCTAGTATATCAGCACTACTTCTATTATCCTACTGTTTTTCTATAACAGTACTTTTCAAGCACCAGACATATGAAGATGACCTTCATAATCATTTTGTTTCAATGTTATCTTTGACAAATATGATAAAACATTCACAGAATCACTGTTTTATATTGATTACAGATCCCTATTTTGTGGTTCTTTTTGTTGCTGTCTTTTTGTTTCTTGTTTTTTGCATTTTATAGGTTCAGTACTGTGCACGCCTGAGGACTGGGACTGTCTGGCATTCTCAGTGCTCAGTGAGGTGCGGGCCCGACGCATGTTTGCAGAGCAGTTTCCAACAGTTATCCCCAAGGTTATACAACCTTAATGCTCAGGTGTGTGCTGAGTTTCCAAAGTCAAATAATCTTACTTTCTAAAAATAAACATGATTGAGAAGATGCATAACCAATTTTAGGTTGTATATAGGCCTTTTCATATATAAGACATCACGAATCACACACATTAAAAAAAAAAAAGCTTTTTTAAGGATAGGTATCCTAAGTTTTTGCAAGGAAAATACAGTCATCATGGGATCACGATTTGTATGAAATGCTTCTTGACTCAGCTGACCTCAGGATGCAAACCTTTGCTGGCCTCATCCCGCCTGTGGTTTTTCCATGCTGTTTCTATAGCTTTCATTTCAAAGAATATTAGCTTGAGCCTCCAAAGTAACCAGGCCTTTGCTCTCCTCTGATTGTTCCTCTAGCAGAACTGACAACAGAAGCCTTCTCTCTGGCTCTCTTTAAGTGGACCCAAGGACCTACTGGGCTCAAGGCTTTTACTACCAACCCCAGTCACCTACAAATATATGTCAGGGACAATAGTGTATAAATCACCATCCTTGGTATTATTGTCATCATAACTACCACTTACTGAGTCCTTAATATGGGGCAGGTATTCTACCGAGCCTTTTACATGAATTAGCTATTCATGTAATTTTAACCTTCACAACAATTCTATGGAGTAGATTCTACAATTTTCTTTCTACATATAATGACACTGAGACTCAAAGAAGTTAAGAAACTTATCCAATGCCACAGAACTAAAAGAGGTAAAGACAGGATTCAAAACCAGGTCACCTCTGGTGTAGAATCCTCATGATATCCCACATTAAATATAATATACACACACAATGAGCATGATGTTTTCAAAGTTCATCCAGCTTGTAGCATGAATCAGAATTACATTCATTTTTAAGGCTGAATAATGTTTTATTGTATGGAATACATATTACATTTTATTTATCCATTTACCAGTGGATGGACATTTACGTTGTTTTTACTGTTTTGCTATTATGAATAATGTTGCTATGAATCTTGCTGTACATGTTTTGTGTGTGTGTGTGGACATGTTTTCATTTCTCTTGGGTATATACTTAGGAGTGGAATTGCTGGGTCATGGGGTAACTCTATGGGACTACCAAAGTGTTTTGTACGGCATCTGCACCATGTTGCATTCCCACCAGCAATGTAAGAGGGTTCCAGTTACTCCACTCCTCACCGACACATGTTATCCCTCCTACTGATTATAGCCATCCTAGTGGGTGTGAAGTGGTAACTAATTGTGGCTTTGATTTGCAGTGCCCTAATGGCTAATGATGTTAAGTATCTTTTCATGTGCTTATCGGCCATTTGTATATCTTCTTTGTGGAGGCAGGTTACTTTTAAAAGTCCTGAATATACTTGATGTGTGGTTCAGCAGTTGAGCCTAGACCTATGATCCAGGAGACTGAGGTTCGATTACCAGTCAGGGCACATGCCTGAATTTTGGGCTCAATCCCCAGTGGGGGGCATGCAGGAGGCAGCCAATCAATGACTCTCTCATCATTGATGTTTCTCTCTCTCTCCCTCTCCTTTCCTCTCTCTGAAATCAATAAAGATATATTTTTTAAAAATAATAAAGTGAATGTGACAGTGTGCTTACTGAAGTTTGATGTTAGAAGAAAAAATATGTACTGTATCTATTTACAAACTCGCTCATTAAACATCTTCTGAGCACCTATGATATTCCAGCTACCAGAAGTCCAGAGAGAAGAAGAAACCAGACAGTCCATCATGAGAGGTGGCATAGATAGGGTTCTGGGCATTTTTATAAAAATCTGTTTCTGACTTAACTTACCATCCAGATCATTCATCTACTTTCCTGGCAGGAGCAGGAAGGCAGTGAGACAAGATTCCTGATCTCTAGTAGCTCACTCTCTAGTGGGGAATAAAAACCCATAAACACACTGCAATCCGGGCAATACAGTGGTGGTTGTTTTTCTAAAGAACTAAGGGAGCACAGAGGAGGGAGGACTCAATTCTGCTGGGCCTCTAAGGAAGGGTGCATGGGGGAGGTGACATTTGAATTGGTGTTATAGAATGTTTAGATGTTTGACAGAGGGAGAAAGCAGAAGGGCGTTCTAGGCATCAGCCACAGCATGAACCAAGGTGGAGGGTGCAAAGTAGGGATGGGAGGAAGTGTGGGCCAGGCTGCGTAGAGCCACACTAAGGAGCTTCTACCTATAGTGTGGATTTTTATTTACTTATTTAAGCAGAAGAATGTTGTGATTGGATCTAGTGTTTAAGAGATCACTCTGCCCTGGCCTGGTGATTCAGTTGGTTGGAGTGTCAACTCTGTAAAGGGGCAACCAGTAAGTATTTTGGGCTTGCCAAAATATGATCTTTGTCACAAGTTCTCAACTCTGCTGTTATAGTGTGAAAACAGCATAGGCAATACTTAAATGTATAAGCCTGGCTCTGTCCTAAAACAGCCCTATTTACAAAACCCAGCGGAGTATGCCCCGCAGGAGTGGCTCAGCATCAAACTGTGTATCAAAAGGTTGCCGGTTCAATTCCCGGTCAAGGCACGTACCTGGGTTGTGGGTTTGATCCCCAGTCAGGGGCTGTACAGAAGGCAACCTATTGCTGTTTCTCTCTCACATCGATGCTTCTCTCTCTCTCTAAGCATGTAAAAACATAAAATAAAATAGGCAGAGTGGATTTGTCTGAAAGGCCATGGTTTACTGACTCCTAGGTTAGACCAAAGGAAGAATGAAAGTAAAAAGACCGGACTATCCGGAAGTTACCCCATTAGTGGTGAAAATCAAAATGGAGCAAGGGAAGTGTAACTTTTAACTGAGGCAGAAGGTATCTTTAGACTTCAAGAAGAGTCGGGTGCGCAATGTGGGCTGGGCTGGAAGGTGGAACTACGCTTCCCACCCCAGGCCAGTGTTTCCTACAAGGCGAGCCAGGACTCCCTGTCCAGCCCAAATCACACCGCTCCTTCAGGCCTCAGCAGACCCTGTGACAGCAGTGTGGATGCGTGGAGTCTAAACCAGTGACAGTCCTGCCAAGGAACCCACAGCCAAGGCAAGGAGAAACCTAGACAACGAGGCAGAAAGTCTCGGCAAAGATCATCTGGCCTGAGACAGGAGGGCTTGATTCCAGTTGATTTAAGTAAGGAATATGTGCAGGGCACCTCCTAGAACCAAGAGGTGGGATGCGTAGGTGGTCCTGGACTAGAGCCAGGGCTGGGAGGTTAGGAGCAGGTGCCCTTCTTGGCCTCTCTCGGGCTGCAGGGACTCCTATTTTGGGGTCTGCTGCAGGCTTTGCACACCGGCTTTCTACCTCCGTGTGCAGCCTGCTCATCAGTCAGCACAGGGTGGAGACACCGAGGTTTATGAGTGGCCTTATAAAAATAGGAGGGCTTTCAAAAAGCCGTTTAAAAGACTCTGCCCGCTGATGAAAACTGCCAAACTTCTTTCCTCTTGGCTGGGATTACTGTCAATTTACCGTAGTAACACCGGTTATCCCAGACCAATCTGCTGCTCTGATTGGCTGCTGGTGACATAATAGAAGTTCCCGAAGGTGGTTGGCGGGCCAGCTGCCCAGCTGAGCGCCACTGAGCTGGAGGCAAGTGGAGCTGTGAGCAGAACAGCGCATGCCCAGAGTGGGAATAGCCCTATAGGGGAATCGACCCATCAGCGTCTGTAAAGCATTGGGCTTAGTTTTAAACAAAACAGAGGCCTTGAAGCTTGTGAAACCTATGCATGATCCTTGAGGTGCGCCCGGGTTCCTTTGTGCTGCTCCTGTCTCCCCTTGTCCCAGGGGTGTGTGTGTGTGTGTGTGTGTGTGTGTGTGTGTGTGTGTGTGTGTCCCTAGAGACTCACAGACAGGTGCTGACAGGTCTGCCTCCACTCCCAGTGCCCCTGTCTCTGCCCCAACACGCTCTCTGGAGCCCTGAGACGGGCGGCCAGCTTCCCCCTCTGCAGCCCAGGGCCAGGCTGAGCCCTTGGGTCCTTCCCTGCTCCAAGTGGCCACGATAACAGCATCTCAAGCTGCGACCTTGTGCAGCATCAGGCACCCTCCTTGACAGCTCCTCCAGACAGCAAAGCCACAGTGGGAGGAGCGAGCCTGAGAGGAAACACAAACGTGCGGGCACAGGCGGGAGGGGCGTGTTTTCTTTAACAGGAACAGGAACGAGGGCCTGGGGACCGGCTCACCTGGTGAGTCACTGCACATTCTCTGCCCTTGGCTGGCTACCAAAGGAGAAGAGCACAAGCAATAGCCGATGGCCTCCGGGGACAACGTGGGGGCACTTTAGAAAGGCTCAGGGTCTGCAGAAGAGAAGAGCCGCAGCACAGCACGGCGGGGAAGCTGCTCGGGGCTCTCAGCACACTTGCCTGGGGCCTGGGGCCTGGGGCCTTCTCTTTGGGTCTCCCTTGCCTCACCTGTTGAACGTGGGCTACAGCCCCATCGTATCCAGGCCTTTTCCAGCTCAGTTTTCCCCTCCTCGTGGAATACAGGTGTTTTGGGAGCTGAAAGTGTTCTGATGCCAGTAATATTACCCATATCTTTCCTTTAGTAAGGCTCCTACTATGTGCCAGGGGGTTTCCATACATTAATGCTAATCTTGAGAATAACTCTGCCAAGTAGGTATCATTGCCATCTTAAAAAGAGGAAGCAGTTTCCAAGAGATTTAGTAACTTGCCCAATGTCACACAGCCCTTGTTCTTAATTTAAACCCAGGTCTTTCTGACTCCAAAGTCCCCCAAATAGGATTTTTTTTTTCCTTTTTGATTTGCTTTAAAAAAACCCACACACATAAGAGCCAATAACTAGTACTTTGTCAATATTAAGTTTTTCTCCCAACATTTTTACTTGATGACTACTATAGGTACTAGCAGAACACTCAAACCTATTGGCAAAAGGATATTGGAAATGAATGCCATGAAGACACTTAGAAGCTGGAACCTGAGTAGCTCAACAGTTTGTTTTCTCCATGAGCCGGTATGCTTATGGCTGTGATTTTGTCATTTATAACAGTATGCACAATAAATTAAGCAGGAGTTTCTAGCCCAACCCAGATGCTAAATCCATGCATATATTCTGAGTTAAATCATGGTCCATACAATGAGCAATAGAAATGCCAGTGTTGGATCATCTTCTGCAAAGGAAGCTGACTTCCACGTGCTCCGCCACCTATAACAGGTTTGAGCAGCCTTGCTTCCAGCTGCTGAATGCACACTGTATGCACAGGAAGACTTCCTGGACGAAGCAGAGCAAGCGAGAGTTCTCTCACCACCTTAGAAGCCATAACCCTGGGGGTTGTTTTCTTTTCTTCCCTGGAATCAGAAAATGTTCTTCCCTCTATGTGTACACCTGGAAAGTTTCCCATCAAACCACACTGACATAGGCAGGCCCTCCACCCTGCCCACAAAAGCAGAAATTGAGTTCAGTGTGGCCAGCACAAGATCAACTAGTTGTGCCATGGGCAGAAAAGGGAGCACTTTCCATGAGGCAACCGCATGCCTCAGGCTCAGGGGCGGAGCCTGCAATCGCCTGACTCCCGAGACTGGACTGCCCCTGACCTAACGCCTTTCCCTTGAGCTTGAGACCAGGAGCTAGAATACTTTTCTTATTACTGTCTCCAAGAGACCTACCGACATTCCCTGTGGGCTTTGGAGATGTGCTAACCGTCTTCCTTTCTGTCATATTCACGTTCCCTGCCGCTATCCTGGAGATTGTCCACGTGCATATGAACAATTCTCCCTTCAGCTATGTTTTTCAGCATTAGAGTTTCCTCAAGGTGGCCAGGACCTGGCTATTCTGCAGTCACAGTTATCTGCTCCAATTAGCTTCATATTTTGGAATAACTCCGGAATTTAAAAAACAAATTATTTGCTACATTTGTTCCTCCCAAAGAGGAAACCTTACACCGGCTCTGAGTTATCCTGCTTTCCAGTGGAGGGCTGCAAGCAATGTAGCTAATAACCAGGTATTTTTTTTGGCACAGCATTTGAGAGGAAACGAAGGGGGTATGGCGCCCTTTGATTTGTCGCTGTGATCTAAAATCTAGCTTGGCTTAGAGATAGAGGCAGCTTTGGTTTGAGACCCTAAAACAAAACCCTAAATTCTCAAACAAACAAACAAAAGTCATACTCTCCGTTCTCTGTCACTCTTTACTTTTCCACCTTTATGCCCTTTTCACTTGTTCTTTCTCCACTTTCTCAACTCCTACCACTCCTCTGAGGCCATCGCAAGTGCCTTCGCCTCCGTGAAACCTTTCTTTTATTTTTAACAGCTTTATTTGAGATATAATTCATATGCCACATAATTTGCCATTTAACATACTTAAACCATTGAATTTAAGTACAGTTTAGTGGGTTTTGGCATATTCACAGAGTTGTGTAATCATAATCACAATCAATTTTAGAACATTTTCGATAACCTAAAAAGAAACCCTGCATCCTTAGCTGTCACTTCCAAGCCTCCCATTGCCCCCTTCCAACCCTAGGTAACCAACCACTAACCTTCTTTTTGTTTCTGTACTTTTGTCTATTCTTTAGAGAAAGAATATTTAATACTGCCCAGCTGGTGTGGCTCAGGGGTTGAGCATTGACCTATGATCTAGGAGATCGAGGTTTGATTCCAGTTCAGGCCACATGCCCGGGTTGGGGGCTCGACCTCTGGTGGGGCACTTGCAGGAGGCAGCTGATCAATGACTCTCTCATCATTGAGGTTTGTATCTCTCTCCCTCCCTTCCTGTCCCTCCCTCTCTGAAATCAATAAAGATATATTATTTATTTATTTATTTATTTTTATTTTTAAAATATATGTTTATTGATTTCAGAGAGAGAGAGAGAGAGAGAGAGAGAAACATCAATGATGACAGAGTCATTGATCGAGCCCACAACCCTGGCATGTGCCCTGATTGGGAATCGAACCCCAATCGCCTGGATCCTAGGTCGACACTCAACCGCTGAGCCACGCCCGGCCGGGCAAGATATCTTTTTTTAAAAAAATTTAATATCAGTTGAATTATACAATATGTGGTCTCTTGTGTGTGGCTTCTTTCACTTAGCGTAATGTTTTCAAGGTTCAACCATGTTGTAGCATGCGTCAAAGTTTCATCCTTTCTTATTGCTGAATAATATTCCATTGCATAAGATATACCATATTTGTTTATCTGTTCATTAGTGGTGGACACTGGGTTGTTTCCACTTCCTGGCTATTGTGGATATAGGTGCTATGAATATTCATGTACAAGTTTTTGTGTGGGCATCTGTTTTCATTTCTCTAGGCTATACAGCTAGAAGTAGAATTGTTGGATCATACGGTGATTCTATGTTTAACCACCTGAAGCCCTGCCAGATTTTTTTCATAGCTGCTGCAGTATATTACATTTTCACAAGCAGAGAAGGCTCCAGTTTCTCCACATCTTCACCAACACTTGCCATTTTCTGTCTTTTTTATTCTAGCCACATAGTGGGTATAAAAAGTATCTCATGGTTTAGTTTGCATTTTTCTGATGACTAATGTTGTTGAGCGTCTTTTCATGTGCTTACTGGCCATTGTGTACTTTTTTTGGAGATATGTACTTTCAAATCTTTTCCCCATTTTAAAATATGGTTATTTGTTTTTTTGTTTTGAATTGTAACAGTCATTAATATATTCTTAAAAGTTATTTATACATTGTAGGTACAAGGGGGCCTTATCAGATATATGATTTGCAAATATTTTCTCCCATTCTATGGGTTGTCTCTTCAATACAAAAGTTTTAATTTTTGATGAAATCTAATTTATCTTTTTGTTGTTGCTTGCACTTTTAGTGTCATGTCTAAGACGTTATTGACTAATCCAAGGTTATAAAGATTTAATTGTGTTCTCTTCTAAGAGTTTTATAGTTTTAGCTGTTACATTTAGGCTTTGATCCATTTGAGTTAACTTTTATATGTGATATGAGGTGAGGCTCCACCTTCAGTCTTTTGATATGGATATCCAATTGTCCTAGCACCGCATGCTGAACAAATCATTCTGTCCCCTATTTATGCCTTGGTACCCCATTGAAAATCAGCTGACTGCGTGAAACCTTTTTTGAACCTTCCAACTGAATTGTACCTTTCTGCTGTATTAGTCAGGATAGGCTAGGTTATGCTGCAATAACAAGTGCTTCCAAAGTCTCAGAGGATGTAACCACTAAATATTTATCACTCATGCTGATTGTGCATCATGGTTCTGCTCCAGGCGATCTTTATTCTGGGACCCAGACTGATGAAGTAGCCTCTATTTGGAACATTGCCAGTCTTATGGAAGAGGGAAATGAGACGTGTTAAAAAACTCTGGGCTGGCTCTTAAAGTTTCTGCTCAGAAGTGACACTTGCCACTTACATTCTCACTGTATTGGCCAAAACAAGTCACAAGGCCACACTTGATGTCTGTGGGGGAAGACAATTGATCCTCCCATGGGAGGGGACACTGCAGGGAGGGAAAATCAATTATCAGGGGAACGGTAATACAATTTAATGCTTCCCCACCATCCCCTGTATGACTTGACACCTAGTTCTCCTGGTTTTCCTCTGACCTTTCCACTACTCCTCAAATTTCTTTGCCTTTTTCTTTCATGTTGGTGTTCCCCAGTGTTGTGCCCTTGGCTTTCTTCTCTTTGTACCCTACAGACTCCGGGGGAAATCTCATCCACTCCCGTCTATTAGCTGCCAACTCTCAGTTCTATTTCCAGCCCCAGACCTGTGTAGCTAACTGTCTACTGAACATCTCCCACAGACATCCCAAACTCAGCAAACCTGGGCCTGAATTTATCACCATCCACAAGCTACCCACAAATCTGCTTCTCCTGCTGAATCCCTAACTTGAGAAATGGTACACCATTCTCCCAGCTGCCCCAGCCAGAAACCTTGCACCGCCTTCTCCGTATTCAACCATGAAGCTGTACTGGGTATAGCTCCTAAACATCACTTGAGTCTGTCCCTTTCAGTCCCTTCTCAACAATTCTGCCCTAGACCACCATTATCTCTCAGTTAGATGATCTCAATCTTGTTGTCCCTTCTAATTCATGCTCTATGTTCCAGCCATAATGGTTTTTAGAAAATGCAAATCCAATTCTGCCAACCCCATTGCTCTGGGATAATGATTAACACACTAACGGGCCGTATCAAGACCTTTCATTATCTGGCCTCAGCCATTTCTCCAGCTTCACTTCTGCCTGGCATTTTATTCATTTGGAGCTAACTTTAGTGCCCTGAACATACTGTGATCTCTTCATTCAGGGCTTTTGAACAAACACTTCCCTCTGTCTAGGACACTCTTCCTTCTCCTCTGGGTAACTTACATGTTCTTTCTTTTTCTTTTTTTTTTTAAAGGAAAGATTATTTTTATTTTTAAAAATATATCTTTATTGATTTCAGAGAGAGGAAAGGAGAGGGAGAGAAACATCAATGATGAGAGAGTCATTGATCGGCTGCCTCCTGCACACCCCCGACTAGGGATCAAGCCCACAACCGGGCATGTGCCCTGACCAGGAATCAAACCGCGATCTCCTGGATCCTAGGTCGACGCACAACCGCTGTGCCACGCCAGGCTGGGCCAACTTACATGTCCTTAAAGTAACAGGCTGGACATCACTTGCTCCCTCTATTCATACGCTTCAGTGGGCGAATCCTACGTGATTGAGAGACGGTTTAGCTAAGAGGTTAACAGGGAGGGTTCTGGAAACTGATGGCCCGGTTTTGAATCCTGGTTGTCATCTACTACCTGTGAAACTGTATGTAAGGTATTTCTTCTGGGTGCCTCCATTTCCTCAGGCATAAAATAGGGAATAATAAGAATCCCTATTATATAAAGCTGTGGTGAGGGTTAAATGAATACGTGCATAGGGAGTGCTTAGGACAGTGCCTGACACACTGTAAGGGCTCAGCCAATAGCTGCCATTACTTCTATTTATCTCCTTAACACAGACAGGCACGTATCTATTTAACCTTCAATCTGCTGTATTTTCTACAAGGAGTGTCAGTGGTGGTTTAACTTTACAGGTTGGTTTCTAGGTTATCCGATGGCCAGGTGAGAGTGTGATTACAAAAGGAATTAGCATCATCCAGAGATGGATATAATGCTCTTTTCTGCTCATTATACAAATTTGTACAAAAGAGCATTTTATTTTTTTTCATTTTTATATCTTTATTGATTTCAGAGAAAGGAAAGGAGACAGAGAGAGAGAGACAGAAACATCAATGTTGAGAGAGTCATTGATCAAGCCCGCAACCTGGGCATGTGTCCTGACCGGGAATCGTACCCCGATCGCCTGGATCCTAGGTCGATGCTCAACCGCTGAGCCACGCCCGGCCGGGCTAAAAGCGTTTTCTTAAGTACAAAGGATAGTTTCATCATGTCAGGCGGAAGCTGGAGGCCGCCATTATTGTAGAAAGCTTATGTATTAATTGAAGGGTGTACATAGATATTCAGTCACTGGAGCGGTGGATATGCAATAATTTACCTGGTGTGCTTCAGCCGGACACCCATTCTTCTGCATTCCACTCCACACTGCTGGGGGTGGGTGTCTGTGAAGTACATTTCCCAGGCTTTCTTACCAGGAGACCTAATAAGCTTTGCCAGTTGGAGTCAATGGGGAGATCCAAGGGTGGGGGATAGGGAGTTCCTAGGTTTGACTTCATCAGCAGCAGCAGTTATTCATGGTCCCTCAGTGGCATCTGGGCAGTGGTGGCATCTTTCACACTGGCAGGGGCATTGGGCCAATTACCTACCTAATGCTGCATAAAAAGTCTCCCCAAACTTAAAGACTTTTAACAATAATCATTTCCGTATTCTCCCTCAGGGTTCTAGGAGTTGGCTGGGCTCAGCTAGGCAGTTACAGTTTGGGGTCCCACACTTGGCGGCAGTCAGGCAGTGCCTAGAGCAGGAGACCACAAAGGCTCGCTCATTCACTTGTCTGGCAGCTGATGCCCACTGTCAGCTGGAGCACTTACACTTGTCCTCTCCACACGGCTTGGGCTTCCTCGCAACCTGGTGTCTAGATTCTAAGAGTGAGTGTTCTAAGAAAGAGCCAGGTGGGAGGTGTATCGTCTTTTAGGACCTCACCTTAGAGGTCATAGAGTACCTTGTCCGATGTATTCTAGCTGTTAGAATCAAGTCATTCAGGCCAGCCCATCTTCAAGGAAGGAGAATTATGCTCTACCTACTGACGTGAGGGGAGCCAAAAAATTTGTGAATGCATTTTGAAACCAACACAGATAGCATCTCCAGCAACACAGTACGCAGATCTGCTTGGAGATTCCAGCCCAGGGATGTTAACTGCCTCCTGACCTCTGGGAGTCATCCCTTCTTCCTCCCCCAGCATACCCCTTCTTTTGTTTGCCAGTTCTTTCAACATTTTTGTAATAAATTCCCCTTATTAAATCCCCTCTATTTGATATACCTAGGATGGTTTGTTTTCCTGACTGAATTCTGACTTAGACATGTGGGATTATCTCTAGCTATCCAAACTCACCATCTGAATTCAATAGCAAAACAACTTGTAGAAACTAACTATTATTATATGCCAAGGACTAACCTAGGTGCTTTAATACATTACCTCATTTAGTTCTAACACCAGACCTGTCAGATGGGTATGAGCATCCTTACCTTATGACACAGAAACCGAGGCTCAGAAAGGTTAACTTGCCCAAGAACACAGCTAGGAAGAGGTCTGGCTCTCAAGTACATTTATTTTTGGGGCCTTCTGGAATTTGAGAAGAGCTACGTCTTGCCAAAGAATTCCATTTTCCTCAGATGAAGTCTCACTTCTCATCTTATATACCTGTTAGATGAATCCCCACTTAGATATCTACACTTGAAAATGAATCGAGGAAAGAATACAGCTAGGGGAAGTAGAACACAAAGGCTCAAGTATTCATGTGAGAAAAGGCACTAGACAAAAGCTTGCAGGTCTGGGTTCAAGTCTCAGCTATGTTACTCAGACATTATGATACTAGGCAGTCACTTCCTCTCTTGGGGCCTCAGGTATTCCCAGCTGGAAAATGACACTAATGTTCTGTCCTCTACTGAGTATCTATTTTCAAAGTAGTTGAGGATATAAAAAGCCATATCAGAGACAGGAGGCAGAAGATAAAAGTGAAATAAAGCCTGTTAACAGAAGGTCTTGAATAGGCCTGTATGGAATCAATGTTTATGTTTCCCCCAAATTCATGTTTAAATTCTAACCCTCAATATAATGGTATTCAGGCATGGGGCCTTTGGGAGGTAATTACAACAGGATGGTGGAGCCCTTGCGAATGGCATTAGTGCCCTTGTAAGAAGAGACATGAGAGCTTACTTCAGCTCTGTTCTTTCCATTATGTGAGGATATGAGAAAACAGCCCTCTAAAATCCAGAGAGGGCTCACCAGAACCCAAATATACTAGCACCCCAATCACAGACTTCCAGGCTCCAGAACTGTTAGAAATAAATTTCTGTTTATAAGCCCAGTATGATACCCTATTATGGTACTCTGAACTGACTAGGCGTAATGAGAAATTCTTATTTTATCCTGTAAGTAGTGGGGAATTATTTTAGCTTCTTGAGGAAGAGCCTGACACAAAGAAACATAAAGGTTTATAGAAGAAAATAGCAACAAAACAGTAATACAAAATAATGATAGCAGTGATAATCATTTACTGAAGGCTAGTAGGCAGTGTCCTAGCACATACGACACTTAGCTCACAGGATCTTCACGACAGCCAAATTATTATATGTAATAGTATCCCTGTTTCACAGTGAAACTGTTCAGAGGCTAAATAACTTGCCCAAAGTCACACAGCTAGTCCGTGGTGGGGCAGAGATTCAACATGGTTTGGTCATGTCCTAAGCCTGGGCTCCTTTCACTATACCATGGGGTTTCTAACTTGGGTTTGAATGCGCTGAACCCAAAGGTGGAAAAAGTAAGCCTAAAAATATTGTTCAAATTTACAAAAGAACCTAAGGGTCTGTACTAGAGCACTGAGCAATGGAAACAGGGTGCCCTTCCAACGCCGGGCGCGAGGGCGGGAGCATTCACTCGGACGGGGACAATTTAGAGTTGCCGATGAACCTCACGTGCGCATCGTTGGGATGCGAGAGGGAACCAGAGCACCGGGAGAAAACCCACGGGCACGGGGAGAATGTCAAGCTACATAGTGATCCAGCCAGGAATCAGTTTTTCCCCTTATCGACATCGTAACGACATTGAAAGAAACAATGTTATTTGAGGATGTGCTCTATTATGCAAACCAAGGTATCTTCAAATTCAAGGAACCGGTCAAAGTAACAAACACTGTTTTGTCAAAAAGGAACACTTTATTTGTGCACATATAAAAAGCAAGCAAAATCAGGATGTTTTCCTCAGCCATCCTTTCCACATTTTATGCAGTTTTCGTGAACTATAAATCAATGATTTCTTCATGCCTAAAAGAGAAAAAGAAGAGACAGTGAGAGAACTGAGGCTTATTTAGTGGATACTCAGCTAGAGGTTTTGTGATATTTGGACCAGAGACTTGTCCTTGGAGTACAGCAGTGATGGGCTGACTGTTTAGGAGACCCTGGGAGCCAAGGGTTATTAAAGGTCACCGCGATCGTGAGGGGAAAAGACTGTGAGTTAGGCATTTATTAAAACGGTGATGTGACGTCAAAGGTACCTGAGTTTCTGGGATAAATGAATCTTTTGAGATATTAGCATATTGGCGGCCTTTGAATTTAGTAGTTCTTAAAAACTAAGAGAAAGGAAGAACAAATACAAGATCTGTATGTAAGTGAGCATCCTTGGCCCCTTTCTAACTCCCAGTGCCTGCATCCCAACCAACCCCAGCTCACTGCTTCAGTGTCACTGCGTGTGCCGATGATCTGCCCAGAGTGAATATTGTTTCCATCACTTTCTGCTGAGCAGACATCATATCCCCTTTCAGGTTTCTTCTCTAGAAGTGCTTTCCTTACTCCCCGGGCCAATTCAGACACTGCTCCTCCTACACCCACACCACCTGTGCTGACGCCCAGCACAGCACTCACCCCTCTGTACGGGGCTCAGGAACAGGTTTATTAACTTGTCCCTCTGCCTGGACTGGGAGTTCCTTGAGGACAGGGACCTTGTTCTATTCATCCCTGTCTCCTCATCACCTATGGTAGGTACTTGGTAAATGTTTTTGAAATGACAGAACAGACGCACCTAATTCAGATACCTGATCTTCCCCCACCCTCTGCACACTTAATCACAAGTACCAGGTGAAACAGGATAAGCTCTCTGGGGAGCTTATGGGAAAGAAGTAAAATGGGATAGAATAAGTGGGATGTTACTTGTCTGTCAGATCTAATAGGATCCTATTTGCAGACAGAATTATGGGCTCGACTTCCTTTGTGTTGAGAATGAGATCATTTAGTCTGTGCTTCAGGGTGTGGCCCAAAGATCCAACCAGTCTTTTTCACCATGGGATACAAACTGTGGTCTGTGCTGCGAGTATGAAATGCACACCCCTAGCAGTGCACTTTGTAAACATTGCTGATGAGGTAAAAGGATTAGAGAGTTCTAGAGACTCCTAAAAATACCTGGCCAGCCTGGCCAAGCATGGCTCAGCGGTTGAGCGTCGACCTAGGATCCAGGTGATTGGGGTTTGATTCTCGGTCAGGGCACATGCCCGGGTTGCGGGCTCGGTCCCAAGCTGGGGGCATGCAGGAGGCAGCCGATCAATGACTCTCTTTCATCACTGATGTTTCTACTCTCTCTCTCCCTCTCCTTTCCTCTCTCTGAAATCAATAAAGATATATTTAAAAAAAAAAAAAAAAAAAGAAAGAATATACCTGGCCATGTTACATGTAAGCTGCCTACTCCACTTAGGACCTTTTAAGAGGCTACTGCAGGCAGTGGCAGGTTAAAAGGCAAGGTACCAGTAAAATCATTAGCAAATACTTCTAGAAACTCTGGCCTGGCTTGTACACTGACTGACTACTTGCAAACAGACAGAGCCTAGTTAAGAAACTCAGAGCTCCTTTCCTTGCCTCCACCCCTTTTAATTTTCTCCCTGGAGCAAACACTCTGGTAAACCTCACCCACTTGAGCATTGAAACTGGAAAGTTATTACGTAAGGTGCTTTTTAAAATGCTAGTCAGAGCCAATCAAGACACTAAGCAGAATACAGGTAGCTGCATAAGGTTCAACACAGCAACCCTGGGGCACTGAGTCACAGCTGCAGGAAGATGCACCGACCATGATAAGTCCCAGTTCAACTTAAAAAATGTACTCACAGACACCTTGGAGTTTACCATTTAAGGTAAATATATAAAGTACATCAGAGACACCATGTAGCCTTTTTTTTCCCTGGTAGCCCATGGAAACCTCCCTTAATTAAATACAATCTCTCCATTCAGTGGCTCTGCCAGAGTGATACTCTCAGAAAGACTGCAGCAGAGAACTGTGTTACAAAGACCACTGGGATAGCAGTCAAGAGGCCCAAATTCCAGTCCTCGCTGGGCCACAAACTTACAGTGCAACTCCCCGTCTCTGGCCTCGACTTCCTCATCTGCACAGTGACTGGCCTGGACCAGGTTAGGGGTTCTCTAACGAGGGGCCCAAGGACAGGCTTCAAGGTCAGTCTGTGAACTCCCTGAAACTGTAGCGGTTTGCTGTGTAGATGCACATGTGCGCTTCTGCGCAGAGGGTGCAAAGTTTTGGCCAGATTTTTATAGGGAGCCAGGATTTGCAACAGGGTAAGAACCAACCGATCAGAATAAATGGTCCTTTCTGCCTCAATATTCTAACTGCAACAAAGGTGGAGGACTTAAACTTCAGGAACCTGGAATAGGCCAAATTTCCTAAACAGGATACAAAAGCTGCTGACCACAAAGGACAAAATGGTTAAACTGGACTAAGTAAAATTAAGAACCTCTTTTCACCAAAAGACACCATTAAGAGAGTGAAACAACAAGCCCCAGAGGGGGAGGTTTCTGCATTACATATATTCCACAAAGGACCTATATTCCGATTATATAGAGAAGCCAGCAAGAAAAGGCAGACAACTCAACAGAAAAATGAACAAAAGATGAGAATAGGCACTTCACAGAAGAGGAAATCCAAGTAAGCATATGAACAAATGCCCAGCTTTACTAGTCAGCTGGCATGGCGCAGCAGCTGAGCGTCGACCTAGGATCCAGGAGACCGCGGTTCGATTCCCGGTCAGGGCACATGCCTGCGTTGTGGGTTCGATCCCCAGTTGGGGGCCTGCAGGAGGCAGCGGATCAATGATTCTCTCCTCATTGATGTTTCTATTTCTCTCTCCCTTTCCCTTCCTCTCTCTGAAATCAATAAAGATATATTAAAAAAAAGAAAAGAAAATGTAAATTAAGACTCCAGTATAATACCACTACTCACCTACCAGAAGTGCCTAAAATGAAAAAGATACATCATATCAAGTTTTAGCCTAGGAAGTGCTGCAATAGGAACTCTGCTAATGGGAGTGTAATGTGGACAACTGTTTGCTAGATACCAGTTAAACATTCACATGCTTTATGATCTAGTAATTCTACACCTAAGTTTATACCTAATAGAAATGCATAATATGCTCACCAAAAGTCAGGCACAAAACCAGCAGCACTACTCGTAATGGCCCAAACAGAAAACAACTCAAGAAGCCGTTAGCAGTACAGTGGATCAATTGTATATATTCACACAGTGGTCTGGAAGCAATGAGAACAAATGAACTACTGCTCCTCCCCACACCATGATGAATCTCACAGATGTCATGAGGAGTGGAAGACATGAGAGTACGTATTTATGTAACGTTAAAAAAGTAGGCAAAACAGAAGCATCAGAAGTCAAGATAGTAAGTAGTTACTCTTGGAGGAGTGGTGGCTCTGACTGTGGCAAAGGGGGATTCTAGGGACTGGTTCTGTTCTATTTCTTCACCTGAGTTCTAGGTGCATGGGTGTGTTCACTTTGTGAAAATGTACCAACTTATGATTTGTGCACTTTTCTGTACACATGGAGATTTTCCATACTACCAGAAGACCTAGAATCTTTCATTTATTCAGTCACTGAAATACACTGAATGAGTATTTATTGAGCACCTATATAAATAAGGCACTGAGCGAGTTGCTGGGGATGCTGCTATGAACAGCGATGGTCTCTGCCCTCACAGAGTTTACAATCTTTAGAATTCTACTTGGCCTACATTAAGCTTACTTTTGGTCTCTGCTTCCTTTCTTTAAAAAAGGATGGCGATTTAGGGAGTCTGATTTAGAAAACGTCTTGAGGGAAGACAGCCTCCTAGGAGAGAAATTTTACTCTGAGACCCATCACCATTGTCTTTGCTCCTTCTCTACATTTCTTTAAATATTTCTTCTTTAGACAGATCCTTATTTACTCGTCATTAAGAATTCTGATTAGTATCTAGAGTCAGGATTTTGTTTTGGAAGGGTACAGAAACCGACTTTAATATATGGCTCCTAGGGTTTCTCTTCTGTTGATTTCCAGATTGTTTTACATGACCTACAGCAAAGTTACTACCAATGTAAGACTATGAATTGCCTCTATGACCTTAAACTGACGGGTTCAATGACAGACAAAATTCTCTAGGAAACAATGTGAGGCAGAGGTATGAGTGGGTTGTGAGAGCTCTATCTTCCCACAATCCTGTATTTCAGATCTTTAGGAGAGAAAACCAGTAAGTCCTCAGCATTCTTCCAATTAATTTCTAACCATACTTAGATATATCCACAAAGAAAATCTATTCTGAAGCAGAAGTACAACTTATTTTAAACACTTTCAAGTTGAAGTGATAAGCACATTACCAGAAAAAAAAATCTTATGTGTTCTTCTTATTTAAATATATAAGTACCAAATACTGGAATATTTTAGTTTTAAGAAATCAGAAAACAGAGAACAATGGATGATCCATTCTATTATGTGCCAGGAAAGGCTGGTTAGAATCAACTGAGGCATGCCAGAATCCTTTTAGGAAGAAGACTAAACCTGTCTTGTTAATCCAGCTGAATCTTTTGAAGCTAGAGAAGTAAATAGGTGCCTGTCCCCAGAGTTAATTCTGATTGACCAGAAAGTCAGGTGGGGATAAATAAAGCAAGGTTTCAAAAACTAAACCCATTATCCTCTCCCAGCCTTCCTTACCTCCTGAAATGGCGCCGCCATCTACTGCTTCCCAAGCCCCAAACCGGGGAGTAAGCAGTGACTCCTTTCTCTCCTCCACTTTCCATATCCCTCCAGTCACCAGGACCTGGCAACCTGCCTTCTAAATATTGCTGGCATCTCATCTCTCTGCCTCTGCTGCAGTGACTCGAGTTCAGGCTGCATGACTCCTCACCTGGCTGGCTGCAACCATATCTAACCAGCTTCCCAAGAAATAGCTTTATCTCCCTTCAGTCGGTTCTCAGTTCTCTAATGGTCTTTCTATAGCCTCTCTGCCCTCAAAAGGAACTCTGAATTCCCTTTCACGGCTTTTAAGGGCTTCCCTTGTCTGGCTCCTGCTTACTTCTCAGTCTAATCACTAAATCCCACCCCCACTGCCCATTTCTCTCCCAGTTCCCACACAGAGTACTCCAACAGTTCCACTTCTCTCCAAACCCATTAGAAACATAAAAGACTGCTGCTTCTCAGAATATGACAGTTTGCTTAGCTGGTCTTCTGTTCCCAGCACGAGATGTGATGCCATCTGCTGCTACTATGAAAGGAGGAGCAGGCAGGTGCTAGGAGGCTGAACAGTCTTCAGCTACTTCTGAGCCGGCTGGCTCCAGCTGCTGACCTGCTACCCCGAGGAGAACTACGCCGTTCTACCAACAGCACAGCCTAAAAGAAGTCTACATTATTTTTTAAATGATCAAAACTCAGGCTAGCCCTGGCTGGTGTGGTTCAGTTGGTTGAGCCTCATACCATGTACTTTATTTTTTATTTATTGTATTTTTTAAAAAATATATCTTCACTGATTTCAGAGAGAGGAAAGGAGAGGGAGAGAAAGAGACAGAAACATTAGTGATGAGAGAGTCACTGATCGGCTGCCTCCTGCAGGCCCCCGACTGGGGACCGACTGGGGACCGCAGCCCGGGCATGTGCCCTGACCGGGAATCGTACCCCGATCGCCTGGATCCTAGGTCCACGCTCAGCTGCTGAGCCACGCCCGGCCGGGCGTCCCATACACTTTAGAAAGGTCGCCGGTTTGCTTCCCGCTTGGGGCACATGTCCGGGTTGGAGGCTTCGGATCCCAGGTAGGGGGTGTGCAGGAGGCAGTCGAACGATGTTTCTCTCTCTCTCTCAAATCAATAATAATAAAAAAACATTAAAAGAAAGTAGGATTTAAAAAAAGTATCTGCTTTTGATCCTTCCTTTTTTACCCCCATATGAGCAGGAGGTTGCAAAGAAACACAGTGATAATGGCTACGGAGGAATAAAATCTCACCCGAATACATTGGGGTTTTCTCATCCCACATGAGCCGTCTGAAAAACTGAACAGAGGTAGAACTTTGGAGATTCAGGGGAGATGGCCCTAGCAAAAGCAAGCAGAACAATAGCTACAACTGCAACAGGAGGACTTCTAAAGAACAAAGTGCAGGGGGTGGAGGTTCTAAAGCTCGCTGTGACATTAGAGGGAAAAGAAACAGGCAAATCGGCCACTCAGTTCCTTCCACTGCTAGTTTACTCCAGCTGGAGGCCTGGTTAAGGGACTAATGCTATTTGAACATGACAGTGAAAAGAGCCATGTTCTAAAGAGAGGTCAGGAAACTTCTAGGTAATGATACCAAAAGAAAAAAACTAGGCACAGTACTAGATGCTTTTATATATTTAAGATATAATTTTTACAACCTGGCGAAGCAGGTATAATTATCCCCATGAAATTAAAACTCAGAAAAATTAGGTAACTTGCCTAAATCACAGTAGTTAAGTTGGAATTTGAACCCACAACCATCATAAAGCCAGAGCATAAAGCAAGTAAGCCTAGACTCTGAAGGGATGCTCATCATTTTCCACAATTTCTGCAACCTCAGTGCCGGTTACAGACATTCTGATACTCTGGACTTCCTCAATCCGATGAGCTATCTTTACACATTGTTTGCAGGTAGTTTTTATCGCGCGCTCTACTACCAGTCAATGTAAAACGTATAAATACGTTTCCCGCATACAATGTGTTTAGAAGGAAAAGGGAAACAAGCACCAAGCGCTCAGGGGAACCTGCAGTGGGCACTCACTCCATGGCCACAAGGAGATCTGGGCTGTGTTTTATGAGGTGTTACCCACTGCCCTCTGCTGGTCACTGGGAACAATGAGTGAAAAGAGGCTCAAAGGTTCATCTCAGCTTGCAGTTTCATGATGATGACTGATTTTTTTTTTTTTTAAATATATCTTTATTGATTTCAGAGAGAGGAAAGGCGAGGGAGAGAGAGAAACATCAATGATGAGAGAGTCATTGATCAAGCCCCAAACCCGGGCATGTGCCCTGACCGGGAATTGAACCCCAATTGCCTAGATCCTACGTCGACGCTCAATCGCTGAGCCACGCCCGGCCGGGCATGATGATTGATTTTTGAAAACCTTTTATTACAGAAAAAGTCAAACTTACAAAAGAATAGTATAACATGTCTCCATGCATCTTCATCCAGCTTCAAAATGTATCAACTAATGACCAATCCATGTCATCTACTCTTTACCCACTTTCCTCTGCCATGTTTTATTTCGAAGCAAATCTCAGAATCCTGTCATTGCATCTGTAAATATTTTAGTATGTATTTCTATAAGAAAAAGAATTAAAAAAAACCCCATCATACTAACATTCTCACAACAACAACAAACCATCAATAAGTGAGTAATTACTTATATTACAGGAAGCCCCTCCCTACCCCAAAAGGGAAAACAAACCAAAAACCCCCCAAACATTCAGCCTCACCCAAGGAGGATTATAGAAAGGGAGTTGCAATTATACAAAACACAGAACCACCCAAACAAAAGCACCTATTCTTCAGCCTTGCCAGGGTAAATCAGCAGAAACACAGATTGAATATCTTAATTGGAAATGCAAAGCTACGTACCCCTGGGTGGTAGAAATATCTTCAACTGAGTCTATCTGGCGTATGTGCTACTAAATCTTTCTTGACTCTTCAGCTGAATCTTTCCAAAGATTCAGGAGGACCACAGAGTGTCCTTGGGGCCAAACACTCAGCTGTGTATCCAAGTGGCTGGGGTGACATGTAAAGAGGCGTGACCACGCCAGCTCCCTGGCAATCTCAACCCAGGGATCAGAATCAGGCTGAAAGATCACTCCCATCTTTGTGTTACCTTTGAGCCATTTTATGCCCTGGTACTACTGCAAATTTCTATTTACATGCCTGTCTTCCTTTCTAGACTATGAACTTCTTGAAGGCAGGATAGTGTTTCGTGTTCACTTTGTATACTGTGTGGCTAACACATGAGAGACGTTCAGCAGATGGTTACATAAGAAAGAAAGAACTAGAGAAGTCCATCATTGACAACACCAAGCATTGGAAAGAATGGGGAGAAACGAGAACTCTCACTTATTACTAGTGGGATTGACAGAACTACCTGGGAGGGCAATTTGGTTATATCCAAAGCGGTTCAAATGCTTAAGTCCAAAAATCAAGAACAGTATGTTTTAAAATAAAATAAAAATGGAATATTCAGAGAACAACAATAACAGTCAAAAAGAGAAAGAAAGAAAAAGAGCTCCTAGAAATTAGAAATGTAATAGCAGAAATAAAAAACTCAATAGAAGGGTTGGAAGCTGAAGTTGAGAAAATCTCCCAGAAAGCAGGACAAAAGGACAAAGAGATCAAACATAGGAGGGAAAAGAAAGAAAACCAAAGGACTAGTCTAGGAGGTCCAATATTTGAATAAAAGGCGTTCCAGAAAGAGAAGAGAGAAAACAGATGAAAAGAAAATGAAAAAGAATGAAAATTCTCTTATATTCTGAGTGATCGAACTGAAAAAGCAATGAGTATCGTAACAGGTCAAGACAGACTCACATCAGAGCCCTGCAGGCAAATGAAGACCCACCAGGCCTCTGGAAAGAACATACACAGAGGATTAATAATCAGAATGGATCTGGACTTTGACAGCAGCCCTAGAAGTGAGAAGATAGTTGGAGCAATGGTATCAAAATTCTAAAGGAAAATTATTTCCAATCTATCCCCAGCCTAAGTCTCAATTTATGTGGAAGGGTAGACTAAAGATACTTTTAGACATACATGATCTCCAAATCTGCCTCCCATGCACCCTTTCTCAGAAAATTACTGTAAGGTGTGCTTCACCAAAACGAGAGTGTGCACCATGAGGACAGAAGAATGAGACACGGGAAAGAAGGTATCCCTTGCATGAAACAGATAAAGGCAATCTCTGTGGGCCAAGAACGTTGTGTAGAGAAGGAAAAGCGTTGTATGTGGCTCACCTATGAATCTCATTAACACAGTCACACAACATAAACTCTGAAGACTGACCTAACCAGAGCTGCAATATAACTGTACCAGGAGGACAGAGGGATTGGAGGGGTGAGTGTGTGTGGTAAGGTGGGTGGAAGAGTTGAATTCTAATCTACCATAGTGAGAAGTCAACAGATAATGCCTAAAATTGAAAAGCAAAGAAGCAGTAATATAAGCTTATTATTTAGTGAACTGGGAGTGAAAACAAAAATAACCCACTAAGAGAGTTGGAAGCAGTTGTCTCAGGAGAGGGGAAGTGGGGGAGAAGGGCAAGTGAGGGAGAAGGGCAAGGTGCTGCTGTTTCTGCAATGATATGCACGTGTAACTTTCATAAATAAAAACACGAGGGACAAACTTGCACACAAGGAGTTATTCAGAAAACTCAGAGGGGGAGTAAAGCCTTCCAAGAGTACCTCATATGGTTTGACTTTTTTAGACGACCAGATTACAGTGCTGTCTGCCTATCTGGTACATTATTGCAATATCCTAGTTTATGACCATCAAAATTCAGTATTTCACAAGTACCTGCAGGATACAGATAAAGCTTTACATTTTAACCAGGGGCGCTGAGGCTCCTCAATCCAGCAGCTTCATTAAGTACGGATTTTCTAAGTTCTTACCGGCAGTGAAAATGCCTTTGATGCTCTGTCTCAGGCTAGAAGGTCTCACAATTGCTGAAAGCCCTGTGAGAAAAAAATCCAGCAAGGATGCCAAAAAAGCCAGATGTTAGTCATCTCAACACTTTTAAAACCTGAAACTAAATATTCTTTCAGTTATCCAATAAAACCAGCAAATCTATCTGTTCTGGTGTCATAGAATGACAGTGAAAAGGGTATCAGGACTGAGGGCCAGGAGACTGGAGTTGCCAGCCGCGTCCCCGAGCCAGTGGCATGGGCACAGGCAAATGGGTCTGGGTATCCTCACTTTAAAACAGGGTGGGTTAGGTGACCTTCAAAGGTCACTTTATGACCTTAAATCTACTTAAGGCTGCTGTTCTCAAGTCCAAGATGTAAAAAGATTAAAAAAAGAAACCCAAATAAAAACCCAAATGTTTCTGCCCAGGAATAAAACTTCCATTCTGAAAACACACATAGAGGACTCCTCAGTGAGGATCCACAGTACAGCCTCTCTCATGCCCTGTGAAAGGCAGCAGAGATCACATCGTGACCAGAATCATGTTAAAATAAAAAACAACAAAGGACAGGCCTCCATATTTATCTTCAGAATAGGTATCTGGTGACCTAAACATATGCTCTAACAACCTGAGGCAGGTCACTGAGAGAGTGTGTGTGGAGCCTGCCTATTGCAGTTAATGTTCAGTATTGTCACTGTGAATATCTAGCACAATGGCTTCTACCTTGGAGGGTCAAGTACTTAGTCAATGAAATGGGAGAATGCACTCATCTGAGGGAGTCATTTTCAATTTCAAAATTATTTAATAAATTACCTTTAACACCTCAAAGGGAAGTGGGTCTCTGAAGACAAGGTTCAGATTTTTTGGTAAATATTAGGGAGGCCCTGGGAATAATGCGTAGAACATAGGCCATGTCAGAGGTTACCTGCTGAACACACTATGAGACACACCGAATGGGAGTCGGCTGATGAAAGCTGTGTTTTTAAAGTCATCTGATAAAAGCTGTGTTCTTGATGTCATAAAAGCATTAAAAATGTCACCAGTTTCCTGCCTTCTGAGACCACCATGAAGAACACAGACTTGTCTTTGCAATAACTGCTAGAGGTTATGCTCTTGGGACCAAAAGAAACATTGTTTTCCCCCTTTGGCAGTGATTTAGGATCCAGGAATTTGAAAAATACGTTTATACCACCCTACTTCAAACAAATGAGAATTTAAATTTGGAACCCCCCAGGGATTGCTAGTGCTTTCTTCTTTCTAGAAGCAATCTATCTCTTGATCTCACCAGGTAAGAAAGAATAAAGAATACATCACAGTCACAAACAAAGTTTGCCTTCTACCCACAGCCAGCACTTTCTCAGTGTCAAATTCATGAACATACCTAGTCGTACCACATCTCCGCAGTCAGGGTCATGAGCAAGTTGTAAAAAAGTTTCTTCCACATCTCTGTTCTTTCCAGGAGGGTCCATAATACGATTTATTTGTTGCTGTAAGGTTTTGGGTAATGTCATTAGCTGCGTGAATTGTCCTTCTGGGCTTTTATCTATCTAAGGAATTAAAAAAAAAGATGAGGTTGATGGAAAGTACTTTGAATTCCATAAATATTCAAAGGCCTGTGGTTCCTCTTTATTTAATTTTTTTAGCCCTTACCCGAGGATATGTTTAGAGGGAGAAAGGAAGAAAGAAAGAAACAAGGATGTGAGAGAGAAACATCAATGGGTTGCCTCCCATACATGCCCTGACTGGGAATTGAACCCACAACCTTTTCGTGTCCAGGATGATGCTCCAACTGACTGAGCCACCTGGCCAGGGCCCCATGACTTCTCTTTAAAGTCACACAAACATATATGAACCCATATGCTATCCTAGACAGCATGCTAAGGAGATAGTCTCCTTTCTGAAACTAAATGCATAAGTGTTCAGGATTCCAAGTTCCTTCATAAAAACCAATTCTTTACCTATAATATTCCATTTTTACAGAGAAAAGAACAAATGCCTCTTCCAAGGATCGATTTCTGATTTTCAGTTTTAAAATTTCTATTTGCCTTAAATCCAACAGTTAAAGGAAGTAAGGCTGCAACTAACAGTCATTGAGGCCCCAGAAAATCCAGGCACTCTAATTATTTCTTCCATTTTATTTTTTAATCCTCACCCGAGGATATTTTTTCCATTGCTTTTCAGAGAGCGTGTGTGGGGGGGTGGTGGGGGGAGAGAAACACTGATGTGAGAGAGACACAGTGACTGGTTGACTCCTGCATACACCCTGACCAGGGCTGGGGACGAGTCTGCAACTGAGGTACATGCCCTTGGCTGGAACCGAACCTGGGACCCTTCAGTCTGAGGGTAGACACTCTAACCACTGAGCCAAACCACCTAGGGCTACTTCTTTCATTTTATTTTATTTTATTCTTATTATTATTATTTCAAATATATCTTTTATTGATTTCAGAGAGAGGAAGTGAGAGGGAGATATAGAAACATCAATGATAAGAGTCTGCACACCCCCTTCTGGGGGTCGAGCCCACAGCCCTGGGCATGTGCCGTGACTGGTAATCGAACCAGTCTCCTGGATCATAGGTCAATGCTCAACAACTGAGCCACGCTAGATGGGCTACTTCTTCCATTTTAAACACAAGGACACAGAATAACACAGCCAGGATCATACAGCCAATAAGACAGAGTGGGATCTAAATGACCAAAAAGTGGATTTTTCTGTAAAATATGCTAGAAATGACATTTATGCATTCATATTTGGAGCCAAATATTGAGATTAGTGAAAAGGATCATGTATTTCTATAAGACTTTACCTATGAAACTTTCAGGAATTTTAGAGATGTCAAAATGGCTTGAATACTATAAGGAATTAATAAATAGCATTTGTGCCCTGGTCAATGTTGCTCAGTGGTTAGAGCATCGGCCTGCGCGCTGAAGGTTTTGGGTTTGATTCCTGGTCAAGGGCACGTACCTGGGTTGCACGTTCCATCCCTGCCCTAGTTGGGGCGCGTGTGGGAGGCAACCAGTTGATGTGTCTCTCTCACATTGGTGTTTCTTTCTCTCTTTCTATCACTCTCTCTTTCCCTCTTCTTCCCTTCCACTCTCTAAAAAACCAATGGAAAAAAACATCCTCATGTGAGGATTAATAAATAAATAAATAGATAGAAAAAAGCATCCTTTCTTTCACTGCTTTCTCTCACAGAAAAGAATGTACTGGAATTTTTGCTTGGAAACATGTTTAGACAAAATATTACTTGACATGTTCAAATAAATTGTTAAATTCTGTCTAATTATCCTTACTCTTTAATTCTTCATGTTTTACTGACATGAAAGAGAAAGCATTCAGTTAAATGATGAGAAGCAATGAATGAGATTGCATTTTCAAAGCAGACATGGGAAAAGTCCACATATTATATTTAAGCAAAGTATCTAGAACAGGCAAATCCACAGAGGCAGAAAGTAGATCAGTGGTTGCCTGAGGGGAGGAGAAGCTAGGCACTGCTAATGAGAATGAGATTTCTTTTTAGAGTGATGGGAATGTTCTAAAATTAGACTGTGGTGATGGCTGCACAACTCTGTGAATATACTAAAAAAAATCACTGAATTTTATGGTATGTGTGTTACATCTCAATAAAGCTGATATTTTAAAAGGCAGATATGATGGTGGATGCTGTGTTGCATCACTCAGGTCCTGGCTTCAGGGCCAAAGTACTCAATCCACTGGCAGCTGGCACCTTCTCAGAGCCCCTCCCAGAACTGTCCTCAGCTAAAGTGAACTGCCTGTGTCCAATGACTGGAAAATGCAGGAGTACAAAGGCCTGGTCTCTTTGCCAGGTGTTGGGACTAAGAAGGGCCACCTAGCTCCACAGTGTCACCACAAGATCAAATGAGGTCTTCATTTCCGTCTTGATCTTACACAATTGGTACCAGGAATGGTTCTAGAATGCACACTCAAAGGTGGCATTTTGAAGCTGTGATAGTGTGGAAAGGCAAGTGGGAGCCTCTGAAACTGCCATTCTCACCCCCTAGTCAAAAGACTAATTAAAAAATAAAAACATCCTGGGAGATATGATGGAGATTAGTGTCACCTGTAGACCTAAAAGATGCAGGGTGTGATGTTTAATTTAACGCATTAAGCTGGCTAGGCTACGGTGTCCAGTAGCTTGGTTAAATATTAATCTAGATGTTACTGTAAAGGTATTTTTTAGATGTAATTAACATTTAAGTCAGTAGACTTTGAGTAAAGCAGATTACCTTCTATAATGTGGGTGGGCCTCATCTAGTAAGTTGAAGGCCTTAAGAGAAAAGACTAAAGCCTCTGGAGGATGAAGGAATTCTGTCTCCAGATTTCTCTCAGACTCAAGACTGCCACACTGGGTCTCCTGCTTCCCAACTTGCCTTGCAAATTTCAAACCTGTCAGCTCTCCCCACAATCATGTGAGCTACTTCCTTAAAATAAATCTGTGCTTGTGTGTGTTGATGAGGGTGGCATAACAGTAAAATATCCTCATCTTTCACAGGCGATGGCAAAAATAAAGTATAAAATTTTAAAAATCAAGAAATGACAGTCAAATCATTATTTAGAAATACGGAGGTAAACATCAGAAGAATCAGCTACTGAGATGAAAGCAGCTGACTTCTAGGAAGTAGCACTGAGATGTAGGAAGGTATATAGCAGGGAACTCTAACGTACAAACTGTGAGGTACCATTTGATTTTTAAACCATGTATATGCATCACTTTGAGAAAAGTAAAAACTGAAAACAGGAAAACCTCAATCTGAAGCAAACATGGAAAATCTGCTCAGTGGAGCAGTGGGTATTCTGGGCATTTCATGATACTCTCTATTCCTTCCTTACATTTAAAATAATTATTAGTTGGAAGAAGAGCATAAAAGGGTAAAATACAGTGTTCTTTATGCTAAAAATGTAAAAAAAACCCTGAGGTTTCTATAGTTTAAAAAAATCTTAAATCCAAATTATTTTTCTCCAAGGAAAAGTTCTTTAATATTTATTTTCAAATACTTAATATTATTTTTAAAGTACCTTGAAAGAAAGTTTTACTTAATGTATTGAAAGGAGAGTTTCAAGAACTGATTAGCCTGGCCGGGCATGGCTCAGCGGTTGAGCGTCGACCTAGAATCCAGGCAATTGGGGTTCGATTCCTGGCTAGGGCACATGCCCTGGTAGCGGGCTAGGCAGCCAATCAATGACTCTCTCATCATTGATGTTTCTACCTCTCTCTCTCCCTCTCCTTTCCTCTCTCTGAAATCAATAAAGATATATTTTAAAAAACACACAACTAATTAATATAACAAATGGGGGATAAAAACAAGCTTCAGAATAATATGCATGAGTCCATTTATGTAAAAAAAAAACCAAACACACAAAAAAGACCAAACCACATCATATATGTGTATAGGTACAAATATATAAAAAATGCATGCAAAAAAGTCTGGAAGAATAAATGCCAAACTGTCAGGATGGTTACCACTGGGGAGGCAAATGAAATTGGGGACAGAAAGAAGGTAATCTGAGAGTTTATTTTGACTTGTTTTTGACTGGTAATTAATATGCATAGTAAGAATTTCAAACGGCAAAAGAGATATATACCGTGAAGACAAGCTGCGCTCCCACATCAGCCCTGGTTCCCTTCTCCAAAGGTAGCTTCTTATTACCAATCTATTTTGTTACCTTTTTAAGCATGTTTATATATAAAACTTACTTTTAAAAATATGTTATCACACTAGTTATATTGCTCTAACCCTTACTTTCCCCCTTAAAATAGATATTAGCCTTAGAAACGGTAGAAGTTACTTTCTACAGTTACCTCCAGTCTGCCTTGCTGGATTTTATACACCACTTGTGGATTCTCTTGTAGTATGCTGCCATACAGCTCACGAAAGTGGGCTATGTTGGGCTTTACAATATTCAACACTTTTGTCTTATCCTCTCCAACCACCATCCGAAAGTCGCCTGGTTAAAACAAACGGAAAAACAAATTTCCCACTGATAATCCACATTCTGACCTACGGACTACAGCCCCACTCCGATCCTGCACTAGTTCAAGATGGCAGCATCCCTCATTCAAAACATTTCCCTTTCCTCCTTAAAACCGTGAACACACTGCCCAAGGAATGCAGGCACTTGTTTGGGGAAAAAAGAAAGCCTCTCGAATCATAAAGTCCTTATGACAGCTAAAATATATAGTTACTTAAGTGCAAAAGGTAATCATCATCAAGAAGCTGATGATGATTTTGTTTTTGTTTTTCCAATGCATAAACTTCTGTACTTACAAACTTTCATCTTGTGAACAAAACTCTGCCTGTGATCAAGCATGGAGATGGGGGTTCTGTGTAGTATCACCTCAGGCATGTCCTTGTTACTGCCCACTCAGCTTGGACCTGTTTGCTGTGCTTGCAACAAGGGCTTTTAAGCAGCTTTATGAATATAAACACCTTATTATACTCGATAAGGGCAAGAGCAGCTAGAGTTAAAAGTCCTAGTATCTTGTTTACATTTTAAGATGAACTTGAAAGCAGATTATTATTATTTTGTTAATCCTCACCTGAGGATATTTTTTCTATTGATTTCTAAAGATAGTGGAAGGGAGAGAAGGAGGGGAACAGAGAGAGAGAGAGAGAGAGAGAAAAACATCAATGTGCGAGAGAAACATCAATCCATTGCCTCCTGTATGTGCCCTGACCAGGAATCGAACCCACAACCTTTTGGTGTAGTGGACGATTCTCCAACCAACTGAGCCACCTGACCAGGGCTAATTTTTAAAATTTAAGTAGAGAGAAATGAGAAATGGTATATCTGCCTGTAGAATGAATTAATCTGCAAAATAAATCATTCTGAAGGACAAAGAACAAATTTTAAAACAAATTTAAAGGGCCCTGGCATGCCTATGACACTGACAATTATTATCAGCAAGATACTGGGGGGGGGGGGGGGGGGAGGTGATAAAATGGGAAAACTTGAGTGAATGCCTATTGGGCTAATATTAATTCAAGGCTGGGCACATGTGAGGACCTCCCAGGTGAAGCTTGGTGAAAGCAACGTGGCTGAAGCCTTTGTTGGACAGATAGAAAGTTGTCTCGGAAAGTAGTGAGGTAGTGAGTACAGGTAGATCCCCCAGCTGCTGAGGAATCCCCTGGGACGAGGTGACAATTTATCATCCAAACTAGGCCACTTTTGAGGGCGAAGGGGGGTACTATGAATAATTCCACTGGGATAAGTACAAGCTGGGCAAATCAGGACAAACGATTACCCTTTGGGGGGGTGGAGGGCAGGAGGATCATCAAAATCATTATGTGCCACAACAGATTTTCCTAGAGCAAAAATAAAATGCTACCCAATAGTATATACATCAGCAAGGAATAAAATATGCCTGGTTTTTAAGACCAACTTACGCTATAATTTGGTGGAAAGCAGCTGGGGGCTAAAAGCTCAGGAAAACATACAAATAGCCTCTGGAACCCAACCTTTGTGACATGAGATCTGACTCTTCAGGGCAATGAGCAGAAGTGAGTTCTGGTCATAACAAGCTGCCCAAATATGGAGGGACTTGTTTTTTCACTATTATTTTAAAGGGAAAGAGAGGTAAATAGTTAAAACCTGGGATGACTGCTGTTGACATCATAAACTGCTAAAACCCATCTCTGGAGAGTGAGCCTAAAGAAATAAACCCAAACTGAGGTTAAGAGGTAAAGTTTACTGAGCATCTGGTAAGTGGCAGGCACTGTTCCAAGTGCTTTGCTGTATTACATCATTTAAGCCACACAGTTATCCTCCCAGGCAGATCCCAGTCTAACCCCATTTAGCATCAGGGCGACAAAGACACAGAGATGAAGTACACCGCCTAAGATTTCCCAGGAGCTAAGTGAGTATACTACACACACAACTGTTCACTGAAGCACTGTTTATAATACTGAGATACTGAAGCAATGAAAGTCCAACAACAGGGGACTGGATAAGCTATGATGGGACAGCCACCCATACACTACCTCGGAACAACGTACAACTATTAAAAATTACAGTAATCACACGGAGCAGGACGGGAATGATAAGAAACAGGATACAGAAGTACAAGAAAACAACTTCGTAAAAGAAAACAGGAAAAACAAGACAAAGGGACTATATACAAACATTTGGTTTTGCTCTAGTAAGATACGCATTTATTGTGGGCTTTTGAGGGAGTGTGTGCTTTACATGCGCTACTCGTTTAGTCTCATTCCCAGTTTCACAAACGTGGAGACTGAGGTGCAGGATCCAGCCGCCTTTCAGTCTTGGGGTAGTGACATTTGAGGTGACTAGTACCCTCTACTTTGTCATTTTCCTCCACTGCCCTCACTTCTGCAATGTTGACGTATTACTTCTGGCATTTTAAAATAAATTCACAGAATGCAGAGATGTGATGACTTGGCAAATGTGAGTGGAGAGGAAGCTGGGTTTCAATTGTGTAAATCCTCATACTTTTATTTAGAGTCTATAAATGAATTCTATTGATCTGTGAGGGGATGAAATGTCACCAGACTCTGAATCTAGCATGGCTGGCTCTGAAGCGAAAGATCAGTTTGTATCACTTTTGAGTCCTACACATTTGTGTCATTTCTTTTCTTCCTGTATATTCAACCAAAAAAAATTCTTATAGATAGCAACTTTCTGAGAGAGGCACTGCATTTCACCAAAATGTAAAAGCAAACTAATCCAAATTGCATGCCATGACTAAGGGCCTGGAAAATACTATGACTTCTGAGAATACGGACTGGGGCTTACTCATCTCTGCCTCCTCAGCTCCTTGTGTACTGCCTGGCACATTAAAGGCACATCCATAAATATTGGCTGAATGGAATTTCTCCAACTGCTGTGCAGCAGAACTAGCTCAGCCACAGGGAACAGCAAGAAAATGGGCTTATTATCCATTTCTTCAGAAAAAAATAAAATAAAATCATGGGCACAGCATGAACCAGCATCTGATCATAAGAATCAATTTTTCTAACCACCACAGATGTTTGCAACAAAACACAGAAATTGAGAAAAACTGACTGCTGACTTTTATTTTATGCCTCTACTGATGGGTTTAACTCTTGACTGCTCAAGCCAATCCAATAAAATGGGTAACCAAAAGGATAATTTCTCTTTGACTCTGAAAACCTTGTAAACCATCTGTAGCTGGCCTGCCATCAGTGGTCAGGGACCTTATTATGAATGTAAGGAAGTGAGGGGCTGTGACATACAGTGGAAAGGCCCTGGCTTTCACGGCTGGCAATGTCCCATGGTGACTGGAGATTAACTTTTCTGAGTTAGTGTCTTTCTCTGTATAATGGCTGTAACAATCATACTAACCTCGCAAGGTTGCTTTTAGATTAAATGAGTTAATGCTCTTGAAAATTCTTTGTAAACAGCAAAGCAAATATTGTTGTTATATATGTATACACACATACACATGTATGTGTATATATGTACATATGTGATGTGTATGTGTATATATGTATATACATGATGGACAAAGGATAGGGGGTAGAGGAGGCCGAGTCTTTGAAGATAATGACTGGCTTTCCCCCTCTTAAACTGCAATACTGCTGTCATTTCAGTTTAATAAATATTTGGGTGGTTACTAAGTATGAGGAGCTGTGCTAGACATTGGAGATATAAAGATAGACACTCTACCTAAGGCAGCAAGTGACATGAAGACAGAGCTTCAGTGCAGGTTACAGAAGTAGGGAATTTCTTAGGTAGTAGTGTCTAAGAATAGTAGCCCAAACTGGAGGTAGATATGGCAAAATATGATTTTTAACAGATTTTTTGAGATATAATTTATATACCATATAATTCACCCAATGTAAAGTATACAATTCAATGTTTTTAAGTATATTTAGAGTTTTGCAACCATCTAATTTTAGGAAATTTTGGCCTCCCTAAAAGAAACCCTGTATCCATTAGCAGTCACTCTCCATCTCCCTCCACCCTTCCACTCTCAGCCCTATGCAAAGATAATTTACTTTCTGTCTACAGACTGTCTAACACTATGCTGTACACCTGAAACTAATATAAAATATTAAATGCTACATGTAATTGAAAAATAAAATAAAAAAGTTAAAAAATAACAATATCTGAAAAACAGCAAGTATCCATAAAAGTTAGATATTATTGACAATTAATATCCCTTCAAGAGTGCTGCATTCTCAGAAATTAGCAAGTGACAAGTGCAAAGGGTTCCTACTGAGGCTTCAGTAAAAGCTCAAGCTTGCCAAACATAGAGAAATATGCTTCCGAATTACTGAAATCCCCAGTCTCCAATATGCAAGCCATCAAAGGACACTGCTTGCAAGCTTTCAGACAGTGTGACTATCATGGAATAAATCTTAATAGCTCTCACCCCAGAAAAAAAGTTTCTTTACTGACTTTTACCAGGATCCAGAAATGGGGATGTTTACTCACACTTGAGAGTGCTGGCACCCATTTCTCATTTTTTTCCTCCAAGAATCACTCAACTGGAAACTAAACTTCTTCACTGCTTTGTTTCATTCCTAAAAGTAACTGAGCCTGTGTTCAGACAATTTGTCATTGAAAGAGACCCATTCTCTCTCTTACACAAGAGTGCTTGAAGGTGTTTTTCATTCCTAAGGACAGAGAAGGGCCAAAAGAATCTACCTGACCTCAGTATTCTGCTAATTCTGATAGACATTGTTTATCAACATGTAACAAGTTTTGTAATTCTTATTACATAATTCCATTTGGAGAACATGTCCAAGAAAGTCAGAGCCGCCTGTAGCCCCTTCTGCTACCAAAGTAATTTGTCCAAAGTGATTCACAGCAGTGTCATTAATAAAACAATGATAAATGGAGTCAACCTGAGTGCCCGTCAATCACTGAATGAGCAAAACATGGTGTCCCAACTTGGGAAAACCTATGTAGGCAGCAATAAGACTTAATAATAATAAATAATAACAGTAATCATTTTCTGAGCACCAACTATCAATGGGGTATCACGATACTGCAGGATTTTATACATACTATCTCACTGAAAACCTTTTTATGGGATAGTTATTTCCATTTTACAAATAAGAAAAGTGGGTCTCAGAAAGGTTCAAGCACTTCTACAAAGCTAATATTCGGACTCATGTCTGAATATAGTACTTAACCTTTCTGTTGTCTATTACATCAAGCGGCTGTGTAACACAGGCAAACAAATAATAACGGCTAACATTTACTGAGCATTTACTATGTGTCAGGTATTGTGCTAAGCACTTTATATCATTTAATTTAATCTATATGAAAACCTTCTTTAGAGATGAAGAAACTGAGCCATAAGGAAATAAGAAATTTGCCCAAAGATGGAAAGTTAATTAAGATCTGAACTCAGGCATCTGACTCCAGAACCCCAGCTTTAAACATTTCACTAAGGCTGAAATGAATTAATATGTTTAAAAAAAAAGCCAGAGACATTGAAGCATGCGATAGGCTGATATATTCCAGAGGGAAGGGAGGGGGCTAGAAGAGATTAACCTAAGAACTTACACGCATATACGCATAGCCCATGGACTAACAGTAATGAGAGGATGGACGTGGAGGGGCAGGAGGTCTGGAGAGGGGGCGGGAGTGGGGTGAAGGGAGTCAATGGGGAAACAGGGGGACATCTGTAATACTTTCAACAATAAAGATTAGAAAAAAATTTAAAAAAAAAGATACAAAGCAAGGTTCAAAATGGGACACTTAAATTAAGTAATTAAGGGTTTAATGTTGATTATTTTCATGTTAAGTTGCTCACTTTCACTGAGGCACTGCTCTCATTTAAGCTCTCATCATCATTCACAGCTGTTGGTCTCCCTGTCCATCCAACAAGTATGTACAGAGTGCCTACTATGTGCCACACAGTGTTCCAGAGACTGAGGACACAAGGGTGACCGAACATGGACACTGTCCTAACTATACTCCCAGCAGGCTCCTCTCTGCCTCAACAGCTCTCATTGGGGCTCTCCTCATGGTCCTCACCTGTTGGGGCTCACTTCAAATGTCACCTCCTAGAGTGACCTCCACCTTCTTCCCCTACACTAGTGCTGCCACTGTTTGCTGTCTGACTTTTCATCTGGAATGAAAGCCCCTCGAGGGCAGGGATTGTGCCTGCCTTCTTTACTTCCTTTATCTCCAGAGCTTAGAAGAGTGCTTGGCATAGGAGACTCTTGTAATTATTTACTGAATGAATAAACTTTTCCTTGTTTTTAGTTTCTCCCTCCTGCACAGTGCTAGCAAAATGATCTTTTTATAACAACAAATCTCAGACTATCTTGCTATGCCTGAAAACTTCTGTGGCTCCTAGTTGTGTACAGCTTGTCAAATTCCTTTATTTTTCCACTCTGTATTCAATGCCCTGCCCAACCTGGCCTGGGTCTAACCTCTTCTCCAAAATACGAGAGAAGCAGTGAAGTTAAACGGTTAGAGTGTGGGATAAAAGTTCAGCTCCAACACCTACTAACTTACCAGACAACTGACCTGGGACAGATCTGGGACTCAATTTTCTGTAAAATGTGGCTGGAGTACAGCTCCCAAATCAAAGGGCTGTTGTGAAGTTTAAACTAGTTACTAACTCCAAAGTACTGAGAGACATTCCTGGCACAAAATAATAAGTGCTATTTACTCCTGTCATAAGCCTGGATTTTGGTCACATCAATCTACTCCTTCCCTAAACAAGCCATGCTCTTTCATACCACCCCTTTCCTTTGTCACGTGTTATTTTGTAAGTCTACCACTGACTCACTCTGACTGCATATGCTGATTAATGTGAAGTTCCTTAGAGCAAAAACTATCTCCAATTCTTTATAAGGTATGAAGTACTGACTCACTTGATAAATGTTAAACCAGGATCATTACCTAAAATTAGTCATTTTAATAGTTTGTATTTACATAAGAAAGTTCAAGGTGAACTTTAAAGTTTATTTGGTTTTCTTTTTCTAGTCACTTAAATGCTGACTTCTAAGAATAACTGAAGGATTAGAAAGCTTTCTCCTCCCCAATTTTGCAGGCTCTCATCTTCCACCTACTCCTTTCTCACCATCATTTACAAAAATAATGCCATAAATACTGACCCCAGGGCCGTCAAAGCGATCCTTAAATACTATGTTAAATGTAAGGGCTATTATTACAACTAGTAATACTGATAGATCTTGCCTTGCCAGTAATTACCAGCAGGAACTTGTCCAATAACATGGAGAAACACTGTTTTTTTCTGTTCCCTCCACCCCTCTACCCCCTCCAGGGAGAAATGCTGTACTTCACAAGTTAGGGACAACATGTTATCTCCCAACTGGAAACAGGTGAAAAACAAAGGTCAAAGTTGTAAATAAAATGAGATTGATACGTAATTTAAAGTCTGGAATATTCTGAGAGCTTGGGAGGTTTTTGGGTGTTGTGCCAAAGGGATAGAATCTGATCGGTTCCAGGGGTTCTGAGAAGCCTAGGAAAGGCAGGAGGAAAAGCTTGCCTTTCAACACATCGCCTGTGGCAAGTCCCATACCTATGAAAGATATCTACCTGCAGGGCCTAGATCCTTCCCTATCCTCACTATTCTAGTCTAATTCAAGCATATCATAGGCTAGGTAACCATTAATTATACTGTGTCCTTGCTTACGAACAACCATCATATATAATGTTGTTTCAATGGGAAAGTATGTTCCCAGTTCTAAACAACTGGCTTATAAAAGACTTTTTGGAAAATGTCTCATTCATAAGCTAGAAACTGCAGTGTTGTAACCAGCTCCCTCTGGAGAGGATGTGCCAAGTATTGTGTCCTAAGTTTTGCAGTAATGAGTAATGTAGGATATTTGGCCAAATTCTCAGATCCAAATCTGGGTTAAGCAATAAATAATATAATGGCAAGAAAACAAGAGGAGACTAGATGAGAAATGGGAGTGACTAGAGGCTGAGACAGCTGGAGTCAGACACACCAGGATTTGAAATCTGGCTCTTGGGAAGCAACTCCCTTTCTCTGATTGCCTTTCTCCCAAGAGCCCAGGGCTGCCTTTTATCACTATTTAGATCTCAGCTTAGACTTTACCAGTCAAAGGGCCTTCCCTGACTCTCCATTGTAAAGACGGCCCTACCCTCAACCTGATTTATTTTCTTTTCATTGCATTTAATACTATCTGAAATTACTTTATTGCTTCTTTATTGTCTGTCTCTCTGTAAAAGAGCATAAAATCCATGAAATATTTCACTCATGTCATGCTCACTAGAGTATATCTAGGGCCTAGTACAGTGTGTGGCACATGGAAGGATAAACATTTGTCAAAAAAAACCCAGGGCTATTGTGTGAGGATTCAATGGTGGAATAAATTATCTATCTCTTTACCCACCTACCGACCTACCTCTGTGTCTGGTACAGTGCTGCTATCCAGCAGATAACTATTATAAAAGAAACAAAACAGAGGATGGTACTGTTATGAGTCAGAAAGTACTTACTGAACAACTTGCAAATGTCTCAGAGCACAGGAGGAACCAGGAGTATAAAACTTGATTCTTCCAGGAGTCAAAGCAAAATTCAGCTACAGATTAATAGCAGCCTAAATGCTAATTTGAAGTCTGCTCATAGGGGAAAGCAGTTATGGTATTTGACAAAGTTCTTTGGCGAATGTTCAGAATTTATAGAAAACTCCTAGAAGGTGCCTAACACTATGCTGATGTTGATGACATGGGAAAAAATGGAAGAGTGGTTGTGGTGTGGGCAAAGTAGAGAATGGTTCTGCATTTTCTTCCATAAGTCAACAAAAGACTTCTGGTCCACTTTTCTCACAGGGAGCAAGCTGAGGGAATTACCTTAACAAAATGACCCCTTTCCCACATGTTGCATATAAACCCATTCTTCCAGGTACAGAGCCACACCTCTCTCTGCCCCTCCCTACACCTTTTGTTGAACAGCAGGGATGCTGCCACCTGAAGCTGTAAGCAACTGAAGACTGAGGTTATTTCACTTCCTTTCTCCTGGTGTTACAGTTATAGCTCTGGTCATGCCAGACACATTTTGGAAAAGACACTGAAGAACGGGACCTTTTAGGTCTCTCTAAGCAGTACATTTCCATGAAATCTTATCCGTACAGGGATTCAGAAAATGAACAAACTGCTGTTGCAATATTTTGAGCATAGTTTTTTTGACTCATACTTAAAAGCTGGAAGAGAGGATATTTACTTAAGATAGTGGTTTACAAACTATTTTTTAAGTGGAAGATGACTTTTTTGTAAATAAAATTTTATAAAGCTCCTTAACACTCTAAGCAGATCTGTATGACACTCCTCTGGTCATAGTAGGGTGAGGTGCCAGGGCTTGCTCCTCTCAGCTTTCCTCTTGCCCTCTGAGGGAGCCCCTGACATCTCTGAGAAACACAAGTGGTTAAGGGAAAGGGGAAAGAAAGCTAATATTTAGATAAATAAACACATGGGGAAGAGAGGAAAACTTTTCCTTAATGTGGAGGAAGAGGTGGATTTGGAAGCTACCACTTTGTAACCAACATAGTAATAAGATGGGTTTGAGCAAGAATCATCAATGGTACTCAACCTGGGAGGGAAAATTTGATAAGAAGCAGGATATCTGGCCCGGCTGGGTGTGGCTCAGTGGTTGATTGTCAACCTGGGATCCAAGAGATTGGGGTTCGATTCCCAGTCAGGGCACATGCCTGGTTGCGGCCTTGATCAATGACTCTCTCATCATTGATGTTTCTATCTCTCTCTCTCCCTCTCATTTCCTCTCTCTGAAATCAATAAAGATATATTTGAAAAAAAAGAAGCAGGATATCTGCATGATCATCAAATGTCTCCCCATAAATTGTTCAGAAGTGAGAAAACACTGCTTTTCAGGGCACAAACATCACTGGTGTGCAGACTTCAAAAATGTGAATGTCATATAAGACAAAACAAAGTCTAGGAAGTATTCCAGATTAAAAGATATAAGAGATATGACATCTCAATACACTATATGATTCTTGACTGGGTCATGTTCTGGAGGGAAAAAAATACTATAAAGGACATTATTGGGACAACTGACAACACTTGGAATATGGATTTGTCAATTCAATAAAAGTAACGAATCGGTGTTAAATTTCCTGAACTTGAAAACTATACTGGTTATGTAAGAGAATGCCCTTGTTCTTTGGAAACACATATTGAAGTGTTTGGCCTGAAGGGAACATGATATGTGGACTACTCTCAAATAATTCAGAAAAAACCCCAAAACCATAATACAGTGTTTACATATAGAGCGAGAGCAGTGGTTCTCAAAGTGGGATCCCTGAAGGAGCATCAGCATTACCCAGGAACTTGCTGGAAATACAAATTCTTGGGCCCCACCCCAGACCTAAATCAGCTGTCTGGGAGTGGGCCCAGTAGTCTATTTTAACAAGCCCTCCAGGGGATTGCAGACTCAAGTTTGAAACCCCCTGATACAGAGAGAATGATAAAACAAATGTGGTGAAATGTTAAAATTGGTAAATCTAGGGAGAGGGTACATAGGATTTCTGTATTATTATTGGAACTTTTCTGTCAGTTTGAAATTGTTTCAAAATAAAAATTAACAATAACAACAACAAAAAGCATACCCTGGGGTAATTTATTTACAGATGGGGAAAGGAAGAGACTTGGGAGGCAAGGAGGCAAATTACTGGATTTTTGTATTAAACTACAGAGGAAATAATGGGATTCTGGACTAAGGTCGCTGCAGCTCCAGTGTAGAGTGGGAAGTGGGGTATTTGCATGGTCTTCAAACAAATCAAAATATGGGTACTAAACCTACTAACCTGAATAGGAGAGTCCGGCAATCTCTATAAAGAGGTCTTCTTCAGAAAAGCTTTCTGGAAGCATGAGGAAAGCAGCAGTCACAGCACTCTTCAGGTTTTTATCTAGGGCTGACCTAAGAAGGACATTCTCATTCATTGCTATGATTTTCACCTGAAAAAAGCAGAACATTCAGAAGAAAAATTCCAGAAGAGTATTGCTCAAGCTAAGGGGTTTACATGTGCAATGGAACTATACCAAACTTAGCCCTGAAGATCTTGGAATAGTAGGCCAGTTGATACGAAATAATTATTATTCTAATAAGCAATCCCAGAATCTCCTGTTTTGTGCCAAATTCAGAGAAATCATGACACAGGAAAAAAAAACCACACACCCAAATACATATTTCTCTTAAATGGGGTTTGAAAAAGAAGTCAGTAGAAATGGAATAAATGTCCTTTGGGAAACTTAATATTTATTTTACAATCTCATTGATCTTCACTTAATTTTATAGCGGACAAAGGCAAAGTTTTACTTCTTTATTTAGAACTCAACTCTTCTGTTATCCATACATAATCTGAGTAGTTCACACTCTATTTTGAACTGATTTTGACCTTGACTAAGGAAAAAGGAAAGAAAATTAGCTACGATATAAAGAACACGGCTTTTGGGTACAGGTATGGGCTCATGTTCAGGTATTTATTAGCTGTGTGAATCTGGGCAAATTACTTAACTTCTCATCTATAAAATGGGAACATGCATCGAAGAATTATTACAAAGATTGACTGAGATAATAAATGTAAGGTGCCCACTGTACTAGTAAATGCCTTGATCAATAAAACATTTGTTTCTCCTGAATACACAGCAGAAGCTGCTGTCTTTGACTTTCCCCAAATTCATGAAAACATAAATTGCTCTAGTCTGTTCTGAGATTCTAGGTTTTAAAGACTGCATTGAAGTTAAGAGAATGTGTTCAAGTCCCAGCTCCATCTCTTAATAGCTCTGTGGCTATGGGCATAATTCCTTATCAGTAAAATGGAGTTAATAACAGAATCAAGCTCTTAAGGTTGTTGGGAAGATTAAATGAGATATTACATATGAACCCTTAGCTGAAGTGAGCTTCCTTCTGTGTTTCTTGGTGCATACTGCAAGAGTTTCTCTGGGCCAGAGGTTCTTACTTTTTACAAGCATCAGAATCACCTAAAAGGCTTATTGAAACACACATTATTAGGCCCATCCTCCAGAGTTTTTGATTCAGTAGGCCTAGATGACGCCTGAAAAACATACGTTTCTAACAAGTTCCCAAGTAATGTTGCTGGTGCTGGTCCAGGGACCACACTTTGAGTACCACTGCTCTAAGGTATTTACTTAGGAGTAAACTTGCCAAATTGCTCTTTGGAGTTGTGTCAATTTATACTCCTGCCATAATTATTTAAAACCATCACACTCCTTCTGATTGATTATCTAAGTAAGAAAGGGTCTAGAAGTCCCTAATAAGAACTCTACATATCTCAAATGTATCCACCATCTCTAAACCATTTACTGCTGGCACCAAATTTTCCTCCTATTCTAGAAAACAGGGCTTAAGTTGCCTTTTATTTGTCAAGAAGAGATAACTTCTGACAAAATGAAGATGGTACATAAAAGACACATACATATAAGAAGCTCCAAGTTAAATTTTATTAGACAGCAAGGAAAGAGACTAATGTATATCTCAAGGTATAGTTAGTTTTAAAAAATTAATTGTAAAAGGCAATATCATAAGATATAACTATTTTAGAAGTCAGGCTTAAAAACCTAAATTCTACCTTTTACCTTCTGTTCCTACTTTTTTTCTAAGGGAATACTTACAACAAAAGCCTCTCGTCTGTTAGTTAGGTGAGCCACTTTATTCAGTACTGCCGCCTCCTCCCTTGTAATTACAAGGACTTAACAGCCCTTAATTAAGTCTTTCAGCACCTGGGTGAGTTTACTATTATTGTAATCACCTGCAGAAAGTAAAACCATGGAGCAGCCCAGTAGCAGGGCTTGCCCAAGGTTGCAAAATGAGCTGAAGGCAAAATGAGGGTAACGCCCTTGCGCCTGGCAAACCCAGCTCTAAATAGTTCGAATTATTCTCATGCCTTCAGCTAGGGATCTGCTCTGGTTGACTCCTTTTCTTTAAAGATGATTAAAACAAATGTTAAGGTCCTACTAAGAACTCCTATGTTTATTTCGTGAATAACTTTCCCAAACTTTGTACTCCATATAGAATCACGAATGGAGGAAGGTAACCTCATCTTACTCATGGCAACTGAGGCCCTGAGTAAAAGCTTTCCCCATGACAAGCAGTGGCACAGTGAGTGAGGACCTAGGTCCAAAACTCTGCAGACCTCCCTTCCAAATTCTATTCTTCCTCCTCCTTCACCAGGTCCTGCGCAATCATTCTTCACCCTCTTTTTTGGTAGCTTTTACAGGAACTCCAAGAAAACAGAAGCTGCTCTGAGATGCTAACAAATCAAAGTATTTTCCTATTCAATGTGATACCACTTATTCTCTAAGAAAGTTGTTCTACCTAGGTTATGAAAAAGCAGTCTGTTTGCTAGTTAAGGTTAAGAGAGTGTAAATAAAAGCATCCTTACTCAAAGGAAAAAATGTCAATTCAGAAGACTCTGCTACTGTGCTGATCTGGTTCTCCAGTGTAAGGTGAACTAGGAACTTGTCTCAGCAGCACTGTTATTTGTTGTTCAGAATGAAAAGCCAGTGAACTCCTGGGACACTGCCAGAGAGGCCTGGGAAAAAAAGAAAGCCCTCAGATTTGTGAATAGCTGTTTGTATCTTACTGGAAATGCCCCCATCTGAACCGCATAGATAGCATTAGCACTACTGCCAAGGAGAAAATCTTCACTGAAGAGAGGAAGGGGCAACACTTGAAGGGACTTTCAAAAGCCCAACTCGAGAGATTTGTGAGTATCTTTCAAGACAGAAAAAAAGGGAAAGTCACATGTGGTCTCTCCTCTATAATACAGTCACATGGAGACAGTACTTGAATTGCAAACGGTGAAGTTAGAGTCACAAAGAACACAGCCCTACCTAGTGTTCAAATGCCCAACCACTAACCAAATGACCCTTCCCATGGAAGTTTTCCATTCCAAATGGCCAGAAAGGCTAATTTTTCTAAACGGTCACTGCTTGAGGGCCAAAAAGAAACACTGAACATTCTAGCTGGATGAAACCTTATTTATTACCTGTTAGACTACGAACTCTTCCAAGATAAGAGTGTGGTGCTTTTTAAAAAAAATTTCTTTGGCATACAGAGAGAAGAAACTTAGTTGTCTGTTAAATAAGTAAATGAACAGCTCAATCTTTGCATTTCAAAGGCTAGAGGCAAAGATTTGCTTACAGCTGGGCAGAGCCAAGGCTAGTAAGCCAGATTTTTTATCTCCAGTCAGGAATCTTTTATATTGCTGGGATTTTTCTATCCACAAAAAGTAAATCAATAGCTACAATATGATGATGGTTGCAAAACTGTGAATATACTAAAAACCATTGAATTGTACACTTTAAATGGTTGAATCATATAGTATGTGAATTATATCTCAATTAGGCTGTTATTTTTAAAAAGCTATATTACTAACAAACGAAAGAAAACATATTGAATGAATATATAAAAATAAATTTAAATCCTCTTAACAAGGTGGCAAAATACTATTGTATGTCAATGTGAAGGCTTTAAAAAAATTCAAGCCAAATTATCTATACACTAAATATGAAATAAAAAAATCCAAACTTATGTTAAATAAACTAGGGAAATGACTATTATTACTTTAGAGTTCATTTGACTTAAAAAGGACTAGCCACAAGGTATTAAATATTTTAAATTTCACTGTCCTTTACTTGGAAAATGACTTGGTAAATGACTCAGAAACTTAAGGCTGCACTAAAAATAAAAATGGGTTATCTCCACAATTTTGAAGAAAGTTAATGGTAAAGTATGATAGAAATTTAACTTACACTCAACTTTTTCCAGAAATGTCAATCTTTTAAAGCAAGGTACTCCTTTTATTTTTCTTTCTTATTAATAAACTTTATTTTTTATTTTATTTATTTATAAATATGTATTTATTGATTTCAGAGAGAGGAGGGGAGAGGGAGAGACAGAGAGAGAAACATCAATGATCAGAGTCATTGATTGGCTACCTCCTGTATGTCCCCACTGGGGATTGAGCCCACAACCCGGGCATGTGCCCTGACCCGGAATCCAACTGCAATCTCCTGGATCATAGGTAAATGCTCAACCGCTGAGCCACGCCCAGCCAGGCATTAACAAACTTTATTTTTTAGAGCATTTTAAAATTCACAGCAAAATTGAATGGAAAGTACAGAGAGCTCCTATACTATCTGTATATTTTGAACACTTAAATCGCCAGTGACTGAGAAATTCTATTCTAGTTGCAATATGGACAATAATTTTGGGGCTTTAGATAATTTAATGTAACTCTTTTCTTAAAAACACATAAAAACAAAGAATTCACACTCATATTCTCACAATTCTTTCCTAAGACATTCACCCATTCTTTTTATTAAAATGCTACCAACCCTTTTTTCCCCATCATAATTGTTTATTTAATATTTGCTGCCACCTAGAGGTAAAAATAGTTTGTTTACAGACAATTATCTTGAGAATGGTTAACAGTGTTTTCCACTAGAGGAAAACTAAAAGCAGAAGCGGGTGGAAGAGTTAATTCACCCATTTATTATTCTTTATTTCTTTTTTTGCCATGTGTTATAGTCAACACTTCCAAATGATTTTTCAAAGCTATCCTGATTTTCTTTTGCTAGAAGCTTAATAAGCCTGAGGGAGAGTCACTGTTATCAATAACACGTTCTTCTCCAAGTTAGCTGAGAAATGCCATTTTGCATGATATAAATGTAGCTGCTACTACTTGTCTTGAATTGTTGTTTTATCAGGATATATGACATTTAAATGAAATGAGGTCATTTCCAGTGCTTACATTCTGAGATTTCATGGTGTTTTCAGTTTTCTAAAATCTTTTTTTTTTTAATTGAAATATTCCAAACACAAAGGATAGCATAGAGAATAACAACATTTTCACATCCACTATTTCATTTTATCTCAAAATAACTCAGATGGGCAAGGACAAAAGGAAGTGAAAGAGCACTTCCTGAGTGTCTACTATGTGCCAGGCATTTTAGATCTAGGTATTTCTCAAATGTCTTTTGAGGTCAGTGTGATCAGCCTTATCCATAGAAGATAATGTTCCAAGGCTCAGGGAGACTAAGTCACTGGTAAAGGGTCACACAGCTGGGAGTACCAGAGCTGGGATCCAAACTGTGTATCTGTCTGGTTCTAACACACCTCTTTCCTTTCCAGCATTACCATTCTGCTTCCACTTTTGAACACGTTTTTGTGTGTTTTTTTTTAAATAAGCCATTGCCTTTTCTTTTTCTTTTTTCCCCCCAAACACATCTGCATTGATTTTAGAGAGAGGAAGGGAGAGGGAGAGAGAGGGATAGAAACATCAATGATGAGAGAGCCACTGACTGGCCGCCTCACGCATGCCCCCGACTGGGGATCGAGCCCGCAACCTGGGCATGTGCCCTGACCAGGAATCGAACCTCTATCTCCTGGATCCTAGGTCGACACCCAACCTCTGAGCCACGCCCGGCGAGGCCGAACACGTTCTTGAAGTAGGCAGGGTAAATACTGTTGACTCCATTTTACAGATAAATTACTGGAGGTTCAGAAAGATAAAACAGGTTGCCCAAGTTCACGTAAATAGCTAACAAGCGGCAGGAATGAACAAGACCCAAAGCTTCTCATTCCACATTTATTACTCTTCCTGTCAAGCTACATTTACTGTAAATTAAAAAAAGAAAAACTGCCCAGCTGGTATGGCTCAGTGGTTGAGCAGCAACCTGTGATCCAGGAGATCGCGGTTTGATTCCCGGTCGGGGCACATGCCCGGGTTGCGGGGCTTGATCCCTATCAGGGGGAGTGCAGGAGGCAGCCGATCAATGACTCTCTCCCATCATTGATGTTTCTCTCTTCCAGTTCTTTCCTCTTTCTGAAATCAATAAAAACACATTAAAAAAAAACTTGGAAAAAAATTAATATCTATAAATTTTCCAACTATATTTATCAGCTGAATTATGAGCTTTACTAGTTATCCAGTCTAGAAATGAGAAATTCATCTACACAGATATGAAATTATTTTGGTAAGCTTATTGTTTCTGAACTTAGAAGATAATATTTTAACTGAAGTAAAGATTACATAAAGTATGCAAATCTAAGAGGTACAGCTTGACAAATTTTTACAAATGAATATATTCATGAAACTACTGCCTTTATCAAGTATTTCTGAACATTTTAATGAGTAACAACTATTAAACTTTAAGCCCAGATGCAAGGCAAGAAAATCTTAACCACCCCTATATATCAATAGAGATTTTTATGACACAACCAAGGAAGCTAAGATTGTATAAATCACTAATTTTTTGCCATAACTGACAAAAGGAGGAGCAGCATAGTCACTCTATGGGAGACATTTGAGAACAACCTATGTCTTCTCTTTTGGGGCCTGAGACCCTCTGATAGCACAAAGAAAATTTTTCCTTGCTGCGGGGTTAGCAACTGTGACTATGTTGCATAGTTCTCAAACTATGAAAAGATCTTTTCTCAGAAAATAGACTATATATCTGCAAAAAAGAAGAAACGTGACATTTGCAAATACAAGTCAAAAGTTCAAGTCCTCTCTACCTTTTCCCTGTTTTGTTTATTTTCTGTTTCTATTCAAGCCCAAGGAGGATCTCACCATTGGCCTGAGGAAGATAAAAAAAGGGGATTAGACTCCACTCCCCTCAGCATCACTTCCTGGTTCATTCACTTATTCAACAAATATTTGCTGAATGCTTACTGTGTGCCAGGCATTGTCCCAGGCACTGCTGGGATACATTAGTGGACAAACAATGCCCCATGGCACTTACATTCTAGAAGAGAAGGTGACCTGGGTCGAGCTGACAGAAGCTCCACTGAGGCATTGGGCATTTCTTCTGCCATCCTCTCCAGGCCCAAAGGACTAATTCTGAGCCTGATCCATCCAGACAATTGAAGAATCTTTAGAGAGCAGGCAGGAGTAGCGTAGATAATATCTAGATATTGTTTGGAAATGAATTCTTGAAGAAGAAAAGGAGCCTGAAACTCATTTCTATTTCCTGGAGTTCCATCTCAATGCAATCAAAGATCACAGTAAAGTCCGGTTCAGAGAGGAGAGATATCCCTAATTGTGGCAGCCAGTAAAATACTCACCGGTTTTTGGAGTCGTCCAGCAATGTATAAGTTATTCCAGTTGAGGAGATCTTCAGTCAAAATACTAGTGCTAATAACCCCATATTTGATAAGCTGGAAAAGAAAAGAAATGGGCATGAAAAGGAGCACAATGCCACATTGTTGCTTATGCAAATGCAAAATATAAAGAAATGCATTTTTGCCCAGAGTAGTACCTTTATTTCCAAAGCCACTCAAAATGTTTACTTTGTAAATACATGCATCTCTACCAAAATTTTTCCCAAAGGATAAGTTTCCATATACCTCAGGTATATGAGGTAAAGTGACCACTATTTTAACTCAGACTCTTGTGATGTTAAAAGGCAAAATGGCTCTTAGAGGCTATCTAGTACTGGTCCTCAATGCACTGGAAATAAAAAACTGGTCCTTCAGCACAGTTTGAGGAGTGATCATGTATTTCATGCTTCTCATTTGAGAAATAAGAAACCTGAGGCTCAGAGAGAATAAATGATGTGTCCAAGGTGGCATTTAGAAGCAGAGACAAAACTAGGTCCCTAAATTTTATTTAAAAAAAATATTAAAAAAAAAAATATGTCTTTACTGATTTCAGAGAGAGGAAGTGAGAGGGAGAGAGAAACATCAATGATGAGAGAGTCATTGATTGGCTGCCTCCTGTACACCCCCAAATGGGGATCGAGCCTGCAACCCGGGCATGTGCCCTGACCAGGAACAAACCGAGATCTCCTGGATCACAGGTTGAGCTGAGCTATGGCGGCCCGGTAGGTCCCTGAATTTTAGTCTAGATTTCCGACTTTCATTTTATTACAAAGTACAAGGAACTTTTGTTTATAATTAAAAGTTTTTACTGACATCTTTTACATGGTAAATTTTTCTTTCACTGTGGGCTATCCAAACACTTTTATAATTACAAAGCTACATCCAAAAGTAAAACCTCTTTATCAATGCTGAAATGGAATTATGGTCAAGCTCATGCAATAGTAATTTGTACAAACCCTGAATGCAGTTGTTCCAGGTTACAAAATCTCATTTGTTTCAACAAATATCTCTGGCTTCGCTTTGCTGAATTTCAGTATCCCAACAGCCTTCTCAGGATACAAATATCTAAAAAGTAGCTAAAGAATTTTAATTAAAAAGTACAGTCCCTTTGGCATATAATTATGCTCAAATATTTGGTTACTGGAGCTTTTAATATTGTATGAAACTACTAATTAGAGATAGGCTCAGCATAATATTAATTATGGACAAAGAACAAAGCTACATGCTTGGCATGACTAAAGTAGACATGGAAGGCTGTGCTGAATAACCTCCCCTCCACTATAGCCACAGTATTGCTGAAAGCCTTCTTGCTGCAGGCAAGTAAAAGCTGGGAGGTAATAGAAATACCACTGGCATGGAGGTCAGGGACGTATCACTAACTAGCTGCATGAGCTTATGGAAATTATTTTCTCTCTGATCCTTGGTTTTTCCATCTCCAAAGTACAGGTGGAGAAGGATTGGATCTCAACCAAAAAGTTAAACCCATGGCCCAAAGGTTATGCAAACATTACCAATAATCAAAGCATTCATTCCTGCCAAGTTCAGACAGGTCTTCAAAATCCTTCTCAGTCAGTACTCAACCTCCTGGCCTTCAAAGTGTGGTCCCCTGACCAATAACATCAGCATCGCCTGGGAGCTTGAAAAAAAATTACAGAATCTCAGGCTCCATTCCAGACCAACTGAATCAGAATCTGCATTCAACAGGATCTTCAGGTGCACATCAAAGTGTGACTGCTCTAAGCAGTCAGCAGCACTGAGCAGAGCTGGCACGGCTGGTGGAATCCCTATGTCATCCTCAGCCCAGCTAATCTCTAGGAAGCATCTGATTTACTCCCCCTGGGTCTTCTTAAACTGGGATCCTGCCTAGTTCTTGGCAATCCTCTTAGAGATTGGGCCTCTTTATCTGAAATATAGTTCAGCAGGGTTCCTGCCGTCAGACAATCCTCTGCTGAGATCCATGCATCTTACCTTCTCTCCAACAATTCATCATCAGATTCCACCAACCTGCTGGCATCAAGAGGTTCCTACCACTTGGCACCACATGCTCCCAACTACCTATGACATCCTCTTCACTTCCAAATTCTTCCTGGGAGTGTCAGCCCCTCCATATAGATAAGATTAATTTCCACTCTGATCCTTAATGTGCCTGCCTATTCTTCCCAACTGACTAAACCACTGGGTCTCAAAGTGTGTTTTCCAGACCAGCAGTAGCATCATTTGGAAGCTTGTTAGAAATGCAAATCTTCATTGCTAAGAGGGTAAATCTTAAAAGTTCTCATCACAAGAAAAAATATAGCTATGTGTGGTGATAGATATTAACTAAACTTATTGTGGTGATCATTTCATAATATATACATATATTAGTGTTGTACACCTAAAATTAATACAATATTATATGACAATTATATTTCAATTTACAAAAAAGGCAAATCCTCAAACCCTACTCCAGACCTATGGAGTCAGGAACTCTGGGGTGGGGCCCAGCAATCTGGGTCTAACAGGCACTCTAGGGGATTTTGATGCACTCTGAAATTTGAGAGCCACTTGGTCAAAGGCGAATGACAGTCACACTTGACCATCTTCATCCAGCAGGAGCTTGAACATTTCCTTACCGCAAGAACATGCACATTTAACTAGTATTCTAATAACAAAGGTTAATAACAACCCAAGTTAAGACAAAAGCCCAAAGTCACTTACCCTACCATCACACATGAGCAACGGATTGTAGTAAACTCCAGCGCCATAGTTATTCTGGATAGTGGTGATAACCTTGGGCCCCAAAACTTTTAGGAAAGAGTAATGGCTCTGATTTTTCTTCAGGTTCTTTGAATGCCATGCAACAGGGTCATCTACTGTAAACACAAAGTCCAGCATGACATTCTGGGAGGTGAAGAAAAGAGAATGATTTTAGTTTTAGTTCTTAGAAAGGCATCCAGGTAACAGTGGAAAGCTCTACAATTCTATGCCATTATGATTAATAAAAGACCTGGGGTTTTCATCAGAATTTAAGCAAGTCTCTGGAACCAACCTCAGCTCTGTTTTCATCAATACACATAATAATACTTATTTAACATGCACTGTTGTGCCAACACTCTTAACACTTTATATATTATACATACAGTAATTCATTTTATCCTCAAAACAAATCATACAAGGTAGGCACTGGTACTATCCCAATTGTATAGGGAAAAAAACAAACAAACCAAGGTGTGGAGTAAATTCCTTGCCCCAGGATGCAGAGTTAGTGAGTGGCAGACAGTCCGGTTCCAAATTCTGTGTGCTGAGCCACTATTCTACACTGCCTTTCATATGAATGTTGCTGAATATGCTCCCCTTTCCTTCCAGATAAAATAACCCCATGTAGGTAAGCTCTATATGGTATTATGTAGAGGGAAATGTTATTCTAACTCTCACCCACTCACCAACCACTCACTGAGGATGTACAATGAGCTCTGATAGATCCTGAGGTTGTGGTCAAGAGCACCAAGTCTACTGGGAAAATAGACACATTATCAGCAAATGGACTTGACAGAATGCAAAATGTACTAATTTCACTCAAAACTGGGTCAGAATAGGAAGTGTACATTTTCCTATAAAATTACATTCTTCAAAAGTCTAATAAATCTGAGTCTTGAAAAATGCGCAAGACCTAAGCAGGCCTGGTGGAAGTATTAAGAGAAGCACCAAGAAGGGGAGTCCTGTCTAGGGAAAACACTCCTGTGGGTGTTAGCAGCGGGCTTGTTCTGTGCGCTGCATCTAGTTTGCTATGGCAGGAACAGAATGCAGGCAGGGGAGTGGTGAGAGATGAGACTAGAGAGGGAGGCTGGCTGCCATGCTAAGAAATTTTCCTACAGCAGAGCTCACTGGAGGGAGGAGAGAATAAAGGCTGGAGGGCACATAGGAGGCTAACTGCATGATTCCAGGTGAGAAAAGAAACTAAGGCACTGAAGGGTATAGAGACTGATCTGACATAGATTTAAGGTGTTGAATCTACAAGACTTATTAACCTGTAGGAAATAGGAGTGAGGGAAAGCAAAGGACCTTTTCTTGGAGGGAATGCTACCTCTGCTCAAAGGAAAATTTTCATGGAAAAATGAAGAGGTGGCTATCAAATCAGAAGGCTAAGGCCTGCTCTGAGTTTCCCATAATGTGACCCATAAACCACTGGTGATACTTAAGATTTGGGGTGGACATGTTTTAAAAAATTCATAATTATGTTAATATTTTTAAAAAGATAACTAGCCTACAGTAAGCTATAATTTATATACCTATAATCTATAATTTCTCATATGCTGTCAGTTTAAAGAAAAGTATTACTTAAAAACTAGTGTAGCCCTGGCCAGTGGCTCAGTTGGCTGGAGTATCGGCCAGTACACAAAAGGTTTCGGATTTGATTCCTGGTAAGGGCACATACCTAGGTTGCAGGTTCGATCCTCGGTTGGCAACCAATCGATGTTTCTCTCTCTCTCCCTTCCTCTCTCTGTAAAATCAATAAACATATTCTCGAGTGAAGATAAAAAACAAAACAACAAAAAAACTAGTGTAGGTAGGAAACAGCAAATCCAAGCAACAGTATAGACTGATGGCCAGACAGGTTACAGCCAGGTATCCAAATCCAATGAACTGTTAGGCTATGCATGAACTACGGCAAGTATAAATCCAGTTCAGAACACAAGCTGCACACACAGTGGACAACTCTATTTAGACTTTTGTTCCTTCTATGTTAATTCAGCAAAAGCTCTAAAGTCCTGTTAGAAAAGTCGCCAACAGCTTCATTTAAATGGAAAGTATCTGCCCGCCACTCTTCTGCTGTCTTGAATCTTGTCTCCACCTTGGAAGCAAACTTTATTTTCAGAGAAAAATCTGCAATCACAAGGAAAATTGCACCCTCGCTGCTGTTGTGCTCAGCGGACTCAGAAGGGTAATAATGCCTAATCCTAAAGAGCCTCGTTAAATGCCCTAAGTGTGGGTAAGTATACTGGTCACCCACTAACTTTCCCTCCCCAGTGCACTTCACTGCACCTGCCCTGGCCCTACCACCAGTCCCTCCACTTCCTGAAGTCAGGAAGATCATTTTGTATTTTCTCCTACAGCTCTGGACAGTCGCTCTGAAGCTTGGCTGTACATTAGAATCACCTGGGAAGGTTTTGAAATTATCTGAAATTACTGAAGCCTCGCCCAGCCCAATTAAATCAGAATCTCCGCTGGTGGAACCCAGGCATCAGTATTTTGTAAAGCTTCTCGGAGCACTACGTGTTCGGCCAAGGCTCAGGACACTGAACCAGCACCTGGCAAATATTTCTCTTCCATTCAACCATCAAGCAAGCTTCTGCCTCAGCTTTCCCCTCCGCATAACTGCATCTCCTGCTCTGGACGGGAAGTGGACTCCTACTTATCTTAAACACTCAGCTCACACTATTGTTATACTAGGAGCACTTTTATAGAGTTTGTACTTCGCTCGCTGAGACGTGGAGCGCGCAGAGCAGCCAGGCAGCTCCAGGGCTCCGGAGCGATGCGAAGCAAAAGGAAAACTCGTGCGCAAAGGCCGATTCTGGGCGTGGGGCTGGCCCCAGGCCGGGCTCACCTTCTGGTTTGAACTGGGCCCCGCCTGGCGGTACACCCCAGAGCCATAGGCGAAAGCCAGGCTCAGGTCCTCGGGGAAGTGAGACAGGATCCTGCGGAAGGCCACCCCCGAGCTCTGCAGCGCCTGCAGCGCCATCGGGCCGAGGCGCGCACGGGCACCCCCGGCGGGGCAGGGCGGGGCAGGGGACACCGGGGCGGGCGGGGAAGGATGGGGAGGGGAAAGACCCGGACGGGCCCCAAGGGGAGAAGGCTGGAGCCGGAGGGGGCAACTGGAGGGAGCCGCAAGGGCCGGGGTGACGGTCCTGGGGGGCCGGCGGCCAACCCCAGCCACGCCTGGCGCACGCACACGCGTTACAAAGGCGCCAAAGCAGGCGCCCGCCCGCGCGGGAGGACGCGAGGGCCTTGCAGAGACCCCTGGCGGCCGGAGGAGCGCGCCGCAGGCCGGAAATAGGGGCGGAGGGAAGCGTCGCCGGCTGATTGAACTGCCTTTGAGTATTTTAATAAATGACTATAAAATCGTGCGTGTATATTGCAGAAGATTTTTAATGAGGTGAAATTCACATAACAAAATTTTATACTTTACGTACAATTGAGTGGCATTTAGTATATTCACCGCGTTCTGCAACCATTACCTATATCCAGCTCCAAAATTGTGGATTTTCAAGGTTTAGGAAACCACAAAGAAAATTTTGTGCCCAATTCCACCATTCAGAGACTATCACCGTTAAAATTTGGCTGTGATTTCCTCCTTCTAAAGCCCTTTTTAAGTCCAGTGATGGGTATGAAAGTGCTCCATAAATGGTAAAGGACTACCCCAATGATATTTCTGTTTAATATTAAGGGTGGAGAAGAGTTTCTGCCCCTTTGCCTTGCGAATTAGTCTCACAAAAGGGCACATTAAATGTTTCCTGATAATAAACAGGACCCCAGGTGAGAGCTCACCTTTTTATGTGTAACTAGAGAAACTTGCTCAAGATCACAGGGCCATTCAGGATGTAGTTTGACTTCCAGGACAGAGGCTTTTCAGATACTGTCCTTCTTCCTTATGTACACTGCCTCTCAAAAATAAAAGAAGTAGTAATAGCTACATTTGGATAATGTTGATGCACTTCACATGATATTTTTCATTGAGTTCCTCCCCTCTGCTGTCCTGTGGGAGGCGGTTATTGCTTCCATTTTAGGGATGAAAAAGCTAAATCAGAGAGAAAAAGCAATGGGCTTAGGATCACATCGACTTGTGGCAAAAACGGAGCTATAACATAGGTCTGGGTCCACATCCTACAATTCTACTATGTCCTGGAAGTGTTTTGAGCAGAGACCTATTGGGCTCAAATGTTAGCCTGGATTGGAGTGGGGAAAGAAGAGCTCAGTCAAGAAGCTGTTACCATAGTTACACTGTGAACTAAAGGCGCCTGGCCTGGAGTGATAAAAGCAGGGATGGGATTAATTCAATTTGAAAAATGATTATTTGAATTCAAACCCTAGACTTGGCACTGAGACTAAGTACAGAGGATCTGAGATGACTAGAACAGGGCTACTGCCTTGCAGGAGCTCAGGGTCTGTGGAGGAGATAGACAAGCAAACCCAGAATATAAAGTGCAGTATGAAGTTGGGTGCCCAGCACCCTGCAGGACCTTTGATGACAGAGCATTAATCAGTTCTGGGTGTGCAAGGGAAGGCCTGAGGAGGTTTCACAGTGATGGCATCTGAGCCAGGCTTTGAAGGATGAGTAGGAGTTTATCAGGCAGAAGATAGATGGGAGAGATTCTACCAAAGAAGAATTGATAGGACACAGTGACAATAATAATTAGTGACATTTGTTTATTTATTTACAGTTCCCAACCACTTACGATACTTATCTTTTTTCATCATTCCAAAGACTCCCTGAGACAGGTTCTCTAAGAGTATCATTTTTCAGATAAAGAAAGATAGGGCCTAAAAGGAGAAGCAAATTTCCCAAATTCACACAGTTAGGAGATTTGAACCCAGGGCTCCCAAACTCCAAAGGCCACACTATTTGCTACCTTGTTTTAGTGACTCCTAAAATAGGTGGCTTGCCCAGCCAGTGTTGCTCAGTGGTTGAGTGTCGACCTATGAACCAGGAGGTCATGGCTGATTCCCAATCAGGGCACATACCGGGGTTGTGGACTGGATCCCCAATAGGAGGCATGCAGGAGGCAGCTGATCAATGACTCTCTCATCATTGATGCTTCTCTTTCCCCCTTTCCCTTCCTCACTCTAAAATCAGTAAAAGCATATTTAAAAAATAATAATAAAATAGGTGGCTTGTGAGGCCAGAGAAAGAAATGTAAGTCAGCTGTTTCTAGAGAGCAGCAGCAGTAGCTAAAGGGACAACCAGGACCAGGATAAGGATGGCAGGAGGGAGACGCAGCCCCTCTATGTGAGCAAAATCATTCTGGTTCTTTCTGACTGAATATCGCCCTTGCCAATTGCCAGAATTTGAAATGCATTTACTGCAGAATTACACTGAAACCTTTCACCCAAAGATAGTGAATAAATCTCTACCAGCTGTGTTACTATTTTTGCTTTCCTTCCTTTTGATAATAATTCAACTTTATTTTGTTTTTCTCCCCTCTCTTTGCAGAAGTATTCCATACTTATAAAAATGTAAACATTACAAAAATATGTATACCATCCCCAGAGATAGCCACTGATAATCTTCGGTACATATTCTTCCAGATGTTTTCCTATGAATATATTAACATTAAAAACATTTTAAAATGGAATCGTAGTATAGATATTATTTTACAATTTGCTTTTTTTCACTTAACATATCAGGGACATGTTTCTGTGTCAGAATAGATCTATCTCATTCAATTTATTAACAGCAAATTTTTCTAAACTATGGCACCATTTGTTTAGACATTTTCATATGGACAGATATAGAGTATTTCCATTTTTCATACATGCAAACAGTGCTACAGCAAACATCCTTGTATGCAGACCTTTGTGTACATGTGCAAGTTGCTATAAAGTAGATTACTAGAAGTAGAATTGCTGGGTCACAGTGTCAGCACATTGTTAAAATCCCCTCCAATAGATTGTGCCAAGTTCAGCCCTTGATATAAATAAAGATTCTGCAATGTTTTTCCATTTTTCAGTCTTACAGACTTTCACACCTAATTATCAGTCATTTTCACAAACACTTTCCTCCTGATAATGGAAAATCACCAGCTGGAAAGTTCCATCACATTCCTGTGTGCATTTGCCTCTCCCCAGAAAGAGGCAGAAGCAATGTAGCAGAGAACACATTCGTATTCTCCAGCAGAAATCTCCCTGCTCCTAGCAGTTCATCCGCTCCTTTTTAAATTACTGTGGCTTGTGAAGTTAAAAGCTATTAAAAAGCCCTAGTGTTCTATATAATCGCTTTAGGGTTCTGTTGGAACTCTCACACCAATGAAATAAAAACGTTAGAGAGCCATTTTCAAATACAGATAAATGCCACTTGATTTGGGTGAATATGGGGCCTCATTTTTCTGATTTATCCAGCTGTTGGCTTTGTATTTCTTAACAATGACCTTGTCAGGCAAAGTTTCACTAGGAAAATGTTCACCTATTCTATTTGTTTTTTTTAAAAGCCCTGTAAAATCTCTATAACTTTTATGCCTGGATTTTTCTTCTAATCAATTTTTAAGTAAAGGACAGAAAATGTTTTGGGGAAAAATCCAAGCTCTGTGTTTTTTACAATTAACCACGTATTCAATTTATTCACTGATGGAAGTGAAGAAGAGGGATCTCCATCTCCATCTCATCAGAGGAGGGTCACCCTGTCATATCTGTCCATTGGCAGCTGATTGACATATCATAACTTGGCCAGACTGAGAGCATCTTTAATACATCTTTAGTCTCTGAGGTACCATCTGGATTTGAATCTGGACCCCAGGAGTTCATAGCTGTATGACCTTGGGCAAGACAACTGAAGCTCTTTGTGCCTTCCCCACTCATTTGTGGGATGAGCATAGTAATGGAACCTACCTTACAGGATTGCTAGGACAGTAAACGAAATAGCATCCAGAAAGTACATAGATGGGTGTCTGCCCCAGAGTAAGCTCTCAATAAATGTTCTCCATCTTATTTAGTTCTTAAGAGGCAATGTACAAGAGGGATTAGAAAGCACAATTATGACATTTAGCATTTTACACAAAACATTTTCCAGACATGATTTTATTTAATACTTAAAACAAATCTTGCCCTGCAAGCATGGCTCAGTGGTTGAGCTTCGACCTATGAACCAGGAGGTCACGGTTCGATTCCCAGTCAGGGCACATGCCTGGGCTGCCTGCTCGATCCCCAGCAGGGGGCGTGCAGGAGGCAGCCGATCAGTGACTCACTGTTGAGGTTTCTATTTCTCTCTTCCTCTCCCTTCCTCTCTCTGAAATCAATAAAAAGATATTTTTAAAAAATTAGAAAAACTAAAAACAAATCCTGGGAAATGAGTGGATACTATTCTAATTTTACAGAGGGATAAACTGAAGCATAGAAAAAAAGAAAGTGATTTGCCTGAAGTCACAGGGCTAACGGCAGGCCTGCCAATACAGTTTCCAAGTCTAACCCTTTTCCTCTTGTACCATAAAAATAGCACAAATTTTTCATTTCCCCAAGGGATTCATTCATGCTCCCACTGAAATCTTCCTTGTCCTTTAGTCCCAGCTCAAATATCACTCTTCCTACTCTTCAGAAGTAAATTTTCTGTCCCTCTGTGCCCATATAATTCTTTGCTTATAACTCTCCAGCCTTTGTCTTAAATACCAGATATGTCCATCAAGAAGAGGCTTAGGGACTCTCTCAAGTCAGGAACCACATATTATTCATCTTTCTACCATTTAGGGCCAAGCATAGTGCCGAAACAAAGCTTCTGTAACTGAGAATGTCATAGGCTGGTGACAAAAAGATAAACATATATACAAAGCAATTGTAGGAAAATATAGACAACATCTGTACCACAGCTGTGGTAAGACAGCTCTTCAGGTTTCCTGAGAAAGCTTCTTGGATGGCGGTGGTGGGTTGCTATTTGGGCCAGATCTTGAAGGATGGACAGAAGTTCACTAGATAGGAAAGAAGAATGAAAACGTTCTAGGGAGAAAGAACCACCTCTGCACCGGATCTTGGAATTCGCACTCCGGGAGGGCACTGTGTTTTCCAGTTTTGATCTGGAAGGCCACAGACTCTTAACACCAAAGAAATGAATGAATAATGGTAGGATTTCAGGGAATGAAGCAGGTATCTCCTCTAAATGGCAGTATAATATACAGTGATCAAGAGTGTAAACTCTGGCTCCAGGCTGCCTGGTTTGAATCCTGGCTCAGCCACTTATTATCTGTGTGACCTTGGGCAAGTAGCTGCATGCCTCAGTTTCCACATGGATGAAATGGGGATAACAATAGGGCTTACTCACAGGGTTGTCACAACAACTGAACTGGTTAACATGCACAACGTGCTTGGGAAAATACCTGCCACGTACTGAGTACTGTGTATGCGTTTGCTATTATTATTATCATCATTATTATTATTTACTGTCCCTGAAATTCAAACCAGTCAGTGACTGTCTACTTTATCGCTTTGTAAAACTGGCCCTGAATTTTGGGATAAACTGAGTTGGCAAAGAGCCTAGGCAGAAGAGAAAGAGTTAATTATTGTATACCAAATCTGTCTCCAGCCACCAAAATCTGCAACTTGGGTTTGGTGTAGAGTAGCATGTCCCCAAAGTAGGTTTTTATTGAACTGTTATTTGGAATTATTTGAAAATAAAAATTCCATTGTTAACTAACTTTGGGAAATCAGGTTAAAAGAGGCAAATAGATTTCTTTGCTGTGGGATTTCTCAGAGCATTCATATATTAATATGCATTGAATAATCTCCCAGAGAAAATTGAACGTGTAGCATTTTTCAGTTTCCCAGACTGTTTTCTTCTTCTCCTTCTGTCCACCCTCCTCTCTCAGCATCTTCTGGGATTAATGTTCTGTGGCATCAATTTGGGAAACATTGGTGCCAAGCAGTCCTTTGCACTCAGAGAATCATCTCAGTGTCCCAAACCAATTAAGACTAATTACATAGATTTCTTTTGCCTGAAGGCACCAGAGGATCCCATAACCTAAGAGAGAAATTGAGGAGCTTCCTAACACATGAATAACTTGTGTAGTTATAATTTGTAGTTGTAAAAACTCAAGATTATCTGTGCTTTTGATTCTGAGGATGTCTTTGTTCAGATCCAAAACTGACAAAACTCTGGGAACAATCGTCTTGTTTAGAATGAAACTCTCCACATTTCTAGGGTCTGAGCATTTGACCCTCTCACTTGGCATCTACTACTTTGGGCATCGTCTGGCCCCTTCATAGGCGGAGGTGATTGAGGAAGAAATATCACAGCTGCTGCACAAACACCTCTTTGTTAGTACTTCTGTGTATGAAACACCAAGGCCCAATGAGAACAGTACTCTTATTATGCTACTCTTCTTTTAATTTAATTTTTTAAATTATCATAATTTTTTTAACTTTCTTTAGTATATCATTCTGTGAATTTGAACACATGCATATGTTCCTGTAAATGCCATTGCAGTAAATGCCATTACGTGTACCAGTTCCTTCATCCCCAACATCTTTTCGTGCTCTCATTCATCATCTGGATGGCCACCTTGTTGAAGTATCTATTCAAATCCTTTGCTCATTTTTGTTTTTGTTGTTGTCAAATTGCTTTCTTGCTATTGAGTTTTGAGAGTTCTTTATATATTATGGATACAAGTTTTCTGGGTCAGATATGTGATTTGTAAATACTTTCTTGTACTCTGTTGCTAATCTTTTCATGCTATTGAAAATGTCTGTCACAAAGCAAAAGTTTTATTTTCCAGTGAGTCCAATTTATCAACAGAGAATAACCTTTTCTTTTAAGGATCACAATCTTGGTGTCATGTCTCATAACTCTTTGCCTTACCCTAAAGCACTAAGATTTTTCTTCTATACTTCCTTCTTATAGATTTATAATTTTAAGTTTTATGATTAGATCTATGATCCATTTTGAATTAATTTCTATGTAAGTTGTGCAGTTTAAGTCAAGGTTCATTTTCTCACATATCTATGTATAATTTTCCCAGCACCAGTTGTTGAAAAAGATTGTCATTTCCCCCATTGAATTGTCCTTGCACTTTTGTGAAAAATCAATTGGTTATATTTTATTTGAGTGTATTTCTGAGCTTTCTATTCCATTGCTCTATGTGTCTGTTCCTCTTCTAGTACCACATTGTCTTGATTAATGGATGCTCATAATGTTTTACAATTAGGTAGTGTGATTCCCTCAATTTCATTCTTCTTTTTCAAAATTGTTTTGTATCCTAGTTCCTTTGCCTTTCCTATATTTAGAATCAGCTTTCTATATTTGCAAAAGTTTCACTGAGGTTCTTACTGGAATTATGTAAAATCTAGAGATCAATATGGGAAGAATTTACTTTTTTACTATGTTGGGTCTTCTGATCCATAAACGTAATATATCAGTTTCTCCATTTATTAAAAAACTAGTGTATCCCTGGCTGAGTGGCTCAGTTTGGTTGGAGTGTTGTCTAGTACACAAAAGGGTGCGGGTTCGATTCCTGGGGTGGAGTGGTAAGAGTACGTGTCTTGGGCAGAAACAACATCTGCTAGGAAGCATCCAGCGATTTCCCTTCTGGATATAAACCCAAAGGAAATGAACAGAGGATATTGAAGATATATCTGCACCCCCATGTTTACTGAAGCATCATTCACAGCAGCTGAGATATGGAAACAACCTGAATGCCTGTCAGCGGATGAACCGATAAAGAAGGCGTGGTGGACACAGTCATGCCTGCTTAACAATGGGGACATGCTCTGAGAAATATGTTGTCAGGTGATTTTGCCACTGGGCAAACATCACATAGAGTGCACTTGCGCAAACCTAGATGGGATAGCCTGCTACACAGTAGGCTGTATGGTCTAGCCTATTGCTCCTAGGCCACAAACCTGTGCAGCATGTTACTACACTGGATACTGTGGGCAATTGTAACACAATGGTATCTGTGTATTTAAACGTATCTAAATATAGGAAAGGCACAGTAAAAATACAGTATAAAAGATAAATAGTGGTATCCTGTATAGGGAGGGCACTTAGCATGGACAGAGCTTGCAGCGCTGGAAGTTGCCCAGGTGAGTCAGTGAGTGAGTGGTGAGTGAGTGTGAAGATCTAGCACGTTACTGCACACTGCTGTGGATGTTATAAATACTGTACACTTAGGCTACACTACATTTATTTAAAAATATTTTTTAAATAATAAATTAGCCTTAGTTTACTGTAACTTTTTTACTCTATAAACTTAAACTTTTAAAAAACTTTTCAACTCTTTTGTAATAAACGTAGCTTAAAACACAAATACATTGTACAGCTGTACAGAAATACTATTCTTCGTACTCTAATTCTATATTGACAGCTGTGACTAAGGCGTTGGGCTGTAATGTTATGATGACTGCGACGTCACTAAGCGATAGTAATATTTCGGCTCCATTATAATCTCATGGGACCACCATCGTATTTGCGGTCCATTGTTGACTGAAATGTTGTTATGACTATTATTCACTCATGAGAGAAAAGGAAATCTTGCCATTTGCAACAACGTGGATAGACCGTGAAGACATTATGCTAAGTGAGATAAGTCAGACAGAGAAAGACAAATACTGTATGGTCTTACTTATGTATGGAATCTAAAAGAGCCAAACTCATAAAAACAGTGAGTTAAATGGTGGTTCCCAAGGACTGGTGATGGGGGAAATGGGAGAAATGTTGTTTAAGGGTACACACTTGCAACCAATACTAAATAAATCCTAGAAATCTAATGCACAGTATAGTGGCTATATACAACAATATTGTATTATAATTATCAAACTTGCAGACTAGGTCTTAATTATTCCAATCACAAAAAAGAAATGATAATTATGTGATGTGACAGAGGTGCTAACTAGTGCTACAGTGACTATCATATTATAATACTATATAAATGTATCAAACCAATATACTGTACAGCTTCAATTTACAAATATTATGTGCCAAATATATTTTAATTAAAAAAGCAAATGTATTACAAAAAATCTGCTAGTAAGGAGGAAGGGAGGGACATTGGGAATCAGTGGTAGGTTGGTGGCAGAGATAATGCTGCATGTTTCCTTCTTTCTGGATGCCCTGGGAGACTACATTTCCCAGTTAGGTTGAGGTCCTGTGATTGAGATCTGGCCAATGGGAGGCAGGAAAAGTGATGTAACCTCTTCCAGGCATCAGCCTTAAAAACCTCTCATGTACTTTCCCAGGACTCTCTTTCTCTTCCACAGTGAAGTTGGCACAGGTACAATATAGGGGAGGGCTATCCAAACTGCACTGGATTGAGATGTGAGCAAGAAATAAATTTTTATGGTGTTAAGATACTGAGATCTAGGGGGTTATTTGTTACTGTAGCATAGCATAGCTTATCCTGATCAATATAGGAGGGTAGTGGTTTTCAAAGTGTGGTCTTCAAACCAGCAGCTTTGGCATTGCCTGGGACCTTGTTAGGTGACAATTCTCTGGCCTCCACTCCCCACCTGCGGAAGCAAAACCACTGCTTCAACTGTGATGGTGTTTTTGCCCACCACAGGTACTCATCATGTGCCCATTCAAGGGTGACATCCTTTCATTCTTCTCCAGCTGTAGGGGGTGTGGCCCATGCTCAGACTGCTGTGCCCTTTGTGGCTCCGGCTCTGAGGTACTTTTCCAATTAGTCCCCACAGTGACAGTGCCTCCCCTGCACCAGGAGCAGCTGTTATGTAAGCTGTTTGAATCCCTCCCTCCCTCCTCTATAAGAACAACAACTAATAACCTGCAAATATACCCCGAAGTCCTATAATTCCAGCCTGCAAGATAGAGAGATGCCTGGTGTTTTTTATTGCTCTGGGAAGGCTTTTGGAAAGTAAATGAATAATTTTATTTGGAAATATTGAAAGTAACCACAGGATCTTTTCCATTTATTTTTAAAATTTATTTATTGTTGACAGTACCACAGGATCTTTTTATTATTATTATTATTACATTTGGAGTCCACAAGCTTTCAGAGATGCTAAGCTAGGAGTAGGGCTGATATAGTCTTACCCGTTTCATTTCTTTTTAATATTTAAATTTAAAATTTTTAAATTTTTATTGATTTTAGAAAGAGAGGGGAAAAGAGAGAGAGTGAGAGAAAATAACCTCACGTAGATTTGTTGTTCCACTTATTTATGCATTCATTGGTTGATTCTTGTACATTCCCTGGCTGGGGATCAAACCCATAAGCTTGGAATATCGGGACAATGCTCTAGCCCAACTGAGCTAACCTGCCAGGGCCACCTACTTTTTAAAAATATATATATATCTTTATTGATTTCACAGAGAGGAAGGGAGAGGGAGAGAGAAAGATAGAAACACCAATAATGAGAGGGTTGTCATTGATCAGCTGCCTCCTGCACGCCCCTGTCTGGGGATGGAGCCTGCAACCTGGGCATGTGCCCTGACCGGGAATCGAACTGTGATCTCCTGGATCCTAGATCAATGCTCAACCGCTGATCCACGCCCAGCTGGGCTCCACTGTATTTTTAAGATGAAGCCACAAGGTCCAGGGAGGTACATGGGCCTCTCGGTGCCTTCAAATTTAGTATCAGTGACTTTAATAGTGTTTTGACCTATAATGATTCACATGCTATCTTATTTTTTTTAACAAAATGAGAAGCTTAGACAAATGTAAACATTCTTTTTTTTATTATGTGGTAAATATACACAACATAAAATTTACCATTTAAAACATTTTTAAGTGTACAGTTCAGTGGCATTAAGTAGATTCACATTGTTGAACAACCATCACCACCATCTATCTCCAGAACTTTTTCATCTTCTCCAATTGAAACTCTGTACCCATTAAAAAGAACACTTGCTCATATGTGGGATATAAAACTGAAACTTGTGGACACAAACAGCAGTGTGGTGGTTGCCAGAGGGAAGGGGGTGGGGGAGTTGAAGGGGGATCTTAATATATGGTGATGGGATAAGATATGACTTTGGGTGGTGAGCACACAGAGCAATATGCAGATCTTTAACATAGAAACCCACACCTGAAACCTGTGTGTTCATATTAACCATTGTTACCCCAATAAATATAAAAAATTTAATTAGAAAAGATTCTTAAGAATAAGAATGTTAAATATTTAATGAAATTGTTTCTCTTTCTGCAATCGTAAATTATTTCAACTCTTCAACCTTTAGTAAAGTCTGTCATAAACAAACTAACAAATGAACAAAACTCTCCCTTACCCCAGTCCCTGGAAACTACTATTGTACTTTCAGTCTCTGTGAATTTGACCACTGTAAGTACTTCATGTTGAAACATATGTCAGAATTGTTTTCTTTTTTAAGGCTGAATGATCTTCCATTATATGTGTAGGCCACATTTTTATCCATCCTTTCCATGATGCACACTTGGATTGCTTCTTTCCACCTTTTGGCCCTTGTGAGTACTGCTGCTATGAACATTGGATGTACAAATATCTGTTTGAGTCCTTGCTTTCAATTATTTGGGGTATACATCCAGAAATGGAGTTGCTGGATCATATAGTAATTATATGTTTAATTTTTTGAGAAGCTGCCATACTTATTTTTTTTTTTATTATAAGCATCCTAATGGGTATGAAGTGATGTCTCATTGTGGTTTTGATTTACATTTCCCTAGTGGGAAAACATTTTAAATTTTATCCAAGATTTTCTACTAAGAGTTTTATAGTTTTTGTTCTTGCATCTACATCTTTGATCTATTTTGAATTAATTTTTGTGTATAATGAGGTAGAGTTCCAACTTCATTCTCTCGCATATGGATATCCAGTTGTCCCAGCACAATTTGTTGAAAAAACTGTTCATTTGTCACTGAATTATCTTGACATTCTTGTCAAAAATCAATTGACCCTAGATGTAAGGGTTTATTTCTGGACCATGAATTCCATTTTGTTGATCTATATGTGCATCCGTATGCCAGTGCCATACTGTCTTGATTACTGTAGCTTTGTCTATGCTGGATCCCTTGACTTTCCACATGAATTTTAGAACCAACTTTTCGGCTTCTGCAAAGCAGCCAGCTTGGATTTTGAAAGGGATTGAATGGAATCTGTAGATCAATTTGGGGAGTCCTGATTATTTCATAGAGTCTAGTTTACGTTGTGGTTTAGGCAAGCACAGAGAGAATAAAGAAGGCTCCCCTGAGTCTCAGGGGTGATTCCTGAAATGGGTTTGAAGGACAAATAGAAGTTAGCTAGGAGAAGGGCAGGGGAAGAGGAGAGCATTTAAAACTAGTGAATAAGCTTGTGCAGAGCCTGGGATGGATGTGTGTGTGTGTGCGCGCGCGTGAGAGGGAGAAAGGGAGAGAGAGAGAGAGAGAGAAAGAGAGAGATTGAGATGAGGGGCATAGAAAGAGATGAAGAGAGACAGGCCAGGAGAGATGAGAGACAGTGGAGAGTCAAAAGGAAGAGATTTAAGGGGGTGGTGGGAGAGAGAAAGAGAGGGAGCGATTAGAGAAAGATAAAAGAGAGATAAGAGAGAGACGGAGACAGATAGAGAGAGATACTGAGATTGAGAAAGAGAGTGGGGGTGGGAGATGAAGCATTAAGGAAATACAAGTAGCCCAGTCCTGTGGAGTAAGTGGAATGAGTGGTGAGAGATGAGACTGGAGAGGCAGCAGGAACTGGAATATGAAGAACTTCTTAAAGCCGACGAAGTCATTTTCCTGGTTTCTGAAGTCAGGGCCCTGTTTATCACACGTCCCAATAAGCCCCGCGCTAGCAGAGGGAGAATGGCACTCCTGGCCTCCAGTCACCAATGCCGGCTCAGACCCCGCGTTCAACAGTCCTCAAAATGTGTGTGTATCCACCTGTCCCCAGAGGAAACGGCTGCACGTCCCTTTAGGAGAGACCTTGGGGATCATTATTGTGTGTTTCCTCAGGGAGCCTGGTCTCCTGTTCACTCAGTGACTTCTAGGTCCAAAAACTGGCTTAGGCCTGGAACTGGACAAGGGATCGGGCTGTTTCTTAAGCCAGCTGTCCTGTGTCTCCAGACCACCCCTCCTTGGTTTCTTCTGAAAGTACAAGCTGCCCATCTCTGTTGTCCCAGGCATTGTGCACTGTTAACCGGCTCTGTGGCCAGGCCCCTTGGCTGCCACGTCAGCCCTGCTGTGCCCTGTGATCATTGTATCGCCTGGCTTTTGGCGATTAAGTGCCACCACCTGGTCTCTATTTTGGGGCCCTATCATCTCTACTGCTATCAATGAACCTAGTACTTTTTGTTTCTTTTTCTTTTTTTAATTTTCACCTGAGGATATGTTTTTAGTATTATTATTGATTTTAGAGAGAGAGGAAGCAGGGGAGAGGAACATCAATGTGAAAAGGAAACATCAATCGGTTGCCTGCTGTATATGCCCCGAATGGGGACTGAAATCCACAACCTACGTATGTGCCCTGACTGGGAATCGAACCCTCAACCTTTTGGTGTATGATGCTCCAACCAACTGAGCCACCCTGCCAGAGTGATGAGCCTAGTTCTTACTAATTTTTTCTACTGTCAGTCCTGTCTTACAGAGGAAAGCCATACATCTCTGACTTTTTAGTGATGCTGGTGTCCCCTCACAAACCCATTCTTCACAGTCTTGGTTGATAGTGTAGCCTCCGGGTCTTCCGATGGAACATAGTCCTCTGGTGGGCCTTTTGGTCTGTCACAGCCTATCCACTTCCCCGAGTGTTTTATACCTTATCTTGTGGTCAGCCACGGGAAATGCAATTTCATTTAGCACGGGCCATAGCTTTCCCCACTCTTTTAGGAACCATCCTAAGGGAGAGTTTGCATGTCTCCTGGAGTTCAATGCTAGGGTGTTAATTCCTGCATCTTGGGAGAGTACTTCAAAATCAATCAGCTCTCCAGAACCCAGTCTTATGTTCTTGATCATAAGTTCCCTTAATCAACCATTCTCAGAATACAGCCCTATATGTACCCCCCTGGCTCTTGTATCACATGCTTGCTGGGTCTTACAGCTTTCTGGGGATATGGTCTCTTTCCTTCCTTACCAGGCCCAGCATGTCACCTAACTATAGACCTGGTGGCCAGGAGAGGTGGTGGCAGATCCCAAATGGGAGTACTGTTTGTCTTGGGGAGTGGCAACCACGAGGAGAGAGGCATGGACCAGATTCTCTCTCAGAGCCTCCAGAAGGAACCAGCCCTGCTGACATTTTGATTTTGGACTCCTGGCCGTCAGAACTGTGAGAGTGCCCGGCCGGGCGTGGCTCAGCGGTTGAGCGTCGACCTAGGATCCAGGCGATCGGGGTTCGATTCCTGGTCAGGACACATGCCCAGGTTGTGGGCTTGATCAGTGACTCTCTCATCATTAATGTTTCTGTCTCTCTCTCTCCCTCTCCTTTCCTCTCTCTGAAATCAATAAAGATATATTTTTAAAAAATAAATTTTAAAAAAAGAAAAAGAACTGTGAGAGAATATATTTCTATTGTTTTGAGATGTCAAGTTTGTGGTTGTGTGCTACAGCAGCCCTAGGAAACTAATACTTCAACCAGTCCCATTGTCCTCATAGTTACTTCTTGCTGATATTTCTCAAACGCCTTATACATCATATCAGCTTCTGCTTTCCTCCCACCAGCACATGCCATCAAGCTCACCACAGGTGACTGTTTTAACAACTGGACCACTGTCACCTTGTACTGTCTGTTCTTCACCTACCATTAGGGACAAGGTCTTCATTGGCGAGCGATCTAGCTCCAAACCCTCACCTGTTTCCTGCTTTCTCAGACTCTTCCTGACACCTGCCGTCACAGACTGGGTTCTCTGTTAGCAGTCGCTGAGGTGGGGGTTGGCACGCAGGATATTTATCAGGGATCATTAGCTGTGGAAGGGAGAGGGGAAGATGAATTGTGCAGAAGGAGAAGTTGAGCTGTGATGTAGATGTGGCAAGGCCTTGGCCCGCCCTATGCTGCAGTGGGCCTTACATTCCCATTGCAATAGTCTTTGGGTGAGGGGATGCCCTGAAGCCCACCCTGCAGGAGCTGATAGCTGGCGCTTTCTTGAAGAGGCATGTGGGCAGCTCATCTTCGTGTTCAAAGGTGAGCTTCGGCATGAAGTTTCCTCATTAACAGATGAGGAAACAGGTTGCAAAAAAGGCTGGTTAATTAGCCCACTGTTAGGAACTAGCAGAATCAAATTGTGATTCTTTGAGGAAGACGGGAATTCTAATTCAGAGTGACTATATGCTAGGCACTTTGGGAAATTTTACATATGTTTTCTTTTTGGTTCCTCATAAGACCCTTGAGAGGCATTCATTACTTTCTCTAACTTTAGAGAGAGGGAAACTAAAGCCCAGAGGAGTTAAATATTTTGCCCGAAGTCAATAGACTTGGTAAGAAATGGAAATAGCCAGCACTGAACCTAGGTCTGTGTGATTCTATAATCCTTTAAAAAGCCAACAGGGAACATTGCCTCACACGTACTTATAGTCAAAAATCCAGAGAGGAGCATACCATAATTAGCTAGAGCTCAACTATTACCTAGTGAAAGAGACTGTGTTTCTAGTCTGTATTTAGGACAACACAATTGCAGGCAAAATCTGAATCAGAGATATCATCTGGCAGCTTTGCAGGAGGCTCTTCATTGGAAGGTCTGGTTCCTTCTTGGATGATGTGGAATGGGGTGAGGGCTTAGTCACATGTGACAGAAAGACAGGAATGGCTTGTTGGAAAAAGCTAGAAAAAAAGGGCTTTAAAATAGGCACTGACAATTTGCTCTGAGAGAATCCTGGTGTTGGAGTCAGAAAGCCTTGGATTAAAAAATTTTTTTCCCCTAAATACAAGGGTAATTTGTGCTTATTATACAAGAATACTGAGCAGTAAATAGAAGAAAATTACAATTGTTTAGATCCCCACTGCACAGAAATATTGGTAACTAACATTTTGATGCCCAGCCTTCTGGTCTTTTCTCTTTTGAATAAGTAACTGCTGATATGTCTAATGTATTTATGTAAAATGTATATGTGCATTTATATATAATTATAGGTTTTATTTTACTAATATGAGACCATAATGTACAGATTGTTTTCTTTAAAAATAGCAACTTGTTTTTCTGATTAAAAAGCAACACATGTTCATGGAGATGTGGAAAATATAGAAAAATAGAAAGAAGAAAATGAGTTACCTTTCTTTTTTATTATTTACTGATTTTTTTTTTTTTTTTGAGAGAGAGAGAAACATCGATTTGTTGTTCCACTTATTTATGCATTCATTGGCTGCTTCTTGTATGTGCCCTGATCCGGGATCCAACCTGAAACCTTGGCATATCGGGACAATGCTTTAACCAACTGAGCTACCCGGCCAGGGCTCAGTTATCTTTCAGATTACTTTCTATACTATTGGTTATTTTGTAACCTGATTTTTTTTAAAGTTACTGCTAAAATGGAGGTCTTGAATCAGATTTTTGTGACCACAATCTTGCCCTACTGTTTTCTGCATAACCAGTTTCCCATATTCAACGCGTTTGGGGGAAAATTTGAGGACTCAAGTCAAGGCCTCTTGTCCTCTAAACTACAGAATTCTTTGCACTAGAGGGGAGAATGAGAGTCAGAGAGGACATCAGGAGGCAGGGCCTTTGTGGATGTAGGCCTGAAAGGACCACATGAACAAGGGACGAGATAACTTCTGCTGGCCATCCAGCTTCTACCTGCACGAACGCTGTCTCTCACCAGCAACAGCAGCATTTGGAAAATGAGTCAATGTCTGTGGACTTCCCACCTCTCTTTTAAGGCTCTGGTGTCCTCTTGCTGGTGAGCAGTGAGTATCTCCTTCAACAGCACCCAGTAGGGTACCATGGGAATAATGCCCACTTGTGCTCCATGGCTTAGCTCGGTCCCTGTCCAGCTGCTTTGTCTCTGGCTTAGGGTAACTACACCAACAACTTCCCATTTCACATCCAAGGACATTCTTGATCCTTCTGAGATAGAGGGTTTGGGCTTTGATCTGAGCTTCCAACATCCACATGTAACATGTAACTCCATAAACTTGTATCCTTAGATATCTTCTCCCAAGCCTTCAACCTGAACATGGGCAGATGCTAAGACGATGGTTCCATTCCATTCTAATCACCTCAATGGGTGCTGCTGATCTGAGCCCCTACATTGCACACAAACGGGCCATAAATATCATGACCATATGCTCACAGGTGGACTGAGCCTTGGGAGGGCAGGTACTAAGAATAGGAAGGGAGAAAAAGTTTACATTTTATTGAGCATCTACAATGGACTCTCCTTGTGGTAGGTGCTTTCACATATGTATCTCGTTAAATCCACACCACAGCTCCAACAGGCATGAGTAATAAACTTGTTTAACAAAAGAGGGGCCCTGGCCTGTGTGGCTCAGTTGGTTGGAGTGTCATCCTGTGCACCGAAGAGTTGCAGGTTTGATTCCCGGTTGGGACAAGTATGGGAGGTAACTGATAAATGTTTCTCTCTCCCCCCTCCCTTCCTCTCTCTAAAAATCAATAAAAACTAAGACTAAAAATAAATAAATAAATAAATAAATACAAAAGAGGGAACTGGAGTTCAGAATGTGGAAGTAACAGGTTCAAGGTCACACTCTGAATAATGGAAGAGCCCATGCACTATGAAGATTCTTTACTTGCCAGGATTCTTTACCTGCTTTTAAATCCTAGGCATCCCCTGCTCCCCAGAGCAGTGATAACATCTCTTCCTGTGTGTACTGATCATGTACTATATCACACACTTGCCCAATCTTCACTTGGCAAAGGAGGGTGCATGCCATGCTTGGCAATTTGACCTGGACAGTTAGCAGTGACAAGAGCTTGACTGGAGTTATAGAAGTAAGTCACTAGCTCTTGTGTTCTTGGGCAAGGGACAACCCCTACATTTCTACAACTATAAAATGGGGATAAAACTATGTGCCTCATAGGATTGTTGTGAGGGTCAAAGGAAATAACAGCTCTGCAAGTTTTGATAACGTCAAAATGAAAATGCACATAATCCCAGCTCATCAGTCATTCCTGATCAAACCTTAAGGAGACTCCTAGGAATTAGGGCAGCAATAAAAGAAGAATAAATCTTTGTTTTAACCAATACAAGCAGTAGCCCCTATAAATAAGGTACCTGCTTGGAAACCAGGCGATGTGGTGAATTAGTTACAGGTGAGCAGGGCAGATGGGTGATGACAAAGATAATGAATCATGTGGACTTTCATTGGCCAACAGACATGGAGACCCCAGAGCAAGTTTTGTATCCATCTATCCATTCATCGAGCCATTCATCATCAATCTATTCATCCATTTACTCAACAGTTATTTTCTGAGCACTTGTGTTACATGCAAATGAACAAGGTAAGTCCTCCTGCTCCTCCAGGGGGTTACAGGTCGGCTTCCAGATAGTCATGTAAGGTATACACTGCAAAACCTCAGGGGCCACCCTTTGCATCATTGTCTCTTGTGAGTTGTGCAGTGTGTAACCCATGCAGCTATGCCATGGTCTAAAGAGGGAGCAAACAGGTAAGCAGGCAATTGTGGTGCAGTATTTAAGATAAGTGAGAAGGGAGACTGTGGAAGCAGAGAGAAGGAACAATTAATCAAATCATTGGGCATGGGGCTGGATTTCAAATGAGGCTTCCTGGAGGAAATGCTATATAAACTGAGCCCTGTGGATAAATGGGAGTTAGCCAGGCGAATATGCCGGAGGAAAGAGTTCCAAACAGCTTTTGAAAAACGGCTTTTGAAAAGCCCTGGAGGCCAGAGAAAGCTTGGTAGATTCAGGGAGTTGCAAGCGGTTTATGCGGCTGGAATGATGAGGAGAGAGGGATGGGCCAGGGAGATGACAGATGGTTTAGAGACGTTCGCAGAGGCCACATCACAGAGGGTCTTAGGCCAGGCTAAGGAGCACAGACTTTCTGCTGAGCCCAGTGAGAACCAGCTGAAGGAGGGATGTGACATGGTCCGCGTTGCTTTTTAAAATGATCATTCTGGCTGCTGTGTGGAAGATGGGTTGGAACAGGACTAGCCAGGAGTCATGGAGTTTGGTTAGGAGGCTGGGGCAGTAATCCAAGTACAAGATGAGAGGGCCCAGAGTAAGATCAGTGTAGTGTGTTTGGAAAGAAGAAATTAAGATAAAATATGTTCGGGTGTATAATGTCAGAATTTAATGATTGGTTAGATGCCAGAGGCGATAGAGAGACTAGGAATGAAGGGTGGCCCCCAGGTTGCTGGCTTGACCCTTGGGTAGATAGAGGGGCTGCTTACTGAGCTGAACAAGGCAGGAGAGGTTTGTGAATATAGTGATGAGCTCCAACCGAGATATGTTGAGTTTGAGGTTCCTGTGGGATCCACAAATAGAGATGAAGGTAACATATATAGCTATGATGATGGGGGCCTCATAGTCCCACAGTCATTGGAGGTGATTTCCCAGGGACTCTGTGAGGAGTGAGAGAAAAAGAAGTCCTAGACAAAAACTCCAGAAAGTGCCAACATGTATGGGACAGACTGAGGTGAAGGAGAGGAGACTGAGGAGAGGGACACCAGTTTTTCCATCTTCTTGTTGCTTTCTGGTTTGCCAAGTTTGGCTTAGGCCAGAGTAGAGCAGAGTCAGGATGATCTCTGGGCTCTTAAAATATTCAACACTACACTCCCAACTACTGGCAGGGAGCCTGGCAAATAGGGAAACTCATTGGATGTTTGTTGAAAAAAAAAAAAAAATGAATGAATAAATTAAAAAGTGTAACTATAAAGCACTGAGACTTTTAAAACAATATACCAGTGTTTATACATCCAAAAACATGTTGTTCCCTGCAAAGCTGTTGTCTTAGTGAATTATTATCTCCATGTAGGAAAGGCCTTTTAAAGTACACAAGCAAAGACAAATACCATATGGGAAAAGATCTATATATCTGACTACATAAAAGTAAAAAAAAAGTAATTAAAAAATCATTAAAGATTGAAAGGCAAATAACAAACTAAGGAAAGCAAAGTACATCACATACAAAGGGTTGGCTTCTTGAGCATATGAGCAGTCCTTTAAAAAACAAGATAAATACTTCAATATAAAAATAAGCTAAAGTCATGAACAGGCAACCCACAAAAGAACAAATGCAAGCAACAACTGAGTCTATAAAATGTTATATCTTATTACCAATCAAAACATTCATCTTAGAATAAAATAACATTTTTTACTTACCTACTTAGCAATGAAGTTTGAAAGTTTAAAAAAAATGTACACTTTTGGTCCAGAAATTCTACTTCTAGAAATTTAATTAAGGAAGTAATTGGGAATGTGCAAAATATATATAAATACAAAAATACTCATTGCATCATAATTTTAATGGCAACAAAATTGGAAACAACAAAAACAATAACAGGAAATTACAAATAATTTATGTTTGTGTTTTTGATCTTTTCTATTTTCTACTTTCTACAGTAAAGATAAATGGCCTTTACAAAATCAGTAAACAAATAAATGCTTTTTTTTTTTTTTTTTTTGCAAAGGAGAAAAAAATGTTACCTTTATTACAAATATTCTTTTGGAGGCCTAATACTATTCAGAATCTTCCAGGGGCCCTCTTTAGCTAATTTCTGAGACACATAGGAAATTGATCTTACTGCTCTGTAGTCATCATTCCAGTTGGATCAAATATAGCCCTGAGTTAGTTCCATTGCCCACCTTACTCATCTGCCTCTATACCAAATGACTTAAAGCCTTGTGAAAAATTACTCTCATAAAGTATGAAATCTCCCTTCACTGAAGGAGTGCAAAGGACTGTTGTTTGGATTTTAGGAACATATATATGCTTATCATGGTGTTCAGCATATGGAGCTCAATAAATAGTAGCAATTGTTATTCTCATTTTCTTATTTGGTTTTATTTATTTCCGCAGTTGTCTAGGAGGCCAGATTGCTGAGGCCAGATGGGTGAATTCTCCAGCCAATGCTTTTGATAAAATACTGACTCATTCCATCAGTATTTTTGGGTGGATACTCTGTAGCCTCCTACCTTAAAATGTCAAGATTCCAGGACTCAGAGGAGCAAATGAATAATGTCTAATGAACTGCCCTAGCAACATCCATGGATTGTGGGAGCGGACATTGTAATTCCTCAACACACATCAATGATTTTTAAAATAAAAGGCTGAGTTTGAGCCTTGGTCTGCCCTCCACTGCCACCTGGGGGTGGGGAGGGGGAAATGCTGCCTCTCCTGCCGGGTAACACCGTTTGGAGAAGACCATGGATTACATGATGTCACCTTTAGAGGGAGCTCAAGTTTGTCTTCCCCATCTCCACAGCAGGGTCTGGCTGGAGATGAGATCAATTGTATCCAAGCTTTATCACTCACAGCTGCATGACCCAGAGCAGTCATTTTCTCTGAGTTTCATCCTCTGTTAAAATGAGCATATAATAATGATTATTTCATAAGGGTGTTATATGATGAACTGAGACATCAAAAATAATCACCTAAAATAAGGTTTGATACACTGCAGGTGCTACACAGATGGCAACTCCAGTAAAAGATTCAAAGCACATGATTAGGCCATACTTGGGAGGGTGGGGTGGGGGTGGTAAAAAGATCATAAATAGAACTGGTTGGGGTGGGAAACTCTCCGGGTCTTTTCTTCCCCTGAAATTTCATGACTGCACTTCTCTCTCTTCTCTCCAATGAATCCAATGCTGGGGCTGCCTCCCTATCAGGCAAGCTCTGGTCCCCAGGAAAGGTCCCATGTTGGAGAGAGTGGGAGAGAGAGAGGAGTGGAAGGCTCAGGAGAACAGCTCTACACAAGAGTCAGAAAAGCCAGGATCAGAGTGTGGGGCTGGAAAAAGGGAACCAGGGACAGCAAATAATTTTTGTTTTGCATTTTCAGTCTGATTTGGGAGTGGATGAATGTGCTGAAGAGGAATTTGGGGATGTATTCAAGAATGAGTGCTGTCAATGGAGTATGCAGATGTTGTATTATAAAGTTGTACACCTGAAATTAAAATAACACCATTAACCAATGTTACCCCAATAAATTTAATAAAATTAAAAAATTTAAAAAAAAATTTAAAAAAGAATGAGTGTTGTGATCAGTTAGCAATGTCTGCTGTGGTTGTGGGATAGGGAACTGGTGACCATATGCCACATATTTGCTCCTCTGTGGTCTGGCAAAGTACTTACTATTCAATTGTGGTCCATGGACCAGTACTGATCTGTATGCTGTCTGAACTGATCTGCAACAAGGTAAGAACTGAAATAGAAATTGAGAGTGTTTGGAAATTTGTGTAGCAATTTGACAGAGTAATTTTATTGAATCTATTAAATCTAATTGAATCGATTGAATTTATTGACTCTATTGAATCTAATAATGAAATATTCAGGCTTTTACTTTGTATGCCCTTTTTCTTATTTTTTTCTACTAATTCACTTTTATTGTATTGTATAAAATTATCAGTCCATGACAGACTGGAAAAATAAACGGTATTTCACCAAAGAGACTTAAGCAGCACTGGCTGAGAACTTCAGGCAAAAGGGAAAGAGGGGTTTTCTGCTCCTCAATGGGCCACCACGCTTATTAGGAGACGAGAAAGTGATAAGAAATGGGTATCGCTTAGATTTCTGCAAATCTCTCTCACGAACAGGCTGCTGTGACAGGTGGAGAGTTCAGAAGTTTGGGATCCTGGCTGCCTTTGCCTCAGAGACTGGTCAATAAACTGAACACTCCCGTTTGTTTCCTTGCTTTTTGCCCTCCCAGAGGCTGGTTGCATTTGGGGAAACTGAGGGAGCTCTGCAAATACAACATAAGTTCTCACCAAATTCTGAGGTGAACATCGCTGGCAGGTGTACAGCCCCCGTGGAGATGATGCGAAGAGAATGCATGCACGTGGGTGTGTTTACAGCCCCCCGTGTGGCAGAGCCGAGCTGCCCCGCTGAGTGGCCAGCGCCGGTGGCAGGTGCGGCGACTCCCGCTCTCTCGGTCCTGGAGCCTTGGAGATGAGGGCGCACTTACTTCCCCCATTCAACTCAGCTGTGGGTTGAACAATGTGACTTCTGTAGCAGGCTGAGCAGTCTTGGGAATGACAATTTTCCAGTAAATCATGTACTGTATTGAAATCATAAAATAAGAAGCCTAGAGTAGTGGAAAGCAGAGAAAAACTGAAGGTTTAGCAGAAAATTGTAATCATGTGGGCAGATAATGCACAGGCGGGATTGGTAAGTGGATGACGGCCCTGCGCCTCACCTGGGAGCTCATCCAACTCCACCAAGAGGCAAGAATACCTGCTTTGTCGCTGAGGCTTGCACAGTGGCTCCAGGGCCTCCATTCTCAGGGAATGTGGAGCCAGCATTGGTAGAGGCTGCAAGGCATAGTGGTCCAGAGCCTGTGATGCAGCGAGACAGACTTATATTCAAATACTGACCCACTGCTGTGCCATCCTGGGCAAGTTACCTTACTTTTGTGACTCACAGTTTCCTCATTTTTAATGTGGGGATAATATTAGGACCTCCTTCTAGGCTACTCAGAATCTAAGCTGACAAATACTGAGGTACAAATACTGAGGGCCCACTGAGGCATTCCCTTAGCAGGTGGGCTCTAATAAGAATTGAGCTGGGTTGAACATGAGAGGCCATCTGGTCCAACTTTCTTATGTTTTCTGTTGGGAAAATCAAAGCCCAGACAGGGCAGTGAAATTACCTCAGATTAATTAGCCAATCAGTACCAGGATTTGGGTCTAGATCCCAGGTTTCTTGACTTGCCAGCTAGCTAAAATAAAAAAATAAAAAAAATCAATACTGCTTTGTCATCCGAGCTCAAAAGTGTTCTGAAGCCAAAATGGTTTTCTAGTTTTTAGCTTACTTAATGTGTGTAGCCAGGTCCCAGCTTGAGCCTGAGTGGGGATTCAGATCAGAATCCTGGCTCACCAGAACACTAGAGTCTCCTGGGAAAGAACTCATCCTAAGGAGCGGGGGCTGCTCCCAGTGTAACCAGCTTGACTCACTAGTAAATTCTGGTCCTTAGAGGGGACTGTGTACACACTGCTGTGGTTCTTTCTTGTCTCTGGGCTCAGCCTCCGACGCTTGTGTTGAGGTCCTTGCAAAGGAGAGAATTGTAAGCAATATGTTGTACTAAAAAATTCTAGAATGTTTTGAGTGTGAACAACATTACTGTGCGACAATTCTAACAGAGGGTAGCCCAAAAGGAAGTGAGAAGCATTCACCCTGCTTGGCTGCTACATTACAGGGCAGCTCGACCACCTGCAGGATTCAGTTCCGGCAGAAGATGTCCAGAGGAGACATAGGGACACCCAGTGGGTGCAAGAGAGAGCAGGCAGAAGCCTTTCATGGTGGAGGTAAGTCTATCTGAGCTACAGTAGACGCTGCTAGTTGCCTACCCAAATACTATTCCCTCTTCTTTGCTAACTGAACTACTACTTTGTTGAGGCACAATGTGTTTGGCCAAGGTTATGGATGTGGTCTAAGTCAGTTACTATAACAATTCCATACCGCACTTTCCCAGGCTTCCTTGAAGTTAGTTAGGAATGACCATGTGATCTAGTTCTGGTCAATGTGCTCTAAGGGACATATGCTCTGGGGACTTCAGGGAAAGTATTTAGGGTATAAACATGAGGGTCCTGGTCCCTTTCCTTTCTGCCTTGAGTGTGGATTTGACAAATGGAGCTGCACCAATCACTTATATTTAGACTCTGTTAGGTGACTCAGGCAAAATAAAACAAAACAAAACAAAACAAAACAACCTCCTACTTGTTTATGCCACAAATGTCAGGTTTTTTGTTCTTTGGGACAGAAAGCATTCATAATCCGATAGATGAACACGAGTAAAGATTACGTGTTGGGGGATCCCAGGAATGTCAGACTTGGGAGGGGAGTGCATTTCACAAATAGCTCTGATGTTCTGCATAGCAATTTGAATTCTAGGATAGTACTTTAGAAATGCGCCCCAAAGCTAGAAAGATTAATGAAAGGCATAGTTATTTGAAGGAGGAAACAAATAGGTCACCATTTGTAGATATTATGACTGTATATGTAAAAAATCCAAACAAATCTACTAAAAACTGATTAAGTTAAGTGAATTTACCAAGGTCATTGGATGCAAGGTCAGTGTACAGAATCATTTTATTTCTAAATACTAGCAACAAATAAGTTGAAAATGGAATTTCAAAGAAACCTTTAATTGCATAAGAGACATCAAATATCCAGGAATAAATTGAATGGACAATGTCTGGGACTCAAGAAAACAACCCTACAAAACATTATTGAGAGAAATTAAAGAAGATCCAAAAATTAGAGAGATATTTCATTTGGAAGACTCACTATTGTAAAAATGACAATTGTCACCAAATTTGCTCATAATTTTCACATTGTCCTAATTTTTAAAATATCCCACCATGTATTTTGGTGGAGATTGACAGGTTTTGGAAAGAGCTGAGAAGAGACAAAGCCATCCTGGAGAAGAGCAAGGCTGTGTTAATTACCGTAGCTCTGTTATTCCCAGATGTGAAGATGCAATACAAACCTATAATAATTAAGACAGTGTGGTATTGGTTCAAGGACAGACAGACCTACAGAATGGGACAGAGAGGCAACTGCATGGATGAATCACAAACATCATGAGGAATTAAAAAACCTAGACAGAAAAGCTTACATATTATATGATTATATTTATACAAAGTTCAAAAATGGACAAATATAGTAGACCTTAGGTAGTAGGAAATCAGGTTACTAGTTACACTGGGGCAGGGGCAGGGGCAGGGGCAGGGTCTAGAACCAAGCAGAAGGGCACTTCTGGGGTCTGATCATGTTCTGTTTCTTGATCTGAGTATCGGTGTTGCGTTATGTTCACTTTGTGAAAATTCTTTGAGCTGTACACCTATAACTTGTGCATTTCCCTGTATGTCTGTTCTCTTTCTAGAAGGTGTTAACAATTAAAATGTTTTAAAAATGTGGGCTCTGAAATCAGACTGGCCGTGTTCAAACCCTGACTTGACTAATTACTGTCTGTGTCCTTGGACAAGCTACCTAATAATGTCTGTGTCCTGATTTCTTACCTGTAAATTGGAGATGAAAAGACTACCTGCTTCATAGAACTGTCACAAGGAGCAAATGAGTTCATACATATAAAACTCTTAAAGCTGTGTCTGGCAATTAGTAAGCACTCTATCACAATTGGCTATTATTCCTATTATGTGACCAATTTGCAACCGAAGCCTGGAAACAAAGGTTACACTTGATAGCTAGGGAAAGAACTGGGAAGAGATTAATGTCTGGGCTTTGCAGCCAGATGATTAAAAAATCAAGATGGTCTCCCAGACTGTTTTCTTGTATGCTTGCTAGCTGAAGAATTTCCAAACCAAGATGAATCTGAGCCAACAAAAGAGCTTGAAATCCACCATGGACTTCAGTTATTCATTTGCTTATTAGCCAGCTCTGAACTTGAGGGAAGAGGTTCCCTCATTAGTTTGTAAAGTTTAAAAAAAAAAAAAAAAAAAAGGGCAATTCAAATTCTCTGCTTGCTAATTAGCTAGCTAAAAGCCTAACATTGAGGACTACTCCCAGCCTTTCGCTCACAGTTGCCCTTGCCAACATATTCCTGGTTTTGTGTCGCTAAAGGGCAGGCTCAGAATCTGTGATGATTCTAGGTCATTGCTGACTGCAAAGACCTCACCTTGCCATCCTCCGGGCTATTTGCCTTTAAGCCTTGTCTCTAATTATGGAAGGAAAGCTTTTGTCCCATGAAAGGGTTTTCAGGCTTCAGAGATCAGCCTGGGAAGGTAGAGAATGTTGTATCCTGGGAATGACCTTGGTGGAGGACACAGATCCATGGGTGCCCTGCGGTGGAGGGACAAAAAAGAACAGTGACAACCCTGCTCTTTAGAACAAAAGTCTGCCAGCTGGTTCAAATGTCACCTGCTTTCTCTCTCTCTCTTTCTTTTTTTAAGATAGGAAATCAAATGACCACACCTGTAGTTGTTTCAGCACGAAGCCTTTGGAACACAGGGCTTGTCTTTCCAGATCCCTATGGCAAATTAAAACAGCTCTGATGGAAAACCAAAGACAAGCTGCTCAGAATAACGTCCCTTTCTTTGGTGCTGGCACCCTTTAAAGCTGAGTACATTCATTTGCTTCTCTCTCTGGGGCCCTGCAGCCATCTCAAAGTCAGTCCTTTCCTCGCTGGAGAGCAGGCACTTGGAGAGATGAATGTGGGTACAGAGGAACAGCTGGGCTCAGTGGGGATAATTATTGCACTGCATAGTCGGAGGAAGAATATGTCTTTGTTTAAAGGCCAAAATAGGCAGTGATCTGTGAGGCTCAGCTACAGAGTTAGAAAGGAAAATAAAAAGTGGTGAAGGGCCAGGGTGGGGTTCAAACCTAGCGTTAGGACTTAATAGCTGAGTGACCTTGGGGCTTGTGAACTTGAATCCCCTCACCTATTCACAGAGGCCAAGAGTACCTACCTCACAGGGAGGTGGCAAGGATTAAATGAGATAATACATAGAGTACTTGGTATGGAGTCTGGCATGTGCAGGCCCTCCCTGAATGAAAGGTTTTGTTTTTATTATTCATATCAAATGGTGCCTCTCATGGCTTCTGAAATTACAACCAGTCTTCTTTGACATCCCTCTCTGCTTTGAATCTTCAAAATGAATTTTGTGGTTGGAATGTTTGTCTGTCTCCGGTGGTCTGGCATTCTAGTTAATCAGGCCATGAATGTCTATCCCTTTGGAGACATTTCCCCCGGATAATTGGTAAGAAATTGAGTTAAGGGCTGTTTCAGTTTTTTCACGGTTGTTCAATTGTGCCTCTCTCACATAAGGCCCAGTAGCCTGGCTTTTGTCTCCGTTTTCAAAAAGCTGTAAGCATGGGTGTGAGGAGAGCTCAGGCCTCAGCAGCTGCTCATGCCGTTTGGAGGGGTGCCAGGGAGGGAGGGAAGTGGCGCACAGCCCCGTTTGTCTGCTTTTGTCTGCCCACAGCTGGAAGAGTAGGAGTAGAGAGCTCTCTGACACTGCACCCTGCTCAGGATGCTGGCCTGGTCCACTTCATGCTTGCAAGTCCCAGATTTTGACCCCAGTCTTATGTTACTTTTTTGTGCCTTATTTCTGGGAATTCTGCTCAAATAATGATTATATCAGTAATAATATTAATTAGCATTTTTATACTCTTCTCACAAAATACTTGGCTATGGGGTTCACATCCTGGCTTGGCCATTTATTAGTTGGCTTTTATGGTCAACTAACTATAGTTGACCCTTAAACAAGGTGGGTTGGGGTTAGGGGCACCAGTGCCACACAGCTGAAAATCTGTGACTCCTCGAAAACTTAAACTACAATTGGAGTCCCTTGGTATTTGCAGGGGATTGGTTCCAGGACCTCCAGGGGACACCAAAATATGTGGATGCTCCAGTCCCTTACATAAGATGGTGAAGAACAATGCATACGGTGGACCCTCCGTATCCACAGACTCCCAACCACAGATGGAAAATACTGTTTGATCCACAGTTGGTTGAATCCATAGATGGGAACTTCAGGATATGGAGGGCCGACTATATATTTATTAAACCCCAAGTATGGGTGGACCCACACAGTTCAAATCCATGTTGTTCAATGGTCACCTGTATATGGCTTTTACCTAAGCCAGTGGTTCTCAAACCTTGCTATACAGTGGAATCATCTGGGGAGATTTTAATCATTCCAATGCCCAGCCCACAGCCCCTGGCTGATTACATCAGAATCTGTGGGGCAGGACCCAGGCCTCAGCATTTTTAGTGACATCCATGAGCAGCTACCTGAGGACCAGTGAGCTAACCTTTGGCCAACCCCTTGCACTCAGTGTGCTCCTTGGACCAGCTGCATGGATATCACCTGGGAGTTTGCTCGAACTCCTGGATCACAAGCCTCACCCCAGTCCCACTGAATCAGAATGTCCAGAATGAGAGTTTGGGAATCTGTATTTATACAATGTTCTCCCAGGTAATGTTTATAACCAAGCAAGCTTGGGAAAAACTGAGTTATATTACTCAAAGAATTATTGTCAGGATTAAGTGAGAAAATAAAGCTCTGTTTTCATTATTATTATTATTGTCATGTATTAAGGGTTTACTGTTGTGTGATACAATGCTAGCCGCTTTGTGTTCAGTTTGATGGAATGAGATAAATACTATTGTCTCCATTTTACAGAGAAAGAAACTGAGTTTCAGAGAAGAAAAGTGACTTGCTCTAGGTCATACAGCTGGGGCACGACTAAGCTAGGCTGACTTAACAAAAATGTATTTCTATTTTTAAAAAGCTATATTGAGATAAAACTCGTATGCCATAAAATTTACCCATTTAAATTCAGCGTGCAATGTACAATTCAGTGTGTTTGTGCGTGTTAACCTCTGGGAAGATTCACTTTTGGCCTGTGCTGCATCTAGGGCACCTTATATTGGCTAATATCGGTATTAACATGCATTTATGTAATTTCACTAGATACAGCAAATGGCTTTTGCTCTATTCACAGAGCTGTGCAGCCATCACCACTATCTAATTTTAGAGCATTTTCATCACCTCAAAAAGAACCTCTGTACCCATTAACAGCTTCTCCCTATTCCTTCTCCCAACCCCAGCCCTAGGCAACCACTAATCTAATTTCTGTCTTTGTGGATTTGCCTACTCTGGACATTTCATATAAATGGAATAATATAATATGAGGCTTTCTGTGTCTGGTTTCTTTCAGTCAACATAATGTTTTCAAGGCTTGTCCAGGCTATATCATATGTCAGTAGCTCTTTCCTTTTTGTTACTGAATAATATTCCATTGTATTGTGTACCACATTTTATTTACCCATGTATCAGTTGATGAATATTTGGGTTGTGTTACTTTTGAGCTATTATGAACAAGTTTATTCCTTGATTAGTCAGAGTTCATTGAGACCCCATCCCACCCCCAGGTCAGGGTCCTCCATACCTGCCACTCCATGATCTAGGTAGCTCCAGCTCTGGGAGCCCACTGACTCAACACAAGACCTCTACATTCACCACGGGAAGGGGAAGAGAGAAGCGACAAGAACACATATCTGCTCTTGGGTGCTTAGGCCTGTAAGTGACACATGTCACTTCTACTTACAGCCCGCTGAGCAGATCTAGGCACACAGCCCTGTGTAGTTAGTTATAAGGAGTCTGGGTGGTATACTCTTCCTGAGGGCTCAGAAAGAGGGCAAGGAGGACCTTAGAGACTGGCGAACGCAAGTAATGTCTATCTCAGGCAGGCAAATAATTTGGCATCCCTTGAAACCATTATTCTTCAAATATTTGTTAAAAGGGTATTTAGAGAAGAGGCTGAATGTTGTTGGGTGTTAAGAGTGAAAACAAATAGGACTCCTCTTGGCAGTACTTAGTCTTTCTGTTGTCCAAGCAAAACAGCTCTGGAATCAAATTTACATCTCCACTCAGCAAAACAAAAGGCCTGTGTGCCAATAACCTGAACCCTGCTCCCTGAAAGCTGAGTTAGGGACCCATAATTATTGGACCATGCTTCTTGGGTGTCTTATCACCTGCCTAAGTGGTTCATCAGAAAATCCTTCCCAACCATGCACAGGACTGTCCTCAGAAGGAATTCTAGGGATGGAGTAGTAGACAGCTAACTGCCTAAGCAACATCCATTCTCCTTTCCTTCTGAGGATAGAATGGTAGCAAGAGCTAGCTGCCTGCCCAGTTACTATTTTCCTTCTTTCTCCTTTTTCACAGGACTCTGTTGGGAGTAACAATGTACCCACATGAAAACCTATATTCCTTAGTCTCCCCTGAAGATGAGTGGCCAAATGACAGAACTTGGGTGGGGCTTCCAGAAAGCTCTTTCAAGGCCATTGACTGTGCTGAGTCACCTCGTGTAATCTTGGCCTTTTCGACTACTTGGAATACAGCTGTGATGTCTGGAAACACAGCATTAGTCTTGTCACCAAGAGGCGATTTTGAGGATGGAAGCCATTAGATACGCAACACTGCTTGATGATGGAGCTATCACACCTGCCTTGAACTACCCGCTCTCAGACTTCTTTTAGGTGAGAAAAAGAGAAGAGAAAATAAAAATGTGTTTAAGCCATTGGAGTTGGGTCTGATACAGCTGGTGATACAGTCAGTCCTCAGCTCCAGGCTTGTGGCAAAGGGAAAGTTCTGAAGAAGGAGAAGTAAAGATAAAAGGTGACAAGAATGGTCAAGGATGAGACAAAGACCTGTATCCTGGGAACGTGAGGGAAGGATTGGGCTGTGAAGAGGAGGGGATGGGATAAGGGAAGGGCTAGTTAGAAATGGTAGACAAAGGCTGGTTACTGGTTAGGAGAGCTAATTTTGAATCAGACAGTGCTGAGTTTAAATCAAGGCTTCACTCATCGCTAGCTTCATGACCTTAGGCATATGGTAGGCTTTCAATACAATGTAATAATAATATTAATAGCAAAGAGTTATGTAACATCTTTGATATATCAGGCACTGCTCTAGATGCTTTACATATAGTAACTCATTGAATCCTCACGACATCCCTCTAAGGTAAATGCTATTATCATCCCCATTTTCTGAACAATCAACCTGTGGCACAGAGGCTTTAGGTGACTTGACCAAGGTCACAGCTAACAAGTGTCAGAGCCATGATTTCAACCATCTGTGCTCAAAACTACACATATTAAGAGAAGTTTCTCTACTTAGCAAACTGATTGGGTTTTCAAAGCCTGCTCCTAAATCCACTTACTTTAAATCCAAAGTGACGCTGTAAGGTGACAGCTCTGTTGATAAGGAGCAGAGGTTGACAATAATTACTATTATTGTGATTAACTGAGCACATACCAAACATCAAATAGCACCCAAGAAACTTTCACTTATGCTCTTTTATAAATCCTAAATTAGTCCTATGAGGTAAGTAAGTTAATACCACTTTCATTTAACAGATGTAGAATTCAGGGCCCAGAGAGTTGAAGCAACTTGCTTAAAGTTTCATGGGTATTAAGTGGTGGAATCAAGGCTTGGAATCAGATGTAGCTGAAGGCTAGCTGGAGCTCTTTCCACTGAGTGACACTTTGCTGGGGACGGCAGGTGGGGAAAGCTGGGCAAAGAGTGTGAGGAGGGAGGACAGAGGAAAGAGGAGACAGGAGGAAGGTAAAGAGATGTGGACAGTCAGTATAGGCTTAATGGGAACCCACCTCCATGTTGCTCAAACGTGGGAATTAGGACTATTGTGCCTGTGCTAATTAACCTTCACTAGCATAACTGGAGTTTTATTTATAAGCTTCCTGATCTCTAACAGCAAGTTGGCAGAGTAGAAAAATCAGAGAATTTGGATACTTGTATTCTTCGTTCAGTGTTGTCAATAATTTGCCATGTGTTCTTGAAAAAAATCATTTTACTTCTAAGCTTTACTTTCTCTTAAAACAAGGCATTGGGAGTATCAAATGAGGCACTGTAATGGATTTCTAAGCACTGGTTTTGTATTTAATTAAATATAGCATTTGTCATAAACTCCATATTTGTCAATAGTGGAAAAAGTAAGAAGTCAAAGAGAAGCAAGGAGAAAAAATAGTGTAAATAGCCTTCGTGGTTGGCATCATCGGTTGGCTAACTCAATGCTAACCCTCCCTCCCCTGTTTTCTCAGCCTCCTTTGTATCTGGAGTGGCCATGTGACCCAGGTCTGGCCAACGAGATGAAAGCGTAAGGCTTTTGCTTTTCTGGTTCTAGTGAACAGATGGGGGTCATACCATCTCTTGTCCCTTGTAATGTGTGGAGTTGCAACCATCTTGAGACCACAGGGAAAGGCCAAGGGAACTGCACAGATGGCTGGCCCTGACAATGTTGTCTTGCTGAGCCATCCCAGCAGCCACCTACCTCCAGACTCCTTATTCTGTGAGAAGAATAAACACTTTTTATTTTAAGCTACTGTTAGTTGGGTTTTCTGTAACTCTCAATGTAACTATTACATTAATACACTCCCATCATCCAGAGAACAAAACTGATAACACCTCAGCATGCATCTTTTCAGATCTTTTTTTCCAAGGCATACATAGCAGGAAAATATTTTAAATTATTAAGAGGTTGCTACCTTGTACATTTTGTGTCCTAAGCCCACTATATGGGCCTTTTCCAGGCACTGTTAATGAGGAACAATAAATACTATAGAAAAACAAAACGCCAAGGCTACTCCTAAAGTGACTAGAAAATCTACAGCAGGAATAAAAGAACTTCTGATTTACAAGAGCCTGTTTGTTTGTTTTTTGTTTTTGTTTTTTGTACAGAAAAAGAAAATGTTTATCTATAGATTTGCAATAGTCTGATTTTATATATAAAATAGCAAACCTGGAAGCCTCAGAACAGTGTTTGGAAGATAAAACCCAGAAAAAAGAAGAATAGAGGTGAGAGAGAGAGAGAGAGAGAGAGAGAGAGAGAGAGAGAGGGAGGGAGAGGGAGAGAGAGAGGAGCTGGAATATCTGGAGAGAAAAGGAAGCGCTGAAGGTATGACACCAGAGGTGACACATCACCTATGTTGAGAAGGGACTCAGAGCTCTACCCCGGACCTGCGACTGGGAGTGGGTATTAAGGATCGTAAATAGGTTTAGTACAACCACAAAAACAGAAGACACTTGAGGGTCTCTTTCCAGGGTGTAAGTTCATTCAAGTTGCTCCATGTCAAACTTGTTACCTTGTGGGGCAAAGTAACCATTGCCCGGGTGGGGTGGTAGGGCGGAAAGCATCCTTTTACAGATGGGAAAGCATCTAAGATTCCCCCCTGCCATGGATCCCTGTGATGGGCACCAAATGGGCTGAGGAAAATTGGAACAAGGTGGACCAGGAAGACACACTTCTCAACTGACAGCCAGGACAGAACCACAGACATTCGCAGCAGATGCCGGTGTTAAAGATGAACTGCAAAGATCAGGGAAGAGCAGAGGGTAGTGCAGGACTAGATGCCACTCCTTTGGATTCCAGGACAGTACATCTGTTCATGAAAGTACTAGAGAAGCAGGGATGGAGCAGAAAATGGGGAGGAACTTGAACTAACTGCCTTAAATTTGGAAGTGTCTGAGTTACTTTGAATTGCAAGATCAAGTTTTCTAAAATTAGCAGGAATGCGAGATAATAGTCTGAGGTAAGTTTAAAGAAAGAAATAAAACTTACCTGTTTTGGATAATCAAGTATGTAGTCTGCACATTTTAGCTCACTACCACACCTACACACATTTATAACATGTATGTAATTTTTCCAATATGGAAGAATATTGGACACACTATTTTGTCAATTTCTGTTCCCCCAATATATTGTGACCATCTTTCTATGTCTACAAATGTTAATTTGTAAAAGTGATTCTTAAACTTCTTTTGAAACCTTGAGGATAGAAAATGTACTATGTACTCCACAAATCTGTCTGTGTATAATTTAAGGGTACTTGTTCAAGAGCAGAGGTTAAGAATTTCTTGTCTGCAATTTAACTTTTATTAACTGAATAACATACATTATATAGTTACCCCACAATCTATTCATCAATCTCCCACTATTGGACATTTAGACTTCTCTTTTTCTTTATTATAGATGATCTTTATGATAAATTTCTAGAAGTAGAATTTCTAGTATTTTTAGGGATGTTTCCACTGTAGGTAACAAAATACCCAAATAAGTGATCCATTTTTCTTTTTCTTTTTAAAATTTATTTTTATTGATCTCAGAGAGAGGAAGGGAGAGGGAGAGAGAGAGAAACATCAACGATGAGTCTTTGATCAGCCGCCTCCTGCGCGCCCCCTTCTGGGGATCGAGCCCACAACCCCAGCATGTGCCCTGACCTGGAATCGAATGGCAATCTCCTGGATCCTAGGTCGATGCTCAACCGCTGAGCCATGCCAGCCGGGCAGAGATCCATTTTTCTTACATAACATAAGATTCAAAGGAAGTAGCCTGGTGTAGACTCAGTAATTCCATCAAGGATCCATGCTTTTGCTTTCTTTCTGCTCTGCTCTGTTTAACATTTTGTCTTGTCACCTCATGGTTACGAAATGGCTGCTATAGCCCCAGATATGTCCTTGTTTCAGGCAGAATAAAGAGGGGAAAGGCAATACTTTTTTTTTTTTTAAATCAGGAAAGCAGACTTCTGTTTAAATCTCAATAGCCAGAGCTAGATCACATGTCTGTAGGTCTCTAAGGGAGGCTGAAAAAGTAAATATTTAGTTTTTCTAGACTTTGCTAGTGGGGGAAGTTAAGAAGAGTGTTGGTGGTGGGTTTTGGGTTAATCCGTCTGCCACACAGGGGCCAAGTTTCTGAGCATTTTAAAAGAGTTGATCTACAGAGGTAACATATTTGAAAGGGCTTTATAAACCAAAAAAATTCTGTACAAATTTGAGGTATATAATTTGTTAGAAGTGATGCTGTGTTTCTCAGCAGACCAAATATGTAGTTTTATTGCTAAACCCTGGGCAACTGCTTTGCTAATTGGCCACCTCTGTTCAGAAAGACATTGTTAAAAAGCTCTTTTCCTAGAAATAGCTTTTTCATACCCACTGACCAAATTACTTGTTTATACCCTGTTTTGATATTTCAGTCACCTACCCCTGGGATGTCAGAGAAACAGCATTAGGCATGAGGTCCAAAGACCTGAGTTTATTCCTTAGCTCTGCCACCTGACCACAAGTTCAAGTTCTCCAGGCCTTGAGTTCCTTACCTGTAGGATGTGAAAAATCATTTCTACTTCACAGCATGGTGAGAAGGTGCTATGAAGTAGAATAGGGGTAGTGGTGGTGGTTGTTTAGCAGTCATTCTTACTGGCCATTTCGAAAACTTGAATCAAGGCCAGAGTTCATGGTTTGCTGGTAAACTGACCCTCGGAGGGGAAAACAACAACAACTTGATTTGTACAGTTTGGCGATATCCATGGACTAAATACGTTCACCATGGCCGATTTCAAGCTACCAACAATTTACCAAACAGCTGCAAAATTTCCAAATGTTTAACAAATCCTGTTAGCTGGTACGAGCCAACTCCCAGCACACCAACTGGAGTTGGTATCAGATCACAGCGTCAGCCACCTTGTAGTGAAGTGTCCTGGCCGGGCCAGAATCGACATTAGGAAACATCTAGCAAGTGTAGTCATTAGTTATCTTTCATCTTACCCTCCCCTCCTCCAATAGCTGTTTTCATGCACACACTCAGTTTTGTGAATGGGTTTGTAGACTCCGAAAGCCATGCATGTGCAAGTTGCTTGATGAATTGATTTTTAGCAGTGAATAGTCCTTGGGCTGCAAAGAAAGGGTAGAGTTACAAGTGGAGAGAAGTCATTGAGAACGAATCCTGTCTGTGCTATTCATGTGGCTGGCAAGTGACAGAAACCCAACTTAAACTGGTGTAAGAAATGAGGAAAGCTTATTGGCTCATATAACTAAGATATTCAGGGCTCACTTCAGGCAAGGCTGGATCCAGCGGCTCAAACAATGTCACCAAGATCCCAGGCAGGCTCTCCCCTTGCAATGGCAAATGGCTACTAGCAACTCTGGTGAAAAGAGCACTCCTCTCCTGATAGTCCTAGTAAAAGGGAGATGGCCACCTACAAGTCACATGAAGAGGCTTCAGAGGACACAAACCCTGCAAACACCTTGATCTTGGACTTCTGGCCTCCAGAATTGTCAGAAAATAAATGTCTATTGTGTAAGGCACTCACCCTGTGGTACTTTGTTATGGCAACCTAGCAAACTAATACAGCCAGGAATATCTTGGAAAGAGAAGAGTCAGAATTAAATGGTATTGAGATGGAGGGATAATACCTTTTGTGGATTTTTAAAAAATTGCCTAGGTAATAACCCATGAACATTCAAAAGGTATAAAATCTCCCTCCTACCTCTGTTCCACTCCCATCCCCACCCCCACCTGGTTTCCCTCCTGGGAGGCAAATGATCCTCCCAGTTATTCATTCTTTCTCTCTCCACAAACAAACAAAAATGTACATTTAAATTATTTTTCTCACCCTGAACACACTGTTTTGCACCTTGCTTTCTGTTTAATAAATCATCCTAAATATCCCAGAAGAATGACTTTAACAAAGCATGTTTGGAAAGTCAGAGTGAATCACCAACATAATTAAAAACTAAAAGCAGTGCGTTAACACAGCACTGTCACCCCATCAGATATTTTAAGCCTGCTGCATTCTGCGGAGCAGGGAGCAGAGGCATCACAAGCAGGTAGCTGGGCATTGTCTGAACCATTAGCAGGCTGGAGAAAAGCCTGCTTCTCTCAGGAGGGCACACCTTTGGTTATTCGTTCGCTCCCCTCTCTGTCTTTCTCTCCCCCCCCCCCCCCCACACACACAAAGTAGGTCAGCTGGAGAGAAACTGCCTTGAGCGAGCAGGAGGGAGAATGGTCCATGCTGAGTGGGAGGGCACGATTCTGGGCCCATATTGGGATGCCATCTGTAATTGTAGACTCTCAGAGCTGCAAGAGATCTTAAAGATCATCTTGTCTAATTCCTTCATTTTACAGATGGGGAAGCTGAGCCCAGAGGGGAAAAGAGGGAACTTATCTAAGGTCACATACCTAGATGGGGACAGAGCAGGGACTAGGACGTGGATGCCTTGCCTCCCAGTCCACTGTTCTGTTCATGTTGCCACAATGCCTCTGTTGGTTCTGCAGTCTTTTCCCAGATATTCTGATTTTACTTTGTCTTCTTTGCCATACCCTTTATATCTCCTCTCTGCAATTAAAAATAAGTGAACAGATCCTGAAGTCAGACTGTCTGGGTTTCAATAATGGTTCCACTCATCAGCTGGGTGGGATGGAGCAAGGTAATTAGCCTTTTTGTGCCTCAATTTCCTTTTCCAAAAAATGGAAATGAAATGCTTCTTAGGGTTGTTGATAGTGTGGCCATGTTGCATGGGTCCAAGCAGCACCATGCACAGCACAGTCCATCACATAGACAATACGTGAGTGGTGACATCTAGAGCTGTGTTAGTGCAGTGCACAGCCTGGGAGGCCCTCCATGGTGGCCCTGGCTGTGAAGAATGAATGAGGTCATGCTTGCCAATCTTTGAGCATATTAAGAGCTCATTAAATGTTGGCTATCACCACCACCACCACCACCATCATCATCATTTTTATTGTCATCATGAAGAACCAATTATTTTATCTTTAGAAGCAGAAAGGAATGGGAGAACTGAGGAGAAAAGTCACCTCTTTAGAAGTTTTATTTCTATTGCAAAGATAATAAACATTCAGTACAGAAAACCTGAAAAACACATATTAGAAAAAAACAACCAACCAAAGTAATATAATCCCATCAACCAGAAATAACCTCTTTTGATTTATGATGTATGTTTTTTCAGGCCTTTTTCCTACCTGTTTTTTCACTTACATTAGGAATATTTTCCCATGTCCATAGATGTTCATCTACATCAGCCTTAATAAGAGGACTACAGCGTAGTGGTTAAGAACATGGACTCTGGATCTAGATGGTCTTGAGTTCAAATGTCAGCTCTGCCACTTCTTAGTTGTGTGACCTTTGGCAAGATAATTAAACTTAATCTCTCTGTGCTTTAGTTTCCTCACTTCATAGGCTTGTTGAGAGGATTAAATGAATTAACATATCTGAAGTCCTTGGAAAAGTACTTGGTACAGAGTGCCATATTATTATTTTTTGAATACACTATAATTTGCTAAGATGGTCCTTATTGTTGGCCCTTTAGATGGTTTTCATTTTTTTCCTATCATAAACAATGTAGCCCACAATTATTCTCAGCCATGTATCTTTGAGCGCATCTATGGTTATTTTATTAAGTTCCTAAAAATGGAATTGCTGATTTATAGAGAATGTGCTTGCCAAATTATCTAAAGTTTGTACCAATTTACATTCTGGCAACATTTAAAAGGACAGGAGAGCAGCATGAGTCCATGAGGTCCTGGAAAAAAATCCAGGGGACTGTGGAGACACAATTTGGGACTAGGAAATGTATTTTTGTAGTTAGTAGATCCACGTAGTTCCCTGGAGATGTTATCCATGTTTGCCCTTTGCAACCTAATACCATGTTTCCCATCTTTTAAGTACCACCTTCATGATTTTTTTCCACCTCCAAACACCATCTATAATAATATATTTAATATTCAAAAATAGATTTACTTAAAAAAAATACACTTACTTTAAAAGAAAACTTGAAATTACTGCTATAAATGTAAAACCAGAATCACTCACATAAAAAGAGAGTAACTATAAAAATAAATATAACAAAAGCAAATGTTATTAGATTGTAGCTAGATACTGCTGCCTGGCAATGGTCTGAGCTCCAGGCCCTGAACTTTGCATTGTTAGAGAGGGGGTCTAAATTAACAAAGAACTCACATACATATATGCGTAACCAATGGACCCAGACAACAGTGTGGTGAAGGTCTGGGGTGGGGCAGGGGCTGGGAGTAGAGGGATAAAATGGGGGGAAATTGGGGGACATCTGCCATACTGTCAACAATAAAATAAAATAAAATAAAATTAAAAAAAAAAGGAGTCTGGCAAGTTAACACATGCTCCAGAGGTGTTAAAGACTTACTAGCACCAAGCTGACACTTTCTCCTTGGTATAGTCAGAAAGATCAAAACTGCATTGAAAGTAATTTTATTTTTTTTCGGAGGGGGACATGTGATCTTAAGTTGAAGGATCTGTGAATTTACCTCCTAAAATTGGCTCTATAATCATCATTTTCCTCACTTTGGGAAACACCAACCAGGATTGCCTCACTAGGGGACAGCTTCCTAGGCGTGAAAAAACTCTTGCCGCACAAGCTCATGTAATCTTCTAATAACGCTATCAAGAGAGTGCTGTATTGCTTCCATTTTACAGATGAGGAAACTGAAGCGTGGAAGGGTTAACTAACATGCCCAAGATTGCTATAGCTAATTGGTGTGAGAGCTGGGATTTGGAACCCAGGTGTTCTGGCTTCAGAGCCTAAGCTTCTAAATAATATGTTATACTGGCCCTGGATGGCCCCATTACCAGTTATGAGCTGCATCCTTGGTCTAATAGCTGTAAAGGTATATTAGACAATGGGACTCCTTTGCACCCCTTACCCTTGTCTGATAACTGGCTTCTCACATTGCTAGTTTGACCCTGCTTTAACCTTGCTTTGACTTTGACCTTTCCTTGTTACCTGGACTGGTGACTTGGAGATTCTGAAACCCTCTGCTGTCACTGATGGCTGAAGACCTTCTTGCACTAGGGATTCTTGGGTTTAGAGTAGAGCAGGATATTTATATGAGCCTTGTGGAGGGCTACAATGGGAGGGGAGTGCCGAGTGAATTACTGACAAAGCCTGGACTAGAACCCAGATCTGATGAGTCCTGCTCGGATCCACCACATCCTGCAATTTTCTTAACATATATGGACAATTTACCTTCGAAACAATTGACTTATTTGCTTTTCCCAGTAATCTTGGGAGATAGGTAGGTATTATTATAAGTGCTTTATAAATGAAGCAACTGAGGCGGTGCTCAAGGTCATATAGCTAATAAGTGGCAGATATTGTATACATTAGAGGATATTCTGTCAGAAAGGGATAGGACTAGAACCCAGTCCTGTCTGGCTTTAAGTCCAGGTCTCCTACAAAATGCCTCATGTCCATTTCATCCCCTTCAGTTTCTTACATTCATTACAGCTACCATTTCCTAAGACTTTTAGTCTTATCTCTTTTCTAGGGGATGGGAGTGGTGCCAAGTATGAGGGACTTATACTAAAGTGTGAATGACTACATCTAGGGTCATACGTTTTCCCATCTGGGTGTGTTTGCATTTAGAGGGGATGCTCTCTAGTGCAACTGTGGAATTCACTTATGTATTTGTAATCTATTGCTACGTAACAAATAAGCCTAAAACTTAGTGGTTTGACGCAACAATAATTATTTATTATCTCTAATAATTTCTGTGAGTTAGGAACTCAAACAGGGCAAAGAGAAGTCTTGACTCTGCTTCATGATGTCTTGGTTCTCAGCTACAACACTCAAAGGCTGGAAGTAGGAATCATCTGAAGGCTCATTCTTTCACACATCTGTTGGTTGGCACTGGCTGCCAGCTAGAACACCCACTTGTGGCCTCTCCATCTGGCCTGAACTTCCTCTTAACATGGTAACTGGGTTCCATGGACAAGCATCCCAAGAGAGAGCCAGGCAGAACTCATATTGCCTTGTATGATCTAGTCTTGGAGTTCATGCAGTGTTGTTTCTGAGTCATCTCATTGGCTGAGACAGTACCTGTTGACATAAGAAACGTCCAAACCTGTAGAGAATTTTTATGAGAGTTTATTTGAGCCAAACTAATGACATATGCTAGGGAGCAAGATCTCAAATGCTCCAGAGAATAACAGTTTTGCAACTTCTTTTATGCATTAGAAATTAAGGAGGGAACCTTAGGAAGATTATATGAAGGGGGGAGAAAGCAAGGTGGGGATTGGATAACAGGATAGTTAAGATTATGTGCTCTCTAGGGTTAATTTCCCATTTGAGGGTTATTACTTCTGGCATATCAAAGGTCTGGTAACCTAGATGTATAAGAACAATGGACAGGACTGGCATAAAACCTTTCACTGAAGAAGTTAAAGGCTTGAAGCATGACTATCCACCATGAACTGCCCAGTTACGAATTTAAGATCAGGTCACCCCGTGAGGTTTCTTTCCACTGAACCCCACTTTTTTTTGTACACATATCAAAGGCCTACCCAGGTTCAAGGGGAGTTAACATGGACCCTACTTCTCAATGGAAGAATGTTAAAGTCATATTATAAAAAGAACATGTGGGATGAATATGTATTGGTGCAGCTGTCTTTGGAAAATACAATCTGGCACGCTCTCTAATGGTGGGATTTCATGCACATGTCTGGTTTGTGGAACAGATTTTTGGGCAATGGGGGGTCCCCTTGGTGTGGTTCCAATCAGGTCCCATTGTTCCTGGGTTTGCTTTGCTCTAGCTTCCTGCATTCATAATTCTTCCTTTCTCTGCTGTGCATTTATACTGCTGTTAGTTTGTGATCCATTTTTCTCAGAGGGCTCAGACAGCACTCACCACTGATAGGCAGGGGCATGATCTTGCCTGCCAAGAGGACCTGACATTGACAATAAACAGAAATAAAAAGTGTGATCTGCTTCTGTGCCATCAGATGGAGCCCAGCCAGTAATGATTAGAAAGTTTCCTGCTCTGAGGTAGGCCTGCTCTGGGCCTAAGGAGAAGCTTAAAGACTGAAGGTGGGCTAAGTTCTGATTAGGGGAGTGTGTGTGTTAGGGGGTCTAGGGGTTATCAAGATCTGTTCAGCAAAATGGTGGCAGTTCCAGAATTTCTATATGGAGGGCAATATGGGTAGCAATCTGGTTGGAAGAAGGAATAGAAAGTTTCATTTGCATAATACTTTACATATTAGAAAGTATGAATTGTCTATTTTAAACATTTGGGGTGGGGGCTTAGTTTGGATTTGACTAGAAGCATACCCTGAAATAAAAATTCAAGAATGGGGAAGTGAGCCCGGCCGGGCGTGGCTCAGCGGTTGAGAGCCGACCTGGGATCCAGGCGATCGGGGTTCGATTCCCGGTCAGGGCACATGCCCGGGTTGCGGGCTCAATCAATGACTCTCTCATCATTGATGTTTCTATCTCTCTCTCCCTCTCCTTTCCTCTCTCTGACATCAATAAAGATGTATTAAAAAAAAAAAAATGGGGAAGTGAGACGACCGCAAGGGAAGGCAGGCAGTAAGGGGCACTTTATCAAGCCAGCTATCATTGTGGGTGAATGGAGCTTATCTTGCTGGGGAACAAGGCAGCCAGTGTAAAGCTCTCACCTTCAGAGTTACCCCACCTGAGAGGTGACAGAGCTGGGGCATCGATATTCCAATTACCTTCAGGGCTGCTCCTGTAGTGCAAGGTTTAATTCCATCCTGCTGTCCTGAGCAAAGCAGGCTTCCAAGGCTTTGGAGAAAGCCTTTACACAAAGAGATGCAGGGACTGGCAGAAACGTCAGTGGGAAGGCAGCTGGTACACTGCCAAGTGGTATGGAATATGGGAAGGGCACTGATGATGTATCCCATAGGTAAGGTGGGCAGCTGTTCCAGTTTGCCCAGGACCAAGGGGATTCTGAGATGTGGGACTTTCAGTTTTAAAAGCAAGAAGATCCCAGACAAACCTGAATGAGGTGGTGACAGTAGCTACAGGAGCAAAACAAAACAGCGAACTAAAGCCCATCCATCACTGAAAGCTACTGTCTGGGAAGAAAGGGTCAAAAAAGGATTTACAGATGACAAAAATGTTTTGAAATGAGACAGTGGTGATAGTTGCACAATTTTATGAACATACTAAAAACCACTGCATTATGAACTTTAAAAGGGCAAATTCTATGATACATGTTTTATCTCAATAATAATAATAATAATAATAATAATAATAATAAAGACTTCCATAAGGATAGACATATAGATCAGTGGAATAGAATACGGAATCCAGAAAAAAAACACCCTTATTTTTATGGTCAATTATCTTTGACACCTGTCATTGGATTTAGGCGCCACGGGGTAATCCAGGATGATCTCATCCCAAAACCCTTAATTTAGTTACATCTATGAAGACCCCTGTTTTTCAAATAAGGTTACATTCACAGGTTCTGGGGATCGGGATGTGGACATATCCTTTGTTGTTGTTGGTAGTGACACTATTACAAATACCCCCTTCCCCCTCCTTTGCCCCCCTTCCTCCAGAGCCCCCCCCCGCCTTCACCACCCTGTTGTCTGTGTCCATGGGCTTTGCACATACTTCTTTGTCTAGTCTCTTTACCTTCTTTTTTCCAGTACCCCTGCCACCCCCTCCCCTCTGAGATCTGTCAGTCTGTATCATGTATCCATGCTGCTAGTTCTATTTTGGTTGTCAGTTTATTTTGTTCATTAGATTAGGATATCTTTTGAGGGGTCACCATCCAAACCATCACAAACCCCACTTCACAGATGATGAAACTTAGTGACTTAGTAAAGCAACACAACCAGTAAGAACAGAGTAGAGATGTAAATCCAGGCAGTCTGGCTCCAAAGACCATGTTCCTAATCACGGAGAAACAAAGGGACAAGACTAGATAAGATTTCTTTAGCTGCATGGTGAAGGTAAATGGGAGACAAGAGATCGGTGGCACATAGACCAACCAGAAGGCTGTTATAAGAATCCTGGACAGACATTGATGAAGAATTGGACTAAGACAGTGACAAAGTGAATGGAGAAAAGGGGAAGAGGCTCTGTATCCAATCCCAGTAATTGGTTCCTCCCCAGCCTTCCATGGGGTAGGTTGGATAGTCCACCTGAACTTCAGGCCAAAAAACTTATTTGCTTAGGGGCGGAATTATGCCTATCCTGCTAACCGTGATGGAGGGGGGATGTCCTTAGAGCTGCAGCTATAAAACCTCTCCTCTCCTTTCCCCTCCCTGTACACGCACCTAAGTAAAACAGGTGAAAATGAACCTCCAAAGGTGGTCTAGACTTGGGTATACTGCATGTCTTAGCTCAGGTGTGTGGCTTAGGTATGGGTCTGGATTTGGGTATGCATCTTAGCTTTTTCCATAACAAAATACCACAGACTGGGTGGCTTTACATACATAAATTTATTTCTCACAGTTCTGGAGGTTCGAAGTCCAAGATCTGCAGTTGGCAAGCTGGAGACCCAGGACAGGTAATGATAAAGTTCCAGTCTGACTGAGTCTGATGGTCTAAGAACCAAAAAAACTGATGGTATAAGTTCCAGTCCAAGTTCCAGTCCATGTTCTAGTATAAAGGCAGGAGAAGACAAAAGCCCCAGCTTGAAGGCAGGCAGAGAGAAAGAATTCTTTTTTACTCAAACTTTTTTTCTGTTCAGACCTTCAGTGGATTGGCTGAGGCCCACCAACATTGGGGAGGGCAATCTACTTTACTCAGTCTACTCATTCAAATATTAATCTCCTCCAGAAATGCCCCGACAGACATATCCAGAAATAATGTTTCATCAAGCACCTGGGCACCCCATGACCCGGCCAAGTTGACACATAAAATTGATGATCACAAACCAAAATCTGTCTTAGTCAGTTCAGGCTGTCATAACAAAATATTATAGACTGGGTGGCTTAAATAATTTAAATTTATATTTGCACAGTTCTAGAGGCTGGAAGTCCCAGATCGGGATGCCAGTGTGGTTGAGTTCTGATGAGAACACCTCCTAGCATGTAGATGGCTGCTTTTTCACTGTGTCCTTACATGGTAGACAGACAGCAAACTCTCTATGACTCTTCTTAAAAGGGTACTAATCCCATCATGAGGGGCCACCTTCATTACCTCGTCCAAATCTAATTATCTCCCAAAGGCCCCACATCCAAATACCATCACGTTGGGGGGCAGTGTGTCAACATATGAATTTGGGGGAAACAATCCAGTCCATAGCAGTATGAGAAGGGGAAGAGCTTGTCTTTTAGCATAACTTCCCTCCAAGCATCAGTAACTCCCTCTACCACAGCATAAAGGCCAATTCCTAAAATTTAGCCACTGCCTACTTTCCAGAAATTACCTTCTATGTTTAATTCCCCTGCAACTACTCTCTGCTCAATCAGGTGAAAAGTGGCTTATACCAATTATTTGAGAAGTATGACTAATGGCCACGGTCACAAAAGTAATGGACTTCGTTTAGCCAGAAAGACTTAACCAAGCTACTTAACCTCTTTGAGGCTCCGTGTTCTCATTTATGAAAAAGGAATAATGAATGGGAGTTGTTGTGGGGATTCAGTGAGAGAATACTTCCAACACTACCACTGTGAGCCTTTCTGAATTCTCCACTCTGTCTGTGTGTGTAGACGAGCTTGAGGGGAAAACCAGGTGATAGAGCTGAGCTGACTGAGAATTTCTCTGAAGCCAGCATCAGTTTAAAGGAGAAGAGCTACTTTACCGAGCTTCCCTTAGCTGGAGGGAGAAGTGTTTTGGCCAAATTTCAAGCACTCTCTCTCACTCCCTCAGTACACTCAGAGGCTGCCTCCTGGGTGGAAGTATCTCTGTAATCATCTGTGTCTGGCTTCCTGCCTCAAATCCTTCTCTTATCCACAGCTAATGCTCCCATTGCCCCCTGTGGCTTCGCACAACACTGACTTCAGGCAGAATCTAAGGAGACCAAGGACAGAGGGCGAGCATCATCATTACCAATGAAATATAATTTTCATGGACTATGTTTACTGTGTATTAAAAAATTTTTTTAAATCCTCACACGAAGATATTTTTAGAGAGAGTGGGAGGGAGGGCGAGAGAGAGAGAAAGAGATCAATTGGTTGGCCTCTCACCCCCCCCCAAATGAGACCCAGGATCAAACCTGCAACCCAGGCACATGTCCCTGACTAGGAATCGAACTCATGACCCTTTGATCCATAAGCCGATGCTCTAACCACTGGGAAACATCAGCCAGGGCTATTGTGTATTGACTACACACCAGGTACTGTGCTCAAACTTTACATGCATGATCTCATTTATTCCTCCCAATAAACTTAAGAGGTAGGTATTGCTATCATTCTCATCTTACTAATGAAGAAACTGAGGTTTAAGAAATTTATGTAAATTGGCAAAGCCTCCTATGCCATAACTGATTGGATCGGGATTGGACAATTTACCCAAGCTGGATCACTCAGATTCTCCCAGGAATTTAGAATTGGATTTGAGTTGGGGTAGTCACTCAAAATAAAGATATATAACCTTGGAAGCTATGGGCTAGTCCTTAATGGCCAAACACATACTAAGGTTGACATTCTGTAGAGAGAAGAATGAGGCAGACACAGAATAATAGAGATAGATGGGCCTTCAGAGAAAGGGAAAGTAAGAGAGAGACTGACTCTCTGGATTATTCAGTTACACTTTTTGCTTGTGTTAGGACTCTAGGAAGCAAGTGATAGACATTTGATTCCTACTGGCTTAAATGAAAGAGAATCCATTGGCTTAAGAATAACACAGGCTTTATGCAAGGCTGGATCCAATATTCGATGTTGTCAGGAACCTGTCTCTACTCCTTGAATTTACTTATTTCTATGTTGGTGTCAGCTTCTTTCTATGTTGCTGTCAGGCAGGATCTTTCCATCTATGTAGAAAGATGGCTGTTGGAAATCCCAGGCATAGATTATTACACTTTCATCCCCAGTAGAGAGCGTCTCATTCCCAGAACTTCTAGGAAAGGTCTCACTCACCACCAAGCCCCTGGCTGTCTTGGGTTTATGCCCAGCTCTGAGGCTATCACTGTGTTCAAACGATGAAATGCCGAACTGGCCAGACATGGTTCCATGGGTTGGGGGTCCGTTCCACTCAAATCACATGGACTGAAAGTGGGGAAAGGTGGCTCCCCAAAGAAACTATGGAGCTATTATTAGAGGAAGGGGGACTGGATACAGGACAATAAATACAATAGGTGTTCATTACATGCTGCTCTATTCTTAGAATAAACTTCTTTCCTTTTTGTTAGCCAGCTTAAGATGGTTTTGAGGAAGATTCTGTTATTTGTAACCTAAAAAATTTTTGACTGACATAGCTAGAATTCTACTAGAAGCTTCCAGATCTCCTTCCCTAATTTCTGATACCCTTCTCCACCTAGCCACCAGCCCCCAAGGGCTTGTTCCACCTGCTCTTACATCTAATTGTAATCACAGATAAAGATTGCTACATTCTTTCCCTTTCCACTAGCCTGTGAGGCAGACTCCCATCTTGGAAGCTGTGCTGAAGATAGCAGAGCCTCAAGGTAGAAAGATCTTGGCTTGTTAAGGAAGAACCACCTGGCAATCAGCACACACATGTTGAGTATGTGTAATAAGAAGCGATCTTCTATTGTGTTCAGCTTCTGAGATTTGAGAGTTGATGCATTTCAGCAGATACCATTACCTTAATTTATGCAAAAATGAGGAAGGAAAGCTTAAGGGGTTTAGACATGATTTTCAAGGCTGCTTAGCCTTACTGGTCAGGGGCCTTAGTTGCAAACTGGCTCTGGATTATGCAAGAAAGGAATTAATTGAAAGAATAGTGGGTAGCTCTCTGAATTTCCAGCAAGAGACTAGAGATTCAGGATTGGAAAGCAGGAACAGAAGGAAATTATACAGCCAGAATTATAGGCAAAAGTCAACCTCAGAACCAGAGAGTTGGGGACACTGCCACTCTCACTGCTGAATACAGGACATTCCAGTTTTCATGGTCTATACCTCCAGCCCTGGACATCTCTATCACTCTGACCCCTAGAAAACAAGTGTTGGAGCTGCTCCTCTCTTTGCTTCTTTTCATCAACTCCAGATTTAAAATCCCAAGAGAGGGAATCAGCTTGGCCAAACCTAGGTCATGTGCCCAGTTCTCTGGTTGCCAGAAGTTCTGAGATAGAAAGTGTATCTGGGCTTTTCAGCTTCTACATGGGAAGGTCACCCTTGACTTCCATCAAGAGTTAGAGAGTGGGGGATTTTCCAAACTAGGAAGGGGATCAACCAAACTCTAAAGCGATGAAAAATCAAATCATCAGCAACAATTATTACTATTATAATTACTGCTACTAATTAAACAAATGTCCACTCCAGGGACCATTAAAGGGTTTTGAACAGGGAAGTGACATTATCAAATATCCTTTAGAAAGATTCTTTTGTGGGCTAACTGTGGATTGGATTGGAGGAAGGCCAGGCTGGGGGCAGGGAAAGAAATGAGAAGCCACTCAAAGTGTGCCTGTGGAAGAGCCACACCTGGCATCATGTAGGAGCTCGTTAGAATGCAGAATATTGGACCCCACTCCTGGCCTGGTCTAGTGCAGTGCTCTTCAGACTTTAAGTACATTCGAGTTACTCAGGGATCTTGTTAAAATGCAGATCCCGATTCAATAGGTCTGGGGTGGGACATGCAATTCTGCATTTCTAATAAGTTATCAGGTGATACCAATGCTGCTGGTCCACGGATCACATTTAGAGTAGTTCAAAGTTAGGTCGGACAGGATGAAGACTTGGCCTCCGTTAGTGGCAGTGTGTTGGAGGGATGCCAGATTCCACAGCTATTAAGGAGCTGGAACTGACAAGATCAGGCGATTGTTCTGATGTGTGGAGAAATCAAGGATGAATTCTAGGTTTCTGGTTTGGGGGATTTTCTTTTCTTTTTGCTGATCTATATTTCTTACAAAGAAGTGGCACTTATTTGTGCATTAAAAAGAGGGGATGGGAAGAAATCAATGATACTGTAAAAAACCACTTAGAGAAATGAGGTGTTTTAACATATGACAAACATTTTAACTTTTGATGAACAAATTATACACTTTTCTGTTGAACAGTTTCTTGGGTATGATTCATGCCGAATTGTTACAAACTATTGAGCTGCTAGAATCCAATTTTATTCCCAAGAAGACTTAATAAAATGTGATTTTTTTTCTTTCTTGTTAATTTAAGAACTAATCATGTTATAATGCTGACCAGGTGTGACATACTGATTTCTCTTTAAAAATACTTTTTCAGGAAGCTGATTATGAAAACTTCTTTCAATACAGAACCCAATTAATTTCAGTAACTCATAAATGCTATGGTGAAACATTAGAATATTAAACCTCCATTTGTTTAAGAAAGAAATCATTTTTATTCTTTTCAATAGACTTTTGGTTGTTTTGGACACAAATTTCGCCCTGAAGTTAGGTTAGAGAATTCAGTAAAACTAAAGGAAGGTTCACTGTCAAACTTTATTGAAAGACTATCCAACTATCAGGTGACAGACTGCTGGATGAGGAAAAATTGATCACCCTTTCACAGGGGGCAATGATTGTAATAATTAATATTTATTGGATTTCTCATAATATTCTGAGGTAGGTGCCTTTAATTCTCATTATATAGATGAGGAAAATAAGCCTTAGCGAGGTTCAGTGACTTGCCAAGTTCATCCAGATGGTAGGTGGCAGAGATGGCACCCTAATCCAGGTCTGACTGCTTGCAGGACTGTGACCCTTAAAAATTCACCCTGATAATGGATGTAGATTTGACTGGGGATGGTGAACACACAATGCAGCATACAAATGATGTAGAATTGTGTACCTAAAACCTGTAGAATTTTGTTAACTAGTGTCACCTCAATAAATTCAATAAAAAGGAAAAAAACCCAAAACAGTAATAAAGTCTCCCAGACGGCTCTAATATGTGATCATAGTTAAGACCCACTGACCTAGCTTATCACACTCTCTCATGCACGCATAGGTAATTTCCTCTGCCAGGAACATCATATCACATCCCCTACCTGGCTAGCCCTTAGAGGTTGCCTTTCCTTATCTAAGGACAGATGTTAGTGGCCGTTCTACATAAGCCTATAAAGCATTATGTCTACTCTATTTTATCATTTATTCCACCATATTCTAATCTGTGTGCTTTTGCATTTTTTTTTTTCTCTCCATCAGATGTGAGTTCATTGTGGATGGGGGCCAACTCCTTTTTGTTGCATCTTGTAAATATTTGAATAAATGATTTTGAATATAAAATATCCACCCTGAATTCTAGAATGTTAAGCAGGAGGTTATAAGATACAGTCTCTAGTTCTTAGAGAGGATTCCTGGTCCTCTGTGTTTTCTGATGCATCATGCCGCCTTTTCCTGAAACTGGCCCAAATGTATAAAGTTGGTGAAATGGCTCTGATTTATAATGCATGTAGGTGGTCCTCTATTGGCAGGACTTTGAGTGCCCTGGGGGGACTTTGTTTTCCCAAGATTTACTCTCCCCCCATTGGACGGTCTCTACCATTAAATAAATATTCGCCTCTAACTTAGGCCATTCTTACACATCCTTGTCGAAATGCAATTGCTTAAGCATTTCAACGTGATAGGTGCACTCTTTCCCGAGAGTAGCTTTTAATTGAAGGGAGGGGACCAAGAGGCAGCACAGGAGCCGACTGAGATGAGTCTTGGGGTAAGAGCAAGAGAAATAAGGAAAAGGGTGAAAAATGGGAGGTAGAGTCTGAGGACCTGAATGACAAACCTCTTCTCTAAATACATTGCTGAAGAACTAATTTAGACTGGAGGGAGACCCTTAGGGTCAACGATACATTTTTGTTTTGAGTTGAGATAAAGACAGCATGAAGCAGAACTGATTTCTCTAAGATCACCTACAAATACAACATAGATGGGAAGCATAGCTACAAGGAGCTTTGAGAAAAAGCCCCAAATCTGACACTTTCTTCTTTCGTGACCCTGAGCAAGTCTCTCCACCCCTCTGCCCAGCTTTAGCTTTTAACCAAAGTTGCTGTCAGGTGAGGCAAGGTAGGAAGGGTCAGAATTGAGGATTTGGCCGCTGGGCAGATGATATTTTTGAAACATTCTGAATCTCTCCTAGTGTTAAATCCTTCTAGAGCTTATCCATGCCGGACATGCTTTGAACAAGGCTGACACTGAACATCCTTCCAGAGACTTCTTAATTCCCAGTGGCTTCTCTCTTTCATATCCCTCTCCTGTTGGTGATCATCGGTGGAGCAGCCTCAGTTGTCCTAGTGTTCCTGTTCAGTCAGAGAAGTCCCGGCCATGCTCCTTTTCCTAGAGGGGTCCTTTCTCACCTCTGGGTGAAGCAAAAGAAAAAAGAAACAGTTTACATAATGGTGTGATCATGCTGATGCCTCAGACTCATTTTTTTCTCCAATTACCACATTTTTCTGACAGCTAGTTTAGAAGTTGTTACCAATTTTCAGTCAGAGAACTTTCAGCTATAGATCCAAGAGTATCAGAGTATAAATTCAAAGAGTACATTTTAATGGCCCTTCAGATTTTAAAACAGAGATAATGAGTGCTTTCTCACCAATGACACAGATTGGGGAAAAAGTGATTCCTCCTCTGAGGAACCTCATAAAAGATGTTAATGCTTGGGAATTTCCCCAATTAATCTTATGGGTAAAATTCTTCCTAAAGCAGCTTACTTTAGATTGTGTTTCAGCTTGGCACAGACCTATCTGTGCAGTAGACCTATAAACACAACTGATCAAAGAGAAAAAGCCTGACAAAACAGGCAGGGTCCTGACCATTAGCAGATATTTGCATAGTTGGTAAAACCAAGGGTTTGACACAGACCTTGTAGATAGCTGCCCCCTGTTGTTACATGGCCATGATAGGAAAGAAGAATGAATTGATTAAGGTAAAAACTGTAGAAAAGCATTCTGCTGTGAAAAGAACATGAGGTTAAGAGTCAGAAAAATGTATGTTAAACAAAAACCTTTGAGGCTGAAAGTTGTCCTAAAAGACAGGGTTTATTGAGCCATAAGCTAGCCAGAAAAAGGACCAGGTCCTGGGGCATGCAGTCTAAACCACCAAGAGCAGGGCTAGATAGAGAAGACAAACATGTCCCCATTCTGGGGTTGAGGGGGCTCATTTATACAATGAGTTTGGAGAAGAAAGGTGTAAGTTGCTTTGAAAGAATTTACATTGACTATAAATAAGGAAGGTGGCAAAAGGTAAAGCAGGGAAAGTTCTGGAATAGATGAATAGTCTGTAAGGAAGAAGTATTTGATGCTTCTGGATTAGTTGTGGGCAACTAGCTCAGTGACCTTAAGCAAGATCCTACATTTCTCTGAATTCTCCTGTGCAAGGCGGGGGGGGGGGGGCGGGGGGTGTTACACAGGAGAACTGGGCAAGATGATGCAATAGAAATACAGACCACAGGGCCTAGAGTACAACAGTCTGTAATACTTGAGTTGAGAATACTTTTAAGATCATGTCCTGTCATCTACCTCCAAACTCATTCCTGATTTTGAGTTGGTCTCTCCCATCCAATGTTGTCATGTCACTCTAGCAATACCTTAGCCTACTTCTTAGGCTCTGCACACCAGAGAAGTGGGGAAGAGGGTTATTGAGGCAGCGTAGCTTGAGGGCATCACACAGATCTTAGATAGTTCTGGTGGCTCCCCATTGCCTCAGAATCAAGTTAATACTCTTTAGCAAGGGAAGCAGTATTGTTGCAAAACACCCTGTCTTTGGAATTAGCCAAACCTGGGTTTGAATCCCAGCTGTGTCCCATCCTTCCTGTTTGACCTTGGTGAAGCCACTTCACTTTCTGAGCATCATTAGTTTCAGCCTGACTAACTGAAAGGCCTCGCTGCACCCCTCTGGACCCACAATAGCATTTTGCTGGGACCACACTTCCTCCAGACACTGTTTCCAGCCGACACTGAGCAGGTAGGGTTCTGATGCTGGTTCTTTCCTCTAGTGAACGACTTTGGCTTGGCAACTCCCCATAGGCCTGGCACAAACTTTTTTAGAATTATGCTGCAGTCAGAGACTCTTCCTAACCAATCCTCTTTCTTTTCAGGTGTTAGATTTTCATTGCAGTCTGAGGTCCCCCTGCCCTACTCCGGATCCCACTCTTCATCCTTCACTGGTGTTTCCCTAAGAAATCTCTTCCATGTCTAATTCCACCTTGGTATGTGCTTTTCAGAAGACTTGAACAGGTGATAAAAAGGGCTTTCAATAAGTCTTGCATTTTGCCGTACAGTTTCTACCACCATAAGAACTAGTTATTATTCTTTAATCTAGTTAAAACAACAACAACTCCCAGACAAAGGGAGATTGGCTTGGTCTGAATCAGGCTAACCAATTAACTATAGTCAAGAGTGTGAGTCATGTGAAAACATGGCAGCCATGTGGATGGACTGTGGGAGAAAGTGCCCAAGAAAAGGTTGGGGAAGAAAATGTGAGACAGATGATACAATAAAAACTTCCTCAGGGCCTTGGAGGCATTGCAGGTCTTCAGAACTCCTTAGGAGATTTATGACACAGGGGGAGGGTCAATCATTCTTTAACCTTGTCAGATGGTGTCTTGAAGATACTGGTGATTGTTAACAAAGAGTAAAGCCCTATGGATAGTGCCCAGAGAGGAAGAACAGTATCAAGTCTGGGCCAGGGGCACTGAAATTGGAGTGGAAAGGCAGTAGAGACAAGCTTGCATGTTCTTCCCAATTCTGTTGGGGGCCAGCCTAATCTGAGTCCCTTTTATTGGTGGAACGAAGGTACAGTCCTTAACTACTATAATGGTTATGCAAATCAAAAATTATTCAGGAGCCAAGAGGTCAAAAGGCCAGAGGAGAGATAAGATACAAAAAAATCTAGAAGAAGCCAGAAACAGAGATCAAAGTCTGGGAATGGAGCCAGGAGTTCAGACCTGGGAGACAGATTGGTCAGAGTGGGTTGGGATCACATAGCAGTGGGGATCGACTGGTTTTATGGGATTGCCTAGGGTATCAGCTATCATTTATAGCCTGCTTTTAAGGTCTGGCAAGAATATGATGAGTGGGTGGAATGGTCTTGTTGAAAGATCCTGGAGTGGAACAGCAAGGCACAGTGCAAAATGGACATATTGAACTCTTACAATGAGCTGAACTGAGCCACAATTACAGATTAGTGTATTTGGAGCCTTAATAGAGTTTTCTAGGAGAATTCAGGGCCGGAGAGCCCTGTGCAAGTCAACGGAAATCTATAATTCTTGGGTATCAAAGGTTTTGGGGAGTACGGAGAATAACTACAAAAGGGGATTTGGGTTACCTGTTTCTTATGGATGTTCTGAGATCAGAGCAGGTGACTTTATGACTGCCAGCAGGGAGACTAACAGGTGTCAAGTTGGAGAAGTTAGAGGTTTAGGACTTTATACCTGTCCTGCACGGTCACTAAGCTGTCATGCCCATTCTCTTCCAAGCACATGCAAGTGCCCTTCTTGCATTAACTATATGCCAGACATTGTCCTAAGCACTTTTTGGGCATCACCTCTTTGAACCTCAAAACACCCTGAGGTGATGACTACAACTGCTCCCATTGCACAGGTGAGGAAATTGAGGGTCATAGAATGACAGCAATTATCAAAGTCACACAGCTAGCACAGAATAAATCTAGAATTTGAACACCAAAGCTGAAGTGATTGAACACCCAACTGTGCTTTCCCACAGTGCTTTTAACTCTCTCAGTGACCAACTATGCAACTTGTTTTTCCATGTATGCCTTTGATGCCCACAGCTGTCCTTTCAGCTAGTACCCAGGGTCTTATTATTATCAAAAAATAATTTTTTTTTTCTTGAGCTTGGGTTTTTGTTTTTGGTAAAACCAGATATTACAGGCAGATGGTACAAATTTAGAGACACAAAAGAGCATACGGGCACTTCCCTATCACTCAGTTCTCTTACGATGCATGAGGCTCAGAAGTCATTTGTACTTCTGTCCTTCTATGTCTGTTCCCTGTTTTGCTATAGAATTGTTGTTGTTTTTCCTTACTGGCATGTAGAAGCTTTTAATGTATTAAGGGAATTAGTCTTATACCTTTGGTATAAAGTGCCAGTATTTTTCCCAGTTTGTCTTTTGCTTTTTGACTGTGTGAAGGTTTTTCCATGGAGAAACATTATGGCAGTTAAATTTATCTACTTAAAAATTTTATGGCTGAGACATGCCATTCTTGGACAGCTTTCCTCACTTCAAGATTATTAAACAAAAATCCCTACATTTTCTTCTATTACTATTTTGGTTTTGATCCATCTGAAAATGTTTTGCTGTAATGTGTGAGATACGGATCCCATTTAAATTTTTCCCAGGATAACTATTCAGTTATTCCAACAATGTTTATTGAATAAAATTGTTGCTCACTGATTTGAAGTGCCACACTTATTCTATACTAGATTTCTGGATATATTTGGGTTTGTTTCTGAGCTTTCTACTTATTATTCTGTCTCTTGATGCTCAAGTGCCACACTGTTTAAATTACTGCAGGTTAATTCCATGCTTTAATATCTGGTAGAGCCACTCTCTCCCTTTCTATTCTTTCTTTTTAGAATTCTCCTAGCTATTGCTGATTTTTAATTTTTCCATGTGAATTTCAGAATCAACTTGTTTAGTATTCCCCTTCCCAAATCTGTTGGTGTTTTTTTTTCTACTAGAATTACATTAAATTTACAGATTAATTTAGGGAGAAATGACATCATTATGATATTGAGTCTTCCTACCCAAGAAAATGATATACCTATCTTTTTTTAAAAGTATGATTTGGTGTTCCTTAGTAATGTTAATTTTTTTCAAATAGAATTTGCATACATCTTTCTTAGTTTACTGATGGATAATCTATCTTTTTTATTGCTATTATAAATTTTTTTTCTTTTCCCTCATATTTCCTGACTGGCTGTTGTTTTGAGGACAATTTTAAATCTCCACTCTGGCAGAGTTGCCTCAGGCTATCTTGGGAAACATCATATCTGACTTGACTTGAGTTCTAGTTCCTGCCACCAGCTTGCAGGCAAGACCCAGAGCCCTTGAGACAGAGACGGCAGCTGAGGTTCTGGCAGAGGGAATGCCCTATCCATACAACTAAGCTCCTCTAGGATGCGTGCCATGAGTACTAAGACAGGTTGATGATGTTATATATGTTATAAACAACTACAACTCTGTATGAATCCAATGCCTTTCCATCCACTGTGAGTTGTCCGTCCACACCAGGGCAGAGGGTGGCAAAGTAGAGCTTATGATGCTTCAAACTGAGATCTTAGGATAGTTTGATTTTTGACAATTGATCACCTTGAGGAAATTGAGGAAGCATTTAGTATTATACTCTCTAAAGACATGACTCTTTTTTCTCCTCAAATCACAAAATTCAATAGGGTGTCAGGTGTCCTCCCAGAAAATTTGAATCTTGGGCCGATACTGGAATTCATCAATGTTTATTAGCATTCTCAACCATTACTAATATTTAATGAGCACCTGTTACCTATGTGCCACAATTCCTGCCCTAGAAAAGCCTATAGTCTGGTGGAAAAGAGGAAGAAGGTCACTATAATAAATAAAGATAAAGATTCAATAGAGTTGTGTTCAACATGCCCTGGGAATATAGAGGAGGGGGCTGTGAAATTTATTTGGGATCAGAGTTATTGGCTTTTGAGCTTGGCCTTGAAAGATAAGGAGTAGTTAGCTAGTTTGGCAAAGGCAGCCGATGGTAACTGTAACTACCCTGTAACTCTACTTGGGAGCTTCCTCTGGTGGAGTGATGGGCCTGGCTCTTGCACAGGGCAAGCTGCTGGGGGAGTTAACACTCCCAGGAGCAATACTCAACCAATCTTGAATGGGATTTGGTGAGAAAAAAAAAATGCTCTAGCTTTCTCAACCACGGAGTGGAACAGCTCCAAGATGTATTCTACAATATCTATCCACTAATGCTGCTCAGTAGGATTCTGCCCCAGCTGCCCAAAGTGGTAACCTGCTCACTAATGCACCTTTTCTTGGCTTCCTGGCATCTGGGATCAACTCTTAAGCAAACCATTTGTACTCTGCTTCTGGGAAACTGACCCCAACCCAGCAAAGCACCGGCAGAGTGCATTCTCAGAAGGGAGGACAGTATCAGAAAGGCACAGAGGCATGACAAAGCATGCTTTGTTTGGGGATGAGAAAGAAAGGTCAAGGGAGACTAGGAGATGTGCTAGAAAGGTAGTATGGAGAATCATGAATACCTGGCTATGCTCTGTGGAGGAAGGATAGTGGGTTTAAAGTGGAATTTTTAAAAAGTCCCTCAGATAATTTGGTGGTGGGCAGGAGCACTGTCTGGGGAGCAGGGAGAAAGAAAACCCTCCTGCCTTCTTCCCTGGGCCTTTTGCCCCAGGCTCAGGGCTCCAAGCTCTAGCTATATGGGGCTTTGGGGCTCAGGCGTCCCCTACCTGGGCGACTCCTGGCTTCCTGCTGCGCTGGTCGCTCCCTTCATCACCTGCCACGCCTGTTGCCTGGGCTGCAGCAGCAGTTGCTGCAGGTGGGCGGAGCTCGGCCTGCAGCCCACACACTCTGTTACCAGGCTTGGGACAGCTGTCTTTGCCCAGTGGCTGCATGGACGGAAATTTCCTTTCTGCAGCTGTGCCTTACCACTCACTACTTGCTCATTTGTGGCTTCCTTTTCAGGAGGTCATTGATATTCCCATCCCGTTGTTTGCTCCCGTGAATGGGGGAATTAGGGAGCATTTGCAGAGGGGGCTGGGGAAGGACCAGGTGCTTTTCTTGTTCTGCCTGGATACAGAGATGTGTTATTTCTTTGGAGCATCTTTTCTTAAGCAGTCCTGTGCCTTGTTTTCTTTTCCTTTTGCCTCTCCTTTTATTCTTTCCTTTTTCTTTCTTTCTTCCTTCCTGCCTCCTGCCAGGCCCTGGACTAGGAATTCAGGGTTCAGAAATCACAATCTCTGCCCTCAGAAAGATCTAGTGAGGAAAAGAGTATATGACTTAATCATTATAGCATTGTGTGCTGAGTACTGTGATTGAGTTATTTATGTATTTTAAATATTTGTTGAATGAAGAAAGAAAACAATATGAATGAATGTTAGGGCATGAGGAGGGAGGCACAGTCAGGGAGAGTTTCATGGAGGCAGTGGTGCCTGAGCTGCGTTTAAAAAGCTGGTTATAATCTCTAGCAACTGCTAGGCCCTTTTAGCTCGAATCCTCATGGCAATGCTATGAGGTAGATAGCCCTACTTTTACAGAGGAAGAAAACCTCAGGGAGATTTGATAAATTGTCTGAGGTCATAAAGCTGCAAGTAGTACAGTCAGGATTGCAAAACAATTTTGTCTGCCACAAAGCTGGTGGTTGTTCCACTGCACCACGCTGCAAAGAAAACAGTGTGAGCAAAGGCTTGGAGGCATATGAGAGATGACACAGGGGCTGATTTTCTGGAACCCTTGGCCACCGTGCTTTCTCAGCCCCAGAACTTTCCAAAGCATTCACTATTCCCACTTGTAGAAAAGTAAGTGGGAAGTGAGTGTTCAATTACTCATCCTAAAATTGGGAGGTATAGTTTGAATCTCAGCTCTGCTGTGACAGACTGTGTGAACTTGGGGAAGTCACTTCCCCTCTTTGAGCCTCTGTTTCCTCATTTGTTTAAATGAGAGTATGATTTCTATCTTGTGGAGTTGTAAGAATTCAAGGCAATGTGTTAAGCAGTCATTACTATTGATCTCTTCAAGGTGACTTTAGGATACCCAGGACCGGCTCATGATAGAGTGGTCAGATGAATCATCAGGCAAGGGGCCTTTTAGATAATTGGATAAGAGATGGCTTCTATCTTCCAAGAAATGAGGGTGCTGGCAGAGAGCCTACTGCTAGCCTGCTTCAAATGGACCAGATGCTATTTTGGAGACGAGAAAAGACATTCTCTTGACACTGACAGTGTAGGGAAGAGAAGATAAAAACGGAGAAATAGGAATATGGACTCATCCTTATTAGGATTAGGGGACCAGCAAGCCAGCCAGGTGCCTTCAGGCATCCAGAGGACCTCTAGCCTTGGTGGAGTTCTGCAGATGTGCAGGGTGAGGAGGAGGGGATGGAGAGAGAGTGCTGATCGGCTTTCAGGCTGAATCACACTCATTAAAACAGCAGTCAAGTGTTTGACCTTGGACTATGACTCTGTTTTTCTCCCATGCCTGGAGCTGGCTATTTTCAAGAGAAGAAATGGGGCCATCTGCTCAGAGCTGGCCCTGGCACTAAGGAACCTTTCCCTGGGGACAGTTATACAGGAACTCATACAATGTGGTTGGGGTGGGGTGGGGAGAAGGTACCTCTTAATATACAAATATTTATTTACATTAAAGATTAATGCCATTAGTACCTCATGCCATTTCACTGATAAAGAGGATGTCTTTTTCTTTTCTTTTTAGCCCAAATCCTCAGATTCTCAGCAGAGATATAAGTATATTGTCAAAATAAAATCTTCACATAAAATCTCATAAGTCCTGAGCCTATGAATCTTATCCTGACCTGTTCATTTTACACATGAAAAAATGAAACTCAAAATAAAACTGACTTCAGAATATTATATAGCCCTTAAGCTATTATGTGGTAAACTAGGGATTGAAATACTTGTCTCCAAATCAGAACATATGTTTAATTACATTTCTTTCTTTAAAATAATTACTATCATGAACATGTACCTACCATGTGCCAGACACTGTCGTGTACTATTTATACATACTCTCATTTAGTTTCCTTCAAAGATTAACTCACATTACAGATAAGTAAATTGAGCCTCATTAAAGAAATTGCTTGAGATTGCCTCGCTAATAAGTGGCTGAGGCAGAGGATTAACCCATATGAGTCTGATGCTAAAGATCTAATTGGTCCACAACCTGGGAGTGGCTGAGAAGGACTGGGGAGGCAGGAGCTGCCCAGTTTCTGTAAATACAACAGCTCGTTCATTGGCATCTTGTGAATATCTCTTTTAACCACCTGGAGGGTGCCCCCTTGAAGAGGAACTGTACCAGAGGTGGAGGGAGGGGGTTGCCTTCTGCACCATCTTGGTACAGAAAGCTCAGGCCTGTTCCTGGGTTAAGTCAAATGCTAAATGGAAGGGATGCTCTTTCATTTGTTGGTGAAGCAATGTGTGGATGCTGCTGGAAAACAATTTCTGATGAATCCTCTGAGTTTCCTAGGCAGGGGAAACCCACTCTGTGCCGTTCATGTGTGCGTGACAGAAATGTTCCTCTATCACCATGGCAACAACCAATGCAGAAGCATCCGAAGAGGCCAGAGCTGCTCTGTGGGAAGCTATGGTCCAAGCTGGGTGGGAGTAGGAGTTGGGTGTGTGTGTGTGGAGGGGGGGAGGGCTGTCTCATCAACTATCTTCTTGCGTGAGGCTAGCTTGTTCCTGGGGCAGGAATGTTTATACAGGATGCCAACCCTCCTGTGTCTGCAGGATTTGAGGCAAAGGGAGATGGCAGGGATGCTGAGGAGAGTTCAGGAGGGCATATTATTTTTTCTATGGTTTTTGATAAATGTGTTTATTAGGCAAGCTGCTAATGAATGGCACCTTTCTAAAGGCCCTGCCCTTATATTCTAACGGTGAATCTCATGAACTTTGCAGGCAAGCAGAGCCTTCCAGCTCTACTACTTTTTAGCTCTAAGATCTCATGTTACTTGGTATAACTTTCTGAAGTCTAATGCTTCATTGGTAAAAAAGAAATATTTAATGCCTCCCATATGGGAGATTAAATGAGATAACACATGGGCAGTTTCTGGCATGTAGTTCAGCATCTAATTGGTTGCAGTTATGACTGTGTCCCCAATACTGTCAGAGAAAGGCAGACTTGGCAAGAGGACCATTTCGGACTCCCTTAAGTCAGAGGAAGGCTTGGAATTAGAATTCACGCTACCCGTGTTTCTTCTGAGTGCCCCTGCTTTTTTCTGTCGTCCTAAAACCAGCTGTCAGTGCTCAGTGTTTGCTCTCCAGACTCGGCCCCTGTGTTCCCTGGTTCAGCCTGGTAACATTAGGTGCTTATTTCCCCCATGGGGCTCCGCCCAAAGAATCTCACAACACAAGACCTTGGGGATCACCCAGCTCAGCTCCCGCTCCCTCATTTTTCAGGCTAGGAAATGGAAGCCTGGAGAGATAAGTTAAGTGCCTTGTTCAAGGTTACCCAGCAAGGTAGAAGCCATTAGTTGAAGTGGTTGCTGCATTTATTTTAACAGGTATGACTAAGGCTGGGAGTAACTGCGGAGGGTCGACCTCATGCCTCACATGAATTCTCCTGGGTATGTAGCACTGGGGCAAGGATGTGTGGGGGAAGTCCTTTTTCGTATTTTAGTTGTGGTACTGGTGAGTTCTATGATTCCCCTGGCATCAGAAATATTAATAGCTAACATTTGCACAGTGCTTTACAGCTTATAAAATATACTCATGAACTTGATCTTATTTAGTCCTCAAACAAGTCCTTTAAGGTTGTTATAATAATTGTTACCATGGTGATCATTAAACTTTGATTTGTTTAAAGTTACCATGAGGCAGATTTAGAAGTTAAACTTATATTTGTGTGATTTCTAATTATAGCAAACTGGACCGACTGAAGTGGCCACCTTTGGAGAATTTGAAGTGTTGGGGAAGGAAAGCATCCCCAGGGTCAGTTGTCAAGAAGGCCACCTGAATAGAGATGGCAAACTTTCAGTTCAACAGGGTTCTTCAAATGACAGGTAACAAGATACATAAAAGGAACTAAGTTAAAGTTTGTCATTAATGTGTTTCCATATTATTACATGAGAGGCCCAAGGCAGAACCTATCCTTCCCTGTTTACATAAGAGGCACAGAAAACTCAGTAACTTGTTGACAATCTCAAAGCCAATTAGTGAGAGAGCCAGGACTAGAACCCACAGTTTCTGAATCCCAAACTCTTTCTACTGCTCTTTAGGGCTGATGGGTCCGAATGGGATCCTGATCCTGAGAAGCAAGGGCCACAGGTGGCATGTTCCAGCAAACCTCCTTGTTTGGGAGGATACCCAGCCAACAGTGCTTTGCCAGGTGCTCCGTGCCCCAGGTTTTCCTTTAAGCTCTGTATTTCAGTCCTGTCTGCAGAAGGCACTTCAGTTTCTCCTCAGTCTTGTACTCAGCCTTTCTCCCTGTGAGCTTTCTCCGCTGCATTGTTGTTGCTCAAGGGAAGAGACAAATGACAGTAGATGAAGCATTTAAATTGGTTCTTAATTTTAACAGGATTATTTCATCTGCAGTTGCCAGATGTTTACTTGTATTTACAATTCAATGGGAAGATAAAGATTACACAAGGAAGAACCTCAAAGTGTCCTGGGCTTCTAGAACTGAAAGAGACCTCTGAGATTCTGACAGTTGGCTTAGATGGCCCATGAATGATTTAAAAAGGTGAGGGAGACCCACCCCTCCACTGATTGCTCTGGGAGAAATGCCTTCCACCTAGAGATGGGGAATGGCTGGCTGGTCTCAGAGGGAAATAGGCAGAAAAAGTCCTAACTGCACCAGGATTTTATATTTTGTAGTATTTCCAAATCCTGCACCCCCTTCAATTCCAGGGGAAAGGCAGGACATAAAATAGACAAATAGTGCTATATTCTCCCTGCATCAGGAAGCTAGATAAGATAAGGATACCTTATCCACAGGTAAGGATAAGGGAAAGACTTTCATTACAGCTCATTAAAAGCCCAAGCCCAGTTATAATAAAGTGTCTTTAAATGTTGCAAACACACTTCTTGGCAAGGACTCAGTGAAACATGGAGGACTTTGGTTTAGGCAGATGTGATTTTACAGTTATGCCAATTAATGAAAATCTTCTGATCATATACAACTGATTAATGACCACCATGCCCATTTATAAGGAAATAGCCTGTTTTTCCATGAGTAATATTCTTATATTAAAACCTACTAGAAAATAACTTAACAAATTAATGGAATATTTGATTAATGGTCTTGTGGTCTTCCATTGTACCAATGAAGGCATCTATAGCTAAGCAGTTCTCTGGGAATATTCTGATCTAGCATCCAAAATTGGGACACTCACTATGTGTTGGATGTTATTTTAGGCTTTGTAGATCATTCCAAGAGAAGCAGAAAACAGAATTCCTCACCTTGAAGTGCTTGCCAGCTACAAAGAAAACTGGATGGACACTAACACTTAAACACACACACACAAGAATATCCTCTCTTACAAATAGTATTTGGATGCATACCACATTCAGGAGCTATTCCAAGGCTCAAGAAATATAGTGATAATACAGAGAAGGTCTTTGCCTTCAAGGAGTAGATCTATACATTCTCTTAACTTATCCAGCCCAGCTTCCCTGACTTTGATCTTGCTATCTCCTCTGTCTTGGTTGCCTTCACCGTGTTCTGGCTATCTGAGTTCCATCCATTTTACAAGGCCTGGGTCCTCCCTCTCCTGTGGAATCTTTTCCTACCCCAAAGATGTCCTCTTCATCTGTCTCCTTTAACACCCACGGCCTGCTCCACTTTCTGATGACTCACAGGCTGCTCTGCTATTGCTAGTTATGTGTTCACATGTTTATGAGCTGTCTTCTTACGGGCAGAACTTGAGTTTTCTTCATCCTTAAATCTCCTTCACCCTCCAGTGGCTAACATAATGCTTTGCACTTTTAGGTGCTCAAAACATGATTGCTAACTGTTTGATTTCTAAATTTTATACACACACTACAAGCTTAATGGGTAGGGGGAATTACTTAGTGAAATATAAAAAAAGATAACCCAACCCTCCAAAATAATTGAAGTGATGGTGTCTGAAATCCCATCATTAGAGATTCATGCCTTTGGGAAAGATTCCTCTGATTCTCTAAAAAATACTTCTAGTGTGATTTATCTGTTTTATTCTCCAATAGACACAAGAACTGAGTTGGGTAAGAGTACAGTTTGATTCTCAAACAGCTGTGCCAGGCACTGTGCTTAATGTTGGGGTCCAAAGATGAATAATACACAACCCTATCCTTGAAAAGCTTACATTCCAGTCACCAGAATATTATAATTTCTTGAGGGGCTATGAAAAAGCCAAGTACAGGCGATAAAACACTTAGCCTACCCTGTAAGATTGAGGGAAGGCTTCCTAGCATTCCTTCAGGCTTTCTCTGCCTGAGTGCTTTCCCCACTTCTCTGCTGGTAAACTCTTGCAGCTGCCTCAAGACCTATCTCAAATGCCACCTCCTCTGAGAAGCCATCTCAAAGCCTCACAAGCAGAATGAAACCCTCACTCGGTGCCCCTAAACCACTTTACCCAACTGTATTATAGCATTTGCCATGTCTTATTGTGGTTAATTGTTCCTGTGTCTATCTTCCTCACTCTCTCCTCTAGCCCACATAGACTGTAAACTTCCCATAGACAGGAGCCACTTCCCATTCATATCAGTCTATCTAGCTCTTAACCAGTGCCTGGCACATGGTAGATGGGAAGACCAATGTATTATCATAGTTGGTTGGAGACCTCTCAGACGTCACTGGGTCTCTGGCTCAGAGTTGGATGTGCAGCTCCAGGCTACAAGTTGAATGTCAGCTAGGATGTAGGAAGCAAGAACTGCCTGCCAATATTAATGGCAAGTTGCTCATTAATTCCATTCAGCCCAATAAATACTTTGTGAGAATCCAGCCACTATTACTAGAATACCTACTGTGTGCCATTTGCTTTACATACATGATCTCATTTACTGCGTGTAACAACTTTGAAAAGTTATTTCCTTTATCAGCTGAGGAAAAAGAGGCTCAGAGGGCTAATTTGCCCAAGGTTTCATGATCACCCAGAGTGGTCTGAAAGTAAAGTGTAACTGCTGTGTCTTGTTCCACTATAACACAGGGACTAAGTATATCTCACTAGATGTGAAAACAAAGGTCTAGGTGTCACACAAGATTCAGGCAGTACACATGGGAAAGTGGTAATCAGAGAAGTCTTCATAGAGATCCAGGCAGATCTGGCCAATGGGTGAACTGGAAAAATACAAATAGAAAGATCTTGAAGAAATGACCTTGGTACTACATCAGATGCACCAATGCCTGTTAGAGAGGCGAACACGGAAGGGCTAGGGGAGTCTTAGATATGCCATTTGGTAATGTGTGTGTGTGTATGTGTGTGTGTGTGTGTGTGTGTGTGTGTGTGTGTGTGTTGGGGCCTAGCCTTACACATGGTTTCCTCTCTCTGGTAGAGGAGGAGAGGGAGAGAAGTACATGCTCTTGGGTGGGTCACTCTTAAGTGCAGCCGCCAAAAATGCGCCACAGCATCCTTCCAAGACTGGGTGGAGGGGATCTGTTCATCCTTGCCTCCCCAAAGTAGAGATGACCCTTCCCTCCTAGGACCTGTCTCCATCACTTGGGGTGGGGGTGGGGTGAATATCTCCCCAGTACTGAGCAAGGGGGGGAGTAAAGTTCTTTCCCATCTCATTATAGGATGTGTGTGTGTGTGAGTGGGAACAGATTATTCTTTCCTTCCTCACCTGGGGGTTGGGGCGATGACACCTTTTCCCCAGCTTTGGGAAAGGAGGTGGTGGTTTTTCTTTCTCATTACAGTATGTGTGTGTGTATGTGCGTGCACAGGGAATGGCTCCTCTCTCACCTCAGGGCAGGGGGGCTAACACCTCTCTTCCCTCCGAAGAGAGTGGGGGCAGTTTCCTGCGCTCCCATCTCATGTGGGACATGGCCCTTTACTCCCAACCGAAAGGTGGTAGGTGCTTTCGACTCCCTTTTCCCTATTCTTGGGGAGCAGAACTGGCTCCCGCGCCCTCCGCACTGAGCCACACTCAGGCTGCGGGAGGCCTGGCTGTGCGCAGCATCCAAGCCCGCAGACCCGGGAAGCCCGCGGCTGCGGCCCCTGCGCAGGCGGCGAGTCGGGGGCGGAGCCGGCTCTGCGGCGAGGGGCGGGGCGACGTGTGGCCCCGCCCCCGCCCGGTCTCCGGCGCTGAGCTTCGCGCCGCCTGGCCCGCCTGGCCCAGTCCGCCGCGGCTGTCTGCTGGGCTCGCGCGCCGCGCACCGAGCCCGGGCGCCCTCGGCCGCCTCAGCCCTGCAGCTGCCGCCTCACACTCGCCCTCCGCGCCGCCCGGCCCGCCGCCCCGCGCGCCCCCAGTCCCTTAAGCCAGATGATGAACTTCCTGAGGCGCCGGCTGTCGGACAGCAGCTTCATCGCCAACCTGCCCAATGGCTACATGACTGACCTGCAGCGGCCCGAGCCCCAGCAGCCGCCGCCGCCGCCGCCCCCCGGCCAGGGCTCGGCCTCGGCCTCGGCCTCGGCCTCGTCGGCACCCTCGGCCACCTTGCCGGGCCCCGAGCGGAGGCCGCCGCCGGGCCCCGCACCGGCGCCGCAGCCCGCGCCTCAGGCGACCTCGGCGCCGTCGATGGGCAGCAGCTTCTTCAGCTCGCTGTCGCAAGCCGTGAAGCAGACGGCCGCCTCGGCCGGCCTGGTGGACGCGCCAGCACCCGCGCCCGCCGTCGCCAGGAAAGCCAAGGTGCTGCTGGTGGTCGACGAGCCGCACACCGACTGGTAGGTGCCCGGCCGCCCCCGCCGCTAGGAGCTCCCGGGGTTGGGGAGCTGGGGGCCGCAGAGGAGATGGCCCCAGGGCGCCAGCGTGACAGTTTAGACCAATAAAAAGGAAGGTCTAAGTGGTCCAGTAGCCAGGAGGTGGGGGGGGGTGAGCGGGGGAAGAGGGGTGTTTATAGTGGGAGGCGGCATTGGTCACCTGCAAAGGTAAACCCTGAGGTAAAAGATTTCCTCAGTTGTCTCAAATCCTCCAAGACACGTAACAGAAGCAGTTACTTTATGCAACAGGGAAGAGTCTTAAGAAACAGAGTTTGTTCTTGAGGGGCGGATGGAGGGGACAGACTTTTCAGCCTCGGCACAGAAAAGATGAGGTAGAAATGGCCCCAGACAGCCGAAGGGATATTTAAAACCAGTAAAAAAAAAAAAAAAAAAGGTTCTACTTTAGGAGGCACGAGTGAATTTGGAAAGGAAATGGATATTTTTCAGGGAGAGGGTGAGAGGAGTATTTTTCACCTGGCCCAATGGGGGCTGATATCAATATTGACATCAAGATTGATCAAATCACTGGTGTGGAGGCCCAGGGACGTGGGCTTGCTCCTGTGCAGCAGGGCTGAAGACTGTTCAAGAATAATGACATTTTTGTATTTTGTGTAGCAGGGAGGAGGTTTATGGATTTTTTTGGTTTTGGTGTGTGTGTGAGGAATGGAAATGATGGTGGCTTTTTCCAGCTGGAAAGATGATAACCGAGGCAAAATATCCTGGATCATTAAAGGGCCACAAGTAAAAAGAGATCTGGTTGGGGCGGGAGGTGATGGTAGAATTGACTGGTGAAGGATTTGAAGAAATGAAGAAGCCAGAAATCCGGGTTGCTTTTTTTCTGGAATATGGGAAGGGTTGTTTTTATATGTTTTTCTTTCTCACAGGAGTTGAGGTTGGAGACTGGACCCGAGTGTTTCCTCCCAAGAGGGAGGCACAGAGGGACTGCAAGAGCTGTTTATCTACATTTCCTGCTTCACTGCTTTTCTCTCTCTATCATTTCCTCACTGGGTGGCCCAAGAGGGGGGGAGCGCCAGGGTGGGTGTGATGGAAGTGAGAGGTAGATGTGGAGATGCCCTCCCACTGACCCCCAGTGTGACCACTCTGAAGAGTCATTTGGGTGACTTGTGTAGTTGGCTTTTTCTCAAGACGGTGGAGTAGAAAATCTGAAGGGACCTTTGTTAGGAAATGACAAAGGCTCAAGCAAGAGTGTAATGGGGGAAGTATGAGAGTATAAATGATGGTGTCATTGACAGCCTCCTAGGAGAATTCCTCTAACTCAGTTTAAAGCAACAAGCGCTTGTTCGTGGGAAGGGAAGGTAACTAAGCTTTACTGAGATCCCATTAAATGCCAAAACCTGTACTAGGTGCTCCAATACATATCTCATTGAATTCTCACCACCAACTGAGGCTTAGCAAAACTAAGTAATGTGTTCGTAGTCATTTAGCCAGCAAATGACAGAACCAGGATTTGAACTTACTCTACTGTTGCCACTACACTGCTTCACTATTGCTTCATTACGATTATATTATTAGCAATAATAATAATAGGCTCCCTTTAGGGGCTAGGCAGTGTAGGGAGGGGCCTTATTGAGAACTCACACCCAAGTTTAGGATGCAAAATGGAAACATGAAACGGTTAACAACAAGGAATCTAGAATTATTAGTTAAGGCATTCAATGAATAGAGTGATTAGTGAGGGCCCAGAGTTATTGGAGAAAGCATCACAAAAGAGGAGTTTTGAAGAAAGGCCAGGTAAACGACGGGAGAGATGGGAATGATGTTGGTGCTTCATTTTTCTATGCAAGAATCTGATCCTCCTGCACCTTGTCCTGATTTATCCAGTTGAAGGCCATTTGTTTGGGGTCTGATTTACCAGTTAGGTACCCACAGGTAGAAAGATACTCATTTGTATGGGTATGATGAGGCTGCTGTAGATTTGTGTTTAGTTCTACCAGCTTTAAGTGGCTTGAGATTGGGAACTTTCCTTGGATACAGTTATTCTCTAGGAAGACTGCCTGGCATGAAACAGAGAATTTGCCTTGCCCTGAAGACTAGACTTCTGAGGGAAGCAATGGAAGCCACTTTCCTATGGGCTGACTCCCAACTGTTTTCTGATTTTCTCTGAAGTAATAACATTGATTTATTAAAACTCATAAACCCAGTTTAAGTCTAGTGCTTGACAGCAGTTCTGTGCTCCTGTGTTTCTGTGCTTAATAGCAGTTCTCAGAATTGCAGTTTGTCTTCTAATGTTTCTAAATTAAAAAAAACAACCACCCATCTTGGTTAAATATTGATGAAGAACTTTATTGAAAGGCCTTTGAGTTAAGGAGCAGGTGCCTGCTTATGACAAGCATAGTGACTTAAAGGTGCTTTTTGCTATAGAGGCTGATTTTAGTAAATTAGTCTCACAGTTTAAACTACCTAGATAGTATGCAGTGAGCAGGTGTCATTATATGCCCAATATATTTTCCTGGTACTTGAATAGGAAGTCAGAGTGTACCCTCTCAGTAGAATTTAAGCATATTGGTCCCATCTGAATTATAGAATGCTAAAGTAAAGAGGATTTTAACAAGTATTTAAATAATTGGAGATTTAAAAGAAGGGATTAAAATAGGCAGCCTCTCAGAGCACCCTTAATACATAGCAGATTTCTTTGAATTTCTATCAGTGTAACTGGGCAGTGGAATTTGTGGACCTTACCACTGACCAAGTTGATGGGGAAATTGGAGAGTGTCTCTCTCTTTCTCTCTTTCTCTCATTTGCTTTGCTTGAAATGTGTTTTTATTGCTTGCCTGAGATCTTTAGATTAATTGCACACTAAAGGATTATTGAAATCCTTTCACTAAAAAAATGAAATCAAGCTCATTGTATACCTTACTAGTAATTATTATTAGTGGTTGATATATATGTAAACCACTAATTATATGATATATACACATATATATATTCTGAAAATGCATCTTCTTTTAAGGCTCATACATTAATTTGAAGTACAGTTAAGACTGCACTTTAATAAATGATCTTTGTGCTTAGACAAGGAACAAGCATCCGTTTGTATATGTTTGTTGTTGTTTTTCTTTCTGTGTTTTACACTCTCACTGGTGAAGAGGTGAGTTTTTTCTCAGATTTTCTTCTGGCCCCCTTCCAGTGAATCCAATCCCAGTGACCAAGTGAGTTTTTTTATCCTGGCTTGTCTCAGTGTTTGATTTGAAAATCAGTACAGCACAGGCATTTTAAAGATTATCTAGATTATCTAGGGGCTGCAGATATGACAAATCCACAGATGTTTGTTGAGCACCTTCTCTGTAGAGGGTGTAGATGCTAAAAAAAATGAACATTATATCTGTTTTATAAGACCTTTCTGTCCATTTGGGTAGATAAAATGAATACATGTTTTAAAAGCTTACTGAAAACTACCCCTTGTATTCATAGTACGGTCCTAAGATCAACAGCATTGGCATCAACCAGAAGCTTTTAGAACTACAGATCATCATGTCTCACCTATGCCTACTGAATAATTTATATTTGAGTAAGATCTCCAGGTGATTCACATGCTCATTAAAGATGCATTGAACTAAAGGATATGTGATTAGTGCTAAAGGTGTGGCAACAACACCGCTATCATTTATTGAACAATTATATTCCGATGTTTTATTATATCCCAGATAATACAAATATCATTTAATCTGTATCACAGCAATGTATTACTATAGAAATTTAAATGAGTGAGAGATGGATATGGGCTAAAGTGGGAAGGGAATGCTTAATGGAAGCAGTGAGATTTGAACTGAGCCTTGAAGAATTTGAATCAAAAGAGATAGGTTTGGTTCAGTCCAGGCAGTGGGTAGTATAAAGAAAGTACAGTGGCAGGAGGGAGGGAAATAATGAAGAGACTGGACTGATGTATTAGCTAGGTAGCACTTGTTTCTATTCTTTTCTTGTCTGACTTTTGGCTTTTCACGAAGGATAGGGGAATTCAAAGTGCAGGGGTCTGGACCAGTGCTTGTGAGTGGCTCTAGAAAAATATCTGAGTTGGAAATTTGGGGAAAAGCTCAAGTGAGGTTTGAGGCTTCTCTCTGCTAAATATTTTATTTATGTGGTTCTGTTTCTGAGTAATACAAACATACTGATTTCATAGAATTTCATTGTTCATAGCAGCAGTAGCTTATAGCTTAGAATTCTAGGTTATTAGAGCTGGAAGATCCTCTGGATTACTTTATAAATGGGGGAAATCTTGATCTGGAGAAGGAGAGTGACTTGTTCAAGGTAGTAGCATTTATTTCTTCATCCCTGCCATGTGCACTGTGCTTTACAGTTTACACAACATATTCATACCCGTTGTTTATTTTATCTTCACAATGATCCTGAGCAGTAGATAGAATATCCATTTCATAGACGGATAAACAGACTCATGGAAGTAGTAACCTGTCCAAGATTATATACTTAGTAAGCTGAAGCATTAGGATCTGAACTTAGATTGATAGACTCAGATAAAAAAGAGATAAATTTGCCAGCAGAAAATTAGAAGATGATTTTTTCTAATAAAAAAGTTTTCTTTTGTAAAAGGATTTACCACATGATTCATTTAAATAAGTGCCCCACTACTTTTGAAATTACTCAATTTACCAAATTTTTGTATTTACACAGCTTTTTCAGGATGACATCCAGTGCATAGAGTTAGGGTATGGTTAAACTCAGTGGTCTCAGGATGGAGAGTTGCATCCTATTTTTTTGTGTGTTTAATGGCATGCACACTATGTGTATACCTTTAAATCTTGTGAGACCTTCTGCATGCTCATTGGGTGGCATTGTCCTTCTTTGTTTTAGCTTCCCACATATGCAATTGAATACTAGAAGGCTACACATAGCTTTTTAGAGAGAGGAGAGGATGATATAGAAGGCTTTTCTGTTCTGCAGACACTACTTCAGTGCAGCAGGAGGAAGTACTGTGGAATAGGGCGAGTAACTTATGGAGAGAATAAAGTGAGCAAGTACCACAGATACTTGAACTCCAAGGATGCTCATGCAGCAGGACTAAGAATAGAAGGAAGTATACTGGCCTTGGTATTGCTTGACAGGAGGTATTTCTGAAATTTTAGTCAGTTCGTTTAATATTATAAAGCAGATTATGATTATATTCAATCATCTTAAACCTTTTCTTGTCTTTTTAGCAGAATGAAACAACGTGAACATATAGAATTGAGGGTCCAAAGACCTAGGGTTGAGATCTGACTCCATCATTAACCATATGACCCTATTAGAATTACATAACCTCTCAGCCCCCTACCCCACCCCATTCAGCAAATTTTCTTTGGGACCTGCTATATGCCAGCCACTATTTTAGGTTCTGCAATAACAAACAGAAATTAGTTTCCTTATGAGTAAAGTGTAGATAACAATATCTCATAGCATTGTTGTGAAAATTGAATAAAATAAGATTCTGAAAAAGTACTCTGTAAAGGGTAAAGAGTCATACTAGTGATTGTCCCATCCTTCCATGTTTACAAATGCAGGTACCCAATCTATCTTGGTCCCTTTTTTTGAATTGTCCAAATTTTATTGGTAGGTGATTTTGCACACTTTTGTTTATTTTAATTGAAGATTACTGTCTCAGAGACAAATCATTGGAGGCTTTCTATTGTATTTTTAAAAAGGCAATGTAATTTAATTTTTTAATTATTTTTTCAGTGAAATTGTTTTATTTATTTTTCTTTTTATTTTTTATTGAATTTATTGGGGTGACATTGGTTAATAACATTATATAGGTTTCAAATGTGCAATTCTATAGTACATCATCTGCATATTGTATTGTGTGTTCACCACCCAAAGTCAAGTCTCCTTATGTCACCTTTTATCACCATATTGTTGTGTGTGTCTGTGAGGTGTGTTTTTGTTGTTGTTGATGTTTTACTTAATCCTTTCACCATTTTCACCCAGCCCTCCAACCCCCCACCCCTCTGAAAGCTGTCAGACTGTCCTCTGTATCTATGAGTCTGTTTCTATTTTGTTTGTTATTTTATTTTGTTGATTAGATTCCACATATAAGTGAAATTATATGCTATTAGTCTTTCTTTGACTGGTTTATTTCACTTAGCATAATACTCTCCAGGTCCACCCATGCTGTTGCAAAAGTTTTGTTTTTTTGAGAGAGAAACATTACCAAATTGACTCAGCTATATCTAACAATTAGGGATGGGCCACATAAATCTTTATTATACTTAGTAAATGAAATGAATTCTGTAATAGATCTACTTCAGTTTCTACTTGTAACTAATTAAGAAAGGATGGTTACAAAGGGAAATGAAAGGAGAGGAATATACAAAATGGCTTTAAAAAGTAGTACCTGTGTTCTTTTCCCCTATCAATGCATCTTTCACATTGCTTTCAGAGTATTCCTAAACAAAACAAAAGCATTCGTATATCTTATAAAGTCAGTTTCCTTTGTAACAGTCTTCTCTAACACACTGTTGCTCATTAGGCTTATTCACAACCTGGTTCCAGCTTATCTGTCAGACTTTTGCTATACTCTCAAACTTTTTCTATACATTGGATTACCCTTCCCCTGAATACATGTTTGACTTTATGGATTCTGTGCTATTATTACACAGTTGCCTTTGGAATGCTCTTATTCTGCTTCTCTCTCTTACCTCAACATAATTTTCTTTGTTCCATTTTCAGAGGATGAGAGTACTGAATATTGTTTAAAAAAGACCTTACTCCCTCCTGCCTTCTCCATGACTTTGCTAAAAATTTTATCCCTTTTACCCCCTGTTTATAATCTCATTTTCTGCTGGTTGCTTCTACTAGTTGCTCCATCATTTTAAATAAAGAAACAAGCAAAAACTCCCCCTCATCTTCTTAATCATTCTTCCAGATGTAAAAGAAAAATCTTAACCTTATCTCTATTTCCTTATTTCATACTTGCCCCCCTGCACTGAAATTGGGCTTCTGCCTTCTCCATGATGCTGGAATTCTTCTTGCTAGGTTTCCTAATTGGTAAATCCAAAGGAAGGTATCAGTCTATAACTTCACTGATAAGTCTGACATGGTTTATCATTCACCTGAAAGTCCCTTGGCTTCTGCATTCTTTGTTCTCTCAAGTCCCTTCTCGCTCTTCTCCTTTGCCTCATTAAATGTAGGTGTTCCTCACGACCCTATTTTCTGCCCACTTCTTTTTTTCACTCTACATATGTCAATTATCTCCTAAATGTAATCAGTCCCTAAATCTTTATCTTTAGCCCAGAACTTTGATCTTCAGAAATGTTCATTGCTTGGTGGACATCTCCATCTGGATGGTTAAAGGTAACTCAAGGTCATTTGTTCCAGTATTGAATTCCTTATCTTTCCTATTCCAGTTCTTCTCGTATTCTTTATCTTGACTGGGGATAGCAATGGTCATCTGTTTCAATTTCTCATTGACTTTCACCTAGAACTTCTGCAAGTCTCATCATGATTTTCACTTAATAGCTCCAATGAACTATTTAAAATGCAAATTTGACCTTTTCATTCCTATGCTTAAAGCTTTTTAGTGCCTTTCCATGTCCTATAGGTAAAGTTCATGGCTTTCCTGTGATCTGATGCCTGCTTACTTCTCTAACCTCCTTCCAACTATTTCCATCTCTGAACTTCAATTTTCAGCAGTACTTTTTATTTGCAGTTCCATACACTCATTATGGCATTCCTTCTTTTTGTCTTTGTTTATGCTCCTACTGCAATTGTCCCACCTCCTCCTTCCTTCCTTTTCTTGACTAAACTCATATACATCTTTTGAAACTGAGCTGAATATTTCCTTTTTCAGAAATCCTTCTGAATCCTCTTACCCTCTAGATTATATTGGGCACCTATGCCCTCTCCGTGGCCTTTTTCAGTTCAGTAGATATCTTTATCACTGGACTCAACACAATGCTCTCTATTTCTGTGATAGTGAGTTCTTTGAAGACAGGCTTAGTGTTTTATTCTATTCTTTTATTTATTTATTTTTTATTCTTAGCATCCAGCAGAACGTCTGACACATAATCTTTGCCAAATTGAGTTGAGGAGAGGGATCCAGAGAATGAGAAACAGGATAGAAGGAAACAATGGACAGAAAGAAGTATTCTAGGATTAGAGATATATGTTATTATGTTGGAAGTTATGCTTATTCACTACAAATATAATAAGATTTAGAATACTTTTGCTCCTACTTATACTCTATGAAATACAAATTAACTTAATTACTAATTTTCAACCAATCCAAATCATAACTCTTGTGAGATTTAGCTCTGAATGAGAACCATAGCAGTCCACAATACTGGAAAGTATTATCTGGCCTACAGCAGCTTTGAGCAGAGTATAGGAAATGGAATAAAACTGAAGACCAAGTTTCTCTTCCTTAATCTTTATTGATGGTTGGCTCTTAAGGAGCCCATTTTTCTGAAGTTAATTCTGCTTTCTTGCCATATCTAGAGAACTTTTCTTTCAGTGTGAAACTTTAATCTTGGGCCACCCAAGCTTCTTGTTTCTTTCTCTTTTGTGAAAAAACTTCCTTTAGGTTATCCAAAGCGTTGTTTTGGAGAATTAAAGCAGCATGGTGGCCCTGACTGGTGTGGTTCAGTGGTTAGAGCACTGGCCTGGGCACCAAAGGGTTGTGGGTTCGATTCCTAGTGTTGGGGAGCCGGAGACATTCACCTTACAGAAAGACCAAGCGGCACTCGGAGGCTCGGGGTTCAGGAGGTTTATTTTGCACCTGGTGGCCCAGAGGAGCCTGAGCCGCGAGCACAGTCAGGCAAGGAGTTATATACCGTACATGCTTCCGCCTACGTGGCAGCTGTACCTTGCTTAGGGTGGGGAAAAGCCCTTTCTGTTTTGTCGCACAGGGAACTTAGCAGGATGGCAATAGGGGAGGCCCCAGGGGAAACTGCCAGCCATTTTTCCCTTATCACTAGTCAAGGGCATGTACCTAGGTTGCAGGTTGGATCCTTGGCCTGGGTCGGGCACCTGTGGGAGGCAACCAATCAATGTATTTCTTTCACATCATTGTTTCTCCCCCCTCCCCGCTTCCTCCCTCCTATTTTCTCTAAAAATCAATGGAAAAAATATCCTTAGGTGAGGATTAACCAAAAAAATCACAGAACTGTGAGTGAAAAATGTTGAAAGTGCATAGTAATCCCTTCATGATCTGACTCTGCTTACTTCTTCAGTCTTACCTTTCTTCGATTCCCTACTCACTTTGATATAGCCATGATAAACTACTTAGATTTAACTGAATGTGCCATGCCCCTACATCTTTATTTATACTACTCCTGCTACCTGAGGACATTTTTTCTTCTGTGTGTCTTTGCCTGGACAATTTGGATGATCTTCAAGCCTCAATTCAGTTGTTGTCTCTTCTAGAGTTAGAACTAGACTTAATCTTTCCTTAAATTCTTTCAATTTGTGTTAGAAACCATAATAAATTTTCTTATTTCTCATAACAATTAACTCATTGTATTATAGTCAGGGTTTATTTTTCTGTCTTCTCATTTCCCCACCTTCAAACGATAAGATCTCCTCAAGGACAATGACTGTGACTATAACTTTAATTTCAGTATCCCCAGCATTTGGTATGACAAAGAATGTTTTCAGTAATTATTTGTTGGACCAATCAATGACTTATGAAAAAAATTATGAAAATGTGAATGATGAGGAAAGCAACTCTTCAACTCCCTGTAAATATAAACAAACAATAGCTGCATTAACCAAAGTGACTAGTCAGTAAGAACTGGTGTATATATTAATATCTTTTCTATAAATTTTAAAGTGCTATAAAATATTAATTATTGGTACCATGTTAAGAATCTTCCACACCTTCCCTTACATAAAGATGACGATGTATCTGCTCTGCCTCTCTCTAGCTCACCCTTTTCTGATGTGCAGAAATACCCCATGCTTACTCTTATTTTCTGGAGAACAGCTATTGCACTCTTCTTTTCCTCACTCTCTTAGCCTAGGCACTAAGTTGTCTTTGTATACGTGACCTTTTCTCAAATTTTAGGGTCTGTTTTTTTCTTTTCTTTAGGACATTCTTCCATTCCAGTCCTCCCAAGCTATAATCCCTTTCCAGGATATATACCTATTTATTTTGCTGTTCAGGTCACCTAGCAACTTTATACAATAGCTTTAGCCTGATTTAATGCTGTACAAAGAAGCTTGGGCTTTGTGGGAGAAAACAGAGTTTCCCTTTCTCTGTTGTGGACGTGAATCCTTGTAGGGCTCTAATAATACTACAAATGATAACACAGCTGAAGACTGTGTTTCTTTTATTCCTCCAGGTTCCAGTGATATAGAGTGTATCTTTTCTTTTTGGACCTTGTGATGCAACTCTAGGGATACATACGGATATATTTCCCTCTTCAGTCCCTGTCACCCTCTGCTAAATAGCTAATGGTGAGAATTTAAGTTCTATAGTGTCTTATGTTCATTAAAGTTTTAACTGTTGGACAAAAGGGCACCAATGAAAGATTGACCTGCTAATCAATCAGCAAATAGATACTAAGTCCAGCGTGTTAATTGCCATGAAGTCTCTAAAACCAGTGAAATACTTGGAATTGAATCATTATAGAATATATACTTTTAATTTTGAGAACTTGTACAGAATCTCAAGGAAGCAAAATTAGCATAGTATAGTGGAAAGAGCATGCAAACATTTAAAATGTCAGCATTCAAGTTTCTACTCTGCCAACTAACTTTTCGTGTCACCATAGGCAATTTAACTCTTTAAGCCTCAACTTCTATTCCAAAAATTAGGAATTTGGGCTAAATCATCTATCTTCATAGTGATTTCTAAAGGTTGGTTTGTTTGACAATGTAAAGAGTTGTTCAGAGAAGGAAGAAATAACTGTTGGCTGGAGAAATCAGAATGTTTCATAGAAGGAGTAGATCTGAACCAGGCTTTGAAGTCTGAATGGAATTTAGTGAAAGGAGAGAGGTATTTCATTTAAAAGGAAGAGAAAGCGTAACAACAACAATGAGCAAGATGTGTGTACAGGAGATTTAGGCTAGGTAGGATTTCGGGCAGGGAAGATAAGTTTGAATAAGCAGGGTAGGAGAAATGATGATAATACCTAAGGTATTGGGTGTACTATATGATAGGCAGGCACTATTCTAAGTAGATATATTAACCCATTTACTAGGTTATGAAATAGATTACCCTTATTAACCTAATTGTACAAATGAGAAAACTAAAGCTCGTGGTAAATCCAGGATTTGAACCTAGGACTCTGTTTAACCCAGAGCATTGCATGCTCTGTAATCACTAGATAACAATGTTCCCAATTTCTCCTTCCCACTAAACACCTTGGTGTTTCCTTTCCTTAATGACACAGACACATGTTTAATCTTGGGTAATTTTTTGTTTTAATTTCAGTTTCTTTATAAAAAGGAGATAAAGTATCTCAAAGGGTTGTTACGAGAATCAATTGAAATAAAACTCCAAAAATGTCTAACATGGGGACTGGCACATGAGAAATGTTCAATAAATGTTACACTATGCCAAGCAGATTTTCATAGCAGCTTTAAGACAACACTTTACCATATGAATATTTATAGGAAACTTCAAGTCAAGTAAAATAATTAGTAGACAAGTTTCCGTGCCACTAAAAATAATTTTGAAAATTAGGACAAACCTAGATGAATATTCCTTAATTTTGGATGCAGTAGTTTGTTGTTCATAGTTTAGAAAACACTGATTACTAGTGTTTTGAAACAGTCTCTGGGGAAGATGTTTTTGCAATGGCTTATTTGTAGAAACTTTATACTTTGAGCACTATCACATTCATTGTTTTGTTTAATCTTCCACCCAGTAGTATTTGTAGGGCAGTAATTAATGTTATTCTCATTTTACATATGAAGGAATTAAGACGCAGGAAGGGTACCTAAGCTCACATAGCCAGGGAGTGGTAAGAATCAAGATTAGAACTCAGGTCTTTGACTTTGGAGCTTGTGTACTTTTCTATGGGATTCCTAGATAAAGATGCAAGTGCTGCAGAGCTAGGTGGTTAGCTAATCTAGTTGTATTAAGTGGGCAAGAATATCAGTTCTGCTCTGCCGGGCACAGCTCAGCAGTTGATCATCGATTTAGGATCCAGGAGATTGCGGTTCAATTCCTGGTCAGAGCACATGCCCAGATTGCAGGCTCAATCCCCAGTCAAGGGCGTGCAGGAGGCAGCTGATTGATGACTCATCATTGATGTTTCTATCTCTCTCTCTCCCTCTCCCTTCCTCTCTCTGAAATCAATAAAGATATATTAAAATATATGTATATCAGTTCTTCCAGCCATTTAACAAACATCTTTGTTTTCCAAGGGTATTTAGCTTAATGAATTCTCTTTAGTGCTACCTTGTGTCAGAAACTGCTGACACAAAAAAAGAGGGAATAGTGCCATGAAAGGTGGTGACAGGAAAGTTGGTTGGAACTGGTATTTATCTTATCTGGAGAGAATGGAGCTAAATAAGACTTCAAGAAGAATCATGATGTTCTAGAAAGCATAGGAGATTTGCAGTCAGATGATCTGGGTTTAATTCAGTTCATAGCAAGTTGCTATTCTCTTAATCTTGATTTCCTCATTCTTAAAATTGGAGTAGTAATACCTGCCCTACTTTCTTCATAGGATTTTTGTGAGGTTAGACTGCAAATCATAACACACACAACAGATTTAAATATATATGGACTAAATATATATAGATATGAGGAAGAATTCCCCACCTAATATCCTCTTAATTACTGCCATGGTAAATTTTTCTAGTTTTTAGGAGTAAGAATATAGGGGGGAAAATAGTTTTTCCCTAGTATCAGCGCTGCTCATTCTAGTTGGAACTGTGGAGGTGGTGAATTTGAGTATTTTTACTTTTCTGTGCCTTCTCTCACCACTGATACCTTTTATTCTTTGTCTAGGGACGTATGTCCTATGACCTAGGACTCATTCCAGAGGTGCACATATTTTCTGAAACAAAATTGGAACATAAGGTCTTATTTTTTAGTGCAAGAAATAGTCTGGGAGATTTGTAAGTGCTGAACTATGGATATTTTGGGGAAATTTTGGTGGTTGTAGACAGTGAAACTGAAAACTTGAAATCCGGAGGTTCTTGAGAATTGTAGGCCAAATTGTAGTTGGCGTCCCTGTTTCTTAGATTTTAGTTTTCAGCAGGCTGAGTTAATCTTAGCTCAACTATGAGTTGTTAATGGTTATTGGTAATCCCTTTTCAGATTTTTGTGTTTTCATAGGAGGTAGAAAATAGAAAAACTTCTCTAACCCTAAGTAATGAATAGTGACATTTCAGCACTAAGATTAGAGAAAAAGGAGAATCATTCTTTATTGCCACCTGCCTATGAAGATGCACTCAACTTCACTTTGACACTGGAAGGGGAATGTAGCATTTGTGATTCTGTAATAAGGTCATATATTTAAGTAAAACTTTATAATTTATTATATACTTTGATTTGCATGTATCATCTCATTTATTTGTCACCTTAACCTTGTCAGTTAAGTTGGTATAGTTTTCTGTTTTGATTAGGAAACAGGAAACCAAGGCTCAGTGGGATTGTGATTTGCTTAAAGTTATAACATAAAATAGGTAGAGCTGCATGTAAAATCTGGATTCTTCTCTTTCTACCCTTTTATCCTTACTCAGTGCCCCTTTCTCCATGAAGCTAGACTCTTTTCCAAACTCTGCATTAGTCAATTATGATGCTTTTCCCCAAAAGCACCAAAGATGGATAAAAAATTGCTTAAGCTGAAAAGAGCCTGTATGGTCTGTGACAGGTGCTGCGTAGGTTGGTTGAAAAATAACTTAAAGGTTGTCTCTTTTCCCTATGTGTTTTTGTTAATGCTTATAATACTTTCATGACTTAGAGTCCTTCTGGTGCCTCTGGTATATTTCGGACTGATTTTAAGTTGTCAAGAAAGGGGATTTTCACTCCAGAGCTCAGTTCCTTTAAAGCTTCTTATTTTCCCTTGAACTTGGAAATTTATTTCTTAGCTGGAGCTCAGGGTAGTGTCAGACTTAAGTTCCTACTAAAGAGACATTCTTGCTGACCTATTTTTTTCACATAGCCAGCCTCTCCCCCTATAGCCTACACTTCCCTTAGTTTCAGCTATAGTTATATGGAAGTTTCTGGGAATCCAAGGGCAGTGAGTTTGGGGGTAGAGAAAGGATGTGAAGCTCTTGTCCTTTCTGACTCCATGTATTCCTGAAAATCCTGGTAGTACCCTGCTGCTATGCCTATTTCCCAGGATCCTGTGCTTTTTCTCCAGATTGTTTAGAGCTAAAATCTGGGTAGTGGCCTTCTGGGAAAAAAGACTTCCCAGAGACATTTTAATGGATTGATTTGGTTTTTCCCTTAGTTAGAGCATAGAAATTGTCACTAGAGGTCAGCCTTTTGTTTTTAATGGTTCACCTCCCCTCCCCTTCTTGGGGATATTTATTTATTTTGAGGTTTCCCACATATTTCATTCATTCTTTCATGAATTATTCAATAGGAACTGGTGCTGTAATTGTGAGAACAAGAGACATTGTCCTGTCTTCACAAAGCTTATAGTTTAGTTGGAAAGGCAGACAATTAAACAAACAATGTGATAAAGTGTGGTTTATTGTTATATCAACATGATTAAAGGAAGTTTTAAGTAGAACATGTATGTTTCTCTCATAATTTTACCATAGTAATAAAGCAACTGCTTTCACAATTTTCTATATTCTTTTCCAATATTTGTCCATATGCAAACATTTTTACATAATTGGGGTTGTTGTCTAGCTATAATTTCATGTTTTTTTCACTTCTAGATAATTTTTACATAGTTACATAGTCTTAATAATTATATTTTTATAGCTGTTATACCTGATTTTTTCAATTATATTTTTATGAGAGAACTCATGTTGAATTCCATTTTTCACTATTATTACATAGTAAAACCATGAGCATCCTCAATTTTCAGGAAAGGAACTAGTTGATCGAAGATTGTGATGCTGTATGTAGCTGTTGATAGACATTGCTATACTGCTTTCTATAAAAGGTTTTTCCAGTTTGAAGTTTTCAACCATTTTTACCTCACTTTTTAGCACACAGTATTAGCATCTTTTTAAGTGTTAATATATAGGTATAAAAGCTGTATTTGACTATTTTAATATATATTTCTATGAGTACAGGTAAGATAGAATGTTTTCCCTACCATTTGTTTATAAATATGTTATGTGAAAAAATTGCCTTGTCTTTTGGCAATTTACTTGTTGATTTGCTTACTTGGTGGTTTGATGTCAGAGAATATAGCCCTAGACTAAAGGAGCTCTGGGACCTTATTACATTCAATCTATTATCTCTCCCAGAGGTTTGTTTTTTCATGTAAACTTTAAAAAAATTGAAGTATAAAAGTACACAAATATACAACATAACCAGCACCTGCTAAGCTTCTATGAATACGCCTTTCAGTCATTACTTCACTTCCCCCAACAGGTACCACTATTTTCACTTCTTTTATCACATTAATTTTGCCTGGGTTTTGATCTTTATTGCAATAGAATCATACAATATAAACTCTTTTGAATCTAGCTTCTTTTGTTTGACATTATGTTCATGAGATTTACCTGTTTTCTTGTATGGAGCATTAGTTCATTATTTTTATTGCTCATTTGTATTCCATTGTATGAATATATCACAATTTATCCATTCTGCTGTTAATAGATACTTAAGTCATTCCCAGTTTGGGGCTGTTATGAATAATGCTGCTATGGAAAGTTCTTATACATGTCTTTTGGTGAATATAAGCTCTTGTTTCCTACCCAAGAGTGGAATTTGCCAGGTTATGGCATATATTGAGATTTAGTAGATACTACCAAACAACTTTATGGAGCTTTACAGAGCTTATCAGTTTATACCCCCAACTAACAGGCTGCTATAACAAATACCATAGACTGGGTAGCTTAAACAACAGAAATTTATTTCTCACAGTTCTGGAGCTTGGAAGTCCAAGATCAGGGTGCCAGCAGGATCAAGTTCTGGTGAAAGCCCTCTTCCTGGCTTGTAGATGCTGCTTTCTTGCTGTATCCTCTGTGGAAAGAGAGAGCCCTAGTCTCTTCAGCCCCTTATAAGGACATCAATCCTATCACGGGGGGGGGGGGGGGGGGGGGGCTCTACCCTTGTGACCTCATCTAAACCTAATTACCTCCCAAAGCTCCAGCTTCTAAATAGCATCACATTGGAGATTACAGCTTCAACATATGGATTGGGGGGGGGGGGCACATAAATATTCAGTCCACAATGAGTTGTATAATAACTCAAAATATCAAAGGCTTTTATGTTATAAGAAACTTGAACAGGGGAGAAAGGGACTACTGGTAATCGAATGCCTGCCATATACTATGTACTTAGTATTTTTACTTACATTGTCTCATTTAATCAAGATAATACTCTGAGATCAGTGTTATTGCATTGATTTTTATAGGCCAGAAAACTGAGGCTCACAAGTTAGTTAGGTGGCTTGTAATTGCCATCCAGAATCTAACCTAGATCTGCTTGAATCCAAACCAGGCACATCACATGGAAACTGCAGTTTTTCAATGAGGTGTTTTTTCTTTCCCTCCCTCCCTCCCTCCCTCCCTCCCTCCCTCCCTCCCTCCCTCCCTCCCTCCCTCCCTCCCTCCCTCCCTCCCTCCCTTTGATATATAGGAGCTCTTCTTGCTGACTCTGAAAGCCTATCATATAGGTAGCCCCTTCTGAGACCTAGTATTTTACTAGCTTTGCAAAGAACAGACTCCCAACCAGGCACCTCCCCCTACCTTGTGTCTTCTCTGTCTCCCCACTGAACCTCTTGGCAGCTGGTGATTAAGACTGTCTCAAGGTAGATATTATACTGACACATCCCCTTGCTCCAGCTGGCAGGCTGACGGAAGATGCACCCATAGAATTTTTAAGGCTAGCCTAGCCTCTTAATTTTCTGTCATCAGTTTTCTTATAGCTTCACCACCCCCCCCCCCCCCCAAGAATAGGAAGGCGGGAGATCTAGGTCCTAGCTCTAATACTAAATTGTTGTATACTCTTGAAAACCACATGTTTTTTCTCTTGATTGAGATTTTCTAATTTATAAAAAGGGGAGTTAAATTGGGTCTAGTGGTTCCGTGGGCCATCCTCAGGGCCAACTGTGGGAAGATTCAAGTCATAGATACTTTGGATCCTCTGTATATTATGACAACCAGAACAACTCTGATTTTATTTGTTGTATACCTATTGAGCTTCTTTCTGAGATTTTAATTAAAGCAAAGGATTATATGACAAATATATACTTGAAATCCACTAGAGTAGACAATCTGTAGTAATTGAAAGTATCACTTTGTGAAAACTGAAAACTTTGTGAAATATTATGAGTGGCAAAACTAAATGAGCAAAATTTTCATCCTTAACATTAAAAAAAATACATAAAAGGCCTTCATGCTATCTATTCTTTGACCACCATGAGGGACCAGATGGAGCATAATTAATTTTGCCTATAATTAATTTAGTGGGCTGGGAAGGGTCAGAGGAGACATCTGAGCTGGACTTCAAGGGTAGAAAGAAGTTAACTAAGTGGATTAGAAGATTAGAGGGAATAAGGCATTTCAAATAGAGGAATGAAGCAAGAAGGCGTAAAAGATATTGCTATTTTGGAAATACTGTGTCCTTGGTGCAGATATTTTGAGTGATGAAGAGGGGAATGAGAGATGCTAGGAGATGAGGTTGGGAGGGTCACTGGGCTACTTAGTAAAGAGACTTGAATGTTATAGTGATGAGGACTAGTGAGAAATTGGAAATATCATTTGAATTAGCACTGCTTAATAAATGTTGTGTTCCTCTAGACTCAGGACCCCCGATCCACATAGCAGTGTTTGGATGCTAGTTCTTGGCAATTGTTTTTGATTAGGGAGAGCCTTGGTTACCTGGGGTCTACATTAATTTCTTCTTAATTGGCTCAGTTTTGTGTATATGTGTAAATGTTTGTGTAAAACAAAAGGGAAGGGGAGTGGGGGAGGCTCTGCTGATAGGCAGCACATTTCCACATTGTAATAGACTCAGTGGTGTCCTTACCATTTAAACTCATCATCAGTGGTGGATGTGGCGCGATGGTAATTTTACCTCCTGTGTAAAGAATTAGAGTCAGCCTTGTGGCTCAGGCTTCCCAGCTCTTCTCCATAACAGATCACCTCATTCTTTCCTGGAAACATATGTTTATTTGTGATGAATTCCATTTGCGGTAATTGGAGCAGCGTGCCTTTCCATCCTCCTGTCAAACACCATCTCCCTGCCTAGAGGCTCAGAGCCTGAATAATGAGCCTGTGAATTGCAGTAGGTTGGGACTCAGGTTCCCAATTAAAATGGATGTTTTACTCATTTGCGCTCTTTTTATCATTTGTACCTTTGAGATGTCCCTAGATGTCATGAATCCTGTCCTGGTTGAGGACAGGTTTCAGATTGGGGCACAGTACCTGCCCAGTTGGGGACAATATCAACTTCATCCATTTTACAACACAGTAAGAAGGAATGAACTGACATTGATAAAAAAAAGTTACTTTGACCAGGCACTTTACGTACATTATCTCATTGAGTTCTTACCCTTCCAAAGAGATGTTATTGTCATTTTACATATGAGCAGATGGTTAAGTAACTTCCCCAAAGTTACTTATAGCTAAAAAGTGAAAATGAGGATTTGAATTTTTGTGTCATGTTTCTCCCCCTTCATGACTGACAGCAGAATAATTGTGCTATTTGAGTCACAGCAATTTTGTAGCTCAGTGGAAAAATGTTTAGGGAGAGGACTTTAGGCAGCAAGGTCAGAAAAGAGGTTTTGGAGAATCAACACTTGATCAGAAGAGTAACCATAAAGTATGCAGAGTAGAGTTGTAAGTAATTCTAGTACTTACCTTACTTTGGGAATGAAAGATTATGCTGTAGCGAGTGGCGAATTGAGATAATTTCCAGATGTGAGGCAGAGTAGGGAGTGAGACTGATATAAAGTGTAGCCTGGGCTTTTTTTTTTTTAAAGGAGATATAATTTGCATACCATAAAAGTACCTTTTTAAAGTGAACTTTTCATTGGTGTTTGTATATCACAAGATTGTGTAACTGTCACCACTAGCTATCTAATTCCAGAACATCTTCATTACTCCAGAAATAAATCCCATACCCATTAGCTGTCATTCTTCATGCCCCCTTTCTTCAGACCCTGGTAACCACTTATCTGCTTTTTGTTTGTGAATTTGCCTGTTGTAGACATTTCATGTAAATGAAATTATACAACATGTGACCTTTTCCTCTTCTATGTCCGCCTTTTTTCACTTAGCATAATATTTTCAAGGTTTATCTACATTGTAGAATATATTAATACTTAGTTCCTTTCTATGAAATTTTATTCCTTTTTATACAATATTCCACTGTATGGATATACCTTTTATTTATCCATTCACCAGTTGATAGACATTTGGGTTGTTTCCACTTCTGTGATATTATGAATAATGCTGCTATAAACATTTGTGTACAAGTTGTTATGTGAACATGTGTTTTCAGTTCTCTTAGGTATATACCCAGGAGTGGAATTGCTGGGTTCTATAGTAATTTTATGTTTAACTTTTTTGAGGAACTGCCAAACCATTTTCTAGCATGGCTGCACCATTTTAAATTCCCACCAAGAACGAAAGATGGTTCTATTTTATTCACATCCTCAACAACACTTGTTATTGTCCTTTTTAAAAAAAAGTATAGCCATCATAGTGTGTGTGAAGTAGTATCTCATTATGGTTTTGATTTGCATTTTCCTACTGATTAATGATGCTGAGCATCTTTTCATGGGCTTATTGACTATTTACATATCTTCTTTGGAGAAATGTGTATTTAAATCCTTTCCCATTTTTGAATTGGGTTGGTTAAATTGGGTCTTTTTGTTGTTGAGTTGCAAATATTTTCTTCCTTTCAGTGAACCATCTTTTCACTTTTTTACCTTGTAAAATATCAAATTTATTTCAACATCTACTTTAATTTTTAAATTAAAACTGTTGGACAATTTCTGTAATTTAAAATTCATCATCAGAGATGAAGAAAATGTTAATAAGCTATTAAATACTGACAGTGAGTAAAATTATCAGACCATGCATGTATAAAAGCCATGTTTAACAGTAAAAAGTTCCAGTTATACTACTTAACTGAAGGAAATATCCTTTAGCTTTTTATTTCTAATTATAAGACATTCTCATTTTGATATAACTTACCCTTTTCACACAATTACTACTATGTCAGACAAAGTTTTCCCAAATGTTAAGCTTTTCTTTACCATTGACAAAATATAACTTACTCTTTAAGAGTTCCTTAAAAGAAATTTAAAATTTTAATTTTCACCATGAACTTGTTTGATCAAAAAGTATAGGACATCACTACCGCATGAGTTAAAACAAAGAATGGAATAAAAATAAAAGTAGTAACTATATAATCAACAAATTATTAGATAAGACATTTAAAAAAAAATATGTTTAAAAAAAAAGAAAAAAGAAAAAATAATATGTTTTTATTTTAGAGAGAGGGAGGAAGAGAGAGGGATAGAGAGACAGAAACATCAGTGAGAGAGAAATATCTATCGGCTGCCTCCTGCGTGCCTCTTACTGGGGATCAAGCCTACAACCCAGGCATGTCCCCTCACCGGGAATCAAACTGGTGACTTCTTGGTTCATGGGTCTACACTCAACCACTGAGCAACACTGGCCAGGCCAGATAAGACATTTTAACTCCTTCACATTTCTACTTAGCACAAGTAAGAATAAACTGGTTCCAAAGTACCAGTTTGGCATTTTTACTGCAAGCTTTAAATCATAGCGTTAGTTTATTTATACATGCCCTTTGATTTCTCGGTTACTGAGTGTTCTTATGATGAAAGGGTGTTGGATTTTGTCAAACACTTTTTCTGTCTATTGAGATGATCATGTGGTTTTTGTATTTTAATCTATTAATATGGTATATTACATTGACTGATTTTCATATGTTGAACCAACTTTCTATTCCTGGGATAAATCTCATTCATGATATATAATACTTTTTATGTATTGCTAGATTTGGTTTGATAGCATTTGGTTTATAGCTGGGGCTTTTTGCAAAGTGTGTCTGGTAGATCTTCTGACATTATGCAGAGAGAGTTGGAAGGTGCCTCATATTATTTCACCAACTGCTCTGTGCTACTACCATGCTAAAGGCCTTTACACACGTTATATTATTTAAACTTCTACCTTTGTGCTAGGTGAAGGTCACTTAATCTTCTACTGTATACTAGGTAGTGGTAGCCCTATATTGCAGATGAGAAAACGAAGAGGCAAAGTTTTTCGTTTTTTTGGTTGTTCAGCTGCAGGTCATATAAAAGTGTAGCACATATAGTTGCATATAGTACATAATACTTGATAATGATAATGAAATGATTTCATGGGGATTCAGCTTCCTAAAGATGATTGGAATTTGATGAGAGAAGGACTGGTGAGTGTGTAGTTGCAGACAGAAAAGGCAGTGAAAGTAGACTTTGGAGTGGAAAAGTAGGAGGTCTTTGGATTAGCAAATTAATCTAGTGCTGCTGAATAGGAGAGATGAATGGTAACAAAATTCTGCATAGTGATTACAGTTATGCACCATTTAAAAGCAGGACTGTGTTCTGAGAGATGCATTGTTGAGCAATTTTGTTGTGTGAACATCATAGAGTGTACTTACATAAACCTAGATGGTATAGCCTACTACACACCTAGGCTAGATGGTATTGCCCATTGCTCCTAGGCTACAATGAGATTAAATCAAGCACAGGAGCAAATGATGCAATTAAGAGAAGTGGTAAGCATGAGATGCACGAGGCTGCCAGGGTGGAACTCGACGACATACTTTTTTTACAGGAAACCTTTTTTTATAACTAAGAAAGAGTACAGAGTACACTCTAAAGTAATAATAAAAAGTATAGTATAGTAAATACACAAACCAGTACCATAGTCGTTTATTGTCATTATCAAGGATTAAAGACTGTACATAATTGTATGTGCTATACTTTTATGACTGGCAGTGCGTTAGGTTTGTTTACACCAGTGTCATCATAAACGCGTGAGTAATGCATTGTGCTATGATGTTATCACAGCTACTAGGTGATAGGCATTTATCAGCTCCATTATAATCTTATAGGACCACCGTTGTAGTTGTGGTCCATCATTGGCATTTTGTGGTTCATGACTACTTCTGATGGACGCCAAGGTGAGGCGGGAGGGTGTGGTAGAGAGCTTTAATGGTAAGTTATTACCAATGTAAGTTCTATTTCCTAAAGTGAGTGGTAGGTCCATGAGTGTTTTCTTTTTATTATTAAGTTTTACAGTTTTTGCATACATCACATTTTTAAATATAGTCAGTATTTCATTCAAAAAAGGAGGGAATGAAAGAAAGATATAGGAATAAAGGAAGAGAATCAAGTGTCAGCAAGGAACTAATGTGGTAACAATGGAAAAGCCAGGCAACCTTTGCTCAATGTATGTTGTATTATAGTCATCTTGCCTATTTGTAGTTATTAGGGGGAATATGTGCTTCTCTATTCTGTTCTATAACCTATAGTTGACAGGTGATTTCCTAGAGCTGGGCTTTGGGAAGAGGAAAAAAGATGAAGCTTGGAAACAGATTTTGTTTTACTTCTTAGAGGAGAAAGTACTGGGTGTGAGAGTGGAAGCTCATGTGTCCAGGCATCAAACTTGGCAGACAACTCCCTCAGAGCAGATGGAGTGAGGATTTCATTGCCTGACAGACTGACTCAGACCTGCCTCCCTGCAGCCAGACACTACTGGGTATGGCATGAATCTCTGTCAAAAGCTGCAGGATCATGTTATTCCTCCTTCCACTCTAGCAGTGGCAAACGCTAGCCTTCCCATATGAAGAACTTCCCAGGACTCTGGCCAACCAAGTGTTCCTGCAAGGAGCTGATATATATGACTTCAGTTGTTTTCAGGGACGGTGGCTTTGGTGAAATGAGCATTTCTTAGGCTGACGTGTTTAAGCAGAAGTGTGTTTGCCAGTGGATGACTTCCCCAATCCATGTTGAGGACTTTTACATTGGATTAGAATGCTTTCACGTTTATTATCTTACTTAATTCTCCCCTCAATCTTGTGATTTTCCCATGTCTGCCTCCTTTTCTGCCCTGAGATTATGAGAAATGTGAAATAGAAGCTTCTATGCAGTCCAGTGATTGGTTTAGCGAGGTTAGCACAGGAAAAAACCCTGGGAAAGACTCAGAATTATTGCCTGAGAAGTAAGTGGCTTTCCAGAAATTACAGATCTTGCTGCCAGTCACGATTTTAACAACCAGTGAAGGAGAACATGTTCTGGATTAGGGCCACAGCCTTTTAGTTGGTGTCCTTGCCTCTAGTCTTTCTCCTGCCAATTTAGACTGTAAATGCTGCCAGGAGTTTTTCTTCTAAAACCCTGCTTTCATCATGGCAATCTCAATTCAGGTACCCCCAGTAGCTGATGCTCTGCCTCAAGTCTAGGCATACTGTCTTGCTTTGAAATTTGTTATATTTGGCCTTAATGTTTTATCTTCCTCCCCAGCATTTATTCTGTTCTTCCCTAGCTAAACCTACCTGTCTTACAAGACTTAGCTCAATTTCTTCCTCCTTTAAGCTATCATTGATCATTGTCTTCTCTGTTCTATCAAACATATATAGTAATTTCCAAATAATTTAGTAGTAAATTGTTTTATAATCTTTATTTGTATATTAGTGTTGGACTTTGAAGTTATGGACCATGTTTTTTTTTCTTATCTCCCCATTATATTTAAGATGGCACCTGGCACATGTCAGTACATTTTGTTAAATAATTAAACATTGAAAGTTTTGTAACTAATACCTAGCATCTGTATTCTATTTTAGAGTTCACAAAATGCTTTCACATTTATTATCTTACTTAATTCTCCCCTCAATTTTGTGATATTCCCATGTCTGCCTCCAAATTGCAAACTCCTCTAAAGCAAGGATTTTTCTTGCTCATTCTTATACCCACAATGCCTAGCTTATTTGCTTCACATTCATTAAATATTGGTTAAATTAAAATGTGTTTTGTTCTTTTCCTAGGCTGTTTGTATTTCTTTAGGAAAACTTGTAGCCTGATAGGCCTCCCAAATTCAATTGAATTTGGTGGTAGACTTTTAAAAGATATTAACAAGAAGTAGGGTAGAGATCTGGGCTGTGAACCTTTGATTCTCCTAGTATTCAATCTTATAGATTAACCCCCTACTTTATATAGCTGGTCCTGCCAGATATAGATGGGAGGCAGAGCATAAGGCCAAGATCATCTTGAAAAGTGGTGCTGAAACTCTCCACATGGAGCAGAATTATTTCCTGGAAAGTCTTGTGAAGCCACCTTTTCATGAGAATAGCTTTTAGGAGGCAAAGCAAAATATTTTAAACTTCAGATAATTCAAGGTTTAGAGCTGATTGAGATAATCTTTTATAGTTTCTTCCTCTAGGAAGAATAGTATAGTATGATAGCATAGTATAATAGAAAGAACACTGAATTGAAAGTCACAATGCAAGTTCTGGTCCCAGATATGACTTTAATTAGTTATATGATTATAGCAGATTTTTGTTGTTTTGCCCCCCCCAAAGTCCATTCCCTCCCCCTTTTTAATCCTCACTGGAGGACATATTTATTGATTTTTAGAGAGAGGGAGAGGCAGAGAGAGAGGGAGACATCAATGTGAGAGAAACATCAATTGGTTGCCTCCTGTACATACCCCAATCGGGGATTGAACCTGCAACCTAGGTGTATGCTCCCTGGCTGGGAATCAAACCCACGACCTTTTGGTGTACAGGACGAAGCTCCAACCAACTGAGCCACACTGGCCAGGGCCATTTCCCCTTCTTTTTATTCCAGTGCCCAGATTTTCCTCTGGGGAGCCATCTTCTCCCCAGAACTCAGGCCTTGTGCTTTGGACAGAGCCCACCTCATCCCTGACTTCAAGAATGGGCATGTGATTCATGACTACTAATTAGAGTAGTATTATATTCTTCTGATCATGGAGATTGAGTTAGGAATGGACACCAATCTCAGTTTGGATGCATGACTCTGACTTTTGACCAGTTTTTAAGAGAAGATATGTATTCTTTTTATACTTGACATGAACCTAGGAGGATGTAAGATTGGGGTCCTCAGGAGAAGTTCTTCTTAGGAATGAAGCTAAAACAGAGATGAAGAGGAACCAGGTTCTTTGAACTCCTAAAATCTATTGAGCTCAAAACCAGGACTTTTTAAATATGTGAATTAGTAAATTATATTTTTGCCTAGTTTATACTTGCAAGTGTAACACTTCTTACAGAAAAAGTGATTCTACACAAGCTTTTCTGAGCCTTTATTTTAATATATTCGAAATGAGTACACTGGGCTCAGTAAGAGATAGATTTACTTTTATCTTTGTACCTATTTGAAATTAACTGGATTTTAAAAAATCAGAATAGTCCAGATTGGTGGCCTAGATGTTCTTAGCGCTAAATTGTCATTATGTTTTCCTATAGTTAAACCTGACCACTGATGTTTCAGTGGATTTATAAAATCATATCACTGCCACTTACCACCTCTAAACTTGACCAAATCTTTTAGCCTTTGAGTTATAGTTTCCTCTCTTAGTATGCTGATGCTGATAACCCTCATGCTCAACTCACAAAGTCATATGGTGGAATGAAATCAGAGGGTCAGAAGAGAAGTAAGTATAATTTGAACCTTAAAGGGTAGGTAGGATTCAGATGAGGACAGGTAAAGGCATGAAAATGAACAGCATGAGCAAAAGCAAAAAAGAATGGGAATTCTTCAAGTCAAATTTGCTCAGACTCCTGGTGGAATATATATTTGTCTTTCTCACTGCCTCAGTAATTAGGATATTGAAAGACTTGAAATAAGATCCTATGGAAAAGGAAAGGGTTCCAGAAATGTGACAGAAAATTTAGTAACTGTCTAAAATTATTTTTCTCTGTGGTCAAAATAATTCTGTGCAACTGTTTTTCATTCCGTTAGAGAAAATAACTGGGGGAAATAGGTATAAGATGTTTGGAATCTGATGAAGACATTTGGTTAAGCATTAGAACCCATCAAAAATAAGAGCCCTCTTTTATCTTGGATCATGATCATCTAGTTTTATAGAAGTATGTCAAGCGACTGAGATTTCTTTTTCTTTTTTTTTCCAACACGAGGCTTTTATTGCATCTTTAAAATATCGCAAATAAGTGTGACAAATCATTCGGCATCTTGGTATTTCTATAGCTGGACAACTTAGACCTTATTCATCAGCCTACTGAACGATTCCTTTTTCAGGAACATAAATACCATCCACAATTTTCTGATATTCTTGTTTCTAACTTTTGTGGCTTGCTAAATCAAAGCAGCTGAATTTGATACAAGTTTAATGTTGTTTCCTTCAAGAATTCTGCCCGGCTGGGCATGGCTCAGCAGTTGAGCATCGACCTAGGATCCAGGAGATTGCAGTTCAATTCCTAGTCAGGGCACATACCCTGGTTGTGGGCTCTGTCCTCAGTTGGGGGCGTGCAGGAGGCAGCCGATCAATGATGACTCTCTCATCATTGATGTTTCTATCTCTCTCTCTCCCTTCCTCTCTCTGAAATCAATAGAGATAATATTAAAAAAAGAAAAAAAAAAGAAAAAGGAATCAACTTCTTCTTTCTGGGCTTGAGATGCCAAACAAGCAACTCCTGGCCTGATCTGAACTCTGCGGATGTATTTTTCACCCAAGAAATTTCTGATTTCAACAAGAGAACCATTCTCCTGAATAACAATGTTGATGGGAAATGAATGTACACAGACCTCATCTTGTAATGGAAGCCCAGTGTAACACCCTCAATCATGTTCTGTACGTGACTGCAGATAGTGTGAACCATGGCCAGTTCCTTTCTATTTCCCCATCATTTGTCAACCTGGAGCCTCTTCTTTTTCTTTCCAAGGAGACTGAGTTCTACATTGATGTGGTTGAAGTCCCTCCACAGGATGCCTCTGGGGCCCTTCACAATAACTGTATCCCTTCAGAGTGAAGTCCACGTTTTCTGGGATGTAGACATTCTGATTGCTGAGAATGGTCTTCACCCTCACAGTAGATGCGGCGAAGAGAAAGCATCTTTCGTCATTACATTCTTGTAGCCGTAAGGCTCCACTGAGATTTCTAGATGAGAAACTGGTATCCCTTTTAACTATAAGTCTACCCAGTTGTAGTTTTTGTGAATTTTAGCATATTCCTGCTATTGAGGAATAAGAACAATACCTATAATACAGATATTCTATATTTTATTGTGCTCTATGACATTGGATATATAGAATTGATAAGACTTTAGAGCTGAAAAAGATAATAATATGGCAAATATTTATTGAGTACTAGTTGTATGCTGTTTTTCACAGTAAAGGAAACTATCAACAAAATGAAAAAAGGAGAACATATTTATCAATGATACATATGATAAGGGGTTAATATCCAAAATTTATAAAGAACCCATACAGCTCAACACCAAAAAACAAACAATCCAATTAAAAAATGGACAAAGGACCTAAACAGACACTTCTCCAGAGAGGACATGCAGATGGCCAATAGAAATATGGGAAGATGGTCAACTTCACTAATCATCAGAGAAAAGCAAATTAAAATCACAATGAGATATCACTTTATACTAGTCAGAATGGTTATCATCAATAAATCAACAAATAGCAAGTGCTGGCAAGGATATGGAGAAAAGGGAACCCTCGTGCACTGTTGGTGGGAATGCAAATTGGTTTAGCCACTGTGGAAAACAGTACAGAGGGCCCTCAAAAAATTAAAAATAGAACTGCTTGATGACCCAGTGATTCCACTTTTAGGTATATATCCAAAGAAACCCAAAACACTAATTAAAAAAGAATATACAGGGGTACCTTGGTGTTTGAACATCTCCGTTGACGAACATTTCTGTTTATGAATGCCATAAACCCGGAAGTAAATGCTTCAGTTTTCCAACACACCTCGGAAGTCTAACATGCTACCCAGCTTCTGCTGAGTGCAAGATCCTGAGGCCTAGCTGTTGGCTGTTGATCCCTCTGTTTTTTAACGTTTCAGAACTCAAATGGCCTTCCAGAATGGATTACATTAGAAAACCGAGGTACTGCTGTATTCACCTTTGTGTTCTTTGCAGTGTTATTTACAATAGCTAACATATAGAAAGAACTCAAGTGCCCCATCAAGCGAAGAGTGGATGAAAAAGCTGTGATACATATATATATATATATATATATATATACATATATATATATATATGTATATATATATAATGGAATATTACTCAGCCATTAAAAAGAATGAAATTTTACCATTTGTGACAACATAAATGGACCTAGAGGGTATTATGCTAAGTGAAATAAGTCAGATAAAGACAAATACCGTATGTCGTGCGCTTATATGTGGAATCTAAAGAACAATATAAATGAATAAACAAAACAGAAACTAACTCATAGATTCAGAGAACAGACTGGAGGGCTGCCAGAAGAGAGGGGCATTGGGGGACTGGATGAAAATGGTGAAGGGATTGAGAAGTACAGATTGGTAGTTTTAAGATAGTGATGGGGGTATAATGTACAACATAGGAAATATAGTCAATAATACTATAATAAGTATGGTGCCAGGTGGGTACTGGAAATATGAGGGGGAACGCTTTTTAAAATGAAAATGATTGTCTAACCAATATGGTGTACACCGGAAACTAATACAAAATAATATTGAATTTAAACTGCAATGAAAAAAAAAGTCATGTCCCCTTTCAATTCAGTGTCATTCCGCTGTACCACCACCAGGGGGATGTACCTGTAGTGTAACAAAATCTGTGCTAAAAATGAATTTAAATGAAGTTTACTGCATTTAGTATTTTCGTTTTTTTTTTAACTTCAGTCACAACTCAGTGACTGAGATGTGATTTTAATAATTAGAAATGTCAGATTTTAAATATTTTAGTGATGCAATAAGAGTATATAAAAAAGTAAAATACATAAATTAATTTTTTCTTTGTTACAAATAGAATTTTGTTTGTAAAATGAATTATAATGAGATGCTAAGAGTGAGGAAAATATACTTTAGTTTTTTTCTGGGTTAAATAAGTAAATGGCTATACTGTTTTTCTATTTGAATAGATGTTTTTTGTCCTTGAAGGATTCCATTGCTTAGAGATCAGTACACTACTGCAACCACTAATTATAATTATTTGAGTAATGTTTTACATTATACAGAATACTTCCACTTAGGTTATTGCTCCAGACAGAATTAATCTTTCCATCTTTTATGTTCCCATAGTCCTCTGCACATAGTCCTGCACTGTATTGTAACTATTTTTTTATGTCGTTTACCTCCATAGTCCCTACCCCACTCCCAGAACAGTGTTCATAGTGATCTGATTGTGGGCCCTGTGGAGTTGCAATACTGCCATGTTGAGTGGTGGTGAGCTTAGGGTTGCCTCGCAGAGTCACGGGAGAGTACTGTGCAGAACTTGAATCTGCTGGAGTTAAGAAGAAAAAAGTTATAATCAGTTATACTTAGAAATAAAAGTGAAGCTTGAATTTACAGTAGAGTGTAGTGGGAAAAAAGCACAGACTTTGAAGTCAGAAGACCTGGATTTGAGTTCCCCCATTTATCAGATATTCATTCATTATCAAAGCACCCTGCACTTCTCCTTAATAGTATTTATTACAACTGTAATTAAATAATCATTTGTTTAATGATTATATTTTCCACTAGGATATAAGTTTAGTCAGGAAAGAGATGTCACTATTGTTCACAGTTATATTCTCTGCACCTAGCACAGCAACTGGCATAGTTTAGGTGCTCAATAAATGTTTGTTGAATAAATAAATGAATAAATATCTGGTAAATTGGGGGGTATTAAAATGGGCTTGACCAAATCTGAGTGGTTGGAAAAGGTTTCACTGAGGGTATTACATTTAAATTGAGACCTGAGGATGAATAGGAGTTGGCAAGACAAATGAGGAGCACAACATTCCAGGAGAAAGAACATCTGTTTAGCTCCTGAAAGGGAAAGAGCATAGTTTGAAGAAATACAGCCCTATGTGACTGGAATGTAGAGAGGGGGAGAGTGGTTTGAAATGAGACTAAACAGAGGTTAGGTCATACACAGTCTTCTAGACTTTTCTAAGGATTTTGCACTTTATTCTAATAGAAATTGGAAGTTATAACAGTTTTGATAGAAGAGAGCCATGGTTAGATGCTTGTTTTGAAATCATTGCTGTGGCTGTAATCTAGTGGAGACTGGATTGGAAGAGGGGAAAAATGTTTACTGGGAAACCATTAAAAAGGCTATTGTGTATCTATGAGTCTGTTTCTATTTTCTTTGTTTATTTTGTTCAGTAGATTCCACATGTAAGTGAAATCATATGGTATTTTTCTTTCTCTGACTGGCTTGTTTCACTTAGCGTAGTACTTTCCGGGGGTGGGAGCAGTGGGGCTGGGTGCAAAAGGTGAAAGGATTAAGCAAAAAAAACACCCCCCCCCCCAAACTCATAGACACAGACAACCATATATGATTACAAGAGGGAAAGGGAGGTGGGGGAGGTAAAAGAATGTAAAAAAGGGATAAATGGTTATGGAAAGAGACTTGACTTTGGATGGTGAACATACAATACAATATACAGATGATGTATTATAGCATTGTACATTTGAAACCTATATAATTTTATTAACCAATGCCATACCAATAAATACAATAAAAATTTTTTTAAAGGCTATTGTGGAAACTTAGGTAAGAGATGATGGTGGCTTAGACAAAAATAGTGGCAGTGGAGAGAGAGAGAGAGGTGGAATAATATAAGAAATACTTAACAGGTAAGATTATCAGGGCTTGATGATTGATTAGACGGGAGATGAAGGAAAGGGAGGTAGCAAAGTATGTCAACTAGGTTTCTGATTGGGTACCTGGGTAGACGGGGTCTGTTTACTGAGATGAGGAACACTAGAGGAGCCTGAAGGAACAGATTTTAGGAGATGAGAGTTATTTTAGACATGTTGTATTTGAAATACTTAGGAGACATCTATCTAAGTAGAGGATGACTATGGGCAGGTGGATATATGGGTTTGAACTTCAGGAAAGCGTATTGTATTTTATAACTGTTCCACAAGAAGACAGAAATAACTACCTTATTATTTTTTTTATGATGGTATGGTATTTCATTATATATACTAAGGTACCAATTATGTGCCACAATTAAGGAAATGGTAAATAATATGGAGAGGGGAGAATAACTGATAATGTGACTTTCCTTTAAGAGAAAGAGGAAATGAGGTCCAGCTCACAGGTTGTTTTTGTCTTAAATAAGAGGAGGTTCACCTGATTTATTATTTTAACAGAAGGGATGGAGGAGAATATGGGTGAAGATACAGGAAGTTGTGTATATTAGATGGTGGCAAGTTGAGGATGTATCTCTCTGGTGGATTCTATTTTCTTTGTTAAGTAGGAGGTTAGGTCATCTACTGAGAATGAAGAAGGAAGGGGGGAGGAAAGGGTGCTCTTTGAGGAGAATGAATAAGATTTGAAATGATCATTGTCTTTTGACCAAAAAAACGATTTATTGACCATTGAAGGCCTTGTTGAGGTGCCAATCTTTCTTTTGTTTCTATTGTTTTTATTGGGTGTGTGTTTTTTGGTGTGTTTTTTTGTTTGTTTTTTACTGGTTTTCCTTAGCAAAGGTGGATAATTGAGCTTATCAAAGGTTTTTGAGGTTTTATGAAGTGGAGAGGATGAAAGGGAAAGGACAGTTATGGAAATACTAGGTCATGGAATCCAAGTTGAATAGAGAGACAAAAGGAGATAGGATGAGAGTGATGGACAGGGACAGTGGTTCTCAAGCTTGAGTGTTCATCAGAATCATTTGCATGATTTGTTAAGACATTGCTTTTGTTTGTAAAATGAGTGGGAAAGTTCTGATGCCTTTCTCATTTGGTCATTGTAGGTATTAATGAGGCAGTATGTGAATGTTCTCTGTAATTTGAAGAGAGCTACTAACATGCTTTTTGCTCTAAACTGCTCAGATTTAAAGATGATTCAATAAGTTAGCAAATAACTCTGGTGTGAGAGTGTTTTAATTTCCTTGGTACTTGATTGTGAAACCTTCTATTGGGTATATACTTTGTGTAGTCTAACCTTTTGCTACTGTCCTAAAGGCAAAATGCCCATTATTTGTCTGTAGTGGACTGAGCATTTTCTGTGAGCCCCCCCCCCAAGTGAAAGATTTAGCCTCATTATGCCTTTTTAAAATGGGGCAATTAATGTTTGCTGTGTTTTACTTTCCTAAGGGGATAGTATCAGATTTCATTATTTTTAAAATATTTTTTTAATTTTTCAGTTACAGTTGACATACAATATTATATTAGTTTCAGATGTACAACCCAGTGATTAAACTTTTATACAACTTACAAAGTGATCACCCTGATAAATCTAGTACTACCCATCTGACACCATACATAGTTATTACAATGTTATTTACTATTCCCTGTGCTGTACTTTACATCCCCATGACTCTTCTGTAACTACCAAGTTATACTTCTTTTTTTAAAAAATTGATTTTGGAGAGAGAGGAAGGGAGAGGGATAGAGAGATAGAAACATCAATAAGAATGAAACATCTATTGGCTACCTCCTGCACGCCCCTGCTGGGGATCAAGCCTACAATCTGGGCATGTACTCTGACCAGGAATCAATCTGGTGATCTCTTTGTTCATCGGCCAATGACACTCAACCACTGAGCAACACTGGCTGGGCCCAAATTGTACTTTTTAATCCCTTCACCTTTTTTACCCATCTCCTCAACTGCCCTTCCATCTGGCAACTGTCAAAATGTTCTCTGTATCTATGAGTCTGTTTCTGTTTTCATTGTTTGTTTATTTGTTTTTTAGATTCCACATATAAGTGAAATCATATGGCATTTGTCTTTCTCTGTTTGACTTATTTCATTCAGCACAATGCCCTCTAGGTATTGTTGCTGGTGGCAAGATTTTGTTCTTTTTTATGACTGAGTCATAGTCCATTGTAGACATGTACCACTTTTTTATCCATTCACCTACTGAGGAACCTTTAGGTTGCTTCCATATCTTGGCTATTGTAAATAATGCTGTAATGAGCATAAAGATGCATATGTCTTTTTGATTTACTGTTTTGGGTTTCTTCAGATAAATACCCAGAAGTGGAATTTCTGGGTCCTTCTTTGTCTCTTGCTATAGCCTTTGTTTTAGCCTATTTTGTCTGGTATAAGTGTTGCTACCCCAGCTTTTTTCCCTTCACTTTTATTTTTATGAAATATCTTTTTCTATCCCTTTACTTTCAGCCTGTGTGTGCCTTTCAATTTGAAGTGAGTCTCTTTTAGACAGCATGTGTAAGGGTCTTGTTTGTTATTCATTCAGCTATTGTATGTCTTTTGATTGAAGCATTTAATCCATTTGCATTTAAAGTAATTGTTGATATATATGTATTTATTGCCATTTCATTCATACTTTTAATATTTTTTTTCCTTCTTAAAGAAGGCCATTTAACATTTCATGTAATACTGGTCTGGTGGTGATGAACTTCTTTAGCTTTTTCTTGTCTGGGAAGCTCTTTATTTCTTCTTCAATTCTAAATTATAGCTTTGCTGGGTAGGGCAATCTTGGTTATAAGTCCTTGCTTTTCATCCCTTTGAATATTTCTTGCCAGTCCCTTCTGTTGAGAAACTTTGCAGGTCAGAAGGGACTGGCAAGAAATATTCAAAATGATGAAAATCAGCTGACAGTCTTATGTGAGCTCCCTTGTAGGTAACTAATTGCTTTTCTCTTGCTGCTTTTAAGATTCTTTGTCTTTAATTATGATGTGTCTTGGTGAGGGGCTTGCATGTCTATATCCTTCACCAGATTACAGAAGTTTTTTGTCATTTTTTTCAAATATGTTTTTAGTTCCTTGCTCTCTCTCTTCTCCTTCCAGTACCTCCGTGATGTGAATGTTGGTTCGTTTGAAGTTGTCCCACAGGCTCCTTAAACTGTCCTCATGTTTTTGGATTCTTTTTTCTTTTAGTTTTTCTAATTGGGTGTTTTCTGCTTTCTTATGTTCCAAATTGCTGATTTGATCTTCTGCTTCATCCATTCTATTCTACTGTTAATTCCCTGTAATGTGTTTTTATTTTATTTTATTTTATTTTATTTTATTTTATTTTATTTTATTTTATTTTATTTTATTTTATTTTATTTTAATTTTATATCCTCACCCAAGGATATATTTTCATTGATTTGAAAGGGAGAGGAAAGGAGAGGGGGAGGAGAAGAGAGAAGGGGAGGGAGAGAAAGAGAGAGAGAGAAAGAGAGAGATTGGTTGCCTCCCATACACATCCTGACCAGGGACTGAACCCACAACCTGGGTATGTGCCCCAATGGGGAATTGAACCCACCACCTTCTGGTGCACAGGGTGATGCTCCAACCAACTGAGCCACACTGGCCAGGGCCGGTAATGTCTTCTTCATTTCAATTATTGTATTCTTCATTTCTGACTGGTTCTTTTTTGTGTTTTCTATCTCTTTATTGAAGCTCTCATTAAGTTTATCTACTCTTCCCCTCTAAGTTCATTGAGCATCCTTATAACCAGTGTTTTGAATTCTGCATCTGGTAGATTACTTATCTCCATTTTTTTAGTTCATTTTCTGGAGTTTTGTTCTGTCTTTTCATTTGGGACATGTTTCTTTGTCTCCTCATTTGGACAGCCTCCTTGTGTTTGTTTCTATGTATTAGGTATGTCTCCCCATCTTGGTAGAGTAGCCCTATGTAGTAAGGCCCAGTGGCACATGCTCCCCAGTCACCCAAGTTGGGTGTCTCCAGTGGGCCCCCTGTGTGGGCTGTGTGCACCGTCCTGTTATAGTTGAGCCTTGATTGTTGTTGGCACATTAATGGGAGGGATTTACCCCCAGGCTGATTGATTGTGAGGACTGTCTGGGACATGGTGGAGGATCTGTTGTGCAGGGGCTGACCCCACAGAGAAGGACTCTCTTTTAGTGGGGCTCTGGTGCTTGCTGAATCTGCCCCTTAAGCGTGTCACTCATGGAGGTGATTGGATGGTACTTCAGTGTGGTCTGAAGCCGTCCACTGTGTGTGCATACTCTGGAACCCCCTGAGAGGTGTAGGCCAAGGTTAGCTGCAGGCCTGTGCCCTGCCTGAGGTCACCTGACATGAGTTACAAAGTGATGTGCAGATGGCTGCTACTTGTGCTGGGCTTGGAGGTGCTTGGGAGAGGTCAAGCTGCAAACAGGCTGGCTGGCACTAGTACCAGGACTGGGGCCAATTAGCAAGAGGTATAGGGTATGCCCAGGCCAGATGCTGCTTGTTTAGGGTTTGTGAACCTTTGAGAGATTTTAGAAAAGTCCATAGCTGAGCCAAGACATGCTGTTTATATGGAAAAACCACTGGAAATGTCTTGAGTGAGCCCACAAGTTGGGTGGGTCAGGGTCTCAGGGAATCACCAGGGAAGGGTGAACAGTGTTGGCCTGGTTGATGGAGACTCAGATATGTTGCTCGCCTAGTGGCCTGGTATGGGGAGGGCCCCGAAAAAGAACAATGGTCTCTGCCAGCACTTCTCTCTGGGAGAATGCTTCCCCTCCAGCCCTTGCCTTGATGCCAGACAACTCAGTTCTTCCTTGTATGTCCCTGGTGCCTTTCAAGCTGCTGCCCCAGTGGTGGAGCTCAAAGGGAATGATTCTGAGTAAGTCCTTGGACATGGGCACTTTAAGAGAAATGCCTGGAACTCCAGAAGCCCTCTCTCTCACTCAGCCACAATCTCTGCTGGTTTTCACAGTCATAAGTTATTGGGGTGTTTTTTGTCAGCACTGGAACCATGGGCTGGGGTCCTGATATGGGGATAGGATCCCTCGCTTCTCAGGGAGGACCTCTGTATCTGAGATATCCTTCCCAATTTTTAACTGCCACATATGGGTGTGGGACTAGCCTGTTGGAGTTTCTACCTCTCCTACCAGTTTTAATGTGGCTGCTTCTTTTAACTTTTCTTTTTAATCCTCACCTGAGGATATTTTTTTCTATTGCTTTTTTTTTAGAGATAGTGGAAGAGAGAGGGAGGGGGGAGGGAGGGGAGACAGGGAGAAAGAGAGAGAAAGAGAGAGGTCAATGCGAGAGACATGTCATTTGGTTGCCTTCTGCACATGCCCTGACCAGGGGTTGGTATTGAACCTGCAACCCAGGTATGTGCCCTTGACCAGGAATTGAACTCATGACCCTTTGGTGCTTGAGCCAATGCTCTAACCATTGAGCAACACTGGCCAGGGCATGTGGCTTTTTCTTTATATCCTTAGTTACAGGACTTCTGTTCAGCTAGACTTCAGGCAATTCTGAATGATGGTTGTTCTGTAGTTTAGTTGTGTACTTTTGATGTTGTGGAAGGATGGAAGTACCTCATTTTTCTACTCTGCCATCTTGACTGGAAGCCCTATTATTTCTTTTAACTACAAAATTCTTTGAATTCTTTTAAGACTATTTTTCATATATAAAGTCTTCAATTTAGTTATATCATATTATAAAAATGATAACATTTATGGAGCACTAATTATGTGCAAGGCATTTTGTCAGTTACACAGTAAATAAAACAATATAAGGAGTGCTTACTTAGTGCGTTAATATAGTATTTCGTTTACTCCTCTCATCAGTCTTATGAGGGTATATACTGTATTTCTCACATTTTACAAATAAGTCAAATTAGGCTTAGGGAAGGTAAGTAATATGCCCAAGTCATGCAGCTAGTAAGTGATACCTGGAGTTCAAATGTGAGTTTGTCCAATTTTATACCCTTGTTCATAATCACTATACTGAAATTGCAGCAATAAACACAGTAGAGTCTACTTTTAGTCATAACATCAGGTGTTTATTAATTTTGCAGTCACATGCTGACCTAATCACTAGAAGCTTGTGTGTCAGTCTTTTGAATTCTGTATATGATAGGATTATCATGGTCTTAAGAGTTTGCTTAGGAGACATGGTGAAACTTGGAAGCACTTGAAGTTTAGAAATGCTTATGGTCCCATGTTTATTATTCATTCAACAAACAATTATTGAACACTTAGGGTATGTCAGGTCATTGTGCTAGGTGTGATGCAAGTAAGACAGTATGAATTCTTACTGGTTTAGTATAACTTTGGAAAATTTTACTTTGGAGCTCAAAAGATAAACAGAGGAATTGTGGAAAGAATATTAGATTGAAGATTGAGAGACCTAGGTTCTAGTCTGGTACCAGAGTGCTATAGATGGCTGGGGGCAGGAGGTTGTATAGGAAATGGTATAGTACTTCCTGTGAAGTGGCTAATACATGTAGAATGAAAACCATGGTTTGTATCATTTTGTTTTACAGTCCTGTGATGTTTTCTTTTAAGACATTCTCTTTTGTTCACCTGTATGTCCATTGAGCAGTGCATATATTTGCACCATACCTCTGCCTAGGTGGCTGACAAATTTGGAAACAGGCTTACTTCCATAGGAGTGGAAGGACATATACCAGGCAGAGATGGAATCAGTACCCTGGAGAGTTCCAAGCGGGTCCTTAACCTGCACAACACACAACAATTTTAGTGGTTCTTAGTCTGTTAATGATTATGATTCTCTGCAAGAACCTTTGATTAGCTCTACTAATTACTCCCTTCATTTAGTGTAGATTCCTTGACAGCGATAGCTCCAGTTTGGAATGAGTTCATAGATTTGTAGACCTTTGGGATTATCTCATCTAACTTCTTCATTTTAAAAGTAGAGAAAACAGAGACTCAGAAGGAGAATAGCAAAGGATAAGTGCCTTGTGAAAGGAAATACAGCAAGTCATTAGAAAAGTCTGGACAAGAATCCTGCTTTTGATTGTTTAAGTGTTTTGTCAATAAAAGTAACTCATATTCTGAGGATAAAATAAATAATAAATCCCACACACTATTTTTAGCAAAAAATTATAGCTTTCTAGATGAACAGAAATTTAATATGACCTCATAGGACTGCGTCAAGGGGATCTATAGTGTCAATTTCTTTAGGTTCTCTTGATGGCTTTCAGTAGGGGGTATTGTGCTAAGAGGTGAGTTGCTACATTGTTCTGCACCTCTAGCAGGGGCACAGGGACTGATAATTTCTCCTCTAGAGCTACTGTTAGTCTTCTAGTTTGGGGTAGTGGTGGTCTGTTCTTCAAATTGCTGCTGCTCCAATAAGTTTTCTTAATATAAATGACTCCCCAAATGTCGCTACTGCAAGGCCTTAGAGATCCTATGGTCAACCTCCATCATTTTATGGAGCACTTTTAGTTCCCAGCTGCTCCTCCAACATTAAGTAGACCTTGAGGCTCTGAAACTGAACAGTCAGACTGTTACTGCATCACCCCATTTGGAAATGGCTTACCAAAGATCTTCTCTGGATCAGAGGGAATATTCCTTAAAAGGGTCAGTTGCAAAGAATATCCTTTGAAGCACACTGTACAACAACATCTGCTTTGAGGCTTGTGTGTGTCTGAGGCATTAGGATGCCATCTCTTCAGCCAAAAACTCAGATATTCATTCAGTTCCCCAAGAAGGGGGGCCAGATATCTTATTAAACCCACCATATATTTTCCATGTGGGGTGCTGCTTCTGAGTTGTCTCCTCTTTCATTCTGTTTGTTTATGTTATACTTTTAAAAAATTTATTTTATTTACTTATTATTAGAGAAAGAGGAAGGCGGGAGAGAGACAGAGAGAGACAGAGAGAGACAGAGAGAAACATCAACCCACTGTTCTACCCATCCATGTATTTATTGATTGGTTCCTATATGTGCCCCAACTGAGGATTGAACCTGCAACCTTGGTGTACCAGGACAATGCTCCAACCATTGAGCTACCCAGCCAGGGCTATTTTGCTTTTTAATGATGATAATTCTTTGCCTTTGACAAGTGTTTTGGTTTTAAAGTATGTTGACACATCCTTATTTAATCCTCACACCAATCATATGAGACGGATATTGCCTTCATTTTAGTATTTAGATTTAGCAAACATTTATTGAATGCTAGCTATATGCTAGTCATTGTGCTAGACTCTCTCATATATATGCTTTTTCAAAGTCTCACAGTATCTCTGTAAGGTATCCACATTTTATGGAAGAGAAACTAGAAGCTTAAAGAGGTTAAGTAACTAACTTCTGTCCCCATGTTTATTTCTGTTTTGTTTTGCTTTAAATACCTGCAACCTGTTTAGAACTGTGCTTAGCACTTAGGAGAAGTAAAAGACATGTTTGCTATTCTTCAGAATTCATGCATTGTCTGAAGGGAGTCAAATGTTAAACAAAATTGTTATACTTTCAAGAAAAAAATTAAGTTGACTGTGGGAAGAGGGCAAGACAAACCAAAATCTGAATGGACCAGAGAAACGAATACAAACTTATGGAGAGGACATAGAATCTAAATTGAGGGATCTGGAGCTATTATATGTCCCTGATCTGTAGATAACATGATAAAGAGTTATGTTAGGAATACTAAAGTACATAGGGAGATTGGTGGGGAGAATAGAGGCAAGAAAACAAGTTAGGATGTTGATTTAATCAAGTTTACCATAGGAGCTAGGCCTACTTGTGTCTTCCACCTTCTTAGGGAAAAGAGATGTTTTTAATGCCCAAAAAATCATAACATTCTTGAAATTTTTAGCTTGATCCCTGCAGTTTAGCCTTCAAAGTTTCAAAACAGTGGTAGGTTAGGGGGTTTGGACTCATATCTCACTCCTCTTCCTTTTACCCCAGACTGCTACTTTGAACTTGCTGATGGTTCCCATGCCTATTCTGAAAGATGATCGTTCTGTTTTTCAACACGCTTCCACACACATTGTTTCATTTTGCCTTTGCAACAACTCTGCTACAAAAGGCTTGGCAGGTATTATTCCCATTTGACAAATGAAGAGACTGAGACAAAGGTAAATTAGACAACTTGTGCAAGATCACACACTGAATAATTACTTTAGAGCTGGGAATAGGATTTTGATTGAGTGATTCTTTTTTCTCATTACCTGGTAGAGGTAAATTTAGTTCTCACACTCTACTCTCTCCATCATTCCAATTTAATTATTCTACAATTTGTACTTATATCAGTGATAAGTGTTTACATTATTATAATTATGTAAATATTATTTTCTGTAGAGCTAGATGATATATTGTACTATGATTACAATACTAAGGTTACACAGCTTTCCCCTCTTGAGTTAATAGTATTCTGATGTTTTTCCTTGAATAATTTTTACAAATATAAATAAAAATTTTTTATAATGTTTCTTCAGAATCCATCATATACCTGTGACTTGGTCCATGTTCCTTAGACAACAGAGACTGAGTAGTCATTAATTGCTAATCTTTTATTGGGAGGTGTAATCCCAGGACAATAAGAATGAGGGTAGAGGGAAGTGAGGCAGGAAAGATGGGAAGCAAATGCAAGGTGATGCATTACTGTACTGGCTACTGCTTCACAACAAGTCTTGAAGAGATAAGAGGTGGTCATTTGGTAGGTTTGCCTACTCACCCACTCAGACATTTTCATTTAGGCTGTACTGAATAGATTCATCGGAAAGAGGGGAAGGGATTTTGTCTGTTGACTTCCAGGGTTTTATCTGCCTCCCTGTGGTTAAAATTTGCCCCATGAAGATTAATGCTCCCCTTCTCACCCTTTCTGGTTCCATCATCAGATGTGTCTGGCAATTTGGAGGGAAATAGGATACTACCTTCTGTAGTGTGACACTTCATCTGAATCTGGAAGTTGTGGGAGGAGCCAGAGACTCTGTGTAGCAGAAGGTGGAACTATTTGAACCCACACAGAATCTCTGTGGTGGCAGCTGAAGATAGAGCAAGTAAAGCTGAGAGAGTCTGACAAGGAGCAAAAGATGTGTGTAATACAATCAGTTACTAACAATATCTGAAAAAAAAATCTACCAATTCTTTCTTCTCCCATTCCCTGTCTAGAGATCTCCCTCCCAGAAACCTCTTTCCTGTTTCCATCTGTACTGTGTGCTATCTAGGCCTATTGAATCCTTGGACTTCTTCTTCTTCTTTTTTTTTGCTTCTGCTCTCCTGAGTAATAGCTACTGTTTCATGGATTCCACTTTTTCCTTTTTGCTTTACTTTACTCTTTCATTTTACAGGTGCACATCTTCCAGGAGTTTTTCAAGAAAGGGTGCCTAATAGATGAATCTCCTGAGAAACTGCATGTTCAAAAGTATTCTTCTTCTTCTCACACATTTGATTTAGTAGAATATAGAATTCTAGGTTGAAAGTGATTTTTCTCCAAAATTTAGAAAATTCTTGCTTCTGTCTTCTAGCGTCTTGTATTACTGTGGAGAAGTTTAATATTGATAGGTCAGGAAGGCAGAATTAAAAATTTAAAAGCTTGATCTTTTGGATATGAAGATTTTTATATCTAAAAATTTAAGAGTACACATTTTTCTCAAGTATACATGGAACATTTATAAAGATTGATATGAACAAGTCATAGAGAGCACATAAAAAATTTCAAAAATAGAGATTGTAAAGAATGATCTTTGACTACAACACAATGAAACTGGAAGTTAATGTAGTCCTGGCTGGTGCAGCTCAGTTGGTTGAGCGTTGTCCTGTGCGCCTAAAGGTTGCCGGTTCAATTCCCAGTCAGGTCCCATGCCTAGGTTGTGAGTTCGATCCCGGTCAGGGCGCAAGCTGGAGGAAACTGATCGATGTTTCTCTCTCATTGATGTTTCTCTCTCTCTCCCTCTCTCTTCCTCTCTCTCTAAAATCAATTAAAAAATTTGTTTTAAAAAGAGCTAAAGTTTTTTTAAAAAGAAGTTAATATAAAACAATAAATTTTAAAAATTTCCCATGTATTTTGAAATGTTAAAAACACACTACTAAATAATTAATGCAAATTTAAAATACCTAGAACGGAATGATATGAAAACATTACATAGCAATATTTGAGGGATAAAGCAAAGGTGGAGTTTTGCAGAAAACTTATATTTTACATGCATTTGATAAGAAAACTTTTAAAAGAATGTCTATTTTATGAAGCTAGAAAATGAAGAGAGTAAAAGGGGGAAAAAAAATACAGAAAAAAGAATGGATTTTCATGAACATAGTGAAGACCTACCAGGGTTTTGTGATTTATTCCACTCTGTGGATCAACTTTGGGAGAAATGACATCTTTGCAATTATGAATCTTCTGGTTCATAAACATGATGTATCCCACCATCTATTAGAAATCTGTAATTTCTTTCAATTTAATGTTGTGGTTTTTCAGTGTGGAAATCTTTCATATATTTTATTGCTTTTATTTCTGGGTGTTTGGTGGTTCTTTTGATGCTATTATAAATGGTATTACTCTTTAAATTTTGTTATCTTTTTATTGGTTGCTGGCATATAGAAATAATTACATTTTTGCATAAAATGAAAAAATTGATGTATTACCATTTTGTAGTCCCTAGTGAATTAATGTATCTAGACATTGGACATCAACAGCTGTTAACATCACAAAAAGAGATAAGCATTCATGAGTTCCTGATTAAAGAACATAAAGGTCTAGATTCTTTTTTTAATTTTTATTAAATATATCTTTATTGATTTCAGAGAGAGCAAAGGAGAGGGAGAGGGAGAGATAGAAAAATCAATGATGAGAGTCATTGATCGGCTGCCTCCTGCACGCCCCCGACTGGGGATCAAGCCTGCAACCTGGGCATGTGCCCTGACCTGGAATCGAACCCCGATCACCTGGATCCTAGGTTGACGCTCAACCACTGAGCCACACCCAGCCGGGCAAGGTCTAGATTCTTTAACAGATCAACCATAAGGACAAGAAACAGATGAAGGGAGAAACCTGTGAATTTAAAGGGATTAGAAAAGACAGTGTGTGTTTTTAATGGATAGGTCTAAACTATAGTGTCTAAGAATGTGCATTTGGGTGCAAATATAAGAAAGAGATTACTATAAATGTCAGGAAGGAAGGGAGGAAGTTAAAGTTGGGATAGGGTACTGGGTGAGCTGCTGGGGTGATAGGCAAAATTCTGTTTCTTAACCTAGATGGTGGTTAAATGGGTGTTTGCCTTATACCAACTCATTAAGCAATATATTTTTTGGTGTGCTTTCTGTATCTTTGTTTCTATATTCTGGTATCTTTATTTATAACATAAAGGTTAAAGCAAAGAATGTCTTCTGTGTTCCAAACTAATGAACAAGAGCATTAGTGGGCAGAGAGGAGAAAGAAGGGAACTGTATATATTTTAAAAGTTGTTTGTTTTTTATAAACTACTCTATGCTAGGCTCTGTGCTAGGGCATTTCACAGATGTTATTTTAATATTCAAAATTACTATTTCTGTTCTACCAAGTCTCATAGAGGTTAAATAACTTGCTCATGGTAAGCAGAATAGATATTCAAGCCCAAACCTGATCTGGTTCCAAAGTACAGACTCCTCTACTTTCCTCATTGGCTGATGTGGTAGTACACTAATTTCTCTCTAAATTCAGTGTCTGTATTACATATTCTTCAGTTAGTCACTCTTCTGAATAGTTATATGCTTTGTGTATATTAAAAATTCTATGGAAATGTGTATATTAACTTTTCTTCCTCCAACTAATCTTTAAAAAGACCAGTTGTATTGCTCATTCTAACAGAAAAAGAGTGATAGTTCTAAGAAAACAACATCAGATATGAAAATAAGGTGATATCTTTAAATCTCCTGTTTTTAGGGGAAATGTTTTTGTAGTGAAACATGAGTAAAGATATTTGAAATGAGTTTCAAATATAGTCTAGCAGCTGAGCAGTACCAGAACAATCTTAAACATATAGAAATACAAGATACAGGAAGGGTTTTATTTTCAGGATTTTATGTGGTGTTGAGTTTAGCCCTGAACACTGTATAAACTTGGATTAAACATACCTATAGGTTTCTTTGGTTGCAGTGTGACTTTTATTTTATTTTTTAAAATTTATTGGCAACTGGTTGATAATATTATATAATTTTCTTTTCAGGTGTACAAGATTATAATTTACATATGTGTACTTTATTGTGTGCACACCACTCAAAGTCTAGTTTCCTTTTGTTACCTGCAGTTTGATTTTAGAAAGTTGGTTTTATATTTATAGTTTCACATTTTGACTTAGATTTATTTTTCTTAGCATTTTATCCATCAATAACTTTATTTGTACTCTTAATTTACAGGGAACTGACCTCTTCTACTCTTTCTGTCGCTAAGTTTTCCACTCCCCTTTATTGTTATTATGAGACAATCAGGGAAGATTTTATGAAAAAATATAATGAAAATACTTAAACTAAGCATATAACTTGAGTTGGCTATATAATATTATTTTATGTATATATTTTTATTTTTCAATTACAGTTTACTTTCAATATTATTTTGTATTGGTTTCGGGTTGGTTCTATAATTTTAAAAGTGTTAAAACTAAAAAATAATAATATAACTGTACTTGAAATATATTCTTTATTTTGAGCATTTTAGAGCATAGTTTCTCAAAGTGAAGTACTCTGACTTATGTCAAAATCACCTAGATGTTTACTTTAAAAGCATACCCCAATAGCTGCAGCCATCTTAAGAAAAAAGAACAGGGTGGGAGGGATCATGTTGCTGGACATCAAACTGTACTGCAAAGCCATTGTAATCAAAATGGCCTGGTGTTGGTACAACAACAGACATATAGATCAATGGAAAAGAGCAGAGTCCCCAGAAATAGACCCACACCATTATGGTCAGTTAATATTTGACAAAGGAGGCAAGAGCATACATTGGAGTACAGGTAGTCTCTTCAATAAGTGGTGCTGGGAAAATTGGACAGCTACGTGCAAAAAAATGAAACTAGACCACCAACTTTCACCATACACAAAAATAAACTCCAAGTAGATAAAAGACTTAAACATACGTCATGAAACCATAAAGCTATAAGAATTCAAAGAGTGATAGTTTAGAAGAAAGATAATTTAATTGCTAAGTAGTATGAAGAAAGTAAATAGCATCACCTATTAGTGTATTTTCACTGATGAGAGAATTTATCACATCTGGATTTTAGACTCAAGAGTATTTTTAGACAGCAAACAAAAACATTTAGTCAAAGGTTAATCTGCACTATTAGCCTAGAAGTGCTTGACATATAAATGCTTGATAAGTACTCATTGAATAGACAAATGAAAAAACTACCTTTTATTTGTGCACACACAATTGTCTTTTTTAATGCAATTCTATAAGTATCCCATAATAAAAAGTCATGAAAAGAACTACTTGAAGGGAAAATGGAATATGTAATATTACCTCTTCTTGGTTTCTGAAGGAACGAGCTATTGTTTCAGATATTTTGCATTTCTACAATAAAAAGGTAGCTGAAAATGATTTGCTTTTTAATGATTCCTTATTTTAATATATATTATTAGGTTGTTCACTTTAGCTATTAGAGCTTTTAGCTCCTTCCCCTAATTTACTTTTTTTTTGTTACTAATGCAAATTACAAATATTCTGAAAGAATACTTGTGAAGTGATCAGATAGTGATTAGTCCTTTGAAATAGACTCAAAAAGTTTGTTCTATACATTTCTGGGTTAGGAAAGGTTCTGTAATTGATGCTCAGAGCACCTTTCTAGTGCTCGGAAGTTAGAAAATGAGAATCTCAGAAGCCATCTAACCCATCCTTCTGCCACCACATATGTCCCAGCTTTTTCCTATGTTCAAACTACTTGTCTGACTATATAAATTGATTGATTTGTAATCACTTTTCCTGCCAATCTATATGCCACCCTTTCTTCAAGGCCCAACTCAAGTATTATTTCCTCTAGTGAGCTTTCCTATAGCTCATCACTAGGTGCCAGACACAATGCCAAGTGTTTTACCTGTATTAATTAGTCCTCACAACAATCATGTTAGGTATTATTTCCTGCCAAGGCTAAGAAAGGTTAAGTAACTTGTTTCATAGTAATAGAGCTGTATTTTGAACCTATATTTGTGTCATTACAAAGCCCTTGAACCTCCCATTATGATGCTCTGGAAACAAACTGGGGTCACCCTTACAGCCCAGGAAGGCTGAGATTACAATGTCAACTGTCTCTTTAGTTACAGATGGTTTGGAGACCTCTTTGTGTGCTTACTGTTTGCCATTAACTTTAGCATTTGTTCTAAGGTGTAGAACTGAAGGACCACTGGGAGAAACTAAGGAATACAGAATTAGGCTCAGTATGTGTGTAAGGGGTCCCCAACAAGCCCCCCCCCAGCCAGGTTTGATGATCCGTTAGGAGAATTCCCAGGACTCAGCATATAATCTCACTCATAGCTAAGATTTATTACAATGAAAGGTTACAAAGCAAAATCAGTTAAGGGAAAAGGCACATGGATGAAACCCAGAGGAAACTATATGCAGGCTTCCAAGAATCCTCTGGTAGAGTCACACAGGATGTACTCAATTATTCCAGCAGCAAGTTATGATAACAAGTGTGAAATGTCTGGAAGCTTATTAGAGATCCATTCCCCAAAGTTTTTATTGGGTGCTGGTTACATAGGCCCACTCTGCTTGCAGCACATACTATAATTTCAAACTCCTAGAAGGAAGGCAGGTGTTTAGCATAAACCACATTTCGGTACAGTTTAGACACAGTGAATTATTCTTATGAGTTCGGGGAATGGTACCCTCCTAAAATCCAAGTTCCTAAATATCAGCCAAAGGCCAACTTTGCAATCAAGCCCTTCTAAGGATAGCAGTCTCAGGCCTCCTGTGTTAACTTTTTTCTACAAAGTATGGTATTAGGAAGACATTCTAAAGTGCCATCAAAAGGTAAAATAGGCTAACTTAGGAGGTAAATATTACCTTGTTACTAGCCAGTAGCCAGAGAAAGACAAATACCATTTGACCTCACTTATATGTGAAATTTAATGAACAAAATATACTGATGAACAAAATAGAAACAGAGGCATGGATACATGGAACATACTGACAGCTGTCAGAGTGCGTGGGTGGGGATTAGGTGAAATAAGGTGAAGGGGTTAGGCAAAGAACATAACCCATAGACATAGACAACAGTGTGGTGATGGCCAGAGGGAAGTGGTGGCAGGGGCTGGGTGGAGGTGGGCAAAGGTATGGGAGGAAATGAGGACATCTGTAATAGTGTCAACAATAAAAATAAAGTTTAAAAAAGGTATATTACAGCCCTGGCTAGTGTTGCTCAGTGCTTAGAGCATCAGCCTGCACACCAAAGGGTCAAGGGTTTGATTTCCTGTGAAGGGCATGTACCTGGGTTGCAGGTTCCATCCCTGGCCCTCATTAGGCTTGTGTGGGAGGCAACCAATACAGATGTCTCTCTCACATTGATGTTTCTCTCCCTCCTTCCCTCCCACTCTCTTTAAAAAAATCAATGGGAAAAATATCCTCGGGTGAAGATTAACCAAAAAAAAAAAAAAAAAAAAAGTATTTACAAATAAATTAGATAAAAGCCTGTATAAGGAGTTTTAGACGAGATATATCCATTGCTACTATCCAACTCTGGGACTTTTATAGTACCCTGATATATGTTATTTTGTAGTTTCTTTCTTCCATGTGTTAGTCCTTTATTAGGATAGGAGAATGGCACTGGATTAGAAGTAAAAGACCTGAATTTTGACTTAGTGCTGTTATACTTGACTTGTCTCCTTAATTTTTTATATTTGTTTATAAAGGACTTGAATTTTTTTTTTTTTATCTCAAAGGTGCTGCCTATCTCTCACTACCCCAGTTCTACCAAACCTAGGGTAAGAAGCTAAACTCAAACTTTAGTCTGCAAGATTTGTTAATAACAGTGCTGAGAGTGGTGAGACTTAGTCACCGGCATTCTAGGTGAAAAATAAAGCAGATTAGTCCAAATGACATAATTAAGAACAGTAGGAATGGTTAGACATTATAGGAAAGTAGAATTTTTTTTTACTTCAATATCAACAACATTTAGCAGTCAAAGTAATCCGACAGACTCTCTCAAGGGGAGAGTTAAGAACAATAGAAATGTTTTATTTTCCTTCCACAAATCTCTCTCTCTCTTTTTTCTTTTTGGCTCAAATCAATAAGCATATCCTTGGGTGAGGATAGAAAAGAATTATGGAATATGGCGGGGAGGCCTCGATTTCCTGAATCTTTGAATGCCTGGATTTTAGAGATAGTACTTCACGTCTTCATAATTCACTGCTTGTCATCAGAGGTTCTTAGGTTTGGAAAAGACTTTTAAGTGCTATCTAGTATAGAAATTATTAGGTTTTCCAGGGCCCAGCTCGTGGCTGGGGTTGGGGCCTGGGCCGAGGCCACGGAACTCGTGGAGGCAAGGCCGAGGACAAGGAGTGGATCCCTGACACCAGGCTGGGCTGCCTGGTCAAAGACATGAAGATCAAGTCCCTGGAGGAGATCTGTCTCTTCTTGCCCATCAAGGAATCTGAGATCATTGACTTTTTCTTGGGGGCATCCCTCAAAGATGAGGTTTTGAAGATTATGCCCCTGCAAAAGCAGACGCGCTGATCAGAGGACCCGGTTCAAGGCATTTGTCGCCATCTGGGACTACAATGGACATGCTGGTCTGGGTGTTAAGTGCTCAAAGGAAGTAGCTGCTGCCATCCATGGGGCCATCATTCTGGCCAAGTTCTCTATTGTCCCTGTGTGGTGAGGCTACTGGAGGAATAAGATTGGCAAGCCCCACACCATCCCTTGCAAGGTGACTGGCCACTGTGGCTCGGTATTGGTGGCCTCATCCCTGCCCCCAGGGGAACTGGCATCGTCTCAGCCCCTGTTCCCAAGAAGCTGTTGATGATGGCCAGTATGGATGACTGCTGTACCTCGGCCAGGGGCTGCACTGCTACCCTGGGCAACTTCGCCAAGGCCACATTTGATGCCATCTCTAAGACCTACAGCTATCTCACCCCAGATCTCTGGAAAGAGACTGTTTTCACCAAGTCTTCCTATCAGGAATTCACTGATAAAGACCCACCTTGTAAAGACCCACACCAGAATTTCTGTGCAAAGGACCCAGGCTCCAGCTGTGGCCACCACATAATTCCATACCAGAAAAATAAAGTGAATTAAACCTGTTTAAAAAAAAAAAAAAAGTGATTCTTATATAACCAGTCAGAGCTGTGTTTGAGAACCACAGGTCTGGACCAATCCTTCTCCTTCTCATTGAATTTCCACCACCTCAGAAGTGGAAAATTTGTTTCTAGCCCTCCTGTTTCTTACTCTATTCGTGTCTAGGACTTAGTCACTTCATCCTCATTTTTTCAACATTTTCAACATTTTCCTTACCCAGCATTTCCCTTCCCAACATTCATCAACATTTTTTCAACATTTTTTCAACATTTTCAACATTTTCCTTACCCAGCATTTCCCTTCCCAAACCTGCTTTCAAACGAAAACCAAAACAAAATTAACACCAGCAACAGCAAAAATACCCAACCACTTATTGTTCATCTATTACATCCGTGGTGCTATTCTAAGTGTTTATCCATGTTTACTTTATAATAACCCTGTGCGGAAGGTATTGTTATTCTTATTTCTATAGAGATTACATAACTTGCTCAAGGCCACATAACTAGTAGGTGACAGAACTGATTCTTGAAACTAAGGTTAACTGTGTTGGTTGTTTTTTTTAGTATTTGCTGCTGCTTCCAATCTCATCTTTTGTTGTGATTCCTCTGAGTATATCTCCTCTTCATCAGTGATAAGATCTACAAATTAGGTTCTCAGCTCCAGGCAGGCCTGAAGGGTCTCCATTATCTTGTCTTCCAGCCAAATTCTTATTCTAGTCATGCCCTAGTTTCTCCAAAATTGTTCTCACTATGCTTCTACCTATTGAACTCTTTTCAAGCTCCTCTGAGTTCAGAAAACTTATTAGCTGTACCACTTACTTGGAATCCCTTGACCACTCATTATTTTATTTCTCATGTATTATTTCTTTTTGTTTGTTTAAGAAAAAGTTCTACTAATGAGTTAATATTTCAGCAAAATTATTGCAATGGGTTTAAAGGGCACACAGACATATTATTATAGGCTATAAAGTAACAAAGGAGTTTTATACAATTAAAATATTACACAGACCTATGGGATTTATTGAGTAACAGATCCATAAAAGAAATTAAATCTGAATGATTAAATTCAATATTAGCACCTAGAATAACTCTGAAAGTAAAACTTTTAACTGTTTCATTCTCTCCTAGTATGTTTCTTAACTCTCTCCCAAATATGGTACTCTCAAACTGCAAAGATGAATAAAGGGCCTAAGAAGCTCCAATACTAAGAACATGCAGCCCAAGAAGAACCAGAAGTATTGACTCAGACTTGAGAATTTTAGTTGGAAATCACTTAACTCACTTTACTTGAGCCCATTATGGGACTTACGTGCATTGGGTACTGTATATGAAGAAAGTCTATGAATCATAAGGTTTGCCAGTAGGGATGGTTAAAAATGAGCAATAATTGAAAGGAGCAGTATTATTCCTATCAAAATTTTTTCTTAAGTTACATTTATAACAAAACTAAAATTATTTATTATGCTTGCTTATTATACATTCAGGGACACAAGAGGGATGTTTATGTGTTTGATGGTTTAGCTTCCACTTTGTTGTGCTTACTTATTTTTGTAAGGAGTAAGCAGCACATACTACATCTTCTCAGCATTCAAGGTAATGCAATAATAACAAAATTCTCCAAAGAAAAATAACTGGAAATTGCATCAGATACTGCTTTATTAGGGATAATTTCTATAATAAAACAAATAACATGATACATTATTTTTTCCAATGATCTTCGGTTTGAGAAAATTAACAGTAGAAATAGATCTTTAAGATCTGAGTCATGGAAAAATGTTGTTCTTTGAAATCTGGGAAATGTATTAACAAAACCACAGACACAGCCTATCCTTCACTGAAATCTTGGAGAAAAGCATTTTATTAATTTGGAATAATATTGGACACTGGCTAAGATATGACTTTGAAGTCTATAGCCACCTGGGGTTTATGATAAGAACCATTAGTATTGGTGGCAGATAAGAAATAAGCTTTGTTTTAGGCTGACCAACTGCATATTTTATTAATGGCTTCCAATTAAAAAAGTAAAATGCTTCACTGTGTTTTCGTAGAAACTAATCAAAAGATTACAGAGTCCTACATAATTCGGAGACACAAAGTAGATGCTGAGTGACTAGACGTCATTCCTGGTGTCAAATTTTAGAAAGTTAGTCCTTGGAGTAAATAACACTGTGGCTCTGGCGGCAGATACAAAGGAATGGCGCTCTGGAGAGGAGGTAGGGGACACTCTGTGATCATTCAGTGGTTAGATGGAACTGGAGCTGGGATCTTTAATTCTATGGTTTATCTTCCACTGCTCATGCCTCTGTCTTCATAAATGAAAATTTCAATAACTCAAGTTCTCTCCCAATGGGATCTGTCAGGAGGAGTCCTTGGGGAATGTATATCTTCTCATTTTGCTCTTGAGTCTCTTTGGAGACTCAAAACCTTCTCATATGAGTTTCCATGCATAAGAAGATGGTGTATGTTGTTATACAAGCTAAACAGCCTTTAAGATATGATTGGCCCTCAAGCTTCTCTGCTTCTGCGTAAAGGTTACTTAGAGTTCGAACTATTTCTTCAAACTGGTGCCTTTCAAGCTGGTTCTCCAGCTTTGCAAGAACTTGGTCTGGAACTGGCAGCATGTGCCACTGCTGTATCCTTGCTGAATGAATACCTTCCTGAACAATGGTGCTTACTGCGGCCTCATGGTGAGGAGAAGACCAACCATGCCACCTCCTCTGCCCTCCAGCACTGCCCCCCTCATGTATTATTTCTTCTGTCCTCAGCCAGTCCATAGTCTTTTGGGATAAGGGACTATATTTCATATATTATTGTGTTTTACACCCTGTGATGCTTAAAAATGTTTTACATAGTTGGTGCACAATAAATGTTTATTGATTGACCACCTGGAACATTTAGGGAATGGGGGAAGGGGCTGTTGGACCAAAGTTTGAGGTGATTTTGGAATAATCTTTTAGGTTTCTTGATCAGTATTAAAGAGCCATTGGAGCTCTGAGAGTAGCTCTATAATATTTTTTGCTTTTTCCTTACTTTGCGTTACTATTCTTAACAGATGCCCTGTACCTTTCCTCCAGGATCTGTTGGTGATCCTCATAACCCTTCCTCTCCTTCACAATCCCTTTGACCTTGAACTTATCACTTCTCCCCTTTGGGCCTCTGTGTTCTCATTAATAAAATAAGACCAGCCTTGCCGGGCATGGCTCAGTGGTTGAGCGTCGACGTAGGATCCAGAGGATCTGGATTCGATTCCCGGTCAGGGCACATGCCCGGGTTGCGGGCTCGATCCCCAGTCGGGGACGTGCAGGAGGCAGCCGATCAATGACTCTCTCATCATTGATGTTTCTATCTCTCTCTCTCCCTCTCCTTTCCTCTCCCTGAAATCAATAAAGATATATTTTAAAAAAATAAAATAAAATAAGACCAAAATAAACATTAAGTTTCTTTCCACTTCTAATCTTCTGTGATGTCATTGTCTAGAAGCTCTGCTGAAAGATGGAGCAAATTATGTATCAGTTTCTTTGTCATAGAAGCCAAATTTGTTCACTGAACAGGTTCTGAAGAATAAAAACATCATTCAAGCCATATTAGTGGGCATATTAGTATTGATGGTCTCGATGGGTTTTTATCAAAGGAAATTTTGGACATAGGAATGGTGATTTTTGTCAGTGTTAGCACTTAACAGCTACAACTGAGAGATGCAAGCTAGGAAAATGTGGTTGATGTCATTAGACAGATTTGACAGCATGATATTATTCTCAAAACACACCCCAGCAGATTGGTGAAACCAATATGGAAAACAGTATGGCGATTCCTAAAAAAATTAAAAATGGAACTGCTTGATGACTCAGTGATTTCACTTCTGGGTATATAGCTGAAGAAACCCAAACACTAATTTGAAAGAAAATATTCACCCTTGTGTTCATTGCAGCCTTTGTTTACAATAGCCAAGATATGGAAGCAACCCAAGTGCCCATCAATAGACGAGTAGATAAAAAAAAGCTGTGGTACATATATTCAGTGGAATACTACTTGGCCATAAAAAGAATGAAACCTTACCATTTGCAATAGAGGGTATTATGCTAAGTGAAATCAGTCAGTCAGAGAAAAGCAAATACCATGTGATTTCACTTATGTGTGGAATCTAAAGAACAGAATAAATAAACAAATAAAATTGAAACACACTCATTGATACAGAGAACAGACTGTTGGTACCCAGAGGGATGGAGATTGGGGGACTGGGTGAAAAAAGGTGAAGGGATTAGGCCAAGAATGATGCATAATCCAGACACAGACAACAGTGTGGTGATGGCCAGAGGAAAGTGGGGGGCTGGGTGGAGGTGGGCAAAGTGGGGGAAATGGTGACAACTGTAATAGTGTCAGCAATAAAAATGAAGTTAAAAAAAACCCACCAAGTTACTGGGAAAAGGTATGCAAGGAATCTGGAGTTCCAATTTATATAAGAACTTAAACCCTGAGGGTTTCTGACTGAGGGTATTTGATGTTTGTCTCCCTAATTTTACATTAGGATGAGAGATTATTATTTAGAGTATTATTTTGCTCCCCAGAATACCACTTCTTTCCCTAGCTGTTAATACAGTAAATAGTACATAGTGAGCATTCTGTATACTATTTGATAAATTGGGCAATTGTTGGCTTTCTTAGAGCAGGGTCTGGACTTACTCATCTCTACATGCCCATCATCTAGTATAGTACCTCCTAGCATAAAATAGATATTCAATAATTAAAGTATTAAATTAAGATTATTATTTCACTTTGAGGGTAAGTGCCTGTCTTTTTAACTACACATTTCTCAACCAAGAGTGTCAGGGCCTTGAATAAATCATTGAGTCCAGATCAAAGGGTTAACGATAATCCAGAAAAGATAGACAGCTTCTTAGCTGATTTGTTTGTTTGTTTGTTTGTTTTAGAGAGAGAGGGATGGCCTAGATAAATCAAAGACTAGCAATAATACATCAATAGCCCCCAGACAGCAAAACTTATGGATCTTCCTGAACTCCTGGGCAAAAAGGAAATGAAAAACTTTTCCTTAATCATATTTCTGGGCTTGAAAGTAGGGACTTTTGTGAGGATGCTATATTTCCAATTGCCAGCAGGGAAATGGGGAGCATGGTCAGAGAAGGCTGGGGGAAGAGGGGAAGAGAATGGGAGCATAGTTGGTAGAGGAAAAGGGAAAAGGTAGGTAGGAATACAGAGGGAGGAAAAGTTGACCTGAAAGAATAGTGGCTATGGCCTCATCCTGGTTTTGTGATTGGTCAGTGGTTTGTTAGCAAATAATTTTTTGCTGAGAGGCTCTTTCCTCAGAATGGCCTGAATATCCAATCCACTGCATTAGGTGTGACTGTAGCAGTCATCCTCCTCCTAACCCTTTTCTAGTCTTCTGAGACCTTGGGATGCAGACTGAGCTCTACATGTTTTGTGGAGAAAGAGGGGAAAAAGCATTAAATAACAGCTATCCTCCTCCACGATAATGATTCTCAGAAGAGTTCCTGATATTTTAGAGAGGGTTCCCTCTTGTTGATAACAAATGTTGCTGTAAACTCTAGAATCTAGGGCATTCTTGATTGGAGGAAGCAGAGGTCATTGCAATTTCAGTTTCATTCAGAAATTTTCTGTGATTAAATATATTAACTAGAAGTTATATAAAAATGTCAGTGCAGTTAATTACAACTATATGGCACCTTCCCTCACATTCATGGATATGTAAAAAGACACGCTTAAGGTATACCATCACTGTGCTCACAAAAGCTTCCAAGTACAAGATCATTGGATCCAGTTTTTATTCTTAGAGAAAACTACAGAGCAGTTTCTTCCAGTTAATGACTACCGAGTTATTCAGCATGTATTTATTGAGTGACAACTTTGCTAGGTGCTTTTGATTCAGTGTTGAGATAGACAGATTTAGTTCCTAAATTGCACCTTACTAAGGTATAGTCTTAAGGAAAAGGAATGTCTTATTTAAATCTGGTTTTAAAATCTACAAAGAAATGCTGGAAATTACTTTAGATATACTGCTGTGGATTTTGTACCACTCAGTGCTGACTCATATAAGATCTCATAACTCATTGTTTACAAAGGACCTAGGTAAGAGAAAACTAACTATATCCCAACCCACCCTCCCATATAACATCAGGAACTGGAACCAACAGCACTCTGGATGACATGAGTGGGTAGTGCCAGAATCTGTTATATAACCTGCTAAAAATTCTGCCTTGGGGTTGCAGTTAGAGTTATCAAGTTTCAAATCTTCTCCCCTTGTCTATATGTATTCTGCCTTTTGGCCTTCTGGGAAAGGATAGAATTTCCTGCCCAGAAGTTAGTAGCATCTTCTACAGAGGCAGGAGTCAGCCCCCCTAAGTGAGCTGGAAAATGGGAACGGGGATTCCCAGGTCTTTCTATCTTGGCCCTCTGTGCTATATTTTACTTAGTCTTAATTCTGAGCTTCTACTTCGTGGAGGGCGTTAGATGATATGGTGGTTACAGAGGTGAATATGACATGGATACTGCATTTAAGAACTTAGTTTGGTTAGGGAAAGGGACGTATATAGGAAGAGCTATGTAAAAAGCAAGAGCAAGAAGAGGTAGCATGGAGTAATGGAAAGAGGAGTGACTTTACAGTGAGAGGATCCAGCTCAGTTTTATGTTCATGAGCAAATGAACTTTTTTTGCTTTAGTTTACTTGTAAAATGGGGATAATGATCTTCACCCAGCTTAACCCCAAGGTTGTAGTAAGGGTCAAGTGAGATATTATATGAGAAACTTTTGAAAACAAATTAAAATACAACCATAGCTGGAAAGGGATCTTACCCCATTTTACATATGAGGAAGCAGGTATAGAGAGATGAAAAACCTTGCTCAAAGTCCCATATGTTTGTGATGAAACAGCTATTCATAGTTTAGGTGCAAAATTGAATGACTTTTCCCATTTTTCTCTCTCCTTCATAGACCTTTGACCAATGCAAGACTGTTAAGTAGCCAGTATATTGTTGACCCTATTATAAAGTGTGTTTAGGTAGAGTGTGAGGAAGTTTAAGGGTTCATATTTTATCTTAAGGATTTTGGTTATAGGGGTATACTGTCATCTTATTCATTGGGCTTGTCAAAGGTTTAACCCCACACTCTCTGATAGAAATATAATGCAAACTGCAAATGTGAGCCTTAGATGAAATTTTAAATTTTCTAGCAGCCACAGTATAAAAAAAAGTAAAAGGAAACAGGTGGAATTAATAATATATTTTATTTAATACAATATGTCCAAAATATTCTTAATTCTTTTTTCTGCAAAATATTCTTATTTCAACATGTAATCAATAGGAAACAAATTATTAAAGAGAGATTTACATTCTTTCATACTAAATCTTCGAAACTGGGTGTGTATTTTACCTCACAGTGCATCTGAATTTTCACTAGCCGCATTTCAGGTGCCCAGTAGCCACATGTGGCTTGTGCTACTGTATTGAACAACGCAGTTCTTCACAGTCTCCATCCCCCCCCCCCCCTTCTTCATTCCTGGGTTTCTAATCTTCATTCCTGTCATCACTATTTTCTTTTATTTTTCCCTTCTTTGGTCCCTAGAGAAGCAAGTTTCTTTTACGTGTAAGTGCCAGGTATCCTTTTTTGGTCAGAATATATATATTCTCTAACTATTATTTGAAATCAACTAGTGTTCCTTGAACTGTACCTTTCCTTGTCTGTGAACATTCAGCTCTTTTGAACTGAATTCATCTCATCTAATTTTACTGATGAGTCTGTCTCTTCTGTTAAATTTTGTGTTCCTTGAGGACAAAGATAGTGTCTTATTCATTTCTAAATCCCAGCAACTTAGCAGTATCTGGCCCCTAGCAGAAATTTGATAAATTTGTAATAATTGAACAAATAAATAAGCTTTTCCTGTATACCTCACCAGCTCTTTTTTCTTCCTCAATCATAATTTTTCTCACCAACAAGTTTTTGTTATAGAGCTATGTTGTGGTATGTATATAGTCAACCCTTGTTATTTGTGGTTTTAATTATTCGCAGGAAAACAGAATTTTAGAACACAGTTCTTTCCAGAAACCCTTTTCTTCAGTCACTTTTCAAATGGTTGTCTGATTTTAGTTATGTTGGGAAAGACTTTGAAATCTATATTAGTCTTGGCTCTTTAACTGCCTACTTTTTTTTTAATTTATCTTTATTATTGAAAATATTACAGATGTCCCCCCTTTTTCCTCCATTGCTCCCCCTCCCCCAAGACCTTCGCCACACTATTGTCTGTGTCTATGAGGTATGCAGATATACATATAAGTTCTTTGGTTAATCTCTTCCCACTCCCCTCCCCCCTTCCCTCTGAGATTCCTTAGTCTGTTCCATGCTTCCATGTCTCTGGATCTATTTTGTTTGTCTAACTGCCTACTTTTTTGATACCTGATTTTCTCCCAGGTTCATTTCCTCTCCCCACGTTCATACCTACCTTTGTTCTCTCTGGACCTTTCCTCTACTATGAGTTTATTATGTAACCCCCAGCCCCAATTTGACCTTAAGTTAGGAGCTCCCTAATAGCAACTTATCATGAAATCACAAAGTTATATACCACTGAAATTAGAAAGGATCATAGCGATTCAAGTCCAGGGTTCTTCACATTTTTTTGAAGGAGCTGAATTCTTTTTTCAAACAAAGCTTTAGGCAGAACCCTATGTGTAGAATCTGGTCAAATGGAGCTGCTTTCATAAAATAGGGTTGGGGGTTCCCAGAGATAACCTGGGGGCTCCACAGAACAGGGTTTGAGAATCACTAGCCTAGTTCAACTCCCTCACAATACAAATGGTGAAATTAAGACTTAGAGAAGTGAAACAACTTGCCTAATCCATACAGCAAGTTAGTGACAGCATCTGGACTAGAACCTATGTTTCCTTTCCAGGTCTGTGTTCTGTTAATGACAATTTACTGTTTATAGCCTTATTTCCCAAGGACAGAAAACAGTAACAATAAGTCTTTTATTTTCTTCTCCTTGGTGAGATCTGACAGAGTCCACCTCTTCTTCCCTTCTAGTAAATCAGTTTGGCCCCCTCTTGTTATTGTTTTTCTCTAGAACCCAGGCTGGGGCTTGTTTTAGCCTTTGTTCTGTTCCCAGTTTTTGTAGTGCCAAGATGGATAGTGAGAGAGCGGATTCAGGCAGGTCATGGTGGCACAGATGTTTCCTGTCCCTTGGCTAGTCTGGCTACATCTTCCAGAGGCAGCTGAATGCCATGGCCAGGTGTTTCTTTCAGGGCCTTCCAAGCCCTTGGAGGTGGTAGGTGTTTATAACCGCAATTTCCTCATCATCTTCTGTTTCTCATAGGCCTCTAGCCACGACCTGAGGTAATATATCTAATTCTCTACTTTGAGAGTCATCAATCATTCAAAGCTCTCTGTGGTCTGGCCATAGTCTACCTCTGTATTCTTATTTCCCAGTGTCCCCTTCACGTATCCTATGTATTCTCTGAGAGTACTGTGCTTTGTCTCTTTCCTCTTCATCTTCACCTATTAAAATATTACTCATTTTTCCAGGTCAAGCTTAAATGCTACCTTTTCAAGAAGCCTTTCTCAATTTCCAACCTTACACACACTCTCCCTCTTTTGTAGTATTATAAGTTTTTAGCCTCATCTCCCATTATTCCCTGCCTCTTATTTTATGTACAGCAATTTTGCACATGCCATGTTGTTTCTCACTTCCATGCCTTTGCTTATGCTGTCCATTTGCCCTGAATTCCCTGTCCTAATTTTTACGTCACTTTTGCCTGGCTAACTCCTATTTAAATTTAGGATGGACTCAGACATCATTTCTTCCAAGATGGCTTTCCTGACCCCTCCACACTGAGTAAGGCTACTTCCATAATAGAATATACCTATCTCTATCTTTGTACTTACATGTTATATTTTATCTCTGTACCTGATTCACACACTAGATAGTGTTCTCTGCCTTATATTTGCCTCTGTCATCTAGCATCTCACTAACAGTAGATGCTTAATAAATATTTGTGGGATAAATGGATAAATTACTTCTTATATTATTATAGTGGATTGAGTTATAGTTTACATCTTTTGGTAACTATTTGTCTACCACTAGACTACAAATTAATTCTGTGAGGACAAGGAAGGGGATTGAATCCGACTCATCTTTTTGTCCCTCATCGGGCCTCATTCCTAGTGAGCATGCCAATTAGGGTTCTCCAAAGGAACAGAACTAATAGGAGATATATTTTAAGGAATTGGCTTAGATGATTGCAGAGCCGGCAAGTTTGAAATCTGTAGTGCGGGCCACAAGCTAGGAACTTGGGAAAGACCTGGTGTTGCAGACTTGAGTCTAAAATCTGTAGGGCAGGCCAGCAGGCTGGAAATCCACTTAGGCAGGATTTCTATGTTAGTCCTTCTTCTCTGGGAAAAATCAGTTTTTGCCTTTAAGGCTTTTTGCTGATGGAATGAGGCCTTTAAGGATTGTTAAGGATAATCTCCTTTACCTAAAGTCAGCTGATGTGGATATTAACCACATCTACAAAATACCTTCACAGCCACACGTAGACTGGTGTTTGACCAAACAACAGGGCACCATAGTCTAGCCAAGTTTTCACATAAAATTTAATCATTACAGTAAGTGATCAATAAATGTATGCTGAATTAAAATATGCTTTTGAGCTTCTTATCTGAAGCTCAGAAAAAGAAAACAATTTCACTTCTCTTTCCAGCAGTAATTTGAACTCTATAACTTGCAAATTCTCTACCGTCTAAACTCCCAAGAGCTCTGAATAAAAAATAAAAACATTCTTGAAGACATATAATTGAGCTTGCAAGAAAGTAAAGCACCCTCCAATGGCTGAAAAGGAAGACAGACTGAATAGTAAGTCTATAAGATGATGTTGTATCAAGCCTCTTGGGATATCTGTTTTGGAAGCTTTGGGACTTGGATTTTAATACCACACAGGAAAAAGAAATGAAGGCTTGAGTCTTCATAAGACAGGCCTTAAAGGTAAGACCTACAAGTGAGACTGGGGCATTTGAGTGTAATGGTGGATAGAAAAAACCAAAATCTCAATACATGGACACAAGAAAGTTGTGTATCTCAGCCTATCCTCTAGATAGGAAAAAAAAAGTCTCTATTTGAGTATCCAAAACCATAGGCCTTGCCCTGGCTGAATGGGTCAGTGGGTTAGAGCATTGTCCTGAAACACCAAGGTTGCAGGTTCAATCCCCAGTCAGGCCATGTACAAGAAGCAACCAATGAATGCATAAATAAGTGGAAGAACATATCAATTTTTTTTCTTTCCCCCCCTCCCTCCTTCTCTCTCTTTCTCTAAAAATCAATAAAAAACCTTAAAACAAAACCATAGGTCTGTCCTCGGTTTTGGAGTTTGGATGTATACTACCTGTGTGGTCTGAGGTCCTGCAAGTTGATACTTTTACTTACATAAAAGTATGCCCAGCCAGTGATACCCTGGGGTGCCTAGCAGAAGAAAACACAAACCCTCTTAAGATGATAAAAGATCTAAAACCATAAGATAATAAAAATAGCTTTAAAATGAATATATCTTAAATGATTAAGGACAAAAATATTAAAAACAGGATAGAACCAGATATCATGAACAATATAAGAAAGATATACAAATACAGTTTCTAGAAGTAAAAACACATAATATTAAAATTTAAAACATAATGGGTGGTTAAACAGGAGATTAGACACTGCTGAAGAGAAAATTGGTGAATGAAAGGTAAGGCAGAAATTACCCATGATGCTTTACAAAAAGGGAAAATACAAAAGCAAAGTTAGGAGACGTGAAGATAGAATGAGAAGATTCAATATATGTTTAATAATGGTTCTAGAAGGAAAGGGTGGAAAAGAAACAATTTGCAGAGGTAATGGTTGAAAATTTTCAAAAATTGATGAAAGACCTTAATTAGGAAGCACATTGAATTCCAAAGGGTAAATTAACATAAAGCCACTTCTAGACATATAGTAAAATGGCATAACAGCAAAGACAGAAAGCAGTTCTTATGAGCATCCAGAAATAAAAGATATCCTATAGGAAATCACAATTCAACTGAAAGTAGTGGCAAAATAAAGGAATAATATCCTCAAAAGCTGAGAGGAGAAATAAACCCCACTCAGTCTAGAATTATTCACCTACCTAAATGTTCATTCAGCAACTCAAGTGCTCATCAATAGATGAGTGGATAAAAAAGCTGTGGTACATATACACAATGGAATATTACTTGGCCATAAAAAGAACATCTTACCATTTGCAGCAGCATGGATGGACTTAGAAGGTATTATGCTAAGTGAAATAAGTCAATCAGAGAAAGATAAATACCATATGATTTCATTTATATGTGGAATCTAAAGAACAGAATAAACGAACAAAACAGAAACAAACTCATAGATACAGAGAACAGGCTGATGGTTGCTAGAGGAGGGTTGTGGGGTTAGGTGAAAAAGGTGAAGGGATTGAGAAGTACTGATTGGTACTTACAAAATAGTCACAGGAATGTAAAGTACAGTATAGGAAATATAGTTAATAATATCTTAATAAATATGTATGATGACAGGTGGGTACTGGAAATATCAGAGAAAACTCTTTATAAAGTATATGATTGTCCAACCACCATGCTGTACACCGGAAACTAATACAAAATAATATTGAATGTAAACTGTAATGGGGAAAAATTTTTTTTAAACACACCGACAAAAACCAAACAGCAAACTTTAAGACAGCAAATTTTACCACTGTTTAAAAACCAGCTGTCTGAAACTGGAAACGCACACACACACATCCCTGAAAAATAGTAATTTTTCTGATGACCACTTGTTATGAATATTGTAGAACAGACTCTTGCATTGGGATAGGAGGTGGGATTTGACTACCTAGTTTTAAGTTTCCTACACATGGATGATAGAGAGACAGGCTACTAAGTCTTTAAGCCATTCAAGAAACATAGTTATGTATCAGAATGGTTAACACAAAGGGAGAAGCTACTCTTGGCCTCAGGATTTCAGCTTTATGAAAATCCACAAAGTACAGAATCTAGAACCTGGGAAATAAACAGCAGTTAAGAAGAAATCTCTTTTCAAGAGTACTGTCAAAATTTCTGTTTTGTTATTCCCCAGATTCCAAATGATTGGCTTCACAGGTCTTCAGAGGTCCCTCTCCTAGTTGCTGGCAAGCCAGGAAGCAAGAACTGGTTCCATCATTCCTTTAGCCTTATCCCCACTCACCTGTCACTTCCTCTCTGCCATATGCAGATCCTATGTTATACCCTAACTGCACCACCACTTAGCCTGGCTCTGTGAGTTACACATTCATACTGCAATACTTTTGCTTAAACCACTGCTCTACTCGAAATGCCCTTTCCACACCACATATTAAAATCTTCTTAACTGTTTAACTCTGATACTGTCAGAGCTAGAAAATACCCTTAGAAACCATGTGGTTAAACATCCTCATTTACATATGAAGAAAATGCAATTCAGATGAATCCCTAAGCTACACAAAATTTCTCCCATTCGCCCTGTAATCAGAATGTATCACTCCTTTCTCTGTGCTATAGCACAAACAGAAGGTCATGTATATAGACTATCTGGTACCTGATCTGTTCTAAATTAATTTCTTTGAAGTTTAAGTATCCTAACTCTAAAAGAGCACAAGGAATTTTTTTATGTTTAATTGTGGTAAAATACACATAACATAAATTTTATCATTTTAACCGTTTTTAAGTGTATAATTTGATAGTGCTAAGATATTCACATTATTGTGCAACCAATCTCCAGAACTCTTTTAATCTCGCCAAACTGAATTTCTTTATCCGTCAAACAACAAATCCCCGTTGAACACAAGGAACTCTAAAAAGGTGTTTTATCCTATAAGGTGTGATAAAAGAAATAAAGGAATTTAACTAAAAAGAAACTGAAAACTTTAAGAGTTTGAGAGTTATTTAGAAGCCTGATGAAGAAAAAGTTTTCTCTTAAAAGCCACTGTGAGAAAAAAGAGGATTAATATTTATAATGGTTGATTATTAGTAAGACAGTTACTAAATTATATCTACAGGTGTTGGTTGTCTGTACTGTTTTGTATAAGTATCCTTTTTTTAAAAAAAAAAAATATCTTTATTGATTTCAGAGAGAGGAAAGGAGAGGGAGAGAGAGAGATAGAAACATCAATGATGAGAGTCATTGATTGAGCCCGCAACCCGGGCATGTGCCCTGACCGGGAATCGAACCCTGATCGCCTGGATCCTAGGTCGACGCTCAACTGCTGAGCCACGCCCAGCCGGGCTAAGTATCCATTTTTAAAGCTATATTTTTATTATAAAAGTTGTGGACGAAAAGAAAAGGGGACCGTTACTTTCAGTGACCAAAAGTAACCTTAAGGGGTAATCTGATGGTGAATTCCTAACTGGGCAGGTCACGGTGGGTAGTCATGCCCAGGTCTAGAACTTCTTTAGTAAAAGGTTTTTAAGCAAGCCCCATCCATTGTTCTTGTGCATCTAGGTTAACACACCTTTGAAATGTCAGAAATAATCCTTTAATTTAGACCTCTCAAGGAAGACTTGAACCACCCTCAGGAGAGCACATAATCTTGTTAACTATCCTATACCTTGCTTTCTCCCACCTTCATGTAATCTTCCTTATGTTCCCTCTTTAATTTCAAACGCATAAAAGAACTGCAAAATTCATTCTCTAGAGCACCTGAGATCTTGCTTCTGGGCAATGTTGTCAGTTTGGCTCAGATAAACTCATGAAAATTCTTTATAGGTTTGGATGTTTCTTATGTTGACAAAGTCATACTTCTTAGGAAGCCATTTTAAAATAGAATAGAAATTGCTATCTCAATTGTTTTTTATTATAAAATTTTATTTAATCCAAAATTAAAGTAGAAAAGCACTCATAAAAGTGAATATTTTAGAAAATTATTAGTGCATTGTGAGATTTAAAAAAAAAGAATCCTCTTTTAAAATTCTTTTTTAATAATTCCATATTTTAGAAGTAGTGTGAAGTGGTTAATAAGATTTGTTCTGGAGTTAGTTTGTATGATCTCGAATCCTGAATCCACCACACTTTAGTTATAAGACTTTGAACAAGTTAATCTCTCTGCGTCTTTGCTGTAAGATTACCTTATCTATACTATCTATTTTATCTGTAAGATTATGAGATAATGCTACCTCCTTTATTTGCTTGATGTGAGGATTAATTGAATAAGATGTGTAAAGTCAGCACAGTAACTAGTGCTTACTAAGTACTTAACAAATACTAGCTATTATTAATTTTACTGTAGTTAATATAATTCTGGTGCTTGGACTCTGGGATTAGTAAGCTACTATACTTCTGTTAACACTTTTATTTTTATTATTCTTTGTGCCAGAGTGACACAAAGTCTATAGTCTTTACTTCCCCTACCCTGCTAACCAGTGCTTTGCATACTGCTGGACAAATAGAAGGTACCTAATCTAATGAATCTTTGTTATTGAGTAAATGATGAGAACATTTTAAAAGGTTTACAGAATGCATTTTATTGTAACAGCACTGAATAATAGACTCCATTTCAAAGGAATGTATCCAAACACTAGGTTTTCAGGAAAATCAGTTTGGGTTGGTTTTTAAAACTACATTTTTGGGGGCTTATTGAATGTGAAGAGCATTTCAGTGGATCATTAGAAGTAATTGAAAGGATGGACAAATTCATTGAGCAGAAGAGAGTCAGAACAGCACCATGTATCACTGCACTTTTGTACTAAGGCATGAGTTTTTATCCAGATCCATTCTGGACTAAACTTGGCATAACAAAAAGACCATTGGGTTGATAAGAGATCAGTGTTCCCACAGGGTTCCCACCACATGACCTTGGACAACTTTTCCTCTTTAAGCCTCAATTTCTTGTATAAAAATGAGAGGATAGCATCTAAGGTTCATTTTTTTCATTTAGAACATGTGTGGTTCCATGTTGCTAAACTGGGGTGTAACTAGGAGCTTGTGGAATGTCTCTTCTAGGACAGTGCCAGTTGTCCCAGCCTGCCAAAATTCAGTCACTAGTGCCTATTCTAATGAATAACATCTCTCCCTGAATTGTTGCCAGTTGGAAAATTGTAGAATGGAATGTGCCACCTGGGTTTGGATTTGGAAATCCAAAGTGTTGCCTTGAGGTAAAAGGATGTTTCTGAAGAACCATGGTGGTGAGTAAGCTGGTAATACCAGCCATGGTAGTTTGCACTTGGACCGGGAAAAGAGGGTCAAGACTCCTTTGCTAATGAGAACAGAATGAGGGGAGAACACTTTTAAAAAAATTTAATCCTCACTCAGGGACATGCTTAGAGAGAGAGACAGAGAGAGAGAGAGACATCCATCGGTTGCCTTCTGTATACTCCCCGACTGATAATCAAACCCAAAACCCAGATATATGCACCGACAGGGAATCAAACCAACAACCCTTTGGTGCATGGGATGCTGCTCAACCAACTGAGCCACTCCAGCCAGGAAGAACTCTTTTTTTATTACCTTCCTGCAATTTGCTATGTGAACTGTGCCCTGGTGATGCAGTCTCACAAAGTAAAGCAATAAATCAGTAAAGTGATAAAAACAAATAAAACTTTCTTATGCTTCCATAATGCTTAGCAGTTTATATGTAAATGAGAAATCAGTGGATGATACTAAGCTGGGTCTATTGACAGCAACAACTGAATGAGTTTCACACTAAGCTTTCAGAGAAAGGAGAAACCACTGCAAGAGGAGAGTACAGGGAAGATTTTATAAAGGAGGTGGAACTTGTTTTGGACCTTAATGAGAAGAGAGGTGATTCCTTTTACTTTTAAAAAAATATTACCTCAAAAGTGATCTTTAATAGGTTTTAGGATACATGCGAAGGTAATTCATACAATTTGTACCAGAAAACAGAAGACTATCCATCCAGTTTTCCTCAGGCTAGAATAACCTTGGCAATAATTTGGATAAGAGCAATGAGAAAATGATTTTTGTCCCATTCCACTTACAAGTCTAGATGCAATCATTCTTTGTAACATATTAACTAATGGAGTCATAAAAAGAACATTATATGATAAAGATTTATTCCTGGATCCAAAGGCTGGGAAAAAAAGTAGAAAACCTAAGATTGCTTCACAGCTGAATTCTCCCATTTATTGTAAAGAAAATACAAGCTTCACAAAAGCTCTTACTTTCCAACATGTTCCATGTAGCCAGCATCATTCTGACACCAAACCAAAGACACCATAAGAAAAGAAAACCACAAACCAAAATCCCCAATAAACATAGACACAACAATTTTTACAGCATTTTAGCAAATTGGATCCTATGATATATAAAAGGGATCATGCATCGTGACCCAATGGGGTTCATCCCAGGAACTCAAGTTTCATATAATATTTGAATATCAATTAATGTAATTCACCACATCAGCAAATTTAATAAGAAAAACATGATCTCAATAGATGCATAAAAAGTTGTTAAGAGCACCTTTTTTTTTTTCTTTTTCCTGGTGCTGGGAATTCTTGGCAAATTTCAAGTATACAATACAGTATTGTTAACTATCATCACCATGCTGTACATGAGATCTCCAAAACACATTCATCTTACCTAACTGAAACTTTAGATTCTTTGACCAACACTCCTCATTTCCCCTTCCCTTAGCCCCTGACAACCACTATCCCAGTTTCTGCTTCTGAGTTTGACTATTTTAGATTTACAGATAAGTGAGATTGTGCAATATTTACCTTTCTGTGTCTGGCTTATTTCACTTAGCACAATGTCCTCCAGATTTATCCCCATTGTTGCAAATGGCAGGATTCCCTTCTTTTCTTAAGGCTGAGTATTTCATTTTCATATGTGTATGTATGTATGCATGTATCACATTATCTATATCCATATCCATTTGTCCATCGACAAACATTTAGATTGTTTCCGTATCTTGGCTACTGTGAGAAAGGGGTGATTTCTAAGTGGACCAATGCACAGAGGCATTAGGTTGACAAGAGGTAGTTTGGAAACAGTGTCTGAATGGGAGATTGAGGTAATAGTACTATTCGGGGTCTGAATGGTAGTAGGGAAGGGTTCCTGAATTTGCTTCTTCAGGTTGTCCACAGCACAAGGGTATTGACTGAGGATACAAGTGGAAGATGAAACACAGCCCCACATTCTGCTTTCCAAGCCAAGTATCCTGGTTCAGGAGTGTGTCCACCTGGAGGAAGGGGTGCTTTTTTCTAATTCACATAAAGACTACAGCAGTGTTGCAGGAGGGAAATAGTGGAAGATAAATTTGAAATACATGGTGGGGCCTAATCATAAAGGACATTTCTTTGTATCTAGACTGCTGGATGGAAATGTGTAGCTTTGATGATAGTGGTGATTATGGGTATGATGTGACCCTACACTGGAGTTAAACTTGGATATTTTTCAATGCTAGGAACCCTATTTGTCTGGCATAAAATAAATCCATATCTTTTGAAAATTTATTTTCTCAGTGTTTGTCCAAAGCACACTTTATAACTGACCTACTTTGCTCCAATATCAAATAAGCCTGATTTAATTTTATAAGCCAGTCATGGAAAGAGAATCAGTCCTATGACTCCAAAGCATTCTGTTCTGTAGCTCCACTATAATTACAAACAAATGCATCCAATCTTCCTATCATGTGTTCTTCTGACATACAGGATTCTTTTTTTTCCTCTTTTCTGTATTTGATAATCTCGTTATCTTGTGATAGTGCGTCATTTAATTATTCCCCAAAATAGAGACTTTCATAAAATCTGCTCAGAAAAAGTGATTTGCTGTTCCCAACTGAAGTCACAGCTGGGGTGTTTACTCAGTAATTTGTCATTTTCAGGACCTTGAGATTGCTGTCTTTCTTAAGGGATCTCATAAATTTTATAAACTCCAGAGGACTAAGTTTATATCATCAGAGATCTACAAGCTTGGTACTCTATCAGATTGTACATGGTTGCCCTCTCTGATATTAAACTCCAAATGTCTAGCTGTATTCAATTCAATAACCCTATAAACATTTCCTGAACATCTACTGTGTGTCAAACAGTAGGACAGGTATTGAGAATACGAAAGTGAATAGAGCAGAGTCCCCATCTAACGAAGTATATACAGTCTCTAAATCTGATCATCAGAAGTGCTGAAATTTAATTTTACCAGCTAGCTCTTCCACCTACTTACTGCTACTGTTAAATGTGTCACTTAATTTATCTGAGCCTCATTTTCCTATAAAACCAGTAACACACTGAGATGACATTCCTGTAAGGCATGAAATATTGTGAGATTAAGTTGATTATCTGGGATGAATGAAGTATACAGTCACTCAATGTTCTCTTTCCCTTCTTCACATTCTTCTGATCCTTGTGGATATTTAACCTTACAGACTGGAAAAACGACTTATTATTTCAGCCTTTTCATTGTGTTATTTTTTTTGGTGGTGGGGGGGAGAGGTGCTATTTCTACTTTTATCATGTCATTTGTATGTAGATAAGTGGACCTAATAGTCTGTATCACAAATACAGTATGAAAGTACTAAGGCTTGGACAAGATGAGGTCAGAGTGTAAGAAACCCTTAATGTTGGATTTCCAATAAACTTTATGATGATAACCAACATTTTTTCACCTTTCACTTTCTTGATCTTTTTGTGTTTTGTCTGTCACATCTCATGGGACTGATGTCTTAAGAAAACAATTTTATGTTATTTTAGGTTCCTTTGCTGGATTGTAGTTGAACACTCATGATCCTCTGATAAGATAATATCCCCTGAATATGTTTTCTTACACTTAGTCACATTAAAACTCCTCTGCCACTTTTCTGCCCACGGCCACTTCATCTTTTAGTTTATCCCTAATCATCTTGGCATTTTAATCCCTGGAAGAGCTGAATGCCATCTGCAAACTTGGCAATTTTCCCATGCATTCTCTTCCAGATCATTTATATGAATGTTAACTAAGACACCATGCAGCTTGCTTTCTATCTAAGAAGTGCTTTTGTTGCAGAGCATTTGGTTTAACAACTCAATCACTGAATTAATAATATGAAGGACAAGCCACAGGATGTTGCCTTTACCCAGAAGTGTTCACTTCTTTCTATTCTTTCTTATTCCTAAACCACTTATCATAACAGACATTTCTCCATGTACTGAAAGTTTTATGGTTCATGAATTTGATAACAAGTCCAAATTTTAGATAAGAAGCCCTTTAACCAGTGTAAGGTCCTACCTGACTATTTTAGGTCTCATTTGTGTCACTGTTCCAGAACATCTATAGTACGAATCCATACCACTTCCTAATACTTCATTAAATCCTATTTTTTAATATCACTGTCATTTCCCAGCTAGATTTTAAGTTCCTAAGCCGAATCAATCAAATGATCAATTGAATTGCTGTCCAATAGCTATTGCTTTGCCATGTGCCAGTAAAACAGCAAGTCCTAAAGTCTAGTTATTGCACCAGCTTCTAAATGACCTTGAGCCCTGGTTCACTCCCATCAGTTTCTTATGCGTTACAGACAAAATGGTCTCTCAGATCTTAGGCGCATCTGATCATGCCACCTTTCTCCTTAAAATCTTTGATAGTATATTTGGAGACAATTGGGAAAACTTGAATACCGGCACACCTCAGAAATATTGTGGGTTTAGTTCTAGACCACAGCAATAAAATGAATATTGCAATAAAGCAAATTGCACAAATTATTTAGTTTTCCTATGCATGTGAAAGTTTTGTTTATACCATACTATAGTCTGTTAAGTGTGCATTAGCATTATATCTAAAAAACCAACATACATTCATTAATTTAAAAATACTTTATTGCTGCCCAGCCGGGCGTGGCTCAGTGGTTGAGCATCAACCTAGGATCCAGGAGATAGAGGTTCGATTCCCGGTCAGGGGACATGCCCGGGTTGTGGGCTCGATCCCCATTTAGGGGCATGCAGGAGGCAGCAGATCAGTGATGACTCTTTAATCACTGATGTCTCTCTCTCTCTCTCTCTCTCTATTCCTCTCTCTGAATTCAATAAAGATATATTTTTAAAAAATACTTTATTGCTAAATAATACCAACCATCATCATCTGAGCCTTCATTTTCCTGGTGGAGGATCTTGCCTTGATGAAAATGCAGTTATCTGCAAAGCACAATAAAACAAGATATGCCTGTATAGACTCAATAAAGATTTTTAAATTATTATTAATTATTAAATAATAATTAATTATTAAGAAGTCATTACCCTATGATTGGCAAATTCATAGAAAGATAGTAGATGAGAGGTTATCAGAAACTGAGGGGAGAGAGGAATGGGCAGTTATTGCTCGATGGCTACAGAGTTTCTGTTTGGGATGATGAAAAAGTTTTGGAAATAGTGATGATGGTTGCACAGCATCATGAATGTACTTAATGCCACTTAATTGTACACTTAAAAATGGTTAAAATGGCAAATTTGTGTTGCCACAATAAAAATTTTTTAAGTCGTTTTCAGTTAAAGATAACGCTCAAAAATGTACAGGAGAAATGACATGTTATTTGGGATTTGCCTTAAAAAACTCAAACAATAGTCTCAGCAACAATAGTTGAGAGTGATAGATGAAAAAGATTGGCAAAATGTTGATAATGATTGAGGATAGACGTTTTTCATAATAAAAAGATTTTTGAAAAAATTTGGGGGCTAGCTATTAAGTCCCAGCTACTCAGCCTGACATTTGAAACCCTTCGCCAGTCTGTCTCTTTTCTTTCTTAGGAGACTCGGCTCTCACTGCTTACCCCACAGTGCCCTCCCCTGCAGTCAGCTGGTCTACTGCCTTGCTCTGTGCTCCAACGGCCATTGTGCCTTTGCAGTCACCTTTCAATCCTGCTTCCTCCTTCTTATGTGGCAGATTCCTACTCAAAACTCAGCCTTCCCAGACTTCTCCAGACAGTGAGAACTCCCTCCTTTGGAGTTCCCACAGTCCCTTGCTTGTACTCCTGCTACAGCTTATACACCCTGTATTAAGATATTTTATTTATGCTGCTCTCCACTCACCTGTGAGCTTTTTGAAGGTAGGGGAAACTTGGGGGAGGAGGAAGTGGAAGAGAGTATGGGGGGATGGATGGAGACTTGGGATACTGAACACACAATACAGTGTACAGATGATGTGTTGTAGAATTGTACACCTGAAACCTGTGTAATTTTGTTAACCAATGTCACCTCAATAAATTCAATAAAAAAGAAAAAAAGAAAAGAAAAGAAGGTACAGGAAACTTACTTTTCACTGTATGTCTTTCTGAGCTATGTGAAACTTTTTTTGTTGTTTTAGTTGTGTTGTAAATATTTTTAAAGGAAAAGATTGAAAGGTGAGAATGTGAATACTAGTTATAAATCCCAAGAGCTGAAAGGGACCTTAGCAATTACCCATATGGATATTGGTCTCTTTTTCTAGATTGTGCTTTCTCTACTTGGCAACTGCTAATGCATTTTTCCATTTCCAGCACCTACCAGTCAGTGGGTGCTCAGTAAATTGTTACTGACAAGCCGCAGCCCCTTTTTCTACAGATTGCATAAAGCCAGCTATCTAGGTTGGGGTGTGTAGACACACACTTTTTAGAAGAAGCTGTTAATTTTCAGGCACAGTTTGTCAAAGCTGCAAATAAGCACCTGGAGGGATGTCCCTGGGCCAGTAGAGTCTGGCCCTTCATTTGCCTAAGTGGGTGGGTGAGCTGGGACTGCAGCATGTCTGCAGTCCACATTTTACCAGTGGGTGGCAGCAGATGCTCACAAATTCTCTTCAAGGCCAGCAGTCCTGATTTTACCCTTTGTGTGTAGGGTGAGAAATAGGTAGGTATACTCTACTATTTCTAGTTTATTTCCTGACTTATTGATACCTAAAGATGCTAGGCTGAAGAAACGAGGCCTGAGTTAGAGACAGTGAGAGCCAGAGACTAAGCACCTTGTTAAAGATAAATGTCCAGACCAATGCTAAATATTTACTCTGTGCTAATTTCCAGAGCTCTAAGAAAGCCTTCTCCTCCCTAAGTGCCTTCTGGAACCTGCAAATGCATTATTAGTGCTTTCATCTTCTAGCTGGAGGTTTTGATCCTTGTGTAAACCTCAGCCTTCTAGGGAGGATTTATCCTCTAGGCTGTTTTTAGGTCCTTAAGTTTCAGTTGGATGGAGATTGAGAACAAATTATCATGTAAGTAAGGATAGAGAAGAAAAAGCATGACACCCTCGGATATGGACATGCAAGAACAGAGGAGAAGATGGCTGGGCCTACAGAGATGGACCCAGTCCACTGAATCCTGACAGTAGCCTCTTCTGGTTTTCTACATTTGTCCAGCCAAAACCATCACTCCTAACATCTCCAGTCAATAAGCAAGCCCTGATTGTGAACTAAGTACACAGCTTGGTGAAGGAGTTGGAAATTTATAGATATAATGATTATATTTGTGCAGGCTTTTCTTAGCTCAGAGCATATAATCTGAAAACAAGACATAATCAATATTTAACATCCAAAATGTTCTGGAAAACCCAGGGCTCACATATGGATGTTCCTTGCTTTGGAGCATTATTATATAATCTGGTGGTATGAGGCTGGGGGTGGGAGAGGGGTGTCACAGACTTTTAGACAACTAAGCTTAAAAGGTGGTATCAGGTGATGATGCTATGAGCTGAATATGAGCAGACAATAAGTGGGGTGAAAGTTCAGAAGAGGAAGAAGCCATGTTGGCTATGGTAATAGTAAAACAGCAATAATATCTGGTACATAAATGTTTGTTGCATTTTGCTAACAGTACTTCATATTTGCATAGCATTACAGATTTTCCAACACTTTAATGTCAGTTCTTCTCATCTGGCCTCATTAAGTCTTCACTACAACCTGTGAGTCAGTTATTATTAAATGAGGGTGAAATACATAAAATACTTAGAATAGTGGTTAGTACATAGTGAATATTCACTATTATTAGCTCTATTTTATGTATGAGGAAACTGAAGCTCAGAGAGGCAGTTACTTGCCCCAAATCACAGAGCTGAGAAGTGGTGGAACTAAGCCTGAACTCGGTTTCCCGGGCTCCTGTTTCTAGGCCTTTTTCCCTCTTCCCATGCATAAAAGGGGGCATTTGAGCTGGGGTTTGCCTAGATTGGGCCAAGTTTTGAGGGAGCCCTAGCAGAGAAGTCTCTGAAATCATGCTCCTCAGCCTCACAAGCCCTAGTTGTCAGGTAGCTGGGAATTGATGAGGGTATTCAGTACCTTGAGTAAGAAGAGTTAAATCTAGAAGCCTCTACTCATTTTAGCAATAAGGGGAGATGGTCCATCAAGGAAACTGCAAGCCATTAAACTCACATACATCCTCAGCTGCTAGGCTTGTTAAGAAAATGTCACAATAGGGGGAAATTGACAACACAGGCACCCGTAGGTATTTTTAGTCTGTGTTTCAAGGATGTACATCTTGGGTTCTGCTTAGGACTGAGCACAAGGGGGTGAATTTGGATTGATTTGACAAGACTGCTAGTCAGAAAGTTCTTACTGAGCATTTTTTTGTGCCCAACTTCTGCAAATGACTACGTGTGTGTGTGTCAGGGCAGGGGGGGTGGTGCTCAGAGAGGTGAAATAACTTTTTCAAACTTTCAAACACTAGGGAGGGTGCTGTAATCTTTTTCTTGGGTTGGGGGAGTGTGGAAACTGTAACTGTCTATTCCTTGTACCAGCAATCCTGCAATAATTTATTTGTCCTAATGTACAACATTATTAGTATAGTTAATAATACTGTATATGTACTTGAAATTTGCTGAGTAAATTTTAAGGGTTCTCAACACACACACACACACACACAAATGGTAACTATGTTATGGGATTGATGTGTTAACTTGATTGTGGTAATACCATTTCACAAAGTATATGTATATCAAATCATTATGGTGTACACTTTAAATATATACAACTTTATTTGTTAATTATACTATAATAAAGCTGGAAAAAAAGAAAATCTTTATTCTATGGATATATTCTTAAATGTAAGCCACTGTAACACTGTAATAGCATAAACAGCTCAGTAAACTGAAGATCTAAATGTTCACCAACAAATATTGGTTAAATTATTGTGTGACCTTCAAATGGAATTTCATACAACTATTAAGAAAGAGGTCCATCAATATGTGAGAAAGCATATCACTAAGATGTATTTGTACGTGCAGTAAAAATCAAAGTTCAAAAACTAGAGTTTATGTAGCATAATGCCATATGCATATTGAAACACACACACACACACACACACATATATATGTACATATATGCAGATATATGTACACATTTTCCCCACAATAGAAGGATATGCTTGCATTGATAATGGGGAGTATGTGTGATGAGAGAGGAATGGGGAAGGGGAAATTTATTTTGTTTTATGCTTTGATGTACTCTTTGAGTGACTTAACTATATGACATACCATATATATATATATATATATATATATATATATATATATATATATGTATTTATATATATTTTAATTTAAACCATTTGCCTAAGGTCGCATAGCCAGGAAAAGGCACATCTAGGATTCCCACCCAGACTGTGATTCCAGAGCCCTGTGATCCAGAACCCTTCTAGATTCTAGCACACTGTCTCCTAACAGTGCTCTTAGTATCAGGAAGTACTTCTGTCGCTTGCTTGTAAGCTACAAAATTTTTCATGAAAATACCTGGAACCGAAACATCCAAAGGCTAACAGCTAGGAGAATGTGCTCATTCTACAGAAGAAGGCTTTGTGCCCCATCCTTCTGCCATCTTGCCTCCTTTTTTATAAGATTGTAGCTCAGCCAAGAGAGGTCAGTGACCTGGAGCCAGGAAATACAGACTAAGATTTCTAACAGGACAAATTACCTTAAGGAAAAGGCATTAAGATAATTGGAGAGGTGGGGGTGGGGAGAAGGCATGAAAACAGTATCATTAGCCAACTTGGTCAATGGGCAGGTGCAGGAAGTGGCAGATAAACTGAGCCAGAATCTATAAATACGCTTCAATATTAGTGTTCAAACACACAAAATAAATGAGTGATTTAAAAAACTTGGCAGCATATAAGCACCTAGATGTAAACTCTTAGTTCTAAGTTTAACTCTTAAGAACTTTTCTCTGATCTGGGCATATTATTTGACTGCTCTGGGTTTCAGTTTCTCCTTTGGTCAAATGGACAGCACTATCTGTTCTGGCTACTTCACAGAGTTGTAAAGAATAAATAAGGCAAGGAATGTACTTTGAAGATACAAGGCATCATACAGAATAAGGAGTTACTGTTAATATCTCTGAGACTTACCTCATAGAAGGAGAGCTATTTTGAGATGGAAAATGGGAGGAAGCATCCAAAAAGCATTGCTGGTAACAAGGTAGCACACCTAACCAACACAAAAAAGGAACCCCATGGGTCATTTATTCTAGTTCCTCTTTTTTATAGTCCTAGACAAAGACCTACAGAGTCCAAGATCTGCAGAGTAGTAATAGTGCCATGCATAGACTATTTTTTAAACCCAGAAATAAGATGGAACAGAAGCCAAAGGGACAGGATATGCTACAGGCCCCTTGCCCAAGGGGCTTGCTGAACTATGAATGTTGAACAGGGTCCTGGAAGCAAACTGATGAAGCTTAGTAAGGAATTAGGGCAGAGGTGGGGGGATAGACTTCAGTGATTCAGCTCCAGGATGGCTGAGTGCCTCTGAGGAGCAATTTGAGGGTGGCCAGGGATTTGGATAGGACAAATGACAACTTCCTAGAACGGGCTGTTCCAGAACCCAGAGGAAAGGAAATAGCTTGGCCTCGTCCTGGGTAGTTCACAGGAACCAGGGTAGGAAGTATTCGCAGTGGAACTCTAGTGCTCACAACATCAAGTTCCTTTTGAGCGGAAGAAGGAAAATGGGGGGAAAAACATGCAATGCAGCACACATGACATGTCAGTTTTTGTAATGGTGGGAGTAAAGATGGAAGAATGAATCAACAGAGGGAGACAGGAGTATGCAGTGAAAAGGGCTCTGGACTCAGACGTGGGTGTGAGTACTTGCTCTGTCACTTACTTGCCCTACAACCTAGAATATGCCATTTTCCTCCTCTGAATCTTGGTTTCCTCATCTCAAAAATGAAGACCTTTTTACCTATCTCATAAATTGTTAAGAGGATTAAATGAGATGTTCTTGAAAGTAACTAATACACAGTTCTTAGAACTTGATGCCCAATATGTTAATTTATTCCTTTATTTTGGAGAGGTACTTATAGAAAATCTCCATTGAAACATGCTAATTTGAAATTTCAAGCACTGGGAAAGCAAGCCAAGCTAACAGGCAGTATGGAAAGACACTTCTTACAAATGGAGAACCAGCCTAAGTATGCAGATAGGAAAATCTTATGGCAGGGAGGATAGGTTAAGGACAAAGCAGGAATGGACATAAATATAAGCACAACACAGTCTGTTTACAAGAGGCTTTGAAGCCATTAATGCATTAATGTGAGGTTCCTCCAGACCCATGACAAAATGGAAAGATAATAAATATTGTACTGCAGCTTGACTCATTTTCTTTCTTTCTTTTTAAAAAAATTATTTCTTGACTTGGGGCAGGGGGAGTAGGAAGGGAGGGAGAGAGAGAAACATCAATTTGTTGTTCCACTTATTGGTGCATTCATTGATTGATTCTTGTATGTGCCCTGACCAGGGATCGAACCCACAACCTTGGTGTACTGGGACGACACTCTCACCAACTGAGCTAGCCAGCCAGGGCTTGACTCATTTTCTTGACTGCTCAGAAATACAGGATAGGTTTTATGTTCAATTATAGTAGCTTTACTCAGCAAGCTTCTCTCTTTCTCTCTCTCTCTCTCTCTCTTTTTTTTTTTTTTCTTCCTGGTAGCCTCACATTCTTTTTGGAAGTATGGGTATGAAGAAGCAAATTGATAAGTTTCTTTAAAAGTAAAATTCCAAAGGTGGAAACCAACTAGAAAATCAAAATGAAATACCAGATGGGGGAAAATAAGGAAGCTATAGAAGATTGACTTTGTCTTTACCAGGAATAATATTAGGGAAATTCCTACTTTTAGATTTCTTTGGTACCCAAAAGACCAGAGATGTTATAAAATTACAAAACCTGAGAGTGAAAAGGTGCTTTGATTTATTTTATAGGTGGGTAAGTTGAAACATATAAAGGAGGGGTAGAGGTTTGCTTGAGGCTCTCAATCACAAAATTAGGCTCTAACCCTAACCCAAGTCTCTTGACTATCATTCTGGGGTTCTGTCTCCTGTAGGCTCTTCTTTGTGATAGTGAATTTCTGACCTCAAACACTTGTACAAGCCTAATTTGTTTGTGTGTGTGTGTTTTCTAATTCCAGGACCAAGTGCTTTCGGGGCAAAAAAGTCCTTGGAGATTATGATATCAAAGTGGAACAGGTAATCAGTCTGAAGCCCAGAGCTGCATCTGCATCATCATCAATCCCTCTTGTCATTCCAGAGTGAACCATCTAGTTCTGCTGAGTGGAGTACAGTGCCCCTCACTGGGTTCCAGGCTATCTCCTCAACCCCACCCTTTCCCCAGGGCTTTTCTTTCTATGGAACATAGTCCTGAAGGCTGTATCTTTCAATTTCTCCAACTTTTTATCATGGTTCTGGTGTCCATAGAGAGGTAAATAGTGTGGCTCTTAGGGTCCTCATGCAGTGCAAAGTTCTCCTGCTGAGGAAAACCTTAGAGGAATGTCTTCCCAGGACACTGGCCTCAGCTCCATGTTATTGGTGGCATGTAATTCCTGGGTAGTACACGTTTGCCATTCAGGTTTGTGGCCTCCAGTGGTGACTACTCTGGGCTTGAGGCTACACTTCAGAGAGAACTTAGAAAAGAACACCTCCTTGTTTTAATGCAGTGAAGTTCTGAAAGGCTCATTTTTTAATCTTCCTCTATTCTTTGCTTCATGATAAATAGAAATTAGATCCATTTGGGTAGAGAGGGAAGGGGCGTGCAGTTTAAACAATGCATGTATTTTCTATGTAATAATAGAAGTTACTCATCATTCCTTACACAGTATGCTGTGATTTACAGAGTACTTTCCTATCCATTATTGCATTGTATTCAGATCTTAAAATAAGTTGTTAGATAGGCAGTGTTGATCAAAATTTTCTCTCTTTTTAAATCCTTACCCAAGGATATGTTTTTATTGATTCTTAGAGAGAGAGGAAGGCGGGCAGAGAGAGATCGATTAATCAGTTGCCTCCCATGTGCACCCCAACTGGGGATCGAACCCACAACCTAGGTATGTGCCCTGACTGGGAATTGAACCCACAACCCTTTGGTGTACAGGATGACACTCCAACCAACTGAGCCACCCAACCAGGGCAAAGTTTTTCCCATTTTATACATGGGAGAAACTTTCCCTCCAGAGAGTATCAGTAATTTGCCTAATGTCATATGCAGCTAGTTGGGGGTAGAGCAGAATTAAAACTCAGTTGCCTAGTCTAAAACATAGTGCTTTTATGTTGAAACTGATAAAGGGCATGTTTTCCCTGGTTCACGTTCCTGCTCTCAGAGAGGCAGCACTAAGGATGCTGGGCTGGGAGTCTGAAGACCTGAGTTTTGCTCCTGTCACTGCCAACAATAAGTTTTTTGTTTTGTTTTTGTCTAGAAAAGTCGCTTACCTGCTCCTTATCCCTGTTCTTCCTGTCTCATAGAGTTGCTATGAGTTAGATGAGATCAGTTTGTGAAAATGCTTTGAAAACTGTAAATAAAATGTTTGGCAATGGGATGTTGTTGCTGTTGTTGCTATGTGGAGGACTTGGCAAAGTTAGGACTATGGACTTATTCCTCTACTGTTATTCTTATTTACTTTTTGTACCATAGTAAAAAACACATAACATGAAATTACCTTCCTAATCCCTACTGTTATTTTCCAGGCAGAATTTTCAGAGCTCAACCTGGTGGCCCATGCAGATGGGACCTGTGCTGTGGATATGCAGGTATTCCGGAATGGCACAAAGGTTGTCCGGTAAGGTCCTTTCTCTCCTCGGGGTTACTGTCACTGTCTCCAGAGTTACCATCTCTGGCTTGCAGAGGCAGTTTCAAAATCAAGTGTTGGAGTGGGATAATAGCGCTATGTATAGTGTATAGAACTTAATGATGTGTGCTGTGCAGAAGTGGTACAGGAAGGCAGAAAAACCAGCTCCTGCCTCAGGGAGCTCATAGTCCAGTGGCAGAGAAAGCTTCATGGACTAAGAGCTTACTTCGAGGTAAATGGATTCCTGTCAGAGGGGTTCCAGGACTTTAGCCCCACTTCAGCCAGTGCAGCTCTGTGCTTTTATCTCTGCATATATTTTCCCTGGAAATAGGGATTCTATTGCTTTAAAAAAAAGAAGTGTGAAAACCTCTGATCTAGTTCAACCTCCTATTTTACATTGATTTGCTTAGATTCACTCAGTGAGTTGGTAGCAGAGCCCTGTGTTCTATGTGAATTCTCTTAACTCCTAGTCCTGTGTTCTTTCTATATTCCTCATCCCTGGGAACTCATAACTCTGATAGGAAAACCTAGAGTCAGAAGGAACATTGTGGGTGGAAGAAAATTTTCAGTTACAGAGCACTTACATGCCAGGTAGTGTGCTGTGCATTTACAGATGTGATCAAATGTAATACAACATTTCTGTGAGGGAGGTGATAAGAATTCCAGATTGGGGGAAATGATTTCCACAGTATTATTCTTACAGGGGCTCAGTGTGGCTTCAGGTTTTCAGATGTCAGAATCTTGCTCCAGGAAGAGTCTTCACTTCACTCTGTTCCCTGTATCAATCTGCAGTACCCTGACATGAGTCCTCCAGTGTCCAATAGGAACTGGGCCAGTGACAGGAAAGGTAAAACTCAGGTGCCTGGAATCTAACAACAGGAAATGTGAGCTTGTCCATCCTGAGTTCGTCCACCCTGGAGACTAAGGAGGAGGACAGGGAAAGAGATGTCCATCCATATGGGAGGGAGATCGGGGAGATCCTACAAGAGAGATAATGGGTTTCTCAAGCTGCAGGTAGAGTGAGTCATAGGGATGCCTGCACACAAGCAGGTGGTGACAGGAATCTGGCAAGAATAAGGCAGGCCCTTCCAGGTACCAGTATAGAAACTTAAGAGCTGGCCACAAGTCTAGGGCTTAATTCCTATAACTGGGACATAAGGTTTGATTTTAGGCATAGAGCTGGAGCCAGTTTCCCAAAACTGGGGAACTAGGAGGTCAGAACAGCTCAAGCACTTGATGCTAAGTCTCCTGAGTGACTGAGGAGGGCTCCAGTCCCACTTTAAAAGATTGATCTTTGAGCCTGGGTGGGGTTAGAGCTGTAGGTGGAGGTTGGATGAGTGCCTGGGCAGAGAACCAGGTAGATCATTGCATATGGTGTGAAACTGCCAAGTACTAGAGCCTTGAGGGTGGATGCTGCCACCGAATTGAGTCTCTGAGAATATGAGTTTCCTCAAGAGTAAGGGCACGAAGACAGGGGCCCTGGTCCTGTGGAGCAGCTGTGGCTAAGAGCTTTTGCTGGCTAGAGGTGAAATGCAGGGAGCCTCCCCATGCATGGGAACGTTCTGTACTCTCAGTGCTTCCTGTAGCCATTGCTCAACCTCAGTTCTGCAAAAAAAATATTTGCACCTCTCCCTAGTGTCCGCTTTGGAAGAATAACATTGGGAAGTCTGGCATCTGGTCTCAGCCAGACCGAACTCTTGCTCTCCTGGGGGCCTGATAAGGGCATTGCCTATTTTAAGGAGCAGCTTTATGGAGTCAAAACAGGACAGTGTTGCTGGGACCCCCCTGGAACACCAATTCCAGAGCCGCAAAGAGCTTCAGCTTTTATATTGCCCCATAGTGACAGGGAAAATTCTTTTTCACTTAAGGTGTGAGGATCTAAAAGTGTTTCTTCCCTCCTGAGGGCATTTGTAGCTTAGAAAAACTCAGTGCTTAACCCAGAGGAATAAGGGCATTTTAGAAATATGTTTCTCAAATCTCCTTTGAGATGTGCCATGATACTTCATTTCTAGTTTATAAAGAATACATAATAGTAAAATAAGGGACTTGGACCAGGTGGCCCCTAAGGCCCCTTCTTTGTCTTGGGCTTTGGAAATGGGAGACAAGGTGATGTATAACCTAAGGTGCTTGTTAATGGCAAATTTGCCTCTACACTCTTACCAGGTCCTTCCGGCCAGACTTCGTGCTTATCCGGCAGCATGCATTTGGCATGGCGGAGAATGAGGACTTCCGCCACTTGATCATTGGCATGCAGTATGCAGGCCTCCCCAGCATCAACTCACTTGAATCCATTTACAACTTCTGTGACAAGCCATGGGTGGTAAGTGAGGTCCCCTTCCCCCTAGGTAAAAGGGTAGGATCCAGGTCCTATATCTCCCAGTCCCCCAGCAGGGACCACTGGTAAAGAAGATGCAGTAGGCACCATCTGAAAGGATGTAGGCAGAGCTTCAGCTGGGGCACGGGAAGGGTAGACTCTCTTAAGAAAACATTATCATCATTGGCCGGGGCACCTTAGCTGCACAGTGGACCTTTGGCCTCACAACAAAGTCACACCAAGATTCTGTGTAGAAGCCCTTACAAGTCTGTAAACTCTGCCCTCAGCCATAGGATGCAACAATAAAAATACCTGTTTCTTGCCTTTGAATGGTCTAACTATTGGAAAGGCCTGAGGCCTGTGGGGATCAATGGAATGATCCATCTCAGAGGGGTGTTAGTGACAGATGTCTTACCAAGTGTTTTAACAACCTCAAAATCATATTTATCTATAAACATATGAATCAGACACTTATATGAGCTGGAAGTGCCCTTAGAGATCATCAAATCTCCACCATTCATGGTAGATATATGAAAACTAAAAAAGGAAAGTAAGGAGTATATGGTGCCAACTTCTGAGATTTTCCTATTTAATTTTATTTAATCCTCACAATAACCTTACAAGGAAGATTATTATAATTATTATCACTTTTTACAGAGAAATGAGACCCAGGAAAGATTAAGTAATTTACCAAAGTTATAGAGCCAGGATTTCTCTAGATTACACTGCCACTCACATAAGTTACTATGTGAGGAAGAAGCTGGTATTCTCTTCCTTGGCCAGTCTGGAAATGTAGAAGGCAGTGGAAACTTCTGAGCAGAGAGAAAGAGTTGGGACTACAGGGGAGAGTGACCTATGATGGCTACTGAGGTGCTCTGGCCTCCCCTCTGACAGCTAAGGCAACCCAGCTCCTATAACTCTGCTGCTCCATGCTGGCTCTCTCAGAAGGAAATGCCTGCTCCTAATCACATCCTCCTATTCTTTATTTTAAAAAAATCACATTTCAGTTATCACACACTGGCTTGCCAAGAGTCATGGCACTGGTGGCTGATTTTGAAGTTCCTGGACCTTACTCCTCTCCACCATTCAGGGAACTGGAGGGGGTGTTTTTTAACCAAATAGATACATTGCCTCTGCTCTTGATCTTTTTTTTCATACCTGAACTCACAGTTTTCCTGTTCCCTTGGAAGCTAGGAAGATCTGACAGTATAAGAGAAAGAGCAATGAATGAGGAGTCAGAGATCTGGGAGCTGCTGTGGTTGAGGAGTTTGGGTTCCCAACCTCCACTTGTTCAGCCTTTCCCTCTGTGTGGCCTGAGGCATCTGGAATCCTAAAGTTTTACAGAAACAGGCTAAAAGAGTTGTGTGATTTGACTGTTGCTACTTGCAGAAGAGTACATATGAAGCCTTCACCAAGCTTCTTTTCTGGGGTCCTCCCCTTTCTCTTTAGTCACATGCCCTTCCCTACTACACATATGCCCTAGTCCTTTCCCCCATCCCTTCAATACCTGCTAGAATTTGGCTCCTTCATAGCCACACAGGGTGATTCTGCTATTATCAGCTTTTTTTGGGTGATTTCACTAATCAGCCTTCTGACTATGCCATGGTTTCTTTGTCAACTAGTAACAGTAGTACCTGCCACCAGTTTGCCAGCCTGGTTGTTACAGTCCCCTAGTATTTGGGGTCTCTTATAGAAGCTGGTTCCCTGCTTTGTGTTTCAAAACTGTGCCAGAGGGCAGGGAGGGGAGGATCAGAGAGCCTATGCCTGGGGCTTTGTCCCTCCTGGGATCTGGTATCTGGTGAGGGTTCACATTCTCACCCATTCACAATCCCAGCACATTGCCTTTGGCATCGCATGAGAACAGCAGGGCTCCCTGGCTAGACACCAAGTTCTCCCTTCATTTTTACTAAGCAGCTGCCACACTAATGGCATTTTATATATTGTCGCTGCCTGTTAATGGGAGTAGACAAATTTGGTGACTATGAGGGGAGGGGTCCCTCTGAGATGATGGCTTTGGTTCATATTTCCTTAATTTCTTTATTGTGGGTATCCTTGGTGTGAGGAAAGGCTCAGTTGGCTGGAAAATCTCTACCTTACATCACTGTGTCTCTGAGCACATCTGCTATCTCATAAATTGGTCAGGGCGGGCACACTGGGATTTTGGAACTAGAAGTAGACCTATCAATGAATGTAACATTCCAGAAAAAGAAATAACATCTCCATATCATATTGCAAATTTATCTGAAATCTCTGTCACTCTTTTTAGGTTTTTTTAGAGACAGATCTACTGTGGTTGAATTAAGTATTTTATTTCCAGGAGGAATGAGGGTAAATTATTAAATTCAGACTGATCTTGAAATCTCATCTCTTCCAAGAAGTCTTTCCTGATTCATTGGATAAGTGGTTACAGTGAACATCATCTTCCTATTTGTTCCCAATACCACCCCCAGGTCCCAAATCCATTCTTTTTTTCTATGGATGGAGGAAACAACCGTTATCAGATATTACATTTGTTTAATTGGTGACTCTGTGCTTGTGACTTAATCTAAGTTTCCAAGAAGGCAGGGGTTAGACGCCAAGCCCAGTACCTTGAGCATACAGAGACTGCTGGAGATAAGGTTGAGAAGGATAGGGTGAGCTACCAGGGGCCCAACTAGTGCCTGGGAACTGGCTACCATTTTAGTCTTGGCTGTCCCAGGACTCTGGGAGTAGGCCGTGGGCCTTCCTGGCATCAGTGTGGTGCCTGTGTAACTCTCCCACATATTGGGAAGATAGGGACCCACATGCCTTGGTGCTATGCCAAGACGTGGGCTGCTGCAGGACAGAGGTGGTTAAGCAGAGCTGGCTCGGGATGCTGAAGAGCCTTGGGAGCTCAGGCTAGAACAGGAGTCTAGCCAGGCTGAGGTGGGCAGGCAGGACTTAAAGATCAGAGGAGGTTGTAGAGAGAATCAGAGAAGGCAGGAAAGGTATGAGGGGTTGGTTTTGATAGTCAAAGCAAGTTGAAGAACCATAGAATGGTGAGAACAGCAGGATACAACGAAGAATGCAATAAGCCAGAAGAGACCTGGGAGCCCCAATTCTAGGCATAGTCTGGGAGCTGAGGCTTTCCTTCTCTTCTCTAGCCTCAGTCTCCTCATTTGTAAAAGGAAATGTTTGGTCCAGAGCACTCTAAAGTCTCCTTCAGTAACAACATCTTGGGGACTTGAGAGTCCATGAATCATACTTTCAGTCCTGGTGGACATTGAAAGATCTAGAGTCACCAACCATATGTCACTAAGGGAAGTGATCCAGAAATTTCAACATTTTCCAATATTTCAAAAACAATAAAAAAAATCTCTTTGCTCACAAAAGGACAACAACAGATGATCACTTAAACTGCAGTTTGATGATGGGGTTTGGGAGGAAATATAATAAAAGATGTTGTATCTGGTAAAAAGTTTGAGGAACTGATAAAATTCAATTCTCTCATTTTATGTATAAAGAAAATGAGGCCTGGAGAGGAGAAATCATTTGCCAAAGGACAACTAGCAAGTTAGAGACAGAACAAGAATCAGAAGACTCCAGTTTTCTAATAACCCAGTTCTGAGCTTTTATTACTCCAGTCCCCTTTCCCCCACTGGCTCATGTTCCAACATCCCTTATAGAGAATAGGATCTGAGTTTTTGAAAAATATCTATCTTTCCTTTCTCTGAAAGATAGAAGGCAGGTTTGATCTGACAACTTTCCCTTCTAGCAATTCCAGAAATCGGTGCCTTAGACTGTGAAGTAACCCAGTAGCATTAGAGGAAAGGATGCTGGATTACCCCTGCTGTCAGTGCACTGGGAATAGATGTGTGGGGGGGTGTGTGTGTGAATGGAATTAGTAGGGAAGTACTGTGTGTTTCCTGTGGGAAGAGCATGGTTTCTGCAGAGCCTGAAAGGCAGCTACTTGGAGGAATAGAAAGAGTTATGCATTAGGAATAAAGGGGCCTGGCTATGAATCTGGCTCAACTGTGTGACCCGTCTGGGCTTCAGTTTCTTCACTTATAAAACTGGGAGATTTGCCAAAGGCCTTTCAACCCTGACACTGTAAGTATGTGTACTTCACCTTTTCCTCGTGGAGCTGTCCTGGTTTCTCATAGGTGAAGGGTCCAGCTGAGTTCAGTTCTAGATGAGTAGTAAATCCCAGAAAGAATGGGTCTGTCTCTCCTATATACCAAGACCATCAAAATCTTCCTGAAGAACAGCTTCATTCATGAGCACCCTACTCAAACTCTGATGACTTCATACTGTCTCTAAGGAAAATATACCATTCCTTTGCCTGACATTTGAACTTTCAAGACTTGGCCCCATGTTACCTATGCAGCTTCATCACTTGCCATCTCTAGAGATGCAGTTATTTAGAATTAGAGATCCAAATTTCAATCTCAACTTTACCTCTTTGCAGCTCTGTGACTTTAGGCAACTTTCGTACCCTCTCTGAGTCTCATATGTAAAATGAAATTATAAAGTACCCAGTTCTTCAATTTAATATGAGGGTTCAATGAATTATCATTAATAATTGAATAGGTACTGAATGAATGTTAGCTCACTCTCTCCTTTCCTCAATTAAAAAATACATTCCTTGAGAATAGGAATTGTACACTTCTTTTATATCTGCAGAGCACTTTGCACAAATCCCTCAACAGAGCAAATGCTCAGTAAATATTTTTTGATAGATTGTGGTTTTGTCTGTTTGTTCTATAAGTTGTCTAGATAAGCTGAAACATTTGCTTCTCTTTTACAGTTTGCCCAGCTGGTGGCCATCTACAAGACATTGGGAGGAGAAAAGTTCCCACTCATTGAGCAGACATACTACCCCAACCACAAAGAGATGGTAGGTGATCGAGTGGGGACTTTAGTCTCTGCTATTTCCATTCCCTTGGCTTTGTCAAGATTGTGAAAAGACTAGGTTAACATTATGCCTTCTCTGAGGCCATCCTAGGATATCAGGAGGAGAGAGATGGCATGGCTGGTTGTTTTTTCCTCCATGGAGACTTGGAGCTCATTCCCCCTTCTTCCTCTCTGTCCCCACACCCTCTGCCCTAGGCCGGCATGGTCAGTTGGTATTTGTGCTTAATTCGCCAATAGAGACTCTCTGCCATTAGCATTCCAAGTGTACCCTGGGACAGAGATTATGTTTATTAGCCTCTCACTCCCTTCTCCAAAGAGGATCTCCATTTGTACCATTTCTGTGGCTCAGAGCCTTCTTCTGGCGTATTGCACATGGCCTTGCTTATCATCAAACAACACATAGAAGATGAATAACAACCTTAGGCCCTGAATAGAACTACCTTCTTCATCTTTGTCAGAGCTTCCCCAGGGAGGGGTTCTGTAACTTTAAGCCCTTGTCTGTAATAAATCCTTGAGACCAACATCAGGGTAAGGGGTCTACGCTTGGAGTTCTCAGGGAACCCAAGACACAGTGATAAGGGGACTGAACTGAAGGGAGGCTGGGGAGCAAAGCCGGATTTTTCTTGCTGTAATATTTAGCAGGGCTGACCACTAAAAATTTTGAAAAAATTGCAAAGTATATTCTCCATCTGCTGTCCTTTTCCCCCAAGGCCCTTGTGTTATTTCTTTCCTGTCCTCTATCCTGAAATTTTCCCTCAAAAGAAGACCCCCTAAGATCTCTCTGAGGTATCAAAATCTAAAGAGAAATTTCAACTCTACAAGAGAAAGGCTTTAAAAAAATTTTTGAAGTAGGAATGAAGACATTAGTAGTCTAGTAGAGAAGTACTTTCTAAAAGAAGCAGAAAAGAAGCCTTATGGATATCAGTTGAAGGCATTAAGGATAGTTAACCTGCAGAGACAATACCTATTCTTATCCAAAGAGGTGTACTAGGGGGCCAGACCCTTTCCCAGGAATGGTATAGAGGATATTACAGCGTGTAGAGGGAAGTTAGGCCTTTGTAGGTCTCATATCAAGTGACTCTATGCCCCTGCAAGTCACTTCCCCAAACAGATGAAAGTGTAAGAGAGGATCAGGATGAGCTGAGATTGGAGTAGATGATACACAGCCATAGTAGGTTGCTCTTTTCATTCTTCCAAATCAGCCTGTTTATGATTCTGTCAACCTGTCTTCTGGTATTGTACATCAGATGGCTATATCATCTCATATGTATAACATTCACCATTTCTTCCCTATCAGATCAATTAAGGTAAGACAAAATTCATTTTCCTAGAGAGAAAAGGGAATAGTTCTGGCCAGAACTATTTTGATTCTAAGCCAGAATCAAAACTTTTAGTAACAGGTACTAGCTAGACTAAAAGGGTTTGGGAGGCAGGAGGGAAGGGCTGAGGGCAGGATAGAAAAGTCATGCTACTTTCCCTAGCCTTTGATGGATTCTGGGCTGGGGTCTCAGACACAAGCCATAACATATCCCAGCCCTGCTCTAATGCTAGACAGACTGTTCCCTTGGTACTTCCTGTCGTCTGACAGCAATGAGGCAGGTGGTGATAGCCAGACCTCTGCAGGGAAGGAGAACTGGCCTGGTCTTCATGACTCCTGAAGGAATGTGGTGGTCATGTTCCCTACTAGGGCTGGATGATGTCAACAAACTCCTTCCTGAGGGGCAGGTGTCCCTGGTACCAGCTGCAGGTGCCATCAGCATGCTTCATGCAGACATAATGCTGGGCCTGGTAGCCATAGAGTTTCCGTTCCAACAGCCAGTCTGTCCAGAGGCACTCGTTGGGGACCGAGATGGTACAGGGCACTGTATAGCAGGTGGTAATCTAGAGTCATAGCCACACAACATCAAAGTGAGTATGGTGTCCTTTTTCTATAATTTTTTTCAGACTCATACATATCCTTATAGCCTAGCTCAAATGCCCTTGCCTTATGAAGCCTTTCCCAGTCTCCAAAATTCCTTAAGTTCTCCTTCCCCTGTGCTCCTACCATAGTATTGCCTCTCAAATGGCATTTATGGACCAACCTGAGGGTCCTTACTCTATCACTGATGTTGAACAAGTTACTTTACTTTCTAGAGCATTAATTTCTTTACCTTAAAATGAAAATCTTAATTCTTCATACATTTGTTATAAAGACTACATTAAAATATTTTAAATAAATTGACCATTAGAGTAGATTTTGTTTGAATGGTAATTATACTATTTCAGTTTGCCTTATATGATGGCTGCCTTCCCCACCAAAATGTTAAGTACTTTGAGATCAGGGATTATGGACCATCTTGCTTTCCTAACTCCAACTTCATACAGTGCCTGATCCATGGCAGATCTCAAGAATACTATAGTAAATGAATAAACACATGCATGAAGGAAGGAATACATTAAAGGTGAGGCTTAAAGACCCTTTCCCACCCACAAAAGACCTTGGAAATGCACATTGTCTTACTTGGCAGCCACAGTTCAGATGGTAGTGGTGATTCAGACTTTCTCTCTGCAAAAAGGACAGGTTCTCCCAGGGCTCAATGTAGTTGCACAGATGGATGAAGACTTTTCCATCATTGAGGACCTGACCTTCAAGGGGAGATAGAGGAGAACATAGCATGAGGAGTCTGTGAAGCTCCAGAAGCCTGGGTCCTTGAAGAGCCCAGAATTGCAGCCTCTTCAATATTTTTTTGGTGGCAGTGGTGACATGGGGCTCAGTGAAGGGACCAGAAGAACCTCTGTAATCTTTATATCAAAGATTATGTTTGTACAAAGGAGAGTTGTTGGATAAAGGCCTTTTCCTTTAGTATGATGCAGAGAAAACATGGGCTTTAAAGTGATATTCTTGGTGAAACCCCTTTTCTATCATTTACTAGCTGTGTGACTTTAAGAAAGTCATGTAACTTCTCACCTGGAAGATGAGAATAATAAGGTTATTGTCAGGATTAAATGAGAGAATATTTGTAAAGCTCCAAGCACAGTAGATGGGAGCTCATAGAAGATGTTCAATAAATACTAGGTCCCTTTCCCTTTCCAACCTTTCCTAGTATCTACATAGGCCAGTCTTCTGCCCCATTGATACCTATATCGGTTAAATCTTTCCCCTTTCCCATAGGAAAGTGCCCCTTCTTTACTTATCAAACTCTCCTATCTTCCAAAGACCCTTTTCAGTACCACTTCATCCTCAAAGCCACCCCTGACCATGCTAACCCACATCTCTTAGAACTTTAGTCACTCAATCATTTACTTACTGAGCAACTATTAGACCAGGAATACAGAAATAAATATGACAGGATCTTTGCCCCCAAGGAGCTTAAAAACAAGTAGGTCAGACAGATAAGTAGGCAAAAATTATACTGCTATGTGTTTATATAAAAGATGCAGTATAAGCCAGCTGGTGTGGCTGAGCAGTTGAGCATTGACCTATGATCTAGAAGATCTCGGTTTGATTCCCGATCAGGGTAAATGCTGGGTTACGGGCTCAATCCCCGGTGGAAGCCATGCAGGAGGCAGCTGATCAATGACTCTCTCATCATTGATGTTTCTATCTCTCTCTGAAATTAATAAAGATAGATATATATATAAAAAGATGCAGTATAAGAACAAAGGAAAGCACAATTATCCCTGTCTATGGAAGGGGTAGGGGCAACAAAGATGTCTAAGAGGAGATGATGCTCCTGTTGGGCCTTGAAGGGATGGTTAGGAGTTTACCTGCCAGACAATTTGCAGGAGAGACTTCTGGATATTGGGACTATCCTGTGCAGAGGTGGAGGGGTGCAGTCCAGCCAAATACCTTCTATAACTGCAAGTAGTTTAGTTCAGCTCTGGGAAAATGTAGCTGGAAACTGTCAGTGACAAGTGGCAGGAGACAAAACTAGAGAGGTCAGCAGTGTTATGGTCACAAAGAGCTTTCACCATGACGCAGAAGAGCTTGTGCCTTCTCTTGAAGAGCATGGATGCCACTGATGACTTTTCACTATACCCATGTTTTGTCACTTATCTTCACCCTCGGTTAGACTTGACTTCCTTGAGGGCAAAGAGCATGCCTCCTGCTTTGACTGATGTACCACAGTGCCTAGCAGAGACCTAAGCACACAGAAAGTAGGTGCTTAGGAAGGAAGGCAGTGGCCTTATCTGTTAGTCCTTGGATGTGGAGGTCTCAGTGGCATGTTCTGCCTCTGCCTCTCCCATCCAGAGGCTCCCAGATCAGCACAATTCCACATTCTTGGAGCTGGGAGCCCCTACCAGTGTGTCCTTCAATGCTTATGAGTTCTTAAGAGCCATGTCTGGATTGTGAGCTCTTTGAGGACTGTGCCTTGTTACTGAGACCCCACTCTCCTGTCCAAGGCCTGGCAGCAAGTAGATGGTCATTCATTGCTGAATGGATGGACAGATAGTGGAATTCATCCTTCTGGTCTCCTTGTCTGCTGTGTTTTTCTTTTCCTCACCTTTGTAAGTATTTTTCATCCTTCAGGACTAATCTAGATCTCACTTATGTAATAAATCTTCCCTAACTGTTCATCACCTTCTTCTTGAACTATAAAATACCTTCTTCGTGAAGTATAAAATAATATATATTGCATTCATTCACTTATGGAGTCATAGTCTTCTATAGTTCTTAACTGTTCTATCCCAACCAACTCAGCAAGGAGGAGACCTACCTGGGCCCAAGTTCATGGAGACAGAACCATGTTAGACTCAAGTCTCCTGTTAGGGCTTGTGCTTTACTGTACCCCTAGAATAGGGCCTGGGGTGTGAGTTAGGCACACAGGCTCACTATTAGTCAAGAGTGTGACCCAATGTGACTGTCTAAAGCTAATGCCATCAAAGGCTACAGTGACTACATTGTGTGTGTTGGGGATCGCACACACACAATTCTCTTTACTCTGTGAAATTAAGACCTCTCCTGTAGTGTTGTGTCCAGTTCATTGTCCTGTGCTAGGGAAGGGACAGGGATAGGCTATATCCCATTGGAGAAGGTGGCCAGGATAGGAGGGGCTGGGAACCATGGCCAGCAGACCTGGAGTTAGAGTGTTTGCATCTGTTGTCCTCATGCCTCTGAGGGATCATCATACAGAAGAGAGCAGAGCTGAATCCACAAAGGGCAGTTTCAGGGGGGCAGATTTGGGCTCAAGATACCAAAAATCTTGTGCCAATTAAAACTGTTTGAAAATGGAACTACCTGCCCTAGTCTGGAAGAGCAACCTGTCCCTAAAATAGTGAAGCAGTGGCCAAGATCACTGTAACGAGGACTCTTGCATTGAAAGGGAGGTTACCAAGGCCTCTCCCAACTCAGAGGTTGTCTCTTAGTAACACAGCTCTGTTTTATGCCCAAGAATATGTCACCTGCTCAACTTGCTGCCCAAAGACAGCCCTGGCTCCCTCCTTGGCTGTCTTCCTTAGGACAGAGACTGTTGGGGCCACTTGCTGCTCTTTAACTTACCAGTCAAGAAATACTGTTTCTGGCTGTTAGCTTCTAGTTTCACACCACAGAGGGAAGAATCAAAAGGTGTATAGATATACTGAATATCTTTGACTTTCTCAAACCCTTTAAACATCTGAAAGGCAATTACAAAAAAAGCAGTATTGAGTCAGTGAGTGAACTTTATATTTTAACTGGAAAAACTTCTCATTTCTCAATCTAAAAAAATTGAGCAAACATCTAGTTCAGGATTTGATGCACACAGGTGGCCCAATTGGATCATTTCTCTCTTTAAAAAAATCTGAACCTTGTTTTATTCCAGGGAGAGGGGAAGAACCTCCAACAGCCCCATGCATAGGCAGCTATAGGACCAGAGGGACACTGAGGGCCTGCCCTGCACTGTCATTCAGAATCTGTGGGCCCAGCTCCCAACATGCCATCCACTTCCACTTCAGCATCTACACCCAGGATCACTGAGCTGGGGTGCCTGACCTACGAGCCCCACCTTTCCCAGAACACAGACCCCATTCCTCCCAGAAGCCCAGGGGGTAAAAGCACTGTCCTGTCCCCATGTACCTTTATCTGTTTGATTTCATACCGGATCATTTTTTGAGTGTCAGCTGGGTCTGCGCTGGCTGGAACTACCTTCTCACTGGAGATTTTTGCCCGGATCGCTGCATAGGAAGCAAAAGAGGGAACCTTCAGCGAACTGTGGGAGCAATCCATTTGGGATCTGGATGACCTGGAGCCCCTGGAGAATTTTGTAGTGAATTCTGGATTGTGAGGAGGAGGGTGTGAGAGAAAGGGGACCTAGAAACTCCTCCTGTGCAGTCAGGCCTATTAGGTCCTACAATCACACTTTTACCTGCTAGTTTTGAGGGTCTGGCTCTCCATAGCCCAGGGTGCCAGGGGCTGGAGTTGGGTATCAGTATAGAGGAGGGAGGAGAAGCCCCTTGAGGGTAGTCAGTGTGGTCATCTATTGATGTAGCTCAAGGCCTAAAACAGAGCCTGCCCAGCATTTCTATTAGTAAATGTTTATTGAATTAACAAATGATCTGACCCTGCACCAAGGTGGTTCATCTTTTGCCATTTGGTTATTAATAAAAAAACTATTTATGAAGTTCTTCCTCTGTGCCCGGCCTAACACTAGGTACCAAGTCATAAACATAATTAAGACAGGGTCTCCCATCCTACAGAACTCTTGGTCTATGGAGAACACACGAAGAACAGCAACACAGCATAGTAGGAGCACAAAGATGTTAGAGATGCTGTGGTAGCACCAAGGAGTCAGGAAGCCTTCAGAGTGTACTGGGGTGGGTGCTTGATGGCTCAGTTGTAGGCTTGGACACAGGGATGTTTATAATGAAAGCCCAACCTCCTGGCCCCTGGCTTCCCCCTCCCCCATCCAGTAGTTCAGAATAATCACAGGATAGTTCCAGTGACTTGTTTTATAACTCTCGATAATTGCGGGGGTGAGGGAGCCGCTATGGAGGCCCCTTACACAGTCTTTATTTCCTTACAAATCAGCTAGGCTCTTCGCTTGCAAGGTTGCTATGGTGCCGGCCTTGCCCTACCCATCAGCCCCAACCGGAGGCAGCCGGTGCGTGATTTGAGCTCCTCCCTTTCCCTCCAGACTGCAGGTCTAGAGCTCTGCCCCATACCTTTCACACACAACCACCCCCTGCTGTGGACCTCCTGGGCCTCCGGACTCACCGAGTGCAGAGTGGCAGAAGTGCTGTTGGGGGTGCGCGGGGGCGCAGCTGCACGCCTCGCCCAGCGCCGGGGGCCGCAGCAGTGCCAGCAGCCGCAGCAACAGCGCCCAGCTCAACACGGTCTGGAGGCTCCGGGGCATGACACTGCAGAGCCCCGACTAAGCCTGTGGGGTCTCTCGGATCAGACAGCCCCTCCAGGGCTTCTGCAGAAGCCTCGAGCCCCTCGCCCTAGCCTTTATGAGGTGGACCTAGGGCCAATCCCGCCCTGTGGTCTCCGCCCTCCTTTGGCTGTAGGCCACCTGTGGCTGCTGGACCCGCGGCCCTCCTCACCCGCAGCCTCAATAAGATGAAGAGGAAGCCAGGAGAAGCCCTTAGCTTCTATTTCCGTGCCTGAGCGATTCAGCCTCCCAGAAGTGGAGAAGGCACGGGGAGAACGGATGGTGTCAAGGCAAAAAGAAAGCACAACAAAGACAAATGCAAAAGACAGAAGGACCAAGGGACTGTGAGTCAGGCAGAAAGAACAACAGTGAAGAGAGGCAGAAACAGAAAGAGTGAGACAGGCAGAGTCATAGAGAGACAGACGGAATAACAACAGGCAAAAGAGACAGTGACAGAGAAGGACGAACCCCTTGCTGAGCTGCACACTGGGAATGAGACAAGCTACTCAGGGCTTCTTTCAGCTGCAGGAAGTGTTTTCAATGCCCTATTTAGGAGGCTCCAAAGCAACAGTAAACAGTAATGGAATAAGACAGAGAAAGTTGAGTGTGTGTGTGTGTGTGTGTGTGTGTGTGTCTTGGCTCTGTCAGTTGGGGGTGGGGAGAGATGTCAGAGAAAGCAGCCAGTGCTTTAGAAACCCTTTCCCATACCCAGGGCCTCAGACTGCAGATGGCTGAGGACAGTGCTTTTGGTGCCGGCTCAAAGCACAGAATATCTCATTACCTAGCATAAACCTGGGACCTCAGAGCCCTCTTCAGATAGCAACAGGCTACACTGATTCCTATCTCATGTTGCTACTCACTGGAGACACTATGCTTTATGTATAACAAGGTGGGGCAGCTTAGAAAACAAAGAAGCAAGGCACTTGGAGCAGTGCAACTGGAGCCTTGTCCATTCTGCCAGAGCATAGTGCTCCAAGGCTCCAAATACAGAGACCCATGGGATTATTGTAGTAGGATGGTGCCACATGTGCTAGACTGGTAAGTAGGAGGCTGGGTTCTGACTCTATCACTAGGCAGCTTTGCAACCATTGCCTGTCTAGGCCTCACTATTTTCTTCATAAAATGGAGTTGAACTACATGATTTCCAAAACCCCTTGAAGCTCTTTGAGCTAACCTCAGCTGGCCTCAGCCAGGAATACTAAAATGCTCATAACAGGTACTCCCAGTATCTGGTCACACAGGATTTCCATGGAAATCTGACTTTTCATCAGTCAACATTATTTCCTACAAAAGACATTTTTTCATTTTAATGTGGCAATGATGTTTGAAAAGAAGGATATTGAAAGAGAGATGAGTCTGTCTGAGAAAGATGAGATTTGGTGTCCAAGCTGGTTCTTCATACAACACCTAGACTAATAATGAGTCTGACGTTATTATTGGATGGAATCTCAAAAAGCATCCGGTCTGGTCTCTTCATTCGGCAAATGGACTGAGGCTCAGTGAGGTAAAGTGGCAGAAAGGACTAGAATGCAAGTCTCCTGACATCTAGTTCAGTGCTCCCTCCACTGTACCAGATTACTTCTTTCACTGCCATTTTGTAACAGCTTAAATTCCTGCTATTGGAGAGTAGTTCTTCTCTTAAGTTTTTAATATTCCTCTATTAAAATACAGCTACCTCAAGGTAGAATTTACTCTCTTAAGGATCTCTTTCAAATGATTAACATATTGACTTTTTATAACAGCTCTCTTCCAAACCCCAAGCTGGGTAGAAATAACATACTAAGCTGTTTGTTGGTTGAGTTTGGGGTGTTGGAGAGCAGTGAAGAGACTGTGAAAGGTGGAGAAAAGACAGATTCAGTATAGGAAAGCTAGATGTTTTATGGGGCAGGGGAGGATACTAAGAGGTACATGACAAAAGGGACATTAAGGTTCCAAAGATATATTCCTTTTGTAATTATGGTTTACTAGGGTACAATTTACATACAGTAAAATTCACCCTTTCAGAGAAGCATTTTTTCAAATTCTCTTTGGCTAAGGTCCAGTCCTGCCCGGGTTTGTCTAATGCAGAGAAGATTGAAACAATGAGTTTTAAAGATGTAGAGAGTACCAAGTAGGAGAACAGGGTTCTTATAGATCTGCCACTAACGTGCTGTGACCTTAGGCAAGTCACTATCACTCGATGGGGCTCAGTTTTTTAATTTGTAAATCATGTAGCTTGGACTAGTTCTTTAAAGGGCCCTTCCAAGGGTATTCCCAAGAAAAATATTTGTAACATTACACAGAAAAACAGGCACACTCTGATAAATTCATTCTTTTTTCCTCTGCTTTCAGCTAACACTGCCCACATTCCCTGTGGTGGTGAAGATCGGCCATGCTCACTCAGGCATGGGCAAGGTAAGGATGGGGCCTGCTGTGCTTTGAGATTGAGGCCGAAAAGGGTACTTCTCAGAGTCCAGTTATGGACTTTCCTTCCTTCTCTGCTATTGATGAATTCTTTCCGAGGAGAAGATGATTTGGCCCCTCTGAAGCCATGAGTGTTACCCAAACAGGCCTTTTTTAACAAGCAGAGTGCATGCCACCTCCTTGGTCCCTTGGGCCCTTTGCAGTAAGTGTGGATTTGGAGTCTAGGAAGGGAAGCTGGAGAGAAGGATTCTCCTAGGGAGATGTGGCACCCAGGCTTGCAACTAGATGGGAAACATCTTGATGAGTTTGGAGGCCCTGGGTTCTTGTGACTCTCAGTATGTGTATGTCACCTTTTCTCCCTCTCTCCCTTGCTCCAACATTAGGTCAAAGTGGAAAACCACTACGACTTCCAGGACATTGCTAGCATGGTAGCCCTCACCCAGACCTACGCCACAGCAGAGCCTTTCATTGATGCCAAGTATGACATCCGGGTCCAGAAGATAGGCAACAATTACAAGGCTTACATGTGAGTGGGGTGGGTTCCTAGCTGATACTCTTCACTTTCTCCTTAGCTCAGTGGAGAATCTGAGCCTCCAGGTAGCTGCCAGCTCTCAGTTTAACCTCATCTGGCCCACAAGGCAAAGAACAGAGAGAGGGTGCCCTTCAAGTCAGGAAGTCTTGGCCTGGGTTCCTTTCAAGTCAGAGGAGGGGTCCATGAACTAAGATGAGAAATAAAATTAATATTTATTTTTACTAGCCTTTAAGTGAAATTTGGCATTCTCCCCAGTTATGAACAAAGACAACAGACTATAGTAGCAGCAGCAGCATGAATGACTTTGTCACTAAAGGCAATCACAGAGATTTTTGTATTTTTATACAGTTGTGACAAATATCTCTAAATACCAGTTGCATTTATCACTACTAAGGAATCATGGTAGTTATTAGACCTACTATTACATTTACCCATGTGAATACATTTGTTATTTATAAAGAAACATTTTTTACTCATCACAGATTTAACATTTTCATAACTATTTTGACAATTATTTTAAACAATTTAGTTTCTTCGTTATCCTGTGTACTTTATTTTATACATTTACACATCTTATATACTTTATACCTTAAAAGAAATCCATGTGCTTCAATAGGCTGCCAGAGCACAGAAAAAGTTAAGAAACTTCTGGTGTAAATATATAGCATTAAAAACACCACAGAGCATTAAAAGCCTAGTGGTTATGAGAATAGATGACTTCTCCACATAACTGTGTGCATTTGCCAGAATGGAAAGTTAAAGGTTTCCACTAGTAGAATTTAGAAAAAGAAAATATTTCAAGACTAACTGATCTTCTATAATATACAAAATAAGAATGCAAATGGATTATAATTCCAGTTTTGGCAATATTAATCTCCCATTTTTAGAAAAAATTTAGGTAGTTCTTTTGTTTGTTTTTTTTTATAAAGAGAGAACATTATAGTATGTGAGTTTGATCTTTGCCACTCATGACTTCAGCAGACTTCAAGGTCGAGTAGCTTCCTTTTCCCTTAGCCATCATTTCCATTTTTCTTCCTTTATTCCCTTTTTAGTGTTTCTACTCTCTGCCGCTGGAATTAGTAAGGAGCCCTTTCCCTATATTCCCTTCTCATACCTATAGTTTAGCCCTTTTCACACATATGATTTGTATCACTCTCCTTTGAGCTCTCTGGGCAGAAATGAAAGGGTCATCTCTTCAGAACCACTGCCTTGTGTAGCAGTAGGCACATAGTAGACACCCAATAAGTATTCAGGGAACAGCTCTTATAGAAAATTGAGGCATCAAATTTTTTTTACCTTTATTGACTAGATTCCTACTTTCTAAAAGTTTATAATTTTTTATTTATAGTCTTTCTGCTTCAGAAAGGAATTTAGGGTTGCTTTAAAATTATGCACAGTGTAAGACAGGATAATTTAAAAGACTATTATAAAAAAAAAACTAAAATAAGCAGAAAGATTAATAATATACTTAGGCACTAAGAAAGCAGCTTCCCTATCCTTTAATATAAAAATCCCCTAAATAAACACAATGTTTATGACAATGAAGTAAGAGTGTCTTGATCCTTAAAAAGGAGACACACCACATTTTTAAGGATTACAGTTTCCAAAAGCAATTTAAATGAAGCATAAGAGAATCCTCAACTATATTTGATAAAGGGTAGGTGACCAGAGCAGCTTTAGAAAATATTTACTTACTTTTTTATTTGCAAGGGACAGTCAGTTATTTGGGGAAATGTTTAGGTCCTCTCAGCTCCTTTTCCCCAAACTGTTGGCTATCCGTTTGCTCTCAGAAGGAGGAATTGGCTTGGCAATAGTCAAGATAAAGTTTGAGATTCTTTTCTTCTTCCCCAGCTCTCACTCTAGAGATCCAGAGACAGCCTTTACACCACATTTGGTGTAAAGAAGGTGCTGTTCCTGCTCCACCCTCAGTAGGCAATAATGTGGGTCGTTTTGTGGAGGTCAGATGTCCTGAAAGTCCTGAGAATCTGTTGAGCTGTCACTGAGTGGCTTCTCAGTGTCCCCTTTGCTCCCACATGCCCCAGGTAGCCTGTATGGATCTGTGCCCTGTATCCTGTTATTAGAGGAAAGTGGGAAGTATAAGGGACATTATTATTGCTCATTCAGAGTTTCTGAGAACACTGTTATGTACTATGGCCCTGTGCTAGGAAAATGGAAGTGAGTAACTCTTTGCCTCTGCCCTTTAGGAACCCAGCCTTGTCTCAGGAACACACTTATAAAATACCAGTGTTAGGAAGACAGTGTTATTTTCATATGTCTTTGTGTTGCTACTTAGATTTTGCAAGCCATTCCATTGTGAGTTGTTTGTTTTTTCTGAGCTTGGTAGTGGGATGTAGAGGTAAGGGTAGCACAAGGGAATCAAGAGTCCTGGATTTTTATCTTATATCTACTTTGACTAGATATACAACCTTGGACAAGTCATCCAACCTCTCCGAGTCTTTAATCTCCTTGTCTGTAAAGTAGAAGCAAGAATCCCAGACTATTCACAACAGGGAGCTTGCAATGAAGCTCTGGTGAGAGGCTTGGAAAGGAAGAATGTTGGAAAGCAGTCAGTACTATAGGAGTGTGAAGAGTTGTTATTACAACAGTTAACTCACTGCACCGCCTCAGGGCTCTGAAAAACTAGCTGTACTAGGTTTCTCAGTATCTGAAATCAGATATCTAGGGAGGTTTCTCCTGGAAACTCCTGAGTAGAGGCTAGCACACCCAATCTCCAATCAGTAGTGAGTGATAAGGCTAGCACATGAAGGCCTCTGTAAGGGCTTTTCTGTCCCCTAGGCCATCCCCATCTTCTTTACTGTGTCTGAGTAAAGATTAATAATTTAAAAGGCACATTTTTGGTGTTTTGCAGTTTATTTAAAATGATAAAACAACACTATGTTTACACATGTATAAGAGAGGCTCAGTCAGGTGAAGTGATTCATACAAGGTCACCCAGCCAGTCAAGAGCAAATCCAAAGCCAGAAACCAGGTTATCTTCTTCTTATTTAGCCTAAGACTAGTTGACATAACACATACTCATGGATGGAGGGTGCAGAAGGCATAGCAGAGAAGAGGTTGGTGACTTGATTCCATCAGTTCCATTTGATGGATGAAATAACTTAATCCTGAAGAGGCTAACTGACTTGTCCAGAGTCACAATGCTAATACTGTAGGCCCTCAGAAACCAATTGTTAAGTGAATGAATGAATGAATGAGTGAATGAATGAATGAATGAATGAATAAGTGAGCTAGTACAGAAGCCATTGGGAGATAGTCACAAGAACCTTGAGGGTGTTTCAGGATCAATAGAATTCAGTTTGTATATACAGTAGTCCCCCTTTATCTGTGGATGCCCAAAACCATGAATAGTATCAACCCCTATATATGCTATGTTTCTCCCTATACCTACAATAAAGTTTAGTTTATAAATTAGGCACAGTAAAAGATTAACAACAATAACTATAATAAAATAGAGCAATTATAATAATATACTCCAATAAAAAATTATGTGAATATAGTATCTCTCTCTTAAAATATCTTATTGTACTGTACTCACCCTTCTTGTGATGATGTGAGATGATAAAATGCCTATGTGATAAGATGAATTGAGATGAATGGAACATTTGTAAGTAAAATAAGGGTTCCTTGAACTAAAGCACTGTGTTACCACAACAGCTGATCTGATAACCAAGGTGGCTACTAAGTGACTCATGGGTGGGGAGTATATGCACCGTGGATACTTGGACAAAGGGACGATTTACATCCTGAGTGGGATAGATTGGTAGATTTTATCATGCTACTGAGAACAGTGCACAACTTAAAACTTATGAGGTGTTTATTTCTGCAATTTTCCATTCAGTATGTTCAGACTTTGGTTGATCCATGAAACTGTGAATCAGGGGGGACTGCTGTATGAAGTCAGCCCAGACACTTAGTGGATAGGCTGCTTGGAATACAAGACAATATATACCCTCAAGTGGCTTACAGACTTATGGACAGAAGACTTAGACCAAATAACTGAAGTAAAAAGGAAGTGTAGGATTGAAAGGGAGGTACAGGCAAAGTCCTATAGGGGTTCTTAGGAGAGCAAGCACTCATCTGTTTGAAAGATCAGGAAGGCTCCATGGAGCCAGAGCAGCAGGCTAGACTCTTATAGGGAGGAGGAAAGCATTGTAGGTGGGGGTTTGGCAGAGGCAGCCAGGCTGTAGGCTCAGCAGACAGGCCCCTGGGCTGTTTGTGGGAGAAGCAGATGAGGAAAGCAGTAGTGAGCTAAAATTCTGGAAAGTTTTATGCCCTCCTCTTGCTGATATGTCTTACTGCCTGTCTTATCCTGGCGGGACCTTGTAGGAGGACATCCATCTCAGGGAACTGGAAGACAAACACAGGCTCTGCAATGCTGGAGCAGATCGCCATGTCAGACAGGTGAGTCCAGTCCCTAGCCAAGCAAGAGTGGACCTTCCATAGATGAAGAGGTGTAAGAATTGGGTCTTGCCCAAAGGGCGCCTCTAATCATATAGATTAGAACACAAAGCCCCAAGCAGCCAGTTAGAAAGATCAGGCAGGACTGGGTTATGTGCTAAATTATGGAGATAAAGACTGGACATACCATAGAAACTCCAAGAAAGAAGTAGTTACTATGGGCTGAATAACCAAGGAAAGGCCACCTAGAGTTGGTGAGACCTGCTCGGAGCCTGGAAAGACTGGTATCTGGAGAGCAAAGCTGGAGGGCACTGAAGATAAGACAGTGTGCTTGATGGGGATGGCGGGAGGGAGAGCTGGAGAGGGGCGATGATAGGGGCCGAGGCAGCATGGAGAGTGTGATCAGAAAGCAGGCTACATGTGAGCTAATGCTCCAGCCTCAGGACACATTCCCATCTCCTCCAGGTACAAGCTGTGGGTAGATACCTGCTCTGAGATGTTTGGTGGCCTGGACATCTGTGCTGTCAAAGCTGTACATGGCAAAGATGGGAAAGACTACATTTTTGAGGTAAGTTTACTTAAGGAGTATCTCAGCAAGAGACAACCCTCAAGGCTGGAAGCCAAGCTCTTGGCTTAATAACTATGTGGGCAGCTCAGACTACATTTAGGTTACACCATGGGGTGGTTCTCAGATGACACGACCAGTGGATGTACATAGCAGAATACCTCTACCAGTGGGGAGCTGTTGTTTCCAACCAGCTAGGCAGACCCACACTATAGGTAAGAGATACCAGATCTGGGTTCCTGGGCTCCTAGCCAAATATCATCCCTCTGGGAAGAATGTAGTGTTTTTTACCATTCTTGGTCTCAGAAAGAATCATTCAATCTAATGTACTTACTTTGCAGGTGAGAAAAACTGAGGTCTAATACTATGAATTTGTGCTCAAGGCCACAGAGTGAATTATTGTCACAACCTGGGCTAGAACTCCGGTCTCCTGCATGCAGGAGATTCTTCTTAGCATCTGTCTGAGCCTTGGAGACACTTTACTCAGTCTGGTCCTCAAACACAACTTTGCTAACTTCCTTTTTCTGTATTAAAGGGAAAGTCAGTGCCAGTATGAATCCTTCACACACATTTCTGCCCAGTCTTCCTACGAGCAGGAAAGGAAGGCTCCTTGCCAAGAGTTGGTGGTATTTGCAGAGTTAGTGTCAGGAGCCCAAAATGGGCTTCAGAATCTGCTCCATGGTCTGCTTGACATGTAGCCTTCTGGATGGTGAGACCTCCCCTCTCTGGGTGGGCCTCAGTTTTGTCATCCATAAATGAGAGAGTTGGAATACACTGTCTGTGATCTTGGGCAGGCAGGCACTTCCTAAAGTGGGAAAACATTGATCTGGACCTTGAGATACAGGAAGAATCAGGAGTGGGGCAAAAAGGGAAGTCATCCCAGATTATGAGCAAAGCAGGAATCTAGTCGTTCAGTGGCCACTGTACGTGTGGAGATACAGAATATATGGATGAAAAGTCAGGGATGAAAACTGCCTGCTCCTAACTGGAGAGTTAAGGAAATGGTCTTCAGGTGTTCCCCTGCCTGCACACTTCTGAGACCTGGGTCTATACTCTATCCAGCTCTCTACCTCTCTCCACTCACTACCTTTAGTAACGAATGTTTCGTTCTTACTGAGCACTGGCTTGGGTGAAGGTTGGGCATTTCCCATGGCAAAGGTTTGAAGGAGGAGGGGACAACAGTCCTCTTTCTGCAAAGGAACACGGCTTTCAGCTGAAGAGAAGAACACCAGCTTCATTCCCAACCTGTTTCTGCTGGCTTAAGTCCTACTTATTCTGGAAGACTGTACCAGGCCCTTAATGTCTACAGACCCTTTACTAACCTGGGCCATGTCTTCCACCAGGTCATGGACTGCAGTATGCCACTGATTGGTGAACACCAGGTGGAAGACAAACAACTCATTACGGAACTAGTAATCAGCAAGATGAACCAGCTGCTGTCCAGGACCCCTGTCCTGTCTCCTCAGAGACCCTTAACCACCCAGCAGCCACAGGTAAGCAGCAGGGAAGAGACAAAAGAGAGCCAATAACCATTCTCAAGTCCACTGCTTTAGACTAGGGTGGTTATAGGATGGAACAGAGGTCATATATCTACAGGCCTGGATAGGATATGCAGAGTCTTCTCCCTCTTCCTTTCTTTCCCTGCCCTCCCCTCTGCTGGTCTAGTGGGAAATACACATTGAATTTTTTATGGAACCTCAGGCCCTGTGGCTCTAGAATGGGCCAAAGGAAAGCCAGGACCCCTGAGGATCTTTAGTCTAATCTAGGAGATACCCCACTTTTCAAAAATATCCCTCAACTCTTCACTCCACTAAACTTTTGTATAGTGAAATGGTAAGAACTCTCAATCCAAGAACTGAGTCCTAGTCTAGCTCTTCTCCTAGCTATGTGACTCTGAGGGAAAGTTACTACCCTTTTTAGGGTTCAAGTTTTATCACTTGTAAATGAAAATCAGAAATTTTTCTTTCAAAATTTTACTTCAGTTAGGGAGGTAGAATAGAATAGTGACTTAGAGTGTAGACTTTGAAGCAAGAACTACCCAACTTTGTATCCTGGACCCTCCATTTATTAGGTTTGTGACCTTGGACATTTTTATCTATTGCTCAGGAGATATCTGAACCATAGCACCTATCTCCTAGGGTTGTTATGAGAATCAAATGAAGTAGAAAATCTAAAATATGTAATAGTATATTGAAGCACTCAATAAAGGTTGCCTATTGTTACCTGAGTTTAGCCTTGTCCTTGCCCCTGAATTATGAGATGGCCTTGGGTAGATGTCTTCCTGTTTCTGTGCCTTAGCATCTTTGCTTGTAAAATGAGGGTTGAACCAAAAAATTACCACCATTTCTTCTAGCAATAAAATTTAGATTATATGAAAATGATTTCTGAAGTATAAAAGTTCAGTAACAAAGAGAGAATTCACAAAAAATTATTTCTACCTCACAGAAAGCATTAGCTCTTCTTTAGTACAAGCCCCTTACTTTGTAAACATTAATATTGCAGCTTAAATATTTTAAAGAGTAATCTGTCAGTCAAGGCAGAAAACCTAGTAAGGAATGAGCTTCCCTAAGTATAGGGGCTACTGCAAAAATCCCTTATAGCAAAGCCAGTCTGGTTCAAGGATAAGCTTTTCTCTGCTCAGCCTCACATTTGAAGCTACAACAGAATATTGTTGGAAAGCACATCATGCTAGGAGTCAGGACACTCACGGGCTAATAGCTACTCTGCTGTAACATTATGTGACCTTGGGTAAGTCACTTCCTATCTGTAGACCTCTCTTTCCTCACCTATTGAATGGAGCTGAATTACATAATCTCTAAATCCCCTTGAACTCTGTCACAGGAAACATGGAGTCACCCCAACTGCAAAGTCTGAAGGCACACTCCTCCACAAGACTGCCCTCACTCCTAACACCAACAAAAAGTTCAGAGAGTTCCCCAAATTACCCTCAGGTTTGATAATTCATTGGAAGGAGTCACAGAACTTACTGAAAGCTATTATACTCACAGGTGTATTATGGGAAAGGATACAAGTCAAAAATAAGCCAAAGGGAGATGCATAGGGTAGAGCTGGGGAGGATTCCAAACACAAAACTTCAGTTGTCTTTAGGATGTATTACCCTCCTGGCATCCATATGTGATAATACATAGGACAGATTCCCAACCAGGAGCTTTGGTATTCATTTTTATGGGGGTTTCGTTTCATAAGCATTGATTGTACTGGGGTTTCATTTCATAAGGATTGATTGTTCAATCACCTGATAGAACTCAGTCTCCAGCTCCCCTCTTCCTGGAGGTTAGGCTAATAGCATATGGCCCACCGAGCCCGCCATGAGTCACCTCATTATCCTACACTATCAGGTGTGGTCCAAGGGCCCCCACCATGAATAACAAAGACACTCCTATTACTCAGGAAATTCTGAGTTTATAGGTTATGTCTCAGGAATGGAGGACAAAGGCCAAATCTCTCTTTGGGCAAGGGTATGTAATTATTGTATACATAATTAAATTAAACTAAGTTAATAAATATTTCTCAAATGCTTTCAACCCCTTGTGAGCTAAGGCTATGCCTCATTCATCTGTGTTACTACTGACTAGCATAGGCCTATCCCAAAGTTTATGCTTAAAATTAGTTGATAGACTTAGGGCTATAGTGATGAATGAGATACAATTTCTGTCTAAGAGTTGTTTATATTCTACATTGAAATCATGACTGAGTTCACAGAGGTTGTCACCATTTGTTGAATGGTGTCTCCTTGTATCCTCTATTAGCTTCCTCCTGAGCCTTGTGCCTTGACCCCAGGCCACCCAAAAGACAGAAGACACCCAACAGTGCACCATACTTGACAAAACGCTGAAACTTGGGCTTAAAGTCATGACTGTACTAGTCATATTTTCACCTCCCATTTTTCCCTGTGAATAGCACCTTCCCATTGGTCACATTTCAGTCCTCATGGCTCCAGGCCCATGAAGCTGTCAGACCAGATTGCCTTTGTATTCCCACTGTCACATCCACCAGCTTACCTTCATCTTTACCCACATGAATCTGCTTTAAGGCCCACCCTCTACAGGTGATCTGGATCCCACCTCCTTTTTGCTTTCAAGTATTCCCTCTCTTCTCCATCTTCAGTCTCTCCTTTTCCAGAAGATTATCACATCAACACACAAATATCTCCCACTTAAAAAATAAAATAAAAAAACAAAGACCTCCCTCAATTCCTATTCTCTTCCTGCTACTGCCCCATTTCTCTGTTCCCCTTCACAGTAAATCATCCTGAATTGTCGTAGTCACCATCCCCTCTTCATCACATCAGATTTTCTTTCCAACCCATTTCTGTCAGCATTCCACCTCTACCATCCCACTGAAATTGCTCTTGTTAAAGTTACCTCCATGTCACTAAGTCCAGTGCTCACTTTTCTTCTTATCTTTCATGACTTCTCAGGAGCCTTGACACAGTTGAATGCTCCCTCCATCTTGAAACACTTTCTTTTCTGTGACCCCACCCTTACCTGGTTTTCATTCCACTTTATTGGCTGCTGCTTCTCACCTCCTTTGCTGGATCTTCCACTTCTGCTAAACCTCTAAATGTCAGTGCTTTAGAACTTGATCTATGGATATTTCTTGGTGTTCTTGGCCAGCCCATAGCTGTCTCTTGCCCTGACCACTCCTTGAACTTCAGATTCACATTTCTAACTCCTACTAACATCTTTATTTGCATGTCTATAAGGCACCTTTAATATAACACAACCAAAGCAAAACTTGTTTTCCCCCTTAAATCTGTCTCCACTCCTAACTTTCCCCAAGCAATTCACCTAGGACCCTACCTGCCTCTTTGCCCTCATATCATCCCAGCTCTTGCTCACTGTGCCCTTCCCATACTGGGAAGGGTCTTTGTATTAGCTGTGTCTTCTCTCTGAAATGCTCTTCCCCTTATTTTTGCATGGCTGGGTCCTTCGAGACAGTGTAACTGAAATTTCCTCAAACATCCAATCCAAAGTTGCCACCTTGCCACTGACTACCATCCTTCCTTCTTTAATTCGTAGCACTTGCTATCAGCTAAGATCATCTTCATCTGTTTCTTTGTCTCTTCCACTAAACTATAATGTAAGCTCCTCAAGAGTAGGGGCTTGTTCACTGCAGTATCTCTATGGCCTAGCAGAGTATCTAGCATCTAGTAGCCATTGAATACATCATGGATATACTAAGGTGGGTGGGTGGGAGTGGTCTGCCCAGGTGCAGTCAGTCATTGGTAGTAAAGTTAAAAAACAACATATCTAAGTCAGTCTGCTTTTTATTATCGCCATGTGATAGTAATTCTGCACAAATGACTGTGATGAAATACCCCTCCTACCCAGGCAAACCACTGTCATCTCCTCCTCCCTTGATATGCCATTGCAGTGCACATTTATTGAATGAGTTCCCAGTTGGAATAAGTATCTTTAACAGCCCTAGCATCATATTGAATTTGGTGTTAGGATCCTAAGAATGATTTTGGTAGAATGCAAATGAAAGGGATATGAACAAAAGGCCATTAGCTGGGCCCCAGCAGGGACTTTGCATAATGAACTGAGACCTTAGGTGCTTTCTCTAACTCCTGTGCCATTACACACAATCAAGTGCCACACCCCCCTCTGTTTTCTGTGATTGGCAGCTCAGACTGAAAGAGATCTGGCCTAAGAGCTGCTTCTTGCTCAGTATTCTAGATTAAGATCAGAATAGACATATGACTAGCCATTTGTCTTCCTCCCTCTCCCCTCTCCCCTCTCCCCTCTCCCCTCTCCCCTCTCCCCTCTCCCCTCTCCCCTCTCCCCTGTCCCCTCTCCCCTCTCCCCTCTCCCCTCTCCCCTCTCCCCTCTCCTCTCTCCCCTCTCCCCTCTCCCATCTCCCATCCTTTCCTGCAGCTCCTGAGTTTTTTATTTCTTTGATTCTAGAAGAGTACCTAAAGGGGGCTTGGGTGGTGGTGTGGGGGTGGGGTGAGTAGAAGGCACACTTTACCTTATTATCAGCCAGCCCCATATCCTAAGATGGAATAATCATGAAAAACAAAGTCCTAGGAGTGGGCCCAAGCTAGCTGCTGTGCCCAGTTTAAAGGAATAGAGGCAGGAGTGTAAGAGACTCTGGCTGTCTCTGAAAGCAGGGAGGTGAGTGGCAAAGCCTTATCTAGCTGGTGACAGCTTAGCCTTGGCCTGGCTTGTCTGCCCTCTCTGGGGCTGCCTATTGACGCTAGCGGTTTAGGGAGACAGTTCTCAAGGTGGCAGTGACACCTGGTGGCCAGTGATGGCCAAAGCCTCCAGGCAATATAACTACAGAACCTCATCCCTGTGTGCCTTTGCTTTCCCATCTACCCTCATACTTACTGATCCTTGGGGCCTGTTGTCTAGGATCTGAGCTTGGCCTTACATCCTGAGGCCCTGGAGAGGCGTGGGCTATTTCTGAGGCTCCTGGGAACCAGAGAAAGAGCTTCAGGTGGACAGACTTTTAGGTCATCCCAATAGAGGTGGCATCCTAGTGCTCTCCTTCATGTAGCTAATGTTTTTTCATTTCCCATTACACTGCTTCCACTCTTTTTTCTTTTTCGGTAAAAGCTTCTAGGGTCAAAGGGCTGAATGGCTAATGCAGGGATTTTAGACACCAGTGGGCTTTCTATTTGGCTTGTGGGTTAGACCCATAAGGAGTGATTCTAAGACCCAGCCTTTGGAAGCATTAATACATATATGGTGTCCGGGAGGAAGACAAGCCTCTTTCCCTACCCTGAGCTGATCAGATCACACTTGCAATGTTGTTTCCAGTCTGAAGATCATAGCATACCAAGGACAAACTCTAACTGGATTGTTTCTCTTAAAGGAGAGAAAATCAGGAGGTGAGGCACTTGATAAATGTATTTCATAAGAGTTAAAGGAGCTGCAGTTGAATAGCAATAGTCTCAAGGAGTCCATGATTTAATATCTTCAGCTCTCTGATAGCTGTCATGGGATAGAACTGGTACCAAAAGGCAAACCTACCTACTGGAAGATAGGAGTAAACTCTGTAACACTGAGAGAGGAAATGGCTGCTCTCGGAAGTAGTGTGTGGCTGCCACATCATTGCTGATGTTCAAACAGGGACAGGATGAGCCACTTGTCAGGGGCATTATAAAAGGGTGGGCTAGGAGCTAGGGCTGTCAGAGCAGGTAACTTTTAAAATCTCCTTCCAGATCTGAGATGCTGTGATTCAGGCTGTGTGCTAGCCACAGACCTGGGAAAGGCAGTGATGAGAGTTCAGAAATCAAGGACTGAGGCCTAATAACCTCTGGTCTCTGGTGGGACATTCTGTCTGTCCTTTTTTACTGGCTTTCTGGTCTAAAGAGATACTCAAAACTTTTCCAGCCAGATCTTTCTAGCCACAGAGGCTTGCAAAGATGAGATCTCTTGAGTGTAAGGAGACCAAGACTGAGAAGGTGGTTTTATTGTAGTCTAAAGAGACATGCAGTTAGGGAGGGAGCACAATTCAGATTCCAACCATGGGACTAAGAGAGCTTCACTTAGCTTCGAAGAAGTAAATTTAGGACAAGTAAAAGGCCTTCCTGCTTCCCACAGCAGGATGGCTTTAGATAATTTGTTCCCCAGTGAGTATAAACTGAAAATCTAAGGAGATTTGAGGCAGGTTCAGATAAAGTCACTAGTGACTAGATCCCTTAACAGACTATTAAGAGAAACTGACTATTTTGGGGCTGTCTTAACTTTTTAGGGACATTTTTCATCACTTGAAGCTGACCTTCTGACCTCGGGTGACCTGGCCCTCAGTGCTCCCATAGGTCTCATGGACTGCCCCCATGGGACATTTTTTATGTCTTTAGGAAATCACTGATTATGGGAGAACCCCCAAACAGGAGATGAGCTCTGCCCTCAAAACAGCAATTGCCCTCACAATAGAAGGAGAAGGAACTCATCCTTGGGCACCTTTAATATAACCTTTCAGAGGAAGAAAGGTGGGCATTGGTGACTGCAGAGGTGATCCCAGAAAGATCTCAAGTTGCCTGAAAATATGCTCTTCCCCTTGCTCTGACTGAACCTACAACCTCCTGACCACATTCCTTCCTGCTGCCTCATTCCCCCCAGGGTCCTAGACCGGGAGAGAGAGGCCTGGGGGAGCTGATCAGAATAGTTCTGTGGTGTGTCCAGCAAGGAACTCGGCCTGGTCTCTTTCCTGGGGCCAGACCCTGAGACCCTTTCCTAATTTCCTGTCTCAGATATGCTGAGCAAGGCCTTCCTCCTTAGTGGGGGCAGCTGGACTCTGGCCAACAACTCTCAAGAGCTGAGTCACTTAATGTCTTTCCTTCCTCAGCTTTCCATCCTGCTGGGACCTCAGATAGGAGCTCCTGTCTCCCAGCTTGTCTGCTAAAAGCCACAGGATAACAAATTAAAGATGCCTTTGACAAAAACCACAAACCTTCATCATGGGCTTGGTTTCTCTATCAGACCAGTGATTTACTTTCCAATCATTTCAAGAGCTAATATTTACTGTTTCTGAAATGATTTTTCTATATCTTCAGAGGCCTTGCTGGCTGGAATAGATCAGCAAGGAATGTGGTCAGTGATAAATAGAGAGCATGGTACAGCTTAGGCCAGAATCTCCTATACATTGAACTATGCACTGGGTGACAGGAAGCCACCCAACAATGTCTTCTCTAACAATGTCTTCACTAATGCATGAAATCCTACCATTAGAGGTTCTTTCCTTTGGATTAATATTATTATTTAAATAATAGTGACGATGCCGACTTATTTAATTACTTTGCAAAGCACTTTATAGTTTATAAAGCATAGCCATTATTTTGAGCCACCCAACCCTAGGTGAGATGGTTTGGGCTGGTATTTCTATCTCTCTTTCACATATCAGCAAAGAGAATACAAATGATTTTTCTAAGGTCATACAGCTTATTACAGGAGAGCTGGATCTTCTGGTCCCCAGCCCTACAATACCATGCACTATGCTCTTTTGATGCTCCTACCAGCATACAGGGGATGGTAAGAATGGATAGAGCTGGGCCTTCTGACCCTATATAAGGGAAACCCTTACTCTCCTCCTAATGGAGTGCTAAACCTGCCAACCTGGAGGGGTCTCTGAGCTCTCTCCTATCCTCTTCCTGGCTTCTCTCATCACTAAAACCCAATGGATTCAGCATAGCGAGATACCAGCTCAATCAGCTTTGATGGAGTACAGCAGCACACTCTCCTTGCCAGACCCCTTAAAGCCTATGCCTGCAGTACATGTCTGGTCAGACCCAGTAGCCCTGGTGTCTTTCTGGGACCAAGACACTGCAGCTATGAAGGGCTTGTCACATTTTTCAGACATCTAAAGAACTGAAAAATTCAGGAAAGAATTAATGGAAGCCTAGAGCCAGAAGAGCCTGTAGAAGTCATCTGCTTGCAACTATATGGCATCTCTGACCAGAGATTGTCCAGGCCCTGCTTAAATACCTCTAATACTAGGAGGCTCACTATTACTCAAGCCAGCCCTTGACCTTGTTCAGACCTTGTACCTTTGGCTGACTCAGTCCTAAGTGCCTTCATAGTTACCTCATTTAATCTTTACATTCAGCCCATTCGGGAAACTGAGACTCAAAGATCAAGTAAGGCCAAGTTCACATCAGGAAATATTTCATTTCCACACTTCTCACCATCCTATCTGCTCCCTGTACCCATTTTATTCCACCCAAGCCCCCCTTAAAAGAGTTACCCAGAACTGGTTGCAGTGCTCTCTTGTGAGGTTTATCAGCCTAAAGAGAAGTGGACCTGTAATCTCCCCTTTTTGAGACACCAATGCACCACCAGCTGCATCAGACTTTTGGCAGAACATTATAAACTGACACCCTCTGAGCTTGTTGTCAGTCTCTAAGCCCACGGCTATTGGGGTTTTTTCTTTATGCTGCTATAAGGCCATTTATTACCCTCTTTTTTGTGTGCAGCTGGGCACAAGCATTGGACTTCACATTCTTACCTGTTTAAGTCAACCCAACTTCCTGAGGGAAACTGCAGCTCAGTCTGGCCATGAATTCCTGCAATGAGCTGGCTATAAGCCAGACTTTGGCAGTGACGCCAGAGTGGCCAGACTTCTGTGGAATTTGGCATCCCATGTGGCTCTTGGTGACTGGAGACAGATCTCATGGTAGCCAATCCCCACAGGGAATAGGCCCTCAGTCCCAGCAGATAGAAGGTTTGTGGGTGGAGCCAGAGAGTCTCAGCCTGGCACAGGACAGTCCTAGGGGACTCTCTCCCGCCTCCTGTTGCCCCTGGGAAGTCTTCAGTCCATAACCCTTTGTGGAGCTGAGGACAGGAGAACTCCCTAGGCTCCAGACAAGGGTGGCCAAGGCACATTCCCAGGCTCCAGCCCAAAGGACTACCTCTGGGAGCTCTTCCCCTTAAACTTTTGGAAGGGAACTTTTGGGCTCAGTTCATCTTTGAGTATCTTATTTGTATACTTCTGTGGCTGAGAAGAGCTGGGGGCCAGCCTTCATGATATAATTACTCCTGTCAGTTCATCCTGTGAGTGTCTGGAGTTCTCCCATTAGAGTTTTACATATAGGATTTTAAAGGTTTTCCTGGAATCATAGATTCTCAGGGTTGGAAGGAACTGTGGTGTTCATTTAATCTATCTCATAATGAAGGAATATTATCTGCAATATCTTTGTCAGGTAATTCTCTAGCTTCTACATGAACACGCCCACTTCCCAAGACAACCTCTTGCACTATTTTTACTGTAGAAAGTTCTTCTAATAAGTGAAAGTCTACCCTTCTGGAACTTCTGCCCATTGGCCCTGGTTCTGCCCTTGTGCTCTATGGTCTTCCATAACTGTCTTTGAAAATAACAATTCTCTGGGAGGAGAACATCTTAAAATGTTCTCAACCAATGTCCAAGGTAATTTATCAGCAGCCATCAGTGGTACAGAGTGAAGCCCTGAGAAAGGGGACTGGCAAGAGCCAGTCTAGCAGCTCAACAGAGCGTATGGATTTTGCTGTCTTTCATCTGAATATCCCTCTTAGGCAATGAGACCATGACACTGATGGCTTGTCAGGGAGCCCAGAGGAGATCGTAACATTACAACAGAATAAAGTTCTCTGAAGGCCACTGCAGGTGGTGGTGGTATTTCATCATGGGAGTGAGACCTAGGACACAATGGCGCTTCAGAGGAAAAGGCCTCTGTATATCACCATCCCAGCATCTGTTGTATTTTATTTAGCACTTACTGGGGCCAGATGCTTATAAATGTCTAATCAATCTCACTTTATGCCACAAAAACCTTTTGAAGAAAGGCAGGTGCAGAAGGGCAAAATAACTTGCCCATGATCACAAAGGTAGTAAGTGGAAGGTTTAGATTTAACCAAAGGTCTTTCTAACCCAAAAGCCTAATTCCTTAGTCACTCTGTTACCCAATTTTAAAGTAGGCCTAGGTGTGTGTGTGTGTGTGTGTGTGTGTGTGTGTGTGTGTAAAAAGACAACCCTTGTATCCCATGCTCCCATTTCTAAACACTATATCCTGGCCCCAGACGTCTCATCCAGTTGACAGCCAGGTTAAAAGAAAGAAGAGATCTCAATGGGAAAGAACTGTTGGGCCTGAAGTGTCCCAAACTTGGCGGGGTTAGACAGTCTTGATGGAAGCAATTATTGCTTCTTTGAGGCTTGTTTGGACTTTACCTTCCATGCCTGATACACAGGTACCTGTAGCAGGCCTCAAGTTTAATTCACTAACCTGAGCATTTTTATTGCTGCTCACTGGAGTTGATACCAAATAAAATATGGTTTAACATCTAGGGTTTAATACTTTTCTAGTAAAAGACTTATATTCTGCTCCATTTTAGATTTTTATTGTAGTTGTTGTTGCATGCTCATTTATTTACCAAGCTTTTACTAAGGACCTCTTATATGCTCAGGCCTGTGCTTGATGATGTTGGCAAAATGACAATAGTCTTGAATATTCCAATATATTTCCAATTCTATTTTAACTTGTATTTTTTTAACCCTCACCTGAGGATTGATTTTAGAGACAAGGGGGGTGGGGAGGACATTGATGTGAGAAAGAAATGTCAATCAGTTGCCTCCTGTATACATCCCAATTGAACTTGCAACCTAGGTATGTGCCCTGACTGGGAATTGAAACTGCAACCTTTTGGTGTACCGGACAATGCTCCAACCAACTGAGCCACTCGGCCAGGGCTATTTTAGAGAGAGGAAGGGAGAGAGAGAGAGAGAAATATCGATGTAAGAGAAAAACATTGAACCAGTTACCTCCTGTACGCACCCAAATGGGGACTGAACCCTTGAGTTTTCAGTGTACGGGATGATGCTCCGACAAACTGAACCACACCGGCCAGGGCACAGCCAGAGCTATTTTAACATCTTAATAAATAATTCCCATCTCAATTTTTCTTTAAAAAAAAGGGGGCACTGTATTTGTTAGTAATTCATGAAAAGATGAAGACACGTAGTCCATGCCCTCAAGGATCTGGCAGTCTTCTTAGAAGCATCATCGCAGTCTTCAGGATAACAAAACAGCACTGCAAATGTCCCCTTCAGTAGTGTAAGTCTCCTAAGTGCTATTATAGGATTTCAGAGAGGAGACAACAATCGAAAGAGGCAGTCAGATGGGGATGTTTTAGGGGTAGGGTAGAACTTTACTTAGACCTCCAGGATGTGTTGGACTGGATTGGTAGAAAAGGAGAAAATGTATTTGTATGGAGTGGCCTAGACTAGAGAATAAACAGTGAGGGGTCAGGCCTGGTAGGAGCAGGTGTGCTTAGGACATGAGGGAGAGAGAAGGCTAGAAAGGTCAGTTCCAACCATGCTGAAGAAAGTTCCTGATGTCAGCCTGAAGAATGTAGATGCTATTCTGTAAGCAATGAGAAGAAAAGGTGAGCATCAGACTGTGGGAGCTCACATCCCAGTTGCATTAGCCACCACTGTATGACCCTAGACATATTAGTCCAGGGTCATACAGTGCAACTTAGATGCACTTCAGTTTCCTTATCTAAAATTAGGGATGTTGATAATAGTACCCACCTCATAGGGCTGTTGTGGAGCTTAAGATAAATACTGCATAAAAGTGTCCATACTACCTAGCACATATATAGTGTTAGCTATCATTATTTAGAGTGTTAAAGTTAGGGAAGGAGTTTAGAAGGATAATAAGTGGCCATGGAGAAGACAGATTGGAAAGAGAAGAGACTAAAGAATGAGGAGACTATTCTAGTAGTCTAAGCAAGACATGATATAGGCCTGATCAGGGCTGGTCAAGAGAAGATGGTGAATCTTAGATGCCAAGAGGGAAACAATGATGGCTGACTGGATGCAGTGGTTTTCTAGCTAGCTTATTGGGTGTGGGTATTTCAGTGCCAGGGCTCAGACCAAGTCTCATGGATACCATGAGAGTGCTTGTAAGAAAGGGAAAGAAGTGTTGGTGTTCTTTGAGAGATTGGGGATTATAGATATAATTGATCCTTCTAATGTGGTGGCACTATGGACATTTCAAAGGCTCCCTACCTCCTTCTATCTGAAATTCTCTTAGTACAACAGTTTTAGGCATTGCTGTTATTAAAAGAATACTAGAAAGAATAACATTTCTGCTCTCCTGGTAGTAGAGCTGAAAACGGGCCTCAATAGGCTGGAGAGAAGATAGATGGCCAGAATTGGAGCCCCATGGGAAATGGGGAACAGGAGGAGGAACAGTTTTAATGTAGCAGTAGGGCTGGGGGGGCATGTCACAAGGGGAGAGGAGCACTAAAAGAGGAAGTGGGAGAGTGCTGAAGACGTACTCAGCCCGTTTCACAGCCTTGCCTCAGAAGCCCCCTCTCTGACATCATCGGCACAATTGGCATCCCTTAGGCTTTATAGGGCATTTCCCTTGTGCTGAATTCAAGCTCCAAATGCTCACTGCCTTTCATACAAATGTTAGACAAACTGAAGCCACATGCATCTTTGATCCTGATAGGGCATAATCAGAATCACAGCTGGGAGGAGGGGAAGCATGGGAGTGAAGCCATGTTGTTGGGTAAAATGTAATGATGCTATCTGAGAGGGAAACAGCTTGGCCTTGAGTACTTCTACAAACATTAACATCATACTCCTTCACTCTGGGTAAGAATGGTTCTGGAAAGCAAACACTGCCCCCTTTTTCAAGTCCCTCCCTATGGGAGTTCTAGACAGCCCAAAGAGTGGCTCTGACCCCTGAGTCAGCTCCAGAGCTGATCCCACCCTGGAGTTAACTCCACATGAGAAGTGAGCCAAATCTAGACTCATCACCTGGTCCAGTGCCCTCTCTGCTCCCCCCACCTCACCAACACCACCACTTCTCCAGTCCCTGGTGTCACCAAAAGCATAGCCTGCCCTATTGAGTTTGGTGTTAATTCTTCCCTTTCTTCAGGAATCCGGGCCTGTGATTATGAGGGAAAGCTGGATGTCAGGCAGCTCACATAGAAGAAACCAGATGCTGATGGAAGACTCAAAGTTTCTTATAAATCTAAAAGGGGGGTGAAATGAAAAAGGGGGGTGATACACTGTGTATCAGAGTGGTTCTAAGCTGCCTACACCTGTGTGCCAGGATCAGCCCAGAGGCTGAAAATTATTTTGAGGCATTTCTGGAACAGCAGAAGCCTCTGGGTGAGGTCCCACTAGATCCCACAGATCCCACTGCAGCCATATTTCAGAGCCACAGGGCTTCTCTTTGGAATCTGCTTAGAGTTTTCTTTTTATTTCTTTTACATTTTTGTTTTCCAGAGTGGAACACTTAAGGATCCGGACTCGAGCAAGACCCCACCTCAGCGGCCAGCCCCCCAAGGTTGTTTACAGTATATTCTCGACTGTAATGGCATTGCAGTAGGGCCAAAGCAAGTCCAAGCTTCTTAAAGTGATTGGTAGTTAATTTTTCAAAACAGAAATTTTAAGCCAAAAACAAATAAGGAAAGAAAGGAAAGCGGGGAGGGGAGCAACTGACCCTCCCATTGGTGCCGTTTCTGCATTCTTTCAATGCTGACTGGACTGTGTTTTTCCTATGCAGTGTCAGCTCCTCTGTCTGGTTGTTTACCTGTTCCTGTTCGTGCTTGTAATGCCCACTTATGTTTCTCTGTATAACTTGTGATTCTAGGGCTGTTTGTCAACAGTGTACAAAAAAATTGTGCCTCTCCCAAGTCCAGTGTGACCCTATCTTCTGGGTGGTTTGATAGTATTTTTTAAAGTATTACATAATGTGGGGTGAAACAGGACTAGGGGGTGGACCAGGGAGAAAAAAGACCACAAAAATAAAACCCAGCTCCTCTCCTCCCCGCCTCCAGGCTCAGATTAAATCACCCCTGCTTACCTCCATGAATGTGCTTGGGATCTTCAATGAACTGTGCTTTTTGCTTTCTTTCTGCATGACTAGGGTAACTACATAGAAGTTTAAGTGATTTCCAAGGTCTAATTTTCATAGCTTCATCCGTTGAATCTGAAGCCATCGACCTTTTTCTCCACATTTGCTAAAATCTGGTGCAGTTTGAGTATATGTGAATATGCTGGCTGTGCCTGTAGAGTTCTTGTGTTTTTAGTGATGACATGAAATATAAAGAACAAGCTATTTCCAGGAATGTGTTCTGTATTTTATATCCCAGTGTACCCTTTGTTTTTATTATTAGCTATGAGATTAGACAAAAAAAAAAAATGGGGCCGCTGATGTGCAATATCCAAGTGAACTTGTGAGTATTTTCTGTGTTGATCTCAGTCCCCCAAGTTGTTTCTTCTTTGTTGCTGTTTCTGAATTGGCCATGTGTGTGCTTTTGTAGAACTGAGGCTGCTTCGTATTCCCAAAGCTTGACCTATGTACAGAGATGATTCTTTAGCAATTTAGGACACAGAATGCAGGGAGCTACTAAAAGTTCTGGGAAGGATTTGGCCATTTCTGCTTTTGGCCTCTCCCAAGGCACCATAACACGAGAATACGAGACCAAATTTAAAATTTCCCTTGAGTCAGTACACTGCCTACAGAACTCTGAGGTGGACTCCTGCTTTAGTTTTCAGCCGTTATGAGAGCCCTCCTGAGTCTAAAGAATAAAGAGCTTTGTCTTTCTTGGGAAGAACTGTCTCAGATATTACCTTATGTGTGTTTGGGGCAAAGACTGCACAGCTGTGGCTCTTAAAGAACCCTTACCAGTTTGTTCTCTTTCCTCTGACATGCAGCTCCTGGGCAATGATGAGGTAGTTACTTAAACCAGGTCTCCAGTTCAGTGCCTCATCTTGCCATCTCCTGGCCAGGCTGGGGATGGGTACCAAGTGGCCTCCTCTAGCACCATGCTTCATGGAAGTTATGCCAGCAGTTTGCCTTTCAGAAGAAATGCTTCTGGCTCTACTTTTACATTCCCTCTCACTTCTATACTGATATGTCACTGTTCTGGATTACCAGGTCTGAGGAATAACTAGTGTTGGCAGTATGTAACATGATTTATGTGTCAAGGGGCACTGCCCTGGTTTTTTCTTTGGTTGCTGGCAAATTCTGAGGCTACAGGGAAATACACTGAGTGTGAATGTTCCTGTCTGTGATCCCTTCTTTAGATGATGATGGCAATCTGTTGTAAATATATACATATATACATTTACACATTTTCAGGTGGGTTGCCTAAAAATTAGGTCCTTAAATACCTCCCAGTCTGATCAAAGGAGAGAAAGGAATAAAGCAACATTTTCCAGAATGGAGGAATACATTTACGTATTTATTTTTTTATTTTTATTTTTGTCCAAGTGGTGAGCTGATGGTGGTGTTGCTTCTCTGCATGTTCTCAGTGTGAACATCCAGGTGCTTTTCATGTGACATTTGTGAACCACAAATATAAAGTTGCCATTTGAATTCAGTCAGGCTCTAGGGTGGTATCAGCCAAGGTCTCTCAGGGTGGGGGAGAAACTACCCCACACAAGTAGACAGCTTAACCTGACTGTCATGTGACCTCAGGCAGCATGCTAGGGGATAACTCTGTGGCCTGGGGGACATCCGCATCACAGTATAGGATTGCCATCCAGGTGTTTTGTACCCATTTCTTTTCTGATGTTGTCCCCTTTTTTTGTACCGATCCAGCAGGAGAACCTCAGCCAATGCTGGAAGTGTGATTGAAGTACTTCTCTTTTGTGACTCTCTTGTACAGCTTAATGTGCAATAAAGGAAAAGTTATATCTGTCTTCAGTGTTAAGTTGTAAAGTTTCTGGCTGTTCAAGCATCTCCGTAGAGGTGGGAAAGCTTTCAGATATCTGGTACAAGATGCTAAGCTATCAACGTGCAGTATTTTATGAGAAGATGCTAATACAAGTGATACCAAACTTTGGAGAAGGCAAAAACTGGTTAATATAAAATAATCTGCTAATCTGTCATCTTTGCTAGTTATCTAATTTGAACCTGAAACTTAAACATGAAAAATCCCATTTATTCATTCATTTATGTATTTATTTATATGTAACTAACCCTAGTATTAATTGTTAATTGATGATGAAGTAGAGCCCATGCCATGTAGTGGGGATATGGGCTGACAGCCATGGGTGCACAGTGGTGTAGACACAGAATTCTGCCTTTCCCGAGGATACGGGTGTTCTGGTGTTTCTAAGTTACAACACAACTCTTAACTGCTGTTGAGTTTCTATAAGCCACTCCTTGTAGTAGGTCCATGGATGTGGACTCTGAGATTGCAACTGAGAAATTAGATCTTCCAGGTCAATTATGCCTCATTTCCACTAATCCATATGTGTTGATGGGGACACCTTTTGATTCCTGAGTATAATAACTGCCCTCAGCAAAATCATAGCCATTGGCACCACACTTACTGCCTATCAATCCCCAGAGGAAGGATGGCTTTTTTCCTTTTCAGGCCACCAGATGATTTTCTGTCTCATGCTGGGAGGATATCCTGGTTTTCTTGGGGTGGGGGTGGGGGAGTCTTCTTTGCCAGGTGGTGCCTACAACATCCTCAGGGGAAAATGGGGCTTGGATTTCTGCAGAATTTTACCATACTCACCTGAAAGGGACTGGAGCCCCTGAGAATGGTACTAAAAGACAAAAGAGTTCCTGGAAACAAACAATTTTGTCATAGTCATGGGCATGAGCTAATGCTAAAATGAAGCTTTGGTGGGGTATGGGAATCAGATACATGTAGGCTCAGAGTAGGACGAAGGTCAGCTCCATAAACACAATCTAAGTCAGTGATTGTCTATGATCATAAAGCACAGAACACTTTTGGAAGAACTTTCTCATCTGTTACCATCTTTAAAACAATACCATCTTGAAAGAAAAGTACAACTAGGCCTTACTTTTTAACAGTTTTATGGTTGAAAACACAGAGGTCCAGAGAATTTTGCTGACTTGCTCAAGGAGTCACTGGTAGACTATGTCTTGGGTTTTCTGATTCCCAGACCAGTGCTCTTTCCACTGCCCTGCACTGTGTCTGCTGTGTGGAACTTGAGACCTCCTAGTAAATCATGGGGCAGGTTGGCCTGTACCTGAGGAACCTCTGGGGAAGAGGGGTGCGGTCCCTCTGGTCTGGGGCGTCTTCTGTAGAGAGCTCACCTCTGATTGGAGCTGCTCACCCCATGGTTTCTTCCCTGTCCTCCCGACTTCTGCTGTGACTGAGGTGCTGTGTCTCTGAGGAGAAGCAGTAGTGGTGATCGATGTATGAGAGTAACCAGGGACTCACTCTAGAGCTCTTCAGAGCCTCGGGTGGCTTCTTGTAATAGAGCTTATCCTTTCAGTAATTGACTAACCACACCCTTTGAGACATAGATTCTAACAAGAAAACCCTTTGATATGGTTAAATTATGAAGTTTTTCTTGTACTGAACCTAGGGGGCCCTGGGCAACCCCAAGGAATGCAACCCCCAGGCAAGGTGCTGCCTCCACGCCGGCTCCCCCGTGGACCATCAGTGCCACCTTCCTCCTCTTCTTCCTCCTCCTCTTCTTCCTCCTTCTCGGCTCCTCAGCTGCCGGGCGGCCCCACCACCCACGGAGATGCACCCTCCAGCAGCAGCTCCCTGGCAGAGGCCCAGCCACCCCCGGCTGCTCCACCACAGAAGCCCCAGCCTCACCCACAGCTCAAGTAAGAGACAACTCAGCAGCTCCTTCCCCTCCCCTCTTCCTGCCCTTCCTCACAGACCTTGGGTTCCAGAGGTGCTAGAAAGCACCTTCAATCAGGCCTCTTCCTCCTCTACAGATATTTTTTGGGGGGTTTTGGGGGGGTTTTGGTTTTGGGTGTGTTTTTTTGTGTGTGCTTTTGGTTTTGGGGTTTTATTTTTTTGGTTGGGGGCCTGTTTAGGGTTGATTGGGGAGGATAAGAAAGAGGGAAGTGAAAGTCTAAGGTCTAGCTAGAAGCTCAGACCCTCCCCTTTCTTCCTGGGGAGTAGCAATAAGGCAGAGTTACTACCCCTTCTATTCTTATACTAACTTAGGGTGTTTTTTTTTAAATCCTGTCTCCTACTTTTTTCCATTTCTTCTCTCTCTCTCTGTATCTCTCTCTCTAACTTATTTTTATTCCTCTTCGCTGCCTCTGACTCACAGTTTAGGGTATGCAATCTGCAAGGCTGCCCAGAAGAAAAAGAGGGAAGTAGTAAAATCCATTTCAACTTTTTACCCTCAGCTTTGTCAGAAGGAGGTCAGTTTCTGGTGTGGTCATTGGAGAAGGGCCCAGATAGAGACCCCGAGCAACTCCATCCTCTGGGGTTCCCTCATTCCCAGGAGTCACTCTAGGAGCCCCAATTACACTGTCCTGCTTTAGAGGAAGATATGAGGACCCCTAGGAAACAGTATAGCTGTACTTGAGAAGAATAGCACTTGGGTGTGGGTGGTGGTCAGTTCCACCTTCTCCCCAGAACCAGAGATACCTCTCTTCAATTTCCTCAAACAGTTCTCTGCATCACTGTCAGCACAAACAGCTGCAGCCCTGGGAGATTGGTAGAGATCCATCAGTGCTTCTCAGAGTAAAGTGATGAGAATCTTTAGGGAGAGAGAGGGGGCTATAGGGTTTTGGAGCTCAAATGAGGCACTTTTAGAAATTGTCTAGTCATTGCATAGATGAGAAAACATGGCTCAGAGAGATTTGATTAATTTTGTTTTTCAAGGCCACTCTGCTCATTAGTGGCATAGCCAGGATTAGGACTCAGGTGGTCCAGATGACTACTTCCTCTGAGTCTTCTAGTCCTACATGATAGGAGGCGCACCACCCACTCTTGCTCCCCAGCTCTGGCCAGTGGCACATTTCATATCTTACATGCCCCATAACCTCCCCTCAACCCATTTTTTTTGTATGCTGACTTTTTTTATCTCTCCAACCTCTCATTAGCCAACTTTGGTCCCAGTTTGAGGGCAGATTTTTGGGTTTCCCTGCCACTGGGCTGAAGTTATTGAATACAGCCAGCCTCTGATGAAGGAGGCTTATACCCAGAGCCTTCACCCTGTGGGTGCAGAGGAGTCCCCCCTCCCAGAGACCAGCATGTTTGGGCTCATCCCCAGCCCTAATGAAAGACAGGACATCTGTTCACAGTCACTGCAGGAAAAGAGAAATTGCTCACAATTCTGTAGAATGAAGTTTCTGGGGCTGCACCCTGAATTTAGGGGAGGGCTGGGAGATTTAAAACACCAAGAGAAGAGTTCTGGAGCCAGGAATTGGCAGGAAAGAGACACAGTAGAAGTCAAGAAGGAGAGAAGACAGGCCACTGGAGACACTAGACCTTGTATCTTCTTCTATAGTGCTGGGATTAGCCTCCCCTTGACTTTCTTGCCTTCACAGTTTTTCTCTCTGAATCACTACTCTCTCAAAGGATAAATTGGTTGCTAAAATGTGTGTGATTTGTGTGTTTTTTCCCCCACTAGAAAACTGCCTAATAACCTCATATAGGCCTGATAAGTAGAGTTGTCCCTCAGTATCCACGGGAGATTGGTTCCAGTACCCCCTGTGGAAACCAAAATCTGAGGATACTCAAGTTCCTTATACAAAATTGTGTAGTATATATATAAACTATATTTGCACTTAGGCTACAGCAGGGTACGTTTACACATCTTCTTTCACGTGGCTTCAGTGTAGAGTTTGGCTTATGGCAAATTAAAATTTGCTTTTAAGAATTTTCTGGGATTCTTTTTTCAAATATGTTTGATCTGCACTTGGTTAAATCCATGGATGTGGAGGGCCAACTATGTCTCTTGCCCCTGGACACCTGGAGCCCCACAGACCTCATATTAGGGCTCCTCTGAGGAAGGCTGCAAAGGGGGATTATGTCCATTTTAAGATCACATACATTGAGCATTAGAGGTCGTACTGAGCCAAAAGGTTCTTTTGGAATCGAAGGAAAAAAGCAGAATATAAAAAGCTCTAAAAAGGCCTAGAGATTATTTTACCAAACAGCTACATACCGAAAATAAGAAACCAAATGCCAGGGAGACAATGGCTTGCCTAAGGTCAAGAGTAAATGAGAATGCAAAAAAAAAAAAAAAAAAGGAATGAGTGACAGAAACAAAACTTTGACTCAGATCTTCTGATGCTGGCTCCACTACTTGACAATTCATGGAAAAAAGGGTGCAAGAGTCCATGGGCCCCTAGTTAGTACATTTCATCAGAGGGGAAGGATGTGAGTCCTAGATTAGTACTTACCAAGTTGGTGCCTCTGAAATTTAGTCTGCTGGCCCTTTAGCATTAAATAAAAGAAACACCCTCTGAGTCACCCCTTCTTCCTCTGTCCCTTTTTTTTCCTCCTTTCTATTTTTCCCCGTCTTCCTTTTCCCCCTCCTCCCTCTCTCTCAATGCCCCCATCCTTTCCTGTTTTAGCGGCACTGAAGGTGAAGAAAATAGAACAGGAGCCTCTCAGGGTCGTGGCCACACGACCACTGCTGGCTTTCCATCACCATGGTCTCCCTTGGGTGGGAGTGGGGGTTCCAGTTGTGTATCCTCATGTCATCGCCCTTTCCTACCTTGCTGGGAACACCGCCCTCTCACATTCTCTCTGGTTTTTATCTTCAAGCAAGTCGCAGTCCCTGACAAATGCCTTCAGCTTCTCTGAGTCCTCCTTCTTCCGGTCTTCAGCCAGTGAGGATGAAGCCAAAGCAGAGACCATCAGGAGCTTGAGGAAGTCCTTTGCCAGCCTCTTTTCAGATTAGCTCTCCAGACACACGTGGGCATCCGGCCCAACCAGGAAAGGCATCTGAGACATTTGCCAACAACAGTCAGCCACGTTTGGTAGTGATGTCCCATGACCTTGACTTGTGTGGCCCCTTCCTGTGCTCCATTGTGCTAAGTGACGTGCAGCTCAGAAACGACCATGTGAAGGTTTCAGGGCGGGTGCCTAACCAGCGAGGGGCACCTGACATCAGAGAGAATAGAGCTGCTTTCCTGTAGTTATGAGAGCATCCTCTGAGGTTATCGTTTGCTGTGAGTTTAGTGGCCTTATTGTGACAGCGCCATCATGTCTTATTCTTCCTTGTGAAACTAGGATTCCCTTCCTTGAGGATTCCTGGTAGCTTAACCTAGCTCAGAGGCAGTGCTAAGCATGCCCCCTTTTAGTCAGTGCTGCCTATTTGGGGAGTATATCCTTACCCCAAAATACTCTTGATGTTAGGAACTTACCTACACCTGGATCCCTTGTCAGTCACACGTGTTTAACTGTTGAAAACACACCTGCCCAGCACATGAGATTCCTCAATTGCTGTTGTGGTGAAGCACCTTTAGTCTGCTGATACTGGAGAGAACAAGGACGTGCAGTTTTCCCCTTTCCCTCCTCTGGAGTGCAGTTCTTATGTGTGTGCTGCAGTGATCTTGAGCTCCGAAGCTGCACTGTGCAGAATGCATGACACTGTAACAGCAGTATACCAAGTTTTGTGTTCATCTCAAAATAAATGTTAAGACCTTTGGTGTAATAAAAGCGGCAGCATTAACCAGCATTTGATTCAGCCATGAGGTATCCCCTAAGCTACCCTTTTGACTGAGAGAGTGTATGTGAAGTGTGTGTGTGTGTGTGTGTGTGTGTGTGTGTGTGTGTGTGTGTTTGTGAGTGCAGGGAAAGGAAAAGCCTAGGAGGGTGAAGCTATTTGTGTCATTATGTGTGAATGTGTGGGTATGATTGTGAGTATATGACTATTTCCAAGTGTATGAGAGTATGGCTGTCCTTTAGACACCACTTATGCTGGGCATCCTGACACCTCCCCAGTGAATTTGTTTCCTCCAGTACAGCTGTACTTCCTTCAGTAACTCGGCATTATACCAGTTTTACTGAATATTGAGACTTTCTAATAAGCATAGCACCCTTGCTCCTGTTGCAGCCAAGTTAGACCTACTTGTTTGGTGCATCAAGCTCCTCAACTAAAGCCCACATGGTGGTGCCAATGAGGCTGGACTGACCTGCCCTGGTGAATGGAATCCCACAAGCCCCAGGCATCCTTGAAGAGGCCTATAATGGAGGGTGGGCTCTGAGGGATTCCACTCCAACTTCTTCATGACTCTGGTACTCAAGAGTATGTTCTCCCAAACCACAAATGCTGTGAGGATAAATACATCTGCACTGATAAAAAGAAATCAGTATATTAACATTTTATTGAAATAATTTCCTACATGAGATACCCATTCTACTGACTCAACAAAACACTCATCCAAATGCCACTATCTTGCTAACTCTCCTTACAGTGCCATTATCTTGCTAACATCTCCTTATAGTAGATGCTGAGAGGTCAGAGAATGAATTTCTCCAGTGCTAAGGTCTCCTTTTTACCTCAGCCCATGCTTTCAGGATTCAAGGATCTAGATCTGTACCTTCTTCTCACACTTAAAAAACAAAAAAACAAAAAGTAGAACCTCCCATTAAGTGACACCTCCAGGAGTGGCAGCTCTCCTCCAACCACAGCACACATAACTAAGGAACAAACTACTCACAAACCAAACAAAAGGATGGGGGGTAAGGAACACCTATGCTCAAGGGAATTGATCTTTATAATGGTTTCTTCTATTTCCAACCAAGAGTCTACCCCTTGTAGCCACTTCTATCCCCCTGATTCCAAATACATCTTAATAGAATTTATTCATTTCATTAAAAAAAGCTTTTCCTGAGCATTTCATGTAAGTATAAACATTGCAATGAGTTCAAGGAAATATTTACTAACATTCCCATACTGCCTACTAAGTTCCAGACAAAATTCTAAGCACTTAACATATATAAAATCATTAATTCCTTCAACCAAGCCTGTACTATAGGTACTGTGATTTTTTTACAAATGAGAAAATGGAGGCACATCAAGATTCAATAACTTGCTCAAGGTCACCCAACTAGTTTGTGGTGGAGCTGGAATTTGAACCCAGCAGTGTAGTAGCCAAACTCACGGCCTTGACTACTTTGCTATATTATTTTTATTAATCTAGCAGAGGGAACAAGATGTAATTTTATTAAACTGTACATAATGTGGTAACAAAATAAGAGATGTACACAAAACTTTTTCACATCTATACCCACTTCCTTCACCTATCTATCCCTCCACCCCAGGGAAAGAAAAGGTAAGAGAAGGTTGGAGTGCTTGTTAACATTGTTGACCCCTTATCCCAACCGTGAGTAACATACACAGTGTATCTTATTGTGATCAAATATAATTCTGGTTCTGAAAAAATTACTCATTCTTCCACATTTGATGTCAGACCAAAAACCACAAGTGGCTTATATAGAAAATGAGTCAGCCTGGAACTGCTGGGGTGACAAAAAGGGGAGGAATTTACCATAGATCGTGCAGCACCCTAGTCCAAAGGACACATGGATTCTATCCAACCCTTAGTAATGGGGTGGGGCCAGAGGTAGGGGAGTTCCATTCAGAAACAGTCCTCTTGGTACATAATAAAGATGGTCTCAGAGGCTGGGAAATCTGTCACTCACAACACTCAATAAATATTTGATGAATACCATGATAAAAAATTGATCTAAAGTGGGGATCTCCAAAGATTGGTGACTGTCCGTTATAGACCTTGCAACCTTTAGTCTGTAGCTCACTTGTGACCACTGTGCAATCATCTCTGCAGCTCATGGGGATCCCTTACCCATATCTTCATCCCAGATTAATAGAATACCTCACCCTTACCCTCATGGAACTCCCCATCTCCTTGGATCAAGATGAATTAATTCTCATCATTTATTTGTTGACAACTCTTCATTGTGTACTTACTAAGCTCAATAAATGTTGTGGGAAGAATTATAAAAATGAGTTAAGCAAGGATTCTGCCCTCACAAAATTTTACAGTCCAGTCAAAAGGTAGCATATAAACAAATATTAAGAAGAAAGTGGTAAGTACCATAAGACAAATGCAGTCAAAATGTTACTTTGGAAAAAAATTCAGCTTGATAAGTATTGGTGAGGATATGGGAAATGGAGTGCTTACACATTGCAAGGGGGAACATACGCTGGTACTACCATTCCAGGGAACAATTTGGCAATCTCTAATGCACAAACCCTGTGACTCAGCAGTTCCATCTCTAGGCATTCACTCTAGAGAATCTCTTGCACATGTACTCAAGGAGGCAAGTAAAATAGTCTCAGCACCTTTTTTGGAAAATGGAAACAACTGTCTCTAATGGAGGAATTAAAACATAAATTGGTTTATTCATAAATTGGAACACTATATAGGAGTTAAATAAAAATATTTGAGGAATTCAGATAAGTTCAGTTAAGATATGGAAGGAAAACAAAAAAGATGATCTAAATAAGTGTAAAATGGACAACAAGCAGTACGTATTGTTGGTGTCAAGAGGTGCTGTACGTGCTGGGGTGGTCAGAGACGGTGGCACCCTAGAGGTGAGCTGTGAAGCCACCCACAGGATAGGGAGGCAGGCTGGCTGGGGAGAATGGAATGAGGGCGCAAAATTCAGTCACTGAATTTTTCAGCTCAAAGTTTCATCTACTTTTATCTTCTCATTTTACAGATGAGAAAACCAAGGCCCAGGCAACTTAAGGAGCTTGTCACATCATGAAGAAAGTTAGTAGTAGAAGCAAATGAGTCTCAGTCCTAGGTGTCTGATGGGCCATTCGGGGACACTGTCCTTTGTGAGGTAAATGTATGGGTTTCATTTCCAGGGGCCCTCTAGGGAGGGAGAGGCTTACAGGAGCATTTCACAGGGGCCAGGGAATAAGTGGGAAGACACAGTGTTGGGCAGTGGAAAGAGCCTGGGCTCTGAAATCAAATTTGAGTTTAAATCCTGGCTTTGCTAATTATTAGCTAATTGACTTTAATTATCAGTCATTTAGCTTTTCTAGGTCTCAATTTTCTCATCATTTAGCTTTTCTAGGTCTCGATTTTCTCATCTATAAAATGAGAACAATACTACCTTTCTGAGGAGGTTTTCTAAAGATTTAAGTGAATTAGTTCATCTCAAGTCTGGTGCTAACAGTGGTTGGCCTGTGAGAGGATCATAAGAAATCCTCTCTGTATCATAAAAGGAACACCAGTGTAAGCCCCAAAGCCCTCTTGGCCAGGAGTCCTCCAGGAGCAGCTAAGGGATGGCCAAGCTTGCCTTTCTTCATCCTGTAACCATGTGGGCCTCTAGGGCAATTTCAGTCCAACTGATTGATGCCTTTTCCTAAGGCTATGACTCTTAAACTGAGTTGGTTAAATTGAGTTGAGGGTAAACACCTACGGAGACAAATGCTGCTGCCTAAGCATCCTGCTAGGAATGAATGAGCATACACACACACACACACACACACACACACACACACACATACACAGACACACAGACACCCCCCCCCCCAAAAAAAACCACTGCAGCTGTAGAAATGACAACACAAACCCCACATGACTCTAATGGACTAATTTTTAAACGTTCATACCATATGATCATTCCTACAGTGGTGTGGTTTCCTTCAAACAATTCCTTTGGGAGGCTAAACATTTATTCCACTAAGCCTGCTGCTTATGTTTAGAAAATAATTGCCCTCAGATCTGTAGCTCTTAAATTTGAATTCTGTAACTCTTGGAAGATCAGGAGTTCTTTACCTGGGAATCTGAAGATTCCCATGCAAACTGCTGTGTATTACGCATTTTGGCAGGTCCTCAACACACACACAAAAGATTAAGAATCATTGCTTTAGGGAGTGAATTTTTATTTTTAAAAAACACTTAAAATTCTTTTGGCGTTAACACTAATGATTAAGCTAAATAATATGTAAAGTTCAAAACAGTGTGACTATAAATTAATGGGATAATTGTGTGGCTTGTAAACTGGTTCTAAAGGAAATTAATCCCAGAAAAGGAGGCTCATATGTTTTGAATAGTTTCTCTTTGAAATAAATGTCAAGTCCCATCAAGATTATTGATTTTGAAAGAGAGAAGATGTCTTTCAGCAGGCAAGTTCTGTTTGTTAAAAGTAACTTTATTACTGTCTAATTCTCAAGTGACAGACTATATTTAGAATGATGTTTTCCTCCTCAAATAATCATAATCATTATCCCTTATATTTGTATAGTATTTCACAGTTTATATAGCACCTTGCAATTTAAAGGCACTATATGGCTTATAAAGCCCTGATTCATCTATCATTTTCTTAGAATCTCACAATAGCCCCATGAGGCTATCCCTTATTATAAGTGACTTCCAAGTGTCTGAACTTTGGGCTCACACTTGAATGGTACTCTTCCTCCTATAAATCTCCTTGGACTTCAAAGCTTGTTGATGGTAAACATGTGGGGAAAACAATATAATTATTCACTCTCTCTGATGTTCCCTCCTCTGATGGATACCCTATCACTCTGAAAATTTGCTTTCTCTCTCACTTGGATATTGATATAGTCACACACACACGTGTGTGTGCCTGCCCACTGGTCTATATTTTCAGGAATCTTTTCTTCTGTTTCATGGCCCATACTTCCCCAGTGTGTCACCTTCAGGGAAATAACCTGAGAGAGGGAAGAAGGGAACACCAGAGATTTGTTTCTGGGACCCCACACCCCATGTAACTGAATGCTCCTCAGGGAACACTGCCCCTCTGGTCATTGCCATCCACTTCCATATCCGCATATATATCTTTTGATAAGAATTTCCACCCTTCAGCTAATTCCTGCAATGCAGAAAACCACAGCCATCCCAGTGGGTCCCAGTTAAGTTTAGTGACCGCCTAACAAACCCTGGTTGTTTTAGAATCTAGGTCTAGTTCTTGGAGGAGGGGAGATTAGTTCTTTCAGATTACTGATGGGATGACACAGGTTTAGACTTCTTGGATCCTTGCGAAGAATGGGCCAAAAGGATCCCCATAGATAGCTCAGCCACTCAGCACTCTGAAGACCCTCAAACCAGCCTTGAGACCTGACTGGCTTGGGAAGTGGCCTGGAATGACATTTGGGCTGCTCATTTGGAGTTTCACTGAGCTAATACAATATGACTCTTGGGATCTGAAGACACTTTTTATTTGAATATTTAACACCTAAATAGTAAATTTCTCAACATATTTCAATATAATATTTGTAGCAAGAGGTTATTTCAAGCAGATTATTTCTTCTTAAAGATCATTCCTTTATTTTGTCCCCACGGCTATTGTTCTGGATTAGAGCCTTTATTCGTGCCTCGTATTGTGACAGCCTCCTAATTGGGCTTCCTAACTTCAATCTCTTGTCTATTTCTTTTAAAAACCTCTGATTATCAAAATCCTTCAGGGAATCTCCAAGCATAGAAAGTAGAACCCAAACTCCTTATCTTGGCACGTTAGGCCCCCCTAGATTCCAGCCTTAATTTACAGGGGAGGGACTTTGTTTAGTGGTTAGGTATTTGGGCTTTGGGATCAGGCAAATCTGGTTTCAATACTGGTTCTACCACTTGTTTGTTGTGTGACCTTGGGCAAATGACTAAACTTCTCTAAACCTCAGTTTCCTTACTAGTAACAACTGTAATAGTAATACCTTGTATGGTTGTTGTTAGGATTAAATGAGATAATGATATTCTCTTTAATGTATTTTTAGTTTTTCATTTTCAACTATTATCCTATTCCTATTTTCTCCATTAATTGTTTGCTGGCCCTTCTTTCAAAATCTTTTCTCTGCCTCTATTATCTCCCAGTAGCTTCTCTATTTTTTACATTTTAGCTTATTATTATTATTTTCTAAATTTTAGTCACTATTAATAACAATATACTTCTCCCTTTAAACTTTACTTTTCTTTCTCTTTCTTTTTTTTAAGCTATTTTTTTCCCTCTAGAACTTGTGCTCTCCCCTCACTCTCCCAGTTCTGTTTTCACTTGGGTTGTTTTCATTGTGACTGTCAAGATATTTTGCAAGATACCCCTTGTTTCCTGGAAGTTCAGTTGTGTATTGTCCTGCCTTGCCAGCACCTGTACAACAGCTTACACAACGAGGTTGGGGCTGAGCCACACAGTTAGCCAACTTGAGAGGAGAGTCCTCCCAAGGACTGGTCAACAACACTCTAGACCCAACCACAACAGGAGAACCCAAAGAACCCACAAAAGAGACACCCACAAAAGTGACACGCCTAGAACAAAAAGCTCAGAAGTGTAAGGAAAACACACCTCTGGCCTCCACTGGTCTCACAATATAAAAATCCCTCCTCACAAGACTGGGAGACAGCAAATATACCTAATATATAGATACAAACACTAAGAGCTACAAAAATGGGGAGACAAAGAAACAATCCTCAAATTAAAGAAAAGGAAAAATCGCCAGAAAAAGACTTTGATGAGATGGAGTTAAGCAAGTTATCAGAAACAGAGTTCAGAGAATTGATTATGAAGAAGTTCAAGGAACTTAGATAATGAATGCATGGAAAGTACTATGTGCAGGTACCCCACACATACAAGGAAGATCCTCATATTTTACTTACCATCATCATTGGTTTTCAACCCTATCTCCTATTTGGTTGCAGCTAAGCTGATATAAAATTCACTGTCCTTGCTCTTACATTCTTGCTCCACATATGTACTCACTTTACCATTTTCAGCTATCCTCAGCCCCTTAAAAATTCCTTCTTATCCTCATTACCCATCTAGATCATGCAAATCCTTCAAAGCCCAGCTGAGATACCACCACCTACCCATTAAGCAGTTTCTGCCCACCTTAGTTGTCCCCCATGATTGTTCTCTCTTCTCTAAACTCTTACAATACACTTGTTACTTCTACTACTTACATGGATTTTTTGCAGGTTCATGCAGTTTCATTCAATTGCATGTGTTTCTTTTGTCTCTTTGTTCTATTCATAATCTTCAACTCTTGTTTATGATTTTTATATTGAATTATTTTCTTCAGCTTTTTTTCTGCCAAAGTCTGTGATTTAGGCTTTTCTGAACCCCACATTTCCCCCAACATTTTATCATGAAAATTTTTAAATACACAGAAAGTTGAAGCAACTATACAGTGAACACTTTTATACTCACTACCTACATTCTACAAATAACATTGTATTATTCTTGCTTTATCCCATATTTATTCATCCCTTTATGCATTCAACAATCCATCTAGTTTTTAATGCATTTCATAGTAAGTTGCAGACATCTGTACACTTCACAAATGATGATACAAATTAGTTCCATCTGGTACTTACTTTGAAGATGATATAGGTTATTCCCTGATTTTATACATGAAAAAACTAAAGCCCTAAGGTATTAAGCAATTAGTCTAACATCAGTTGGTCAATCAACAAATATGTTCTGATCACCTACTATGTGTCGTATTCTCCTAGGTCCTGGGAATATAATGAACAAAATGGGTAAAGGCTCTGCCATTATGGAGCTTACAGCTTAATGAAAAAGATAGCTATTAAACAGATCATCACAAACAGCTAAATAGTAAAGTACATGGAGGGCCAATTAAGTAGTGGGTTAGTAAAAGGATTTTGAGAGGAGCCATTACTTACTGTTGCTAATCTCCAAAGGCTTTCATATATAATAATACTCTTCTTTTTTTCTACATGAATAAGTGACTATATTGTAAAATTATTTTTGTTGTAAAAATAAGCGATTTCTCCAGAAGAGATCAAATGCTACGAGGCAGAGTTGGAGGTGAAAAGATTCTCAGGAACATGGAGATGTTAGCCTGAGCTCTGTAGTTAAAGCTATAAAGTAGAAACACTGGCCTTCCAAGAGATAGGAGAGAGGTACTCAGGCCAGACTACAGGAAGCATAAGGCAAAAGGGGCCCAAGACTCGAAGGAAGCTCAATGTAGGGTAGGATCAAAGAATTACAGATATAAAGATTTCATTAAGAGTGGCCTCATGAGCTGGACTTTGTACCTATTTTTAGAGTCGTAACTTCCTAGTAGGCTGAGCATGTGCAAGTGAAACATGACTTTTTCCTTAGAATTTCTAAGTTTCTCTCCTATTGAATGATTTAAGGATTTTGCAGATCCTCCTCCAAGTTTGTTCTGTTGGAATCTGTTTTACTGTTCTAAGTAAAGAAATGGGTCCATGGCTGGTCTCAAGACAAGGAAGTAGCACAGAGATTTATCAAGGCTTTATGTCTGATTTAGACTTCTGTTGCCCGAGTTTTGCCGCTGAGCACATTTCCAACAGGGTCCTTTTTCCTACGATTGCCATTTCAAGGAAGGCCTTGCTTTTTGGTCTCTTTCTTCCTTGTTTCTTTTCTTTTTTTAAATTTATTTTACATTGATAAATAGACCATTTCTAGATAACCCTAAAAACTTGCTGAATGAATGTCATCATCAGAGAGAACTCTGACTACTTTGTACTCCCAATTATTCAGTTTCCTCAAATAGATGATGCATCCCCACCCATTGCCAAGTGGTTTGCCTCCCTGTCTCACCGATATCAGGCTTGGTTATGGAACTGCTTTGGCTAATGGCATGAAAACCAACTGAATTTACTCCACAAAGCCAACTCATTTGGTTGTCCCACTGCCACAAAAATGATCAGGCTGGGTCTCAGAATGGAAAGACAAGTGGAACAGAACCACAGCTGGTTTGCAAGTGCCAGCACGAATGTGAGCGATAAATGCATTTTTGTGTTATAAGCAAATGGTGCTTTGGAGTTGTTTGCTTCTACAGCAAACCCGAGTGATATGTACTGACAAAAAGGTTTTGAAAATAGGCCTTCTCTGGAGTTTTGCCTAGGGTGGGTGAGATTCCTCTGAAAGCTAGTTTTGAACTAGCTATTGCAATATTGCAGGAGGATGGTTTGGAATTAAAGAAGACTAATTCAAGTGAATAAGGGAAGTATGGAAGAGATGTGAAGTTTGTACAGGGAAGAGGAAATGGTGTTTCCTCAACTTGAAAATCTTTACATTAGTTTGTTAAATCCTTTTTGGGCTTCTTAGACTACCCCTTTTAAACGCTGGAGTTTAGTTTCTCTCAGAAAAGCCATGGCCTATGAAATGACTGACGGTATTATTAAAAAATGAGATTTCTTTCAATATTTGATAAAATTCTTTCAAGCACTTTACTTAAAAATAAACCTTTCTTTCAAGCAACTGTCTAGTAACACAGAAATCAGCAAATAGTCTGGATTTTTGTCTGAAAATATGATTATAGACCCTCTTCCAATAAAACTTTATAAAGAGCAACCATTGAAGAACCTCTTCCTATGGAGTAGTAGTAGAACCCAGCAATGCTTTTTATAAGATCTACTGAATCTTGCGGGTACCAACTAAAATGTAACAGGCCTGGCCGGCATGGCTCAGTGGTTGAGCATCAACTTATGATACTGGAGGTTGTGGTTCGATTCCCAGTTAGGGCACATGTCCGGGTTTCAGGCTCAAACCCCAGTGGGAGGTGTGCAGGAGGCAGCCGGCCAATGACTCTCTCTCATCATTGATGTTTCTATCTCTCTCTCCCTCTCCCTTCCTCTCTCTAAAAATCAATAAAGATATATTTTAAAAAATAAATAAAATAAAATTGTTTTTAAAAAAATGTAACAGAATGAAAATGAGAGCATTCTAAAAAATCCTGGATTTCTAACTTCGTATTAACTGGGTTACCACGCTGGACCCTTTGATGCTATTTTCAAAAGCAAATACTGCCTTTGCTCAAGTCCCCTAACTTTGTATGTTGGTAATATTCTGGCTGCTTCCAGCCAGACCTGCTTTTCCCATTCACTCTGAAAATGTAGGCCAGATAAAGCCCAAAGTGTCACTTACACCAAAGCACATCCCTAACTCACACACTCAAAATAGCTCCTGACTGCCTAGAGCATAAAGGCCATACTATGACTGATCATCAAGGCTCTCTGCAAACAAAACCCAATATATGGTCTTGGCTTCCTACTACACAAATCCTCTACTCCAAACTAATGATCTACTCACTATTCTCCAAATGTAACTTGTGCTTTCCTGCCTACTCACCTCTGCTCATGAAGTTAAATATATGCTCTCTCTTTCTCTTCTGCTTGTCCAAACACTCCTCGCCCTTCAAGCCCTCACTCATGTTTCACCCATGAAGCTGCCTCTGACAACGCAATTACAAGGGGTTTGGGTCCTATTAATCATGTGGATTACACAGGCTTTTTGGAACCCAATATTGCCAGACTTAATGAAGTCAAAGGACAATAATTTATTATTGTAACTTCTTAGGGACTATATGGCTTAAGCAGAAGGCAAAAAAATAAACATCACATTCAAGCCTAAGCTATTAAGCCAGATTCTGCTGTCATCAACTTAGTTACAATTTAGGGACAAATAGAAACACCAAAACCACCTGTTTTAAAGTAATGGCTACTGCTCAAGCATTCCCTTCAGAACCTGGAGACCCGTTAAAGATTGTAGATTCTGAGGATTCATGGAGAGTAAATCATGAAAGGCAGGGAGATCTGTGCATTCTCTAGAAAACTCTATGAATCATAAATATTATTTTTAGTCCAATAGTTTTCAAACTTTATTTTTGTAATAGAACACCCTTTTTTAAAAGAATACTCTATGTGAAACCTTAGTGTATATGACAGATTAAAGTAATTTTTTTATTATTAAAGGAGAGCAGCAGGCCAAGCACACCACTGCATTGACCTCTATTTTCCTTTTACCCCAAGGTGATCTCTGTAACCCTTCTCGAAACACCAAGTCTGAAAAACTATGTATCGCAGGTCTAGTCCAACTCTGCTATCCAATATACAACACCTCTGATGATTATCCACCCAGCCTGTCTTTAAATATAAGATTTTAGACTTCCTGCTTAGCAGAAAGTGAGCTAAAGTTGTATTATAACTAAATATTACCAAAATGAAGACATTGAAGCTCCTCAAATTGAAAGCCACCTAGGATGCACAGGTCAGGAAGCTTCAACAGATAGTTACACGTGCCATGCCTGCCAAAGCATTCAGAGAACGTTCAGGGGAGGGGCTCAGTGTCAGCCTCTGGATCAGAGCTCACTGCCTCCAGCCCAGTGAAGACAGGCAGGTGGAGTTCTACAGGGTGTACCTTGGAAAATGGGATTCGGCTCTTTGGCAGTATCTTTATTCTTTATAATTGCTCCAAGCCTCAGAGATGCCAGCTGTTTGAAATATCATTTAATTAAAAATTTACTCTAAGTGACAGGATTAATCTAATGGAAGGTTACAAAGACTAAGGGTAGAGAATATTAAAAATGTGTTTCATATTGCCATTTTGTCAGCAGTGCCCCTCCAAGTCTCTCTCTTCTATAACAAAATCCAAGACTTCAATAGGTGGGATCTTCCAGGATCATGAAATGCATTTTTTTTTTTTTTTCATGGAAAAGGAAGCTTATTAAAAATAAATTAGCATTTAGGTAGCATTGTGGAATGAGGGATTCCTCATGCCAGTCTCTACATCTAAAGCAACTGAGGAAAAGTGCTGTGTGATGGATAATCATGGATAAACATCAGTGGGAAGCTTAACTTCCTACTAGTGGTTGTCCAGAGCTTGTTGTAACCACAGGCAGGGCTAAGCCAGAGTTCCCACTCCCATCCCTGAGTTAGATGTTATTGCCTTCCAACAAACCCTCAAAGGGCCCAGGGTTGTGAGATAGAAGGGTAGAGAGGAAGGCAAAGACACGACTCTATAGGAAAGAAAGTGATTCATTTAAAAATATACTGTATTTAATACAATATTCAAATGAGTGTAGGAGTCTACACTCTATTGTGAATAAAGGTGTGGCTGCTGGAAGCCAACTGGGAGAGAAAAAAAAGTTGGATTTTGGTAGATGTGTACCAGGCCATGGGTAAAATACCAGCAAGGTGCCAACTGGGAGCATGTACATCAGAGAGCACAAAAGAGAACACCGTTTCTGAGAAAACATCTGGCAAACCCTCCAAACTTGGAATTCAGACAATCAAACAGAGCCGTGAAACAAACCTATCAACCTAAAACTTACCAATCACCACTTCGCTGCTTCTGAATTATGTTACAGGGGTAGCATTCTTCCAAACACAGGAGGTTTGTTATTTACGGGTAGCAACGAGGTGCTGGCATAGGTGGTTTCATGTGTTCAGTGCACGCCTAGGCGTCATTTGGGCTCCTTGCTGCATGATTCCCCTTCCTGGAGTTACACAAGGTACGCGATTTCTGCCCCCAGCAGAACGCAAATGTGAAGTGCCCTTGGTGGGAAGAGTCACACTGGGTGGTGGCCCTGAAAGCAGGGGGCTCTTTGGCTGATGGCGAAAATTGCATTCGATTTCCTACCCTCCCTTCTAAACTCGACCCCTTTAAGAAGTTTTCTATTTGGCTGCAGTCAGTCCAAGTGTGAGAGCAGAAGGAGGGCATTTGCATTCTCGTTGAAAACCATAAAGTCCATCTGAGGAAACACCCTTTAAAAAAAAGAATTTTAAAATCAACTGTACAAAAAAATTAATTTACATATACATTTAGAATAACTGAATCTTAGAATTTCAATCAAAGGAATTTCAGGGGGCATCTAGTCCAAACTCACCGGGCAAGGACCTGTACCTGGGGTTTGAAAAGTGCAAACAGGTAAACAGTAAAACTTCATGTTTTCAAATTCCATTATTTCAAATTTTATCATATTTCATAAGGGGCACAGAGGGTAAAAAGAAAAAAAACACCATGTTATTTATGATATTTAAAATACATAATCAAAGATGAAAGGGGAAATGCAAAATGATATGGCAAAATTTCTAGAAAATTCTTACATTGAAAGTAGACTTCAGAATCTCAAAGATATAGCTAAGTGAGACTCAAAGAAAATTAATAGTATTAAATGCCTGTTAATAAATATTAAAATTAATTAATTAGTTAGATATGCTAATAAAATGCAAGAAAATAACATAAATGGAAAAAAGCAGAAGAAAGAAATTGATAAAGATAAAAGCAGAAATTAATGAGATTTAAAAGCCTACACTAACATCAAAAGATGGTTCATTGAAAAAATTAACAAAAGCGAACAATCCAACAGCCAATCTAGTATCTTTAAAGGGGAGAGAAAGCACAAAGACACAATTAAGAAACGGCAAGAGGAAAGTGACAGTCAAAAGAAAGGTAATTTTAAAAACCACAACTCTATGCAAATACATTTTAAAACCTACATGATATAGATAACTTGGTAAGATAACAGTTCTCAAACTTCTGGAGCTCCTAAAAAAATACAGAAGAGGCAAGAGAACTTCTTTGTGTGTGGATTATATCTATTAACATTTACCATATTCAATATTAAATTTGAGAATTTAAACAATATTTATATATTAATTTAAAAATAATAAACCCATTACATGTTAATATAAATAGCAATTTTATGAAAAATGATTATATTTTCCTTTTAAAATTTGCTAGGAAGAGTGGCTTGTTTGCATTTTGCAGGTCTCTTTAATATCTGGCTTCACAGAGGACAGTTGGATCTCACCTGCTTCTGCATTCAATTTGTTGTCACACACACTTTAGCCTCTGGATAACTCCACTGCATATTTGTGAGAGAATGAAAGTGAAAGAAGTTGAAACTTGATGTTCTAGGAAAATATAATTTACCAGAAAGCACAATTTACCAACAGCAACAACAAAAACTACACACCAGTCTCACATAGGAATATTGATGCAAAAATCTTAAATAGAATATTTGGAAATAAAGCCCAAGAGCATGTTAAACAAACATGATCAAGCGGGACTCATTCCAGAATGCAAGAATGCTTCAATATTAGGAATTATAAGTCATCAAAAGGAAGTCAAACAAGGAAGTCATCATATTAATAGAGCTAAGCATCTCACAATATTAAAAACCCATTCCTGGTAGAAATAATAAAATAGGAACCAATGGATACTTCTTTAAGATGATGAAATACAAAAATTGTCATTATTTCAATGTTGATGATCTTCAGGAACCTTGCTGAATTCTCTCATTAGCTGTCTGATTTAGAAATTTTGAGATTTTCTATGTAGACATTTATAATTGCCTGCCAAGAAGGACTGTTCTCTATCTTTTACAATTCTTTAGCCTCTCATTTACTTTCCTTATCTCTTGGACAGAAATACTTAATTTTAATTCCTAATGATCAATCTTTTTCTTTATGGTGATTGCTTTCTGTTCCTGCTCAAGAAATTGTTAGTTATTCCCCTATGTTACCTTCTAAAAAATCTTTATTGTTTTTCTTTTCATATGTAGATCTACAAGTCATCTGGAATTGTTTAGTGTGTATAGTGGGAAATAGGAATCAAGATTTATTTATTTTTCATAAACATATCAAGTTGATTCTGCGCCATTAAATGAAAAGACAACTTAGTACCTACTAAATTACAATGACAACTTTATTATAAATCTCTAGAGGTCTGTCTCTGAACTCCTATGTTTTATTGCTCTATCTTGTTTAGATTTTTTTCTGTATTTATGAGATTGATCTGTAATTTCATTTGTGATGTCCTTGCCAAGTTTAAGAACATTGTCTAAATTACTATAGCTTTATAGTAAACCTTGTTATCAAGTAGCTTTACCCTCCAAAATTTGTCTTCATTATCTTTACTATTCTTTAGCTTATCAATTTCCACAAAAAGCCTCCTGAAATTTTTATTAGGATTATACCAATTTGGGAAGAATTGGCATGTTTATAATATTGAGCCTACCGATCTATGAATATAGTATATCCCTCGACTTATCTAGCTCATCTTGCAGATGACTGCCTTCTTGCCGTACCCATGCAATTCACCCACCTGAAATGTCCAATTCAGTGCTATTTAGTGTATTCACAGGCTTGTGCAACCATCATTACAACCTAAGTTTGGAGCATTCTCATCATACCCAAAAGAAACTGTGTATCGTTAGCAGTCACTCTCCATTACTCTCTTAGCCCTAGGCAACCACTAATCTACTTTCTGTCTCTATGGATTTGCTTATGCTGGACATTTCATATAAATGTAATCATACAAGATGTGGTGTTTTGTGACTGACTTCTTTCACTTAGCATAATGTTTTCAAGGTTCATCCATCTTATAGCATGAATCAATACTTCATTTCTTTTCATTGCTGAATAATGTTACATTTTGTGTGTATACCACATTTGGTCTATTCATCAGTGACGGACATTTGAGTTATTTCTACCTCTTGGATATTATAAATAATACTATTATGAATATTTGTGTACCAGTTTTGCATGGACATATGTTTTAAATTTTCTTGGGTAAATGCCTCAGAGTGGAATTGCTGGGTCATATGGTAACTCTGTTTACCCTTTTGAGGAATTGCCACACTGTTTCCAAAGAAGCTGCACCATTTTACATTCTCACCAATAGTGTATGAGGGTCCTACTCTCTTCACATCTTTGTCAACACTTGAAATAATCTGGCTTTTTTGTTATAGCCATCTAGTGAATAAGAAGTAGTATTTTATTATGGTCTTAATTTGCATTTCTCTAATGGCTGATGATATTTAGCATCTTTTCATGTGCTTTTTGACCATTTGTATGTCTTCTTTGAAGAAATGTCTATTCAGATCCTTCGACCATTTTTAAATTGAATTATTTATCTTTTTATTGAATTGTAAGAGTTCTTTATATATTCTAAATATTAAACCATTAGCAGATACATAATATGCAAAAATTTTCTCCCATTCTTTGGGTTGCCTTTTCACTTTCTCGATAGTGTCCTTTGAAACACAAATTTTTAATTTTGATGAAGTCTGATTTACCTATTTTTTTCTATGGTTGTTTGTGCTTTAGGTGTCTCGAAGATTTATGCCTATATTTTTTATAAGAGTTTTTATAGTTTAGTTCCTACAGTTAGGTCTTTAATCTATTTTGAATTAATTTTCATATGGTGTGAAGTAAGGATTAAAGTTCATTATTTTGCATGTGTATATCCAATTGTCCCACCACCATTTGTTGAAAAGACTGTCCTTTCTTCCATTGAATTGTTTTGGCACCCTTTTTGACCATAAATGTAAGGACCCTTTGGATTTTGGGTTTTATATTTTATAGTCATTTCTATATATGAAACAGAGAGAGGGTATATGAAAGTAGGAATTTACTATAGTGTCTTAATGGAAAGTCACTATATTAGTTCACATTCTTCTGTTAGCTCAGGAATTACTGCCTTTATTGAATTTGATGCTTCTGGAATCATGCTATTGATTTCCTTCAAATATTTGAAGATTCTTTTTTGTATGCTTTTTCTGTTTGCCATTGTTTAATTCAGATGCTAAATCAGAGAAGGCAGACGTTCTTCCAAATACAATATGACAGTGGTCTGTTTTTTGTCTGTGGAGACTCCCTATCTTTTCTTATGGTTGGTTTTTACTGACCCACTGGCCTACTTTTATTACTCCAGTGCCCACATTCAGTGCTTCGATCTGAATGTAGTTATTGCTGACCATTGCTGAGAACAAGTGGGAATGGTGAGGGGCTAGGTGGCCAAGTGGCTTCAATGCACCTCCTCTATTAATAACTATTAAGGTCCCTTCCAGCAACTATAAAATCCTGATCCAGCGCTTGGAATTGCTCTGAACTGATCATGCTTTTTGAATGATTTTCTTTTGTGCATACTTCGATTATAGTTTCCTTTAAATTTTTTTCTCCATAGATTTGGTTAAATCTTCTGTTTTTCACATATCCTTCAAAGTTCTGGTCTGATGTGGGGTTTTTCTTATTTTCTTACTATTTTTTATACCCATATATTTTTGTCATTACATAGAATTTTGCATAGGAGAAATTTATGGTTTTGTTACACATCTTAATTCATTTCACTATCTTAATTCAATCTACATATTTCAATAATAAAGGGATTTTATAAAGAAATGGTTTTTTATATAAATTAAAAATATAAAGATCTTAGAACATTTAAAATACTAAAGAGAATGCTATCATACACTTTAGGACATATGATTATAAATAATTGGTATTACTAACTGCAAATCACTGGTCACAGGGCCTGCATAGTGCTTTACATAATTGAAATACATTATTTCCTGAATGAATGATAAACATGAAGTGATTTTTATAGGGCAACCATCTCCAAACTTAATGATGTATTAGAATCATCTGGACTTTAGGGACAGAGATTTTAAATTCAGTAGGTCTATGTAGATAGAATGTGATCTAGTTTTACAGCTATGGCCCAGCCAAGTTTGGAAACTACCATTTTAGCAGGTGGGGGTGTCATAGGAGTTTGACTCTTTCGTGCTGAATTTTAAAAAGCCACAACTAAGTGTCTACCTATGTCTCTGTACCTTTCTAATTGTCAGAATTTATATAATATTCTTCTTTCCAGGTCATGCAGATTCTAAAAATTACCCCTGCACAGTGGGCCTTTAATTGATCAATATCAGTAGACTGCTACCTCAGGTGACATTTGCTGTCTTGTGATTCTTTTCGACATAAAACTAATAACATTGAGTATACTCCAAATGTGCCTTGTTTCACTAAGGTACAAATAATAAGCTCCAGCTTGCTCCAGTGATATATGAATTAAGTCATCCAACCATGTTTTCAAGGCCAAGTATACCAATATTATGATTTCATAGATAAAGTCTTTCTTTGTAAAATATAAAAGTGTAAGATCCTGCTTTTGAGATTAAGGCCAATTTTCTTACTCAATTTGTGTTGAGTGTTTGAATTTTGTTAACCATGGGGACATGATTAGTAGTTTGAGTGGGACTTACATATTTTCATGTATATTTTCTGGTAGATGACCTATATGCTTCAAGGCTTGTAACATACTAGATATTTTATCTGGTTAAAATATTAACAATTGGGATCAATGTGAAGTTGAGTTTCTTTCTCAGGTATAAAAACCTATGATTTGAATAGCTTGTGTTATACCTGGTGAGTAGTACATGAGATGCTAAGCAACTTTATGCAAAAAGATAGGTAAAGGAGACAGTTGTTTTCCCTAGTTAATGTTTACTCAAGTGCCCACAGCACTCCTGGTGCTGCGTTAAAGATTCAATAGAGGCAAAACTGTTAGTGTAGAACCGGGGTTGCTTTAGTTAGCAGAGAGGTTGCCAGGGTATAGAGTAAGGTGTTATGCTTTTCGCACTATGAAAACACAGCAGTCTATGTGTTTGTCAGAAATGCCATATAATCCAGGGGACTTGACTGAGGTCAAAGAATGATGAGGGAAGGAAAGAGGCAGAGAACAAATACGATTTTTATGCATTTACAATTAAAAGATTCCTGGGATCTCGAAGAGATATTAACACTTCCATAATAATATGGAGATGACTTAAATGTCCCTTCACAGACAAATAGATGAAGAAAATGTTGCATACTCATACAGTGGAATATTGTTTAGCCTTAAAAATGAAGGAAATCCTTCAGTATGTGACCACATGAATGAGACTTGAGGGCATTATGCTAAGTGAAAGAAGCCAGTCACAGAAAGGCACATACTGCATGATTCCACTTACATGAAGTATCTAAAATAGTCAGATTCATAGAATTAGAGTATAATGGTGGTTGCCAGGGGCTGGGGGAGGGGGAATAGGGGAGTTACTAATTAATGGGAATAAAGTTTCAGTTAAACAAGATTAGTAAGTTTTAGAGATCTGCTTGTACCTCTAGTCAACAATATTGTATTGTACACTTTAAGATTTACCAAGAGGGTAGATCTCATGCTAAGTGTTCTTACTACAATAATAATAATAAAAAAGATTAGAGGATTCCTAATTGTTTACATGGCACAAAATTCTTACAGGTATATTAAGAAGACTTCAAGGTAAAAAAAAAATTGAAGTCCAGTTCTTTAATGACTTTCAGGTTTTCAGTACCTGCTTAGTTCTTTCACTTTATGAATGGAAAAGGTGGCATGTATCCAGTGGCTTAATCTAAGGTGTCAACAATCTCTGAAGCTATTGAAATAAGAGGAGTGCCCGCAATTACTAAAGATCTTCCGGTGATAAAAGAGAAATTGCATAAATGTCTGGCTACATGCATCAGAATGATTCAGCGTTTCACACAAAAACATTATTTCTATTGACTTTACAGCTAGGTAAATTTTCAGGAATGCTTTCTCCTTGTACTTAGCTGAGTCAGTGGAAAGGCAATAACTGCTCACTCCCATAGTCATCATAGCTTCTGAAAGCTGGTCCAAGGTCTGCTTTTATGATGTCTTCTTTATATCCACTTTTCTCTCAGTAGGAAAGAGACTGAATGGACGATTTAGCCAGAGCAGAATTCTACCTGCTGGTAGGAAGTTTTACTAAGCCAGGTTAGCAAGGGTGAGAAGACTGGTGAGGCAAAGAGCATGCTCCAAACTCCTTGCAATTGAATTGTTTAATTCACCTGAAAGAATCTGTACCTAAGCCTCTTGCTTATCAAGTGTACTCCCTAGGGGGCCTGATTAAGGAAGGAAAGAAATAAGATATAGAGCCACTGCCATCTGTGGTATGGTGTGAACATCCACCTACTAGAGCCTTGGTTGAAGCCATGCCTATTAACCTTTAATTTCCATGTCCATGCATAGAGTAAAAACTTGGTTATAGAGATCCTCCAGAGAATGGGGTGGATTTTGGATAGCTATGAATATGCAATCTTTCTGAAATTTGTTTCTCCTTTATAAATGAAATGTATAGAATATCATTTTCTTGAAGACCTAATCATTATAAAGATCGTTCACAGTGATAGGCTGTAATGCGACGATGCCCTAAGGCATAGTGAGATGTCAGGATTTCTGTATGACACTAAATGTTTCCAGACTCCTGTGCCCTTTAAGATTTTTTTCTCCCTCATGTCATTTCCTTTGACTTCTCTCTCACAGATACATTGTTAGTGGCCACAACTTCCTGTATTTAAATATTATTAAACAATATTTCTCTTGTTACTTCTCATTGAATATGGACATAGACAATACATTGCCAGATTTCTTGCGCAGAGACTTCTATGAATCAAGTTCATTAGCTTTAGTGCATAGAATTGATGACATCCATTTTGTCTGCTCAAAGGCATTTTTACTCAGTTTATTTTGGGGGAGATATTTCCAAATAGGTGAGACTGCTTGGGAGCTGAGCTCTTGCTCATTGAAATTTTGTTACTATTTTACATAGTTTTTTACACAGTGAAGAGTTAACTCCCATAGAGTCAAGCAGAGGAGTGGATGTGCTGGTGCAGGACCCCAAATGCAGCCCCCCCACCCCGCCCTCATCAGGGCTGATGATGTACTTCTTCCCCCAGCAGCTGATAGTACTGGCGGCTTAAAGCAGCAGCCGAGTTTCTCTCTGTGCATTGCCCGCAGGCAAAGGGAGCTGCTTTGCCCAAGGCTATGCCCCCTCCCCCGGTGCCGCTCACGCCCAGTGAGCAGTTTAAGTGAATGTCCAAAGGCCCGGGCTCCTTGTCTTGACCTGAGACAACTCCCAAAGGCCACCCCAGATGCAGAGCGTCCTGTGGTTGTGCGAACCCTTTGCTGTAACTGCATCACAGCTCCTCTTCCCTCACCCCTCCCAGGTGGTGCTCCTGAGGACTCTCACTGGGCCTCCGGCAGGCAAGTCTCCTTCTCAGCGTCGTTTGGGGGGAACCCACGCGGGGGGAGGCAGGGACGAGCTGCTCCCCCGCCCGCGCCCGGCTGGCATGGCCTTCGCGGTTCGGTGGCGCGAATGTCACCTGTTAGAACAATACCTCTATCCTGCTCCTCTTCCACAACAACTCCTTGATTTCCGTATTTTCTATAGAATTCCTTCTTTGAGAAGAGATTTTGAAGTTTACTAATTGAAGTAATAAAAATTAGGTTTCCAAAGACAGATTATAGGCTAAAACTTATTCAGACACCACCTTTATTGAAGAGATTTTATGTCTTTGCTTAGAGCCTATAAAGTATAAAGGATTTTTTGTTATATTATTTTATTTCTTCAGTGTTAGAAATGTTCATTTCGAACATCCTCTATGTTTTATTGATTCTTTTAAACTAATGTCTATGGTCCAAAAGAAAATATTTATGAACACTTATTTTCCTACTGGGGCCTTCTTCAAATTCCCCAGCTCTCATATTCTTCCTGCTAAAACTTGCACAAGTATTACATACCTCACCCTTTTCTTTGATTTAAGGTCTTCATCCTACTGTTGTGATAAATTGCTCTGATAATCTCCCTACCCCATTAATTCTTTTTTTTAAATTGAAGTGTAGTTGATAATCCTACTCATTAATTCTAGCTGAGAGTTTCTAGTCTTAAACTATTGAAATCGCCTGTTTAACCAAACTGAATGCAGGGGATTAGAAAAACCATTGAAAAAAATCCCAAGCATGCTAATGTGGTACAAATTTTAATTTAATCAAATCATGTATAAACAAAAAAATATATCAGTCAAAACCGGGATACCTTAAACTAATGTTACCTATTTCACAGACTAGTAGACATGGAAGAAACCTTAGAGATTATCTAATCTGAGCACCTCGGTCTACAGATAAAACCCACGCAGAAGTGAATTCCTCAGAATGTGGCAACAGAAGCTGGAATCTGACTATTGATTCAGAAATCTTACTACCCTACCACATAACCACCGAATTCCTTTTACTTTCTCTCTAAATCACTCCATGAACCCAGAGCATTTTCTTGACTCACGATTTTGGAGACCACAGTTATTTTAACTTAATTGCTCTTTTAACCTCAGGCGGGTTTCTGGTGTTCCCAATTTTTAATTCAGTTATGCAGTCCATCAGCATAATTTAACCAAGACAAGTTAGCGTGGGTGAGAAAGTATTTAAGCACTTTCATTGATATCAGGTTATGTTTTTCTTTTTTTTAAAAGAATAACCCGATAAGACCTTTTTATAAGCTCCACTTGAACCCAATGTACTAAAATAATTATCAGATAATGTGCACATTCCCTTTATAAAGTATCTCACACAATATGCTTCTTTGTGTGAATTTTAGCCTCATTTGTGGTAGGATGAAATTCTTACTCTGATCCAAAAAGCACATGCAAATTGGTTCATTTCCATATACTTAGGATTCATTTAAAGCAAATTAGTTAGCTAAATGAGTAACAAATAAATATCCAATTATCACAAATATTGTATAATGGAAAGTCATCAGGGTGAGCTTTCTACCTGAGTAAGAGTCTTAGAATACTCCAGAAAGATCAGAGTGGTGCCAAGTGGAGGGAGCAGGGACTCTGATTCTGTTTCACAAATATTTTCCTTTCCTATCTCTGGTGTTTGTCAATCTCTTTAGAGTCACTAAGACAAACAGGCAATTGACAATTTTTTGCAGTAAATTATTTTGCTTAGAAATCCTGTATGGCAGGTATTGCCTGACTTAGCTGGAAATGATAAACCAGCAATGTAGTTATTCAAGTTAGAAGGACCTGAAGCAGCATAAAGCTCCCTGCTATGTCATGATATCTGCTTAAGAAAGTGATAAAGAACCTCATTTGGGGTGGGGAGTAGTTTGCAATGTTTCCTTCGGCCTTCAGCATGACACAGAGAACTAGAATTCTCCAAAGCCTTCCATTTGGGTTAAACTACCCAGAGAAGAAGCCAAACCCTTACCTACAGCTCCATTCTCTAGCTATATCTCCCAAGATGCCACAGATCTACGTATGTTTCAGTGATAGAGATGTTTCCCAGTTCCTTGACTCCTTACCAAGTTTTCTCACATGCCTGGTGTGAGTGAATCTGACCTTGCCTCTTATGTTTGCTGGAAGTGAGTGGACCACAGCAGAATGAACCCCATCCCCACTACGGGGTTGGGAGGCACTGACACCTGTGGCACTGTGGGCATTTCAGCATGGTGCTGCTTCCCTGGAGTCAGGCGTCTCATGTAGATATTGTTGACCCTCCTTCGGCACCACCACCACCACCACCACCCTCCTGGCATCCTTTACTGGGGCCCTGAGATTCAGGCTGAGACCTGCTTCCTTACAAAGGACTTGTTTCCTTCCTGTCTGGCATATCCCAGGTAGAAATCACGTTTCATAATGTTTTTCTCCTTTTGTTCTCAGATGTTCTAAGTTGGCTCCTGCGGTGCATGTCAACATTAGAACACCTGGGGCAGAGCTGGCTCCCAGGCCAACAAGCTTGCCAACGAGCTTGCTTAGGATCTCTCGGCAGTGGAAATTTTGGGAACGCAGCCTGTTTGGAACTACCAGAGATATCTTGGGGTGGGGGGAAAGTGTCAACGTTTCCTATTAGAACAAGACAGAAAACCACACGGATCCTTTTAAAGAAGCCAGGCTTTTGATGGCCTGTGAGAGGAGATGGTTTAGAAAAGGCCACAGGTCACCGCCCCTTTCTTGTTCAGTATAGTTTGGCTTTGTTTTCTCAGTCACGGTTGGGAACGGCTCTGTCGCTAACCTTCTGTCAAGATGCTCGCCGTATAGCTTGGGGTCCATTATTAACTCTTGAGGGAAGTGAAAAGTCAGCCGAATGTATTGTGGAACAAGAAGCCGTCCCCTCACTCTGTCCTTTCAATCACAGAGTATGTTGATTCATCAAAGCCCAGGCTTCTGCTGGCACCATCCTGGCCTCTCAGGAGCTACCTTGACCTCTCAGGGCCCCTCCATGAAAGCTGTGGGTGAGTCAGCTGAATGGGAAAGCAGAGAGGCGCGTTTCTGGCTCCTCCACTCAAGACTCTGAGCAACGAAAAACTGCAAACAAAGTCTTTCAACCCGAAACTCTCAAGGGCAGGGTGTGGGCAGGTGCGTGGCATGGTGCATGCTCAGCAGGTTGGGCATGTGTACTTTCCTTCCACTTAGTAATTAGAAAGGCATTAACCTTCCCCACTGAACTGTGGTCCAGCTTCTGATGCCCTTCGTGGAAAATGCCACTGAGACAACACCCATCTCCGAACCCCTGGTGTTTTCTGGCCAGGGATAGACTTCCCTCTTTCCCTGCAGTGATCTTTTTTCCCCCTAGTTGCTCATGTCCTAGAATATTTGTTAATTAAACTTGACTTTTCTGGTTGATTTTGTAGAAAGATTTTCACACGTTGAAGATCTGCACACATATTGGTTAATAGTTCATCGGTAGCCAAGGATGCGGACAGGAAAGCGTTTGCCTCCATGCTGTGTAGTGTGACTGCAGAGCCCTAACTTCCGTGCAAATCTTCAAGTTCTGAGTGACTAAAAGAAGTTATCTGCAAGCTAACATCACTCCTCTCATAGCTCTGTGGAATGCTGCTAGGTAAGAAATAAAAATTGTTCATCTAAAGCCCTGGGAGTCCAGTAGTCTGCCCCTCATGAAGGACTAGCAAATATTTTGTAGGAATCTGGATTTTTTACCCTTAATGTGAGGCTTAAAAATTTTAAAAACCAACATTATGAAATGTGAGTTCTTTCTATTTGGCAGTGAGAGATGGTGGAGTATTAGATTAAAATAGACACACACACACACACACACACACACACACGCTCACACCCACTCACTTCTGTCAAGACAAGTTTTAACCTGAATCTCTGAACCCCTGGTTAAATCCCAGGAGACAAAAGAAGAGAGACCATGCAGAGTGGGGTTTCAGCACGTGGACTTGAGTCAGACTGCCCACATTCAGATCCTAGCTCCTTTACTTAGCAAATTTGAGCCTTTGGACAAGTTCCTTAATCTTTTTGCGCTTCAGTTACTTCATCTATAAAATGGGAACAATAGTAGTCCCTACCTCATACGGTTATTATGAGTATTTAATTAATATTTATAAAGTGCTTAGAAGAGTGCCTCACACATAGTGAACTCTATATAGGTGTTTGTTAAATAAAGAAAATAAAGGTGTGTGTTACAACTGTATTAGTGAGCTCAGTCTGCCATAACAAAATACACCACAGACAGGGTGACTTAAAAACAAATTTATTATCTCTCAGCTCTGGAAGCTAGAAGTCTGAGGTCAAGGTAACTTCAAAGTTGGTTTCTTATGAGGGCTGTGAGGGGAGGATCTGTTCCAGGCTCTCACCTTGGCTTGTAAATGGTCATCTCCCTGTATTGTCACACTATCTTCCTTGTGTACATGCCTGGGTCCAAATTTTTCCTTTTTATAAGGACACCAATAATATTGAATTAGGGCCCATCCTAATGACCTCATTTTTATTTAATCGCCTCTGTAAAGACGCTGTTATCAAGTTCACATTCTAAAGTACTGGGGGTGAGGACTTCAATATATGACTTTGAGGGCCACACAGTTCACCCCATAACACCAACCATTTTAACAGGAGTTTCTCTAGCTCCAGAGGGACTGCAGGAGTCGAAGGAGCCACAGGTAATAGCAGCTACCAAACCACGTGTGAGGGGACTCTTTTATCCGCTTGTTTCTCCTTTAAGCCTGTTATATTCACCTATCAAACTCTTATTTAAAACTCTACCTCCCCCTGGGACTAATGAGTTCAACAAGTCTACACTGTTTCTTCAGAGCAGCGTGTTTCTTAAGTGTCAAGTTTGGCTTACTTAATGGGTCCAGCATCTATTTTCGAAATCTCCCTAGCTCCAGTGTTCCTTCATTAACATCTGTCAATATTTATCAGACTTTGATGGAGTTCTCATAATCTTTCCAGAAGAGTTTTAATCCTTTATGACTGCTTATATACACTCAGCATATTTTTTGAATAATTAAAAGTTTTTGTTTCTAAGTTTTCTTCATGCTTGCTTTCATGGGTAAAATACAGAACTCTCTGTACCATGTCATACATGCAAGAGCTTTAGCTTGTGAGTGACTGGACATGTCAGTGTCCTCTAAACCCCAAAAAATCTAATGTTCTGAATGGGGAAGGAAGATGAGAGACATAATGCTGCTATTCTGCCAGCTAAGCATTCCTGTTTGGCCCATTTTAAATACCCCTAACTGGGGCCTCTTATGAACACCATCCACCTCTAAAGCAACAAGCATTACCCCCTTTTAAGCACTAACAGAGAGCACCCCCCTCCCCCTAAAACAACTACTGTATAAATTATTTTAATTTAATTTTTAGATCATTTCATTGGGAAACTGGCAATAGCAACAAATATTAGATGAAGAGCTTTGAATTACAGATAAAATCTTCTATGTTGCAGTATACTATACTGTTGCAAAATTGGAAAAGATTTAATCAAAATAAGGTGATACACATATGAAATATTAGTATTCTGTAAAAAAAATTTTTCATAGAAATTCTTTAATTTGTTGATTATATTCATATAAAGACATTCATTGACACATAGCTCTAATGATATAGGTATGAAAAACCATACACTGGATGATTATTTAAGCATAAAATAAATTGTGTTAAGCCATTCAAAAACAAAAAAGACCAGAGACACATCAAGGGATTAATCAATTGTAGAAATAGTAGTGAAATCCTAGTATAACTTAGGATAAATTGAAATTAAAAAATCAATAATCCCCAAAACTTGCGACACAGTTGATTAGGTTTTGAGCAGTACCATTGTCTTATACTGCTCTTTTTAAAACAAAATTCTGGACATGTGTAAGTACTCAATGAATACATATTTGAGCATTAAAAACATTTTATTGAGACTGATTTAAAGGAGACAATCTTAGAGTTTATCTGCGGGAAACTTATGAAATTCATCACATGTCAATAAAACTCATTGAAAATCTGAACAGTCTCATAAAAGGAGTTCAAAAGTCGAGAGCTTGTCTCTTTAAAGGATCTTTTACTCAAAGGAAAAAAATTCAAAATACTGTCATACAAGTGAGGAATAACCTACTTGATTTGAGATAATAGTCGAACCCTCCTGCTTTAAATAAAAAAACAGAGAACAAGAAATCAGAGCCCTTAGAAGGGTATTCATCTGGGCCAAATCGCTCATTTTGCAGATGTACAGAGTCTCAGCGATATTAACTACCTTGTCCAAGATCATACAGTTCACTGGACACCAAGCTATTAAACTAATTTCCATATGCTATGCTTCCTCCTTTTCTCCTGATGATAATTAGTAAATAAATAATTTAAACTGTGCTGATGTGTACAATTAAGGAAAATGGAAAGGAACCAGTAGAAATGGAAAGCATGCACAGTGGCCAAGAGGTGGAAGCACCCCAAGTGTCCATCAGCGGATAAATGGGTAAACCAAGCTTGCTCTGCGTGTACAGTGGAATATTATTCAGCCAGGAAGAGGCATGAGACTCCACACGTGCTACAACATGGGCATTAACTGAAATAAGCCACTCACAAAGGGACAAATACAGTGAGATTCCTCTTACACGAGGTCCCTACGGCAGTCAAATTCATAGAGACAGAAAGCAGAGCGGTGGTGGCTGAGGGCCGAGAGGAGGGAGGAATGGGGGTTGTTGTTTAACGGGTGAAGTTTCAGTTCTGCAAGATGAAAATGTCCCAGAGCTTGGCTGCACGTCCATGTGGATATACTTAACGCTGCGAACTGTACACTTAGAAATAGTTAAAAGGGCAAAATTTATGTTATGTGTTTTTTAACTACAATGAAAATAAACAAATAAAAGGAAAGAAGAGACGAACCCAAAATGGGACGAGAGAAAAAGACAAAGAGGGCACAATGCCAAGGGAGCGAGAGGAGCGCGCAGAGATGAGTTGTTTCTCCCGCCCGAGCCCCGCCTTCCGACGCTTAGCTGCGTTTCCTGTACTTACCCACCTGCTGCCCGAAGTCATGCTGCTGCTCCTACCAGCAGCCCCTGCTCTGCTGTCAAATTCCTGATCCCAGTTTCTGCACACACACACACACACACACACTCGCACTCGCACACACTAGGGTAGGTAAACACCCTCCTCCAGTTCCGCAATCCCTCCCTTCCTAGGGTTGACCTGTCACCAAAGCCAAAATCCTTGTCATCCCTTCTCTCTAGGTGGCCAAGGGCCAGAACTAACCCAAACGGTGACGATAGTATTTATTTAGGAGCCTCTTGCCTCTCCTTCTTCCCCTTGCTTTGGCTGCCCAATGCCCTCGTGTAGCTCCTGGGCAAACAGGAGGCACTCACTGCTCAACCCAGAGATTCCTGCGTCAGTGCCCTTCTTTGAAACAACTTTCTCCGCATGGTTCCTGCGCCATCTCCTTCCCACTCCCCGCTAGTGTCACCGTCACTCCCGCTCGCTCTCCAGATTTGCTCTCAGGTAGCTGTGGTGCTAAAAATAGAATCAGACTACAGAAGCTGTACTGTCGCAGTGCAGAAAGAGAACCGCTTATTCATGTGTGTTCATCTCCTAGGGAATATCTGCATTGTAGGTGACAATTTCAACGGCCATCTCTTTAATGGTGACATTTCAGCTGTAGGAGACAGGTCTTTGGGTACAGAAAGTACAAGACCTTTGAGGTACACGTGCAGAGGACACCGAGCTCTGCCTCTCCTTCCTTTTTTCCTGCGTTCCCACCTGAAACAGCTGCCTGCAACCCCGAGAGTGTCCCCTTAGACGGAAACATTTGCAATGTTTTGGTGCTTAGCTCCATAGTCAGAAAGGTAAAATGTCAAAAGCCCCTACGTTTGAGTCATCTGTAGTTACTGACATGCCTGGCTCAGAACTGCTGTGATTCAGGTGGTCAATTCTGAAAAATTCTCATTAGCAGGCTTCAAAGAAATGGCCAGACGAAACGTAATTCTTAAATTCCTGGTAAAGCTTCAGCTTCTTCCTCATGGAAACTTTTCCCAACAACCTGTTGCTTTTGTACAGGATGCAGATTCTTGTTTGAGCTCCATCCTTAAAAATCTCCTCTCTGGTTTGTTGGGGAAGCCAATGAGCAGTGATAGAAAAGGAATGGAGAGTACTGAGTAATAAGGAATGATCAGCCCCTTATTTTCCTGGGAGGCAACAGGGCTGATGTGATTTTTAAAACTATTTGTTTCTAATATGACTGGGTACACATGGATTGTAAAGGTGAACCCCTAAAAATGCATTCTTCACTGAAAAGCATTTCAGCGCATAGCACATATATCCATCTGAATTACCAAAAGAAGTTCCAACACTGGGGTCAGCGCAGCCGGCCTCGCTGGTAAGGAGACTGGCTAGTCATTCTAAAAGCAATAATGTAAAGATGTGCGCTCCCCGAATGCCTTCACAACGACAGCTTATCTTTTATTCTCTAGTAAAGCACCCAAATATCTGAGTGTCAGTCTTTGTCCTAATGAATAGACTTTCTGTTCTCACTTACCTTGAGTTGTGAGAATAAAAGATCAGATAATGTTCAGTTTTTAATTGCACTTGGCTTAAGAGATTCCTCCTTTCATTTTTCCTTGAAGTGCCATGCCAAATAAAGCAAGAATCTCTCCTATAGCACATTCAAAGCCACCCCCATGTTCCTAGCACCAATACAAAGCAGGAGAAAGTTCAAAAGGAGCATTTGTTTTCTAAGGAAAAGCAGTACAAATAAATCATCCCTCTAACACAGACTGCGATCGAATAAGCAAAACGGTGTAATCGCCAATAAAGCTACACAGCCGGGCTAGCTCGCCCGCACGGTGCCTGACAGCTGGAAAAGGCAAATCCGAGTCTGTAAGAAGAGGGCTGAGCTAACATGCTGGGTAATCCAATAATGCTTCCAGTAATTCTGCTTTTTTCCTACTCTCAGTCCTTTTATTTTTGTCCTTTGCTTATCATTTGGGATGACTCATACTTGCTATGGGCAGTTAGTTTCCTTTGGCTACTCAACTTTCCTTTTAGACTCAAGGTACACGGCACCCTTTCCAAGAGTGTGGAATTTCTTTTCTAGGAAACATGTTATGGCAAATCCTAGAGACCATAAACATAAGTAAGTCTTATTTATGAACAAGTTACCTTCTTTTATTTCCTAAAAGTATTTTTTTCTTTTAGATGCACTTTAACAAGAAAGAAATACCACAGTCCTTATTTAGCCTGTATTTCAACTATTTTGTTTTATCTACTTGAATTCCAATATTTTTTGAATGGACTGAGTGAAGCCTAGCTACTAGGGGCCAGGAATGGAAGATACCTCTCCTAGGATCCCTCTAAACTTAACTTGCCCAAAGTTATAGAAAATTAAAGACATACTCAGGATTACCACCCAGAATTAATATTCTTTTTTAATATTCTTTTCTTTGTACTGTTTTGCCACAACATTTGGCTGGGGATAGACCCTGAAATGATTTAATTTTCTTCTGCCAAAAACCAATGTTTTATTCTTGGTTTCTGAAAGGGAGCCTAAAACAGAAATAACAGAGAGGTTTCTATAAAGATTTTAAAATGCCAGGCATTAGAATGTCTACGTTTGCACTATATCTTATAATTGTTGTCATCATCACATTGAAAAACACTTATTAAGCCACTGACTCTGTATGGTGCTGTGGTAAGCAGAGCATAAAGAGAACTATGTGGAGACAATTCCCATTTTGCTGGATGGAAAAGGGAAGCTAAGACAGAAGCGCAACATGAAGAAAATAGATGTGTTCCAGTGCGTGAAGAATTATGAAGTTTAAGAAAAATAGGAGGTTTTTGTTGTTGTTTTGTTTTCACAGTTAAAATTGTTTAAAAGCAAAATAATCAAGGCCCTGGCCAAGTAGCTCAGTTGGTTAGAGTTGTCCCGATACACCAAGGTTGAGGGTTCCATCTCCAGCCAGGGCACGTATGAGTCAACCAGTGAATGAAGGCATAAATAAATGGAACACAAGTTGATGTTTCTCTCTCCCTCTGTCTCCTTCAGTCTCTCTCTGTCTGTGTGTGTGTGTGTGTGTCTCACTCACACTTCCTCTCTCTCTTTAAAATCAATTAAAAATTTAAAGGCAAAAAGCAAAATAATCATACAATTTTAAAAGTGGAAGAAACCTTAAGGATCATCCAGACCAATCTTTTTATTTTACAGGTCAAAAAACCGCATATGGGAAAGGTAAAGTGACGTGCCCAAAATTACAGAAAATGAAAGACATACTCAAGATCACAAAGTAAGTATAGATCACAAAGTAAGTATCCTGAATCCCAAAATAATGTTTTTTCATTGCACTATTTTGCCATAATGTTTTCAAAATTATTATAGATGCTATCTCAGCAAAGATTTAGAATTTTTAAGGTTAGAATTTAAAGAACTAGTTTAAGAGGAGAAAAAGGAAAAGATTAGAGGCAAGACAAGAGCACACCTGGAAGAATGACAAGGTTAAGAGGCAAGTGGAAATAAGGGAGCAACTGAAGTTAACACTTAGTCCCTCTCACAAATCAGTGGCGTGACGTGTGGAACACAGCGGAGAACCCAGAGCTGATGACAGGATCCCCGGGCCTGCCTCTCCTTAGCTCCGGGCCCGTGGATCAGTTCCTTATGATCTCGGTGTCTTCCTTCCTTCGTGGATTGAACTGAATTCCCTCAGAGGTGTCCTTTCCTGCTCTCACATGTTACAGTTCTATTATTTGATGGGCGCCAAAATAGGTAGTATCGGAAAGATAATCCTACACTGTTATGGGATGCATCTGAAAAGGTAGTAGCCCTGAGCCAAGAAGAATGATTTCTTTCCCTAAAAACTTCAGAAACTCAACTGAGATGAAAACAAACAAAAATACTTCCTGATTTTCTGAGTTTCTTCATCACATAGGAGCATCTGGTTTTGGTCTTTAATCACTTATATGTTAGGCCCATGGGAGCCCATGTTTTTGTTGTTGGCTGTAGGTCCATATCTATGTGTGTTAAATATATTAATAACTTTGAGTTATTTGTAAGGAAAACACTTCTTTTTTAAATTATTTGGTTAAACCCTCTCCGAAGCTCCAACTTTGGGGTATTATGTGAGTTTAGGGTAGTGTTAATCTGGTGGAATGGGTGTTTCTCACTCTTGACTTTCTCCGGGGGAATGGTGTGGTTAGAGAGGGTATTCATTCTTTTTTGGGGGGAGGGGGTGACAGTGGTTAATAAAATTATACAGGTTTCAAGTGTACAATTCTATAATACATCATCTGTATTTTATTGTATGTCTACCAGCCCAAGTCAAGTCTCCTTCTGTGAGCATTTACCCCCCTCTACCCTCTTCTACCTCCCCCACCCCCTTTCCCTCTGGGAATCACCATATTGTTGTCTGTGTCTATAAGTTTTTTGTCTAGTTTTTGCTTAATCCCTTCACCTTTTTCACCCAGCCCCTCACAGCTGACAGTCAGTTCTCTATCTATGAGTTTTTCTATTCTGTTTGTTAATTTATTTCGTTCAGGAGATTCCATATATAAGTGAAATCATGTGGTACTTTCTCTGACTGGCTTATTTCACTTAGCATAATACTCTCCAGGTCCATCCATGTTGTTGCAAAATATAAGAGTTCCTTCTTTTTTTATGGTCAAGTAGTAGTCCATTGTGTAAATGTACCACGGCATTTTTATCCACTAATCTACGGATGGGATATTAGGCACTATAATCAAGAAGCATTTCTAATCAATAGCATTGATATCATCAGCCTATGAACAAGCATATGCTTCATTTTATTTTAGATTGACGTAAAAAATTTCATAACCATAACATTTTAACTCAATTTTGCATATTGACCTCCACTTGCAAGAATGATAGCTTAACATGCCATGAACTATAAAGCAATTAAAATACCTCTAAAGGTTTTAGAACCTTCTCACCCATTGTCTGCTGGTCTATCTTTTTTCCTTACATTAAAAATTTGATCTTTGCCTTATTGGAACTATGAAGAAATCAAAAACTGAATAGACCTTTTTATAATACACAGTCATTGTTTGTATTGCAAAATTGGATTAAGAAATCACTGGTATTCTTACACACGTTTTTTTGCCAAAGAAAATTCAGCATATTTCTGCTTAGCCCTGAAATTTCCACCAACCAGACTGAGTGATGGTGTACCACCCACACTCTTCTTGGCATCCCCGGTTCCCCTGGGAAATCTCAACTTGAAACCCATGTAACATGTATAAACTCCTCTTATGCCTCCCTCTGGTACACCTGTCCTGCAGGTGAAATCATTCCCGAGCTGCACCACATTATAAGGCTTAGCATTTAAATTAGTAAAAAATCAAGGAAACATCTTTTCTATGTTTTCCCCTTTCCATCCTGTTCTGTACCCAAAACTGTAGACAACAACCTTCTATATGATGAGCATACCTTTCTTCGGGCTTCCTTTTCTTATTTTTAGGTATCAAATTCCACTTGGGTCAAAATTATTTTCTTGAGCATGAGCATATTATAAAGCATGTAATGAACACAGATTCCTTCTTATGTTTTGCAAATACGTGAATTATTCAAAACCCACTCTCCCTTTTCCTCTCCCTTTCATCACACACATGCCCCCCACAGAGTTAGAAAATGAACATAAGAAACTAAATTTTATAATTAATATAATGATCAGGCCTTTCTAATTAGCAGCTCCCCTTTGCTTTACCTAGATCCCAGTACTATCAAAAAAGGAAATACAAGCTCTGGACGGTTTGCTCAGTGGTTAGAGGGTCAGCCTGTGGACTGGTGTCCTGGGTTTGATTCCGGCCAAGGGCACGTGCCTCAGTTGCAGGCTCGATCCCTGGCCCCCGGCCAGGCTTGTGCAGGAGGCAACCAGTCAATGTGTCTCTCTCACCTCGATGTTTCCTCTCTCTGTCCCTTCCACTCTCTCTGAAAAGCAATGGAAAAAATACTCCGGTGAGAATTAAAAAAAAAAAAAAAGGAAATGCAAAACAAATACATTGTTAATCATTAGAGTAAGCAGAAATTTGTAGTCTTAAAATGTTTTTCTTTATGCAATTCATACATATATGTAAAGCCAATAGTATTACAAAGCTTATAACAAACCCTCCCCAAACTATAGTTTACTTCCCCACACCATCTCTAAATTCTGATTCTCAGTCATTTCTCAATCTCTTTCACCTCCTTCCTCTGCTATTTCTGTTTTATCTGATATTTCCCTCCATATTTCTAATTGATTTGTTTATGTGGCTTTTCCTTTATTAGTCCACTTGGGCATTATTTAACTTGAAACTCTGGAAGCTGTGAACTTAGTACTCTTACCTCACCCCCACCCTTTTTCATTTCTTCCCTTCCCTACATTCATTCTCTGAATAGTTTTATTACAATTTTTGGACACGCAAATATTTTGTTTACATTATTACTACCACATAAATATTATTCATGACTGAACCATGCAATATATTACATTCTTCTTCTAGAACAAGTTTATTTTTCCCTGGAGTTAAAAATTGCTTTTTTTTTTTTTTAACTGCCACTAATTCTTCCCAAATTCTCCAAAACAACTGTAAAGCCCCTTTCAATACAGTCAGACACATCAGGTCACCTATCATCATTTTGAGGGATTGGGGGGACATCTTTCCTTAATCCCTCCACCTTCCCTCTCCAAGTAGGATTAGTTGTTCTTTTTGGCCCCAGCAAAATTTCCAACCTTGCCTTTATCATTTCCTGAGAATTGCCCTCCCTTTCTCCACTGTTAATTCCCCAGTTTCCTGTACTTTTGTCTTTTTTGTAATGGGTTTACCCCACCCCTTTGTTAGAGTATATTGTCTAGTAGCTTCCTGAGAAAAGGTGAGTAGGAGGCAATTTTTAACAACTTTTTAATTTGTGAATAACTTAAAGATTACGTGAGTGTAATCATGTAATTTTCCTGTTAACGGTTTGCTCCATTTGCATGTGCACATGCACACATACAAGAGTGTACGCATATATGTATACTAAAAAACTTTTCTGAGCTATTTTAAACTTAATCCTACACATAATGGCCCTTTACTCTAAATGCTTCACTGTATATTTCATCAGAATAAGGGTATTTTATATATTTATAGTTCCATTATAAACTTTGATAAATTTAACATTGATACATTACTTTAATCTACCATCCATATTCCAATGGATCAATTTTGTCATTGACCCAAAATGTTTTTTATATTATTTTTTCCCTCCAGTACAGGATCCAGTCTAGGAGCAGGCATTGCATTTAATTGTCATGTTTCTTTAGTCTCCTTTAATCGGAAATATTTTCACAACCTATCTTTGTCTTGTATAATCCTTAAAAAAGGGAGAATAAAGTGTCACTCTCTTTTACTTTGAATAAAATGTTCCTCATTTTGGTTTCCTAATGTTGCTTTATGGTTAGGTTCAAGTTATGCACTCCTGGTCAGAATACTACATAAGTGATGTTGTGTGCTTTTTAGGGCATCATGCATGGAGATAGCCAGTTCATCTACCCTTCATCAGTGATGTTAATTTTGGTCACCTAGTCAAGGTGCTCTTCACTGTTTTCTCCATTGGATAGTTTGTGGGGGTTTTCCGTGCAATAAGCAATCTGTAGGAAGATGCCTTCAGACCATGCTAATATCCTCTTCAGCACTGAAATGTGCCCTTTGATTTTGAGCTCATTGATGATTCTTGCCTGTACCAATCTTTACTTTGATGGTTGCAAATGATGATTTAACTTCCGCACTCTCTTTACATTTACTAGTAAGCACTCAGCAATCTACCGAAAGAAAAAGCCCTCCCTTTTCTTTTCATCCATCCATCCATCCATCCATCCATCCATCCATCCATCCATCCATCCATCCATCCATTCTGGCTCCTATCTATCTATCTATCTATCTATCTATCTATCTATCTATCTATCTATCTATCTATCTATCTATCTATCTATCTATCTATCTATCATCATCATCTATCATCTATCTATCATCTATCTATCATCTATCTACCTACCTACCTGTCATCTCTCTACCCTTGGTATGTTCTACTCATGGATTTTTTTCTTTTCTTTTTTTTTTTAAAATATATCTTTACTGATTTCAGAGAGAAGAAAGTAGAGGGAGAGAGAGACATAGAAACATCAATGATGAGAGAGTCACTGATCGAGCCCGCAACCCGGGCATGTGCCCTGACAGGGAATCAAACCTCGATCGCCTGGATCCTAGGTCGATGCTCCACCGCTGAGCCACGCCCGGCCAGGCATGGATTTTTTTCAATGGTTTATAATTCATTACTGTACCTACTCTCTAGAATTCCTATTTTTTAAATTTTGGCATGATCTTCTATTTTTTTTCTCTGTTGTTTTTCACCTCTTGGTCTTTTAATTATACTGTCTGGAACAGGTTCTCAACTCTATCTCCTAATCCTTATATTGGCTGTTTTTAATTTTAGCTATCGTATTTTTAATTTTCAAGAGCTCTTTCTTGTTTCTGATCGTTCTTATTTCAAGGATGTGGTGTATACCCTTGTCTCTCAGAATATTACTGAACCTGTTTTCTACTCCTTACATTATTTCTTTTTCTTTTCTCTGAGTTCTCCCCCCCACCCCAGATTATTTGTTTGTTTGTGTGCCTTTCACTGTTGCAGGCGCTCCTCAAATGTTTAGTGATCTTTGACAGATCCTGTCTGAGAGTGAGGCAGCAGCAGGGTTGTTGACTGGTGGGTTTCACTGTGATGTGGTTTGGTGGGGCCTATTTGTTTCATTGAGCTGTCCCTAAATGTCAGTGTCTATAGATTTTTTTTTTTTCTGTTGAGATAGTTTCTCCAGGGGAGAATCATCCAATCTTCTGCTTGGGAAAAATTGGGGGAGGTGTGAGAGGAGGAGAGAGTTGGAGAGCTGGTTTGGGGGGGGGAGGGAGGAAGATTGAAGCTTGGATGCTGGAGAACATAGGAGGTGTTTCCATACAGTGCTCACCCACACCCTCCATTATGCCTACAGGTCCTGTGGCTAGAACCTCTCTCTCTTCCAGTTTCCTCAAAGAATAAATCTCCATTCTTACATATAAGAGATGAGTAGTCATTTAGCTGGGTGGAGTAATGGAGTAGATGTGGGAAACTAAATGTTCTTGATACAGACTTCAAACCAGTCCTCAATCCTCTCTATCCCAAGGTTTCTAGGGTTCTGTAGAGTGAATCTCTTTTCATTGCCTTCTGTAATATGCAGACTTAAGTTTTACCTTTCTCCATTCTACTAACTCCGTGCCACTAATTCTTCTACTTTTCAGTTTTAGAAATTTGTGGTCTTCTGTTCATTGCTATCTGCTCTCCCATCCCATTTGTAGTAGTGAGTTTATGCCATTTTAAATTCTTATTGTCATTTTGATGAAGTTTCAAAGGAAACAGAGGTAAACATATGGATTTAATCCACCTTTGTTGACTAGAATGTAAACAAAAATTTGAATCAGGATGAAAGAATCAAAGTTCAGGATTAGAATCAGCACTCTGGCCACCTGCACTTACTCCTTTCCAATTCAAGTGGAAATGGCTCCTGGGTGTGAGTTTTGTTGACATAAGTGTTTGGGGATCAAGGGGAAAGAGGATCCTAAAGTATTAGTACAGGGGGTAAAATGTGACGTAGCTGCTCAGAGAGGGTATCAAGACAAACTATTTACATCATATTTCTATATAATATGTAAATTTGTATCTCATCTGCACAGACCCATATACCCTTGCAAGATGGACTTAGAAAAATGGAACATTAAGAAGACCCAGTAGTGAAGATCATCATATGGATATGATACAAATGATCTAGATTTCACCATATAAAATGCCAGTGCCAATTCAGCATAGGACACAGGGATGGATTTAATAGGAAATTCAGCCATAAAACAGAACTTAATTTTCAAGTGTTCAGCAACTAATGTTCAACCCCTATTATGTGTCAGATACAATACTGGGTGCTTATTTTATAGATTTTCTTTCTAGGTTATCATTAGCCTCAGCAGGATAAAATGTGTTTTTTGACAGACACATTCAAACCCAAGTTACAATGATGAAATAAGGAAACTGTGGTTGACTCTATGCAGTAATAAAACAAGGGAAACTGTGGTTGATTCTATGTAGTAATAAAACTGGGGAGTGACTGTAAAATATAGTCTGCCTAGGGTGCCAACTGATTTATCTAAGAGAGATTTGTCTAATAAAATAATACGTAGGCATAAAAAACTCCCAATATTTTGTCATTCCATAACTAACTGAAAATTATGCAATTTGGCTGAATCAATAGTTTACTTATAAATATTCACTAGGTAAGGGAAAGAAAACTCACTTATTGTTCAGGATTTTCAACTTCATACTTCATTAAAACTTTAATTTTAGTTAAATTTTGTGATAAAGGAAGAAAGGAATGTTTTTCTTCTTTTACACACAGTTCCTTCACAGTCTTTGTTGTTGGTGAGGGGTGGAGGGAAGGAAGATTGTGGAACCCTCCACAATATATTGTTGAATGAAAAAAAGAGGTCATGATATGTATCATAATATCCTGTCTGTATTTAAATGAACATTTATTCATATGTTTATAAACAGGGTATAGAAGTATTTACACAAATTGTTAAGAGAGGTTATATCATATTTTCAGGCTATATTAGACCAACTGATGACCATCTTTGGTTCCCACATGTCAAGTATGGGTAATGATGTGAAACAAAATAAATGCTAATAGTATATTGCTAATGGGAGTGAAAGTTGGTACAGCACTTTGGAAAGCAATCTGGAGTGTCACATCAGAAAAATGCAAAATAAAACAGTAATGAGGTACTGTTTTGTGCATATCACATCGGAAACAATTTTAAAACCTCACAATACTGAGTACTGGCAAGCAGGTGGGAAAGGCATGTCCTGTACATGCTTCATACGGTGTAAACCCGGAGGACCACTTTGAAGAGCATTTCGAAAATTTCTAGTAAAGTTGAAAATTGGCATACTCTGTGACTCAGACATTGCATGTTTTCATTTTATTTTGACTCTTGATGGATTGAATTATATCATCAAGCCTAGCGGGTGTGGCTCGGTGGTTGAGCATAGACCTAAGAACCAGGAGGTCACGGTTCAGGCCCAGGTCAGGGCACACTCCGGGGCTTCAGGCTCCATCCCCAGGTGAGGGGCGTGCAGGAGGCCGCCAATCAATGACTCTCATCATTGATGTTTCTCTCTCTCTCTCTCCCTCTCCCTCTCCCTCTCCCTTCCTCTCTCCAAAATCAATAAAAACATATTTTTAAAAAAAGATTAGTGAACTTTATAAAAAAAAAAATTATATCATCAAGTAGAATTCATGCCTTTTTGAGGCTATTGCCTGTATGTTGTCTGCACGTATCTGTTGCCTGGATGACACTGGGTATAGAATTTTTCAGTCAAATCTCTTATCACTCAAAACATTTAGTTGTTGCTTCACTGATTCCAGATAGAAGTTCCTACAAAGAAGTCTGAAGCCAGCCTAATTTCTTTCCCTGTATAGGTGGTTTGACCACTTTTCCAGGAGGCCTATAAGAGTTTTTCTTTATCTTCAGCAGCTTCACCAGTATTCTTCTCGGTGTTAATTATTTTCTATTATTTTTTCCTGAAATCTTTTGATATGCAAATTGAACTAACCATTTCAGAGACCTTTTTCTCTGTCTTTGACTTGGTTTTCCACATGTCCATTATGTGCCTTTTTATTTCTAACTCATTTCTTTGTTCTGGGACTGTATTGTTTTTACCTCCTTTCCTTTCCTTGGTGTTTCCAGCTCCTTTTGAACCATCTTTTGTCATTTTATTTCATACTCTCCTTAATTTCATTAAGAGTGTGAAGAAAATAGGACTTAAGGAGCTAAACATTTCTTCTCTTTTTAGAGTAAGTTATCTTCTTTGGATTCTTCACAACATTTATTGGGGGGGGGGGTGTCTTTAGAGAGGTGACTAACAAATTTTTCCACAGGCCTCATTTCAGTTTGTTTTGCCTACACATCTTTGGCACAGCAGTCCTAGCCTTGTCTCTTTTCCCCAAAATAACGTAGCCAATTTTTCTTTAACTCCAGCCTTGTTTATCTGGGTAATATTTAAAGAATCTAATCAGATCATAAGTTTAAAACCCATGTTAATGGATTGTGGTTTTGTTCTAGCCTTTACCTGCTTGTGAGAGCAGGAAGGGGCTTGGGAGGGTTGGGACTTGGAGTGGATGAAGTCATGGAGCTTTATCACCACTTTCTCTAAGGAGCCCTGCACAAAGAGGTCATTCTGTTGAGTTGGAGGGAGAGGATCTGTCTTAGTGGACAAATACAGCTGACCTTTGAACAACACAGGTTTAAACTGCATGGGGTACACTTATACATGGATTTTTTTGAAGGAGTATACTGTAAAATTTTTTGGAGATTTGCGACAATTTGAAAAAATTCACAGATGAACCATGTACCTAGAAATATTGAAAAATTAAGAAAAAGTTAGATATGTCATGAATGCATAAAATATATATAGTATTTTCTCTTATGATTTTCTTAACATTTTCTATTCTCTAGTTTACTTTATTGTGAGAATATAGTAGGTAATACATATAACATACAATATTTGTTAATGGACTGTTTATGCTATCAGTAAGGCTTCTGGTCAACAGTAGGCTGTTAGTAATTAAGTTTTGGGGGAGTCAAAGGTTGTTTACGTATTTTCAACTGTGCAGGGTGTCAGTTCAAGGGTCAGCTATAGTTGGAGCAATGAAGTTCTCTTGAGTTTGAATGTTTCCCTATTTCAGGCTCATTGAGGTGGTGTATCTAGTGTGAAAGCACTGGGTGGTTCAGCTTTTAGTTTGGTGTGTCCCAATATTCCTCCCTTCCACCCACCATCCAGAGACTTTATTTGCTGCTTAAAAAACAAACAAACCGCCCCCCCCCCCCCCCCCCACACACACACACAACTTCTTTCACTTTTCACCTGGCCAAAGGGGAAAAGAGGCAAATTCTGTGAGTTTTTCTAAGTTAAGCTCATGAACTATTTATCTGAGGTTGGAGATAGGAATTTCAAGTTATAAGTTCTCTACCTTTTGTCATTTATAGTCCCAAACTTCGCACCAACAAACCTCAGTGAGGTTTTCCAGATTTTTTCTGTCTACTGATTGCCCCCACTACATTTCTCTCTTGAAAAAGTTGAGAGTCTATTCTCTACATCCTTTGTAATTTGATAAAATGTGTGTTATATCTGGTGACATTTCTTGATGTCTGTAAGAATGAGATGGAGCCTTTGACATGGTTTCAGCATTAGTTGTATGTTCTTTGCTCTTTTTACTTTATTTTGTACATTTGGCTTAATTTGGGGGATGAAATTATTTTATGGTTTTACATTTTAACTGCCAGCTAAAGGTCTTTCCAAGTTCATTTTGTATATATTCTCTCTGTTGTGAGTGTGGTTGGGTTAAACATAGAAGATTATTTGCATTGAAGATTTCTATGGCAAATTGTGCCTTCAGATTCTTATTTGAATGTTTTCACCTGGTCTTCTTCAAAAAATTTTTTGTGGTCACCATTGCTATTTCTATATACTTATTTTTACAAGCCCAGAAGAAGATGAAAGGTAGGATCTTTTAAAGAAAGTACTTTTGATTGCTTTTAACTTTTGAAGGAAGGAGTAACTATAATAATAACATATTAGAGCAGACAATTCTATTTAGGTTAGTGAGTAACATTATAATAAACATTTTCTGTTCATTTCTGTTTTACCTTTAATAATAAAAGAAAAATGAAGAAATTTAATAACTTCCAAGATATTCTTAAATTAGGTTTTTATAAAGTGATTTTTGTTACTTTTTTTAAAACAAATATAATAGATTCTACTTAGATATACCTAACTTATGCCCTTACATAAAAGATCACTTGGGCATTTATATTAATAGTCTCACACTCAGATTTCAATAGGAAAATCAGAAAGTGACATTAACAAGCCATTTAAGGAAAAAAATACAAATGGTCATTATAAACAATGTTCACATCATTAGTCATCAAATATATTTAAATTAAATTATTTGCTTATCAAATTCACAAAGATGAAAAAATAATTTTATTCTAAGTGTTGAGTAGAGTGTAATGAGATACTTTGATACTTTTTTTAAAACTTGAGTACAACCTTGATGGAATGTAATTTGAAAAGAAAAAGTTGAGGCTTTTGCATCTTTGACCTAGATATTCTACTGGCAGGAAACCATCTCAAGGAAATAATCAGAGAAGAATATAAGTATTTATGTACAAGAACATTTATTGCATAGTTACTTATAAGAAGGAAAAAAAATAAAACAACGTAATGTAAGTACTAAAAGAATACTTAAATAAATTGTACTACTTAATATGAAATACCGTATTATGCATTCATCAAAATTGTGTTTTGGAAGAATTTTAACAGCATGGGAAAAGTACAAGATGTACTATTAAGTGAAAGAAGCAGACCCTTCAACTTATGTTAAATAATGATATATCATACACATAAAATAAATCTGGAGAGAAACACATCAAAATATCATCAGCAATACTACCTGAGTAATGGGATAATAGGTGATAGTTATCTTTTTCTTTAAATTTCATTATATTTTCCAAATTTTTGTTAATGAGCATGCATTATTTTATTAGAAAGTAGGTTTTAAAATATGTATTATATTTACATATAGCATACATAATATCTATATATCACAACATGTCCCCAAAAGGTTAGCGACATATTATACATCCTGACATTAACATGACATGTAAGGTTTCTCTTAATATGTCCTCTACTTACTTTTCTCATTTCATTGTTCACTCCTTTCAGATTTTTTCCGCTTCATTTTAGTCATGCTGAACTATTCGCAATCTTCCTGAACGTGCATGTTTATCTATAAGTGCAGTTTTTTTCCTTCCTGGAATGTCCTGGGCTTGATTTCAGGAGCAGAGATTTCATTCCTTTGGAGGAAAAACTTGTAAGAACAAGACAGGGCATTGGGGTCTGAGGCAAAACCCCAAGACGAACTCAGGCAGAGGGGAAGAGGGTGGAACTCCAGTTATCAGAATCGAGATACCAAGAAACATTAAATTAGTAGCTAGAGCCCCTTGATGCCGAGTCCTCTACCGCTGGGCCGCAACACTCAGTTCCCATTCCCTAATTAGAAATGACCATATTTTCATCTAAAAACAAAATCATATCCTAAAGCTAAATAAAAAATGACTTGTAATTATTGTATCATCCTTTATCTTCACGAGGAGTGATGGAGAATTTACTGTATTGTTAATGCTTACCGAGTAATCATCTATGCCAACCTCTGGCAAACTCCACCTAAAGCTGAGCTTCTCGACCTTTTTTCACATTGTGGAGTACATAGAAAACGGCATCTATGTGGCACACAGGGGTAAACCCGAGAGGACACTTTGTGCACAAAGGTGACCAGCCTTGGGTGTCTGTGGACCCCAGGCCCTGCCCAGTTTCCCTCTGCTCACCTGAGACGCACTCCCCTCCCGCCAGCTCTGATCTGCATCGTTCCAGGCAGAGATGCATCTGGCCTGTTCGCAGATGTCCTCAGGGAAAGAGATTCTACCCCTCTTCCGGAGTTCAAGTTTTCCTCCGGCTATTTCTCAGATTTTGCCACTTGCATGGGAGCCAGATACCTTTTTTCAAACCTTGTGCTAGTCTACTCGACCACCAACGCTTTTAAGGACTTTACTTTATGTGCATGGCCATGATTTCCCTCTTTAAAGAAGCAGTTCTCGGTCGCTTTCTTTTGTGTAACACCCGCATCTAATGCCTGCCTCGCGCTCGGGGACCAGACTATGACTCGCAGCCTCACAGGTTGCTTACTAAGTGTCTTTTCTATCAGAAGTCAGCAAAATTCGACAAGAAGATACAGAAGTAAATCGGCCTCCATCAGCCAACAGTAATTTGGCCCCGTGGTGGGTGGGATGCTGCCTTAGACCCCTAGGAAGGAACAAGAGAGAAAACGAAGAGGAGACAGGATGAGTCTGCGCGGACACTGTCGCCTGGTGTTTGGGCACCCAGGGAAAAGACAGGCTTCGCGCCACCTTCCTTATTCTCGCTGAAGGACTAGGCCTCAAAGTGTCCCGCTTAATTTTGGTGACCCCATATTGAAGAAATAATGGATTTGGTCAATGGATATAGAAATAATAATAAAAAAATAATGGATATAGAAAGCTTAGTTTTTAAGGGAGTAACTTAAAAGATATCTATTAGAAACTACTTAGGCTTAATTTCTTTCCACCAACAATAGGAAATTGATGAAATGGCTTTTGATTTTTTAAAATTTGCTGATTACTTCACCTAGTTCCTACTATGAGTGGCTGATGGGAAGGAGTGGGAGTCTAGACTTCAGATTCATTGTTTTTTCTGTCCCTCCCCCTTTCCACCCTTCTCCAGTGTAGAAATGTCTGTGCTTAAAGCTGTATAATCATGTATTTTTTCTTCTACCAAATGCTTCCTTAAAATGATACGTACATCCCTTGCGCTAGAAAGTAGTAGCTACTGCTCCCTCCTTGTTTCCTGTTTTCTTGATAAATAATACTTAAGTCGTAGCAGTGATCATGGCAGCCTTCAATTGTTTCAAAAAGATTTAGAGTAAAGCACACAACTTACTCAATACACCTCGAAGAACCTCTAGACCTAGGAAAGGCAGAACTTTCTCATAATAACTTTTTAACAGAAGCTAGTGATATATCGGATCTGTATTTTTTTTTCAGTGCATATAATCTATGCTATTTGTTATAGGCTTATAGAAAGGGATGTGTAGGCAGGCTTTTATGAAGGTGTTTTCTTTCATCTTAGGCTGCATGCTTGCATTTGGGTAGCTGCCAACAGATTTGAGACGGGGCCTTGTTATGGCTTTATAGGGCAACCAACTAGGTTTTCCTTGCCCTTGTGGATAATTGAAAGCAGGGACAGCCCACAGCCTAGTCAGCCATGTATTTCTTATTTTAAAAATAGCTTATTTGCCCTGCCTGGCGTGGCTCAGCGGTTGAGCATCGACCTAGGATCCAGGCAATCGGGGTTCAATTCCCGGTCAGGGCACATGCCCGGGTTGCGGGCTAGGAGGCCAATCAATGACTCTCTCATCATTGATGTTTCTATCTCTCTCTCTCCCTCTCCTTTCCTCTCTCTGAAATCAATAAAGATATATTAAAAAAAAAAAAAGAATAGAAAAAAAAAATTTAAAATAGCTCATTTATACTCAGCAACTCTACTCCTAGGTATTTAGCCAGGATAAATGAAAACGTATGTCCACATGAAAATCTGTGTCCAAATGTTCATACCATCATTCTTCATAGTAGCCAAAAAAGGGAAGCAATTCAAATATCCATCACTTGGTGGATGGGTAAACAAAATGTGATATATCCATATAATAGAGTATTATTCAACAATAAAGAGCAATGAAGTACTGATACATACTACACCATGGACGTGCCTTGAAGACATTATTGCTAAGTAAAAGAATCAGTTAGAAAAGCCATGGTTGCATTTATATGAAATGTTCAGAATAGACAAATCTATGGAGACGGAAAGTTGATTAGGTTGCCATGGCTGGGGGAGGGGGAAGGGAGGGGAAAAGGGAACAACTGTTAATGGGTATAGAATTTATTTTTAAGGAGATAAAAATGTTTTAAAATTGATAATGATGATGTTTGCACAACACTGTGAATATACTGAGAACCACTCAATTGTACACTTTAAATAGATGGATTGTATGGTATACAAATTATATCTCAATAAAGCTGTTAATAAAAAATAGCTCAATTATAACTCTCCACCCCATAAGTATGGGCTGGGAATAGTGAATTTCTTCCAAAGAGTACAGTATAGAAAGGGGAGGAAAGAATTCTTTCCCAGTGGAGACACCCGACAAACACTACCTCAGACAGGTGATTAACGCTGACAAGGTGTGATGAGAATGGCACTTTGCTTCTGTGGTCTTCCTTTCCAAAACCCATAACCCTAGTCTAAATATAGAAAAATAGAAGACAAATCCCAATTGAGGGACACTCTAAAAAATACCTGACTAGTACTCTTCAAAATTATCACAGTCATCAAAAACAAAGGAAGTTTGAGAAACTTGCAGTCAAGAGGAGCCTAAGGAGATATGACAGCAAATGTAATGCGCTGTCCTGGATGGACTCCTGGAACAGAAACAAGGACATTAGGTTAAAAAAACCCAAACAACTAAGGAAAGATGAATAAAATATATACTTTAATAATATATATCAATACTGGTCCATTAAGTGTGACAAAGTTACATTAATGTAAACTGTTAATAATGGAAGAAACTAAGTGTTATCTAACTAACTCCCTTTACTTCAGTTTCCTCATCTCTAAAGTGGGAGTAAATAGTATCTACCTCATTGGTTTGGGGATTTAAGTGATTTAAGCTATTTTATGTATAATGCTTGAACAGTACCTGGCAAATGGTAAGTGCTCAAAAAATGTTAGCTATTATTACTATTATAGTTACACTTTCTTTCGGATATTTTATTTTAAAATGAGAGATTAAGGAAAAAGTCTACCTAGTGCAACTGTAAGACTGTTTTAAAAGAGGTTCCAAAATGCTGCCCTGTACAATATTTATTAAGTAAGTGCCTGTTGCAGAGGGAGGTGATAGGAAGTTGAATATTTAGGTACATTTTTCTTTATAACAATATATGTTTTCCAAGAAATTGGAAGGGAGTGAAATAACATGTAACTAAGGGGAAAAACAAAGTCAATACATTATTTTAAATTCAGAATTAGTAGGGGGCAAATAAATGAGAAATTTGCTGTTCCCCCATAAAACCTCATGCCAGAACAAGTAAAGAGCACATGGGTATGGACATTTTAGAGAAAAATACCCTTATGTATCATTGAAATAAAATATAAATGGGGTCCTGGTTATAATGTGGACACATCAAAACTCTTTCTTAGATGTGCCCCAGTTATCTGGAGAGAAAATGCCTAATATCAAGAACCAAGGATGGTAAGAGTAGTAGTTGGGGTTGTTTAATTTAGAAAGAAGCCTGGATAATAGCCAATAAGTTTCCTGGCTTTAAATAAGACCCTGGTGACATGTTTCATTTTGATTTCTGAGATTAATTAATTATGGGAAAAATCTTAGAATTTATTTAAAGGGTCACATGGGAAAAGTCATACACCAGTAGAGGGGTTTAGTCTAAAACTGAGGCGTTCCAGGACAGGATGACTGGCATGTGGAAAATTACTAAGAAACAAATAATGGCTAGTGTTCTTCTTTTCCAAATTAGAAAGGAGAAATTATTTTTGATACCACTGCAGAGATCATTAGAACCTTTACAAACTTTTTTGGGAAAGAACTTGGTGTACAGTGAGTCCGAGAAACTTTTCCGAATAGTTTGGAGTTTTATTTCTAGTACCTAGTGCAAAATAATAGATTGTTTACCAAGCCTTTAAATGGAAGACAGCAAATTCAAGAGCAGCTTCAAATCATGATAAATGGAGAAACTGGAAGATTAATAAAGAAAGAAATACAAATCATTTTACTAGCCTGGAGCTGGTTTTAGCCATGTAGGCTCCTTAAGCACTTGCTACGCTTACTGCAGAAAGGACTGGAAAAATGAGTGCGGCTGAAACATCAGGCTTTAAAGAAACCTACAGCACTTCTGGTGAAATTTAACATGCAAAGGTGAAGATTTATTTTTGGTCTCTCTTTTGTCTATGCCCGAGAATAATTTCACATGCTTCATTTGCTTTTCAATTTTTGTTGTAAACCATAGAATATTTGAGGGACTTTTCTACCATGAAATACACCCAAAGAAACGAATGCAAAATTTTTTCTTTAACAAGGAATAAGATATAAGCAAAATATCTTAGCTTGTCGTCTCCTCGCACTCTCTCCTTGCTAGTCTGAGGTTTTCTGCAAAGATAATAGAAATAATGGCAAAGTCACATGTCTGGTCACACTCATTCTTCTTTCTCAACTTCCCTCTTTATTTCATGCCTCTCCTCTGTTGGAATTCTTTTACAACTTCTGATTTTTTTAAAGAAGTTGTACTAATAATTACTTTCAAAAAGTCATAGTTTGTTCCATATATTAATTACTGCTTTTGCCAGAAAAATCTATAGCCATGATTTAAATATTTTTTTTTTTACCAAATGTCCCTTGCCTAAGCTGCCTGTAACTCCAGATTTTGCAGCTTTGCACATACATTGCTTCACATTTTCTTATGAAAAAGTTCACTTTTTTTTTTTATTTTTAGAATTGTCGTTTTGTAAATGTTATTCTTCTCACAGAAAATACTGCCACAGCTAAATTCATCCTTACAAAGTGCATCAGTTTAGGTAAACAAATTCTCAAGTACACAATGTTCTTTGTTCAGTACAAGTTATAGTTGAGAGGAAACTAATCAAGTAACTTCAAAAATTTCAAAGTAAATAACTATAGTTTAATTCACAATCATCAAGTTTTCAGTTAAAGCAGAGTTATATTCTACAATATCTACTCTTCTACTTAAAACTAATCAGTTTAACAAAACTCTGAAAAATACCTTATTATTAACAAATACTACCCCAGGAATTCTATCATATTTGTGCCAAGAGTAAAACTTTCACTTTGTGCGCAGTAGTAAGTAGAAAAGTGAACTTTAGTTCTTTTTCCTAATTTTGGAAGATTCTTTGTTGAGTAACCATATTTTTTTGGCGCTGCGTCGGGATACAGGTGCAGTTCCTTTCTAGATTTCACATTGTCTGGAATGTTCCATGTTTTGATCCAAAATATACTTTATGTTCCACAAATGAGAGGAAGAGCTTGGAGGCCTATAATATTTTACAAAAGTAATTTTTAAAATTCTTTGAAAAAATTCAGTGTTTTACATATTTTATTACATTTTCATGATCAGTGGGGTACCCTTCCCCATGTTTTACTATTTTGCTAACTATGAAAGTAACACATGAATTTCTGAAAAACTCAAAAAATATCAAGAAAAGAAACATTGCCGGTTTTCCATACCCCAGCGATAAAACCTTTTAACAATTTGGAGCACTGTCTTCAAGTCGTTTGTCAACTTTAAATTTTATGAAAGTTCTGAATCTGCTTCTTAAATAATATATTGCAAGTCCTCCATTTTCAACTTCCTGAGACGGGAAAGCAATTTTGCTACTATTTCTCCTCAAAAACAGTCCAGGATTTGATTATGTGAAATTGAGGAGGAGTGGGATTCAGAAATTAAAATATCTGTGGTGACAACAGAGAGAAGTCCATCAATGGGAGTGAGCCTGAGGATAATTTGTGCAAATTGATGACGCCCTAAATACATAGCACAAAGCTAAAATTGCTTTAAATTTTTGCAGATTTTTGGAGTTACTTAAATTTCACCGTAATAGCCCTTCTAAATCCTTTCCAGTATTTTTTTGTCTGAAAGGTCATTTGTGGGCTTGCAAGTCTTCAGAAAAGTATTAGGCTATAAGAAATGTTCATTCGTTCCCGCATTCTAGGTTTAAGTAATCCAATAATTCTTACAAATTTTACAATATTGTTTTGGTTTGAATAAAATCATGGCAAATAAATTCCCTCCCTCAAAATAGAATCACAAGTAATAGTAATCAAGGCCTACGATGTATTTAAGATCCCTGAACTGCTGTGTTTCAATACTTAATCATTTCTGAAGACAAATGTTTACTTCCTTTCTAAATTAAACAAACAAATATGAAGTCTTATCTAAGATTTAAATTGGGTGATGTATAGCAGGATCTCGGTTTTGTTATTTTTTTCTAAGACAGTACTCATTTTGGATGGGTGCTGAACAAACATGCTTAGGACTTCCCCTGGCATGCCAAATAGCATGTTTTTGTTGTTCTTTTGTTTTGTTTCTGACAATCAGTTCCCTGCGCTGATGGCCTGGGTGACTTAAACTTAGAAATTTTCTTCACAATTTGAATTAAATTTATCAAAATGACAGCACATGTTAGTCTTTTTTTTTGTCCACTAAACATTAGCTAATTCTTTAAACTGGGAATTTTTTGCAAGGATCAAGAAAAAGAAAGGGCTGTCTGTTGCCAAATATAGTGGAATAAATTGTAATTATATTTTTGTAAGTAACATGTAGATATGTAGTGCAATTTTAAAATAAATATTACTTGATTTCTCAGGCAATTTGCTTCAGACATTATATTCTCTCCCACAATACAAAAAAGTAATGTCACAAAGGTGAATTCTAAGATACATATTGACAATAAAGGGCCGCAAGCACACAGTGGGCAAAAGTCCTAGCAAACTTGAAAAATATTTAACTGAACAATAATGGAGCAATGCCAAATGCTAAAAGTCACCAAAGATAATTTTAATTGTTGTAGATATAATGGTGTTCAATGACAGCTGTTTTGGAACAAAAAGGTTATTTCCTGAAAATTTCAGTAAGTTTTCTCCTAAAATAAACTCTCATTGATTGTTAAAATTACCAATTGTCCTTAATGGCAAATGAACACCAAAGTTGGCTAATTACTTTGAATATGGACTCACTCCTACATGTTGATTTGTAAACACTATCTGGAGGAAAAATTAAAAGACATAATGTAGCCCTGTGTTATTTCTCCCTATGGAGATATTACAGGACTCTTATGTAAGAGAAGTAGTTGAAAAAAATATCTAAAGCAAAAATTACTTACAAACTGAATGTTGCAACTTTCCCAGTAAGCACAGCTTCCTCTCTCCTTTCCCCTCTCTTTTTTTGGAAATGACAAGAATAAGCTTTTTTAAAAACTAGATTTTGCTAAATTATAAATAAAAATATAATTATTTAACAAAAGAAATTTAACTTATTAATCAATAAAAATTTATTTTGTGTTCTGGCATAGTACTACTAGAATAAGCTACTTTGGATTTTGTGTTATTTGTACATTACAAGTCTATTTTTAAGTTTATTTGACCCAAGGTTATCATTTTATGTGTTACACATAATGGTACAATGCTATTTTTTGTTTTTATAAATTTAAAAAATTTGTATTGACAGCTACTTGAGTAAAAATAATGTGGGGAAATATAGAGATAAAGAGGGTATAGTTCCTATTCTTAAATCTAGAGACATTGTCATTTGGTTCATTTATTAATGCATTTTATTCCTTCAATTTTTTCTAATTAAGACAACTAATATGCATGCATTACTTTTAAAATTGAAAAAATTCACAAAAAGATAAAGAATAAGAATTACCTTGAACACATCCCAACATCCAGAGATAACCACTGTTAAAACATAAACTTATTTTTTTCTGTGCCTCTGTACGTACAAATATTATTAAACAAGATATAGATAGTGTTTTGTGTTTTTAAAAATTTTAGTGATCAGTTTAACAGTGATAAGCAAAGAACTGAAATTTTAAAAATGAAGTCTCATTAAGGATTCCCATTATCTTTAGATATTTAGGATTTTTTTTCTTTCATTTAGTTCTATTTCTTCCTTGTGGGGTCCCAGCATTCAATTACATATGCTTGTTAGGTAGTACTCCAGTATTTTCTACTTAAATATTCCTTTTAAAACACTTGGTTTTGAGCAAAACATTGATTAAGGCCTTTCATCAAATAATGCATAAAAATCTATGTTTTTAAAAGATTAAAAGGTAAAGAAAAGTTCTATGAGGCTTAGTCTTCGCCAACAAGTAATTAAGCACGGAAGTAATTTAATATAATCATGAGTATTTTGCCAATCAAAAGTTTCAGAACCTAGTCATTTTGTTTCACTCTTTTTAAAAAATGCATCTTTATTGTTAAAAGTATTACAGATGTCCCCTATTTCCCCCCATTGATCCCCTCCTTTTGTAGAATATGCTTAAGATTTTATTCTGTAGTAATACTATACTGACTTTAAAAAGGGTAGATCTATATGTTCTGACGTGAAAAGACCTTATTAAGTGAAAAAATTCACTGAACCAAGTATTTCAAATGATTTATGCTAAACAGCTATAAAAGTTTGTATGCTAAAATAAAGTACATATGTACTTCTATATGTATGAAAATACACAGAAAAGAGACAAGAAAAGAAATGCCTCAGTCTGGGAAGGGAAGCAGAAGTGGTGGGATTGTAAGGGGGAACTTTTACAATTTATTCTAGATACTTCTGTATCTTTTCAACAAAAGTAAATTCATACATTGCTGGTGTAATGTATGAATTACATTCTTTTTATTTTTTCATTTTTTTGGTATGTAATTATTTTTAAATGGAAAAAATTAAGTTGGCCTAACATCGTATCATCATTTATATCAGCCCTTTTTACTGCTCTGAATTCTAGTAATTTCTGTAACCACCTAATCTCTTCTAAGAAAATTGAAAGCTCCTAGAAAAGATATAGGCATTGTACTTTGCATTTTCCCCACAGCCCTGGCATTACTGCCTTGGCATAGCAGGTCCTAAATATGACTGTCTTGAATGTATAAAATCATGATGTAGGCTATGATTTAGAAGCCACTATTCTACCAGAGCAGCAAAACTGTTATCTTATGGAGAGAAACTGACAAAGAGCTCTGGTTATGGATTTCGTTATAAGTCCTTTAATACAAAACACATTGGATAATGTTGCCCTTTCCAGTGTAATTACCAGAAGCTCCATTTAATAAATTTTAACCATGCTTGGCATACATTTTTTTTTTTTTTTTTTGGCATACATTTTTTAAAAATAAGACCCAGGAAAACTGAAAGTAACCATTTCTAGTACCACTGCAGGATCAGCCAGGAGCTCTGCAATGGGCACCATGTCTTCTGTGGTGAAAAAAAGAACTTTCATTGGGGCACTCATTGGAGGACAGCGACTGATGGAAGGTCTTCAGTTTTATAATGTCAACATAGGAAGGAAAAGTGTTAAGGGAGCCTATCCCTGACTGTTAATATTCACCTTGAACCTAGACAGATATGGCCTAGTTTGACATGGCAACTACAGTTGTGAATTGTAGTTAAATAAGAAAGTCTTCTTAATCATTAATTATATTAATGGATTCCTAAGTGAAAAAAGACTGGATGAACATTTATTGCATGTGATTTCTTTCATAAAATGTACTTATACAGTACCAAATATCTTCATTCATTCAAACTGACAGCTTCTTTCCCGATCTATTCTGATCCAGCCACAGAAATAGAAGTATGGCTAGAAATGCATTAAGCCCTTTGCTCTTCTTTCTTTTTTTTTCTCCGAGTGGCCACCAAAGTACCAGGAATGAGGGAAGCAAGAGGAAGAACTTCCTTCCGGGTAGTGTAGTCATGAATGTAAAAAGAAAAAGAAAAAAAGACTAACTTCAAGAAAGCCACAGAATGTGTACTTTCCTGATGTGCCCTTGCCTGGAAGTGAAAGCATGTGACAATTTTTTTCCCCCCTTTTTATTGACTTTATTGAGGTGACACTGGTTAACAAAATTATACAGGTGTAAGCTGCACACTTCTATAACACATCACCTGTACACCATATTGTGTGTTCACCTCCCCAAGTCATGGCCATGACTTCAGTGTGGTGATTGCGGGGGGAGGAGGGTAGAGAGGAGAGAAACGGTGATGGACACCCCCTTCATCCTTGAGACTCCTCTTTATTTCTTTTCACTGTCTTTCTCCTTGGCTTAAAATTGGGTGCAAACCTCTCTCATCCTAAAAAATAAAAATAAAACCAAAAAACACACAAAACAACTCCACCTTGGTTAGACTCAGTGCCAGCTTCCCCTCTTTCCTTCACTGACAAACACGTCGAGGAGCCGTGGGCATTCATCATCTCCGCTCTCTCACCACGTTGGTAACCAGAACTGGCTCAGAGCCTGGAATGAGGCGTTAGGTAGAGGTGAGTTATCTTGGATCTGTTGCAAACTAGTTGTATGACTCTGGTCAAGGTCTTTCTGTGTCTCAATTTACTCATCTGTAAAATGAGGATGACAACACTGAGAATATTGCTTCCTGACCTTAGAGGGCTGGAGTGAAGATTAAATAGCACAATGCGTGGCTTGTAGGAGGTGCTCGCCAAACGTTTCTGACTGGCCTGGCGTCTGCCTCCAACTCCTTTGTCACCAGAGTTCACCAGGCCAGTCCTAGTTGACTTCTTTATGCCATTTGAGAGAATTGTCTGCTCTCTTCTTTCGACCTTCATCATACCAGGCCACTTTCATTTTTCTTTTTTCTGCTTCTCTAGCTGTTCCTTCTCAGATTTCACCTATCCCTTAAAATCTCTTCTTCCCCAGATATTTCTCCTCAGCCTATCCCCCTTCTTGCTCTCCTGGCAACCTCATTCGCATCAATAGGTTCCTTTTTTAGGTAAACGGTGACGACTCCGAGTTGTATTTCCATTGCAGGCCCCTTTCCAAGTCCCCTGTCTAGAGGACTAGAGAGCCAGCTGCCCAGGGACATCTTCACTCAGCTACCCTCCACAAACACCTAAAACTCAACACGTCTCACACTGAGCCCTGGCTGCTCAAGTCAGAAACCTGAGCATGAGCTTAGACATATGCTCTCAAGTGCAAATGGGTTTTTTTGTCTTAAAGGCCTTGGATCTTACCTCCTAAATATTTTTGTATGGCTACCTTCTACTCATCCTTCAAGATTAAGCTCAGTACTATATCTCTGGGAAGCCTTCTCATGACTCCCCCCCCTCCACAAGCTGAGTTAGATTTCTCCCTGTTGTCCGCACCCCCCTGGCAGCATGCGATGATACATTCATAGCACTTACGGCATTGTATTTCGCTTTATAAAACAAAACAAAAAACTTGTCTGTCCCCGCTCTAGCACTGTGAGCTCCCTAAAAGCCAGGTTTTTGTCTTTCAGGCAAACACAGTGTGTGGCAAAGAGGATGTGTTTAATAAGAATTTGAAAGCGAACCTACACTACCCCAGTGTTAAGCTTGATTAATGCCACTGCTATCTCAGGCATACTATCCACAGCCTAGAATTTAGCTCAACGGCTTTACAAACAATTTACAAAATATTAAATCTGTTCCTAGATAAGTAAGAGTAAACTATATGCTAGAGTTCAAGGGAGCCTTGCCAAGTCAATAAATTACTTGGTGTTTACTGAATACCAACTGAATATGTTTACTATTTCCATTTCTCACATTTCTTACTGAGAGTAACTGGAATTAAACTTTTTTTTTTTTTTTTTTTCCCGTGAGAAGGAAGAGATTCTTTTGGTAAGGATAGCATTTTAAATGATGGTCCTTAAATACTTGAAAATTGTTCTGTCTTGATTGGGACTCGGACTCTAATTCACATAATAGAGAACAACATTAAAAATCTGGCCTTATATTTTGAGTTCTAACAAAATTTTCAGTTTACTGCCTCTGACCTCTTTATTATAGCAATGATTCTCAAATTTTAAGAAGTACACCCAAGTCAGGGAAGCAGAGATGGACCCAAGACTGGGAATGATAATGTGAACTTGGCATTATTAACACCACAGATACTTCACACTAAAACATGCGATTGTTAGTTTGCCAGAATTCTGGGATTTACCTTAGAAATAGTCACTAATTATATCACATTTTTTACATCAGAGAGTTTTCCTTCTTTCCCTACAGGTATAATTAAAGACGCATTATTAGATTCTATGGTTATTTGCCAGTGTCTAATGTTTAGGTAGCACAAATAATGCTAAATTGCTCTTAATTGCTCTTAATTCATTGGTTCATTTACAAATGTTTGTGAGTACCTACTATGCGCCAAGCATACATGCACTTTGGGGGGTTCTTCCTGTTTGGAATAGAGGGTTATTTTGAATGTAATAGTAATTCAGTAAATGTGTGTTGACTCACTGAGTAAATTTAGTGTAGAAAATACTATTATTTGAGCTCTTTTGAAATCTATACAAGAATGCTGTCAGAAAAGTTGCATTGTTAGAACAAGTAAGTATCAGGAAATCCCCTTGGTAGTGGTAGTACTTTAGTGAGATCCAATATAAAAACTGAATTGGAGGGTCATAATGTAAAATTGAACAATATACTGAGTCCTTTTTGAACAAAAAAGGCAAATTTAAAGGAACTGTATAACACACATTTAAACTAGAAATGTTCTTTTTACGATTAATCAAATAATTTTCAATTCAACTTGCAAAAAGAGGACCGAAGGACCTGGAAAATAATCTATTATAGCAAATCCATTATAGTATTATAATAAAATGAAGTGCTTGACTTTAATCCAAGATGTAGACTAAGTACATGTATTTACCAACCCTCCCTACCCCAAAAGCCCATTAAAATTGTTAAGGCCACTGCTACTCCATAAGGCATTCTTTTTTTTCTTTTTTTTTAAAGTGAATTGTCCCATTCTTTTTTAAAAAAATATATCTTTATTGATTTCAGAGAGAGGAAAGGAGAGGGAGAGAGAGAGATAGAAACATCAATGATGAGAGTCATTGATCAAGCCCACAACCAGGGCATGTGCCCTGACCAGGAATCGAACCCCGATGGCCTGGATCCTAGGTCGAGGCTCGAGCCACGCCCGGCCGGGCTCCGTTAGGCATTCTTATGTGAATTAGGAAAAGGCACCTGTTCTTTCAGATAGAATGAGTGTGTGACTAGGACCTAAGACCCTCTTTGTCCACTTGGCTGTCCCTTTGGGGCAGAGTTACAACCCGCACAACAATCTGCTGCAGCCCTGGAATAACAGAATGACAAAACAAGGTAAGTGGTGGAGAAGGGAAAAGCAAAAGCATGATAGTTCTTAGTCAGTTGGGGAAGAAGGATATAAATAATCCTTTTTTTCTCAACATCATTTTTAAAAAATTGAGTTATAATCCATATACCATAAAATTGACCCTTTTAAATGTAAAATTCAGTGGGTTTCAGTATTTAACAAAGTTGTGCAACCATCACCATGGTCTAATTCCAGACCATTTTATCACCCCCAAAAGAAACTTCCCTGTTTTCTCCTCCCCCACCCCCTGGCAACCACTAATCGATTTCTGTCGATGTGGATTTGCCTATTCTATTACATTTCGTATAAATAGAATCATACAACACGGGGCCTTTTGTGACTGACATCTTTCACTTGGCATAACGTTTCTGAGGCTTATACCTGTCCAGCATGTATCAGGATTTTATTCCTTTTAGTGCTGAATAATATTCCACTGTATAGATATACCATGTTCTTTTTATCCATTCAACCATTGATGGACATTTGGATGGTTTCCACTTTTTGATTACTATTAGTAATGCTGCTGTGAACCCTGGGAATACAAGAGCTTATGAAGATTACAAGGCAGTTTGAACATAAATGGCTCTAGACTGCCGTACTCTTGGTTTTGCATTACCTATCTTCCAGCAACTTCTCTCTTCCTTTAAAAATTAAATAAATAATTTATTGATTGATTTTACATCTGTCTCTCCCTCCCCTCTGGCAACCATCAGTTTGTTCTCTGTATTTATGGGTTTGTTTCTGTTTTGTTTGTTTTTTTAGAATCCACAAATAAGTAAATTACATATTTGTTTTTCTCTGTCTGGCTTATCTAACTTAGTATAATAATACCCTTGCCATGTTGTCGCAAATGGCAAGATTTTATTCTTTTTTATTTCAGAGTAATATTCCATTGTGTGTGTGTGTGTGTGTGTGTGTGTGTGTGTGTAAAACACCTTTTTCTTAAAGACTTTTTAAAAATATGTTTTTTAATTGATTTTAGAGAGAGGGGAAGAGAGAGGGATAGAGAGATAGAAACATCAATGAGAGAGAAACATCAATTGGCTGACTCCTGCATGCCTCCTACTGGGGATCGAGCCCGTAACCCAGGCTTGTGCCCTGACCAGGAATCTAACCAGTAACCTCTTGGTTACTGAGCCACCCCCGCTGGGCCATATTACATCTTTTTTATCCATTCATCTATTGATGGGCACCGAGGTTGCTTCCATGTCTTGGCAAATGTAAATAACGCTGAAATGAATATAAGGGTACATATATATTTCTGAATTAGTGTTTTTGTTTTCTTTGGATAAATACTCAGAAGTGGAACTGCTGAGTCATATGGCAGTTCTATTTTTAAACTTTTTGAGGTATCACCATATTGTTTTCCACAGTGGCTGCACCAATGTACAATTCCTCTAATGGTGCACAAGGGTTTCCTTTTCTCCACACCTTCGCCACACTTGTTATTTGTTGAGTTTTTTATGATTGTCATTCTGACAGGTGTGAGATGGTATTTCATTGTGGTTTTGATTTGCATTTCCCTAAGAATTAGTGATGTTGAGTAACTTTTCATATACCTGTTGGCTTATGAAAATTTGGAGGTCTTCTTTGGGAAAATGTCAGTTCAGATCCTATGTCCATTTGTTAAATAGGTTGTTTGGTTTCTTTGTTGTTGAATTGTTTTATTTATTTATTTATTTATTTATTTATTTATTTATTTAATTTATTTATTTATTTAATTGATTCCAGAGAGGGAGAGAGAGAGAAACATTGATGTGAGAGAGAAATATTAATCTATTGCCTCCCCCACGTGCCCTTACTGGGGATCGAACTCACCACCTTTTGATGTACAGGATGACACTCCAACCAACTGAGCCACACAAGCCAGCACTGTATGACTTCTTTATGTATTTTGGATATTACTCCATTATTATATATATCATTTGCAAATATCTTCTTTCATTCAAGAGGTTGTCTTTTCATTTTGTTGATGGTTTCCTTCACTGTGCAGGAACTTCTTAGTTTGATATAGTCTTTTTTTTTTTTTTTTTTAGCTTTTGTTGCCTTTGCCCAAAGAGGCATGTTGAAGAAGATATTGCTAAGACCCATGTCAAAGAGTTTACTGCCTATGTTTTCTTGCAGGAGTTTTATAGTTTTGAGTCTTACATTTAAGTCTAATCTATTTTATTTTTGTATATGGGGTAAAAATAATGGTCCACTTTCATTTTTGTGTGTGTGTATCTGTGCAGTTTTCCCAACACCACTTACTGAAGAGATGGTCATTGCCCCATTTTATATTTTTGCTTTTTTTGTTGTATATTAATTCACCATATAAGTGAAGGTTTATTTCTGGGCCCTCACTTCTGTTCCACTGATCCATGTGTCATTTTTGTGTGCTAGTAATATACTGTTTTGATTATTATAGCTTTTTAGTATAGTTTAAATTCAGGGAGCCTGATACTTCCCACTTTGCTTTTTTCCTCAAGATTGCTTTGGCTATTCAAGGTCTTTTGTGGTTCCATATAAATTTTGGGATTATTTGTTCTAGTTCTGAGAAGAATGCCATTGGTATTTTTACTGGTATTGTACTGAATCTATATAATGCTTTGGGTAGTATGGGCATATTAATAATCCTTGCAATCCACAGGTAAGGTGTACTCTTCCATTTATTTGTGTCCTTTTTCATTTCTTTCTTCAATATCTTATAGTTTTTAGAGTATAGATCTTTCATCTCCTTGGTTAAATTTATTCCTAGGTATTTTATTTTATTTTTTAAAATATGTTCTTTATTGATTTCAGAGAGAGGAAGGGAGAGAGAGAGATAGAAACATCAATGATAAGAGAATCATTGATCGGCCACCCCCTGCAGACCCCCCACTTGGGATCGAGCCTGCAACCTGGGCATATGCCCTGACCAGGAATCAAACCTCGATGCTCAACCTATGAACCATGCCCACTGGGCTATTATTTTTTTTTATGTAACTGTAAATGGGATTGTTTTCTTAATTTTTCCTTATGATCATTTGCTATGACTGCATACAATGCAACAGATTTCTGTACATTAACTTTTGTATCCTGTAACTTTACTGAACTCATTTATTAGTTCTGTTTTTGATGGGGTCATTAGGATTTTCTATATATGTATCATGTCAATGGCAAATAGTGACAATCTTAGTTCTTCCTTTCCAATTTGTATGCTTTTAATTTTTTTCTTGTCTGATTGCTGTGGGTAGGGCTTTCAATACTATGTTGAATAAAAGTGGTGAGAGTGGAGATCCTCATGTTATTCCTGATCTTAGAGGAAAAGCTTCCAGCTTTTCAGCATTGAATATGATATTAGCTGTGGGTTTGTGATATATAGCCTTTATTACATTGAGGAATATTCTCTCTATACCACTTTGCTGAGAGTGTTTATCATAAAAGGATGTTGAATTTTGTCAAATGCTTTCTCGGCATCTATTGAGATGATCATATGGTTTTGCTGATGTGGTGTGTCACACTGATTGATTTGAGGAATAAAAAAAGTATTTTTTAATTCTGCATACTAGGTAAAGATATTTAGAAATTGAACTATTGAAATTTTACTGAGAGAACAAATGTATAGTTATGAGAGATTAAAATCATAAAAATACTTTGGAGAGGAAAGAATATCCATGCTATGGTAGTAGGAAGAGATGCTGCCAAGCTACGGTGTCAATAAACAAAGTATTACTCTTTAGTAAAGATACACATCTCACCACCTCCCTCCCTCACCTCCTCCCACTACAGTACAGAAGTTTCTAAACATATAAATGCAATTCATAACCAACTTACCAGTTATTCAAACATTTTAAATGCAGTAGAAATGCAAAACAAAAGGAAAAATTCACCCTGTTCCAAAGTGTCACCTCTAGAAAGGGACTCCAAATTCCATTTTTTAGATGTATGAAAAATGCTCCTTTAGGTATCTGTGCCAGGACTAGCAAACTGAAGGCTGGAAAGAAAGCTGTTGTGATGATCACAGCACCAAGAATTTGGTAGCTTAGTTCAGACAGTTAAGAAATGGGCACCTAGAAGCCTGAAAACCTCTTCTATAAAAGGGGATACGGGAAATTATATTATTGAAAAATAACTGTAGCAATAGAACATCTGAAATCACTCTACTAGGAAGCCCAGCTCTTAAGCTATAGGCTCAAACTTCCCAGTCCTCAGATTCTGCTCAAAACAAAAATTGTGTATCAATATTAGTTGTTCCATGTATCAAGAACAAATTTGGCACATGGGTCCCAATGTTCCAAACAAAATTATTTTCATAAAAATGAAAAGGCCTGTGATTACCAAACTAAGGCTCAATTCAATAGCTGAGCCTGGGGTTTACATAAATAAATACTAATCAATTTTGTAGACATAAATATTGAAAATACAACTTCTAAAGGTGATTAAAAGTTGACATTCCTATTGTTTCAATAATAAAAATTTGTTGAGAGCCTGCCACTTGCCATAAGCTAGGGCTTCAAAAGTTAATAAAAAATCCCTGTCTTAGTGGGTAGTACATGGGAATTTTTTTTTCCTTCCTCTTAATTTTCCTGTGAACATAAGCTGCTCTAAAATAATAATAAAATCTTACAAAAATCACTGCATTCATGGACTTTACATTCTAGTGCAGAGAGACAAACAATAAACAAATCAAAGTTTAAAAAGTAATTTCAGGTAGTGATTCATGGTATGAAGAAAAATAAAACTGTTAAGAGAATAAAGAACGATAGTGATAGAAGACCTCTTGATGACAGGTGACACTTGAATTATTTACTTAATAGTAGGCTTGGTTTTGCAAGTTAAACACTCAGCAATCAATCATTCAACAAACACTGATTGTCCACTTATTTGGTCTCTAGCATTGTAGTGCAGTATGTCCTGGGCATGAAAAGATGAATAAACCATGGCTTCTGCTGTCAAAGCCCTTAATCTTAGTCAGGGAAGAGATACTTCACCGACAACCTACACCGAACTGCAACAGTGTTAGACCAGAAGACTGCACTAAGTGAAGAGGAACTAGCAGAATCACAAAGGAACACAATTACTCCCAGGGAGGGCTTCCAGAAGGGAAGATCAGGGTGTTGCAAAGCTCCCCAACCTTTAGCACATGATATTCATATGTACAGCCCAAATAGAAGGTAAAGAACTATAAACGAGAACTTCTGGTGGCTGAAGGTGACCACCCCCCAGGGTTCTGACAACCCAGGTTCCCTAGCTATCCCAAAGCTTAAGGGACCTGTATCTACTGAAATCTGTTCTTGGCACAGGTACACAAGGGTTGTTTTGGGGTGGGGGGGTTGTTGTTAGCAACTGAAACTACCATAACTGCCTTTCCCCAGGTCCAAGTCCCTTGCTCACTTCTCAGCCTGAACATATTTAAGCCTTTAGGTCCTCTGGAACCCCATAGCTGGAGACAATGGTTCTCCCAGGATTGAACACACTTCAGAGCTCACCCATGAAAGACTTTTTAAGAGTTGAAAAATTTTGCCTGCCCGGGCGTGGCTCAGTGGTTAAGCGTCGACCTAGGATCCAGGCGATCAGGATTCGATTCCCAGTCAGGGCACATGCCCGGGTTGCGGGCTCGATCAATGACTCTCTCATCATTGGTGTTTCTATCTCTCTCCCTCTCCTTTCCTCTCTGAAATCAATAAAGATATATTTAAAAAAAAAAAAAAAAAAGTTGAAAAATTTTCAGTAGAGAAACTTTTCTGATAAATCCAAAATTTCCCAGAGCAAATAAAACCAACTTTTAAATAAAAGACTTAAGAACAACATTTTAAAACAGTTTGAAAGTTTTATGATAAAATGTGTTTTAGGGATTTGCTTTAGAATTATACAGAAGAGAGGAAGGTTGGTGCAGGTATAGAAGAAACAAGACTGACCATAAGCTGAAACTGGGTTATGTGTATGGCAGGAGTTGGGGGGGTGGAGGTGGGGGGAGGGAGGAGTATCATTATACTATTCTCTTTACTTCTATGTTGTCTAATGTTTTCCATCACAAAAACTTTTGTGTTTTAGTTTTACATGGCGGAGCCTAGGACCTATGGATTCATACAGGAATCTGGGGTCCATTGCTTTTTCAAAATCTACCTATTAACTTAAAAAAATTTTTTTAAATATATGTTTTTTATTTACTTTTAGAGGGAGAGGAAGAGGGAGAGATAGAAACATCGATGGGAGAGAAACATCATCAATTGGCTGCCTCCTGCACACTCCTTACTGGGGATCAAGCCAGTAACCCGGGCATGTGCCCTTACCAGGAATCGAACCTGCTACCTCTTAGTGAATGAGATGATGCACAACCACTTAGCCACACTAGCTGGGTAAAATCTACCTATTAGAGTAGCGAAACTTTTTACATGCAAGAAATATAGTAGAGTGTCCGTGTAGACTGATGACTAAATATGATGCATATACGAAAAAACCCTTCACTTAGCATCCACACTGCGCTTTACTGTACTGAGTGACTATCAGACAAAAACAATCTCAATGCTTTCACCCATTTAATAAACAGCATTTATTGAGTTCCTACGAGGAGTCTGACTTGACGTTTTCTCATGTTATCTCATCAATGAGATCATGAAGATATATTTCCATTTCATAGATGAGGAAACTAAGCCTCAAAGAGGGCGAGTTTCCTGCTCAAGGTCATAATGAGCAGAGATAAAGGTCAGAACTCTTTTTATTCTACCAGTTAAACTTTGTTTAACAAGAGTTAAAACAAAACTCTTGAAAGGAAAAGGCAAATAAAAAGTAGGACAACTTTCATATTCTGAAAATTCTGCCACCCTAACACGACCAGGAGCACTCTTCTTCCCAACATCTGCTACTCTGCTTCCTACTTCTTGATGCTTAGAGGTCAATCTGATGTACAAAATGGGCCCATTTTTAGGGGGAAGAGTGGAGAAAAATTAATAAAGCAAGGCAAAATATTCTCTTTTTTATTCCCTGAAAATCAGAAGTATTTTTGAGCCTTTAAACGATGTTTTCAAACTCTTAAAACTTGAAGAGTCTAACTCAAAACTACTGAAACTACCAAATGAAATTTCTTGGAATTAGATATCATCATTAATTTCATAGGTGTTCACAAATTATGAAAAATAAAATATTCTCAAAAAATAGGGAGTTATTTCATTCAATATTAAAGAAAAGTGTATTATTGAGGGAATGGCCTTAACATTATGTCTCTTTCAATTTTTCCAAATTATCTAAAAGAAAGCTCTAAGTTGGGGTATTAAGAGAAAATGAAACACTAATTGGGTATATTCTCCATGTTTTTGTTTTGAACTAATACATAGCTGTATTATAATCTAATGATTTGTATATAATCATGTACTAACTTTTATTAAATGTTCCATTAAGATTTTTTTAATTTATAGGTAACCACTCAAAACAGAAATAGTATGCTGAATTAAGCAGGGAGGTAGAGTGAAACGATCAAGCAATTTGAAGTCGGAAGAAATAAGTTATAAGCTTGGCTGTGGTACTTAAGGCCTTATAACAAATAGGCAAGTCATTTGGTGAGGGGCAAGAATAGAGGGAGGAAGAGAGAAAAGGATCTTAATAATATTTAAAGTTGCAAGTAAATTTTCATAACTAGATTTTAAAATCATGCATGGGAACATAATAGAGTCATTTAAAAAGTGGATGTATTTGTGGATGTCAGTGTGTGTTTAACCTGTCCAGCATGTTGAACTGGTTATACTTTCTTGAATTTTAAATTAAGATCTTATAAATCACCTGAGAACCTATGGTGTCTATAGACCGATAAATGGTATCTCAGGTAAAGAGGAGCAAATGTCAGAGCTATGATTGTACGTAGCTGCTGCAAATAAGTGACTCCATTGGATGACTGGAAACAAAGCACATTACTTTTCTCAACTCATCTGCAAAATGGTTACATGTCACTATTAATGCCAACACTGTTTTGCTAACCCTTGGAAAATAAAATTTTTGTCATGATTTAATTTTTTTTCCTTGAAAAGTAGTTTACCAGAATTTTAAAATGCCTGACTCTGTCAGTGAGACTCCATTTACATAGAGTTGTAAAATGGGGATCAATTCATTTATGACCGATTCCCACTACTAGACCTGTACTTCCTTCCCAATATAATAAACATAGTATGCAATTATGAACCTGGGACCAAAGTTCCCCTAGTTAGAAGAAAAACAAATATATCAACGAATCTCAAATGAGATAAGCAACTGTGCAAATAAATAAATAAGTAAATACCACGAGACCAAACATCAACTTTTAGAAGGAGCCCTTGTGGTTGGGGAAAATGAACCCAGGCACAATCTTTTGTCTCCAGAAGCTACACATGGATCCAGCTGCATATGTGAACTGCTGCAGAGTGGGGACCACGTGCTGTTTTTATCATTTAATCCCCAGCACTTAACAGAGGGCCTGGCATAAAATAAGCACTCAATAAATGTTTGTGGAATGAAAAAGTTCTGCAATTGTAGTTTATACAGTGTTTTTCCAACTTTTAAAATGTGGCCCACAGTAAGAAACACATTTTACACCAACTCCTGGTACACACAAATGCACGTACACAAAAACACAAAATTTATGAAGCAACACTTTCTTTAATTCAAGAGGTGCTTTCTGATAGTTTCTGTTCTGTTTTATTTGACATTAAAAAATACTGGTTATGATCCACTAAACTGATTTTAATAAGCCACCAGTGGATCAAGACCAGTAATTTAAAAGACAGATTTATACTATTTCTATTTACATTGCTTAACTTCTTACATTTATAGGCTTCATTAATTATAGATTATGTTTTCAAAATCACAAAATATTTGTATCTAGAAGGGAATTTAGAAAGTATTCAAATCAACTCTAAAATGTTGTACCAGTTATGAGTTCACTGCAGTGAGGTTCCCTTTAATCAATGTTGTCGAATTGGAACTTCCTCCAAAAAAGCAGTTTGACCCTACCTCACACCATATAAAAATTTAACTCAAAATGTATCACAGATCTAAATGTAAGAGCCAAACCTCTAAAAGTCTTAAAAGAAAAGTGAGGAGCAACTTTTCATGGCTTTGGATTAGGCGTTGATATAACACCAAAAGATAAAATAAATTGGATTTCACCAAAATAAACTTTTTTGCTTCAAATGACTCTGTGGAGAAAGTAAAAAGACAGCTTACTGGATGGAAGGAAACATTTGCAAATTATAGGCCTAATAAGGGACTTGTATATAGACAAATAAAAAGACAAATAACCCAATTTAAAATGCACAAAGGATTTGAATAAACTTTTCTTCAGAGAATACACAAATGGCCAATAAGCACATGAAAACATGCTTGTGTAATTAGTCATTAGAAAAATGCAAATCAAAACCACAATGAGATACCACTTCACGTCCACTAGGTTAGCTAAAATAAAAATGACAGATAACAAGGATGTGGAGAAATTGGAAACCTCATGAACTGCTGATGGGAATGTAAAATGGTGCAGCTGCTTTGGAAAACAAACTCGTAGTTCTTTAAAAGTTAAATATAAAAATTAAACATAGAATTACCATATGACCCGGAATTCTGCTCTGAGGTGTATACCCAAGAGAAATAAAAAATATGTCCACACAAACCTTATACATGAATGTTCACAGCAGCATTATTCCTAACAGCCAAAAATGGAAACAACCCAAATATTCATCAACTAAGAGATGAATAAACAAAATGTGATATATTCATACAATGGAATAATATTTGGCCATAAAAATGAATGAAGTCCTGATTCATACTACAACATGGGTGAGCCTCAAAAACATTATGCTAAGTAAAACAAGCCAGTCAACAAAAGACCATGTGCGATACCATTTATATGAAATGTCCAAAATAGATAAGTCTATAGAGACAGAAATTGGTTAGTGGTTGCCTAGGTTTAGGGGGAGTGACTGCTAATGAGTAGAAAGTTTCTTTGAGGGTGATGAAAATGTCTTAAAATTAGCTGAGGATGATGCTGGCACAATTCTGTCAATAAATTAAAAATCATTAAGTCGTGCATTTAAAATGTATAGTATTTAAAGTTTAGATTTTGTAAATTATATCTCAATAAAGCCGATCTTAAAAATAAAGCAGATTGGAACTCTGGAACAATCAAGAAGTAGGACGCACGCAGCACTTGAATGTTGAGCCAGGTCAACCTGACCACCTACGTGGCAGGCAAAGAAACAGGGCTTTTCAGTGATCAATAAAATGGTCTCTGAAGTCCCTCAAGAGCTATGGCTCTTAACCTCTTATTTTAGGGGACGGTGGTAAGACATGAATTTATTGATTTAAGCTCTCAATCTTCACAAAAATGTACTTCAAACTACAAACTGAGGACCTTCTGCACTGCAGGGAAAAGAAGTTGGCATCCCCAACGAATTAAGATGTTAAAGGAATGGAGAGTATCTTGAGCAAGCAATTGACAAGCTTCTTGAAATCAGGGCTTTGCTGGTCTTTACCTCCCCGGGCAGGGCCGGGCCTGGAACAGGATGTTCAGCAGATGAGATTAGAAGGCCGAGAAAGTGAGGCCTGGAGTCCGGAAGACCCGAGGCTTTTCTGATTGGGTACCTCAGCCCCCCCGGACGGGTCCTGGCCGAGAAAGCGGCAGGAAAAGATGCCCACGATCCGCCCTGCACGTTCGTGAGGCAGCGTGTCCCCAAACCGTTTCTCAAACTTAAGAACGAGGGTTCCACACCCCCGCCCCACGTGTCCGGGCCCCTCCGTGTAGGAACCACTATGAAAGAAATTCTGTCAATGAGTTTAAGACATGCTTTTAATGATTAAAACTAAAACTCCGTCACTCTAAGGGACAGACTACCTGTGTGAATCACAAACGCAAAAAGGGGGACGCTGTCAGTGTACCGCACTGTTGGAATATCAGATTGAAAAACAAAACACCACAGCAGATCCTAAGTATGGTTTAGTATCTTTTCGTAAAGAATGCCACTGGAAAGAACACCGGGGGCGGGGGCGGGGGCGGGGGCGGCTCTCAGACCACTGCGGGGCGCGGGCCCGAACGGGAGGGCGGGCTCCGGAACCCCACACCCCGGGCTCTGCCCTGACGTGACCCGGGCATCTCCCGGAGCTTCGATCGGGGCCCTGTTCTGTGAAATGGGACCATTCGGGGCCGCCTCCCAGCGGTAGTCTTGAGGAACAAACCGGGCCGGGCACAGAGTAGGCGCGCAGGAAAGGCAGCCCCAGCGGCGAGGGGTCCTACTGTGCGCCAGGCGCGGGCGCCCGGCCGCTCCCTCCGCGCCCGTCGGTCCGCGCGCCCGCCGCCCCGCGCCCCCACCCCCGCCGGCCCCTCGCGGCCGCGGGCAGGCGGGGCCGACCGCGCTGGGAGCCGGAGCGGGAGCCCGCGCGGAGCCGCCGCCTGGGGCGCTCGGTCAGCCTCCGGGACACCGGAGCGGGGCGCCAAGCCGCCGCCGCCGCCGCCGCCGCAGGTCAGAGTCCGGGTGCCCCGCGGTGCTCCCGGCCCACGGGCCACGGGGCGAGGGGACGGAGGGGGAGGGGGCGCGCCGAGGGGTCCGGGACCCGGCAGCGTCGGGGCTGAGGGCTGGCGGGGCTTGAGGAAACCCGGGCCGAAGGCAGGGTCAGAGGGGACCGGGACTGACCGAGGGCTCGCTGGTAAGGGGCCGTGGTTAAGCGGTCGTGGTCCGCGGGGACGGGGGCTGACAGGTCCCGGGTGAGGGTCGCGCCCTGAGAAGTCCGGGCGAAGCGCGAGCAAACCAGGCGGAGGCGGCACGGGCTGCGAGCGGGGCGCGCCAGCGGGCGGCGAGCGGTCCCGCCCCGGCGGACACGAGCCCGTGCGTCGTCCCCCGCCTCCCCCGCCTCGGGTGGGGGTCCGAGAGAACGCGGGACCTCCGAGTGCCCGCCTGAGGCGCGCAGGCGTCGGGGGGCGGCTCGAGGAGAACTCTGAGGCAGAAACGCGGGGTCCCGTGCGTGGCGGTCCCGCGGCCGGGGAGCCCTCCGGCTGGGTCTGCGGAACCCAGACGGCGATTCGCTGTGTGGGGTCTTAGTGACAGTTAAGCGAGGGGCATCCCTGGGGCCACCCAGCCCCGCTGCCCGTAAGCACTCTGCTAGCCCGGAGCCGAGTGGAGGTCTGGGGTGTGGGCTGGAGCTCCCAGGGTCGTCGGGGGGGCTGGAGAGTGAGGCCCCCTCCCCACCCGGTGTTTGGCCAGGGAGCGTTAGTACGTGGTGGGCTCCCACTCGTGCCCACAGGCTCTCTGTGGCCTGACCGGCCTGACCGAGGTAAGTCGACGTAGGGTGCTTAACGGAAATCATGGTCCCTCAGTGTAGGGGGTGCAAATAAGGTGGGTGTGTAGTCGTGGTACTTTATGCGTGGAATTTGGGGAGGAGCCTAAGGTAAGGAGGCAGAAACTGGGAGTAACCTATCTGCTGCTTTTATATAAGGTCAGTTAGGTAAAGAAGGGGCCTTTACCTCTGCTGGTGAATCAGAAGGCTGCATTTCTAAACCCTTCTTGTTAACTCCCAGCGCTTAGGTGAGTCGGCTCACTGTAGTTGCATTTTGTAGAAATGTGTTGTTGGTGTGTCCAGAACTTGCAAGATGACGATGATGGTGGTCATGTTATATCATTGTTTTGCTGTGCTCTTGTTTTACCGTGAAAATCTAATTCACTTGAGTCTGAGGATAGTGGTTGGGGAAATAGTGTCAATTACTTCAAGAGAATGAAGTCAACAATAGTAGCCTGTCATGAAGAAGCTAAAGTTTTTCTTCTTTGCCTTTCAAGCTTGGGGACAAAACATAAAATTAACTTGTGTGAATTATCATCTGAAAGCAAAACCAGGCAAGGTGATGAACTGAGTTGTGTGAAACGTATTGCTGGAGAAACTTGATTTTGAAGTACATTATTTTATGTCAAGTGTTTTTATCATTCATGAAACAAACTGTAACTGAGAGAGGAGTTACTGAGAGAACAATGATTAACTTACCTTTAAAAGGACCTGGGCAGATAGATCTTCCACAGGTCTCAGATATTCTGTGGTACTCTTCCTGTCTATAGCCAAGTGATCGATCGCTGACTAAAAGCAGAACCAACCAGGTGGTGCTAAATGATTTAGAAAACCCTTCTAGGCTAGAGACTGACATAGACATTCACTGTGGCTTTTTTCTTAAGGAAATACCTTCCACTCCTATTAAAGTTTTATAGAAAACACTCCTAGATGCTACCAGTTAGCATTTGGAGTGATACTTCAAAAGATCCTGTTCAAGTTTTAAAACAATTTTCGCGTTGTCTATTTTAAACCAGATTCACTCTGAAGTTAATATGTTTAGTAGTAGTATTTAATATGCACAAACTTTAATGTGTTAGCGCAAAAGTGAAGTTTATTACAAAACCATCCATTTTTGTCATACTGTGTAGTTCACATTATATTGGATATTTTACTTGCTGATAACTATATTTTAAATTAAAAGATCTTAGGATCAACTAGTGACTACTCAATCTTTTGCAACTCACTGTAAGGAAAAAAAACCCTTATGATTTAATTTTTTAAATCAAAACTCTTTCATATTTAAGTTTGTTTCTAGCTTTTACAATAACTGCTGTAAAAAGCATGGCATCATGAAGTACAAAGGTTTGCAGAATTCCAGGCTGTTTGGGGGCACTGTATATTTCATTCTTTTAAATTTTAAAATAATATAATTTCTTTTTTAAAAACCTTTTTAAATTTGATTTTAGAGAGAGAGTGAAATATTGATTTATTTGTGCATTCATCGGTTACTTCTCATATGTGCCCTGACCAGGGATTGAACCTACAACCTTGGTGTATGGGGACGATGCTCTAACCAACTGAGCGAGCAAGTCAGGGCTGTAATTTCTTTTTAAAATTAAAACTGTGATTGGTATTTTTAATAATTAAATACACTATTTTCTTTGAAGAGACTAGTTTTCTTAATGTTCATTTCTTTGTATATTTCAGAATTACATTTAAAAAATAATGATAATTTTAAAAAATCACAATATAATTTCAAAATCCCTATTACATTAAAAGAATATTATCTCTATGAATTAAAATTTACACAGGAGAAAAAGTGTGACTTTAGGAATATGCATTAGAAATGCATTACTGATCACGGCTAATTGCTTTTAATTCGTAAGTAATATGACTATAAACAAATACTTATCTCCTGTAATTCTCTGAAAATAGGAATGTTTGCCACTAACTTTAATTATTAAGATAATTATGTGTGTGAAAGCGGTGTGAAAGGCACTGCTATGAAAACATATACAAGTATTAATAACACATTTTACTTAGTTTTCAGATTGTGAAATGGTTGTTAATAACAGGATACTTCGTGAAGTAGGAAAAAAATGTTAAAATAATACTTTACAAATGTTTTATATATCCTGGCCCACATTTTCACTTCTTTTATAAGATCTACATATACCCAATGGATAGACAGAAAATGTTAGTCATTCTTATTTGTGGGTGTTCTTCTACTGAATTCATTGTCATTTGAATTTGGCAATATAGTATGTCATAAGGTGTGGCAAATGTACTGGAACAAGTTTTTGGTCTCAGGATTCCACTAAATAAATATTAATTATGAAAGATTTTTTCGAATCACTAATCAAGAAAACTTGATTAAGTCGCCAGTCTATAAGTGTGTAAAATATGCCCCCTCCCTTCAAAATGGTTAATGTGAATTTCTAACTTGCTTTTCTTATTTTTTTCCTAGTAGATCTCCACATTGAGGTAGTTGACCTCTTGAGCTGTTCTTTTTCTCCCTCTTAAAGCCGAAAAGCAACAAAAAGGGCAGTGATTTAAAATGCTTACAAAGTTCCTTCAAAACTCATCTAATTTGATTCCACAAAAATAAAATAAGATCGTGAATAAGCATGTTGCAAGCATAGATAGACTGAGCATATCATATTTCAGTTAGTTTCACAGCTTTCTAGATAAAAAATGTTAAGTTGAAGATTATTTGTAATCTTCCTAGGATTTTCTTATTAACTATTTGTATTTTATCACAATACAAAAGTAGATTTGGGGGAGTTAGATGACATGTTTTAAAGCTTATTTTATAAAAACATCAGGTTTTAGTTTTTATTTACCTAAAATACTTAAGTAGGTTCTTGAAAGGAAATCGGCACCAACACAATAGGCCATATTTTGGGGAAAACTTTTGCAGATAATAAGACAAAAAACTATCACCAATAATAGTATAGGCTTAAATTATTTTATTTTAAAAATGGGTTTATATAATCTTAATATTTTTCTTCAATAATCAGTGCAAACCAATATTTTAATAGTGAATATTTAATTCAGAGTAAGAATGTTTATATTTTTAACAGCTTTAGTTATTATAGTGGGGCAAGTCACTTATACTTTCTAACTCAACATTTTGTCATCTGTGAAGTGGGAAAAGCATTGCAGTTATTTTACCTTGCTTTTTTTGTATGATTTTAAGACTTTATCAACAAGCCTGTGTAGTAAGTGGCATCACCTTGGCCCTGCATTTAATTTAGCCGATATTTTAAAGAGAGCCTTCATGGTTATCTGTGTTATAGATAAATAACTTTTTTACAAAATTTTAATAGTTCACCCTAGTACTGATTTTGATAGTATTGTTAAGAATGAACTGAAGATAATGCTTGCCGTGAGGTGATCAATCTATAAAATATTTCTGGAAATATTTCATCGTTATTCAATTTTAAACTGTCGTCATTCCCTGATTACTTTAGATAAAAATGAGCCTAATAATTATTTTTGTTTTATTGATATTATCTTTGTGAGTCCTATAATAGACACAATATGGATCCTCTTGTGTCGGAAGTATATGTCTAATGTGTCTAAAAGGCTCATTTTGTACTTTTTTAGAAAATGAAGTTCTATTCTTTGCATATATGTAAGGTGCACCCTGTGAGAATTTGTGTGTTAGCTAGGAGCAAGTTTGTTGTATAATGAGGGCTATGATCTTTCCAAGCAAAAGACAGTTTAGTGTCGAAGCCTAAAAAACTAAATGACTTGTGCTTATTGTAAAAACTAGGTCTCTTTCTAACAAACTATAACCAAAAAACAGCTTTTAGTGGCTTGAAAAGTGAAAACGCCTCCTAATAACCCACCAATTTACTAGTAGGGAGTAATTGGAAGCGCATATAATTAACTGTGCATCATCTAAATAATAAATTTTTAAATTCTCCTTATGAATTGTTAAGTAGTACATTTTATTGTAAAGTGTTGCCTGTGCAAGAAAAAGACTTGGTTTCAGGCCCGCACCCCACTATGTTCCTAGAATATAGAGCTACGAAGCCCAAGTAGGGACATAGCTAAAAGGAAGAAGCAAAGGACAAAGAAAGGCTTAGTCCGGTGCCTGTAGGTGAGTGTTCCATTTATTTTCCTGTGGCTCCCCCTTTGGGGCTGGGAAGTGGTGTAGCATTAACTTCTATTCTCTTAATAGCGTAGTTTGGGATTTCTCAGCCATTGCTTGACCTTCTATTCCAGTGACCAGGCCATTTTCAACTTGAAAATCTTTTTTGGGACGAGTTTCCCTACTGTGATTTCTCAGATATAAGGCAAGAAATGAAGCCACCAATTCATGCAACATAAATGTTAAAATAGAAATATAAAGCCTTACCGTCAGGATTTAAACTAAGTCACATAATGTTTTAGTTCAGTTGGATGCGGTATCTGTTCAGGAGACATTTTTATCCCACTGCATTGATTTTAGAAAATAAATTCATTGCGAGTTTTAACTGATTAAAAAAACACTTTAATTTGTGGACTCCTGTAGGAGAATTAGAATATGGTTAAGACTAATTGAGACATATTTCCTGACCTTCTGAGAAGAGTTCAGATTAGTATAAACCTGGGGTGAGAAGTCCTTCACAGTTTGCCATAGATAAGTGTACAGTAGATATGAGGGAGGTAGAAAAATAGGGAAATACCCTGAGTAGGAGTGTAAGAGATTTCTGTATACTCAACTCCCCCAATCAGCAGGTTGCAGTTACTGTGCATGGACCTAAAATATAAGGTTGGTTTCTAAGAATTTACCCTGCTCCTTGGTAACATCATAGAATTTTAGAATAGCTTTAAATTCTAAAGTTGCCACTTAGAACAGTTATTCTTCCCAGCTCTATAAGTTGCCTCCAGGAAAGTGAATAGGAAGAAGATATTCTTAATCCTGTATGTTTAAGGAATAAATTTTCCTTTACAGCGAAGGCAATAGGGAAACATACCTGTCAGACTGCCAGAGTGCAATGAAGAAATGCTAGAAAGAACTCCTTAACCTTGACCCCACCCTACTGGCTGTCATTCCACCTCTAAAACTATCCTTGTCATTTGAAAGTTTGGAGTTCACTTTTAAAATGCCAATATTTCTAGCAAGGTTCATTCTTTAAATCACCATCAGCAAAAATTTGAGAGATTACTTTCTAGTTTCCATGCTATCTGAAAACAAGGCCTTTAAGGGATAGAAAACACATTTGTTTGAAAGAGGGGCTCAGGAGAAGGAAAAATAAAATTAAAGCGATTCATGTTCCAGTTTCTCCATAAACCAGCCTTCATGAAACAAAATATGAAAATAGCCATTTGAAATAGTGATAGGAAGGATATATTCTCCCGTACATGCCTTTATTTTTCTCTTAAAAATCAACGCAAGTTGTAATTCTTTCTTGAACCATTTTTCCCTTCAGTGAAAACAGGTTGTTATTCCCAAACATCAATTTACCTAGGAAATACTATCAAAATTAAGGTTATAAGTTAGTAGTTGGTTGATGTAATCAAATATCTGAATATTACTTCTCACTATGTCTTTTATTTTCTCTGCCATGTTAGACAAATTATCTAGTCTTTTCGTGAGTTAATTCTTCCAGACTATAAAAATAGCTTTCTAATAAATTAAAATGAGAGAAAAATTTCAATCTCATCAGAAAAAAGTACACTGAAGAAGTATAAATAAAGCTTAATGCTTTGGCAGATCTACAGATCATAAAATTTCATACATGCTTTATTTTTTTCTTTTATTTTTTTACCAAAAAAGTAGTTATGGCAAGCCAACACATCCCTGTTAGAAACAGAAGCTTAGTAGCCACCTCAAAAGCAAGTTCATTAAATGTGAATCAGCTGATAGGTAGTTTTTAACAGTTAGGTATGGGCCACCCACATGCCTATAATTAAGCATACTGCTTACTTGTCACTCACTTTTCCACAGGATTGCTGAAGTCTGAATCTAAAGCATAGAATCTCAAAGTCTTACCTTACTAAATGTTGTTCTTTTCAGTCAGCTGATAATTAACTATTCAACAAGTTACAAGTTTTTGATTGCATATAAAAAAGTACTTATGTAAGTTCTTTCTCTTGCTTTATATATTGGATAAGCTTTATGAACGAGAAAACATATGAATGGTGTGTATATAAATGAAGAAGATAATTTAACAAATTATTTGCATATGTCAATAAAATCCAGAAGAGTGAAGAAAATACACAGGCATTTGCCAATGTAGAATTACTACATATTTTCCTAAAACATTTGTAACTAATTAGAAACATCCTGGCTTTACTTAAAGGCAATATAATGTATTTTTAAACTTTGTTTTCAACAAGGTCCAAATTATTGACTTTTAGGACTACAGTAGTACAATGTCTACAAAAATATAGATTATCAGTTTCTTGGAACAGGTACTGACTGAGTTTTATTATTCTTTCTATCCCTGTCATATAGCACATATGCGTACTCAATAAATATTTTAATAATAATACAGAAATAATCTAAGGCAGTGTTTCTCAAAGTGTAGTCCTTGGACCAGCAGCATCAGGATCATCTGAAAACTTGGTAGAAATGCAAATTCTCAGGCCCCACCCTAGACTTAATGAATCAGAAACTATGGGGATGTGTTTTAAGAACCTCTCCAGGGAATTCTAATGCATACTGGTTTGGAACCCCTCGCTCAAGATAATTTCTGCGTCTAATCTGGTAGCCCGGAGTCCGTTGGTTAGTGCACTTAGTTTGAATTATTTTTAGTAGGCCTTACCCTTGCCTATAGTTAAGTTCTTTGCCATATTCTGCCCAGTGGTAGAATATCTTGGAATCATCCTGTGAAATTACCTTTATTAGTTTGACATTTTATTGCTTAAATAAGTTCAGTGTTATTGTCAATATGCTTTTGTCAAGAAATGCTAGGTGGCTCACTTTTTAATCCAAATGTCACTCACTTAGAATGGTTCTTCTCACCTTAGAATGGTTGCTAGGATCCCGATTCTCCAAGTTCAAAGAAGACAACTTCAAAGACTGGATTTTATAAGATAACTGAGAATGCTCCGCCCCTAGAGGATTCACAGTAAACAGACTTAAAAGATACAGATTTGTAAATCTTAATTCCCATTTAGTAATAGTAGAAAACATACCCTTCCTAGTGATTGTTGATTGTTTGTTTTTAATTCTAAAATTCTGTTATTCTGAAATTGAAGAAGCTTGTAGTCTTGTATATCTCTAATGTCACTATGATTTAGTTCAGGCTATTTAGAAAGCAGTTGGGCAGTATATCACATACCCTGATGCTACACCCCCACTTCTGGGACTTTTTCAAAAGAGAGGAAGATATAGGAAAAGCCATATAGACAAAAACTTTCATAAAAACTTTGTCATAGGAACCAATATTTGGAAGTAACTTAAATATTCAACAAGAGGGGAATGGTTAAGTAAATTGTGGCCTAATCACTAGGTGAATTGTTATATAATTATCAATGACAATTTAGAAAACTATAGCAAATCTGAAAAATACTAAGTTAAAAAAGCAGCGTAAAAGTGTATGTGCCCTATTGATTGCAACCTTATATAAACATGTATATGAAAATGTCTGGAAGGGAATATACAAATATTATGACAGTCACATTAAAAGAGTGAGGTTATGGAAGGCTTTTTTGGTGGTTTCTGTGTAATTCTCTTTTCCAAAGTTTAGCCAGTATTATAAAATTACTTCTATAATTAAAAAATACATCTATAACTTTTTTTGTGTATGTCTATGACCCTAATTAGTAAAAATCAAGGCAAAGAATAAATTAAACATTAAGAATCCTCTAGCTATTTTATTCCTTTAAAATCATTGAAGATAATTGTAAGCGTGAGAGAAAAATATCCCATCTCTGTTACAGCCTCTTAGTTTTGTTCAGCCATACATAAGGTTTGATTTTGTTGATTTCTTTGGGCCTGTGTTCTCTTTGATCTTTAGCATTCAGTGACAGACAGCTTTTTAAGAACAATTTCCAGTTATTTTTTTAAAGCCACCCTCATGTAAAAATTTTAAGAAAAGTATGTATATATACTGTTTTTTCTAAAATTATTTTATGAAAGAAGTTGCTTTATTACCTGTTAAGAATTTAAATTTTTTTCAATTACAATTGGCATTCAGTGCTATTTTATATTATTTTCAGGTGTTTTTTTCCTAAAATTAAATAACCTCATGATAGAGTTACTTGGTTTTCCAACTCTTGACAGAATGCTGAACTTGTAATCATAAAGAGCTGATTCAGAAGCATTGCAAAGGTAAACTTCGAGTACAAATGGTCATTATGAAACCTTGATAAAATTCGTGATATTTTAAAAAAATAAAAAAGTTAAAATAACATGTGAGTGGAGGTTTCCCCAAATCAAGTCGAACCTTTTGAGTGAACACTGTATAAGATATATCTATATGATATATATATACACCCATGTATAACACACACAGAAATAGCCTTTGAATTAATTAATTTTTCCTTTTTCTCTGTTGCATTGTTTTAGAAACTCCAAAGGGAAAATTAAGTGGTTTTGCTTTTGACCCAGATTACAGGTTACATTTTTCGTGTCACTTTATTTGGGATTTTTTATTTTTTTTAACAACTTGTATCAGCTCAATGACTTTAGAATAAACTTTATCTAAATGAAAAAGTTCTAAACGCTTTTTAGAAATTTTCTATCAGGGATACTAACTATTTCTGTCTTATTTCTGCCTCCCCCATTTCTGATGATTTAATCCTTAATACAGCCCAAGGCAAACCCAAACGAACAAAATTCAGTTTATAGCTCTTAGAATTTGTTTGTGGGTAACACAAACTTGATATGAGCAAATCAGATCCTTTTTAATGAAGATTTATTTATTCAACAAATATTTATTGAGCTCCTACTTTGTGCCAAAACTTGTTTTAGAGAAGGAGGCTAAAGCAGTGAAGAAGACAAATTCCACCTCTCCTGGAGTTTACGATTATTGTTATCTAGATTTAATAAGAACATTAGTGGGAAAGATGGTAAGTAAGAGGAGTCCACAGTCTGGCCTGTGCCTGTGTCTAGGCAGCATTGCTGGGCTAACATGGAGTGGTGACTATCTCTGAATTAGGTGTGCCATAAGGGAAAACCTGTGTCCTTGAGTATTTTTCCTAGATCCCTTCTTCTTATTTATTATTTTTTACACATATGTGTTATGTATTATATGTTATATAATATATTTATTACATTACTTCTCTTTGTAATAAAGCTATTTACAAGGAGGTAGGAATGCAGCCTTTGTTGATAAGGTATTACTATTCTTGAAAATCCAAATGACAAGGTGATTATTCACTTTGCAGAAGGATTATTTATTTTATAATGCTCTACAATAGATATACTTAAGTGGTGGACTATCCAAGTAAATTTAATTCATAACTTTATTTATAAAACTTATTTGCCCATAACAAAAATTTAAAACAAGTTTACTGAGATTATCCCATCAAAATGTTTTTAAAAAATTTTTCCCCTGAGAAATAATGTTAGCTACTTTCCTTTAAAAGACTATTAAGAACTTATCCATATTTAGAATATAATATTTGAGTAAAAGGAGACCGAGATCCTATTTCAAATGACCCTCCTGTGGTCAAATTAAATCTTTTTTTTTTGTTAATCCTCACCCGAGGATATTTTTCCCATTGATTTTTTAGAAAGAATGGAAGGAAGGGGGAGAGTTAGAGAGAGAGAAACATTGATGTGAGAGAGACTGAGGTATGTGCCCTTGACTGGAATGGATCTCAGGACCCTTCAGTTTGCAGGCCAACGCTCTAACCACTGAACCAAACCAGCTAGTACAGGTCAAATTAATTTTATAGCTATTTCCAACTTCTTTATTTACAATCAAATTACCTAACTACCATTTCAATTTTTTTTAAATTTACAGAGAAGATCTTACTGACCGCTTAGAATAAATAAGGAACGTGAAACTTTTAGGTAAAAAGTTAAGTAAAATAAATTTTGAAGGAGTTTATATGAAGTAAAATGGAATTGATTTTCATATATAGAGTAACATGGAATGTTAGAATGCAACTCAGTACAGATGTAACCAAAATTTTCAAATTTTTAAAATTTCATCACAGTTTATTCAATTCCACAAACTCCATATACATTTATTGAATGACCACTCACTTCTCAGCACTAGATATCCTTATTTGGGAAACAATATCTGCCCACCTGGAAACATGGCCTTACAGATAGTGAGATGGGTGCTTTGTCTTGAGAGTACACAACGCTGGATAGGTAAACCCAGCACTAGTCAGGCAGATAACCACAGTTCAGGAAAAGGTGAGAAAATAACTAAAAGATTGAACACAGTAAGTTGGCATAGTTGTGTCCTTAAGGCCATTCACAGGATTCATGCTGCGTATTCTACTATCCCTGCTGGAATGCTCTTTGATCCTAACAAAGCATAATATATACACACAATTAATTTGTTTTTATTATGCACATTCAGTTATTAAATGTTGAGTTGATTTCCTTTGTCATACAACATGTGTGTGAAATATTTACCCTGGCCACCAGCTTTTGAATTCAGAAAATGCAAACTAATTTTAATCTTAACTGAAGTAAAACAGAAGACAGATCAACTCTGAAATGTAATCTAATGTGGATATTACACATTTTATTTGCTGTCTTGTCTTATAACTTTTATGTACAAGTTTTGTATACCAGGCACAATTGTTAATTTGTAATAGATAGAAACAAATGTGTATGCAGTACATACCTTTCCTAATTCACTGTCTGTAACACAGGGGATCGGATGCATTATAAGTACTTTATTTTAAAATTTGATTTATAATTTTGAGGACTTTCGCTTTTTCAGTATAATTTGTAAGATATTCTCAGTGCCACTATTCTACACATTTTTAGGGAATTTCCTAAATTACTCTTTAAAATGTTAATTTCTATTTTATGTAACATTTTATGATATATAATGATCTGAAATTAATGCCAGAAGACATTTATTTACATTTTGCTATTCTAAAGCTGCAAAATGGGATATGAAAGGGGAAAAAATGTTAATTACAGACTTCAGCATTCTGTGTTAGATCGTTTAGTTGTTCTGGTCAGAAGAACAGGTTTTAAATGGCCTAAGGGCCAGAGCACTGTTTTACATTCTTGTTTGGAGGCTTCCAATGGCAACTGTAACAAATTCTGTTTAATATTACTGCTGGAGAAAAGTTCACAGTAATGTACAATATGAAATGTTATTTAGACTTATTACTCATGCATCAAATAAAACTAGTTCCCTTTCAAACTTTTTGTTAAGTGTTAGATAAAACACTATCAGGTTTTGGCCTATTAATTTGCTTATAATACATAAAAATTTTAATTGATCAGCTGTTTCATATGTGAATCACAAGTATTATCATCATAATTATTTAACAGTTAATCTCCTTTTACAAGGTAGATACGGGTTTATGAGCAACTTAAAATTGAAATACCAAAGAAACTGATTTACATATAACAGCAAAGCAAATAAACAAACCTTTTTTGTTTTAACATGGCCTTGTGACATCTCTGAACACCCACTTTTACTAGGCCTTCATCTGTGGATGTAGAACCAAGGTAGGAGTCTATTACCAAAAGATCAATGCAGGGAATTTGTACCCTCTCCACCCTTGGGCACCCTGCCATTATCCTCCTGCAGCCACACCTGTTTATATCCTGTTAGGACAGTGATTTTCAACCGGTGTACCGGTGTGACACAAGTGGCACACTGGTGTGACGCAAGAATTTTTAAAACATGCAATACCTGACTTTTTAGTTAGGGGCACTGACCTCTTTTCCCTTAGATTATCAAATAAAAAAATGACAACAACCAACACAACAATAGCTGTCTGGTGTGAATGCCCTGTCTTGAACCATAAATATATAGGTCACATAATAGAGTTGCATCTTATTGGCCATGTTACTTAATGAGGTTGCTTCTGACTGGTTAATTTTTGGTACCAGAAATCCTTATATACAAGTATAGGCACCTGATTTTTTAAAAAGTCACTTTGGAGCAAAAAGAGTAGGTAATTTTATTATTATTATTATCATTATTATTATTGTAAATCACTCAAAATTATACCTATTTTTGGGTCAGTTCAGCAAAAAATATCTTTTTTGTTGTGCCACAGAATTTTAATAATTAGTTATGTGTGCCATGAGATGAAAAAGGTTGAAAATCGCTGTGCTAGGGCAAAGAAGTACCCTACTAGTCACAATACCAAGAGAAAGAAGCAAAATGGTAGGGGAGATGATAGAAGGAAGTATAAAAAACAGAAACAACTTTAAAGCTCTCATTGATTATCCAGACTTCAGTTCTCTAAACTTATTCATTTATGTATGCCGCACACCATGAATTGCACACATGTTCTGGTAGGTTCTAGGTACAAAGGGAGATACCAGAGCTCCTAGAACTAGGAGTTTATAATCTACATGAATCAAAAAGAGGTAAATTTAATTGTTGTAACCAATAATTCAAAGAAGTATATGATTAAGGACTCAAATTAGTAAGGCAGAAAGCAAATACTACAAAAATCCCAAGAATGGCAAGATCAGTGTGGCATGGAGGATATACCCAGGAAAAACTTTACGGAGAAGGGAGGAGTTGAATTCAAGTTTAGAAGTTCAGGGATTGACAGAGTAACTAACCGGGGGGGGGCACTAAAAACTGTACAGAAAAAGAAACAAGGGAATCAAAGTACAATTCCATTAATACGAAATATCCAGAATAGGGTAAACCCAAAGAGATAGAAAGCAAATTAGTGGTTTCCAGGGCCTGGGACAGGGTGGGGGAGATGACTGCTTAATGGGTACAGGATTTCCTTTTGAGGTAATTAAAATGTTTTGGAACTAGGTAGAGATGATAGTTGTACAGCTTTAAGAATATACTAAATGCTACTAAATGCTAGTATATTAGCATTTAGTAGGCATTTATGGTAGAATTTTACCTCAAAAAAAAAAAAAATTCAGCGCTTGAGATAACTGAAGAGGAGGGAAATGAATATCCAGTGTAAGAAAACAAAGCCTGTCCTAATGAATAAGCATGGATTTGGGGGAGGAACTTTGCAGAGATCAACCCATTTGATGTGGAAAATTCTTGTATATGAGTTAGTGAGAAATATGTTTGGAAATGGGGATTTTAGGTAAGATGACAAAGGGTCTGGAATGGCAGGCAAAGCAGTGTGGATTTTATCTCATAAGGAGTGGTGAGAGTCTAGGTTTGAGAAGAGGAGTGAGGTGATTTAGTCAGAAGATTAATGTGGCCGTAGTGTGCAGGGGAAGCAGTTAGGAGTGTGCAGGGGAAGCAGTTAGGAGGCTATTGCATAATCTGGACATAACATGAGGAGGGCCTATAGAATGAACAGGAAGGAAAATGTGAGAAGTGGTCTAAAGCAGTGAGTGATACTCCATCTATGTATGGTCTATGGACTGATGCTGCTCACAGACTCTTAGTTGCTGAATTAACACAAGGTAAGTACAGACTTGAAGATAAGCATTTAAAAACTTTTTTACTGACAGGACATTCAAGTATGCGATTTTGCATTTTTGCATTATAAAAGTACCCACAATGGATTGAAAAGAAAAAAAAAATGTCTTCACTCCAGAGTTAGAGTACCACTGCCCTAAAAGACGAATTGACTGGACTTAGTGACTGAATCATGTAGAGCGGTTATCAGCCATTTCTCATTTTTTATGGAACACTTACTATATGCCATATATTGTGCTGGCCACCAGGCCAATAGCAGTATGCAAGACAGACTAGCCCCTTCCCTTGTAGAGCTTCCTGTGTCACAGACAATCCTTTATGAAAGGATTGCTAGATATTAAAAGGAGGCACACTTCAGCTCAGTATAAGGAAAGAATTCTAATAGCTACAGTTGTCGAACAGTGAGAAAGCGAGTGCTTCATCAGTAGGCATTTATGGTAGAGTCTGACTACCTGTAAGGAGTCTTACTTTGGTAGGAGAAACAAACTAGGTGACTTACAAGGTCCCTTCCAACTTGAAGGTGCTGTGATTATTCTATACTATTAACTTAGTAGAACATATTTCATAACTGACTGTTTTGGAACACCAATGCATACTAAGTGTCTGGCCATTTTCATCCGTATTCGTAATTACGTGTCCCTAAATTTGAATGCAAATTCTATTTTAAACCTATTTGTACAGTTAGTTCCACAGTTCCTTTAAAAGAAAGTACTATTCTTTAATGCCTTCTCAACTGTCATTTATTTTCAGTTTTAATATTTGTAGTAAGTTCCTCTTCCACGTCATATTTTTCACAAGTAATGCAAATTTCTGCAGGAGTTACGTAAATCACAGTCACGTTGATGATCTTCAGGTCATTTGTTCTTGCTCCTGTGATGTAATGCTATGGTTGACCAAGACCAGGCATGACTACCCATTTTGGGAATGTCTGTGATTCCATTTTGATGTCGGTGAAAGTTCAAATAACTCTTATTATCCAAGTTATTTCACTTAGTTATTACAGGCTTCATACTGTTATTACCAACATTTAGCAAGTAGAATTATCACAGATTAATTGCACATTGGAAGACCTGGAGGACTTACACTCTTATAGGATTGATATCCTCACTGTATTTTAGGGGAATTCTTAAATAAGGTACATTGTTTTCATAAGGATTATTTAAGTGCTTATGGTATCAAGTGAAGAAAAAGGTTAGCTAAAGAATAAAATTCATTTCACTTTCAGTCTAGAAGAATATTTTGTTAAAATAGCCCATTTTCATTGCATATTATTAAAACAGCTTATACCTTTTATTAGAATATGTGTAAAATTTTGAATTATGCCTAGAACAGTGTCTGGTATATAATATCTACTCAGTATATACTTATTGAATATTGTTCATTGAATATGGGGTAATGGTGGACAAAGCTTTTCAAATGGAAAAATAGTATTATAATCACCATACTTTAACGCATTAGGGATGTTTTTATTCTGAATTTAACATGAATAAAATGTTTATGCTCTTTCTGAGAATAAATAAAATTAGTTATAACTTATAAATGAATTTTGACTGATTTTTTAAAAAAATTATTGAATCACTAATCTTCAGATTGGGAAAAGGGGATCAATAGACCTTAATTCATGAATCCTGGTAAAGCATAGAAATAACTCCTAATTGTCTTTAACAACCTTAATTTCTGTTTTTTCCCCAAACAGCAGATAGATCATATGATCCTTTAGCATCTAATTACATCTTTATATATGCAGTTACACAAGAGCTGGAATATTTGTCCATTTTGTTCATTCTTTATCCCCAGCACATAGAACACTGCTAACAAATATCAGATGCTCAACAAATAATTGTTGCTTTTTATTTCAAATCTGCAAGCACATTCTGCTTGCTAATCCTAAATAGCTATCATGACTTTTTAGAGTTGTATTAATCATTAGGATAACTTAGTTTATAATGGATTTATAAATGTAACCATACAATTTCATATTTAGAGAATGTTTTCCTTTCATTCAGTCTACCCTGTAGTCTTAGCCAAAATGTCATTTAACTATCCTTCTAAAGGATTCTTCTTTAATTATCTCAAGCACCAAAAAAGTAATTTAGCTATTGATAGTAATAGTTAATATTTATTGAACACTTATTCTGGTTCAGGGTCTCTTTTAAGCACATTACATAGATTATCTCATTTTATTCTGCCAACAATCATTTAAGGTATACACTGTTATCTCTATTTTGCAGATGAAGAAACGAACACAGAGATAAATAAATAAAAATAAGTTGCCAAGCACCCTGTCTTGCCCTCTTTAACAAGGACCTAATTTTCCAGTATTTAACTTGACAGAGAATGAGATGTCTACACCCTACCACGACCATTCCACGCTTAGCAATTAGATTGACACAAGAATAAGCATATTCAGGTGTAACCATGGATTAGATTTAAACTTTTAGTTGTTCTGGTTCACTGCAAATCTGTTTATGTGTCTTTTGTAAGTGGTGAACAATTTGAAAGTACTTATTTTTGTTACTTTTGACGAGATGATATTAGATCACCAAATCTTCAATTTATATTCAGTAACTCCACCACCACTTAAAACCAACCACTGTTAGGAGATTCTTTATCTCTATTTTTGTGTCTCTCTTAAATTACTCTTAACTAAATAAAGTCATTTTATTTTGTCATCCCAAGATATAGAGGTCATTTAATAGCAAATTTTGTATGACCATTATAAAAAGACCTAGGGAAGGCTGTAATTGGACCATCTTGAGTCTGGCCTCTAATGGAATCAATCAGCAATTTGGGAGAGGGGAGGGAAGTGGTAGATCTGTGTGTATTTCACTTGATGGGATAAAAATTAGTCATTTGGAAGTGTTCATATACTTTCACTTTCTCCCAGTCTACCAAAGAGAATTTTCATTTGACAGTAAAACACCCCTTCCCTTTCCTTTAGAAAAGTTAGTCTTAAAAGGTCAGTTCCTAGATTTTTGTGACAAAGTATTAGAGAATGAGTGGAAAGGGACTGGATCTGAAAAGCTGGAAGAGATTTAAGTCGATACACATAGTAAAGTGCTGGAGAGTAAGGGGGAGAGATTATGAAATTACTGGGCTAAGAATGGAGAAAGTGTTTAGTTGGGAAGGCTTTTGGTGAAGGAGATACTTTGGAGAGTATGGTGTGTGGAAAAAAATTGAAGGGAAGGGGGAAAATATGTGGGGAAAGGAGATGAAGGAAGGGTTGCTTGTGGTTATTAATTAAATCTCCTTTAATGTATTTTGAAAGATGAGTAGAGAACGGAATTTTTTAAAATCTTGCAGGGAACAGGGAGCGTTCCAATTATTTGTTGAACTGTGCTGCTTCTTCAGAGGGAGAAGTCAGTGTGGGTGATGTTGAGTTTGAGGTCCCTGAAGAACCTCAAGTAGGGGTGTTCAAAAGAAAGTTGGAAATACAGATTTATAACTCTTGATAGAAGAGTTGTGTTAGAGAAGAAGATTTGGGAGCTGCTATCCAAGTGTTTATGGCTGACAGTGAGGCCAAGAAGGAACTTGCAGAACACATAAAATAGAAATTCTCAGAAAGAAGAGGTACCAAGAAAAGAAACAAAAATAGCAGTCCTATGGTAGGGTAAGAATTCAGAGAAACTAGTCTCTGGGAAGCTAAGGGAGAAGATAGTTTTAAGAGTAAAGGATGGACAAAATGTCAAATGCTGCAGAGGCAGAGACAGTGGTGTGCTGGAGCCAGCTCAGACTGGTTTGTAGAAGTCAATGTGAAAATTTCAGAATTTTTGTGAGTTGATTGTTATCCACAGCTGTTATTAAAAATTAATTTGTATGTACTTGCAATATAATAAGTGAAGTTAAAAACAAAAGTAATAAACACATCAGTTACATCATTTCTTAATTATTTTACACTGTTGAGGTGTTCATGTTGATTGTATTTGTATGGTGGAAATACTGTATACTGTTGTGTATTACTACTGCATTAGCATTTCCTCACTCTGTTCTTAGTGATATCACATTGGAAACCTGAATCAGTCATGGTGGGATATTTACACCACACATATTGGCAAACACTACACATCAGAGTATTTTCCCCTATAGGGAGAGACATTGTTAACCATTTACCAGTGCACCATTGGATAAATAGAATGAAAATCAAGAAAAATCTAATGACTTTAGCAAGGAGGAGATAACTTGTTACTTTTGCTTGAGTTTCAGTAGGAAGATAAGTGACAAATCACAGTGAAGTGGGTTGAGGAATGAAATAAGGGAAAGTGAAGAAACAAAGTAGTGAGTGAAACAGTTAAGCAGATTGTTGTTGTTGATACTGTTTTTTTTTTTTTAATTTAAGGCTTACAGACTATATGCAATGTTAATGTACTCTATTATTCAAAAAATGACCAACATATGCAAATATATTTTGTGGTAGAAGTTTTTTTGTTGGAAAATATTAAGGAACTAGTTATCTATAGAACACATATGGGGAACTGCTGCTATAGTATTTCACAATTAAGTTTGAAATAAATATTCTTGTTATTTAAGTTTCTTAGTTTTTTCAAGAAATATTATCAAGACTGGATGTTGAATTTTGAGGGTTATTTTGCACTTTTGAGATAGTCATGTTTTCTTTTAAAATTTTGACCTGGTGCTCTGACACATGTTTTAATAGGTTTTCTAATATTAAGTTGTCTTTGCCTTACTGAGATAAATCCAACTTGATTATGGTGATTTTTTTCTTTTAGTATACTGTTGAATTTGTTGATTAGCATTTTATAATTTTAACTTAATATGTGGTATTGGTAATTTTCTCTTTGTTCTTGTTAGTTTTTAATATCAATATTATGCTACTTTTGAAAAATTAATTTGTTCCCTATATTTTTTCTACTCAGAAACAGTTTATATAGCAAGAAAATTATCTCTTTCTTGAAAATTTGAAAAAAGAAAACTGTAAAGTTACTTAGGCCCAGAGCTTTTGGGGGAAGTAATTCTTTGATAAGTTTTTAGTTCTTGTTTTAAATTTTTCTTACATTAGTTTTTACCACTTATACCATTTTGGACAAACTAGTCTGAGTATTGCCCTTTTGCTGCATTATTATTTGCTTAAATTCTGGTAAAAATCCTATTCAGATATAAAAAGGTTGGGTGAGTAGATATGAAGAGCACCTACCTAATGTGGGTTCTGTTTAAATATGAGGGGCTTGTCTGCTATCTTCACAGCCTCATTCTGTGACTTACAGGGGTGAATAGAAGGATTTATAATCTAATGAATATAAACCAATCTGAATTTAACTGACCAGATGGAGGACATGAAAAAATTAGAATCCTTGATATTTATTGCCCCCAGAATGGATCTTGTTTCTGCCCTATATTAAAATAAGTATATTTCATGGTATAATTTTATAGAATTTTAGTTTATTTGTAAAATAAATCATGCAATAAATATCAACATACTTTAGATTAATAATTATATAACTTATAAGTTACCATTAACACATAATTATATTTTATCGATATGAATATAATAAATAATAAAATTTATAATATATCTGTAAAATAAAATATGTTTGAAATAATATCCCTAAATATATATGTGATAATATATATTACATATAAAATAAACAAATGTAGTTTATGCCTGGAAACTATACCTTCTATAGTACAATACAATACTGAATGGATACAGAAAGGAAATTACAGATCTTAGTCGTGGGACAGAGTTTGGAGAAAAGTTGTAGAATTCTGCCTGCCTCTGAAAGTTGCAGGAGCTGGCCAGCTTTCTATTTGATTGAACTCTTAGGACTACAAGCTAGAAATAGAAGTTACCAAAAATCTTTACTTTCTTTCTTCTTTACTTTTGTTACTTCTTAACGAGTTCATATGTATTTCAAAGGGAAATTGGGACGAATGTCAAGGAAAGCTATTATGACAATCTTAACCCGGAGTCAGCATTCTTTAATTTTTCAGATAGAGATTTTGTTCGAATTTTCTTTATTAATACTTTCTCCTATTGTTTTCACATATTTAAGCCATTTTTAGTTGACTTACATGTAAAAAAAGTCAAAGTAGTAATCTATTATAAAGTTGTTTCTCATGTATTATACATGTTATATATAATGAACAGTTTTGGTGTAGATACTGCTTTTGTTTTGACAACAAATTAGAGAGTGGTTATTTAAATTGCCATGATACAGGTCAGCAGTTAGAAAACAAAACATACAGGCCTAAAAACTGACAAATTAGTTCTTTATAGGAGAATATGTCCCATTCTGAAAACATTGTTACTTTATTACTGATATTGAGTCTACATTAAGAGGTTTCCCATTTCCAAAAAAAAGTACTAAACAAATGCTAGAGAAACAAATACTCAAACAAATACATTGGCTATAGTTTATATTCTTTCATATTAAGAATACAAAATGGGAAAACATTTTATATTCATGAACCACTATTTTTATATCATGTCTGAATAACAGAATGGTTTTTGCAGGTTCGAATTTGAAAGGTGCAGAATTAAAAAAGAAAAAATATTAGAAGTTTTTGTAGGTTAGGCCGTGCCGAACATTGAGTCTGGATATTGGTCTATTAAGGCCCTGATGATAAGGATTCTGGCAGTAGATGCTGTTTTGTCTTTAGGAAATGTACAGCTATTCTAGTATCGCTGAGCCCTTTATAAGAGCTAACGATATGTATCCTAAGACCTTTGGCACTTTTACCCAGATAATGTGCTGTCTGGGTCTTCCTTTTAAAAACCTACTTCACGTGGAATGTGCTGCATCTACTATCCCTACCTGGTAGTGACACATCACTGTACTTTTCTTTAGGCTTAACAACCATATGCCATCTAGAATGAAGTTACTTTTTAGTAAATATCATCTTTGCTGTGTATAACTTCCATCAGACATCTAGCTCTTGAGGTTATTAATCCTTTTAAGATAAGTTTTTTTTAAGTGTACAGTAATGTGTCATTATTAATATGATATAAAGGATGGATGAGATAAAGGACCTTAACTCATGATCAAGGACAGAACTCGGAAAATAGGTGAAATGAATCTAATATATGTCTCTCCAGGAAGATTAGACAACCCTGCATGATTTATGAGTCAGTTAGCAGCTGTTGGTTACTTCTAGAGAATACAAAACCAAACTCAGGGAAAGCAAACATTCAGAATGAAATCCAACAGAAAAAATAAATTTATTTGTACTTGTATACTTTGACAGTCTTGGTTGTCTAAGAATTTTGAATATATGTGTATATTAAAAATCTTCTTTCTTTTTAATTGTTTAGATTTGAAAGAAGCCAATTCTAAACCACAGATACACAAGCAGGCCATTTTCTCAAACAAGAATCACCCTTTAACGGTAAGTAAACTCAGAGTTTATCATACTAAATGTATCCTTTCTTTAAAGAACATACAAATTCTTTATAGTATTTTATCGTAAAATTTCTTAGAGCCCTTTTATTTTGACTATCAGAATACATTCTACTGTATAATTTACCAGTCAGTTGAGGGAGAACACAGTAACGTATTTGTCTAAGACAAAACAAAGATAGGAAAGAGACCTAGAAGTTGAGAAATAACTCATATCCTTAGAAATAAATCTCAAGTACAAGTATATTATTTTAGGCTCCTATGATACTTATAATTAGAGTTAAAAATTCAAATATCTTGCCTGGTTCCTTATAGGTCATGCAACCCTGATTCCTGGTCACAAAGGAGAGAGTAGCTTCAATATCCAATACTCATGTTCCAGCTCCCAAAGGCTAAACTGGAATAATTTGAACAATAAAATAAATAAATATAGTACTGGATTATAGCCCCCCCCATATAAAATATGATTCCATACTGATATAAATAAATGCTGAATAAACAAGTGGAAGGAGAACTTTTTCTTACAGAGGAATTTAAATTAGTAAATGTAAAAGGAATGGGGGAAATAGAAAATTGCCACTAAAGAACCACTGTAATAATTGCTGCAGGCAGAATGAATGCTAAAATCGGTTAAAGTGTAAAGAGAAGCAGAATATGTGCATAACCTCAAAGTATCTCCCCCCAAATATTTATTAATTGCAAAAGGAAAAATAGTACCTTTACAGTGGAGAATCCTGGCAGATACCACCTTAACCAAGTGATCAAGGTTAGTATCAGCAGTAATAAGGTATATTGAGCTCATATCCCACCTGATAAATTGTCCTGAAAAAGGCACATCATGCCTTTGGTATTCTTCCAAAAAAATCCATAACCTCAGTTGAATCATGAGAATACCTTAGACAAACCTAAATAGAGAGACATTCTATAAAATACCTGGCCAGCATTCTTCAACAGTGTCTCAGGCATAAAATACAAGTAAAGATGCAGACTATACATTAAATATGTGCAGTGTTTCATATATCACTTATACTTCAGTAAAACTGTTAAAAGAAAAAAAGACTGAGGAACTACCACAGATTTGAAGGAGAATTAGGAGACATGGCAACAAATGCAATGAGGGATCCTAGTTTCGATTCTGGAACTGAGAAAGGACATTAGTGGAAAAAAACTTGATGGCATCTAAGTAAAGTAGCTTATAGTGCCAATGTTAATTTATTAGTTTTGATAGCTGTACTATGGTTGTAATATGTAATGTAACAGTAGGGGGAAGCTAGGTGAAGGGTACATGAGAACTCTCTTTACTATCTTTGTAACTTTTCTGTAAGCTTCAAATTATTTCAAAATAAAAAGTTCTTTGAAGTAATATTGGAGTCACTAAGTAATCATTCTTAGATTTTCACTGATTTACAGAGTGAGTGTGTTTGTTCGCAAATATTAAAACAGAGAAGAGCAGGGGCATTGATTTCATCAAGAGTACCCTTTGAGCAGTGTTTCTTAATCCTGTCCATACACACTGTCATCCTTACCTCCACAAGTGTAATCTCCACTTAGTACTTTAGCCAGTTACTTCTGGTCCCCTGGAAGACCTAGGAGTGGGAAAATTCCACAAGGCTCTGCCTCCTTGGGAACCTCCTCTTAGCAAAGTTTTTAGTTGGTGACAATCAGTGTCTGATTTGAATGTTCAAACCAGAACTGTGAAAGTATTTAGATCTCATTAATAATCTCTTGTTTCACCAGTTTTCATTACCCAAGACAATATTTGAACAAGAACTTAGAATTAGTAGTCTTATATTTAAATGCTGAAGATGAGAGAATATCATATTATTTTTAGGTAAAATGTCTGGAAATTCAGTGAATACAAGTAATACTGAGGGAACTTTGATTCTTAAAGGAAATCAATAGTAGAATTAAGTTTGCTTAGAAAGTCAGTTTAAATTTAGAAAAACCTAAAGCCACTTAACATCAAAAAAGCAAGCTCTTGAAAGACGAAGTAAGTGGCCAGGCCGTACTTTGGCATCTGAAAATGAGTATTTGGTCTGAATTTTAAGTGTTTGGGCATGAAAAATGAAATACTAAGTATTAGGAATTCTTCCCTAAATTTTTTAGCAGCAACTCTCGTGTTTTCAGCCAATTTAGTAAATTACACTAATTCACAGATTTTAGGTGAAAAGAAGTAACAGAAGTTGTACCTAGAGTAGTCAAATTCATAGAGACCAAAAGTAGAATGGTGGTTACTGGGTGCTGGGGGTGGGAGGAGTTAGTGTTTAATGAGTATAGTTTCAGTTTGGGAAGATGAAAAAGTTCTGGACCTGGATAGTGGTGATGGCCACAAAACATTGTGAATGTACATGCCACAGAACTGTACATTTAAAAAGATTAAGATGGTAAATTTTTGTTAAGTATGTTTTACCACATTTTTTTAAAGTGAAAAAGAAACAACAGAAGTCTTCAGCAGTTACATTTCACTTCTTTGCTAGGGCGCCAAGCTACTAGGAGAATCTCTGCCTGTGGGCATTTATCCTTAGAAATCTTTTTTCTTCTTCTTTTTAATCTAGAAATGATTCCCCGGACATCATTTTCCAACTGGCTGTTTAAATGGCCCCTATATCATAAATTGTGCAAGTAAAAAGAAACCTGGTACACAGGAAACAGTAGAACTGGGGTGGTTGGGAGAGTTGTTTGTGGAGTTAATTTATAACTAAGACAAATGAATCTATAAAAAGAAGAAAAGCCCCATAAGAAATATGTTAACTGATGGTAAGGAAGAAAAAAAGAGTTTAGATAAAAGATATCTGAATTTGTTTGGTCCCAATGATTTTATGGCTGAGGAATTCAATTATAGGTGTACTGGGTGGAGCAAATCACAATTCTGTAAATTACTAATAGGACACAACGATCTTTATCATTTTCTGTATGTGCTCACATGCAAAGTTCAGTCCTGCCCTCTGTAAATAAACTCTCAGCCTAGCTATACTGCTATGTATGAATTCAGGGCTTCAGGATTAGAACATAGATAATGTTTACTTTTAAAACCTTAGAGGAGGGGCAGGTGATACATTTAGAAATAAGATTAGGAACTAGAACAGATGACTTTTGCTTTTGAATGTTGGCCATTGGGTTTGTTTCATTTTATGTTAAATTCTTTTAAGACATTTTTATTACCGAAAACTTGTGAAAATTTGTTTTTAAATAAAAAGACCACACTTAAATACATATAAACTACTATTCTTACTTCTGCATAGTTTCTTCCAGTCTTGTTAGCATGTTTACATTTTTTACTTACTGACAATTATGGTATATGTAGCATTTTTGTTTCTTTTACTGTTAGATCATATAAATCTTTCTTTGTGTTTACTTGGCTTTCAAATTTGTCATAATGGCAACACAATAGTTTGTCTTAGTGATATCACATAATTTACTAAGCCAGTTCTAGGTAGTTTTTAGTTTTTTATTGTTATACAATTACTATTTATTCTAATACCATTACATATAGTGAATATCTTCATGCACATATTTCACTTTTTAAAAATCATTTTCTTCAGCTAAATCGCTGAAAGAGAAGTTTCTATGTCAAAGGGTTTAAGCAGCTATATTTCTCTTGCATTGTTAGTTTTTATGACATTTCAAATTACTCTGAGGAATTTTAAATGAATTAAAAACTTATTTCCAAAGCATACATTTAAATGATTTCTATTCATTTAACTGTATTATTTCTTAGCCATGGTTTTTTTCTGTCCATACAGCTTTGTGTGTGTTATAGTGATATGAGGGTGGAGAAGAGTTCTTTACCAATTACTTAGATATCAGGAAATTATGGGATTTTTGATGGTTTTAGGGTTAGGGTAGGGAGAAAAACCTTCTTAATTGCAGGGAAGTTGCAGTTTTTTTCCGAAGGCTGTGCCAAATTTAAATAAAAAGTAAAGACTGCTGTGGTTACCTCATAGACTTTTAAGTCCACACCTTGCTAGTTAGAAAGGTATGACTGCTATGAAAATACGGCTTTAACAAAATAGGACTTCCAGCCTGGCCAGGCGTGGCTCAGCGGTTGAGCATCAACCTAGGATCCAGGCTATCGGGGTTCAATTCCCGGTCAGGGCACATGCCCGGGTTGCGGGCTCGATCTCCAGTGACTCTCTCATCATTGATGTTTCTTTCTCTCTCTCTCCCTCTCCTTTCCTCTCTCTGAAGTCAATAAAGATATATTTTATAAAAACAAAAACCAAAAAACAAAATTAGGACTTCCAGAGCGTTGTATACAAACCATTTTTTTAAAAATATTTATTTAAATATTTTAAATTTGTGATTTGAATATTTGAGGGGAATATTAATTTTAGAATAAAGATTTGAGAAAATTTAAAGATAGAAAAGTATGTGGTTAAATATATTACAGTGAATAGGAAAAGATTATGGATAATTGTCTTTTTATTCTAAACTTTCATTTGGAGGTTAAGTTACAGTTAATGACATGAAATAGAAATGACAGCTTTTAACTGCAGGACAGGGTATTGTGTTTTTAAATATCAAATAAGAAATGTAATAACAATAAAGATCATTTTCTTGAAAATTTACCTATAATCTTAACATCTTTATTTAAACTATTTCAATTTCTACAAGTTGCTTTCCAGTTCTGAATACATATATACACACACATATTTTTATAAACCTATGTAGTATTTGAGAAAGTAAATACATTCCTATCCCTGACCCTCAATGTCTATAAAATTAAGGGATTGTGATAAATGACTTCTAATCTCTTAATGACTTTCGAATCTCTTTCCATTCAAAAACCATGTTTTAAAACCTAGCTGTGTCTAAGCTACATAATATGTTCTGGAAAAATGTATAAGTCTATCACAATGGATGCTATTTTTACTTAAAAACATCATTCACAACTATAAAATATAGATGACTAATTCCTAAAAATTTAGCCTGAAAGAAAAACTTATATGATATAGAAACTATGAATTAACAGTTTATTAAACTGTAGAATGCATGGTAGGAAAAGAGGTTTGATTATTTAAGATTCTTGAATAATAATTTAAATAAAGCAGTGTTTTCAAAATTGTAATTTTTATAAAGCCTAATGTACAAGTATGTCTGATAAGAGGATACAAAAAATTTTGATGATTAATTTATTTTCATTTATATCCTACACTTTCATTCTCACAAGAGAAAAAAATTTTAAATCCTTTCATAATTTCTTAATTTTAATGTGTACATTAACTAACACTATATAAAATTATTGATTTGGGCACCTAGTTAGACTAGTTAGAAAAAATGTACATGTCTTCATTATCTCCCCTTCCACAATTTTGTTAGCATTTTTAAAAAATTGCTAATAATGAGCTCTATAGTCCTAGCTATAGCATGCTTGATTCTTTGGATATTTCCAGTAACTCATATGTTACAAATAATGTTCATAAATTCTACCACAGTATCATATAGTAAGAGATGAGTAATTGGAATCCACTATTATTCCATGGAACATATGTGAAGCAACTGTGATTTCTTTCATGTTATTGTAGGTGTTTTTTTCTTTACGCTCATGAATTCCTTGTCCTTCAGTCCAGATCCTGTGAACTGAAATCATTTAAATTATTAAAAGTTTGATATTTTTAACCTTTTATACTCCCAATAGACAGGACATAGGAAATTTAGTGACGTAAACTCTTTAATAAAATCTTTAAAAGTCATAAGACTTGTTTGCTGTGACTAGAAACAATTAGGAATAAATTTCAGGGAAATACCATAATGGCATAACTTTTGTTTTCTTTTGTTAGCAAGCCACATGGCTTTCCTCTCAAACCCAAGGAATACGTAGTGTGGTCTCCTTTTAAGATTTTAGTTTCATCAGCATCACAGAAATATATGTTTCCCTAAGTTTCCTCACTATAATTTGTGATTGCTATTTTTCTTATCTGCGAAGGAAGTACAACAGCTCCCACTGGGGAAATACCATGTTAAGTCAATCCTAAAATAAGAAATCTAAGGGAAAGGTCACATCCTAATAACTTGTGCAAATCTAAATTCCCATGGAGCTTTAAAATTATTTTGTAGGAGTAGAGTATTAACGTGTTGTTGAACTTCTTCCAGATAGTGTCGTAAAATTGCGAGCACTTTTGTGTACTGAAGTAACCGCTGAAGTATAAATACAGTTGACAAGATCTAATTTTTTTAGCAATCTATTTTGAAAATCCAGAGAAATGTTTTATGACTAATAAACCACAAAATATTTTTTGTTACTTTCACTGGAAATATCAGGAGTATTACTCAAGAAGTATTATAGTACTTATCAATTTCCTTATCTGTTAAGATGTTTATTGTGAGACTCAAATAAAATCAAATAATATAAAGGGTTTAGAAAAATTTCACAGCATTATATATCTTTAAGGGATTACTGCAATCATTGCCTTTAATTTTTATCTTTTCCGAATGATGACATCAAAATAGAGGACAAGTAATTCATTCTCTCCCACTCAATACACCCTTAAAGTCTCCAATACATCCTTACAGTATTCTACTCACTGCCCAATCCAAGTCATTCTGTAAGAGGGTAGGATTTGAATGGAAGCTGTTCCTTCATGCTCAGTACACAGGTCTTACATTTTGCCAAAAGGATAGATTGTTTCCTAGTACATGCTAACCTTTTTTTTTTTTAAGATGTGTTGTTGGAACTCTGTCTTGAATATTTATTTATTTATTGCTTCAGAGAAACGTGCATCTTTATTTCTTAGACTCTACTTTCTTATTACCAATTAAAGCAGAGCCAAATTGGTTTTTGCCTTTTCAACCTACTGCTATTTATTTTCTGAATAGCGATTATGTGTCTTCAGTAATTTGAGGATTTATAAGAACATACCTGGGTAGCTTCCGATTGAGACCCAATCTGTAGCAAGCCATTTGTTGAAATGAATTAAATATTTCTGCATGTAGTGATTTCAGTTTCAGACCCCACAATAATATATTGCCACACAATAAGAAATATAAAATAATTTGCTTAAGTTCTTATCTATGTGATATGATATATGTTCAAAGAATCTCTGCAACTATTCAATATCTTTTTAATGTCTTTGTTCAAGAAAAGCATTAAATTCTTTTATTGTGTATGTTAGTTCATTTTTTAAATTTTATTTTATGCACCAACATGAGAAAGGTGAGATGTTACAGATCTGTATCCAACCACATATTCACCAGAGAGAGTGTTAAGTGGAAGCAATCACACTTTTAAAAATGTAATGCCTCTGTGTCTGACAAAGTAGACTAACTTCCTTTAAGTTCCAATCCTTTTTAAAGAGTAACTGATCTAGGATGCATGATGGCTGGAATGTGGTGAAGTGACTTGACTTTCACCCTCAGTGATATATGAAAATTACAAAAAATGTTACCCACTTGTGTTCTCAACTTACGGAATAACTATTTTTACCTGTCAGGCTTTGGAATAAAAGTAATAGCCACAGCAAGTCTAAGAGTAAATTCTTTGTACACTTCTGCTCCCTGGTGCCAAAAGTAGTGGGGGAAAATATCTTTTTATATATGAACCCACTGACTGCTGCTACTATAAACTTGTTTTTCCAACCTTTTTATTTCCATTGATTTTTTTTTTAGTTCGTATTTTCTGTATTCCTCACTTGAGTTTTTACACATTGTCTCTCTGGCTCAACAACCCACCATTTTCATTTTACCCTCCAAGCTGACAGAGTTATCTTTCTAAAACACACTGTGTTTACATTTTACCCCTCTTTCAGGGAGCAGTAGAGACTTTGTGGTCAGCCTCAACCTATTTGCTATCACAAATATTATGGTTCAGCGAAACCAGACTGCTCAGTGTTCCTGTCACACCATTGGGTTCATGACTGGAATGTGCCAATTATCATATATTGTTGTTGATTTTATAGTTTTATGGAGTGAGCTTCTTGAGAACAGAAACTATTTTAAGAAAAGAGTTTCCATGATATAATATCTATTTACAATTTTGTAGATTTAACCTTTGCATGGGCTTTTTTTTTTTTTAAATGTTGAAAATGAATCCATAAAAGCACATAGGTTACCTTATCAGTTACTTTTTACTTATATAATTTGAAGAGTACAAATATTCAGTTTACAGACTGATTATGGCTTTTCAGCTTTCTATCACATTTGAAGCAGGGCTTGTCAGTCAGATAAACGGCTAGAATAGTTATTTGTACTGAGATTTTTTTTTTTTTTTGCTCCTATTTGTATATGTTATTAAACAAGTATTTATTGAGCTACTTTTATGTATCCAGCAGTGTTCTAGGGAAAATAGAATTACGAGATATTCTTGATCACAGTCTTATCTCAAAGACAGAGACATTACACACACCAAATGAAAGAACTAAATAATAGAGCAGGACAGTGTGTCACTGAGGAAAAATATGTAGTTAAAAGTTCAAAGAAGACATATATGCAGAGCTGGAATAGTCACTAGTTGTTTCATGGATGGTTGTACCTGAGCTGAACCCTGAAATAAGGATATGAATACATGAGAAGGAAGAAGATGGAAATTTCAAACATGAGGAGCATCATGGGGAAAGAATTTCAAGATATCAATGGGCATGTTTTATTCTAGAATCAGTGGGACATTCACATAGGGAGAGGACAGGGCTAACTTTGGATACAAGGGCTATAGTGAGGAACATGGACTTTGTCTAGGAGGCCTTGGAGGAACTTGAAGAATTGGAGGTAGGGAAGTGATATGATAAAAGCAGCTCTGTTTGGAATGGGCAGGTGAAAGGGATATTTTGATAACATAAGGTTTGATGACTGAATAAAACAGAGAGAGGATGAAAGGAAAAAAAGAATCAAAAATGAACTTTTGGTTGATACATAGAGGGCTAGAGGTATTAAAAGAAATATGGGCGCTGGCTGGTTAGAGTGTCAGCCCGAGGACTGAAGGGTTATGGGTTCAATTTCGGTCAAGGGCACGTACCTTGGTTGCAGGTTCAATACCTCTCCCCGGTTGGGGCCCATGCAGGAGACAACCAATCGATGTATCTCTCTCACATCGATGTTTCTATCTCTTCCATTCTCTCTAAAAAATCAATGGAAAAAATACCCTCGTGAGGATTAACAACATCAACAAAAAAATATGGAAGAGGGGCTTTTTTGGGAGAAGAAAGATGAATTTGATTTTAGATTTGTTGAATTTGAAATGAAAGTGGAATATCTCAGTAGAAATATCCCAGAGAGATGTGAAGATATGGGACTGAACCTTGTTTCAGAGGTCAGAACTAGACATGTTGATTTGGGACCAATTAGCATAAAGTTAAGAATGTGTTGAAAGCTGAGGTCTTAAGAAACAACACAATGGTAACGTTTAAAAGAGGAAGATAGATCTATTTTTACTATTTTGAGGAACCTCCATATTTTATTCCATAGTGGCTGAACCCATTTACATTCCCACCAACAGTACGCAAGGGCTCCCTTTTTCCCACATCCTTGCCAACACTTGCTATCTCTTGACTTCTTGATGAGAGGCATTCTAACAGGTGTTAGGTAATATCTCACTGTGGTTTTTATTTGCATTTCCTGATGATTAGTGATGTTGACCTATTTTTCATGTACCTGTTGGCCATTTGGATGTCTTCTTTGGGAAAGTGCCTATTTAGTTCTTCTGTCCATTTATTTATTTATTATTTATTTATTTATTTATTTTTAATATATCTTTATTGATCTCAGAGAGAGGAAAGGAGAGGGAGAGAGAGAGATAGAAATGTCAATGATGAGAGAGTCATTGATCGAGCCCACAACTTGGGCATGTGCCCTGACCGGGAATGAACCCTGATCTCCTGGATCCCAGGTCGACGCTCAACCTCTGAGCCACGCCCGGCCGGGCATTCTGTTCATTTTTTAAATGAATTGTTTGGGGGAGGGAGGGCGTTGTTGTTATTGAGTTGTATGAGTTCTTTATATATTTGGGATATTAATCCACCCTTTTTTTAATCCTCGCCTGAGGATATTTTTTCCATTGCTTTTCAGAGAGTGGAAGGGAAGGAGGGGAGGAGGAGAGAGAGAAACATCGATGTGAGAGAGACACAAGTGTAGTGGTAGGAATGGATAATTCAAGGAGCCTAGAAGGTAATAGGTACTTTTCCATCTCTTGTTAATGAAGGAGGTAGTGACTTTAGACCACTGAGGATTTTGGCAGTGAGTAGGACAGTTCTACTGGAGCAGTTGAATCAAGTAAAGTAGGGAAGAGTGCAAGTCAGTGGCGAAGGAGGAAATATTATAGGGTGAGATCTCAGATTAGACATTAAAAAAGAGACAGACCCTCTAAGGAAAAACTGCTTCCACCAAGTTTGGAAGAAAGGTTAATGAAGTTAATGTGACAGCTGCCCCAGTGGAGATCAAGGGAAGATAAATGAGAAATGTATCAGTCAAGGGTAGAATTATAAAAACACTAGTTATGATAACTCTGAAGTTATAGCTTACTTGGAAGAACGCTCATAAAAATAAAGACATGGCAGGTAAGTGACCTTAATCAAGTCACTTTCCCTCTTCCAGCCTCAGTTTTCCCATACTTTAGACAAATTAGGTTAGGTCAAACCAATTGATTTTTAAGAACCCTTCCAGTACTTAATTTTCTAAGCATTCATAGATTATGGCAATCGTACAGTTTTATATATCAAAGGAACTTGTAGGAATAACTAAAATTAGAGATACAAAGGAAGTATTTAGAATTTATGTCACCAAGTCAAAGTTTCTAGATGTATCCTTTTACCCCCTTATTAAAAATTATTAAAATTTTTGGCCTGGCCGGGCATGGCTCTGCCGTTGAGCATCGACCTAGGATCCAGGACATCGCAGTTCGATTCCCAGTCAAGGCACATGCCTGGGTTGCAGGCTCAATCCCCTTTGTGGGGCGTGCGGGAGGCAGCTGATCAATGACTCATCATTGATGTTTCTATCTCTCTCCTTCTCCCTTCCTCTCTCTGAAATCAATAAAAATATTTTTAAAAAATTATTAAAATGTTTGAATGAATTACTAACTGTAAGCTCTCTTGAAAGCAAGGACTATATTGTATTCTCTGATGTGTCCTTAGCATCCAGCATAATACATAATAACTACTCAAAAAATATTAAACGAATGAAAGCTGAATTACAAAATAAAATGTCACCAATAAAGATGCTTCGAATAGTACTCTTCCCATTCTTTTTCTCCTCTTTAATTTCTCTTCTCAGTCTCTTCCATGACAATTCAGGGACATGTTAATTGTGTTGTTGGTCACTTTTCATGTAGTGCCTTGTTTTTGTATCATTTTAATTGTTTTTTTAGTTTGTTTACAATGTTGATTTATGTTTATAAAAAGGGAACTAAACTTGGGAAATTAATGGCCATTTAATGGAAATCTTAGGATTTTTCAAAAATATCTTCTGTAGTAACTTGAAAATTAGTTGTAGTATTGTAGTTTCCCATGCATTTTTAATTTGAATATTACCAAGAATATTTCCTTTATAAAAGGAATTGTGTTTTATATTATGGAAGAAAAATGATTTAGAGAAAAAACAGAAATCTGTTTAAGAACAAATTTAATGATGCTGGTGTAAGAAAAAAATAAAACGACAAGAAGACACTCCAAATTTAGTAACACTTCCCATCTTAAACACATGATTTCAGTTGCCTCTGGGCTAGCTAAAGGTTACAAAATGTCACCATAATGCCTTTTACTTCCTTATGGCTTCTTGCTACCTCCCCCGCATCCCTAAATATGGTAGATGGAGTTGTAAAAAACCCTGTAGGATGACAATATAGTTCATTACACTTTCAGTTAGAAGTATTCTGCCTAAATGAGCTGAGAATTAAAGGAAATAGGTTTAAATTTACAGCAGTCCAGTAATACGGAATTTACTTTTTCCAGACCACTCAAACAGCAAGGCAATTTGTAACTTTAATGTTTCATACAGTGGAAAAGTTACAGCTGTAACAAAATCAACAGAGACATCTCTGGTTAGTGTTCTTAAATGGGAAAATTAACTGCAGGAATATTTTTCCAAATACATGTTTTTGTATACTCTATACTACTTTCCAGAATATTATCAATTTTACTCTTGCTATTTGGGTTGTCACTGATTCTTCTTATCTTTCTGATGAGGAATTAGAGCCCAAGTTGCCATTTCCCTGTTAGCTGACTTTATCTTCAGTGATCTGGCCATTGAAAGATGTCTCTGTTTCTCTTTCATTACCAAGCTTCAACCTTGCAGATTGTTCTTGGTCTTCCCTTTCCCTGAGGAAGAGGGAGTATTTTTTCACGTGGGATACATGGAAATACAGATTTTAAAAGTGGCTGTTCGTTGGGTAGAAATGTTCAGTGGAAGCTGTATGGCTATCCTGGGTTTTTAGTCAAGCTGGTACATGTCTTATGGAATCAGCCATCCTGTGAAAATATGAACTTGAAGGAAGAAAGTGATTGATTTTTTATTTCTCCCTTTAAAACTTATTCAGTTTTAAGTATTTGCCTATTTTTTCAAAATATACCCTCTCACGGAATTATTTTAGAAGAGTGATCAATTTACTATGATATACCTACAGGGTGGGGCAAAAGTTGGTTTACAGTTGTTCATATGGAAAATAATACAATAATTAATAAATAATAACATGAGAATAAACTCTGTTTCACGTACCCACACCTGTAAACCTACTTTTGCCCCACCCTGTACAAGTTATGTCAAAAGAGGTTATTTTGTAATTTAAATTATATGAGAGGTAGGGTGAAAAGTATCAGGTGGTAAAAGAGAAGGAAGCTGGATGTTTTAATCCAATTTGCTGCTTCCTCTTTGGGCTGCTGTTGGTTTTGTTTTAGCTGTTCTGTTTGCCTGACCATAGGCGGTGTCACAACTCTGTTACAATCTTCTGCGCTTAGAAAGTTACAACCACCTATAAATCAGTAGTCTGAGTGGAATCTTGGCAGATGAAGTCTCAGTCAGGAAACAAGCATTTTGTTTATATTCAGATAATTTGAGGGCCTGGCCTCTGGGCATTTGGTAAGAAGTCCAGGAAAGAGAAGCCTGAAGAACAGAATATTTATTATGAATAGGTGTCACCTTTCTCCAGTCAGGGGTTTAATTCCAAGCAGCCTGAGAAAAACTAAAGACATTGTCTCTTGACTTAACTTGGCAAGGTTTTTTTCAAAGAGAGTCAGGAGCCCAAATCAAAAGCGAATGAAGACCACAGCAGAGAATGTAAGATGACAGCTGGCATGAATGCTTTCTGGGCCCTGTTGAGAAAGAGCTGTGACCCGAAGTCTGAAGAGGTAGGAAGAGTGAGTGGTTCCACAGTACAATTGACTTACATTTGGGAAAATCCTTTGAAACATATATTCATGTCACAAAAGAGCTGTTAAAATCCCAAGGTTTTTTAGCCACAAGTGCCATTTGCTTCTATTAGAATCACTCATCAAGTTGAAAAACAAAGCAAACAGATTAAACAAATAAAAATAATTATTTAGTGTCTAAATGGCATTGGCAAAGCTTTGCTTTCCCTTGCAAACCCTGTGTACTGTAATGTAAAAATGGAAAGAAATAGTGTAAGTTCTTCTGTGTAGAACCCTCATGCTGTAACTTTTTTGTCCTTGAGTCTGACGGTCATTTAATCATTTATTATCTCATCCACTAGAAGGGAAGAAAAAGAATAATGAGAAATCAGAATATTTAGATCTGTAGTTCAACTGTTTTCATTTGATCCTTGAAGCCTTTAACATTCATCACTAAGGATGATTAATAATTAACTTGAGCCATAGAATTAGAGTTTGTACTGCTTGATAGGTATGAGCCAGTTATAGGGACCTCCATAATTCCAAAATAAACAGACAGACTAGGTGGTTAGTCATACGCTTATTACTTCTAATTCGTGAGATCCTTTATTGTAGAACAAGTTTGCCTATTAAAACAATGTATTGTACACTATACATCGTTATTAGATCAACAGGTTAGCAATTCAGATGCCCAACTGGTAAATAACAAGCTGCATCTTCCCTCTCTCTTTTTTTTAACTGTGGTAAAATATATGTAACATAAAATTTGCCATTTCAACCATTTTTAGGCATACAATTCAGTGACATTCATTACATTCACAATGTTGTGCAGTCATCAGCCCCATCTGTATCCAAAACTCTGTGCCCATTAAACATCTCCCGATCACCCACTTCTCAGCGTGTGGTTATCTCTGTTCTATTTTCTGTCTCTGTGAATTTGCCTCTTCCCATGATTTCGTGTAAGTGGGATCATGGTATAGCCATCCTAGGAGGTGTGAAGTGGTGTCTCATTGTGGTTTTGATTTGATTTCTCTAATAACTAACGATGTTCAGCATCTATTGGATGTCTCTGTGTCCTTGGAGAAATGTCTGTTCAAGTTCTTTGCCCATTTTTTAATTGGGCTGTTTGCTGTTTGCCTTTTTATTGTTCCTCTCTCACTTTTCGATTCATGTTCTCACACACTTCTCCCACGTAATCAAAAGAATCACTTCATCGGAGCCCAGGGAAATGCTTGCTATCAGTCTTTCATTGCCAAAATCAGTACCAGAGGATCTGTCTCTCTTCATAAGAAATAATTTTCCACAGCCTTGATGCTGTGGAATTCCTTGTGTTCTCTCCCAAATCTCAGTTTAATGAGCCCATGTGTAGAGTATGATTCATTAGAAGTACTCTGGAAAATACTCATTTTCTTAGAGTGATGAAATTTTAGACCTGAAAGAGACCATCTCTTTCTCCAATTGGGATCCACAAATTCTTGGGGATTCACAAATATATTCTTAGGTTTTGAGAGTTTTAGAATTTAAAAATAATGTGTTTTATATCAATAATAATCTGAAAGGTTATTTAAAAGCCCTAATTTAACAATTCAGGGACATTTTAATGGTTTCTTATTTTGATTTTCTCAGTCCTGGGTTTACAGGACTCTGGGGAGTCTGAGGACATAACCTTGGCAGGTATATAAGGGTTTTTTTTTCTTTAAAAGGGATCCATACATTAGTGAAGCTTAAGAAATCTAGTCAAATCCAACTCCTCTCCTTTTACAAATGAGGCCTAGAGAATTTCAATAACTTGCCAAATAACACAACAAGTCAATAAAACTAACCAACACTAAAATTCAAGCCTTCTAGGCTTTACTCAGTGTTCTTTGTGCTAATGTGGGCATACTTGCAGGGATCATGTCTTCATTGAGCTTATAATTTAGTGGGAAAGCAGAAAATGAACAAGTAATAACTAAAATGAGTGCTGTGAGGGAGGAAAGGGGTAATATAAGTTGTACAAAGGGATAAACAGGGTGATTTAACCTGGTCTGAGGGTTTGGGAGTGATTTTTATGCTGACAAAGAGAGAATAGGAGTTAGTTTGAGAGAACTGTGAGAAGAGTGATGTTACAGGCAGGAAATATGGTGTGGAGGCTCCGAGGCGGGGAAAGAGCATAATTTACTTACTGATTTAAATGGAGAAAGAGAGGGAGAAGAGGCTTCAGAGATTAACAAGATCCAGGTTATTCCAACTTGGATTGAAGGCGATCAGGAGTCAGTATACTCCTGATATGTAGTGATGCTGGGATTCTAGCTTAAGTTTATCAAATTTAAAGCCACTGTATTTTCCATTTGCACATCTATTCCTCACTGGAAGTTAGGAGACCTAAATTCTAGCCCCTGAAACATCCTGTAACTATATAGTCTTGGATAAGTCACTTAGCAGACTACTATAAAGCACAATAATTTGTTTGCACTCACCATCCCCCATACATACTTATGCTCCTTCCCCTTGCCTCAAATACTCCATGCTTCCTCTCCATGTGTTCATCCATTCAATCATTAATTCATCAGTCAGTTAGACAATGGTCTGTATTCATACAATAATGGTTATTGAGGTTCTGTGACATAGATACATGGTCACTGTCTTATAGCCTCTATATCTTGCTCACTATATAAACCTTAGCTGAAATCCCATTTCCTCCATGGAGCCTTTTCCATAAATAATCCCATTTTGACATGCTCTTCAGAGTCCAAGTGAAACTTAGTCATTTTTCATTTATTTGGCAATTAACCAGGTGTTACCTTGTGACATCTCTTTTATCGGTTGGCTGGAATTCTTATTCAAATCATGAATCATTACTTTTCACCTCTTTGCAGTTTGTTTTCCAACGAGATATAAATTCCTTAAGGGCAGGGTTATACTGCTCTGTATTTCCCACAGTGTATTGTAAACAGCAGAGTTTTCTGACTGGGTTCTTTCAGCTTATGTTTGTTGATTTGTGTTACATTTTTAAGTTCAGATTTTACTTCCTGTTTAAATGATTCTGCCCTTGTCACATGATTTCCCTGAGCCTCAGTTTTCAATAAAATAGAAATAATTCCCACCTCTCAAGGTTAAGTAAATAATATATGTAAAAATACTTCATATACTTTTTTTAAATTTTTATTAAATGTATTGGGGTGACATTGGTTGATAAGAGTATATAAGTCTCAAGTGTACAATTCTATAATACATGAGTCTGTATATTGCATTGTGTGTTCACCACCCAAAGTCAAATCCCTTTAAAATACTATATAATATTATTGTTTATTTTATACTTTGTGATGAAAGTCACTCTATCCTGAATTCTTCCAGTAGATCTTTCATGTCCCAACATTTACTTCAACTGTTCAGTTGATCTACTTTCATTTCTGACACCCTACCATATAGCTCTTTATAGTTTAAGATCTTTATTTGCTCCAAGTTTATTTCTAATTTTTTTCATCTTCATTTTATGTATTCTCAAATCTTAGTCTTATTTATGACTGTGGACATAAAAATGGTGGAACTGTTATCAGACTGGCCTAATCCAGATCCATCATATTAATGGGCCCATCATACTACAAAATTGGTACTAATAGAAACTACTGTTTATTTTCTTTCAAGGTAGCTTAATCCATTCACTTATAATTTCAGATTGATATAAAAGGTTTGTTGTTAGGAATTTGATATTGAGATTTTTTTTTTTTTTTTTAGTCTGTATTAAAGCTCTGTATACTCTCCAAAGAATGTTAGAACTAGTATCATCAAAGCCCTTGTTGCTACAAATACAATAATTTCAATAACCCCCAAATAAAATAATTTCAATAACTAAGTAATATGACTAAGACTTTTCCAAGTGTTAAGAATTTACTGAATTGAATTATTCTGGTGTTTGCTACTTTGGGCGCTTTGGTTAATTGCAACCATTATACCAATCTTTATTTTACTGTCTTCATTGAAATAAGCTTTTTAGATCATTTTTAAGTCTTTTAATATGATCATTGCTTTCTCTAGCTTTTCTGGAGTGCGGTTTCTGTGTGGCTAATGTCTCTCACCTCTTGGAACCTTGAAATAAATTTACTGACTATTGTTATTGTTATTTATGTTGAAAGATATTAAAATGAGATTTGAAATCCAAATGGGCATTACTTACTTCACATCTGGTTGCTTGAAAAGTAGCCAGATGCAATAATTCTTAATGCAAGACAGCCTAGGGCAAAACCTTTGCAGTTCCCACCCTTCTTTGCAAAACAATTGCCCTGTGTGAACATTAAAAAATGAAGAAAGGTACAGAAATTTTGTTTCATCTCAAATACAGATTTCCAATGCAAGTGTTAATATAATTCCTACATTCATGAGCTAACAACCATTAGAAATAGAAGGCGATGGGGAAAAAAACCTATGGCAACATTGACCTAGTTTCTAGTTGCCAGGAACCAAGACATCAGGAAACATCTCTCTTAAATCCCCTCACTTTGCTTAATTTTAAAGTGATTGTGTGTCCAGGTTGCCTGTTACAATCTCAGTTTTTGCCTGTTGTCTGAGCGTATTTTTAATACTGCTCTCTTTTACTCTTAAAAGCCTTCTAGTTTGGGTATGAAAGTATATAGTCATTTCATTTAATTCCTCAGAGACACTAATCAGGAGGGGTAAGGAGTGGGAATTATGAGACCATATTAAAAAGGGGGAATGATATTTAGGATGAGACAATGCTGAAACCAAAAGACTACTACTGATCAGAATTCTCAGTAAGTTAAGATAAAAGCTGAGCTGGAAATTGATTTGTGAATACATTCTGAACATCACAAGATCCACCAGATTAATGCTGGTTGCTCTTGGGGAGTGGGGAGAGGCAGAGGACAATAACCAGGTCAGGAGTTAGTGGTCTCTTTTATGCAATACTAATGTTAAGCTTCCTTTCTGAGGTTTGCCATGTTGTCTTTCACCTCTTAATACTCTTTGAGGACAAGTGATGCTGATATCTAGTAGAAACAAGAGAAGAAAAAAAAGATGGAAGATAATAGTTCTTGATAACTTTCCTCCTCTTTGAAAAGCTTAGCTAAACATCTCTGCAATTTGCCTTTATAATCTACTCAGAAATTTTAATCTTGTCAACTGTAGAGGCTTAGTTGATATTCTCTTTTAAAGAATCCTCCAGATTTGATAGCTGCTGTTTTTAATACTCAGTTTTTGCACAGTGCCTTTATTTAAAGTAACTTTTTAGATTCTAAGAGTAAATTTTTTTAAATTTGATTTCTGAGAGGGAGAGAGAAAGAGAAAAACATTGATTGGTTGCCTCCCACAAGTGCTTCGACTGGGAATCAAACCCACAACCTGGGTATATGCCCTGAACTGGAATTGAACCTGCCACCCTTCAGTGTACAGGAAGACGCTCTAACCACCTGAGCCACACTGGCCAGGGCTCTAAGAGTAAGTTTAAAGTAACTTTTTAGATTCTAAGAGTAATACTGCTATTGAAAAAGATGCAGAAAAATAGAAAGCAAAAAATAATCACTCATAATTCCATCACCCCAAAATAACTAATGTCAGCACAATAGCATGGTTCCTTTCAACTTTCTTAACACATAGATGTTTTTTAATGTTTATTTAATGGAGCTCTCACATTACAATTTTAAGGATAATGCTTTTAGTGTTCTACTAGCAATAGGAAAATAATATACTTGCACACAGCTTTAAAATGTGTAAATTCTTTTATATAATAACATATTTAATCCTAAATCCCTGTAAGGTAGGACAGATATTACTTCCCGTTTTACATATGGGAAAATAGAAGCCCAGAAATGCAGTGACTTACCCAGAGATATCAGTAAGTAGTAGAGCTTTGATTAGAACCCTGTGCTCCTTCACAGTCCAAGACTCTGTGTACAACTCAAGGAAGTAATAATATTAGAACTTTCAAGTATCAAAAAATGGAATCAGGTCTAAAGAAGTAATTATGTAAAACCAATTCTTCAACTGGGAAAGTTTTTAGAGGGGTATATGCAAAGGGTGATAATCAACTTTCTCAGAACCCCTTCTGAAAATAAAACAAGGTGGCTGAGCTTCTTGTGGGCATTTACGTTTGGGGTGGGGTACTTTCCTGAAGGCTTTTGAAAAGACAGTGTACCATCTGTTTGGAATTGACAGTCAATCAAGTCTTGAACACCTAGTGCTGTACTAAGAAGAATAAGTAAAAGGCATGCCCTCTCATATTTTTGAAGGACTTAACATATTTGGAGAAATGAAACAAATATATAAAAAATTACTTAGGCCCTAGCTGGTTTGGGTCAGTGGTTAGAGCATCGACCTGAAGACTGAAGGGTCCCAGATTAGATTCCGGCCAAAGGCATGTACCTCAGTTGAGGCTCCGTCCCTGGCCCTGATGGGGAGTGTGCAAGAGGCAACCAATCAATGTGTCTCTCTCACATCAATGTTTCTCTCTCTCTCTCTCCTTTCCACTCTCTCTGAAAAGCAATGGAAAAACTATCCTCAGGTGAAGATAAAAAAAAAAAAAGAAACTACTTAGGTGTAAATTATGTGGTATTGAGTCTATGTACAATGAGTTAATTAGGGATAAATAGTGAATTGACATTCAAAGACCATTTACTTTGTACTAATAAAAAAGAACATATCATTACGTGTTACAGCATAAATAAGATCAGGAAGCCAGAAACAAGTATTGGTAGATGACAGAAAATAGGTATATACGTACTTATTCACACATTTATGCATCCACTCAATATTTATTGAGCACCTACTATATACTACAGATACATAGGAGTGGGTAGATATATCCTTTGAATACAACTTAAGCTACATGTTAGGAAATAGTGAACAATAAGGTAGGTGAGTGGGTGGGTATGTGCGCAGATTATAGCAATAATATTATGAACCAATACAGAGGTTAGACGGGATTCTAATTAGGGTCAAGAGTTTGTAATAGATGAGGCCTTAACACTTAAAATTCATTGAATGGAAGAGCTAAAAGAAAATGTTAGAAGTCATCTGATCTCTGTTCCTTATCTCTGCTTTAAAATTGGAGATTTAATATATAAAACCAAAAAGTATCCCAAATAGCTTCAGCAATCTTGAGAAAGAAGAACAAAGTTGGAGGTATCACAATACTGGATATCAAACTATACTACAAGGCCATTGTAATCTAAATAGTTTGGTATTGGCATAAGAACAGGCATGTAGACCAATGGAACTGAACAGAGACCCCAGAAATCAACCCATGCCTCTATGGTCAGTTAATATTTGACAAAGGAGGCAAGAGCATACACTGGAGTAAAGAAGTCTCTTCAATAAGTGGCATTGGGAAAATTGGACAGGCACATGCAAAAAAATGAAACTAGACCACCAACTTACACCATACATAAGAGTAAACTCCAAATGGATAAAAGACTTAAATATAAGTTGCGAAACCATATAAAAATCCTAGAAGAAAACATAGGCAGTAAAATCTCAGACATCTCATGTAGCAGTATTTTTGCTGGTATGTCTCCTAGGGCAAGGGAAACCCATGAAAAGATAAACAAATGGGACTACACCAAGCTAAAAAGCTTCTGCACAGCAAAAGAAACCATCAACAAAATGAAAAGGGAATCCACTATATGGGAGAATATATTCACCAATGATACATCTGATAGGAGGTTAATTTTCAAAATATATAAAGAACTTACACAACTCAACACCACGAAGACAAACAATTCAATTTTAAAATGGTTAATGGATCTGAATAGACGCTTATCCAAAGAGGACTACAGATGGCTAATAGACATATGAAAAAATGTTCAACATCACTAATCATCAGAGAGATGCAAATTAAAACTACAATGAGGTATTACCTCACCGTAGTCAGAATGACTACTATCAATGAGTCAACAAACAACAAGTGCTGGTGAGGGTATAGAGAAAAGGGAACCCTAGTACACTGTTGGTGGGAATGCAGGCTGGGGCAGCCACTGTGGAAAACAGTATGGAGTTTTCTCAAAAAATTAAAAATGGAACTGCCTTTTGACCCAGTGATCCTACTTATGGGAATATATCCTAAGAATCCCGAAACACCAATCAGAAAGAATATATGCACCCCTATGTTCATAGCAGCATTATTTACAATAGCTAAAGTCTGGAAGCAGCTCAGGTGCCCATCAGTAGATGAGTGGATAAAAAAAGCTGTGATACATTTACACCATGGAATACTATGCAGCTGTGAAAAAGAAGGAGCTCTTACCCTTTGGGACAGCATGAACAGACCTGGAGATTATTATGGTAAGTGAAATAAGCCAGTTAGAGAAAGACATATATCACATGATCTCACTATAATGTGGAATCTAATAAACAAAATAAACTGATGAACAAAATAGATCCAGAGGCATGGAACAGAATGACAGATCTCAGAGGGGAGAGGAGTGGAGGGGATGGGAAGAGATTAACCAAAGAATATATATGCTTAACCCACGGAGGCAGACAATAGTGTGGAGAAGGCCTGGGGTGGGAGGGTAGGGGCTGGGTGGAGGGAGGTAAAAGGGGAAGAGAAATGGGGGAAATCTGTAATAATGTCAACACTAAATTTAAAAAAAAAAAAATTAATATTTTTAAAATGGGGAATTTAAGACTAGTGTGACTTCAGTTCATAAACAGAGTTAGTGGCAGAACTGAAGGTTGAACCCTGGTCTTCCACTTCTTTCCAGTTATACCATTCTGCCTCTTCACTCTTGAATTTATCTAAAACATCTTTTCCTTCTTCCCCATGCCAACTCTGTGAATACCAGATCTTAGATTCTAAATTAAAAGTTTTCATTGTAATCATTATTCAGTCATTGGTAGAAAAATAAGATTTAGAAAATGAATCTGTTTCATGTCTCAATCTCGGTGGATGTCTTATTGATAAAATGACCAAAGGCTCAGTAAGATTAACAATCTACAACTTGGAATAAATGTTTTATAGTCATGGCAATGAAGAGCCTGTGTTTTAGACCTAGCTGTATCACTAACTGGTTATATAATTTTGCACAAGTCATGTCACCTTTTTTCCTATTTATAAAATGAGAGGGTTAGAACATCTTTAAACCTGGTTCAGTTATTTTATATAGCTATATCTTAGTACTACTTGAATAAAGTACAGACTTCTTTTAAGGAAAATTTTTTTATGATTCTCAGTGTTCACATAATTTTTATTATAATATAACTTAAATATACATAAAACTAGCTATATCAACTTTTTATGCTTATAGCTCTTATATACCACCAAAACAAATTAAATAACAAGTTACAAAACCCTTAACATTCAAATTAACAGTTCAAAATAGAAATAACTGCTGTTAGCTCACACTTTTTGAGGTTCTACATCCTGTGCTACTCAATGCCACGTACATGATTAAATTTGTCCTCGACTTATCTCTTGTTGAACTCTTCTATGAAATAGTCCTTCCTACAACATTACTGGATCTCATTTGACTTTCACCTAACTCAAATGAATCATTTATATATTAAAATTCATTTGTCCTTTTATCATTAATCCTGGACAACTAAAGTGGCAATACTGGGTGCCAGTGAAATCATGAAAACAAACTTGTGGCACTGATTCTGCCTATTAGTATTCAGTTAAAAAATCGTCTAGATACCTAGACAGTCTAAAATATAAAATTTTGCAATTTTTGTATCATTAAAATGAAAGAAAAATTGAAAACATAGAATTTAAAACTTTTTATCAAAAATTAAAAATAATTTATATGTCCATCTACTGAATAGATAGACAAAATATAGTACAGTTATACACAGCCTAGACTAGATTGTTCAGCACTAAACAGGAACTTACTGATACATGCTACAATGTGGGTGAACCTCAATAACACTGTAAGTGAAAAAAGCCCAGATACAAAAGACCATACATTGTATGACTCCATTTATATGAAATGTCCAGCAAAAGCAAATGTATTTTCCTGGGATTGGGGGTGGGAACTGCAACTGATTATAAATCAGCGTGAGAAATATTACCGAGTGATGAAAATGTTCTAAAACTGATTTAAGGTGATGGTTGCAAAACTTGGTAAATTTACTAAAATTCATTGAATTGTATACTTGAAATGAACTTTATGGTATGTAAAGTATACCTCAATAAAGTTATAAAATGCTGTTTATAAAGCTTCTTTTCTAGGACTTCTTAAGAACATATATCTATAGATATCCCTCCCACATAATAAGGAGACCCAGTTGAAAAAATACTTGCGAGAGCATCCAGTAATTAGGATATCATGGATTCTAGCTTTAACTTTGTTATTAACTCTATGTTATTTTGGACAAGGGCTCTGGCAAGTCACGTAATCTCTTTGTGCCTTGATTTCCTCATCTGTAAATAAAGAGGGGGTTAGATTAAATGTTCTCTAAGACTTCGTACAGATATGACAATCTCATCTTCACATTTCTGTGAATACCATACCCTCTCTCGGTGCCCCATTTATCCGCCACTCCAAATGCTCTTTTCAAAGCCCCTTGAATCAATTTGCGACATTGCTTGTCTCATTAACTCTGGGCCACTAAAACTTTCTGACCTTAATGCATAGGTTATTTTAGGTACACAGTTCCCAAAATGTTTATCCGACAGTTCCATAGGGGACTAAATGCCGTATCATTCATTAATCTCCCAGAGGCTATGTTCTCATCCTCTGTAACTCTCTTATGGAAGCTCTCCCCAGATAACAATACACTTCCCCTTCAGGCAGTACATGAAAGGAACAATGGAAGATACAATGGAATCCTATAAAATTACACAGAATGAGAACCTGGCCCATTGTTTTCTCCTGCTGCCTAGGGAAGAAGTTGTATTCTTTGGATCCCCATAAAGACTTTGGCTTGTCCACCTCCTCAGATTCCCAAGTAACAATTAGGCAATCTGGCCTTCTTCCTACCTCTCATTTCAATGTGTAGGAAGGATACTTGTCAACTTGCCCAGAATGACTTTAGGCATTCTGAGCTTTTCATCTGACTGTGTGCAATAGATAAATAAAAACACAAGTAGAAGGAGGACTTACTTAAGACTCAATTTTATTTGTATTTTTACTGGGTGGGGGTGTGGGCTGTGTGCATACTTTAGAAGTGAAAAAGTTATTTCTTGTCTATCTTCATGTTTTAGTCTTCCCCTCTTTCCTTTGTGTTCAATAAGATGTTTCTGAGTGTTTAAAATGAAAAGTTTATTAAAATGGAGCTCATGTTTATAAATATAAAAATATAACATCTTACTTCCTAGAGCTTGGTATACCTGAAGAAAAGTACCCCTGGACAGTAAGGAAACTAGGTGGTTGGAATGTGGTTTAATTAGCCCACAAGTCTAGCAGGAATCTTAGACTGTCTTCCTAAAACTATGCTGACACACAACCTAATTTGGAAGAACCAGTTAAGTTTGTATTCTCCTTATCCCTTATAATTAAGGAATAACCACTTCTAAAACTGAAAATTCTTGTTAATAGAAATTGTTAGGTAAGCATTAGTTATATTATTAGGAGTTGACAAGTGGTTTTGAATATACAATAAAAAGAAAAAAGATTAGATACCTGAAGAACCAGGGGATGGGTATCCTGGTTGTAACTGTCATAGGACCAAGGATAACAAGAAAAGTGAAATTAAAATAAATTTTCTTAAAAATAACTGAAAAAAAGGTATGTGTTTTATGATATGACCATAAACAAGAGAAACAGATATGCCTAACCAAAAAAGTTTGGTATTGAAGATATCAACCTTTTTAATAACAGAGAACAAATTAAACATTTATTCTTCATTCTCAGAAGGAACTGTATTTCAGGGAATTCACCAAGCTTTAATACCCAAAGGAAAGCCCTACGTTATAGAAAAATGCCAGTTTATAAATGTTGGAAGAGTGGTAGAATTAGAAAATTTCATTTCATATACTCAAAGTATTGGATTCAGGAAAAGATTATTAAGTGTATTAAAATCTTTAAGTGAATGATTGGTGAAATTAAACATCCTTATAACGCCAAAGTAACAGCACACGGATTACTTAATAGTTGCAAAGAGAAAAAAATAACTGCAGTGGAGAGATCAGACTATCATTGCTCTAAATTAGTGAATGATCTTAGCATCACTAATGCTCATTCACATACTGTGTCTCTGATGTGATGGTATAGGAAATATAGAACATTACCTGTGTTACATTCAAGTAAAAAATGTTTAACAAACAAAATAGAAACAGACTCAATGGAGAACAGATTGAAAGCTGTCAGAGGAGAGGGTGGTTTCAGGGTTGGGTAAAAAAGGTAAAGGGATTAAGCTAAACAACAACAAGTCATAGACACAACTGAATCATGATTACCAGAGGGAAAAAGGAGTGGGGAGAGGTAGAAGAGGCTATAAGGGACATGAATGGAGATGGAAGGAGACTTGACTTGGGGTGGTGAATACACAATATACAGATAATGTATTATAAAATTGTATATCTGAAACCTATATAATTTTATTAACCAATGTCACCCCAATAAATTCAATAAAAAGTAAAAATAAAACAAGTAATTCCTGAAAAAAAAAGTTTAATCCATAAATCCTTAGATATAATGTCCAGTTTATAGGAAACAGAGATTGAGGAGCAAGCTAAGTGATACCAGGAGAAAACAATCAGTCAAATCCAGAGGGTCAGACATTCTACATGATAACTGGCCTAATCTCTTTCGTCAGTGGCCTTAAAAATCAGGGAAGCCCAGGGTTTGGGAGGATGACTGTGTTAAATTTAAAAAGATTTTGGGACATATAACCAAATGCATTTCATCATCCTGGATTAGATTCTGGTTTGGAACATACCAGCTACAAAGAACATTTTGGGTCAACTGGGGAAATTTGACTATGGACTGGCTGTTGTTTGAAATGAAAATATACAAAAAATGGAAAATGGAAACTGATTTTTTTAAAAAGCAAGTTACCACCAGTAAGGACCATTATTTCATTTGTATTATTAAACAATCCAAATACTGTATGTATATGCATGTATGTATATACTTTGTATATGTATATACTAATCATATATATGCCCAGCTAGATAAAGATCCAGTTAGATAAAGACTAAGTTCAACGTTAGTAATCTCTGAATATAGAAATATAATGATTTTATTTTTACCAGTCTATATATTTTTTAATTTTCAACAATGAACATAGATTGATTCTGTAGTAACAAAAGGTTATTTTAAAAAATATATAGAAAAGTAGCAGTGTATTCTGTCCACTAAGGAAAATAAAAATGTTTCCTTTGTGGGTTGGAGGTGCAAACACTAGAAAACACTTCAGTGTCTTTCAAAAAACATCTGGTAATGGTTTTGGCTGTAAAACTTTGTCTGTCTTTAGTCAATATGGTATAGAGTCAAACAGACCTGTGTTTGAATTCAAACTCTGTCACAAGAGTTTTTACTTTGGGAATATCACTCTATCCCTCAAAGCCTCTGTTTTTTCATCTAAATGAGTAGTTGTGAGAATTAAAGATATTTAAGTAAATCAGTGCCTGGAACAGAGTAGGATCTCAAAATTATAATATTATGAATTCTTATCAACAAAAATTTAAATCTTACACATGACAACTTAATAAAATAATAAAAAGAGCAGTCATCAACTAACACCTCTATTACTCTTAAATATGTTTCATGAATATAAATGTTTCATGAAGAAATGGTATACAAGTAGAGTTTGAAATCTTCAAAACAACTATGAACTTAATTTAATTATTTTCATAAGAGCAAGGAACCATGTCAATAAAAAAGACAACTATTTGTATGAGAAGAACTCCAGAATACTGGGATGACTCATGAAGAATCTATGAATGAGGCAAAAGGACATTTGTCAGCAAAATGAATTCCTGAATTGATTGTTCAGATATTATCAAATTTTAAATGCTAAGTTGTTACTGAGAACTCTCATTGTAGAAAGCGCTGTCTCTAAACTCTGTGATGAACTCTGGCATTCTCATGGATGATTCATCCACATTAAGTGAATCATATAGTACAAATACTTTCATGCTGAGAATTCTAACATGAGGCATTAAGAATAATTGATCAGAACAATGTATTTGAACATTTTATTGCATCATTTTAATGAGGTAGAGCACGGTTTGGAGCTTTGGACTGGGAATGAAGAAACATGATTTCTAGCTCAAAGTCTGCTACTAATTATCTGGGTAATACCTTGAGCAAATCATTTCATTTCTCTGGAACCCATTTTCCTTATATGAAACATTAAGAGTTTGAATGTGTTTATCTCTCTAGTATTATGTTTTGTGAGTCTATGATCTCAGTCACAAAATAAATTGCTTATTTTACATAAACTAAAACTGCTTGTAACTCTGTGGTTCTGAGCTTGCTTTAGGATCTTTGTGGATTCCTAGTGTGGTTCACCAGTAATACAACATGTTACGTAGGGAATCCTCCATATAATTGATCTCGAAAAATTAATTGATAAAATCTGAACAATGAAGAAGGTATATGTTTTAGAGGTTTAGAATTTAGTATTAGAATTTCCCACAACATAAATATGGGCCAGTTGATAATATAGCCCATGGTATTTCATTATGCTAGAAACCAAATTACTGGAAAGTTTAAGATATTGCATGCAAAGACAAGTTTACATAGTTTAGGTGGGACGTCTTTGGTTCAAGAGTACGATAATTTGAAAAGTGTTTATTTGATCCCTAGAAAGTGGTTAGACAGGTTAGGCTCTTTTTCAGGTATTATAGGCAAGTTAACTTTTAAAGGGAGGTGGGGAAAGGAAGTTTTCAGTTGGTTTTTCTCTTTGAAACTTTTTTTAATTAAAAATTTTTAATGTTGACATTATTGTAGTGTCCTCTTTTTTCCCCTTTGGCCACCGCGATCTCCCCCTCCCTTGTCCTTCACCAAACTATTGTCCGTGTCCATGGGATATGCATATATGTTCTTCAGCTAATCCCTTCACCTTCTTCATCCAGTCACCCCCACAGGCCAGTCTGTTCCATAAATCTATGCTTTCCACTCCATTTTGTTCATCAATTTATTTTGTTCTTTAGATTCCACATATTAGTGACATCATATGGTATTTGTCTTTCTCCAATTGGCTTCTTTTGCTTAGCATAGTATTCTTCAGGTCCATCCATGCTGTTACAGTGAATAAAAGTTCTTTCTTTTTTACAACTGCATAGTATTCCATGGTGTAAATGTATCACAGCTTTTTTATCCACTCATCTGCTGATGAGCACTTGAGCTGTTTCCAGATCTTGGCTATTGTAAATAATGCTGCTACAAACATTGGGATGCATATATTCTTTCTGGTTGGTGTTTTGGAATTCTTAGGATATACTCTCAGAAGTGGGATGGAACTGGGTCAAAGGCAGTTCCATTTTTAATTTTTGGAGGAAACTCCATACTGTTTTCCACAATGGCTGCCCCAGCCTGCATTCCCACCAACAGTGTACTAGGGTTCCCTTTTCTCTACATCCTCACCAGCACTTGTTGTTTGTTGACTGATTGATAGTAGACATTCTGACTACCGTGGGGTGATACCTCATTGTAGTTTTAACTTGCATCTCTTTGATGATTAGTGACCTTCAGCATTTCTTCATATGTCTGTTGGCCGTCTGTTTGTCCTCTTTGGGTAAGTGTCTTTTCAGGTCCTTTGCCCGTTTTTAAATTGGATTGTTTGTCTTCGTGGTGTTGAGTTGTGTAAGTTCTTTATATATTTTGAAAATTAACCTCATCAGATGCATCATTAGTGAATATGTTCTCCCATACATTGGGTTCTCTTTTCATTTTGTTGATGGTTTCTTTTGCTGTGCAGAAGCTTTTTAGCTTGATGTAGTCCCATTTGTTTATCTTTTCATGGGTTTCCCTTGCCCTAGGAGACATACCAGCAAAAATACTGCTACATGAGATGTCTGAGATTTTACTGCCTATGTTTTCTTCTAGGATTTTTATATGGTTTTGCAACTTATATTTAAGTCTTTTATCCATTTGGAGTTTATTCTTGTGTATGGTGTAAGTTGGTGGTCTAGTTTCATTTTTTTGCATGTGCCTGTCCAATGTTCCCAACACCATTTATTGAAGAGACTGCCTACTCCATTGTATGCTTTTGCCTCCTTTGTCAAGTATTAATTGATCATAGAGGCATGGGTTGATTTCTGGGGTCTCTGTTCAGTTCCATTGGTCTATATGCCTGTTCTTATGCCGGTACCAGGCTGTTTAAATTACAATGGTCTTGTAGCATAGTTTGATATCCAGTATTGTGATACCTCCAACTTTGTTCAAATGTAACCAAGGAGATAAAAGACCTGTACTCGGAGAACTGTGACATTGAAGAAAGAAATTAAGGGTACAAATAAGTGGAAGTATATACCATGTTCATGGATTAGTAGAATTAACATCATTAAAATGTCCATACTACCTAAAGCAATCTAGAGATTCAATGCAATTCCTATTAAAATACCAATGGCATATTTCACAGAACTAGAAAAAATATTCCAAAATTTATATGAAACCAAAAAAGTCCCCTAGTAGTCTCTTTGAGACTTTTACAGTTGGGCTTTTTTTTTTCCAGATAAAAGTGCCTTTCATTCTGTCACCTAATTAGCAGTCAGATATGAAAAGCAAAGAGTAACCCAGGATTTGAATGTGAATAAGAATACAATATACAGAATTTCCATTACACTCTAAGTAAACTAATTACAGGCATACTATTAAGTTTCTCAACATCAGAAACCATAAGTACCTTAAGGATTATTTTCTGTTTTGCAGAAAAGCCTTCTTCTCATCCTAAAGATGAGAAACGTGAACCCAAAGAGTTGCCACAAGTCTATGGCGGAACACAGATAGGAACCTAAAACCTAGACTTTCTGGCTCCAATGTCGGTGTGTTTTTCCATATACTACACTGCTTCAGCATCTAGAAAACTTTTTTAAACATAAATATACATCTACTAGAGCTATTGGCTACAAGTTAACATCATTTCATTGAGTTGTTTTTTTTAAATCAAAATGGCATATTAGTTTAAAATATTAATCTTGTATAGACAATATGTTACTTTTTGAAAATCTGAACCAAATGATAGTTTTTCATTAAAGAAGGTTGGATTTTGCCTTTTAAAAGAAAATGACATGTATTCAAAGGCAGCCTTCCTTTGTCTCTCCCTATGGGAATACCCAGCTTGCTGTGATGGTCGTGATGGATTTACATCTGGGATACACGATATTATTTGTTCTTCTAAAAGGCATTTGTCCCATTGGAACATTATTTCTTCCATGATGTGTCTCCTGTGACTATGAGGAAACCTTGAATTGATGCAACCACCACTAAAAGATGAAGTTCTGAGCCAACTTTAATTGCACTAGAAAAAAGCAGTCCTGGGTAGGGGGGAAAGTGAGCTTTAGGTAGTCATTCTGGTTGTTAGCAATTAACTGGCTTCCTTTAGAGTACCATCAGAAAATTTAAGTCTTGTTGAAACAAAAAGAAAATTGATGCTGTGGTTAGTTTGTTAGGTCTCTAAACTCCTCCTTGAATTATACATGTGAGACATATGTGGCAAGTAGCTGTTCTTTCATCATTCTCATCACCAACAAAAACAATAAACCTGTTTTATGCCAACTAGGGACACTGTGCTAGGCTCTTTGGATATAAAGAGGTATTAGAAATTGTCCTGTCAATTTAAGTGTCCTTAGCACTTATAACATGAAATGCAACTTTTAAAATGAGGTTATAGCAAAAGAAAAAAATATACACACTATTCTATATCAATACTAATATAGCTTATTTTACGTAAAAGAAAAACAGTTTTAAAAATTTGAATTCAATCTAGAGAATGAAATCCGGATTTAATCTTTAGCCAAAGAGAGCAATGTTTCAAGAGTAATGCAACACACAAAAAAATATTTAATATTGTATTTCCTGGGGAATTCTATGTAAATCATTCTAAACACTGAGTAATGCTTTAAAAACTTTATACCAATATAATACTATGATTTTATTGACTATAGATTTTTAGATCTCTTTTTGTTATGAATCATTCACAGCTGTTATTAATCTAGTTCAACCGGTGTGCCACAAGAATTTTTAAAACTTGCAATACCCTGACTATTTAGTCAGGGGTACTGACTTCTTTTCCCTTAGATTGTCAAATGAAAAAATGACATGTCAACAGCCAACACAACAATAGCTGCCTGGTGTGAATGAATGAAAATTATACCTACTTTTCTTTGTCGTATTGGCAAAAAGTGTGTTTTTTGGTGTGCCACAGAATTTTAGTAATTAGTTCATGTGTGCCATGAGATGAAAAAGGTTGAAATCACTGGTCTAGTTGCCTTCTCCTGGATCTACTAAAATTTTGGTAGTTTTTTGGCTGAGTAATGTTCAGATTCTTTTGGCCAAAGATAGGTTCCATAAAGTAATACTGAAGATTAAATATTGAAGAGTAGCCTTCTCAAATATCAAACTGACCATTGTTTTCAGCTGTCATAAACTGTGATAGAGATAAATAAGCTTTTCATCCTTCTCATATAATCATTCCTAATTAGCCCTATTTCTCTTGCTGAGACTGTGTACTGTACCCACAACCACATCCATTCTCCAACTCCAAGGGGAAATGAACTTCTTCTCGACCTCTACATTGCACAAAGCCCTACATCCCTTAATAGAAGAAATTGAGTTAGTTTTAGTGGGTAGTACATGAGGAAGGTAGTCTTATACCACTCCCCACTCTGTAAAATTACCAAAGACTATCCTTTAAGAGTTTTCCATAGAGTAAAAAGCAATAGATCTCTGTATAGAGGTATTTTTCAGATGCAAAGTGCTGATAACCAATTGATATATAAAGCATCTAGACACTGTCTAAAGCTCTGAGACAACTCACCAGCATGCTCTTTATGGATCTTATTATTATAATCTTCAGATTTTGATATAATAAAGTGTAGGACACTGAGGAACCTTAGGCTGTGAAGATAGAGATATTCACAAGTATGTCAAAACTTTCATATGTTTTCTGGTGATCATATATTATCCATTGATGATAACAACTTTAATTAAGCAAATGTATTATTTCTGATATCAATGCATGCTAATCGACCTTCAAAGTTAAGTAAGCTAAAAGATCACTCTTTTAGGTACATTTGGATAATTTTGATTAATATAGTTAAATTTGAATTCATTAAGGGTAGAAACCTTGGCTCATTAATGTATTTATCCCCTATGCCTATAATAATACCTGGCACTCAATAGAATAATACCTGGGTACATGGATAGCTGTAAATTAAAATATGTCTTTTCAGTATCTAAGGACAAAACAGATGCCTAATTAGATTCAAATGAGATAGGCTTAACTTATTTTGTTCATTTTAATGTTTATGTGAACAAGCTATTTCTTAAGTAACCCAGCTCTGTAGTATGATAGGACAAAATATTATCACTAACGTAAAATATGATTAAACAATCCACACTGTATAAGTATTTTTAGTAACTTGAGATGCTTATATTGCTTGATTTGTATATGCTGTCAAAAGTTTAAACATTTATTAAGCCTGCTATGTGGCAGGCTCTATATTTATCAAAATTGTAATTTTTGTTTATTGACTATTTTTTAGTTACACAAGAACACATCTTGTTCATCAGGCCAACATCTAGTTCAATGCCTGCCAATGTATTGTGATATACTCTCAGTAAATATTTGTTGAAAAAATAAATGTATGAAACAATGAATAGGACAGGTTTTTGCTTTCAAGTGATGTGGTCTGGGGGAAAAGGGATGACAATGTGGTAAGTGCTGTCTGAGAGGAAAAAAGAGAGAACAGAAGTAACAGTAGGTGAAGAGTCCCGGAATCAGCCCCTTTGATGGTAGTTAGAAAGAATGGATCTGTGTATTGCAAAATTGTAGAGACTGTTACAGAACTTGAGAACCAAGTAATACTGTTAGCCTCAGAAACAAAACTAGAATCTTCAGATAGAATTATGTAGCGTGAATGAGCTAAATTATAACTGAGCAGATGTGGGAATAAGAGGAAGGGCAGGGAGAGACTCCTCAAACACCCCACCCCCACTCCCAATATCGATAGGTATTGAAAAATGAGTAACACAGTTAGTTATTCATTGATATTCCTTGAAAGAGTTAACATATTTTTCCCTTAACTCCCCTAATACTCTATCCCCATGATGCCTGGTTTATTAAAAGAGGTGATTTAGACACTTCTAAGAGAAGAAGTTGGTGAAGGCCAATAGTAGACTGGCCTGAGAGTTAGAGGCCTAAAAACCTAGATTCCAGTTCCAGCCCGGCCACAACCTCACTGTTTAACCTGGAGAATTTACTTTCATGTGGGGGCCTCATTTTCTCATCTTATTAATAAAATGTTTGACTCTAAAGAGTTTCTCTCACTCTAAAGTGGTATCATTCTGCTAATTTTATCATCTTTATAATCTGGCATAATCTTAAGAACATTTTAATAAACATGTCCATTTTTTTAAAATTGGAGGGACTTTGGAACCTGAGGGCAGGAATGAGGTGATGACCTGGAATCGGGTGAGACACCGCCTCTTAATAGGAATAAGACTAAACACATCTTGGGACATTGAGTAGGAATATCTGTAGGCAGAATGGGGTTTAAATTTTTGTTCAGTTTTATTAACAAGAAGAAAAGTGGTCTTGATTTTAATCATTTATTTTGATCTATCATAAAGTCAACCAAGAATCTTAGATTTAACTACACCTTTAAATACTATATCATTGTGTCTGTAAGTAAATTTCCCAGCATTGAGAGGGAAGGAGAAACTCCTTTATTGAGAATTCAAATGGAATATAGTTCTATACAACTACACAACTTGTTCTACACAACTATAATTACCTCAGTCATTTGGACTTTTAACTTGATTTACTTTATAAAGGTTTTGGGGGCTTAAAATAATGATGTAATTGCCCAACTATCCATTCTATTCTATGCTGTTGAGATCCACTAAGGGTTTCCCCACCAAGCCATTGCTCATGATTGATGGGACAACTTTTGCTAGTCCCCTTGCAAGACAACTAGTTACTCAATGTAGATTAATCAAATATATACTTACTCGGGGAATATCGGGGTAAGTATAATTCAGAGAATTATTCCCATCTGATATATTGCCTCTATGTGGGGCATCTTTTTAAATCCGCAAGTCACTGCAATTCTATTAGGCCATTTATGTGACAAGAGGAGACCAGCTCCCACATTGAATTTTGGCACAGCTAGTGTTTCTCCTTGCCAAAAAGGGCAAAGGCCTTGAGCAAGAAGCCAGCTTTTTCCTGATTACAAAACTGACCGCATTCCTCGCCAACCTATCAGTGTAAGTCTATTTTTTTCCTGGTAATGCATTATTCTTCTCAGAGAGAACTCCACGTTTTTCATTATGACGTGACATTTGTCTTTTAAACATCACCTGATGTAACCTTGCTACATTGCTATTGATGGGTAAACTTAATAATCAAGTTTTTAACAAGAAAACCCTGATATAAAAAATCTAAACCTAAGAGGCCCTACCTTCATTCTCCTAACTACTTAATTTTATAGAATTTGGATAGCAGTGGGTATCATTTGGGGCTTTGTAAAGTAGCAGAATAAATACATTAGCATACTACATTTCAGTAGAATGCTGATAGCAAATTTTAAAATATGAATACATGTTTGAATTCAAAATATTTTTTGGATGATATGATTAGAATTCAACCAGGAGTAGGTAGCGGGAAGAAACTTGGTCCAAGTAAGCTTATCTGGTGTTTCATAACCCAGAGATTTAAAGTTTTCCATTTAAGAAGCAATTGAATGTTGAACAATCTCTTTGCTCTGATAGTTCTAAATACTGTACAGCTCGAGCCCCTCATAAGACACTAAACATGTGGGTCACTGGTGAGACAGTGTGGCAATGTTTTCCTTGTAATGTATCAAGTCTTGCCAAAGCAGTGAACAAAATTATGACACAACATTTTGTCACAGCTGGCTCTCTAACAGAAGAGTGCCAGCCAACTCAGGCCTGGTTCTTGGTGTGTCTATTCCCACCTCTCCCAAACATTTGGAAACCGATGTCTTAACTCATTAGCGTGTTCACAAGTTCTACTACCGCAAGTCTTTTTCTTTTAATGGATTGGTCTTTTGCAAGAAATAGACAAAATATCAGTGTGAATTACAATAATTCCTGTTCCATGCCGTTATGGGTGAAACTCTGGGAGAGTCTCTTATTGACCCAGAAAGTGATTCCTTTGCTGATACACTGTCTGCAAGCACTTCACAAGGTAAAGTCCGTTCCAGATATGGCTGTTGGGGTACTTTGGGCATTTATAGAAGGTTAAAGTTGCTCTTGTAGTTTGTTTTCTAAGTTACATTCATTATAATACTGTTATGTGTATAGTCCAGTATTTTAATGCTTAGTTTGCTGCTATAGTGCTTGCTTATAAGCATATTCAGAACTTTACAAAGAAACCTAAACTAATCCATATTTTATCTCTATGCATGGCTCCCATTTCTTGAATTTTTTAGCATAAAGGTAGATTTCTATAAAAAGACCTATTCATTTATATTTCCTGGATTTATATATGTTTGCCAAAAATACTTAAGGTCTTTTGAGAGTACCTGAAGAGTCACTTTTTCCCCTTTTACTCTTATATGTTAGATATTTCTCACAGCATTTTTTTATTCCTCTTACAGCATTTTTATTCCTCTTAAAGCCCTCTCAGCATGTTTTTGTTCCACTTTGAAAGCTAGATATTTGTGTGTACATTTTAATCTCTCCCAAAGAATTGTAAGTTTTCAGAGTGTAGGACCAAGTTAAATACTTCTTTATATTTCTTAGGATACCTAGTATAGAACCTAAAGCATTGTAGAATAGATTGTGGGGACCTTGGAGAATGTCTATTCTAAGCATCTCATTTTACACATAAAGAAAATAAGCTCTCTAAATGCATACTGCATGCTAAATAAATGACTAATTATTTTACTCATACATATGATTCAGATATCTCATTTTTCAACATTTCTTTCTTGGCCACTGCAAAGTGTAAGTTCTACCCCCTTTTTTTTTTTTTACCCTTTTTCCCCTGTTTTAATATTTTTTTTTCAATTACAGTTGGCATTCAATATTATATTAGTTTTAGGTATACAGCACAGAATTCTTCCTTTCTATAGCTCCTTCTACTGGAGTTTCTTAGCACAGCTTCTTCTGTTTTGTATTTATTTCTATACTTCTATTTGCTTTATTTTTTTCTTCTGGGTGCTAAAGATTGTGTTAACTCGTGTGATTTGTGTTTTACAATATAAGTGCTAAAATATTAATATTAAATCACTTAATTCTTGAAATTATGGCTTTACATTTTAACATTTTAGTTTTTCTGGAAGCCTGAAGTTTAAACGTATTAATTGCATTTTTAAAAACATCATGCTTTTTAAAAAACAATTTGAAATACTTCCTGAAATACTATTGCATTTTATTATGATGATTTGATGCAATGTATATTTCTGTCATCTGAGCCTCTTAAAAAGAAGGTTAGTTTCATTACATGATATAAAAGTGTGCTATTCTATTTTTCTGCAAGCCATAAAAAGTATTGCTGTCTTTTTCCAGTTATTGATTTAGTTGGTATCAGGGCAGAGTGTCCTCGCTCTACTGTGAAATAATTTGATAGTTGTCTGTTTGAAATGAATATGTCCACAGTGCAGTGCAACAAATACTTTAGCTTAACTGGGGGACAAGTACTGTTTATGGTAGGAATAGTTGTGTGATTCAAGTTAGTTTTCATTCTATACTAATCTCTTTATTTTTGTGCCTTGAATTTGCCCTGGATTTAATTTTTTTGAGTCTCAAATCCCCTCTCAGAGAATGACTTCATACTTTTTTTCCTAATTAACATGGTACAGAATAGAATTATTAGCAATTAAGAAATTATATATTGTAGCAATAATTTAACTCTTGTTTTATATGGTCTCTGATTACTTCTTATTCATAAGTGGTGTTTTTCTGTTAAAAGTATGAGGTCCTAACTGTGAAAGAACTGTGGTTAACTTCTATTGTATTTTATAGATAACCACTAAATACTTACTCTGCTTTTGCAAAAACAAACTTGAAAATAAATTGAGAGTATGATCATTATTAGCTATTTGAGTCCAGCAGAGATGAAACACTGTAGAGATTAGATATTTGGCCTAGATATAGTAATTAATGTTGATGTCCCTTCTTCCTCGTCATAGACAAAATGGAATTGGGGGTTGTAGCAAGTAGGTGGGTCCTTTTATTAAAGAAAAAGTAGCTCGTTGAGTGTGAATGATCCAGATGTCCAGCTGTATTGGTCATATTCATGAGGTTAAAAAAATTTATGTAGCCATTATACCCAAAGAGGACTTTTCTACTTTTTCCTGGGCTTCATGATCATTGTGACCCACTTTTATCTTACTCCCCTTTCTGTTTTCATCATGAGCTTCTCAAGCAACCCCAAGTAACCCCATGCTGGCTCTGAAATCATTTCCACTAGTAAAATTGGCAAGATTGTAAGGAAGCTTCCACAAACTCAGGCTGAATATGCCTCCTGCTTTCAGTGCCAGACTTAGTCCTGTGTGAATTCTCTAATTTTAAGTTGTTGCACCAGAGCATTGAAAGATGATGGCATGCTTGTCCTCTGGAGCTGATTGAGCAATGGAAATATGCCTTAGAGACATGACAAATGCTGCAATAGATGATTCTTGAAACAAGAGTCTCTCCTGAGATCGGAGTAAGTGATTGATTGCCCTTTTTTTTTTTTAGGGATACTTAAACTGTGTCCATGTGACCCCAGGCAACTGTATATTTGTAATCATTTAGGTAATTGACCAAACTTTTCACCTTTCCAGAAGTTTGAAGGAACTATTGTAGTACCAATCTTGTCTTGACCACATACTTTCTGTGTGAGTTTGAGCAAGTCATTCATCATCTCTGCCCTCCATTTCTGCCTATATTAACAGAAAATACAGGGTTATTGTGAGGATTAAATGACACAATATTTGTGAAAGTACATCTGAAGCCCTATATAGAGCTTTTTGTTTTGGCCTTGTAGTATTAATCACTCATGGACAGAATGGAGACATATAATCTTCCTAAATGCCTAAATTTGAAATATTTTAAGGAATATGGGGGGGTGCAGAATTTTTTATGTACCGAAATAATTCGTAGTTTTGAGCGAGATGAAGGTTCTGCATGACCTCCATGAATGTGTTAATAAGGAAATGATCAAACTTAAATAAAGCATCTTTATGTCTGACTTTTTAAAATGGAGGAATTACCTCCCATTTTCATTAACATTTGTCTATGAAAAGATTGAATTTCCAAAAGTTGAAATCATTTTTGGAACCTAAATGAGAGTGCTGATTACATGTTTTCTTATCAGAGATACTGAAAAACTGTCTTAGATTATAATATTCTCTATATGATGAAAATTTAGGTTATTGACACAGCCCTGAATTTCAGAATCTAACATGTAATAATAATTCAGGGCCTTTTTCTAGAATTTTACTATTGTCTATATTAATTTTTTTCTTAGTATGGTTCTAGTTTTATCATTTATTTCTGACTTAACTGTTCAAATCTCTTTTCTGATCACCAGGACTTAGTAGATTTGGTAGATTTCTGGACTCTGAGAATCTCCTATGTTTTCAAAAACTGTAATTTCTCTTGTTATTGTCCCTAAATTATGAATTATAGGCAACATTCAAAACAACTGTGACTTTTATTATATGCTTACAAGAAAACACAGCACTTAAAAAATTTTTATTTTCCCCTAGAAGCCCTAAAGAATACAATTTGTCTTAAAAGCTACCTGACAGCAATATCCATTTATAAACTGTTAATTGAAGTGCAAAACGTGAGTCAAAGGAAAACAATTTTTATACTTCTGAAAGAGGTTGTCATAGATTCCTGTCTTTGTCAATCTTCTCACTTGTAACTTGAATAAGATCACCTTGAGAAAATTCTAAAATCATCATATTCTTGGTAAGATAACTATTCTTTGCATCAGAGGAAATATGAGCTAAACAAATTTCTTCATTGTATTAGATCAACAAAACTGACACGAAGTTTCTGTTATTTTAGGTTCCTTTGGATACCCTTAAATTTAGGCATTACAGAGTTGTGCAGCAAATGCTTCTTGTCCATCTGCTAGTGTTGAATATTTGTGAAAATATGTGATAGAGAATCTATCACATATATGGACTCATTTGAATGGAACTAAGTTTCTGTAAATCTCTACCAGATTGCCCTTTTTGGAGATACAGTTTTGCACCTGTAACTAATTTAGTGATGCAGGAATTGCACATCTATCTGATAACAGCTGCAGTCCAACTCTGCAACCTCAGAATTTAGATCACATGCCTGTTTGACTACACAGTTTTTTAGGCCCATGTAATTTTTATTTGAATAAGGGATTGGCAACACAAGATTGAAGTTCCCACAGTGATGAATGGTTTGCATTATAAAGTAAACTTAAAACAGTCAACTGTCAGTTGCCTACATATGAATTATCCCTCATTACTTCATGCCAGGATTTCTGTATGGTTTTTTAGCTGACATTGTAAGTAAGAAACTGTCAGCCAGCTGATCCAATTTGCCAGGTAAGTGGTCTTAAAAACCAGTCTTCTAATAATTATTGAGCACCTACTGTAGTGAACATTGTGAAGTCTAAATACCTTCGCCTGGTTTTCAAAGCTCTTTATAATCAAGTTTCACTTCATTTATCTTATTTCTCTACAAACCCCAGAGATTGGTCTGCCTTACTTTAATAGGACTAATCTCATTGACCCAAGAATAAGGCATACTCACTGTGGCCACCAAGCTTATCACATCCTGGGAAGCCCTTCCTAATTCTTCCACCTTTTTAAATCCTCCCTATCCTTCAAGGTCAGGTTCAAGTAGTGTCTATGCCATGAAGCATTCTCTGAATACATTACCATTAACGCTGTTGCTCTCCTCTAAACTGAAAATACGTTCAGAATATGTCTCCTCTCCCCCCACTGCCACCACCCTGATCCAAGCCTGGATTGCTATCCCAGTCTCTCAACAGGCTTTCCTGCCTCTGCCCTTACTTCCCAATAGCCTGGTCTCAACCCACCATCCAGAGGGATTATTTTTAAAATTAAGTCAGATCTGTCACTCGGCTCAAAACTCTGCAGTGACTCTCTACTTCAATTATAACAAAAGCCCCAGTCTGCCCCACAGCTCCCACCCCACCCAGTCACTTCTCCATCCCTCGTCTGTCTACCCGCCCTTTACTCACTCTGTTCCCACCACACTGGCCTCCTTGCTGTTCCTTCCAACATTCCACACATGCTCCCTGCCTTTTGCTCCCTCTGGCATCTTAGCTGACTCTCTCAGCGTCTTCTAACCTTCACTCAGATCTTACCTTCTAGGGAGGACTGCCTCGGCCCACCTGTTGAGTCATCTGTCCTCCCCACTGCTCTTCCCCTCCCCCTGCTCTACACTTTCTTATTTCTAAAGCATTCGTCATCTTCTGACATACCATTTTATTTATTTATTGCATTTACTGTTTATTGTCTACTTTATTACACTAGCATATTAACCCCGTAAGGGCAGAGCTCTTTGCCTTCTTTGCTCTCCCACTGTATATACCAAATGCCTAGAATATGCTTTATGAATAGCATGGCTCATTAATACTTGTTGAAATGAAAGAATAAAATTCTCTGACCTCTTTGATCTGTATCACACTACTTATCTCTTAATTGGAGACTACCTGATATTATTTTCTGTCTTATATATTCCCTAGGCCAAATTATATAGTCACTGAGGATAAGCTCCATGTTTTATTCTCCTTTATTTCACAAGTAGCTAACATGGTGATTTTCAGCCTCTTTCATCTCATAGCACACATAAGCTAATTACTATGTGGCACATCAAAAAATATGCTATATTTTTTGCCTATCTGACCAAAAAATATAGGTATAGTTCTGATAAATTCACACTGGATGGCTATTGCTGTGTTGGCTGTTGTCATTTTTTTATTTGATGATCCAAGGGAAAAGAGGTCGATGCCCCTGACTAAATAGCCAGGTATTGCATGTTTTAAAAGTTTTTGCGGCACACCAGTTGAAAATCGCTAATCTAACACATAATTGGTATCTAATAAGTTCTTGTTGACTTACTAATATCAGGCTGATCTCCTGCTTTACCTTGGCAGCTTCTGAGGTCAAGCACTGGAATGTATTTAGTAAGTACAAACAAAAGTTTAGTGTACACTAAATACTATTCTAAAACCAATACTAATATAAACAAACCAACAATATTATATATGCTAAAAACAGGTACAAATATATCTTGAGTTGCCTATTGCTTACAGTTATTTGCATCATGCCCCTTCATTGGTTTGAATATCATTAGTTGAGTATTTTTGAATATTAATTTGAATATCATAACTTTGTGAATTGTCCAAATGCCTGGCTTCTTCTTTCTTCTGCAAAGCTGCCTACTTTTGATACTTCCAATATTCGTTTGAACTTTCAAGAGACTAATTTGTGAACAGTGCTAAGAAAAGTAACTTATTTAACTATGTAACTAATATCCAACTTAGAGCAATACCTGGTATATATTAGGTGCCCAACAAATGTTTTGTCTTCACGCCCTTAAAATGTAAGTTATCACTTTGGGATAATACAGAACTTTATTACTCATGCTGTCAAAAGTTTTCTATTACTATGGTTAAGTCAGACCTTTCTTACCCTCTTATAATCTTTTCCTTAGCATTTTTCAAAACATTTGAATATTATCTGATAGATACATATTATTAATGATAGTTCCAGAAGAATGAAAGTTGTAATTTCTTATTTTTGCAAAGAACTAAAGGCAAAACTTAGTAATAGAACAAGAGTTCTAGTATTCTTCACATGTTCCAGGCATGTGAACACTATGGCTCCCCTTGCTTCTTTTAGTTAAGTCACTTCTTTGGGAAAAGTAAAATATTTATTGTTCTTAAGTTTTTGCTTTGCATTAGCAATTAAATATTTTTAATGTAAAATCATTGGATATTATTTTACTACTGTCTTATATTTTACCTAAAACTCTGCCTATATTTTAGTTTTTTAAATTGTAGACCTGTTATATAGATATCTGGGCAAGTTTGCTTAGTTCACTAAAATATGATGATAATAAGAACCAAAAGTGTGAGCTTGATGTAAGTGTGGCCAGAGTTACATAGAAATCATTGCCATTGATACAATCCCCATCTCTAGCAATTACACGATACAAACAGTTGAACCAAGAGAAACCAATTCAATTTGCAAGTGTATGTCCTATATAAAATCTAATCATCTTTGATATTATGTTCACGTAGTTATCATTTAAGCAAACTCAGATAATATAAGGGGCATGCTGGATTATAGAGACAAGTATATTTTCCTTATAATATCGTTATCAATAATAATCTAAATCCTAATCATCCCACTGGGCCCTCATAATTCAAAAGCCATCTCTACAGTTATTCTTGGTTATTTCAGAACATGTTAGTCTCTTTCTCCTCCCCGTTTCTAGAGCACTTACTGTTTCTATCACTGGTTTGATCTCCATACTTTCTTCTGTTATTAAACACCTTTCACCTTGGTAACTTCTAAAAATCAAGAACTACATTATAATGTATTACTTGTGAGGCCTGAAAAATACCTTGAACATAGTATTAGATAATTGGTTATCTTGATTTGAGATGGTTTTGATTTTATATTACTGAGTGAACATATACTGAGATTAAGATATTGAGAAATAGAAATGCCAAAGAAAGTGAAACAGGGAAAGCTTTTTGGAAGAGAAACATCATAATAAAATATAATGATAATTCTTCTAAGAAGCAAGGTTTATAAAATAGATTGTTGATACAAAGAAGAGTTAAATAATTAGCATAAAATTGGTAGCTTGGATTTACCTATTTCACTTAAATGGAATGTCTCAAAGTATAACTCAACTGATCCAAATATATTGACCTCCCAAACACAGGACTCCTGATGTAGGCATTCGTTGTTGTTTTTTATAAGAGTAACTTTTTTTTTAAAAAAAATGTCTTTATTGATTTCAAAGAGAGGAAGTGAGAGGGAGAGAGAGATAGAAGCATCAGTGATGAGAGAGTCATTGATCCGCTGCCTCCTGCACCCCCCTACTAGGGGTCGAGCCCACAACCCAGGCATGTGCCCTGACTGGGAATCGAACCTTGATCTCCTGGATCCTAGGTCGATGCTCAACCACTGAGCCAAGCCAACTGGGCAGGCATTAGTATTTGGAAAAAGATCTCCTGCATTGTTAAAAAAAAAAAAATACAAAAAAATACAGGGTATTTGTAAAAAGAATAGGCCTTACATATAAGCCAAACATATCTAAAGCAGAAACAACTTTTAATACTCACTCCTTGGGATAAAATGTGTACCCTTTGAATTTTTACCTGCCCTGTATATACTGACTTGAGGACCTTGGTTAAATATGTATTTAGCCTTTATTGTACAGTGGCACCTCGGTTTTCAAATGTCTCCATTGGCGACCATTTCGGTTTAAGAATGCCGTAAACCCAGAAGGAAATGCTTCGGTTTTCGAACACACCTCGGAAGTCGAACATGCCACACGGCATCTGCTGAGCACAAGATCCCGAGGCCTAGCTGTCGGCTGTTGATCCCTCGGTTTTCGAACGTTTCAGAACCTGAACGGTCTTCCGGAACGGATTATATTTGAAAACTGAAGTACCACTGTACCAGGAAGCCAGTTAGAAAAATAGGTAGTTTATTAATAGTAATGTTAATATTGTTTTATAACTTCTGAATAGGAAAATGTTTAAATGAGTACCCTAGAAATTCTATATCAATCCTTTTAATACAAATTAAAGATTATTTGTTGGCTTATCTAGTTGGTAGTTGGTCTGCATATTTCCTTCTATAAACCCCCCTCTTAGGACCCTTATGGAATATCTCTCTAACCTTTTTATTGAAATATGTTATAATACATAGAGAAAAGTGAAAACATTTTTACAAATGAACATATGTAACAAATGAACATACCTTGTAATTTATGCTCAGATAAAGAAACAACAATATCAGCACTCCAGAAGGCCTCTGACTACTCTAATTTCTAACCCATAGATTAGTTTTGCCTGTTTTTGAATTTTATATGAATAGAATCATACATTGTTTACACTTTTGTGTTTGGATTCTTTTGCTTTATATATTTAGGTGTTCCTATTCTGGGTTTATAAATGTTTACAAGGGTTATATCTTCTTGTTGGATTGATTTCTTTATCATTATGTAATGACCTTTTTTGTCTTATTATAGCTTTTATTTTGAAGTCTATTTTTTCTAAATATTGCTACCCCAGCCCTTTTTGTTCTCATTTGCATGAAATATCTTTTTCCACCCATTTACTTTTAGTCCGTGTATGCCTTTCGATCTAAAGTGAGTCTCTTGTAGACAGACTGTGTATGGGTCTTGTTTTCTTACTCAGCTACCTTATGTGTTTCAATTGGAGCATTTAATCCATTTACATTTAAAGTGATTATTTATAGATATGTAGTTATTGACATTTTATTATTCATATTTATGTTATTTTTTTTTCCTTCTTAAAGAAGTCACTTTAACATTTCTTATAATAGTGGTTTGGTGGTGATGAATTCCTTTTTTTTGCCTGGAAAGCTCTTTATCTCACCTTAATTTTAATTTTATTTTTTTATTTTTTAAAATTTATCTTTATTGTTGAAAGTATTACAGATGTCCTCCTTTTCCCCCCACTGACTCCCTCCACCCCACACCCACTCCCTGTTCCAGACCTACCTCACTATTGTCTGTGTCCATGGGTATGTGTATATACATATAAGTTCTTTGTTTAATCTCTCCCTGCCACCCCAATCCCCCTTCCCTCTGAGATTTGTCAGTCTATTCCATGCTGTTCAGAGGCTGACCCCATGGAGCAGATTTCCCCTAGCAGGGTCTGGTGTGCCACTTGTGAAGCTGATCAGTTTTTCCCTGTATGTCTCTGGAACCCCTGAGCTTGACGAGAGTTGCTCAAGAGTTTTTCTTTTTCTTTTTTATTATTTTTCGTCTTTATTGTTGAAAATATTACAGATGTCTCCCTTTTCCCCCATTGACCCCTTCCACCCCACACCCACTCCCCACCCCAGGCCTTCCCCACACTATTGTCTGTGTCCATGCATATATGCATATATAATCTTTAGTTAATCTCTCCCTACCCACCCATCCACCCCCACCTTCCCTCTGAGATTAGTCAGTCTGTTCCGTGCTTCTATGTCACTGGATCTATTTTGTTCATCAGTTTATTTTGTTCTTTAGATTCCACATATAAGTGAGATCATGTGATATTTGTCTTTCTCTGCCTGGCTTATTTCACTTAGCATAATATTCTCCAGGTCCTTCCATACTATCCCAAAGGGTACAAGATCCTTCCTCTTTACAGCTGCATAGTATTCTATGGTGTACCACAGCTATTTTATCCACTCATCTGCTGATAGGCACTTGGGCTGTTTCCAGATCTTAGCTATTGTAAATAATGCTGCTGTAAACATAGGGGTGCATATATTCTTTCTGATTAGTGTTTCAGGATTCTTAAGATATATTCCTAGAAGTGGGATCACTGGGTCAAAAGACAGTTCCATTTTTAATTTTTTGAGAAACCTCCGAAACAGCCACTGTTTTCCATAGTGGCTGCACCAGTCTGCATTCTTACCAGCGGTAGTATACCATGGTTCCCACATGGTTGCCAGCACATGTCATTTGTTGATTTGTTGATAGTAGCCATTCTGACAGGTGTGAAGTGATACCTCATTGTGGTTTTAATTTGCATTTCTCTGATGATTAGCAACGTTGAGCATTTTTTCATATGTCTCTTGGTAATCTGTATGTCCTCTTTGGAGAAGTGTCTATTCAGGTCCTTTGCCCATTTTTTAAAAGACTGCAGCACGGGCCCAGTCTGGCTGCTGCCCAAAGAGCCTCAGGTGATGCATGAGTTGGGGGAGCAGGGTCTCAAGGAGTCATCAGGGTGGGGCTAGTGGAATTCACCAGGCTAAAGTAGATTCAGATTTGGCTGTGGGAGGAGGGCTCAGCACAGGAACAATGGCAGCCTTCCCTCTGGCTCTCACTCTGAAGCCACAACTGTTTCTTCCTATATGTTTCTGGTAACCCTGGAGCCACTGTCCCTTCACCAGAGCCCAGACTGAGTGCCTGTGAGTGACAGTTCGTGTGTGGTCTCTTTAAGGGAATGCCTGGATTTTCAGCCGCCTTTCATCTCATCTGGACAGACAGAATCCCCACTGATTTTCACTGCCACATGTTATGTGGGCTCCTCTTCCTGGCACTGGTGTTCTGGGCCAGGGAGTCTGGCATGGGGCTGAGTCCCCTTTCTCTTCAGGGGGGACCTCTGCAGCTGAGATATCCCTCTGGATTCTCAACCACCACACATGGGTGTGGGGCCAGCCCATTTTGCATCTCTGCCCCTCCTTATCAGCCTCCATGTGACTGCCTCTTTATATCCTTAGTCATAGGACTTCTGTTCAGCTAGTGTCCAGATGGTTAAGCAGGTTGATTGTTCAGTAATTTAGTTGTAATTTTGATGTGGCCATGGCAGGAGGTGACTACAGCATCCATCTACTTTGCCATCTTGACCGGAACCCTTCTTCATTTTAGCCATTCATTTAACCACGTTTCATTTAGACACCACATTACATAGAAATCTTTGCCATTTAAGAAGAAGTATCTTTGCCATCAATACAACATCTCTAGCCAATTACAAGATGCAAACAATTTTGTGTGGTGGTATACTGTAATTTTTCTTTTTCTTTCTCTGATAACTCAAAAGTCAAGTGCTTTTTAAAATATTTATTGTCCATTTTGTCTAACCTGTTTTGTGAAGTGCCCTGTCAGGTTCTTTGCCCACTTTATATGTGGTATGAGTTCTGAAGCATCCTTTGCCAGTTACATGTAACACAGATATTCTCTCCCACTCTTGCTTTTCCATTTACTTAGTAATCAGTTTTTAATCTTAATATAGTCCAATTTACCTAATTTTTCTTTTATGATCAGTGCTTTTTATGTCCTCTTGAAAAAAATCTTTACCTACTCCAAGGTTGATAGTGCTTTCCTAGTTTTTGTTTTAAAAGCTTTTGTTTTTTATATTTCAAATTTAGATCTGCAATCCACATGGAATTAATTTTTTAGTATGGTGTAAGGTAGGGGTTCATTTTTTTAAATATGGATATCCAATTGACCTACGCCATTTATTGACAAGATCATGTTTTCTCCAGTACACCAAAGTGGCATTTTTGTCATAAATCAGGTGCCCATATTCATGTTGGATTGATTCTGGACTTGCTCTTCTATTGCATGGGTCTATTTTTTCTATCTTTGCACAAATGTAATATGTTGCCTTAATTACTGTAGCTTTATTATTGGGTTTAATATGTGGTAGTACAGTCCTCCAGGATTGTTTTTCTCTTTAAGATTGCCTTGGCTGTTCTTGGTCCTTTGAATTTCCATAGAAATTTAGACTCAGCATGTTGATTTTCACACAAAAATGCTAGACTTTTGAATTAAATTTTTCTGAATCTAGAGATAAATGTGGAAAAAATTGACAGCATTATAATATTGAGTCTTCCAATCTGTGAACATGGTATATTTACATATTTTTTCAATAATACTTTTGAGTTTTCAGTGTAGAGATCTTACACATATTTTGCTAGATATTTTTCTGTAGGTATTTGATGTTTTAATGTTATTGTAAAAAATCACTTTAACATCTCATTTTTGATTTGTTGCTGGCTTATACAGTTGATTTTTAAATATTGACCTTATATCCAGCAACTTTGCTAAATTCTCTTATTAACTGCAGTGGGTTTTTTTTTTAATATAGTCATGTCATCTGTAAGTAATATTAGTTTTATTTTTTCTTTTCTAATGCTTATGTCTTTTTTTCCTTTGCATTAGGTAGGATTTCCAGTATAGTGTTATTCCTGATCTTAAGAAGAAAGCTTTAAATATTTTACCATCATACATGATGGTTACTTTAGGTATTTTGTTTATTTATTTTTTATAGATATTCTTTATCAGATTAATGAAGTTCTCTTTCCTTCCCAATTAAGAGGTTTTTTTTAAAAATCACGAATGAGAGTTGAATTATAACAAATGCTTTTATATAGAATATCTTTGATAATGTTATAATAGCTCAGGAGGAAGGTGTAAAATATGAAAAATGTTTACTCTGGATATTTTAATATCACATTGTAATATGTTTTAAGAGAATACGGAGTATCACTAGTTGGAAACCGAAAATCATCCAATAACCACTAGCAATCTGGCAACATCTGTTTTGACACTTTTGTTCTCAGTGTTTTTTAGCTTAAGACTATTGTCTTCTCATTAATAGTGCTTGGCACAGTAAATTGAAAACAAAAGTAGAAACAGAAACATAGTGTATCGCATCATTTTGCCAGACTAAACAACTCTTAGTAAGATAGTGCCTTTCCCTCCTATGATAATTTCAAGCTATTAGAGGTGCTTCAGTAGTAAAGCATTATTTAAAAACCTCCCACCCATTCTATTCCTGGTTGCAGGAGGTCCTTTACAATGTTTGAGAGGTGGACACACCAAAGAGAAACAGTACTTTGGCAGATCTTTGATGGTTTCCTCTTTTCTGACTAGTTACAAACTTCTGGAGCATTCTTTTCATTTTTTTCCTTTCCTTTCAATCTCCTTTCTCCCATTTTTATTCCCCTACCACTGCAAAGCCAAAACCAAGATGTGAAGAGGGAGCTAGCCAGGGGGAAACATTTCAGTTCCTTTTTTCTGACCTAAGCACTATTCTTCATGTGCCTGCAGGTAGAGTAGGGGTTTCTACTAAACCAGAGTAACTAACTGTTCAACACATTTGGCCTTCATCTTAATTGTATGATTAGTAGTAAATCTCTCTTTAGAAACATGTAAAGGTAGTTTTAGCCGAAGAACCAAACTTGACCGTAGGGAGAAAGAGAACATGAATCTCCAAAAGAAATAGATGAGGGCATGATACTGTAATCTTTCCTGTCTCCTGATATCTCAGGACTGGATTAGGCAAGCTATTTAAACATGTGGCCCATGGGAGAGAAACTGAGAATGATCTCTAAAATTGATAATATACATCCTTTGCTGATCTCAGTTGAAAATTTGCTACAAGACCTTCTGGCTTATTATAAAGAAATGTGCATATACCAATACATATTGGAATGCTTCAACCTCTGCCAAGGCTATCAGTGGGAGGGAGTATCAGTGGGGAATCAAACCACAGAAGAATTGGATTCGGTTTTTTATATAAACTAACTAGGCAACAGAATGAAAATCTATTTACTTATTGAAAGAAACAAATGAACCCTGGCCAGTTTGACTCAGTGGTAAGAGCGTTGTCCTGCAGACGAAAGGGTTGCAGGTTAAATTCCAGGCCCAGTAGGTGTGGGTGTGGGAAGCAACTAACCTCACGTCAGTGTTTCTCTCTTTCTCTCTCTGCCCCTCCTGCCCTCCCTCCCCCCTCTCTTTCTCCCTTTCTTGCCTCTCCTCCCTCTCTTCCACTCTCTAAAATCAATGGAAAAAATATCAAGTGAGCATTAAAAAAAAAAAGAAACAAACAAATGACACACCAAATAATCAATTTCTTAATTATTTTCTTAATTTATGGTGTCCAAAATAAAAGGTTCTCTATACAGAGAGAAAGCACAACAGAATTCAAACACCAGATCCAATACATATTACCTGTATGACATTGGGCAAATGCTTAACCTCTTTCTGTCGAATTTTTTCAATCTGTTGGATGATAATAATTGCATGTAGCCCATAGGACTGTCTATATATGTAAATTCTATAGTTTATATACATATACATTTATAAATTATATGTATACATTTATAAGTTACATATGTAATGGTTTTAAGGTATAGTGCCTCTCATATAATAAGTGCTTAAAAACTCTTAGCTGTTGTTAGATTATACTTCTGCTAATGGGATCCAGAGTTATTTTCCTCCTTATTACTAATCAAAATTTGTGATACCAGTGAAGGTAAACAAATGAATTTATAGAATTTATTTTTTAAATACTTGAATCAAAAAGACAGCCATCTACTGGTTAAGTATCAAAAATATTTTCTGATTTTCTTTTATTTTACTTGAAACTACATTAAAATTTTGTATACTTTTCCAGGTTGTTACATGATAATTCCTTTTAAGAGGATTATATGTACTCCCTCTGTTAGGTGAAATCATGGGAAAATATTATAATTAAAAGACATTTAACTTGATTTGTACTTTTATCAAAATAATGTTTGTACATACTTTTAAAAGTCAGATAGTAAAAAGCTTTTAATGAAGAACAGCAATCCTCAGTCCCACACCCAGTTCCCACTCCTCAGAAGCAATGATTTTTAACTCTTTTAAACATTTCTCCCAGTATTTACCTCAATATCTCTAAAATACATGCTTATACTGCTATTTAAAAATTGTATTCACTACTCACTGACTTCCTCCTGTAGAAGATAGAATTTAGCCCTTTACCACCACACGCCCTTTCCCCAACACACACTTCCCCTTCCCCCATCTTCATAATGGAGTTATTTGTAATTTTAAGTGAAAGCACTTGTCCAGGTTTACATTGTAACAACTTTGAAAGTGCTGCTTATAGCTGAGCCAGGCAAAGTATATTACAATTCTGTTTCTTATCCTGAATAGCTGTTTTTCTGGAGTTAATTTTTTTTTTTTTACTTACTAATTTGCTCATTTTGGTTGTTCCTTTTCTACCTCCCTATCACTAGTTCATTCTCAAACTCTCTGACAGAGTAATAAAAACTCTCAAAGTGGTCAACTATATCAGGCATTCTAATTCCTCAGGTAATCTCCCATGGCCTTTTTCATCTTCCTGACCCATTCTGTCTAGGTTGCTGGTACCTATTATCTTGGTACTTCCTCTCACCTCTCTTCTGTGTCTAGATCCTTTGTTTCCTGGTACCATATTTTCCTATTTTTCTGGTGTGGAACTCTGGGAAAGAGTACATGGACAGTTCCTTTTTTTTTTTTGGAGGCCTTATATTTCTGAAAATGTCTTATTCTGCTCTTATAGTTAGTGATGGTTTGTCTGAGTATAAAATTATGAGTTGGAAAGAATTTTGTTCTTTGAGTTTTGACAACATTGCCTTACTGATTTTTAGCTTCCAGAGTTGCTGTTGAGCAGTCAGTGTCATTCTGATTCCTGATCCTTTCTATGGGACTTTTTTTTCCTGTCTGGAGGCTTTTAGGATAGACTCTATAAAAAGAGCATTAGTCTTTACAGTGATTCCTTTTTGTGTGGTTTAAGTAAGAAATCCTTCCTCTCTCGGGTTTTGTTGTTGTTTTAACCAACATAAATTTTTGTCCTCTAAAGTAAAAGAAAACCTGAAAAAAAACTTAATTATTCTTTTTAAGTACATATGGTAAAGGGCAAATATGCAAAGGGTGAT